>NC_092510.1:68372786-69718411 GCF_047511675.1 Marmota flaviventris | reverse complement strand
AGATTACATTTCAGCTTTATTTGAAAATAAAATAGTTCCCATTTAATCAGAAATGATATCAAAATAACCCAAAATAAAACAAATCATAGATATATTATATTCAGGTTATCTTAACATTATTTCTTTTTCTTAAAAAATCTTCATATCAAGGAATAAACAATCTTTCTAGAAATGTCTTGACTGTGATTCTAGATGACTAATATTACATTAATCTTAAAAATAGTTGCTAATGTTTGTGATATACCTTCTGGTTTTTAGGTGTAGAGTAAAAAATGTGAGAAAATGAGTAAAATGAAATACAAAAACACAGTAGCTACCATCAGAGACTCCAGAGCCAAAATGGCTGGATTCAAATCCTGGATCTCCTATTTACTATCTACAGCAAGTTGTATGTCTCTTCCTCATTGATAAAATGAGAATAATAGTACTTCCTCAAAGGCCTGTTGTGAATGATTAGAACTATTAAGCATCAAGTCCTTAAAACAATGCCTGATAATACATCAAGTGTTCAATTGTGTCAATTATTGCTACAATGACATCAATTTGGTACTTTCCATACTTTCAATGAAGAAACTGATTATGGGGAAAACAGCATCAATAAAATAGCTGAAATCCGGGGTGGGGTTGAAGCTCGGTGGTTGTAGCTCAGTTGCTGCATGTGTGAGGCACTGGGTTTGATCCTCAGAACCACATTAATAAACACAAAAAAGATATTGTATCCATCTACAACTAAGAAAATGTTTTAAAAAATAGATGAAATCCTATTGCAGCATGCCAATTCTGATATATGGTCAAACTTAGGAGAAGGTAAAAACACAGTTGGGTGAGATGTTGATAAAGATATAACACAGGAAAAAAAAATTCCAGAAGAACAAATTAAAAACAAAACAAAACAAAACAAAGATTTTCACAGATGTTTTTTAAAAAAAGGTGTGGTTGTGGTGCACACCCATAATCCCAGTGGCTTGGGAGGCTAAGACAGGAGGATCACAAGTTGGAGGCCAGCCCCAGCAATTTAGTGAGGCCCTAAGAAAGTCAGTGAGACTCTGTCTCAAAATAAAAAATAAAAAGGGTTGGGAATGTAGCTCAGTGGTAAAGTACCCCTGGGTTAAAACCCCAGTATGTATGTATGTATGTGTGTGTGTGTGTCCCAGTATGTATGTATGTATGTGTGTGTGTGTGTGTGTATGTATGAATAGAAACAGCATCTACTAAGTGCAATGTACTTATTTTTATATATATAGCTGAGGTCTACTCAATAATGCTTTTAGATATTCAAAAATACAAAGAAAAGTATATTGGATCAGAAAATCTGTCCTTGTATTTTATAAATACTGAATATAAAAATTTAAAATATCTTAACCATTGATGAAAACCTAAAATATTCCACACCATTCTCAAAAGATGAGACCTCCTTCTTCAGTTTTCAGCTTATTCACACTTACCTCTTTTTCTACAATAAAAAACATTCCTTACTAGGCTCACTCTCTCTCACTTTCTCTTTCGCTTTTCCTTCTTAACAGGAATCAAAGATCCATTGCCTGTAAATGGAAACCAGGAAGGAGAAACTTCGGGGGAATAAATCCCTATAATTCCAGGAGTCCATCTAGCTGATTTGGTAGTCAATATATAATCCATATGCACAAGAAAAGAGAGCTCTTATTTTCTGCTCTCAAGCACCTTAATTCTCCCTTTTTTAGTTTCATCTTAAAACTTTCAACTTATTCAGAATCCCTATTTCTCAAAAAAAAAAAAAAAAAAAAAAAAAGAAAAAGAAAATACCTCTGAACAACAATAAAAACTTATGTTGATGGCATCCATCAATTAGAACTGTCACAAGCCCTTTAGTACTGCCCAATGAACCATGAAATTCTGAGTGTTAACATTCTGAAATATTTGTAAACTAAGTCTCAAAGGTTTTACACCAGATTTTCTCTTTAAGCCCACTAGAAAGTTTTAGAAGTTTTAAGCCAGATTCATAAGAGATATACCACAAGGAAAATAATTTTAAAATAAAATTTCAGAATTTTATTCATAAACTAATAATTTAAAGTCCATCAAAAATGACAAACACCTATAACACCACATAATTCATTTTAGCTAACTACATTAAATTATGTATTTATAATCATGCCCCTGTTATCCAGTTCTGGTTCTTGAATTCCTTTCTCTTCTCCCAAGATTGAGATAGCATCCTGGATGTGTCAGGTAAACAAATAATTATCTTTATGTCCAGAGTTGTATTATTTGATATTGTAGTAACTTTCATCCAAAAATCTACACCTTAAAAAATAATATCAAATGTTATTAAAGTACTGTATATTCATTATAAAAATAGAAAATACAGGTAAACAAAAATAAATTACCTGTACTTATATCACTTCTGATAAGTACTATATTTTAGAATATTTTTAATATTTTTTAGTTATAGATGGATTATAGATGGATACACTATCTTTATTTTTATTTATTTAAATTTATGTGGTGCTAAGGATGGAACCCAGTGCTTCACACATGCTAGGCAAGTGCTCTACCACTGAGCCACAACCTAGCCCCAATATTTCAGAATATTTTACCCCAAACTTTTCTCCTATATACAAGCAATACACAATTTAAAATCAAAACAATACCATATGCTACAGCTCTAAGAAAAATAAAACAAGGATCAGTCTAAACATGCAGTGAATGTATATAGTGAAAACTACAAAATTTTGATAAAAGAAACTAGCAAAGACGTAAATAAATGTCAAAACATACTATGTACATAAAATGGAAGACTTGATGAAGTATAGTGAACTGCCTGTACCATGATCCACAGACTAAATCCAATACTAATAAAAATTTTTTAAACATCCCACGGAGAATTTTTATAGGCAGAGGCAATCTGATTTTAGAATTTGTATGAAAAGAGACAGAAAATAGAATAGCAAAAGTAATTTTGTAAAAAATAACAAAGATTAGCCAGCCATGATGGTGCAAGCCTGTAATCCCAGGAATCTGGGAAGATGAGGCAGGAAGATCACAAGTTGGAAGCCAGCCTGGGCAACTTATCAAGGCCCTGTTTAAAAAAAAAAAAATTAAAAGTATTGGGGATATAGAATTCAATGGTATAGTGCTTGCCTAGCATATGCAAGGCTCTGGATTCAAGCCTTAGTACAGCAAAGGAAAAAAAGAAAAAAAGTTTGAAGAATCATGCTACCTGATTTTACTATAAAGCTATAGTCATCAATATTGTGGCATTTGTGATAAGACAGATAGATCATAAACCAGTGCACACCACAGCCATTTGATGTTTGATTTTGCCAGATGTGGGAATCTTGCTATGTTGCCAAGGCTGATCTTGAACTCCTGGGATCAACTGATCCTCCTGCTCAGCTGGGACTACAAGAATGAACCACAACATCCTGATGCCATTTGATCTTTGACAAAGATGCACAATCAGTGTAACAGAGGAAGGAAAGCCTTTTCAACAAATGGTGAGAAGTGAACATTAACCTAAAACCTCACATCTATACAAAGGTCAAATCAAAATGGATTGTAGGTCTGCATATAAAATATAAAACTAAAAAAACCTACTCTGTCAGAACATTGCCAAGAGAATAAAAAGATAAGCTATGGACTGGAAAAAATATTTTTGACTCATCTTACGAATAAGAAAATAAAGACCCTCATTAAAAATTGGGAAAGGTTCTGGACCCTTTACCAAAGAAGATAGGATACAAGGTTGAAAAATGAGCATATGAAAGGATTTTCAACATTATTTGCCATTAGGCAAACAAACTTAACCACAATGAAAGAGATACTATGCTAAAATAAATAACAATACTAAATGCTGGTTAATTGAACAGGGGATAATAGCTCAGTGGTAGAGCATTTGTTTGCTTAGCATGGATGTGGCCCTGAGTATAATCACCAGTACTGCAAAAGCAAACAAACTGATTACTGATTATACTATTCCTATACTATACTAGTTACTGATTACAGTATTCCTAAAATGTTTATAGAATACTGCACATTAAATAAAAAGATGGTATGTGAATAAACTCATACAAGGTAAAAATTATAAAACAAATGCAAATTCATTATAAAAATAGGAATAAAGATCAATAGACATAAAATAACTCATTTATAATTCTGATACTATAGCAAACACTTTGGAATATTTCACTCCAAACTTTTTTCTACATACACACAAATATATATATATTATACTTCATATTGTTTTACAATTAGTGTATTTCATTTAATGTACTAGCAACTTCTTTATATTTTTATATTCATATTGTTGTCATTTCTTAAGTGGTGGAATAATATTCAAGGATATAAGTTACTTAAGTCATTCCCATCAATAAATATTTTTATCAACAACTCTGAAGTGAACATTCTTATAGCTATATCTCTGTAAAATCCATTAGTAAATTTCAAGACTATCTAAATGTACTTTTCTAGTATATCTTCCTAACATTGTTTTTTTTTTTTTTTTGCAGTGCTGGGGATTGAACTAAAGATCTTGTGCATGCAAGGCAAGCACTCTACCGACTCAGCTATATCCCCAGCAGTATTTTTTTTAAATATTATTTATTTTTAGTTGTAGTTGGACAAAATATCTTTATTTCACTTACTTATTTTTATGTGGTGCTTAGGATCGAAACCAGGGCCTTGCATGTACTAGGTGAGTGCTCTACCACTGAGCCACAACCCCAACTCCTAACATTAGGTATTATTGGTGAGGTATTTACCTTTCTTCATATTGAGTTGTAATAGCTTTTTATATACTACAGATAATTATTCTATCATATGTATTATAAAAAAATCGACCCAAATTGTGGCTTGTTACTTAATTTTGTTTATGGCCTCTTTGGATAAGAGAACAAACAGAAAATTTTAGGGTAAATTTATTCTCCTTTTCCTTTGTGATTTTTGATGGTATCATTGTCTTCTTAATCTCATTTATATATTGTTATAATTGATATATTTGGTTCTATTTTTCTTCTCATATTTTGTGCTTTTGTTTTTTCTGTTTCTTTTGTTTCCATTTTTCCTATCATTTGGTATATTATTTGTTTATTTTCCTCATTTTAAACTAGTAACCTTAAGGTTGTATGGACTATTTTTCTTCATGTAATGAAAACAAATGACCTTTTATTTTATTGGAATTATCTGTGCTCCACATTATAATTTAAAATTTAATTTTTTTCCTGAAACCATCTTGTTTAAAACCAGATTAACAAGACGCACTCAGACATGTCCTCTATACTTTCATGTTTTCACTGTTCACTTCTGCTTATTTTATTTTCTGACTTTTCCATTAAATTCAGAAATGATCAATTGCTTAGTTATATCATCTTTTTTCCTCAGAATCCTCCAGACTCTAGAGATGTCTCCAATGCGTTCTGGAATTTGGCAGTGAACAAGAGAAGTCTGATGTAAATCTGATTTGTGTGTGTGTGCGCGTGCGCGCACATGTGTGTGTGTCTGGATGTATGATTTTCAATTGTTTGGCATTCAAAAATACTTGCTCATGTCTAGGCCTGGGTCTTTTTCTCTCACATACTGGACGTGTGATCTTTTGATTAGAATATCCTTTTTTATGATGTGTGAAGAATGTGTCAGAACTTTTTCCTATTTCCTATAGTGACTTTATTTCACTTGAGGACATATCTATTTCCTTTTGATCTACCAATTCTCTATATATTCCTATGATGCTTTTTTATTGGCTAAAAAAATAGATTTTTTTAAATCAATCTAGTTAGTAATAGGAGCTGTGATGGTATGTGCTAAGTATCTCTGATCAACTCAATCATGGAAAAGTTTAGCCACACTCAAGTTTTGGTTGTCTGTGAGGAATAGAGAAGGAGTTACAATTACGGAGATCTACAAGGTAGGAATGTTTTGTCCAATTGAAAGTTGTTATCTATTCTTTTAAAGATCATTCCTGCCAGGCACAGTGGTGGACACCTATAATTCCAGCAACTCAGGAGACTGAAGCAGGAGGACTGCAAGTTCGAGGTAAGTTTCAGCAACTTAGTGAGACCATGTCTGAAAATAAAAAATAAAAAGGGCTGAAGATGTAACAGAGTGGTAGAGCACCTCTGGGTCCATTTCCTAGCACAAAAACAAAACAGAACAAAAAAACATTCAAATTCAATATATTAAGATAAAGGTCCTTTATAAGCATTTTTAAACCAGAGAGACAGCTGTTGTGTAGTAGGGGTAGTTAGAATGGCAAGACAGAGGATTTAATATTGAGACACTGTAGCTTATTTCATAATTGATTCCTATCTAAAATATCACAGACTAAAGAAAAATAATAAGCATTTAGGAGAACACAGTATGAAATAATAAACTTAAAAACTGAGTACTGGGCTGGGATGTAGCTCACTGATAGAGCACTTTTCTAGTGTATGCGAGGTCCTAGGTTTGATCCTTAGCACTGTAGGAAAAAAACAAAACAAACAAACAAACAAACAAACAAAAAATTGAGCCATTTCTTCCTCTATGTCCAAAATCACCTCACTACAATCATTAGTATTCTTAGAGTATATGCTTTTCCATATACTTGTAGATTCCATTAATATTTGTAGATTCAGGAATAAGTATTTTAATGTTATTTAATTCAAAGGCCCATTAACTTAATATTCTTATTACATAATTAAGTTTTTTCAACATTTTAAATAGTTTATTATTATTTTGATTGAACTCAGGGGAACTAGACCACTGAGCCACGTCCCCAGCCCTATTTTATATTTTATTTATTTATCAATTTATTTTTTATTGATTTTTTAAAAATAAATGACAGCAGAATGCATTACGATTCCTATTTTGTATTTTATTTAGAGAAGAGTCTCACTTAGTTGCTTAGTGTCTTGCTTTTGCTGAGGCTGGCTTTGGACTCATCATCCTTGTGTCTCAGCCTCCGGAGTTGTTGGGTGTGAGACTTTGAACTTGGCTTAAATAGATAATGATGATGATGATTTGGTACTGAGGATTAAACCCAAGGGTGTTCAACTACTGAGCCACATCCCCAGATCTTTTTATATTTTATTTTGAGATAGGGCCTTGCTAAGTTGCTGAAGTGGGCTGTTATTATTTTTATCAAGGCTATAATCAGCAGAAGGCTGTACAACAAACCAAAATCATAATTATTATTAAACTGAAATCTTGCATAAATAATTATATTTTTCTCTCTTTTTACATAAACGAAACAATAAAAAGATGAGTAAAGGCAAAGTTAATTGTCTCCCAGCTCTCTCTTAATTTATTCCTAGTTGGCTGAGGAAATTCGATGTTTATAATCTGATATGTATATTTTTTTGCCCAATTTATTGTAAAGATTGATCATACAGGGACAGTCCTGAAGAAAGGGAATTGCCTTTGTTCTCTACAAATTTTCCTTAACAGTTTCTATAAAGAAAACAAACCTGTTAATAAGCTTAAGATACACTTGCAGTGGCTAACAGTAGGCAATAAGGGATGTACTATATATAGGAAGAAGGAATTCTTTAGGTTAGAGATGACCACAAAGGAAACTGTAGAATTTCAAAATAAGGGTTGGTTTCTTCTTCAAACTTTAAATGTCCTATGTTACACAACTTCAGTTTTAAATGCAGAACTCACATAAAGTAACATATATCTATAAACTCAAAAAGTTTTATATATTGGGTGGGAACAGTTCCAATTAATTATTGATTGTTGATTTTGGGATTTACTCCTTGAACAATGAACACATATGCAATTTTCACTAACATTATCATAAGTTATGCACCTGCTATCAAGAGCGTAGGAGGAGACCTCTAAGGATAGAAATCTAATTTTCTTGGGGATTTTAGGTCTCTCAGATAAACTTTTATTAAGCAAATCAATGATCCCAATTATGTCCTCATGCTCCAACATTATGTTCAAATAACAATCAAATGCTGTATAAAGTGAGGGCAACAAAATTACCTAAGTCTTATTTTCCTTATTTCCAAAGGCTGGTGCAATGCTCAGCTATCAGCAGAACTATACATTTAATTGAAGGTGCATATCAATCTATTAATATAATTCTGATACTTCAGTTTGTTCAGAGACCACTTTTCACTTTCAAAATTATCCCCTTCTTTCCTTAGAATTGTGCTTTTGTATATTCAAATTATTTTGTGGCACTTTAAAGGAAAAAACAACATCAAAACAAACAAACAAATAAACAAAAGGGAAGGGATACATTACCACATTTTAATTTTTACTTATTTTCTCTTAGAAATTTTCATTAAGTACCTCTAAATATAAGTCAATGGTTTGTCTTGACTTCAAATAAAATCAACAGGAATATTAGTTTGGCCATGATTATTTGAATTCCAAAAAACCATCTGAATCTTTAATCTTTTCTTGAATTTGTTATTTCAAGCCACTGAAACTGACAGTATATTTTTCATCACAAGTTACAGATTAGTTTCCCGTAAAAAACATGGTAGTCGACAGGCCAAAAACACGGGACTGCAAAATACCTATAGTATTCAATTAAAGCAAATATATTTAAGAAAATTATTTGGTAACAATGCATATGTTTTGTAAAAACTAAAGTTGATTATTAGATCATGGGAGAGAAACACACACACACAAAAAGAATTTCCTTTGCTTTAGAAATTTCATTTTTCTTTGAGTATGCTATAGGTATTCTGACTTTTGGAAAGTCAGTTGTAGCTTGATTTTAAACATTACTAGGGAAGTCTACCTCTTAATGAGTCAAGATGAGACTATCTCAGCCTATATGCTCGTGTGTAAGGTTTGACAACTCTCAGAAGCAAATGGAGGGTGTGTGGAATCTATCATCTCTAATTCATTCATTGATTCATTATTCAATAATCCTACTGAGTCCCTATGTGTGTGAAGCACTGTTCTTATAAGCTGAGGCTATCAGAGTGAATATCTAAAAGCGGACACTGAACTTACATTCTAATTAGGGGAGACAGAAAAGAAATACAATATAAGACACACAGTTCATAGAAAAAAACAAAGCAGGGAAGGCTGAATATGCGGAAACTTGCTATTTTAATTAGTGTGGACAGAGTAGGCCTTCATGAGAAGGGGACATCTAGGCAGACATTAGAGATAAGGGAGTGAGCTATGGTGGATAACTAGGGGAAGAACAAGTTGTTTGGTCTTTGAAGGAATAGTGAAGAGACCAGGCATAGGAAGCAACAGGGATTACTATAGGAGATGCAGTCAAGAAGTCATATCACATACAGTCTTTGGGGGGCAATTATAAGAATTTTAGCTTTTACACCTAGAGAGATGCAAGGTCATAGTTGAGGATTTGGGATAAAGGACTGATTTAGTCTGGAAATACTTAAAAAGACTACTCTAGTCAATCACTGAAAATACAATATGAAAGAGAAAGGAATTGGAAACTGTTTATAATAACTGTTTATAATAATTCAGGCAGTTGATGCTCATGGTTTGTGCCAGAATGACAGTGGTAGAGAGGATGAGAAGTAGTCAGATTCTAGATTATGTTGTGAGTCACTCTTTGCAGGGTTAAAACAATGCATGAAATTAAAATGCAACAGAAAAGTAACTTTCATTAGTGAAAGAAAGAATGTGAGAAAGAAAAAATAGTCCAGAAATGGCTAGAGATTTCCTTCTTCAATTTACACTGTCTTCAAAGGTAAGAACAGGTAGGAAGTAGATAAGTGTTCAGAAAATACAGACTCTTGTAGCTACTTCAAATCTATATAATTGTAAGAAAACTCACTCAGCCTAGATCAAAAGAGTTCCTATGGCATTATTCTGTAGCTGGTATCTCCAAAGACAGGTGACATGTTATGTATGACAGGCACAGTGAGTTGGCTCCCTTTTATGGTCTATGTCATTTTCTATATTCTCCCAATATTATCAGCAAGCCACTCTAAGCTTAGAGTCTTATACTTTTATCTTCATTATCATCACCATGATGAACTCTCATCGATTTTTCCCATGGTTCTTTACATGTTCACTCTTCCTGTTATATTAAGAGCACTGCCAGGAGGGTTGCAACGTGTCTTATTTATCTTATTTTTCTAGTACTTGGACTACACTACCTGGCATGTAGTAAGCAACCAGCAAATTTTTGTTAAGTAAACAAATGTAGAAAATTTATTTAAATGATGGAACGTTGAACATGTTCTTGAACAAAGCTAGAACTAATCACTATTACCCAAAGCAAAATATTTGAATTAAGGAAGTCTTTAATTCAAATCTTGGCTCAGTAGTTCAGTCAATATTCAATAAGACTGTAGAGAGGATATGTGGAGGAAGGCATATGAATACCATTTATAGCTCCTTGGAATAGGCCAAAAATAAATGTCCTTTTCTTAAATAGCCATGTGGACAAAAACAATACTCAAGCAACAGTCCATTCTATATTAGATAAGTATAAAATGATTTGCACTAGAGGCTTTGTATTTCCTGCTGGAAATCCCTAAGATTAAACTAAACTTAAAAAAAAGTTAAATGTTAAAAAACAATTATATATATATATATATATTTGAAGAAACATGCACCAAGTACCAATGTGTATGTTAAAAAGACTATATAGTTTACATTGAATTCTTGTTTTTAAAATAAGCACACCAAGTACTAATGAGTATGTTAAAGACTTTTTAGTATACACTGAGTTCTCTTTTTTAAAATAAGCTTAAATTGCTAAAAATATTTTAGTATACAACAGATGAGAACTTTTTTCCTAGCATCAAATATATAAATCAAGGAATCTAGTAAAATATGTCCCATGAATTAGTTTCTCACTGAGTTTAAAAATGAGTGGCTCAAGTGCTGTGTTACCCAAAAGATGGCATGTTATTCTTGTACACAATGGTCATGTGAAGGAGTTATTTATATGGGATGAAGTAAAGCACCAAGCAGGGAATTTAAGGAAAAATTTGCAAAAGAAAGGAAAAGAATTTAGGAGGTAAGAGTTCTAATTCCACCTTATTTTGACTGACTCCATCATTATGCTTTAATAAAAAAAGAGTGGCCATTCAATAATTAATAAAGACGATGAAGCTGGGATGGTCTCCTACGAGCAGCACAGTTTTGTGGTATAACAGAACTGGTTCTGTGGCTGAAAATCAACCTTTTATACTGTTTTCCTGATCTTCAGAAGTTCTTTAAAGAGTGAAAGACTTTGATGCTTTAAATATCATGAGTTTGTTATCAAAGATACTTGTTTGATCTACAACATTTGCAGACATAAGACAGGAAACTTGAAAGATCCTCTGGGCAGGAGTTAAACTCACAGTTGCTAGAATATTAATATGTAAGCTTTCTCTATGTATATCCACAAAGTTCTTATCATTTTGCTTTGAGACCCTGGACAAAGCCTAAGTTTGCAATGTCTCAGTTTTTCTTCTGTAACGTGGGAGTAATAAATAATACATACCTCTTATGCTGGTTGTGAGGATTAAATAAATGACTCAAACACAAATATCTATTGAGCATCTGTTATATGCTGAGGATACAGCAGTGAACGAAGCCCTTACCTACTCCTTCATAGTTCTTAAAACACAGTAAGTACTCAATTAATTATGTCATTATCTTGGAAATGTCAGACAGAGCTCAAAGAGTGGGACTGTATGCAACTTGAATGTGCATACCATTTTAGAATTCTTGGTACATTTAAAATTTGTTGGCAAGATGAGAATCTACGGCAGATTCAGAATTGGGATTCTTTCCATACTCCTCATTCTTGTCCTTTGAAAGGTACTACTGGTATAGGTTGACTTTAGTAGGTTGTGGGCTATATTTTTATCCTTTGTATTGTTAACTGTGGAATTTCAAATACTTTTGCTAAGTAACTAACCTATGAGGTTATTTCCAAGCAGTTTTCATTATAGCAAAGATCTGAATGTGACTCATCACAAATTCTCTTTGCACATATGTATCTGGTACTCTTACATAACAGAGGTGAGGTGCTGACTACTGGAACATACAAAGTAAAAAGTGGAAGTTTCTTGATCTCAATTTATTAAGGGTTAGAGCACTGATAGTTATTTGGAGTTTCAGAAGTCTTCTGTGACTGAGCAGAAAGTCCACTAAGTGAGAAGATGAACATGACAACGGATAGTATAAAGGATAGTATTGTCAGGTGTCCACATAAAGAGGGAGAAGTAATGACTTTGAAGTAGCCATGGCAAATAAGGAAGAGGTGGGACCTATCATCTAACAAGTATATGGGTCAAGGAAGAATGAGCAGCAAGCATTTGAGAGGGTTGCAAAAGAATCAATGCTTTCTGTGGAACGTGAGGTTTCAAGACAGTTCTAAATTATGTATGGGAGTAGCTGAACAGTTCTAGCACCCTAATGCCCGATATGGCTCTGCTTCCAGGTGAATCCTACTGAAGAGGTTCTGGGTGTTGGAAGGACTCTACCAGTCACTCCACCAGAAGTCAGCAGAGTCCATCTTTGGTGGAGTTCCATGGAAATCCTACACCAGGTGGGCAGGCTGGAAACAGACTCCAGAGTCTCAAACATTTATCATGTAATTACCATTGCCCCTCCACCCCCACTTCCTGGCAGATTTTTTTGGGGAAGGTATTGCCATGTCTGAAGTGAATCACACACAGATTAACCCTATCTTTAAAATTTACATTCACTGAGATTATGAATCTTCAATACCATTTTAGATAAGAGTTTAACATATATTAGAGGCCAAAATGAAGAAGTTAAGATTAGCTATAACATTAGCTTATAGTTGATTATATAACCTTTTATTAGTAATTTTTAACTGTTCTGTACTACAGCTTATTAGAAAAATGTTTGGGATAATGTCTTGACTACTTTCTGCTATCGCAGGCAAATGAGAACATATTCGTAAGAGTTCTTTAGAACAAAGGAATAAAACACAGATGCCTTTAAACATAACTGCCAAACTAGAAAATCTTCCTAAGAAAATTATAATTGATAACTCAATGCAGAGAGCAACAACAAAAGGACAGGATTTAGCATTTTTAAGATATGGTAAATATTGAAAAATAAATTTAAACTATTTTGGAATGAACTGACCACAATTCCATTTAGAATCAGACCAATCATAACACTCTTACACATATGTAGATAGACACATACATACATACATACATACATACATATATACATAAAAAGATGTTTACTGTAGCACTGCTTAAAAATTAATAATTACGGGGATTATGGTTCAGTGATAGAGTGCATGTGTGAGGCTGGGTTCAATTCTCAGCACCAAATATAAATAAATTTACTGGAAGAATTACAATTGATAACTGTCAATTACTTACATGAAAAACACACATATCAAACACATGTACTCTGTTTTAATCTGAAATTCATTTCAACAGAAAGCCATATTAATTTTTTGAGCAAAAGGCACACTTCAATGGTAAAAAAAAATAAAAACGATATCTGTGGTTTTCTATCATGTCTTTGAGAAGTACACATTATAGGGAAAAGATTTTTTTGTGCAGAATTTTAATAGTTAAGTAATGCTTGAAAAAAGAAAGATAGCTAATCCTTTCATGAATGTCCCTTTAACCAATTAGATCAGCACCTAGGTATGAGCATGAAAAATGACTTTGCACTGATTAGCTGTTAATACAAAATAAACATATGTTACTGCATAGTAAGGGATGCAATTAAGAGCTAAAATGACAGACCCTTAATGAGACATTCATTAGGAGTAAACTGAATTTAAAAACTATATATTCCACAAAGCTGTATTTACTTGCTTTAACAGCCCTTCTGGTCTCTGAAATTGTGATGAGAACTAGCTCCCTCAGCCTACACACATTAACAACTGATGCAATGTTCAATGGAATATTTTTAATGTGCTGCAAATAACTGAAATGTTGTCTAAATTATTTTCCTTTTACTCCTAAAAATAGAGCTATTCAGACTAGCATATTTAAAGTTTTAGATGAACTGTCCTTCTTGCCTAACACTGTTTATTATTATACCAGTAAAAAAATCAACAAGCAACATTAAATCAGACTTCTTATGGATATAAGTAATTGCTCAATGTGCATTTATTTTCTTTTTCTTTTTGGTACTGGGGATTGAACCAAGGGATACTCAACCACTGAGCCACATCCTCAGCCCTATTTTGTATTTTATTTAGAGACAGGGTCTCACTGAGTTGCTTAGCGACTCTCCATTGCTGAGTCTGGTTTTGAACTTGCGATCTTCCTGCCTCAGCCTCCAGAGTAACTGGGATTACAGGCAAGCACCACTGCACCTGACATATTTTCACTTAAATATTCATGCATATGTACATAAATTTTGCATGTTGCTTATTACATATCTCTTTAATATCAACTTTTACTTGGCAAGCACATCAAGTAAAAGGATTAGCACAAGCTTAAAATATTTAATGATGCTGCCTCCTCATGAATACTGCACTGATATTCAGAGTAATGATTTGCAAGTTCAATGGCCAAAAGGTTATGACTACCATTCTATACAATGCAAAGTAAAAGTTCTTTTAGGTATACTGATCATTGCAAACAGGTACACTGCCCTCAATTATACGCAGTTTACTCACATCAGCATAGTGGCCTATCATATCACATCGGTCACATCGTTTTCTCCAGGAAGACCTTTCGAGACATCTATGATTGGAAGACATAGGCAAAGAACAATCTAAGCAAAAGCGAGCTGGACAGGCATACTGGAGATGTCCTCTCTCAGAACAGAGGCAGCAGGGACGGACTTTCTGTGGCAGACAAAAAGAAAATCTCTTTAGCAAAACACTTCAGTGTCAAATAGTGGAAAATTAATATTTCTTTTTCTATATAATTCCACATAAAATTATTTCTAATTTGAGACAACAATCCTAAGTATAACTGTAAAATCAAACAAAATGTTTGAACTTAAAGAGTTTTAACACAAGCTATTTATATGTCATGGTGCTGCAAAGACCTAGTATGACTAGACTGTCAGTGGGCATTCACTACTCATGTATTTTCTTACAGGAATATTCAAAGTGAAAAGCATCAAAGAGAAAAATAGGATGAGGAAGATATCTAGAAGCTAAGTCAGAGGAGGAGCAGATATAGAAGAAGCAGTTTTGCCTGAAACAGCAAAAACAAAGATGAAATATAAGTACTGTCTCAATTACTTGAAAAACAGTCATCTGAAAGAAGGAATAAGTAAGGTAAAAGTTTGATTAGACCTTACTATATATGAGGGAATGTTTAAGAACTTAATTTCTATGATGTCCAAAGGCTGATGTATCTGCTTAAAATAATTACAACAATATATATTTGTAAATGAATAAAATTGTAATTCTCTAAAAATGAAAATTATCCCACAATGAAACAAGTTGTTTCATAAGGAATTGTGGAAGGGAAGTGTCTCAGGACTCATTTTATGTAGTCTTTTCATTTTACAGACAAGAAAACCAAGGCGGAGAGTTAAATGATTTTCCCAAGGTTGTACAATTAGTAATGGGAAGCTGGAATTAACTCCAGGTTTTTCTGATGCTAAATTTAGTGTTCTTTACTGTAGGGCAGGCTGTGAGCTACATGAAATTTAACATACGTTTACAAGACAGATTTGAATTCGAAAGTTATAGGGTTTCAACACTAAAATTTTGACTTTAACGACGTGAAAAAAAGCATTACATGTTTAACATACTTGTGGTAGAGGGCAGTTTTTGGACAAATGGCCACATTTGTCACAATTTCTACAGGTAACGTTTTTGTTAGCAGAATAGTATCGGCGGGTCCATCTTCCGGATGATCTGTTATTACCTATCTGGGCCTAAGAGAGGGAAAAAAGTCAAGAATTAAAAAAAAAAAATATTTCATACTACTAAAAAAACTTTCCTTTTAGAAGAAAATCAGTCCCATTACTGTTTTAAAAAAATATTTATTTTTTTAGTTGTAGTTGGACACAATACCTTTTATTTTTTTATTTTTATGTGGTGCTGAGGATCAAACCCAGGGCCTTGCATGTGCTAGGTGAATGCTCTACCGCTGAGCCACAACCCCAGCCCAGTCCCATTACTTTTTAAAGAAAAAACAATTAGTAGTCAAATCTGTTCAATTTTGAATCCAGCAACAGAGAACTTCACGATCTCTCTCTCATTCTCTTAAAAAGGAGTAGAAAGACATCAAAGGGATACCATCATAAATATAGCTCTCTTCCTTTATGCCTGCTCTTTCTTTTCTGTTTACATTATTTCTTCTCTTTTCTTTTTCCACTTACAGTTCAGATCTAGCAGAGGTACTGATATGCATCATTAACACACTCTGGTGGCATTCAGAGTCAAAGTCATTGCTGACTTCTGTACCTAAATCTACATCACATATTTCCGAATGAAAAGCCTGCTTAAATTTTTAGTTAGGGAACAGAGTTTTTATGATGTTCTCTTTTATAGTTATGTAACCACATAGCTGCTAAATACCTCCCCACTTCTTTTGAACAGCACAGGGTTACTCTTAATGCCTAGAAGACTGCATTATAATTTCTAAAAGGAAAAGATCCATGCTGCTACATACACAGTTACTCAATTCTGGCTGCCCTATATTCTAGTCAAATTCTAATGTCTGCAAAGGAATATTAGAAAAAAATACATCATATGGAATACCTAAAGAGGAGTATATAAATCCCAACCATGCTTTTTTTTTTTTAATTTTTTATTGTTGGTTGTTCAAAACATTACATAGTTCTTGATATATCATATTTCACACTTTGATTCAAGTGGGTTATGAGCTCCCATTTTTACCCCATATACAGATTGCAGAATCACATCAGTTACACATCCATTGATTTACATATTGCCATACTAGTGTCTGTTGTGTTCTGCTGCCTTTCCTATCCTCTACTATCCCCCCTCCCCTCCCCTCCCCTCTTCTCTCTCTGCCCCCACTACTGACATTCATTTGTCCCCCTTGTATTATTTTTCCCTTTCCCCTCACTTCCTCTTGTATGTACTTTTGTATAACTCTGAGGGTCTCCTTCCATTTCCATGCAATTTCCCTTCTCTCTCCCTTTCCCTCCCACCTCTCATCCCTGTTTAATGTTAATCTTCTTCTCATGCTCTTCGACCCTACTCTGTTCTTAGTTACTCTCCTTATATCAAAGAAGACATTTGGCATTTGTTTTTTAGGGATTGGCTAGCTTCACTTAGCATAATCTGCTCTAATGCCATCCATTTCCCTGTAAATTCTATGATTTTGTCATTTTTTAATGCAGAGTAATACTCCATTGTGTATAAATGCCACATTTTTTTTTATCCATTCATCTATTGAAGGGCATCTAGGTTGGTTCCACAGTCTTGCTTGTGAATTGTGCTGCTATGAACATCGATGTAGCAGTGTCCCTGTAGCATGCTCTTTTTAGGTCTTTAGGGAATAGACCGAGAAGGGGAATAGCTGGGTCAAATGGTGGCTCCATTCCCAGCTTTCCAAGAAATCTCCATATTGCTTTCCAAATTGGCTGCACCAATTTGCAGTCCCACTAGCAATGTACAAGTGTACCCTTTTCCCCACATCCTTGCCAGCACTTGTTGTTGTTTGACTTCATAATGGCTGCCAATCTAACTGGAGTGAGATGGTATCTTAGGGTGGTTTTGATTTGCATTTCTCTGACTGCTAGAGATGGTGAGCATTTTTTCATGTACTTGTTGATTGATTGTATGTCCTCCTCTGAGAAGTGTCTGTTCAGGTCCTTGGCCCATTTGTTGATTGGGTTGTTTGTTCTCTTATTGTCTAATTTTTTGAGTTCTTTGTATACTCTGGATATTAGGGCTCTATTTGAAGTGTGAGGAGTAAAGATTTGTTCCCAGGATGTAGGCTCTCTATTTACCTCTCTTATTGTTTCTTTAGCTGAGAAAAAACTTTTTAGTTTGAGTAAGTCCCATATGTTGATTCTAGTTATTAACTTTTGTGCTATGGGTGTCCTATTGAGGAATTTGGAGCCCTACCCCACAGTATGTAGATCGTAGCCAACTTTTTCTTCTATCAGACGGCGTGTCTCCCAACCATGCTTTTAATCTCATTTGTCAGAATCCCATCTTTGACAATCTTCATCTTTTATTTGTTATTCTGCTGAACTTGCTAAGTAGGACAGTTATCTCTTAAAACTTCTATTCTTTTTTAGCATCTGTCACAAGAAGGCCAATATTTGACAAGGTCAAACACCTGCCATATCCTAAATATAGACTAACCATTTCCTTACACTGAAGAAGCAGTTATTTCCGGTGTTGATCTTTAGCAGTACCAGGACAGTGGGCTAAGAGGACTCATCAAGACAGAAGAAATAGAAAAGGAAAGAACCTATATCATTATGGCTATTAATCAGCTGATAAAAGTCAAGGCTGAACCAAATTTCTGAAAAGTTAAATCACTTACATACTGAAATCAAACTTTCTAAGCCATTTTGACTACTGCTGTTTTAAAAACATTTGATTCTTTCAAAATTTATTGTGATGAAATAAAAGGAAACCTTGTATCGAAGGAAAATTTATTAACCTATAATTCAAAATTTTAAAAACAATTTGACTTTACCTCAACGTCTTTGTCACTGATGAACCAGTTTACATCATCTTCTCCTACAAAACAAATAGAATGTTACTCAACTTTGTCATCTTTAAAGCACTTACAGATACACAATAGATCATTCAATTTGTTAGTACTCAAAGTGGATTCTAGAGGTATAGTGAGAAATGCTAAATACCTTATTAAACTTTTTTTTTTAATCTGTGCTGGGGCTCCAGCCTTGTGCATACTATGCAAGTGCTCCACTACTGAGTTATAGCCCTAGACCTAAATACTTTAAACTCTTAATTTTGCTCCCTAATCAGTTGTGTGGCTCTCAACAAATACTTAATGCCTTTGAGTCTGTGAAATGAGGATAACAGTATTTGCCCTGTCTATTGATAATGTCCTATGAGAATTGAATGAGATGCGAAAATGCTTTGAAAGTCATTAATATAAATATACAAATATAAATTATCAGCGAAGGACCAACAATCCAAATATAAATTATCAGTGAAGGACCAACATCCAACAGAAGATGTAGAAAGAAACCTTATCTGAACTTCCTTATCTGACTCAAACAGAGCTTTACTGAGAAGCAGGTGTCCTTACCCAACCTTCCTGGAGGTGTCCAGTCATGGAGATGATGAGGTAACTGACTATGGACACATTCCAAAAAATTTGGGTAAACAAGTTTCAGCAGAATCTTCCCCACTATAATCCTCTGATCTCCTCAGTGAGTTACTCATTACTCAGTGATCCCACCAGTGTGTGAATAAACCTTGTCTTTTCTCCAGTTAATCTGCCCATTGTCAGTTAATTCCCAGGTCCCAATTTAGACTTAAGTTGGTAGAAATTTTTTCCTCCCAACATTGGCATTAATTGTGTCCACTAGCTATCCATCCTAGGTGACTTTCATTGTAACATTTTAAAAAACTAAGCATTATTAAGGTTAGGGATTTTGTACTGGACTCAATAATACCCAAAACAGTGAAATAAAGGACCAAAAAAAGGAGGCCAAATATCCAGAAGCCATTGATTATCAACCTAAAAATACAACTGTAAAATATAGAGGGGAAGAAAAAAAAAAAATCACTAAATTTTTCTATATCAGCTGTTTTCTTCTTTTTGTACTGTCCTTTTAAAAACCTAGGATGGCTGCCATTCCTCTGGTCCTCCCATGGCAAAGGAGGAAAAGGACCTATGACTAATGCAGAAGCTAAGGTGTCAACAAAGGACTGAAAGATTTTTCTTTCCCCCAAGGCAAAGTTAAGATTTCCTTCTACCTCCCACCTTACTACTTTCCTCTATCTGAAAAACACAAATCAAGTTTAACTCATTTCTTTGAAAGGAATTTTGAAGAGACATGAAGCAATCTACATTTTCCCAGGCCTACCAGAAGTAAGTGTCTAGAAATATATTTTTAAAATAAAATACTTTTACTAAGAAAATCATAAGGCTGCTTTACAAAAAGGCCAATCCACAGGAAAGCAGAGATGCTGTGCTGATGATTATTTTCTTTGTAAAATTTGGAGGCTGCATCCATATACTGAGAGTGGAGAATACATTAAAAAGCAGTAGCTTGTATTCCTTCATCATCACCATCCATACTATTATTCTTTCATTCAAAAGATCCGGGTAAGGAACATGCTTTGCTCTAGCTTTCAAAGCTGCCTTTGGATCTCAGTGTCCTTCATCATTAAAATTAAAATGACCATTTGAAATCACTTAATTATGAATGACTTAATACTGTTTTTAAAAAAGAAAGGAATGCAAAGCCAATTAAACGCAAAATAGCAACTGTGACTATTCCAGAACTTCCAGTAAATTTACCCATGAACAGAGAATAGTGAAAAAGGGTGTGGGAGAGGGAGATGGATTCGATTTAGATTATTTTAACATTCCTTTGAATTCAACAATATTCTAGGTTATTTATACTAATGACTCCTCAAAAAATTATAATGTATTCTTACTATAGAAAATTTACCACTACAAAATAGACTTCAATTAGAAATAAAAGCAAAGTCATCACCAGGACTTTTAGCCAACTCCCTTCCCCATGTTTCCAAATTTTGTTTGACTCTAATAATGAAACAATGACAGTTGACCAGTTGACCACATCCCTTGCTTTTTCTTTTTTTTAAACTTATCCCACTCATGTCTAAACTCCAAATCCCAATCTAACTTGTCTACGGCAACTCATCAGAACAATTAGCCAATTCCCACTTTATTAAATTCTGGGCATGGGAACTGATAGAAACCTGGTTTCTAGTCTTAACTCTGCCTCTAATTTGTGGGTGGATGTGGTGATAGGCAGATTATTTACTCTCTCTGGATCTATATAATAATGAATATGAATATGATTAAATTGCATCCATGGTACCTTCCAGCACTAAATTTCTGTGATACTATCTAATTTTCTTTTATTGCTGGAATCAAATGCACTGCTACTTAGTACAATTTGCCTAAATGTTCTGGCCCTTTGCAACCAGAATACAGTGCCTTGCCTTAGATACAATTTGCCACAGGGCCTAGGGCCACTCATCTCCCATGTGTCTTCCACCCAATTCATAGAATGTAAAAACAGGCCTGCCTAAAGTAAACAACTAAGATTGCCAAAGGATGCATATTATCAATTCTTAGCTGCTTTATACAGCCTTGGTCTTGATGATATGTGGAATTGTGACTTTTTCCAGACTTCAGTACAGTAATCAGGCAATAGCTGATATATCTTTCTTTGCATTGTATTAACTCAGTTTAGCAAATACCCACTGAAAGATTACAATTAACTAGGTGCTAAAGGGTAAACAAGGATGAATAAAAAGCTTATAGACTAATAGAAGACAAGGCGATAAATGAAAGAAGGAGTAAGAAAGAGAAAACCAAACAAAGGATAAGGTAAATTTAGGATTGATAATATTCAAATTCAAGAGAGAGGCAAAAAAGTCACACAAATCTGATCCATAAAAGGAAACTATTGAGGGTTGGGGTTGTGGCTCAGTGATACAGTGCTTTGCTAGCATGTGTGAGGCACTGGGTTAAATTTTCAGCACCACATATAAATAAATAAAAAAAATTAAAGATCCTCAAAAACTAAATAATAAAAAAATAAAAGGAAACTATTGATGTATACTTTACATACAATAAAATACAGTGTTTCGTTTTGACAAATGGATGCACTCCTGTAACCACTCTAAAAATAAAATCAGTCCAAAATGTTACTTTGTTCATATTTGCAGTTAATCCTCCACTTCAGGCAATCACTAATTTGTTTTCTGTCACAATATATTAATTTTGCCTGTTCTAGGACCCCATGTAAAGGGAATCATACATAATGTACCATTTTGTCTAATTTTTTTCTCTTAACATTTATGAGATTCATCCATGTTGCTGGGCAGTGTAGTTTTGTTCTTTTTGCTTTTTGCAGAGTGGAATTGTGTTGTATGGATATAACATTGTTTAGCTATTCATCTGCTGATAAATATTTAGGTTGTCTCAAGTTTCTGGCAATTATAAACAGAACAGCACAATAAATGCAATAAAAAACTTTTAAAAAATTTACCTAAGCTTTTAATTTCCCTTAGGAAAATATTTAGGAATAGGATTGTTGGGTATCAAAAACATATTCTCCCAAAGGATTTAAAATCAGCATACTACAATGATGCAGCCACATCAATGTTTATAGCAGCTCAATTCACAACAGCTAAACTATGGAACCAACCTAGATGCCCTTCAATATATGAATGGATAAAGAAACTGTGGTACATATACACAATGGAGTATCAGCATTAAGAGAGAATAAAATTATGGCATTTGCAGGTAAATGGATGGAGTTAGAGAATATTATGCTAAGTGAAAGGGGTGGGAGGGCATGGGGAGAATGGAGAAACTTGGATTGGGCAAAGAGAGGGAGAGAAGGCAAGGGGGCAAGTGGATAGGAAAGATGGTAGAATGAGATGAACTCATTACCCCAGGTACATGTATGACTGCACATGTGGCATGACTCTACATCCTCTACAACCAGAGAAATAAAAAGTTGTGTACAATGAATCAAAATGCATTCTGCTATCATGTACTACTAATTAGAACAAATAAATATTTTTAAAAAATTTAAAAAAATCCCCAAAGGATTTTTCTTGATAAGCAGATGTTGATCCATAATGGGGTATGTGTGTGTGTGTGTGTGGGGGGGGGTAGGTCAGGAATAATGGAGGAACTCTGGACTGGGCAGAAGGGAATGAGAAGAGAGGAGAGGATGTGGGGGTGGCAAGAATGGTGGAATGACAGACATTATTACCCTATATATATGTATGATTGCACAACTGGTGTGACTCTGCATCATGTACAGCCAGAGGAATGAGATGTTGTGCTTCATTTGTGTACAATGTGTCAAAATGCATTCTGCTGTCATGTGAAACTAATTAGAATTTTTAAAAAAGCATATCCTTCCTTTACTTTTGTAAGAAACTGGCAAACTATTTTCACAGTTGTTGTGCCATTTTATATTCTTATCAACAGTGCATGAGGGTTCCAGCAGTTTCATAATCTCATCAATCGCTGGAATTTTAATGTTAATCTTAGAATGGGTGTAAAACAGTAGTGAATTAGGATTTTTTGGGGGGGGGGGGTTGGTGAATACTGGGAATTGAACCTAGGGTCTTGTACATGAGAACTCTGAAAATGAACTACAGTCCCAGCCCTTTGCATTTTGAGACAGGGTCTTGATAAATTGCCCAGGCTGGCTTCAAACTTGAGATTTTCCTGCTTCAGCCTCTTGAATAGCTGGGATTACACACTTCTGCCACCACGCCCAGCTTAAATAGTGATTTTAATGGGCATTTCTCTGGAGATTAATCATGCTGACCATCTTTTCATCTATTTATCTGACATTCTTTATCTTCTTTCAAAAACCATCTGTTCAAAATTGCTGACCATTTAAAAAATTGTTTCCCCTTTTTATTGATAGTTTTCTTACTAACTTACAGAAGTTCTTCATAAATTCTGGATACAAGTCTTTTATCAGACAAGTTATTCACAAATATTTTCTCTCAGTTATGACCTGCTTTTTAATTTAAGAGCAAAAGTTTAGAATTTTAAACCTGGCACAGTGGCTCATGATTGTAATCCCAGTGACTTAAGAGGTTGAGGCAGGTGGATCACAAATACAAGGCCAGCCTGGGCAACTTAGTGAGACCCTATCTAAAAAGGAAAAATAAAAAGGGATGAGGATGTAGCTTAGGAGTAGCACAATTCTACTGCAAGAAGAAAGAAAAAAAAAAGTTAAGTTTTACATTTTAAGAAAGTTAAATTTGACAATTTTTCCTTTCATAGTTTGTTTTCTGTGCCTAAGGTAATCTCTGTGGCCAAGGTTACAAACATTTTCTGTTTTCTTCTAGAAATTCTTTAGTTTTAGAACTTTATCCAACAAGCTATGGATATCCAGTTGTTCTGGCATCATTTGTTAAATGAAAAGATTATCTGTTCTTCAGTGAACTACTTTAGTAACTGTGCCAAAAATCAATCGCTTGTCATTTTCTGAAAGTTCCATTACGCTATATGTCTATTGTTATATATATTATCATCTTGATTACTAAAAGTATTGCAATCATATAACATAGGCTTTCAACTTTTTATTTGTTCTTTTTCAAGATTATTTTGGCTATCTAGGTTCCTTAATTTTCTGTATAAATGTTAGAATAAACATGTCAATTTCTCTTAAAAAGTTTCATCTGTATTATGTTGAATCTGTGGATCAGGTGGAAAATTTTTAACAATACTGAGACTCCCCATACACAAACATGATATAGTATAGTTCTTTCTTTATTTTGGTCTTCTTTAATTTTTCATGACAATGGCTTTTTCAATTTTTGGCCATACATTTATAATAATACAATTGCTTTTTATTAACTCACACCTTGTATCATGCAAATTTGCTAAATTCACTTAGTTTAAGAAAAAATTTTTTGTATGCTCCTGCCAATTTTCTATGTACATTTTTTTCTTTAAATATTTATTTTTTAGTCGTAGTTGGACACAATACCTTTATTTTATTTATTTATTTATTTATTTATTTATTTATATTTATGTGGTGCTGAGGATTGAACCCAGGGCCTCACATGTGCAAGTGCTCTACCACTGAGCCACAACCCCAACCCTATATACATTTTCATATTACCTGTAAACAGTTTTACTTCCTCTTTTCCAATTTATATGCCTTTTGTTTCTTTTTCTTATCTTATTGCATTATATAGGACTGCTACTATAATACTGCACTGAATGTAAGTGGTGACAACTGATAGTCTTTGCTTGATTCCCTACTTTAGAGAAAAAGAATATATCCAGTTTTTCACAACTGAGTAAAAACTGGGTTTGCTATGAACTTTTCATAGCAAGTTAAAGAAACTTCTATCTTTATCTGCTGAATTTTTAATATGAGTGTTGTTGAAATTATTAGATGCCTTTTCTCTATCAATTGAGATGGTTCCAAGGTTTTTCCTCTTGCATTGTTAATATGGTAAATAAAAGTGATTCATTTTCAAATGTTAAACCAACTCTATATTCTGGGATTAATCTTACTTGGCTAAAACGTAGTATCCTTTTAAAAATATTTCAGAGTTAAGTTTGTTAATATTTTATTAAGAATTTTGTACTTGTGTTCACGAGGGATATTGACTTATTCTCTTACAATGTCTTTGCATTTTTTTAACCTCTTAATTTTTATTGCTTTTCATTTGTTCTTTTTAGATACACATGACTGTAGAGTATATTTTGACATATAATACATACATGGAATATATCTTATTCTAGTTAGGATCACATTCTTGTGGTTGTACACAATGCAGAGATTCACTGTGGTGTATTCATATATGAACACTCCAGGAAAGTTTTGTCTGATTCATTCCACTGTCTTTCCTATTCCTTTCCTCCTTCCCTTCCCTTCATTTGCCTCTGTCTAATCCACATTGCATGATTTTGATATTGGGATAAAACTTGCCTCCTAAGAGTTGAGAAATAGGAAACTTTTGTATAGAACTGGTTGTTTCTTAAATATGTCATAGAATTTATCAGTGAAATCATGTAGGCTAGAGCTGGTAGGCCAGGAATTTTACTTCCAGTAGTATTTTTTTTTTTTTTTTTAAGAGAGAGTGTGAGAGAGAGGGAGGGAGGGAGGGGGGGGGGAGAGAGAGAGAGAGAGAGAGAGAGAGAGAGAGAGAGAGAGAGAGAGAGAAAATTTTAATATTTATTTTTTAGTTTTTTTTTTTTGGTGGACACAACATCTTTGTTTGTATGTGGTGCTGAGGATGGAACCCGGGCCACACGCATGCCAGGCGAGCGCGCTACCGCTTGAGCCACATCCCTAGCCCAACTTCCAGTAGTTTTTAAAACAATAATTCCATCTCTTTAGTAGCTATGGATCCATTCAAATTTTCTATTTATTTTTGGGCCAGTTTTGATAACTTGTGGCTTTTAAAGAATTTAGTTCCTTTTTGTTAATAAGTGACTTGAAGTCCTCTTCAACTAATTTCATCTGTCATTTCTAGGTTTATTTCATTTGATCTCTTTTTCTCCTTGTTATGAATCATGTTTTCCTGCTTCTTTAAATATCTAATAATTTTCTGGGGGATGTTTCTTACTTTATAACTGCTTGGCTTTGTTTAAATAAAGCAGTCAAGCAACTTCCACATCAGCTGGACCTTTTTAAAAATCATTTGTTTTTTAGTTGTAGGTTGACACAAAACCTTTATTTTTCTTATGTGGTGCTGAGGATTGAACCCAGTGCCTCACGCATGCTTGGCAAGTGCTCTACCTCTGAGCTACAGCCCCAGCCCTCAACTGGACCTTTTAAAAAGACTTTGTTTAAGAGTATATCCAAAGTAGCCTTTGCTTTAGGGCTAAGTTAGTCCTACTACTAAGATATGGTCTCTGCTAAATGCCTTGGGTGTTCAATACTGTCCCTCCACTCTGGCTTAGAAGAACTTGTGTATGTTCTAGGAACTGGATATTTATACTTAGGTTTTTGCCCAGGTCTGGTGGAGTTTTGCTCCATGTATGCACAGATAAGCATTTAGTACCCTTAGCATTCAAAGTTATCCATATATGGATATCTGGAGTGATTTCTTTAGCAGTCCCCTCTTCTTCCTGTATTCTGCTCTACAAATTACAGCTTCTCCATTCACTCAGAACTTTGTTTTCTCATTTCAGTGAGATTGCCATGCTCTATTTGGGTTCCCTCTCTTGGCACCATAGTCCAGAAACTGGCTAGGCAGAAAGCTGGGTTTATTGTAGGATTCCTCTCATAAATCCTGGTCCTGTACTGCCTGTCATCCAATATCTGAAAAATTTCTAACTGATCTGTATTTAAGCTCAATGAGTAATTTTTTTTTCATTTCAAATATTGCATATTTCAGCTCTTAAAGTTTCATTTGGCTTAATTTTTAAACATCTTCCATTTCTCTTATTATATTCATCTTTCCTTTTAAATCTGTCTATATTTATACTAGCTGTTTTAAAGTCCTTATTTGCTAATTCAACATATCCTGTCAGAAAGGGAAGTCGAGCTCTAGTTAACCCAATATGGCTGAAAGCAGATGTTTTAGAGAGTATTTTAAAAGTGAAGATGAAGAAAGACATTAGAGAGAGGGGGAGAGAAGAGGGAAGAAAAAAAAAAGGAAAGGTGTAAGCAACATAATGAACAAAGCAATATAATTCAGCAAATAATACAGTTTGGTTGGAATATTATTATTTATAAGAAGCTTATTGCCAAAACCACACATGAGGAATTCATTAATATTAAATCTGTTCTCTGAACTAAGAAACCTTCCATGTCCTTTTTAAAAGTCCTAACTCCCTACTGTGTGAGATCTCCACAGTACAGGAATAGTGTAGCAGGACTCTTCCTAGCAGAGTAGTAATGTTGAAGGCAGAGATGCCAGAAGAGTACTGCTCTGTTAATACTATGCAATGTTCAGGACATTTCACCTCTTCTTAAATAATTTTCAAACCCCAAACAAAGTGAACCCATAACCTTATAGTCTGTTTTATATATTTTCCCCTCTATTTGTGGGGCTACTATGTTGTCTTTATCATACACATTTCCCTACATTCAATTACTACATGATAGTTATGATAAACTATAAACTAGTTATGATAAACATCTTTCAAATTTACATGGTGATTTTGAGCCTATAAAGTGCTTTAAGTATATATTTTATTCTCAGAACACACTTATGTGCTATGGTTACACAAATATTCATTGTTCTATGTGTGTGCTTTCCAATACTGAGCAAAAAAAAAAAAAAAAAAAAAAAAGGCAATTTGTGCTTTCTGTGAAACACAGTACTAATCTAGTTATTTACCAGTATTTTTGCATTCAATTTTCAAAAGTTCTTAGTCTGCCTACATTTTGGAATGTTAGAATATTTGAAGATCATGCCTCTGCTGAAAGAGCAGTTACAGATAATTATAGAGCTGGTAATCATTACTTCTTGGACAATGTGACAGACAGTAGGAGCCAGTAAACTGTATTTTTAAAGAACTATCAAATTTATTCATCTAGGCCTACTCATCACAGGTAATTCGAATTCATAATCATTAAAACAGAACTATTTTCTTCTCATTCTTTGAATCTTAAAAAATGTGAAAACAAAAACATTCTAGTTCTCCTCCTTGTATCCTCTACCTCAGTGACTTGCACCAGAGTCTGTTTTCCACATAAGAAACCTCATGTCTTCCCTCTCACCTTCCATACAATTACTCACCAAATCCTATAAATTCTCTATCCAGCCTTGTTAATGCCATTACTTTAGCCCAGGGCCACTTAATTGCTCACATAGAGTATTAAAATAACTCTATCTCTGTTATCATTAACTGCTTACCATTCTACTGTTATTCAATGTATAATGTGAACATATTCCAATTTCTCTCTGGTAGAAGTATTTTCTCCCTCTGTCTTTGTCTAAAAGCATTTCACCTGTATCTTCTAGGCCACCGAGCACTTACAAACCTTGTATTTAAGGGCTATATCAAATATTTTATTTCCCTCTCTATGCCAAATCTCTCTTTAGAGGGGGACTACATCTCTTTATCTAATTATCATCACAATATATTGCATACCTTGAAATTAAAAAGAAAAGCAACAACAAAAAAGAAACACATTGATATGTAAACTTGAGTGAATAAGTACTTTTCTGAATTGGCACTTAAGCCAACAGATAATTTAATGAACTATCATCATACAAACATTCAGTAAGACAGTTTTCCACACCTAGGGAAAAAACAGAATTTTTTAGTAAGCAACTCTAAGAAATAAAAAGGAACCTTTTAAAAAAATCACCATTATTGAATAACAACACTGGCAGACACAGAACTACATAAAATGTAAGATAATTGCACATTTATAGATACTCATGCCAGTACCTAACCAGTGTTTACGGATTAAAGATCACAAACACAAAGCTGCCAGATATTTATGTCACATCCTTTCCTGAGCCTACTCCACTTTAGCCGATTTCCCTCTGGGATCTTCTCACTTCTAATAAGCAACTGAACCAGTCACAAATGAAGTTACTATTCCCAACTTCATCAGCAGCATCTGTTATTTCAACGGAAACTTTTGAAATATACACAATGCCACATTCAAATCCCTTGAGGGTTAAGCCACTTCATTCACTTGCATTTTTCTCAAACTGCTCTTTTTAGTTCTGTCTCGGTTTTATTATATTTATATTTTTCATTACAATATTGGGCACAGAACTATTTTAGTCATTAAAATTTTGTGCTGTATTACTGGCAATAGTTTAAATAAAACAAATTTTAATAGAAGAATTTGCAAGGCAGCAAAATGTTCATCTTATTTTCAATCGTATTAAATTTATCAGAAACAACTTATATTTTAAAAATATGTGTAAAACATAAAATGGGGATTTGGCTTTTCTTTTTTTAGAAGTAGAGGAGGAAGAAAAAAGAGGAAATAAATACAGGTGCTTATTGGCACAAGGTTATAAAGAGCTCCTGCAAAGTTATCAGTCATGTAAAGGGCTTTGTCTGTCCCCAGAGAGAGAGAGACAGAGAGACACAGACAATTATCTCTCATCCTCCATTCCCTATACCCCAAGGGTTCCATCAATGAATCACATGGTTAAGAAGTCCTTATTTGGAAATTTTAAAAGACTGTTGTATCATAGTAAGTAACAAGAACAAAAAGGGGGAAATTATCAACAGAAACCACCAATACAGTGGGATTGTGGGAGTTGTTTTTTCTTGTTTTAAAGATATCTACTATGGTTATCTGTTTCTGAACTCAGCCCCAAAGGCAAAAAAGGAAAATATACCCATCTGAAATAATTGTAAAATGACAAACACAAACAAAACACATTTAAATCTAATCAAAAGGCTACTTTAAAAAGGTTTCTAGAGAAGATTTAAAAGGTATATAAAATTTGCTATCTACTGGCTGATAGCTAGCAATCTGACATATAGTCTTTAAATCATCCTTCTATTTCTTTTAATATTTCCTTGTCTCCTTCCTACACCTTTTTCTTTTTCCTCTAAAGTCTGATTCTGTGCTTACTCTCTCCTTGGTGAAACATGTCACTCCAAAACAATTTGCTTTTACTGTCATTTTTTGGTTGGATTTGCTTCAAATCTCTCTCCAGATCTTAAATCAACTATGGCCAGGCTCACATTTACAACTGCTTATGGGACGCACTGCAAATATTTATATTAGTTATTACAAGTATAACATATCCAAAGCAAAATTCATCTTTATAGCTCACTTGAATGGGCTCAAATACCTTTCCTCTGTTGTTATTAACAGTTCAAAGATATATCACACCTGCTATTCAAACAGCCCAGGTCTAACAATTCTACTGTGTGTTCCTTCAACATGTCTTTCCAGGCCAATATTTAGGTGTCCTTCTAGTCATCAGAGTCCATTTATTGCCTCAGGCCTGCGATTGCTGTGGTGTCCCTGCACTTTCAACTTCATTTGATGCATACCAGATAAGTTTCATTATTATCAAAGTAATACATGCATTAAAAATACATGCATTAAAAAAACTCTAGTAATGCTAAAATACTATATAAGAAAAAAATTGGCAGTTCTGTCTTCCCCATTCCAACTTGCATTCCCCAAAGTCAACTATTTCCAACGCTTCAGCTATTTCTTTTGGATACTGCATACTTCTGTATAAATGTCCATTTTGCTATTCATGGATTTATCTACTTTTAACACAGACATCAAAATTCTTATTAAGTTTAAGAGGATTTAGTTCTCTTATAACACTCTATATGAATTTTTCTCCCTTCATCCTTTATTCTCAGGTTAAATTAATATGCAATTTATATTATGCCTATATAGCAGAACACTGTTTTCCTTTTTAAAAATTCTTTTAGTAGTAGACACAATATCTTTATCTTATATATTTACTTTTATGTGGTGCTGAGGATCGAACCCAGTGCCTCATGTGCACAAGGCAAGCGCTCTACCACTGAGCTACCACTGTTTCCCTTCTTATACAACTTTTTGATTTTTCTGAAATAATTGTTTTATTTACTTGGTCTGAAAGATCTACTTATTATCAAGCCAGCCATTAACACTTCATCTTTCTAAAAGGTGAAGTTTTATTCACATCACCAGTTGCATTACACTAGGAAAACCAGTTATCACCATTATTAGCTGGGTTCAATGGGCTCTTTTAATAATTTAAGCCATTTCACAAATAATTTATAGGAGACTAAAGTGATAGTGAAATTAGAAATTTAAACATAGCAAATGTGAAATTTTAATTATATGTTCTTATTTTTGAAATTAAATATACCTAAAACAGGCATCATCCCGGAATACAACTGATTAATCATCAATTATCTTACTTGAATTGGGGACACATAAATTTTGCAAATATTTGTATCAGATTTCAAATGTATCTCTTTTTTGCTCTATCACTGTAGAACATTTTTACTTTTAAATTTAAATAGATCAATCAAAATGATCAGAAAAATTTTAACTTCTGCATTATCTGTTTCCTTCTAATCAGCCCAGCACATATCACTGTCTTCAGCATTTATCCACTTGATATAAACCACATCAGGTACATTTTCAGACATAAATATCATAAAGCATGAAATAACACAGCTACATATCTTTTATTAAAGCGGGTTATTCTTGTAATTATTGTGTGATGGAAGAACTTTGTTTTGAATGACTTGACTAGGTGAGGATACCTTGTTTCCTTTTTCTACTCAGAACTAATGTTCATTCGTCAGTTCTCAATTTTGAGGCAACTCACCTACCATATCCTCTGAAAAATCAACAGTCTGAGAATTACTTAAAAGGTCATGTTCATGAGTCCATTAGGGTCTAGGTACCTGTCTTTTTCCACCCATGTTCTGATTAATCTAATAATTTGAAAGTATCTTTTGTTAGTTTTGTTTGCCATTTTAATTCTCAACTAAGATAGAGTCTCCAGACTTCTTTATACAGTCATGAAAAATAATGCAGTATTTCAGGCAACACAGTAAGAAAATTGAAGGATGATTACAACAGTGATGCCTCTTTTTATTCCTTCATCAGCTTCTAGGCAATTTGATCAATTTTCTGCGGATTCCATCATTTTTCTTATTAGTAGTTTTTTTTTTTTTGAGCACACTTGGGAATAATGAATAAGTAATGATGAAATTATTCTTAGGATGATGAAACAGTAAAATGTTCAAGATATGGCAAAAATAGGGCTGGGGTTGTGACTCAGTGGTAGAGTACTTGCCTAGCATGTGTGAGGCACTGGGTTAGATTCTCAGCAGCACATGTAAATAAATGAATAAAATAAAGGTCCATTAACATCTAAAAATACATGTGAAAATGAAAAAAAAAGATATGGCAAAAATAAAACACTAGGATCTTATGATATACCTCAGATATATAAAAGGGCTCAATGGACCCATATAGTTAATTCTGAGATATTGGATTTTATTCTATTAGGAAAAGTAATTTTTCCTCTGTTCTTTGAGGATCTCTAAGAAAAAAATAAAAGTAATATAGTATCAATTCTTACAAACAGAAATACTCAAAAAAAGAAAAGAAAAAAAACCCTTAAAATTAAGTGCAATGAACCTGAAGGTATACTAATAAATTAAACATCAAGATTATTTCTAATTCTTACCATTCATTTATTCACTCAACATGCATTTACTGAGCTATTACCACATTCCAGGCACTATTCTAGATGCCTGTGATACACCAGGGAACAAAATAAAGACTGCTGCTCTTACAGAATAGGGGTGGATAAACCATCAAGATCAAATGTAATAAGTAAATGAGATATGATAAGGATTATAAGTGCTTTAGAAAAAAGAAAGGTAGAATAGGGTAATGGAAATTGAGCATGTTTAGTATGTGTTATAATTTAACATAGGGTATAGAGCATACTTCATTGACATTTAAGCAAAAACTTAAAAGGAGATGAATGAATTGATTATGCGTTTTTGGATAAGAATATTCTAGAGAGAATATTCAAAGCAAAGTACTTAAGGCAGGAATATTCCTGAGTGTTTAAGGATCAGCAGAATGGACAGTATGGCTAGAATAGAATGATTTGGGGAGAGGCAAAGTCAAAGATGTACAAGGGTATCCACTTATGAAGTGCCTTGTAGCACATTATAAGGATTTTGTCTTTTTCTGTTAGTGACATGGGATATCATTAGACCATTATAAGCAGAGGAATGAAATGATCTGACTACAATGTGAAGAATCATTCTGCTGAGAATAAAAACTGGTTGGCAAGGGCAAATATGTAAGCAGGGAGACCCGTTAGGAGGCTATGATAGCAATTCAGTCAACAAATACTAATATCTCTGATCAGGGTGGAACACTGGATGTGTCAAGAAATGAAGGCATTTCTGACTGGTAACGTTAACAATGTCTGTTGATGAATTCAAAAAGAATATAAAAGACAAAGACAAAGAAAACCCCCAGACTTTTAACCTGAACAACTGAAAGGATAGAGTTACAGCAACTAAACACTGCAGAGGAACATGTTGGAAGATGGGATAGGGTTGGGGGCAGGAAGAAGATGAATTAAGGTTTGGACAGGTTTAATTTGCAATTGTATTAAAATTATTTAAATGAACACAGGGAAGAGGCTATTGAATATATGAGTCTTAAGTTTAAGAGAAAGATTTGAACTGGAAATATAAAAAAAAAAAACCCTGCCATTTATGGAATGGAGATAATATTTAGAATAGGATGGGGTAAGATTATCAAGGGACTGAGTAAGTACAGAGAAAGAGGAGAAAGAACTTAGGAGTAATCAGTGACATAGGGAAGGACTCATGTTCCAGACGATTGAAAGCAATATATCAAAGAAGTGCTATCAATTGTGGTAAATGCCACTGATAGGTCAGATAAAATAGTCTGAAAATTGTTCCTTAGGTCTATTAGCAAAGTTACTAGTGATGCAGGTAAGAGAAGTTTAGATGGAATGGTGATACAAAAACCTGATTGAACTAAACAGAGAATTGAAAGACAGAATTTAGGAATAATTAAGATAGACAACTGTCTGAAGAGTCTGACCACAAAAGAAATATTTGTCAACTACAAACTGGTACCATATCACCTTAAAACTTCTACCATCAAACACAGCACCAGATGATTCAGTTTGTGGGGTAGAATTTATAAATCACTTGGACAGTAAGCCACTCAAATTTCAATTTAGCTCAGGAAATAATTACAAAACAAAAATATTTGCCAATGTACCTACAATAATTATTACTCACTTTAAGTTAAGACTGCTAAAAGCAAGCAAGAAGGTATGAGGGATTCGAAATTATTATATGAAACTTTGTGTTCAAATAAAAATAATTTTTAAAAACTCATTTAAACATACAACACTTCAAAGAAAGTATCATAATATATAAAGAATGTTCCTTTTCAAATCTCCACTAACAAACACTTCCATAGAAAGGAAATAAAGATGAGAAATAAAAAGAAGAAAAAGGCCAAACATAGTGGTACATGTCTGTAATTCCTGCAAAGCGACTAGGAAGGCTGAGGCAGGATCCCAAGTTCAAGGCTAGATTAGGAAATTTAGTGAGTCCTGTCTCTGAAAAAATGCCTGGGGATGTAGTTTCTCTAACATGCATAGCCTTTGGGTTCAGTCCCCAATTACCTTCTGTCCCCTAATAGACACCCAAGAAAAAAGAAAAACCGAGAGAGGAGAGAGAGAGAGAGAGAGAGAGAGAGAAAGAGAAGAGGAAAGAACATAAAAACAGCTAAAATGCTGGTTTTCATCTCTACAATATTGCCATTTTATCATGTAGCACATACAACAATTTGAGTTTCAAACTGTACTTTTCCTTTTTTAACACAGGACTATATTCTGATTCAGATATGAACGATGGTATCTGAGGAGCAAAACTGATCATTTATTTAGAGACAATCTTGACTAGAGTTTTATAAAAATAATGCCCCACCTTTCTAGTTGTGGTTAACTCATGTAATTCCACCAGGTTGTAAAGGGGAAGGAATAGTTCCATCACATTCTTCATTGTACCTTTGTCACTTTGCATGATGTCTGGCACATAGTAGATGCTCAATAAATATTTGATGAATGAATTTTGAAGAACCAAGTGATTTTCCAAAAAAGTTGTCAATTATTTTTATTATCTTTAAAGATCAATTGGTGCCTGTAATCTCAGGAATTTGGGAGGCTGAGGTAAGAAGATCCAGGTCTGAATAAGTCACAAGTCTTAGCAACTTAGTGAAAACTTGTCATCAAAAAGGGGGTGGGGGATAAGGATGCAGCTCAGTGGTAAAGTGCCCCTGGATTCAATCCCACTACCCTCCTCCCCAACACACAAAGGTATCTATCCACAGTATTATAAACGCTTATTTCTATTTGCATAGCAGCAACAAGTAAATATTTGGCTACTTTAAGGCTTGCTTAGGGTAAAATCAGGGTAAATATAATTTTGATTTTTTGAACAATAATATCCAAAAAGAATGATGGAACCCTTTTATAGGCGTTGTGGAAATATTTAGATAAATCCATTCCCCAAAACAATTCTTCTAACATACAGTGCTAAAAACCTATGTGCAATAGGACCAATACAGAAATAAGGAGAAAAGGACAAAGGACAGAAAAAAAGGAGTCAAGAAAGTCAGAAAATAGCAGAAGAAAATGAGAGAAATTATTTTAAAAATATAAACTCAGAATAAAAAGAGGCAAGGTTATTGTGCAAGGAAACACTAAGCATGAATTGAGACCTAACTTCCAAAACACACTATAGTTATGTCCTAACATTTCATCTCTCTAGACTTCCATTTCCAGACAACTAGATGAATATACTTAAGAAACCTGATAACACACATTTAAAATAATAAAGGAAAAAAAGTTTAAAATTAAATCTTATACATAGAAATATGTGTGAAATATTTGTTAGAAATGTAAACAGTTCATGCCCCCTGGGAATACACATTTACCTCCACCTCAGAAAGACTGGGACTATTTATAATCCCCATGCAGTATGCACTATTGAGGCCTACCAGGCAGGGTTTAAAGCTGGATTTTTCAACAGGCTCACAAGTCCTGAGGTTAAATACACATGAATTAAGGATGTTTAATCCAACTCAAGATACCATCTTTTCATATTTAAAGCAGCTTCCCTTAAACAGGAAAAATACAAAATACATGAGCTGTTTCTGACAGTAAAGCTTCTGCAGAGGTTATATGGTGTCCATGTTTTAAAAAAACATTTAAACTCATACTGTGTTTACTCTCATTTCTAAAACATTTAATATGTCCTGTTAAAACTAGAATACTTTTATGGAGCAGAAAGCTGTATCAACCATCCAAACAAAAAAACCCCTCTTCGTCATACATTTTAAAAAAACTTAACAGCACTACTTAAATATAATTAGGATTTGCTACATAAAATGCAAAAAAGGTCTAGTTTTTTTTTTGGTGTTTGTATAAACACACATAAATATGTATATACAAAGAGAAATAAAACAGTTAAACAGTTTCTACCTGTTTTTGTGTATTCCCTTTCAGATATTGTTCCCCTAGAGTCTTGGCCTCTGTTGCTGTCTAACTTGAATTCACAAAACTCAATGGCTCATGGTTTTCAAAGCTTAAGGCAACGTTTGCAGAACAAAGTCGCTTTCTCTCTCTCTTTTTTTTTTGGTGGGTACAAGTATGGGGACCACAGGAACAGTTAAATTCATGGCATGGCTGGTCTACCACACAGTCGGGGGAATTCTTTAAATAGAGCCTGTCACTCTCTTGGCCCATCAATGGGATTTCCTTCTCGAACTGCTGATTCGTTCAGGTACACAACAGAGGAAATTTCAGTTAACCTTTGTTTCACCCCAGGGAAAAATCTGTCTGAAAGTATAAAATGAATAGATTAAAAAAAAAAATAAGCAGCTCAGCCACAGGGCCATTCTCTTAGTGTTCACTGCAGCTTAAGTTAAACAGTAAAAAGGGACAGTGGAATGTTTCATTCCCAATAGAAAATTCAAGCACAATATGGAACTTGAGAATCTAATAGGTCAGAGTTTATTTTGATGACTAAACCAAACCAATTGTCTATTCTTTCTAATAAACTTGAAAATTCATCCATCTTCTGATAATTTTCTAAGTCAGAATTGTTTTTCTCTTATATCACCATTACCACTAATAATCTAATTAGTGTCTACAATCATATTGCATCCTCATTCTTCTTACCAAACCACAAAAAAAGTGAATTTACTACTTGAATTTAATGATATACTTTTATTTGAAAATAAAAGTATATCATTAAATTCAAGTAGTAGTGGGAAACTGGGTGGGAAAAAAGGGGGTCAACTATATCAGTTCTGTTAAACTGTCCTCTATTATTCTTTTCAAAATAAAAATCCAAGTGAGGATGGACAAACGGAAGAACCCAGTTTTCCACCTTAAAGTTCTGTTTTCAAATATTGGGGATATTTAAAGAGGCTATAGTTAGATTTAGACATGGGGAATATTGGGATGAGGAGTGAACACAAAGAAAACTTAATTTAAAAATTTTCCCTGAAACTAAGGTAATTTAGATTATATACCTTTTTTGGAATCATGAATATAAATTTTAGGATAGGGTGGATACAACATTGGTTAACTATCTTTACTTCTCCCAAATTATTTCTGAACCCAGTGAAACAAAAAACTTACTGTGCCATCAATATCTTTTACACATATTAACATATAATTATTATATATTGACTGTAAGCAAGTAGGGTAGCTCTTTAAATCAAAAGCAAGATACTTCTGCCTCTAGAATCAATGCTATTTCTTAACAGAAAAAAATAATCAAAGGCACTTTTGCCTAAATTTTTTGGTCAACATTGAAAATAAATCTTGTTTTTTGTTTTCAGTTGACATGTATTATATATATTTATGGGGTACAATGTGGTAACTTGATAAATGTATATAATGTGTGTGATCAAATCAGGATAATCAGCATCCTTTGTGTTGGGAACCTCTGAACTCTCTTATAGTTATATTGAGATATGTACTAAATTGTAAAATTGTCACCTTACTGTTACAGAACACTAGAACTTACTTCTCTCATCCTCCTGTATTTTGGTACCCGTTTTCTAACTTCTATCCTTCTCAGCTTCTACAGAATACTAATCTGCTTTCTACTTCTATGAGATCAACTTTTTAGCTTCAATGTGAGTGAGAATGTGTAGTCTTTTTCTTTGCTTGGCTTATTTCACTTAATATAATGTCCTACAATCCCATCCATGTTGTTGCAAATGACAGGAATTTTTTTTAAAGGCTGGAAAATAGTCCGTTGTGTGTATATATACCATTTTCTGTATCCATTCATTTATCAATGGATACCTCAGTTGATTACCTTGGCTATTGTGAATGGTACTGCAATAAACATAAGAGCACAGGGATCTTTTAAAAGATTATTTTAATTAAGTATATATGACAGCAGAATGCATTTTGATTCACTGTACACAACTGCAGCTCAACTTTTCATTTCTCTGGTTGTAGATGTAGTGTTGCACCATATGTGCAGTCATACCTGTACCTAGGGTAATAATGTCCATCTCATTCCACCATCTTTCCTGCCTCCATATCTCTTCCCCTACCCTCTCTTCCTCCCCTTTGCCCAAAGTTCAGGGATCTTTTTGACATAGACTTTATTTCCTTGGATATATGTCCAGTAGTGGAACTGCTGGGTCTTATGTTGAGGTTTTTTTTTTTTGTTTGTTTGTTTGTTTTAGTTATAGATGGACACAAAGGTGCTGAGGATCGAACCCAGTGCCTCATGCATGCCAGGCAAGCGCTCAACCACTCAGCTAGAACCTCAGCCCCTGAGTTCTTTGTTTTTTGAGGAATCTTTATACTGCTTTCCATAATGGCTATGCTAAAATATATTCCAACCAACAGTATATAAGAGTTCCCCTTTCCCCTCATCAGCATTTTTAATCTCTCTCTCTCTCTCTCTCTCTCTCTCTCTCTCTCTCTGTCATTCTAGAATGGGCAAGGAATTTTGAAGATGATCCTAAAAGCAACAAAAGCAATAGTTGACAAATGGGAGTATATCAAACTAAGAAGTTTCTGCATAGCAAAGGAAATGGTCAACAGAGTAAAGAGAACTAGCAAAATGGAAAAATATATTTACAAATTATTCATCTGACAAGGGATAAGTACCCAGAATACATAAGGAACTCAAAATACAGCAGCAAAATAAATAATCTGATTTTGAAAATGGGTCAATGACCTGAACAGATATTTCTCAGAAGATAAACTAAGGGTTAAGAAGTATATGAAAAAATGTTTAACATCACCAATCATCAGGGCAATCCAAATCAAAACCACAATGAAGATACCATCTCAACCCAGTTTACAATAGCTATCATCAAAAAGCCAACTTTTTTTTTCTCCTTTTTTTTCTTAGAGCTGGCTATGGAATCCAGCTCCTTTTACATGCTAGGAAAGTGTTCTACCACTGAGCTACACCCGAGCCCTGAAAAAAAAAAGCCAACTTTTTACCCCCCTGCCCTTTTTGATGGCCAAATACAGAAAAAACATAATGCTTACTAACACCATTTTAAGTGTACAGTTCAGAAGTATTTAGAATATTCATAATGTTGTGTAACTATCAACACCATCCTTCTCTAGAACAAAACACCATACCTATTAAATAATATTTTGCCAACTCTTGGTGCATAAATTGGAAAGAATGTTCCCGTTCTACTGAAAAGGCCTCAAAGTCCAGAGAGTGCAGCTAATGATTGCAGTAACACACTTTATTCTAAATAGACACTTATGGCACAAAGACTTGAAAGTTGGAAGGAAACTGGGATTCTAGGGCCTGAAGAACTATATGTTGGAATATGAACAAAATGGATATCCTTATTAAAATGCAAAACTTCAAATGCAAAATATTTAGGAAATTTTAGGACTATTTAGCTTACTTGCATATTTTAATAACCACAACATGCAATTAAGTTTTGATTTGGCTCTTTTATGATAAAGAGTTCTTTGGGCATCTTTAACCTAGGAAATGAAACCTGAAAGATAATTAGGTTGGTTCCAGGGACTGATAGGGAAGCCATTATTCAATATGTACATGCTGATGCTAGTGTTTCTTAGTCAAACTTAAACATTTCCTTCCATTAACAACTGTAAGTAATGATACTTTGGTATCAAATCCAAGATAAAGATCAAACATTCCTGGGGTAGGAGGAAAAGGAGGTAGCCGAAACAGAGGCAGAAGTAATGATGGACATGGAGGATGGTGGTGTGCAGAAAAAACTCAGTAAAAGAAACACCTTGAAGGGCTGATGAGAGATATTCTACAAAGATCATGAATGCTTATGCCAAGTCCTTAGCTGAAATTATGAATATGAAACACTGACCACTCTCCAAATGAGGAAGATCTAATTTAGCAAAATTATAAATAAAATGCCATATAACTCCTTACTTTCTTCTGAATACAGAATGAGAAGAGAAAAAGGGGAAAAACTTATATTAAATAGAGAAAGAGGAATTTCACCTCTATAGTTTCTTCTTTTCAGGCACATTTATTATCTATCTATCTATCTATCTATCTATCTATCTATCTATCTAATTATTGTAGAGAGGCACAATACCTTTACTATTTTTTTTTAATGTGGTGCTAAGGATTAAACCCAGGGCCTCACACGTGCAAGGCAAACATTCTACCACTGAGCTACAACCCCAGCCCGCCAAGTATCTTCTTTTTTAATTATAAATGAAGAAAAATAAAGACTAGTTAATCAAGTGGCAATGAAATAAAACTGGAACATAATAAATTCTACTGATTATTTATCTCCCTGCAATTTTTAAATTTTAGTATTTGTTTTAGGAGTTGTAATATATCTCTCCCTTTTAAATCTTTATCTGGCATTGATTCTTTTTTTTTTTTTAGTTTTTGGCGGATACAACATCTTTGTTTGTATGTGGTGCTGAGGATCGAACCCAGGCTGCACGCATGCCAGGAGAGCGCGCTACCGCTTGAGCCACATCCCCAGCCCTGGCACTGATTCTTGATGCATATTTCTGCTGAATGTAGAATTTTGTGTTGAAAATTCTTGTTCAAATCTCCCCCAGTGTCCTCCCTTTCTCCAAACACTTTTAAAGATGTTCTACTGTATTTGGCCTCCATTGTATCTAATAAGTCAAATGTAATTTTTATTGTTTTTCCATTTCTCTTGCTATTTTTTGTTTTCATCAATTTGACTATTAATCTCTTGAATATGTACAATCATATCTTTCATCAAACAGGGAATTCTATTTCATTATCTCTTTGAACACATTTTCTGCCCCATGTTTTTCAACACTTCCTCTGAAACTCCAATGATACATATTATGTCTTTTAATATTGTTCAGTGAGGTTATTATTAAGGCTCTTCTCCTTTAAATTGAAATCTGTAATATTTTTCTGTTTCTTATATTGGATAATTTTGATCTTTAAGTTTACTGACATTTTAAATCTGTTATTAAGTGCATCCAGTGAATTTTTATTACAAATATTTTTTAGCTTTAGAACTTCCATTGAGTTTTTATATTCTCACTTCTTCACTGAGTTTCACATTTATTTGACGGTATGCAGAAATTACACGTTTGGAGCAAAGTTATAATCTTGGTTTTAAAATTCTTGTTGACCAATTCCAACATTTTGGTCACCACAGAGTCAATGTCCATAATATATATGTGTGTATACACACACACACACACACACACACATACACACACACACATATATATACACACACACTCCAGCCCTGTCTTTTCTTGAGTATACCTCAAATATCATTTTTTTTTAGTTGTAGTTGGACACAATCTTTTTGTTATTTATTTATTTTTATGTGGTGCCGAGGATCAAACCCAGGTCCTCGAATGCACTAGGAGAGCGCTCTACCACTGAGCCACAGCCCCAGCCCCATCCTTTTTCTTTTTATGTCTGATAACTTCGGATTGTATCCTAGACCTCATGAATGAGACTTTGTGAGAATCAGGGATTCTGTTATGTTCCCCTGAAGAGTACTGATGTTTTTATTCAAGAATCAATGATATGGCAAACATTTATATGTAGAATTTGGGTTCTCTCTTTGTGAATCCCCTTGCATTTTCAAGCTGCATTAGTAGCTGTTTTCTGATTCTCAAAGTCAGCAAAATAGGCAATGTATTTCTCAGTTCTGGCACCTCAGTGCTACAACAATTAATGATTACCCTCAGGCAAAAAGCCATAAAAACAGAAAATTCATTCAATACTTTATTTTAAGTGTTCAGATTTATTTATTCAGTTTCTGTCTCTTTTGGTTGGTCTCTATTGCCTTTAATTTTTAAGTATTAAAATATGCTTGGGGTGATCTATGTGTATTTAAATACTTATATTTTATGTACTAAACATTCATAGTATAATGCTTTAACCACAGTACAATTACCTGTGGGAGGGTTGGTCTGCTATAAGCAAATCTGCCATTACCAAAAGTAGAACTCTAGAATTTTTTTGGCATGGTTACAAAATCTTCCATTCCTCTTGCTTATCTCCATTCAGGCAAGGACTAAGTTTATAATATTTACTATTTTGTCCCTAGCATAGGGCATGGTAAAGAGGTATTACTGTTGGACAAATGAAAGATTAAACAGGGAAAAATCATCAATAAATACCAGAAGTTTCAAGAAGTTGGGGAAGGAGTTTGGGCTTGAGTGATTAGCAATTTCTCATTATTTATGAAACTTTGCTTTCTTCTTCAAGAAGAGATGTATCTGTAGTTCAAAATATGATGCTAATGCATCATAGGGTTTAGATTATTTTGAACTACAACTTCTCATTTTCTGGATAAGATACTCAAGTTGTGAGTTTTATTATTCAAGGATTCCATTTTGAGTGTAAATTCTTTTCATCAGAGAAATTGTTATATTTTAGTTCTCTGGGCAAATTAATTATGGTTTACTATTTTAGGCTATCTTGTAAATTCCTAGGATAATTACGTGAGATTCTAATTTCCAAAACATTCATTTGCAAATAGCTCATGAATACTACCAAATTTCCCAAAAGACAGTATGAAAATGAGCACCCTAAATGATGGGGAAGGCAATTAACATCTATAGAGGGACTGCTAGGTGAATAGCTCTATAAGAAGTGCTTTATCTTATTTAATCTCAATTACTCTATGACATGAATATTATTACCACCTATTTACAAATAAGTAAATGGAAGCTCAAAGCTGGTCAAGGTTACATAGTAGGTAAGTGTAGAGCATAAATTCAAATTTGATAATTTTTTTATTAATATTTTTTAGTTGTAGTTGGACACAATACCTTTATTTTATTTATTTTATGTGGTGATGAGGAACGAACCCAGGGCCTTGGGACACAATACCTTTATTTTATTTATTTTATGTGGTGATGAGGAACGAACCCAGGGCCTTGCACATGCTAGGTGAGTGCTCTACCGCTGAGCCAGAACCCCAGTCCCTTGATAATTTTTGACTACACTAAATACTTCTGTTCTTAAATGAATAAAACAAAACAAAATGGCATTTAAAGAGCAAAAAAGCAACCACAGAGTAGGAGGAGATATCTGCCCAATATAGAATATGTAATTAATTCCTACAAATTAAGATAATTAAGTGAGTCCTTAACAATGAGGATACTGAAGTAACCAATAAACATATGAAAGGTACTCGATGTCATTTAGTCACTTGATAAATGCATATAAAAGTCACAATAAAATATTAACATCCACATAGCAAAATAGATAGAATTTAAGAACACTAAACATATTGGCAAGATGTGAACCATGGGAGCTCTCATACATGTTGGTTATTATATAAATTAGCAATACCACTTTGGAAAAGGAATATGCTATTATATACTATTGGACAGACTTGCTCAGTTAGATATTAACAATTAGCAAAAAGTTCTAATAATTAAGATATTATGGTCCATGTGTATAAACTGACATGTAGTCCAAAGAAAGACATGCATTTGGGACTAGGGTTGTAGCTCAATGGTAGAGTGCTTGCCTAGCACGTGTGAAGCACTAGGTTCAATCCTCAGCACTACAAAAATAAATAAATAAATAAACAAATAAATAAATAAATAAAATAAAGTTTTTTTAAAAAGACACGCATTCATAAACTTGATATATGATAGAGGGGCCACCGTAGAACAAAAGGAACAAATATATTATTCAATAAATGGTGCTCAACCTCTCATCACATGCCCATCCCCAAAAGAAAATCCAAATGAATTAAACTCTTATATATGAATGATAAAATTTTAAAAAATTATACAATGAAACATAAAATATACTTTTAAAATTCAGATGTGGGAAGAATTTTTTTAAAGATATAGACCATAAAGGGGAAGACTGACAACTGCAAGATATAAAAAGTTTAAGATAAAATCTTAAACTTTTATATATCAAGGTACCATTAAGAAATTGTAATTGACAACTGTACTGTGGTTATATGAGAGAATATCTTAATTCTTTGGAAATACACACTAAAGCATTTAGAGGTAAAATACAATATATAATATATATAACACCCTCAAATAGTTCAAAATTTTGAAGATACAAATACACACATACTTACCTATATATGTCCATGGAAAAAAGTGAGCAAGCGCACAAGTGATTAATAAAGCAAATGGAGGGGCTGAGGATGTGGCTCAAGCGGTAACGCGCTCGCTTGGCATGTATGGGGTGCTGGGTTCGATCCTCAGCACCACATAAAAATAAAGATGTTGTGTCCACCGAAAATTGAATATTAAAAAATTTTCTCTCTCTCTCTTAAAAAAAAATTAAGCAAATGGAGCAAAATGTAAATAATAAATGACTCTGGATAAAGGGTATACAGGTCTTTCTTGTACTATTGTTATTTTTGCAAATTTTTAAAATTTGAAATTATTTCAAAATAGAAACTATTTGGGTTATTTTTAAAAAGTATTTTCATATATATACTTTGAGTTGTTGATGGATCTTTATTTTATTCATTTATTTATATGCGGTGTTGAGAATCGAACCCAGTGCCTCACACATGCTGGGCAAATGCTTTACCACTGAGCCCCAACCCCAGCCCTGTTTGGGTTATTTTTAAAGTAATCATTAATAAATTTTAAAAGACAAGTCTCAGATCAGGAGGAAATACTGGTAATGCACATAATCAAAAAAGCATTCAGAATGTGTAAAACAATTCTAACACACATTTTTTAAAAAGACAATACATAGGGAAAATGGGTAAAAGATTTGAACTGGCAATTAATGGAAAAAGATTCAAGAATCATTCAAGATTCAATAAATATTTGAAATGATATTCAGCCTCACTAATAGAGAAACAGAAGAATAAACAATGAGATACGGCTGCAAAACAAAATCTTGACAATACTAAATATTGATCAAGAAGCAGAAAAACAGGAACTCAAATAACACATTCTACAGGATACTAAAATCTAGTGAAGTTGAAGATTACACTATGACTCTGTAATGCTACTCCTAGCTATGTACTGTAAATGTAAGAGTTAACAAATTTTCTTTTTGGGAGGCGGGGTTACAGGGGATTGAACTCAGGGGTACTTGACCACTGAGCCACATCCCCAGCCCTATTTTGTATTTTATTTAGAAATGGGGTCTCACTGAGTTGCTTAGCGATTCACCATTTCTGAAGCTGGCTTTGAACTCACAATTCTCTAGCCTCAGAATCCCCAGCCACTTGGACTGATTACAGGCAAGCGTCACCATGCCCCGCTCAACAAACTTTTTCTTAAAGGGTCAGGTAGTGAACATTTTAGACTTGGATGCCATGAAGTCTCTTTTTGACAACTGCTCAATTCTGCTACTGTAGGTAGTCATTGTCTGCAATACACAAATGGGCATGGCTGTTCTGTTAAAATTTTCTTAACAAAACCAGGTGCAATTGCCAGTGAGCCACAGTTTGCCAGTTTCTGCACTAGAGAAATATCTCATATCTGTGCACCAATGGGCATGTACAAGAATATCCATCATAGCTTTGTTTATAACTTCAAAGAACTTCCAGCAATCTAACAGTTCATCAGAGAATGAATACATTGGTAGTAGGGTTATAAAATATAATACAATTGGATATTGCTTAAAAATGGGGACATGTTCTTAGAAACATGTCATCAGGCAATTCCATTGTTGTGAGAACATTGTAGAGTACATGTATACAAATGCAGATTATATAGGTCACTTACTTGATAGGGCTTCCTGATGTAATCTTAAGATGACTGAGGCTGTGCCTGGCATAATGTATCATAGTGTTTTACAATAAACTGATACTGAATCTAGGGCCTTGTGCATGCTAAGCTTGTACTCTGCCACTAAGTTATGCCCCCAGCCCCTAAGCTTTTATTTATTTATTTATTTTTGTTAAAGAAGTAGGAGTGTACTCTAAAATATAAAAAGTATATTACATATGTAAACCAGTAATTAGCTGTTTATTGCATTTATTGTGCATAACTACATGTGGTACTTTTATACAACTAGCCGTTTAATGGGTTTGTTTACACCAGCATTATCACAAATACAGTAAGAAACGTGATTCACTACAACAGCTACTGTAGTAAATTAATATTCAAGTCTCCAAATCTATGGGCTCCCTGCTTCCGTATTTCTTCCCTTCAGAGTCTACTCTCCCCTTCTCCTTGCAATGTGTTAAAGAAACAAGGTAATATTCTGGAGAGTTTTCTATATTCTGAATTTTCCTGATTGTATTTTTATAGTCTGTTTCTTGTATTTCCTGTAACTAATGGTTGAATCTAAATGTTTGAGTACATTTAGATTTGATTTAGAAAAATTAGAAATAATATTTCTGGGTAAGTATTGTGTTCCTCTCAGAAGAGGCAGGATGTCTGGTTGTCTCTTTTTGTCAAATTAGCAGTCATTGCTGGGCATAGAGACACATGCCTGTAATCCCAGCGGCCCTGTAGGCTGAGGCAAGAGGATTGTAAGTTCAAGACCAGCCTCAGCAAATTAGTGAGACCCTGAGCAACTTAGTGAGTCCCTGTCTCAAAGTAAAAAATAAAAAGGGCTGAGGATGTGGCTCAGTGGTAAAGTACCCCTGGGCTCAATCTCCAGTACCAAAAATAAAAACAAATTAGCAGCCACTGATAATTCTTTAAATCCATCATTTCATTAGGAGTTGCAAAATGTTGGTGTATAAACTTCCTTTGTCATTTGCTAGCCCAATTTTTCTTTGAGGGGGATATTTCCCACTTTGAGGTAACCAAATGTCTGCCCTTTAGGTACCCAGAAGTTCATTTCATACCACTAATATTATAGCTAAAAACTTCTTTTTAGAATTCAAGTCATACAGTCATTTAGAAAGAGTTATTTCTGTTTCTTCAAAATCAAAAGAAATTAAATCACTGGCTCTTTTTTCTTTTTTTGATTATTAGGAACTACTTACTTTCAATGATAATTTCTTTAGAAAGTTGGCGTGGCAAATAAAGTTCTTATATAAAATTTCTTAGGAGGTGTTTTCAAGGCTGAGATTTTATATGTATGCAGTTTATCTAAATATTTTTTAATAAAAATGTCAAGAATTTAACCATTCTGATAATAAAGAGACATTAAGTGTTGGGTTATCTCAAGGCCCAATCCGAAACCAGCTATTCCATACCAGTACTGTTCAACAGAAATACATGCAATCATAAATGTGAGATTGGTCATTTACAGTGTTCTAGTAGCCCTATGAAATGAGTTAAAACTACCCAAAGTTTTAACAGTATACTGAGAACAACATAACTAAAATATAATTTCAACATATAATCAACATAAAATATTAATGACACTTATAATCTTTTCTCACACTGTCTTTTAGATTGTAGCACATCTCAATTCAGACCAGATACATTCCTTGTGCTCAATGACCACATGTAGCTAATGGCCATGATCCTAGACAACAAAGCTCTACATTCTCCCTTGATAATTGAATATCTAAACGAGACTGCTTATCTGTGCATATGATACACAGAAAAACCTCTACTGACGTGATCACTCTTATAATCCAACTGTCTAGGTGCCTCAAACTCAACATTTTCATAGCTGAGTCCATCTTCCTAAAACTGGTTCCCTCAGTGTCTCCTTAGTATATGATAACATACATGGAAAAATCTAGGAGCTATTTTTGTCTTACTCTCCCCTTCATCTGCTGTATAAAATCCTTTACAAACCCCTATTAATTTGACTTTCAAAAATTATAATGAATTCCTTTCTTCCCTTTACTACTACCTCACTGTCCTATGATAACAACACATCATTCCTGGAACTGTTTTGATAACCTCGTAATGGTCCTTCTGCATCTACTATAAGTCCTCTGACCATTGGCCACACTGGAGCTTAGTGAATATTTTTCAAACTGTAAATCTGATACTGCAACCACTGCTTTACGTACTTTACTAGTTTCTAAATGCTTTATAAATAAAGATCAAAACATTAACATGGCCCAAAATGTCTGAAATTTCTGACCTTTACTTGCTTTTCTAGCCTCATCGTACACCATGTACTCTCTTATATTCTACCTGCAAGCTACATTGGTCAGGACAGCAAGCAAGTCATTATTGTCCCTTCCATCAGAGGACCCTTACACATGTTATTTCCATGGTTCAACCATTTGCAAAATGCTGTTCATCTCACCATTTCTAGTCAATTCTCATTCACTTTTTGTGTTTTGGCTTAAATATTACCCATGAAAGAACCCTATTCTTAACTGAATGTCAGAATTGACAATCATATAGATTCATGGTTAAAACAATAGGATCAGCTTTGGAAATAATAGAAATTCTTCCTTTTTTGGAGCGGGGCGGTACTGGGGATTAAACCCAGAGCCTCACAAATGCTAGGCAAGTGCTGTATCATTGAGCAAAACCTCCAGTCTTCCCCTTTATAAGATTTTGTTTGCAACACAGGGTCTTAAGTTGCCTAGGCTAGCCATGAACTTGCGAGCCTTCTGCCTTAGCTTCCTGAATAGCTGGGATTACAGGTGTGGACCAAGATGCTCAACTCTGTTGATTTTTTGAGTGAGTAGTAAAGGACTCAAGAGACTTCTGAAATTTACCATATTCTGTTTCTTTGCAAACAGACACCTGATAGATCTGGAACCTCTGCGTACGGCATATTGGCCAGGTAGAGAAATAGTGAGAGAAATCTCATTCCAACAGTAGTTTGTTTTGAGATGAGAGAACAGAGATCTCAAGGGCGTTCCTATAAAGTTTACACAGAGTTTGCTATATATTAGACTCTGTGCTAAGTACTGTGGGGAACAAAAAGTCTAAAACATGATTCCTGCTTCAAGGAACTACCAAGTTAGGCAACAAAGTAACACATACAAAAGAATAAAGACAAAAGCAGTACATAAAAAATTTAGATGAATGGTACTATAAAAAATGCTAACAAGGGTTGGAGTTGAAGTTCAATGGAAGAGCAACTGCCTAGCATGCATAAGGCCCTGGGTTTGATACCCAGAATGGAGGAAAAAAAAAAAAAAAGAAAAAAGAAATAACAGGGTTCAGAAAAGGAAAAACTTGAGTCAACATAATCAGAAAGGAAATCTCCATCTTTAAGAGTTAGGTTTATTCTAGGGCTGTGTACATCATTTTGAGGTAAGTTGGGAAGATTGATGCAATGTTAATGATGACCCTGTGATCTATCTCCCAAAAGCCTTTCGAAACTAGGTCTGAATGGTGTTATGATTTGGATCTGGAAGGTTCCCTAAAGGATCATGTGTTGAAGGCTTGGGAAATGACTGGATCATGGGGGTTCTAACCACATCAGTGCATTAATCTGCTGATAAATTTATAATTTGGAGGCAATATTGAGAGTGGCTACAGTAAATGTAGGAGGCGGAAGAAGTGGGTTATTTGGGGACAGGCCCTGAAAGGATATATCTTATTCTTGCCCCATCTCTTGTTCTCTCTCTGCTTCCCTGCCACCATGAGGTGAGTGGCTTTGTTCTATCATGCTCTTTCACCAGGACATGGCCTTACCACAAGCCGATGGTGATGGTGTCAAGTGACTGTGGACTGAAACCTCTGAAACAGAGAGCAAAAAACAAAAAACAAAAAACAAATCCAAAAAACTTTCCTTCTTTGTTTTTCCCAATTATTTTGTCATAGTGACGGAAGCTAACACAAAGAGGTAAATTAAATGTACAGACAGATCCCATGAACTGTCTTCTGAGTAGAATACCTCTACCTCTCAGTAATGTTTTCTGACCAATGTACATAGAGAAAAATTTCCATTTATTTCTCCTAAATTCACAGGAAAAGTCACAATTTACCTTCCAGATATCATTGCTGAATGTTTTAAAAACCAAACAGAGTACCAACAACATGCTTAATGTCATAAAGAGATTGTTACAAATATGATATCAGGAGTACAAAGTTCCATTTTGGAATTTTTTTGTTTTTACCCTAAAATACTAACTACCTCTTCTCCTGATTATTTATCAAAGCTTTCTTGTTCAGAAATCTACAGTTGTATTATTAGCTCCTCAGGGGTTTCACAGTTTGCCTAAAATTGTTCTCTCTCTCAATCAAAGCTTGTACATATCATAATTTCTTGATAACCAAGCAGCATGTCAGACAGAATTTTCTTAAATATGGCAATGAAACTTTACAAATCAAGCATTATATTTGGAAAAGTCATTCTGTTTGGCTTGGTGAACTATAGAAATGAAGTAGGTTAACTCTTTGTTCAAAATGGGAATGAAGCTTTTTACCATATTGTTCTGGGAAGTACAGTTTCTACACTTTTCTCCTTAAGTCTGACCTTAAAGAAGTATGATAAAATTTTGAGGAAAAGGTAGGATTTCAACATGCAGGATTTGGAGAAGAGAAAAGAAAGAGAAATCCAGATACTCCAAGAAGAGAGACTGATTTGAGGATAAATAAAGAGTCAATGAAGGGGAGAAGATGGAATCACTCAGTTTGGATCATGGTAATGAGTGCTACGGACAGATTAATGAGGAGCTTCAATTCTAGGCTGAACAGACTATGCTTTATTTGTTGGGCGGATGGGCAATAGGCAGGAAGGTCTCTGAACAAAGAAAAGAATGATATGACCTCTATTTTAGGAAGATTAGTCCAATAGGAATGTGGAAGAAACAAACAAACAAAAAAGAGTCAGGTGACAAAGTAACATTCCTGGTAAGAACTAAAGGGTTTCCATTATGGTGAGAGCATGGGGGAGTACAAAAAAGTAAGATATTACCCAAAATAGAATCAACAGGATTTTTTTCAAAGAAACATACACAAGATGTGGATAAAATCATTTTAGCCAAAACAATTTTAAGTAAGAAACTGGTATGTAAAAATATGGCTAGCAAAAACTGAATGTTTAGGGTGATCAGGTTGGGGATATAGGGATGGAGAACTTTGTTTCAGGAATTTGCACAATGTCTCCTCACTGATCCTGCAAGTAAACATTTTAGTTCTGTAAGATAGTTGTATGATTCAAACTGGACTCTCTAACCTACTTTTTTTTTTTTTTTTAAACTGATGGCATGAAAGAGGAGAATGTAACAGGGTTCAGTCTCATACAGTATAAAATAAGTCATGTGATTCTTATTCCTGCCTGCTGTAAGACTCCTGTCTCAAGAGTATTATTTAGGGAAGACATTCATAATTGCTAAATGGATAGCTGCAGTTCTTTACCAGGAGGAAGAACATCTGTTTTCTTTCTTGATGGGATACAGGTTTCCTAGGCTACCAAATTTATCTTCTACTCTACACTGCCCGCCACCACCCCCACATACATATAAAATTCAGAAACACAATCTCAATTGCAGGAATATACAGATCAAAGCTTGTACTATCATAAGTTAACTCTTAAACATTAGAAGAGCCTGATATAATACCTCAAACATATGGCTTTCAGCATTTCTCTCTTTTAGTACTGGGGATTGAACCCAGGGGTACTTTACCATTGTGCTACATCCCCAGTCCTTTTTACTTTTTATTTTGAGATAGGTCTTGCTAAGTTGCTCTGGCTGGCCCCTAACTTGCAATCTTCCTGCTTCAGCCTCCAGAGTCACTGGGATTACAGATTTGTGACTCTGTACCCAGCTTAGCATCTTTTCACAGGAAATTTCTTCTCTGATGAGAGTTTAACTAACTGCCATGGGGGTGGGGAGATTAGAGAAAATAACATATAAATACTGAGGGGTTTCTACCAATATAAGGTGAGACAAAAATCTGCTTATTGATTGAAATTTTTGGTGCTATGGTGGTAACTCTCTACTTAGGAAACACACGCAGAAATATCAGGCAAGAAAACTGGCAAAGACTAGTATATGAAATGTCTACTTTTCTAGTTCTTAGCAGTTTGGAAAAAGTCAGAAAAGCAAATTTAATGAGGAAACAATATCTAAATCCTATTTTGGACTGCACATAATACACAACAGAAAACACAGTGGGTTGCATGAAAGTTTACACAATTCATTGCCCTCCACAAACAATGCAAGTTAAATATCTTTATCAGTACACAGGTTTGACACAGATATAATTAGATGGTTATGAGAAGAAAAATAAAATCTTCCATGAAGTCTGGACTAATGTGGACTTAATATTTTTTTTTTCTTTTGGTAATGTCATGTATTTTTTTTAAAAAATTAAGGGCATTTTTATTTTATAAATAATAGCATTTTACATTGTATGCCATTTAAGAGTTTACAGAATGCTTTTAGTACTCTTCTAACTTTAATCTTCACAAGTATCCAGTATGAGATATCCATTTTATAAAAGAAGAAACTAGGCAAGTTTGCCATATAACTAGTAAGTGACATAGAGGGGCTCAAAATCAGGCTTCGAAACATTTAAAATTTTCATCACCAATGAGGAGAGATTTTTATTAATTTTTTGCAAGTGTAAGGCACATATAAACTAAAAATCTTTAGCTCTTGTTTATCCAGGGTCACCAAATTCAAGTCAGGTCTTAGTTATCTATAAATCTTTACTAAGATAAAATTGTCTGGTTGGAGGAAGAAGTAGCACATACTCTATACTTGTTGTGAACAGTTCCTTCCTATAATTTTTATTTGATTCTAAAATTTTCTAAATTTAAAGGTCATAGTTTTAATATTTGCTTCATAAGTAATCTTAAACTATCAATTAGGGTTTTAAACTCTTTCAGAACTAAACTAATTGAGTTTTGTTATAATTTGAAAATGGGAATGAATTCTTCGTAATTCAGGAACAAATTTCCAAATATCCTAATTATTTTTGCATCCAATCTTTTCCAAATGTAGTTTTGTAATTACACAGTAAAATCTGCCAAATAATTACATGATAAAATTTGCCAAGTTAAAAAACTTGGGAGGCCAAAGTAGGAGGATTGTGAGTTCAAAGCTAGTCTCTGCAAATTAGTGAGACCCTGTCTCAAAAAAAAAAAAAAAAAGGCTGGAGATATGGCACAAAGGTTGAGCACCCCTGGTACAAAATCACTGGTACCAAAACCAAACAAATAAACAAACAAACAAAACTCTACCTGTAAAGTAAAATGACAAGATTTTAAGTCTAGTCTTTTGCTCAACTGATTTTTTAGAGATAATATTAGTATCATTCCTTAGTAAAAAATGAGATATACTAAGTTATTAAAATATGTCTAAACTTTAGAAATATAGTGTCATAAAAAGTCTTCTATAAATCTTAATAGAAATATAAACTAGTAGCAACCTACAAAATTTACAAGAACATATAATAAAGAGGTTTTGATTTTTCTTTTCTTTCATTTAAAAAATATAAAATATGAAATATATAAAAAGATCTCCTTGTATCAAGAAAAAAGTAGGGATAATCTGCTACTTTCAAAAAGAAGTGAAAATCTAACAGTATTTGCTTCAGTATTCTGATAATAAATCTAAGATTGATACTAATCCCATAGGTCCATAAGGCCAGAGTCTAAAATAAGGATGGGCTTATGAGAAATAAGATGAAGAATCTACAATCAAAATAATAAAAACATAGCACTGGTTTTAAAAATCATTAGTAAAGTCATATCCAACATGAAACTATTAATAAGAGTAGAGAAAATTTGATGCCCAGTTTGAGAAAATACACAAAAATTACCTTCCATGAAAAGAAAATTTGGGGTAATCCAACCTATTTAAAGTAGTTTTGAAAGGCTTTTCCCCCCAAGGGGCATAAAAAGACTAAGAAACATCTTAAAAGTAAATATCAGTTATTTAGTAAATAAAGGATAGCACAAATTATGACCATGAAGGCTGAAATAATGGACAAATTCTTGAGTGAAAGAAATGATAACAAAAAAATCTTTTTTTTCTATCAACAAAATCTTTTTTTAAGAGATAAGGAGCTACATCACAGTTTTATATTAGAATCACAAAATGGGATAACATTGATATCAAGCACAATTAAAATATCTACTTATTTGGCAAAATGTCTGATTTTCCTCAGAACCCACTGGGAGTTCTAGATGGCACAGATGACCAGGAGAGGGCAGCTCACCACTGCAGCTGTGGGTAAACTCAGAAGATGTGAATCCTTTTCTTTGCTATCAAGAGGATGCTCTACTTATACTTTCCATATTTAACTAATAAGGAAGATACCACCATTAAGATTTTAAAGCCACAGATAAGTTGGATAGTATAAGTCATTATAACAAGTAACTAGTAAGAAACTTTTCTGATATGCCAATTGGAGCTCATAAATAAGATGATGCTAAGTTCCTGCTTCTTTCACATAAACAGAATATACAGAGCTACCAATTATACGTATAATGATTAATAAATTAACTACCTTTTTTTACTCTAATGCACTTTTTGTAAAGAACTACTTTACTTTTGGCAGTTTATTTAAATTTTCAGTTATCCAAACTCCTTATCAAAATAAATTCACACATACATAGTAAATACAAATAACTGCAGTTTATTACATACCCATGGATTTGTGGAGTGGAAGGACACAACCTCCATGTATAAACAATTTTAATACTGGATTTAACACATCTTTGAGATACATTCCATTTATAATATGTGTGCTGCTAGTATAAATTTAAAGATTTCCACTGTCAACCACAATGATCAAATATAGCTGCCTTGTTTTTTTTTCAACAACATGATAAACAATTGAAACAGTTTTCGAATACCAGAAAACAATACACACTAGCATAATTTACTATTTTTACACTGAAATATTTGACCCAAATAGTGATAAAATAATCTGAGTACCCAGAACTTGGTGATTTATCTTTTAAGAGGCATAACTCTCACTTACTAAGAGCTGTGGTTCTTATCAACAACAAAAACAATAAAAATCAGCAGAAAAGTTTTTGTTCAGTAAATCTCTTAATATTTATCTTCATCAATACATTACCTGCTGCTTAGATGTTTACCTTAAATAAAATTACAAGAAAATACTAAAAAAGAACAAAGAGAATATTGATTATATACATATTTTAAAAATAACTGTTTGAATATATAATTTATTCCTGATATAGCAAATGATGTGGCACATCAGAAAGTTCTGATTAAGTATCTCTGTCTAAAGGTTAGGGGATAGGGAAGAATAAAAGTAGTAGTTGCAATCCTAGTTCACTGATAATATTATTTTACAATATAGAAAACACAGTGTGAGAAGCAAAGAAGAGAGTGAGGGCAAACTGGAGTCTGTGTTAATTAACTATGACTTCTCTACCTTTGTACAGTATGACTGTTTCAACCACTGTCAGTTTAAACAAGAACAAAATACATTTAGAGAAACTTCCCCTAAAAAATACTGCTAAGGCTTTAGAGATGAAAAACATACTAATGGGGCTTTAGAATATACAGAGCTACCAATTCTTTAAAATTTTCTCTCACATAGGTACAAGGTTAAGGGAAAAGTATGGTAGCATCACTGCCCAAACTTTGGTTACCAGCACTGAGGACCAGTGAGCTATATACATAATTAGTCAATGAGCCAAAGGTCAGAATTAAATTATAATCCATGGTTCCTTCCCTTTAATAATAAAAAAAAGGGATCCAAAATAATAAAACACTCAAGTTGTAACTTATAGAAAACTGAAAAACCCCCAGCAAACCAAGTCAACAAAGTGTTTTGAGAAAGTATCTGGACTCTATTTCAAAGCCTGATTCAAAGCTACAGCACTGGCTACTACGGAGTTCTGCTTCCACAAAGCATGTACAGAAGCAGTAAAAATACAACTAGGGTAGTATTTTTAATTTATTTTTATTTTGGTACTGGGTATGCAACTCAAGGGAATTCTACTACCAAGCTATATCCCCAGCTCCTGATATTTTTTATTTTGAGATAGGGTCTCCTAAGTTGCCCAGGCTGGCCTTGAACTTGTGACCCTATATACCAGTTTCCTGAGCAGGTGGGGTTACAGGCATACAACATGTCTGGCTTAGGGGTAGTACTTTTTAAAACAAACTCAAGTGAACATCTACATGAATATTACCAAGTATGTGCTCCTAATGACTTGTCATTAAGGTCAAGTAGCTCATGGAAGTCCCGAATATCCCAATGTATATAAGAAATTTTGGCAGTCTTTGCACTTTGTATTTTGGCAATACAACTGGGTGTGCAACTTTTGCAGTTACACAGGGCATGCTCTCAGAAGGAGTCCATGCTTGGGTTAATGCTTTGTTGTCACTATCTTGAAATTATTGATAATCTTACCAAATTTGTGGTTTGTAAATGGAGCATGAACAGAGGAAATGGGTCAGGTGTTAGTGTATGCACAAGCTGTTAGCCTGGCTGCCTTGCCCAAATGTGTACACCAAAGGCAGTCTAGAACACCACAAAACATTCAACAGGTAGCTAGGACTAAGCCCAGACTGACAGTGGCAACTGGGGCAGCAGCTCCAGGAAAGAGATGTGGCTCTGCTTTTGGGGATATGTGGTGGAAATGCCAGATTATTTATCTCTCCCTGGAATCTATCTCAGCAGTATATGCAAAGATATTAACTCTATAACCTGAGCACCAAAACAGGAAGTTCTGGCACTATGACTGTAAACTTTGTTAGTAAATTACTGCAAAATATAAGCATACAAGGACATTTGCACATTAGGAACTTATCAGAGTTTGTAAAAACATTCAAAATCTCTGGTTTTAAAAACATTTTGTATATTGCAAAGCAAACACCCACAGCCTTAGAAAGAGAAATTAAATTTAAAGACAACTGCATTTGATGGAGGGAAAAAACTACTTTTATATTTAGCTTTGGATGAGCAATTATTAACAGGGAAGACAATTTTTAAATTATTTTTTTTCCTTGAAATTGAAGATAACATGACAGGATGCATTAACAGACATTTTGAATTATATAGAAGAGTCCATCTGATTTCTTATATAGCTTCCAAGTTATGGCAAAGAAAATATTCAAATATCACTGTATAATTACAAATTAACAAAAATTATTTGTAATCTTGCATCTGCCAAAGGTGTTTGACATTAATTTAAATTATACTAATTAAAAATCAAATTGTTGGCTACAGATATGGCTCTGTGGTAGAGCTTTTGCCTAGCATGCATGACGTCCTGGGTTCTATCTCCAGCAAAAATATTTATATATCGCAAAAATAAATGTAATTGCTAAAAGTATAAATTTTCATAACATAAGAAATGAATTTGCAGAAAAACAAGGTTAGAAAAATCATAATTAATCACAACATTACAATGTTGAAATATTACTGTATTCAACTATAATACCCAAAACTTCAAAAATGATGTAGAAACTTATGTTGTTCCTAATATATTGCTATTATCTCTATCATATTTTATAAATAATAATGTTGCTTTTAAAAAAAAATTGGAATTAAATGTTAGTACTGTACTTTCTTTCTGCTTTTTAAATAAGAGCACTGCATTTGCATTTTATACTGTATCCCACAAATTTTATAACCAGCCCCAACGCTGGGAACAATTCTTCTCAATGCTTGCTGTTGTCTTAACTCCTCTTTCTTTAGGGGCAATTTTAAATAGATATCCTCATCCTACTTGTTTTGTCCTTAACTCTCTCTGGACACTTTATTCTAACTCCTGGGCTGAGATTGCCAAGCCTGATCTTAAAGGCATGAGTTCTTAAGTACCTTTTTTGCTTTTCTATCTAATTTGTTGCCAAAATATTGAAATTATCCTCAGAATATTCTTGAACTAATTTGTTTATCCCCAATATTCAGTCAGTCACTAAATCCTGTCAGATGTCCTTTGATGTGCTTCTTGAATCTGTGACTTAACCCCACACTGACTGTGATCGTCATATGCAAGGTCCTCAAAAGTTTCTACTGGGAAGAGACGTGTCATCTCACACATTATCTTTACATTATTTCATCCGATCCTCATAAAGGAGGATCTAATGCAAAATGAACCTATTTTACAACTGGAGAAATCAAGGAGCAGTGAAATAATGGATACTATTCAAAGTCTTGATGAAAATGAATTGCTTAAAGCTATGAAGCAGGGATCTGATCAGAAACCCTCCTTCACACTGTGGTACCTGATCTCTTGAGTACTCTAATGTGCAATAATATTCATTAGATAAACTTTTCATCCAAGGCATTTTATACCTGACTACTGCCTAAGAAGTAAATTACAGCTTTAGTCTAAGCTTAGAATTTTAGAACCAGTCACTGCCTTCCCTGAATTGGTTTTTTTAAAAAAATATTTTTAGTTGTAGATGGACACAGTACCTTTATTTTATTTATTCAGTTTTCTTATGTAGTGCTGGGGATCAAACCCAGTGCTTCATGCATGCTAGACAAGTGCTCTACCACTGAGCCACAACCCCAGCCCTTGAACTGGGTTTTAATGTGTATTTAAAACATATATCTCCTACTACTCCCACATGACTCCATTTCAGTCTCATGTTACTAGATCTTTCTTCTGTTAGCAAAAAAAATTTCTGTCAAAGTCCCAACTCAAATGACACCTCCCTCAGGATCCCTTCCTTGATTTTCCCATCAAGAAATAATCCTTTACTCCTCCAAATTTCTATAGAAATTTATATGCATGATCATATAACACATGCTACATCCTGACCTTGGAAGGAGGTTCCATAAAGACTCATTTCTATATCCCCTTAAGACTTAGCAATGAATCAATATCTCATTTGGCTTTCACAATGCAGCTAATGTCCCCATTCACTCAAACATTTAAAATTTTGCCATGTGTGGACACCAAATGTTGTGGAGGCAGATATGAAGCCTAGGAACTCCAAACACATATATAACTGCTCAGCTCCAAACTTCACTAAAATGACAGTAAAAGGATTTAAAAAGTCAGATGTCCTCCAATTGTCTTCTTCTGTTCTATGCAGCTAGGTGACCATTTTTTCTCCACTCCAGTAAATGACTGGAAGTTTATTTTCTAGAAAAAACAACAAGATCTCCAGTTTGGGGGATACCAGACACTGCTGGGGGCTGGGTGTCCAATTTAAATAAAAGGGTTTAAAAAAAAAAGCTGTGTGTGTGTATACATGAATAAAATAGATTCTAAAAATATACCTAATGGACCCCAGCCTTCTTTCCCCAGTTGACTACAAGCATATTGCCAACAAGGTCTTTACAGGCATAAGATCCAAATACTGCCTGGTACTCCCAGAGGCTTGGGAGGCTTGGGAGGCTGAGGCGGATGATCATGAGTTCAAAGCCAGCCTCAGCAACTTAGCAAGGCCCTAAGCAACTCATGAGACCCTTTCTCTAAATAAAATATAAGAAAGAGTTGGGGATGTGACTCAGTGGTTTGAATGCCCCTGAGTTCAATGCCCGGTACCAAACAAACAAAAAAAACAAACCAAATACTTTTTTCCAACAACTCTTCACTGGCCAAGAATAAAGTGAGTCCTAAAGCTGCTCACATGACGAGTACCTCTGAAAAAGGGGCTGTCTAAATTTCCTTGGCTAAAGATCATGGTAATATGTACCCAAAATGAGTCTGGGCATTCGGTTAGTTGATTAGTCCTCCACTTTTAAATGAGTCAATAACTAAGGATTATGAAATAGCTGATAAAATTTAAAACAAACAAACAACAAAAATAAAATAGAGACCAATATAAAAAAAACTAGAAAAGGCAACTTGGACTTTTAGGAATAAAATTTAAAATAAAATTATGATGAATACACTCCATGAGAAATTATTAAATTCAAAATTGTTTTGAGTCCTTTCAAGTTGTTTTTAGACTTAATTTTCTACATACTTATTACTAAATCAATCAAAAAATGTTTTCCTTATCTAAATTTTCTCCTAAGATATCACACACACACACAGTAATCCACACTTATCTATGATTTTGGTTACTTAACCATAGTCAATCATTGTCCCAAAATACTGCACGGAAAATTCCAGAAACAAACAATTCCTAAGTTTTCAATAACTTTTATTATTGTTATAATTGCTCCACTTTATTAGTTATCATGACTCTTACTGTGCCTAATTTATAATATCATTCATATGTGTATATTTGTAGAAATATAATATAACATACAGAGGATTCAGTAATATCTGCAGTTTTGGTCATCTGCGAGGGGTCTTGGAACATATCCCTCTTAGATAAGGGGGATATACACATACAATATATATTTTAAGCAACATTCAGATAAAAGATAATTATTCATCCTTGGAAAGTAAAAAATACATGAGTAAAATTAAGAAAATAGACATGTAGGAGAATAACGTTGAGGAAATCTCCCACAAAGTACAGCATAAAAGACAAGAAATATATAATAGAACTAAAAAAATTGAAGAAAATTAGAGAATTAGTGCAGGGGGTTCAATATAAGAAAATCAGGTATTCAAGAAAGAGAACAAAGAAAAAGTAGAAAAGAGATACTTTCCAGAGATGCAAAAAGAAAATTGCATTTAAAGGTTCTGATATCAGAACAGCTTTAGACATCTCAACAACACTGGAAATCATCAATCAACAGAGCAAGGCCATCAAACTTCCAAAGGAAAATCATTTTCAGCTCCCCCCCCCCCCATTTTTATATCCATGCATCTTCTCTCAGGGTATTACTGGAGAGGAACTCTTTCAAAATGAGGAAGTAAAGCAAGGAAGAGATGAAATGGGATATAGGAAAGAGAAGAACCACAACAAGAGAAAAGAAATTCTTAGTATACAAGGGAGAATTAGAATGATACCCAGTATCAGTTAATGTAGAGGGTGGTCTTGAACTTGCAATTCTGCCTCTGTAAATCTTAAAAGTTACTATAATTTTCCCAGTTATGATAATTATCTCATGTACTGTTAGCCCTCCAAGAGACAGATAAAGCAGAGAGAGAGATGATATTTTGAGAAATCTATAATTTAGGGGACTTTCTAGCATTATCTGTTGATTTGAAAAGAAACCATATCAACCTAAGGATCCTGAGAGAATGACCAGACTATCAAAATCCTGAGACTACCAGACAGATGTCATCCCTACATACATTCCTAGACCCATCCTTCACTAAGTTCCCTTTAAGGGAGAGCCAGAAGTCCCCAAAATACATCTCTCACAGTAGAGATGACCCAATCTCCCTTGAATGTGTATTCCTTACTTTTTCTTTTCTTTTTTGGCAGTACTGGGGATTGAACCCAGGGCTTCACACATACTACGCAAGTACTTTGCTACTGAGCTATGACCCCAGTCCCATAAATAAATTTCTGTCTCTCTACTGACATGTACTATAATTCTTTTCTATTATGTATGTCAAGAATGGACCCCACTTGTGCTGAGTCTAGTTTCCCTGCTTTCTTCAAGGAATCCTAGAACCCTTCCAGAGACATCTTTTCTCTGGTGGTAAAGTGCTATAACTATAATCTGTGCATCTGCAGTGGTACAGATATATACAACTATGGTGTATATCTGTAGTTGGACTTTGTAGTTTGGTAATTTGTGAAGACATTATTACTTCCCCTATAAGGTAGTGAACTAAAAAGACATTTACCTTGTCTCATTCACTTTTTTAACAGATCTTGGCACATCAATTTACATGTAGTAGTTATTAAATAAATACTTGCTGAATCAACAACATAGAGATGGGATTTCCTTTATAAACGTAAGTTAATTTGCAGGCTTTTGTTTCACCTGCTCAGAAACAGAACTTCCTTTCTTCTGTGTTTTTGAAGCATCTTGTGAAATGCTTCATTTTATGAAGCACAGCTATTCTCTCATTAAGAAGGTGTTTAAGGCAAGCTGTTTGCTTTCTTCCCTTGCACTCCTAGATGCCACTATTAAGATAGAGCTACAATACTCTGAATAGAAATTGGTAAGGAGAACAACTGGGAACATGCAGAGTCCCTTTTGGTGATGGGTGCTGGCAGCTTCATCACTTCTAGGTTCCCATCCCATTTATGTGGTGTTTATCTCATCAGCAATGCCAAATCACTGTTTATGGGTCATGGCGGTGTCTTCACTGGACAAGTTCTACCATGTGCTTTACAGTATGCCTGGAAAAGTGGTCTCCAAGCCTCTTTATCAAACCTATCACAAATCCTATAAGATTATTCTCTTTTGCATAAATTAACCAGAGTAATTTCAATTACTTGCAACCATGTACCCTGTCTGTACAGTTAGCTTTGCTGACAATTCAGCACCCGGCCCATTTTACCTGTCACTGCTTGGCAAACTCTCCAGTAATTTCAGCTTCACAATCCTATTTTCCAACAAAAGATCATGTAATCTGTCAAATATTGAAATAGTTTTCATTGGTTTCAATCTCTGTACTAAAATTTGTAAGCAACTGGAGTTGGGGTTGGGCTCAACTGGTAGAATACTCACTCGTTTAGCATGTACCAGATCCTGGGTTTAAATGCCAGAAATGTGCAAAACCAAAATCTCAAAACACAAAACAGAAAAAAAAAAGTTGCAAGATTTTTTATTTGCACATTGCAGTGATTAGATGACTAAATTACACTTACTAGTATAGAAGAGCAGTTCTCAAATATTTTAGTGTCAGAATCTCTTTTTTTAATATTTATTTTTTAGTTGTAGTTGGACACAATAGCTTTATTTTATTTATTTATTTTTATGTGGTGCTGTGGATCCAGGGCCTTGCACATGCAAGGTGACCACTCTATTGCTGAGCCACAACTCCAGCCCCATAGGATATCTTCATATTCTTAAAAATGAATGAGAATCCTGGAGCCTTTAGTTATTTGGGTTGTATCTACTAATAATATCTACCACTTTAGGCATTAAAACAGAAAAATTTTTAAACAGTTCTCAACTCATTTGAAAATCAGAAAGAAGCTGGGCGGGGTGACTCAACACCTGTTGTCCCAGCTACATGGGAGGTCAAAGCAGGGTCATTTGAGTCCAGAAGTTAGAGGCCAGTCCAGGCAAGGTAGTGAGAATTCATATCCATAAAGAAAATGAATCAAAACTAAACACCAAAACAACTACAAAACCTATTACATGTTAAAGTAAATGACTTTTATGAAAACATACCTATATTTCCCAAAATGAGAAGAAATGAATAGAGTGGCAGTTTTGTGTTTTTACAAAGCTTTTAAATATTTGGCTGAATAGAAAATAGCTGGATTTTCACATCTGGTTTCTGCATTTAGTTTTATTGTGACATGTTGTTTTGGTTGAAGTATATTGTGGGAACCCAGAATAGTTCACCCACAAATAGCAAGACTTGTTGAGCCAAATGAAATTAAAAAGGAGCAGATACAAGAAAGTAGTCTCTCCTCCTTCCATTTGCCAAAAAGCAGGATATAGATTTACAAAGACAAAAAGCCATCCCCCTTCCTCACCAGAGGGAACAAAGGTTAACTACTGAAGGAAACTTCAGACTCTTATCTATACTTTGATGGTACTAAAGCTTCACTAGCTAGCCTTATTTGCTGTTTGCCTTTCTACAATTTGCCGCCCCTAGGGGCTCAAAGACCTCTTCTTCTATCTTGTAACTTCTCTAAAAATTTACTGCTTTTTGTTGAAGATGCCATTTGAGCAAGAATTTAAAGCCACCTGTTTGAGAATTACTCATTCCTGGGTGCCTCTCATGTATAAATGAAATACAGTATTTCTCCTGTTCATTTGTCTTTTGCTACAGGTGTCCATTCCCAACTAAGAACCTTTGAGGATTGAAGAAAAAATTACTTTTCTTCTCTTATGATAAAAAGATAACTTGACCTTAATGCAAGTTGGAAAAGGGAACAGTATTTCAAACTGTCTTTTAAGATACATAAGGAAAAATAAAAATAGTAATAAGATAGCTGGGAATGTTGTTCTTTGAAACTATATCAAACTCAAGAAGTGGTGTTATTTTTTTTAAAGATCAGTTATATTAAAATCTGAAATTAATATATCTTGCACTTTAAAAGACATGTGTTGTAAAGTATTGATAGTTAATAAAATTCTTTTTACTGCACTTTCAATACATTATTTTCTTTTGAAAACAACCTCTTCTTGAAAAGGTTCAAGATAGGAGGACATTAGGAAGCAAGGCTTAGGTAAAATCCAAGCTGTTGTCTTAGGCTGTGAACTTTGGTTAGCATCTGACTGCAGGCATCTAAATTACGACCTATGTGATTCAGCAACCTGTACACTCAGAAAAAGGAGCAATTATACCCCATTTGATTCAAATGTATGATATGCCAAGATCATTGTACTGTCATGTGTAACTAATTAAAACAAAAAAAAAATAAATTACACTGTGCTCAATGACTCAAGATCATACATAGAAATTATTGGATTCCTGTTCAGGGATATTTCTACTAAGTATATATATTCTTCTCTTTATCTTCTGTCACATAGTATCTATTCTAAACTTCAGCAGAAGATTCCTCACAAAAGGATTTTTACTGTCTTGTACCAAATTCACACTGTTTGCTCAATATAAGCTCCCACTTTCCCTGCCTTCTTCAGCGCACTGGTTCAGAACTCTCTCAACCTGTTGTCTCCAGAACTGTAATACCTACGACTCTAAATAAAGTCTTCTTTACTTTCGCAGTTTCTGAGTTTGAATTGATTAATACATTCATGTATAATTTTGTAAAATCATATCGGTGGGAAATACTAGTTTACTGAATTATATTTTGCATGTACTTCCTATTTTATCATACAAAATATTTTAAAACATGTGTATTAAAGTATTAATGGTTAATAAAATTCTTTTTATTGCACCCTCAATACATCAAGAACATTCTTACATGAAACTACCTTTTAAAAATTAAACTGCAAATGTGTAGAGAAAAAGAAGATAATGATCTATTACTTGTAAGGTTTGATGCAACTGCCTTGATTCATGTTAAGGAGGCAGCTTTAATCATCACTGCTTTTACAACAATAGTGTAAATGTCAACATGGTGAAACAGGCAAATACATTCTTTGTACGAATATAAAAATAGATTTGAACTTGAAGAAACAGACTCTGTAAGGGGCTCAGGGACTTCCAGAGGTTCTCAAAGCTTGGTTTGAGAACCACTGTATAGGCTGTTGGCTAGTATAAGGGAAGAGTATATAGGTGGCACATGCCTGTAATCTCTATCTACACAGGAGAAGAGGTTTGGAGAAGACTAAGGTAGAAGAATCCCAAATTCAAGGTGAGTCTTGGCAATTTAGCGAGGCCCTGTCTCAAAAATAGAAAAAAGGGCTGGGGATATAGCTCAGTGGTAGAATATCCCTGAGTTCAATCCTTAGTACTGCCAACAACAACTACAAAAACTCTGACCCACAACTAGCTTGTGTTTTTGAAAATTGATAAGAAAATACAATGACCCAAGACCTATAAAAATTTGTGAATTCTGTTAACTCCTAAATCTGAATGGCATCTGAAAAACCCAACCCTTATTAGGAAGTCACCTGCTAGTGAAGATTTAAACAGAACAATTTAAAACATGTGTTGAAAGAAAATATGTTATTGCGACATTCATAAATTTAGGATAGGACAAAGATCTCAGGACAATTTCCTCACTATTGTTAATAATATTTGGCTATAAAAGAAGATCACACATTTATTTTTCTATTACTTGTATTCTGGAATCTAACATAAGTCACCTAGTTCCATTTTGATAAAATGAATCAAAACAAAGTATTAAAACCACAGAATACCATTGTGAACCATTAACATCTATCCAATTATTTATGGAGTTTCTTTTGGCGGGGCAGGTACTGGGGATTGAATGCAGGGACACTCAACCACTAAGCCACATCCCCAGCCCTATTTTGTATTTTATCTAAAGATGGGGTCTCACTGAGTTGCTTAGCACCTCGCTTTTGTTGAAGCTGGCTTTCAACTTGTGATCCTCCTGCCTCAGCCTCCGGAGCCACTGGGATTACAGGCATGAGCCACCATGCCAGGCCTATCCGATTATTTGTAATCTTTTTTCCCTCAAAGTAACTGAACTCAAATTATCAGTGTTAGCAAATATCAAAATATAAACGCACCACTGGGCTGTTTAGACACTACCTAGAGGGAGAAGCAGTGGTAGCAATGTGAGTAGTTAATAATTACTTCAGCCATCATTTATATGCATACCATACTTTACAGTTTTAAAATACTTCACAGCTCAATTTCACATTGATTTTTGCAAGTAGGTAGGTATATTTTTTTAAGTAATTTTAAACCCAAGGATTTTTTTTTTTTTAAACTCCTTTTGAAAATGCTTTTTCATTTGAAACTCTCTGGTCATGAGCACTTCTCTACTTCTCCAACTCTCTCTCAAAAACAGATATTCATAATGATGAGTGTGAGCTCCTCAAAATTCCGAAGAATGTTTCCGATTTTTTTCTAGGTAAGATTCAAACATATTAAAAAAAAAAAAGTTAATAGCATTTTTGTTTTTATTACTACATAAGAACAAGAACTGAACATATTAATGGACACTATGTGATGTTTTGATACATGTAGACAATGTATAATCAACTTAAACATAACTACCTCCTCAAACATATATCACTTCTTTAGAGTGAAAACATTCAAAATTCTTTTTCTAGCTGAGACACATAGTACACAATGACCATCTATAGTCACTCTATGATAAAAGCATTTTAAAATTTCCTAAGTGAGACTCAGCAATGAAGGCAATAATTTCTCATTTATGATTTTTCCTATGGTTGTGAACATCATCATGTTTGTTCTAAATTTCACCAGATTTATTCTTTTATTCTGACAGCCCTTTTCCTTAACTATGTCAGCCAATTTTCAAATTGTCATAAGCAAAATTTTATATATTTAGAAAACACTTAAATGCCTATTTTGTTTATTACTTGGCATAAATACTGTTCAGACTAAAGAATCATGCCAGTATTTGATACAATTGCATTCACTAAAACCAAAAGTTGTCATTTTTCTGGTTGCACTTTCTCACCATAACTCCCACATAACTAAAACATAAGGAGAGATCTAGTGACACCATTATTAGTGGGCTCTGCTATACATCCAATCATTCCAGTAACAGTCATCTTTATTACTTTACTCACATAAAAGGGATTTTTAAAAGTGAGGCTTTAATTGGACATGTAATAAGTCAAATTACATTTCTATAAATATGTGTTGATAGGACAGTTTAATTTCATAAACAGACCATCATTAAAGTCAATTTAAGCTATATCAAAGAAATATTAATGTTTCTATCTATACTTATGAATCATAAAATCATTTTGTTTTTAATCTTTGTTGAAATGACTACCAAAAGTATTAATATTCCCACTCATTTCACATCATCTGTAGTGACTCAAAGAATTAAAGTAATAGGAAAACCCTGTGGGAGTTCAATGTAAATTTTTTTGTACCTACCACCTTGATTCTGTTGTACAGATCACATGATCGACTTAAACCAAAATATGTGAAATATGTTTTAAATTTGTTCTTTTATTCTTCAAGTTCATTCAGTCTCCATGTGCTTAGTCAAATCTGTATCATGTACATAGATGAAGAAGAAAAAGTGGATCAGTTGAATGAAAATGATGAAGGGTCAAAAGTGCACTATTAATGTCTTTGACTTATCAAGGTTCATTAAGAAACAACTTAATTAAAATTTGTTTTGATATTGATGCCTGTATTCTCAAATCCTGGAAAGCCAATCTTTACTATAAGTGATGCAATTTAACAAACATTTTTTTTCATAAGTTATAAATAGTCATACTATAATTTTCTCATAAAAACAAAGAACTGCCTGGTGTGGTGGTGCACACCTGTAATCCCAGCATCTGGGGATTCTAAGACAGGAGGATCACAAGTTTTGAGGACAGCCTCAGCAACTTAGCAAGGCCTTGAGCAAATTAGCAAGACCCTAAGTTTTTCCAAGGAATTTTAAGTTTTAACCCAAGGGGCACTTAGCCACTAAGCTGGATCCCCAGCCCTTTTTATTTTTTTGAGACAGAGTCTCACTAAATTGCTTAGGCCTCACTAAGTTGCTGAGTCTGACTTTGAACTTTAAATCCTCCTGCCTCAGTCTCCCAAGGTGCTGGGATTGCAGATCTATACTACCACACCAGTATGAGACCCCATCTCAAAATAAAAAAAATTAAAGGTTCTGGGGATGTAGCTCAGTCATAAAGTCCCTTGACTTTTCAATCCCCAGTACCAAACCAAATCAAATTTTAAAAAATGAACTATGATAATAAAAGGATAGCACAATCTAGTTATTGTTCTTTTATTTATTTTTCAGAAAATAAGGGAAGTCACATTCTGATTTAAAATAACATAAAAGTTGAACATTCCAATGAAATGTCTGCTGTCATATCTGCAGACCTCTTAGAAGCCACTGTGATTATACACATCGGCATGTTTGTTCCAATTTCACCAGATTCATTCCTTTTTTATGATAAATGGTTTTACTTATGGAAGTGCTTATGAATTGTCCAAAATAAAAATGACTCAACCATTTTTCAATATGTAGAAAGAAACAAGTAGCTCATTTTAATATCAATTTGAGATTTTTCTGCAAAAGTCTGAAATTAATTCAGTCTGTTCTTTTAAATGGGGATCTTAAGAGACCTAAAAGTATGACTCCACTTGTAACACACTAATAAAGTTACCTTTAACACAAAATAATTCCATCATTGATTATTAGCTCTCAAAACAGCAATGTTGCTCTTCCAATATGGTATTATGCTGTCTTCACTATTATACCAATAGGTGAGTATGATATAGTAAGTCAAAATCAGCACTAGTTGGCTAAGGGTAACTTAAATTACATTGACTGATAATCTAAATTAAAACTATTATTTGTAAGGTTATCATCACTTCACCTTGTATGTTAGTTACACTTCAGATTTCACTTTTACACTAATCAGAAATCTCTGCATTTTCCTCTAGTGGCTGCAGAAGACTGTTGAGTTTACATTTGGTATGCTACCACAAGTAATTTTTTTAAAAAAATACACAGATGACAAGAGAAAGACTGAAATTAAAGAATTCCAAAACTTACTATTAAAATCATATTCAAAGTATATTAAATTAAGACCAATGATTGTTATGCTACTTGGTTCTGGCTCATTCGGGATGCATATTTTTTACTCTTGCCTTAGGTAAAAAATTAAAGACAGATTTTATAAATATTTGGGAGTTCTTTGTAACAACTTTTCACTCAATGTTATATACTGCTTTCTGATAAATACCAAATTTTTTTTATAAGTTATTTATAATGATGCAGAAAAAAAACTAATCAACTTGGGATATACTGAGGCAGTTTCAAAGCAATGGGAAATCAACTTCAGGCTCTTCAAATAAGAAATATTACATTCCATTTTCATAAGTACAAATTTCACAAAAATTTGGTATAGTTTATAAAACTATAAAGCCTACAATAGACATAAATTATTAAATAATTGTATGCTTTCAGGAGGAGGTTTTTACAAAATTATGAATATAAATAAATCTAGGTTTTATATGCTAATAAAGGTAGATAAGCCAGAACAATGGGAGAAAAACAGAAAAAATTAAATTAAAAACACTAATGTAAACTAATACTGCTTACATATGAACATCAAGATGCCAAGGGACCCAATACAATCCTCAGTCTAACATTTTCAATGGCACAGCCTAGTGATCACACGATACTGGTGATACTCTCTAGTTACCCCTGGCAACCTTTCTCAACTGTAACGATGCTACCCTACAATAGCTTTCACTGGGCAGCTTTCTCTTCACTTAGCTGAATGCTATGGGACCATCTGCGTCGGCAAGCATAAAAGGCCAGCCTGCCTGTGGGCCCGTCACTCTGAACACCACCTCTCTGACCCTGATTAAATACAACTTTCAATCCTTTTTGTCCTCCCTGTTGACTTCTCCTATTAAGGGAGCCCTTTGACAAAGAAAGCGGAAGAGTGGACTAACTGCCCCCAAGAAAGGTGATGTCTGATACTGCTCAACACAAGGATTAGCAAGCCAATACATAACAAAAGCAAGTTTGAGGGGGAGGGGAGAGGTAAAGAAAAAAATGGTTTTAGCTAGAGCTTTGACTAATTCAGTAGGTACACAATTCAACAAATAGCTATACAAGAGGCCTTCTTTCAGAGAAGTAACTATAGCAGAACAATAATTTGGAGAGATACCTTTCAACATCTTGACATAAGGCCATGACATTGACAAAAACACCATATTTGTTTTTTATTTGATTTTTTTTTAATTAAAAAGGAAACATAGTTAAGGACAAGAAAGATGGTGAGAAAGAGAAAATATAAAGAAATCATAATTGTAACTTACTATCTTGTTAGAAAACAAGGTAGCAAGGCTTATTAAACTGACATGTGAGTACTTAAATATTTTAATAAAAGTGAAAAAAAACCTTAAACATTACAAAGAATTATTTTTGTAACTCATCATGTTATAAATTCATGTTGATAAGTCATAAAAACTTCAATTTAAAAGGACTAGTATTATAGAATAAATTGGCTTTAATATGAAGAGTTCATTTTAAAATGTCTAGGGCAAGATGGAAACTTATAAATATGATCCACGGTTCTTTAAGGTAGTCTAAACCCACCAACAGGGTAAAGGATCAAAATTATCACCTTCAATAATTCCACCACTTCACAAATAACTCATATGTCTTCCTGTCCTCATATTTGGCCAACTAATAAATGAAGGGTCTGACTGGCTAAACCAACAAAGTGACTGAGTAATGCAAAAAATTCCTAATACATCTTGAAAGGTTAAAATTAAAAAAAATGAATAAAATAAGCACCATCACTTAAGGAACTCTATTCAGGTTTACTTAAAAGTCTAATTTGTAAAATGAAACTTCTCTGTATTCAAAAGAATGGCCAATAAGCCTAGGAATGTCAAATGAGAGAGGCGAGAAGGGAGTGAAGAAGGAGGTTCCTAGAATACATGGGATTTTCAGTACTAAAGCTGGGAAAAACCTGGATAAACAGGTTTAAACTGGCCACCCTAGGGAGGGAAGCCACATATATGAAGAAACTATTAAAACTTAATAAGCACTGTGCAAGATTCTTTCATAGAACTTAACTCATTTATTCTTTACAATAAACCCGCTGAGGAAAGAATTTCTTAAAATGAAGAAATCTAGCTAATTATAAGGATAAGTAATCTCAACAACGCTTCTCTGTTAGAAGAACAGGAATTAGAAATTGACCGCTTATCTTCAAAGCCCACATTTCTATCATAACGTGTTTCCTCTATAGGAGTTAAATAGGAAGAGGAAGGAGTCATCATTTTCCTTCAGAAGAGAGAGGACTTGGCAAACCCAGGAGGTCCATATTCCACATATATCTGATCATATTATAATCTAGAGAGCTACAGAAAAACAATGCTATGCTTGTTTTGTTCTACAAACTATAGTAACATTGAAGTTTTGAAGTTAATAAAAGTGTTGAACTCTTTAGAAAATATATGGACAAAAATATTCCTATGTTGTTAGAACAATTCCTTATTGCTGGATTTCTTGATGCTGGGAACTGGCTCCTATGGGAAATGTTTGGTACAGAGGTTGGAATCAGGGGGTAGAGAATGATCAGAACTATAATCCAGGCAGGATTAGATACAATACTGGAAGGAGGTTACATTTTCCCTTTCTAAGGATTTCTGGTCCCCAACAGTCTCACTACAAAAATATTCCACGCATTTTTACTATAATCAAAGACCTTAGTACCTATTCTTAGTTGAAAGGTCTAAGGATTACTCTCCTCTCCAGTAGGCTATTCTATCAGCCAAATAGCATAGGGTAGTTTTTTGGTAATAATTAGAAGTGAATCAACCTACTCAGACAGTCCAACACCTGAGCCAAATTAAAAGTTTTTGAGGAGACAATAAAAACTAATCCATAATCCTCCTCCTCATCATTATTGCTATTAGTTCTTTATGAACACATGCATTCTATATCCCATGTAATGATGGACAGTGAAAAGAAAGAGTAAAACATCGCTCTCTAGAGTTTTATACTATAGGGGGAGCAAAAACAACAAAGAAAAGCATAAACTGTAAGGTAATTAAAGTTACACAAGCTCAGAGAAGTGAAAAATTCGGGGAAAGGAAGATCTTTTATAGAACTTGAGAGAAAAACAGAGCTCAGTTAACCAGAAAAGGTATGAGGAGAGTGTTAAAGACTGATAGAAAGCAGGCTAGTGAGTAGCATTACTAGAATACAAGGAATTATATACAAAAGAGCTAAACTTCATTTTTTAGGAAATTACAAACCACTGAAGGTTTTTAGAGAAGGGGAAAATACATTCAGGCAATATTTTTAAAATTAGCTTGGCTGTGATGAGTGTAAAGATAGTAGTACAAGTAACTGACTATGTCCTCATAAATTATTTCGTGAATATTTTAAATACAGATTTGTTTGTAAATCTTTTGATTCTCATATTCTATCCTAAACACTCACAGAATTACTCCAGGTAAACAATGACAACACCACTATTATTAGGTATAGGATCCAAAGGTCAGGTAATATTTTGAAATCAAAACAGCAATAATCATCTTTCCATAATTCCAATATTCCAAATAAAAGGCTGTGTCTGACCCAAAAAAGGTCATGTCATAGAAGACTCACTCTAACAAAAGCCCATTTTAAGAAAAAAAACTTGGCTGATTTAAAAATATCCCTGTTTCTCCCACCTACACCTGTAACATACAGGAGATTGGGGGTTTGAACTCTGATAGAAGGAAGGACAAGACTCAGAGACCTAAGGGAAAAGACAATATTCAAGGGAAGTTACAAGTGACACCTACATTAAAAATATTACAAACTGCTTATGGAGGTTCCTTGGAAAACTGGGAATTAAACCACCTTTTGACCCAGCTATCCCACTCCTTAGTGTATGCCCAAAGGGCTTAAAAACAGCACACTCCAGGGACACAGTCACATCAATGTTTACTGCAGCACAATTCACAATAGCTAAATTGTGGAACCAATCTAGATGCCCTTTATTAGATGAATGGATTAAAAAATGTGGCATATATACACAATGGACTATTACTCAGCAATAAAAGAGAATAAAATCATGGCATTTGCAGGTAAAGGAATGGAGTTGGGGAATATAATGCTTAAGTGAAGTTAGCCAATCCCCAAAAAAACAAATGCCAAATGTTTTCTCTGATATAAGGAGGCTGATTCATAGCGAGGTTGGGAGGGGGCAAAAGGGAAGGAGGTGAAGGGAGGGGACACGGGGGGGGGGTAGGAAAGATGTGGAATGAGATGGACATCATTACCCTAAGTACATACATGAAGACAGAATGGTGTGAATATACTTTGTATACAACCAGAGATATAAAAAATTGTGCTCTATATGTGTAATATGAATTGTAATGCATTCTGCTGTCATATAACAAATTAAAATTAAAAATTTTAAAAATTACAAACTGCTGTAAGAATTTCACATCATTACTAGTTGGAGTATCGATCCTTCACAAAGGAAATATCAGTTGAGATAATTTTGAAGTTATTACTGAGTTCTGTCAGATTGAGATGAGATGAACCATTCCAGGTAGAAATGGATAAGCAACAGCAAAAGTAGTGATGTTTGCAAAGTATTCAGTACATTGCTATAATCTAGCATCCATAACTTTAGGCTTTTACTTGAATTATGACATGCGTGTTGATTTGATCATGGTGTATTGATTAGACACCTTGTTTTTCTTCCTTTCACTGAACATTGTCTCCAAGTAGCTTCTAAACACTTAGAAGGGTTCTGTCAACAGAAATCCCTGACTCCTATATAGTGTTTTTGCACAGGAAATCTGGGTTAACTGTAGATGTCTAAAAGAATATGAAGGAGTATTTGGTTTAATCTCCGAAATGATGGAGAAATCCCTATTGAAAATAAGGAAACTCTTATGTATTACTTATATTTTAAATTATTTTAATTTGTAAATAGACTGTGCATCTACAAACAGGTTAGCAATTTTGAGGAACTGTACATTGTTATTACTACAGTATAATAAGAAAAGCATTAGTCTCAAACACATGACTTTATCTTCTCTATTTGTGTCTCCAGACACAAAATTAGATTAACAGCTGTTTTGATGACCTCCTCTGACACTGTGAGGATTACATGATATGTAAAAACACTTAAATCCTAAAGCACTATACAATATATATATATATATATATATATATATATTTTTTTTTTTTTTTTTTAGGTTGGCTTATATATGCAACGTAACAGTAAAAACTTATTTTTAATAGATTTGAACCTAGAGGAAGAAGTTGGGAAACAACAATTTTTTGATTTCTTATGACAATGCAGTATACCTCAGGCCTATGATTTGCTTTATTGTTAAGCGACAGGGGGAAGAGAATAAAAATATCTTCTGTCACCAACTCATTTTTTATTAGATTGTATCAATGGCTTTTAAGTCTTATTGCTCTTCTTAACAGCTATCTTAAAAATTGTTTTCAGAAACAGAACAACACATTAGCACTGATGTTGCTGCATCCAGAACAGCTAGGTACATAACAGACATCAAAAATATCAAAAGTGAATAAATTTTAAAATGGTTTGCGGCTGGGGACATAGCTCAGTGATAGAGCACTCCCAGACTCAATCTTCAGTATAGAAAAAATAAAAGTTTTATTTCCCGACATGTCACCCACCATTCACTGACATGATTTTTCACTCCTTTCTTTCTACCCTGGACACTCTTCAAAAAATTTTAATTTGAAACTCAATAGTGAGCAATGAGACTTTAGTATTTCCTGACATCATCAGTTTTCTTAAGAAAATAGGAATAACAATACCTACTTGGTGTGAAGAACTAAATGAGCTAAAGAATATAAAAATACATGAGGTATATTTATGCTCTCTTGTATGTAGAATCTTAAAGAATTAAACTTTACATTAGTAGAGCATAGAATAGTGGTTACCAGGAAATGATTGGGATGGGAGTTGGGAAAATGTTGGTCAAAGGATACAAAATTTCAGTTAGAAGTAAGTTCACATGTACAACATGGGGACTGTAGTTAATAACAATATACTGTATTCCTCAAAATTGCTAAGAGTAAGTCTTTTGTCCCCTCAGGGGAGGTTTCACTAAATTGCCTGGTCTGGATTCCAACTTGCAATTCTCCTGCCTCAGACTCCCAAGCTGCTGGGATTACAGATGTATGCCTCTACTAAATCCACCCCCCCCCCCACTAAGAGTAAACCTTAAGTGTTCTCACAACAAAAAAAGTACAGTATGTGAAGTAATACATATATTAATTAGCTTGATCTAGCCATTCCACAATATACATTTCTTTTTTAAATTTTTTTTATTTATTTATATATGATGCTGAGGATCAAACCCTGATCCTCATGCCTGCCAGGCAAACGCTCTACCATTGAGCCACAACTCCAGCCCCAATATACATATTTCAAAACATCATACTGTATATAATATATACATACATACACACTTATAAAATTTTCTTTCAATTTAGGTAAATAATGAAAAAAACACACAAAAATACATACAAAATAGTGTCGCGCACAGACAAGATAGGTTTCTTTCCTTCCTTGTTAGTTTAAAATCACTAACAAAGGAAATATGTCAAGTTTGACTTAAAAAATATTACTACAACAGGGCCCGGTAGCACACGCCTATAATCCCAGCAACTTGGGAGGCTGAGGTAGGATTGGAAGTTCAAAGCAAGCCTCAGCAACTTAGTGAGACCCTGTCTCAAAATAAAAAAATAAAAAATGTTGGGGATGTGGCTCTGTGATTAAGCATGCCTGGGTTCAATCCCTGATACCAAAAAAAGAAGAAAGAAAGAAAAGAAAAGAAAAAGAAAAAAATACCATTATAGAAAAAAATTTGTTCTGACAAATTATTTTCCATAGCAACATATGTAGGAAATGTACTCCCCACTGTATTAGATAATATGTTATATTTGTATAGTACATTAAATATTTCACAATATGTTCGTATCTATTTTCTATATGGCCACAAAAACCTAACAAACTGAGCAAAAGAGTATCATCGTAATGATAAAAATGCAGATCCCTGAAGACTCTGGATTTCTATGGCTTCAGTTAACATTTTTTATGTTGATTTACTCCTAAATCAATGCATTTAGCCATCTTGGTTCCCTTTGTGCTTGGTCAATTCCTTTTTGGACAGCTTTAATTAGATAGCCTACAGGCACTTCAAATTAAATGTTAAAAACTAACTCATATTTCCCCCTTTCCCAGGCTTGATCATCCTCTACTATTCACACATATAGGAATGGTACCATCACTTCTCATCTCTTTCCAAAAGCAAACAGTCTCTTTAAAGTTTCATTTACCTTTACCTATCCAACCCTCTGACCTCCATTCTTGGGACAAATTGACTTGTAAATTACAAATCTGATCATGTCACTATCTTAATAAAAATCTCTTCAAGAAACTTGAATTTTCTGGGCATTCTACAAAGAAAGCCCTTGATAATCTGACCTCAGTTTACTACTCCAGATTAATCTGCCACTACTTTCCATCACCTTTAATACCCTATGCTCTAGCTATACCTAATTATACATAAATCTTTAAACAACCCAATAGCAGTTGGGTTATATATACCTTCTATTTCCTGAATCTCTTTCTTCCACTCTCTTTCTTCTATGTTCATTTTTGTTTAACTTATTCTTATCCAACAAGACTTGCTTTAGTTTTCCTCCAGGAGTTTGCCTTGATCTTCTAAAACTGAATTAGAAGTTCTTCCCATAATATCCTATATTTATATCTATCAAGAACGATATTTGCCTCATTGTATTGTAAATATCCATTTATGTGCCTGACTATTAAGCTATGAACTAGCTACTTGAAGGTAATACCAGTGTATCTTTTTCTCTCTCTCTCTTTTTTTTTTCCTGTACTGGAGATTAAACCAAGGAGTACTTTTTTTTGAGACAAGGTCTTGTTACATTGATGAGGCAGGCTTTGAACTTGTAATTCTCCTGCCTCAGCCTCCCAAGTTGCTGGGATTATGGTTGTGCAACATTGAACCTGGGTAATACCACGTTTAACATTTAATAATTTCCCACTGTATTTTTAAATTGCAATGTCAACTGTTTCCATGCTGAATCCCTTCTTTTGCTTATTTGAATCTGCTAATTTTTTGCGATGTTGAGGATCAAACCCACGGTGCTCTACCACTGACCTATATCACCAGCTCTTGATCTGCTAATGTTTAAAAATAGTAACTTCTCTAAAACAGTAGAAGAAAGACTACTCAGCATAAAGAAGAATTACATATTCTAGGATATTAGAAGCACAGGATGAGAATTTGAAAACCATTGACTTTTTAAGCTATCCTGTATATTTAAGTTACTGGGACAAACATATAAACAGCTTTATGTTGTATTCAGAATCTGACATACTATTCTATCTAAAAGTGAATCTTTTCTTCTAAAAAATTAATGCATTTTGTAGAAGAATGCATTTCCAATTTTGTACTGAAAAACCAGTGAGAAAACAGGATTTGTTATACCCACACACATATAGGGTTTGAACAGCATTATAGACAACTTTTCTCCTAAGTGAGATATAACTATCATGTTTTAGTAGAATTCTTATGGAGAAATTAGCCATTTAAATTATTCAATGGAACAAATGCTTAGCCACATTCCTTACGATGCTCAGTAAAAGAAAAACATAAAAATCCAACTTTGGATTCTATTCCACAATGAATACATATGGAAAAAACACAGTTTTTCTCATTGATCAATCATGGTGGAATTCTCACAACACTGCCACAGCTAATAAGCAAGCAAGACATCTACTGTCCTTTAAAAAAGGGGAGTGGGGAGTGAAAATGATAGGATTAGTTAGGTTTCAGAATGAAAAAAATATCTTGACAAAAATAATTCACTTTCATTCATTTCCCTCTTAATATATTAAGATTAAAGGTCTCCCTCATTCCCCAAGTTTATTATAAATTAATTTTTAGTGTGAATTATCTTGCAAAGAACTCATTCTGTATGGTATTTTAAAAGTAATGTTTTTATTAAGTAAACACTCATTTACATAATAAATTGAGCTATTTAAAAACATTCTGCTTTAATAAAATGTAACTGTTATTATAGTATGGCAAATCTCGTAGAAAATTCAAGTTGTTTTAAATAAGACATGTTTCTATTGAAAAAGAAAGAAGCAGCCTGTTGTTTTGTTTTTATTTTTGAAGACATTCCAGCACAATCAAAGTTCATTTCTTTATACTTTACTCCTCAAGTACTTGACCTGTATCACAAAGAGGCTCAGGCTATCTTTGTAAAATGGCTAGTATAAGCAGTAAAAAGACTTAAGATTATAAGTCAAGCTAAGGAGCAACCATATGGTGCTACAAAGCACCACTGGGAGACAATAGGCATACCTAAAAATGCTTAATTTAAGGTAAATCCTTATTGGTTAAAGGAATACAAAATGAATAGAATGAGAATCAAGATGTGCAGAATAGAAAATCTACAGACAAACTCTGTGCTAATGTCTCCATACTACACAATTTTACAGCAAACTGTTAGTACTGGGCAAAAATTCAGGGTATTGTATGATTCTGTGAATTAACTAATGAAAACAATGGAAGTCAAGCTAGGCTAGTTAATGTTTCCATTTCCATTTGAACTTTGATCAACATTTTGCAAATATAGTTGTATGTAAGGATTGAAAAGAGTTTCAGGAGCCTGTGTAGATAATTTTGTTGCTGTTTTCAAATCAACCATGTCTGCAAAGAAAGCATACTAACTCCTTTAAACATACTGCAGTTTGAATAGCTGTTCTACAAATTAGTAAGTATGTGTGTAGATAAATTCAGATTTAATCCTGAATGCATGTATCTTGAACAGTTTTTCTGAGGAATTTATAATTTACTAATAAACTATAAATTGGTAGTTTTAAAAACAGAGCAAAGGATGAAGCAATGTTGATATCCCCTATAACAAGCTCTTTTCAAAAGGCAAGTAATGTTTTGTAAAAAAAGAATAGCTGCATTAAAGAGTTCCCAAAGCACTTGTAGCCAGCAATGTACAATGCTAATATAATTTCATAGTATTAGACTAATCAGATGAACTACTGACAATTTTCAAACAACTATTTAAAATTTTCCGTGGAAGGTCTTACTAAATACTTAAAAATGTGTTTCTATGTTTAAATTTTATAAGGTAGATCTATGTCATCAAGATAAAATAAATACGTATATATAAGTTTGAAATGGATTACTCATCAACTGTCTTAAAAACTAAATTATCTGCATGTCATGAACTTTGCTAAGAAATCATTCTGAATTTTCCACCATAATTCTTTTTTGTATTTTTAACTTAAAAGCTTAAGTATTAATCATCATAATTTGAGCATTTTAGTTCTCTAAATGAAGAAAATATGCTTTTAAATAAAAGATAAGTGTACATATATGATTGCCACGACTGTTTTTCCTTCGTGGTATTTCCAAATGTGAGGGTAGAACTTGTCATCAAATTTGACATTCCTTAATGCAAAACCATTTGGTGATACAATGAATTCTGAAGTTCAAATGTAATCTTATGCTTTTGTTTAATCATATGTAAATATTTTAATTTGAAAGCAATTCTTAATAGATAAAATTAATATGTAAATGTAAACTATAAATATAAAATACACAATTTGAAATAACTCGAGGCAGCAAGCTCTAGATTTCCATTAATATCTCTGCAATAATTATAACATGGTTTTAGTAAGAGGTTCACTCTGTCATCCTGTCATCTTGGTTTTATTGTAGTAATACAAGAATATATGCCATCAGGAAGTAGTTTAAAAGCACAATCTGCATAGAATAAAACATTTGATATCATACAGCATTAACAGTCCAAATAGCAAAAGAAATACATATAGTGTTCAGAACTGCATAAGCATACATTTGCTCATTTGAGAGCACTGTTCCAAGGACTGTGGAAAGCAAGAAAGCACCCTGTATAGACAGCACAGAAATTATAAAATTGAAATACAATGAGCCTGTTTGTAATTCTGAAGTCAATGCTAAACATCACATATATATTTCCATTTATCATTGATGCCCAAGAAAAACTCAATTTGCTTTAGAGCACCATTTGGCAGAAATCCAAGCAATACAGAATTTGACTTTTGTTTGGAATTTTTAATAGACTGCATGTAGATCACACCAAAATATATTTCTCAAATACTAATAATTTTAGTACTAATTTAAATAAGTAAGCAATTATGCTTTCTGCATTTGGCAGCCAAGTATTTGGAGTACAACTGGATGCCCTATATGCCTACCCTACAACAAAAGCAAGTTTATTTATTCAAATTTTAAACATATTTTGATATATGGAAAGAAAACAATATTAATGAAAAATCTGAGGAAATATCACAATCAGTAAGATAATCCCACACCTATTTTAATAGGAAAAGAAAAACAGCAGTATTTCAAGAATTAGAATTATACATTCTGAATGATCCTCAGCTGATGAGCCACTGGCTTAGGAGAGAACTCTACTGAATTAGCCACCTTCATTAGATAGTCAGCATCTTATTTATCTAACCCTGGGGTTAAACATTTTATTGCAGTAGTCAATTTGGAAGTTATAAAATTCTTCTTTTGGGGGTTGTTGTTCAGGAGGTTGGGGTAGGAATGCAGCTAAGAAAATCAGTGAAATCTCCAGAATGAACAGCCTGGCACTTTAGTATCTCACTGGGCACTCAGAAAAGCAATACTATAGAAAGCAGGTTACCGTTTATGATAGTTGTATTTTCTGTGTTATCTAGAGAAAAACAGGTTCATCCATGCAAAATGGACTGTTTTAGAAGATATTGCTGCTAAAATGAAAGACTTTTCAAAAGGAAAAAGTGATTATTCCAGATGAAATGAGAAGCTCCAATGTCAACCTTACTTCCTGAATCAGCAAAAATCAAAGCTTTACTCAGAATAGGAAATTGGAGATTTTCTTTTAATTTACATATCTTTTTTGCTGAGTATGTTTTAGCTGAAATATGAGAGAACTTCTAAGAGACAGCACTTCTCATTTCCACTCATGCTTTGCTATGGCATTATAAAATACCACTACTTGGAACTAAGAATGCATCAATTTTACTAGCACTAATGTAGAAGAATCAAGAATTTAAGTCAGAAATAGCTTTCCATTTATAGCATTTTGTTACACAATCATTAGCCAAGTCAACACCATACCAAAAGCCCAACTGCAAAGTAAAAATTTTAGCTATCACTGGGACATATATAATAGTTAAAGGTTTGGTAAATTTAAAGCAAAATTCCTAAGAGCTTTAAAAAAAAAACAAATAACATACATACACCTAATGGTCATGTACACTTACTTATTGTATGCATGAATCTTTTGATAAAATGAATGAGAGGTTCAAGTATGCTAGGAAGCTTAAATTCTAAATATTATTTTGTTAAATGAATTGGTTATTTTTAAATGTGAAATTTTATTTATTTAATAATTCTAATATTTCTATAACAGTGTATTTATTAAAATCTGAAAATGTGGCTAAATTATTGGCAAATATGTATCTGGCAGCTATTTCCTTTGCATCAACATTTTATTTTTTTTATTAAAATGTTTTTAACTCTAGTTGGGTGGCTTTTACTTAATAATAAACAAAAAAGATACCTCTGAGCTAGAAGCACAAATTTTGTTTAATTTTATTTTGGAAGAAATTATATGGTCTGACTATCCCAATCCCAACCTTTGATATTACTATTAACTTCTTCCCTTTATTCTTAAAAATTGAAGTATGTAATGTGTTGGATTTCCACATGTAAAGATTGTTTTAAGTGAACTTATTCAGTAAGTATAAAAAAATTAGCTTTTAGGTTATTCTTTAGTGTTATAAGAATAATTTTAAAGGATTTATTTTCATAAACTTTTAAACCATCTTTATTTTCTCTGGCCTTTATATAATACTGTATGAGAATTTTGCGTGCCACCATTATTACTATGTATAAATAACATTTTATCTATCTGCCTTCTAACACACAATTAATTAAATTTAACAACCAGGTTATTATAGCTATAGTACAGTAACTTTTTATTTTCAGCTTCCGTAAAATTCTCTAATACTGATGAAACGATAGACAAAACTTTGAAAACAGGTTTAATATTATTGAAACTGGATTAAATTTGTATAATCTAAAGCAAAAAATACACTGAATTATTTTACTATGGTAAGACCAACAGGACCTGTACTAGCAGTCAGAAACAAATCCCAATTATGGGAAAAGGTTGGTAGAAAGCAGGTTACTGTTTATGATAGTTGTATTTTCTGTGTTATCTAGAGAATAACACAGTTATTCTGTGTTATTGAAAGATTTTTCTATATTTGTTATCTTCACATAATGAATCACAAGTAACATTCAGATTCAAATGTATAATGCAAGACATAATAATCATCTTTAGATTTCAAACCTCAAGAGCAGCATTATCTTCCAATGATGTTTACATTCAAACTCAGGTTTTATGTTAATCATTATTCTAATAATTGCTTTTAATATATCATTTCAATATATAATGGACTGGGCTGCTTACATTTAAAAACTATTATTAGTTTAAACTAGTAGTTCCTGTAGTATTAAAAAAAATAAAACCCTAATATATGGAAGAGGACTATTTTAGGACCATAAGATTATTAACATTTAAATAATTTCCTGATAGAAGGTTAATTTTTAATATTTTTATGATGCTAAGCACTTAGTACTGTCCTGGATTTTCTGTGACATTGAAAACTTAGCTATGCAGGTACTTATATTAATTTGAATTGCATGACCAACCATTGCTTTTATTAATGATTTTTCTTAGATATTTTCTATTTTCGTGGATCTATTAAAAGCAATACTTTATATAGTACAAAAGCTTACATTTGCTTCTATTTTAAAACATCAAACCTTTTGCTAGCCTTTTTTGGCTGATATATTTATTATATGGTCACTAGAACCTGAGAAGAATATGACTCAAAAGAGTATCTCCTTGGGCAATTCCAGACTTTTTTGCTTATCTTGCTGTCTTGGATCTCCCCCATCTTTGATGTTTGCTTTAATTTATTAAATGTATTTTACGCAATGAGATTCCTTTTTTTAGTTTTTATTTACTAATCTACATTGCATTTCAAAGTTATGTTATGGTGTAAAAATAATACAACTCAATTAGGCCAATAAAGATGAAGTTGTAGTTAAAAAACAAACCTGAGGGGCTGGGGTTGTGGCTCAGTGGTAAAGTGCTCGCCTAGCATGTATGAAGTACTGGGTTCGATGCTCAGCACCACATAAAAATAAAATAAAGATGTTGTGTCCACCTAAAACTAAAAATAAGTATTAAATGAAAAACTCACTACTGCTGTTTCAAAGTGTTGAAAATGCACTTAAATGATGTTTTCTTTCTGCTTTGATACATAGGGAAATTGTCAAACATTTTTCTCTTTATTTTAATATCTACTAACCATTTCTGAATGATTCCCTTACATTTTCCTTTAATACTGATAATAAAAGAAAAAAATGTTTAAAAGCTGTATAAATAAATCCCACCCTAAACTAAACATACAGATGGAGTATCATGCCATTAAAAGGCAGGCTGCCCTAAAAATGCACGTGTGTAATAGATACATGATGTAGAAAACTAATTTCCCCAACTTTAAAGGGTTGAACGTGCTAAGATTTTCAAACCATTCTGTGGTGAAACTTTTTCAACAGTGTAGAGAGGTTAAAGGATGCAAATAATAAAAATGAGAGTCAGTGGCCTAACCTTATAGAAGCTAGTTTTCATAAACTGAGCAGAAATATATTTGCTGTTTTCTATGGTAGTATCCCATGCTTAAAACCCTCCCTTCCTGCCTTTGTTCAGCTCTTTTGCTAGCAACCAAGTGCTTTCTTTTGGTTCAGTCTAGTAAAAAGTCAAAGGACTAGAACATGAGGGTCATCAAGGTCTACAAGGTAGATGAACAAGCCAACAAAGCAACATCACAGGGTGAAGAGCAAAGGCATTACAATAAGAACCTAATTCCAACAAAAGAGAAAAGCCTACAGAAAATACCCACAATTATGAGAAACAGTAAACACTGGCAATGCCAAGAATGCCTGCTTTTGCTTTATGTAAATATTTAGATGACAGTCTTTTTAATAAGAATTGAAACACTGGCCATTAAATAATTATTTTCAAATTCAAGTGAAATGCATCTCCAAACACACAATAACACAAAGACTTATTAACTAGGAAACCTTATGCCTAAATCTATGTATGAGTAAGGGCATACTGTAAGTTCCTGGGCTTTTTCTAATTAACAATAAATTTCATTTAATCTATGCACAACACTGACTTCTCCAATTTATTGTGTTGTTCCTAAAATTTAAAAGCCACAATATAAAGGGTCATAATGAAAATAATTTCATAATTAATTGCAAAATGCAGCTTTTCCTGCTTTTATTTTCCCTACTATCATCTCTTACTATTGATATAACTGTGGGTGACGAAATGTTAGATATTAATGAAGCTGCTGTTTCCTTTTAAGTTTTTATTATAATAATTATATTAATTGCTGCCATCACATTCATTCTCATGCCAACCCTGCAGTGGGGCAAATGGGATTTTGATGATTTGAAGCACAGAGAAACAGTTGGAATGATCAACCAGGTGAGACACAGGCTTCTGAATCATATAAAAAGAATGAAATTTGATTTCAGCAAAATCAAAACCAAACTTTGCCTTCAATAAAGGTCATTTTTAAAACAGGTAGATACCAGATACATTGAGTAGAGTTTATTATTAAGCAGTTTCCTATAACATGTAAAAAACTTATTATTTCACTTAGGTTTCTTCTTTCATTTTCCCTTCTCCTCAGAGAATATTTGAACACAATGAAAACAAAGAACTAAATAGTTAAAGTATAATTCTGTTAAAAGGGAGGAAAATTATTTAGCAAGATAGTACAATCTAACTGAGTTTGCACGTTATAGCAGGTATATTGCCCAAAAAAGTGAAATTATCTCAGAAAAACTTATTTAAAAAATTTAGGAATACTTCTAATTAACAAAAATTCCAACTTCACTTTCTTGGGAGGGGGAGTGGCAACAGGAAAGCTGTAACAGTATTATAAGAAGGTCATTAACAAATCTGGTCAAGCAGGATAGGATCAGTTCTGACTTGTCAGAGCAGATGCTAGAAACAAGAAGTCTCTCCTTTCTTCTAGAGTTAATCTCAGTACAAAAAACCATGGCAGAGAAGTCAAGATTCTGATAATTCTGTTTTCTGATCATCAAAGCAATTAGAAAACAAAACTCTGAAAGCTACATAGGTGAGAGATTTTTTTACATGTCTCTAATAAATCTATTGATAATTATTTTAGAAAGCACAAATGAGATAAAAATGTTTTAAGAGTTTTGTCAGCCACCAAAAATTACACATGTGAGGGATTATAGTCACTACTGTTGCCTATAAATGCCTCTTCTATAATGCTGTGTCTCAGCAAATTAGTGACATAAATTAAAATATCCCAATAATCTAATGCTACTAAAGGCCTGGTTCAAATACCATCTCCTTCATGGAGCCTGCCCTCAGTGTTCTCCTGAGAAACTGACTATTCTGTTCTTAATGACTTTCTTATATTATACTTGCATGTCATTTCTCTTTTACAAGATTAAGAGCTCTTTGAAGGCAGGAACTATGTCTTATTTTTCTTTGTGTCTGTCATAATACTTGGATGCTAAAAATTTATGAATTATTTCAACTAAGTGCCATAATCCCAAATAACAATACTTAGTTTACTTTTAAGTGAAAATACAAAATAAATACAGGTCAGAGTCCCTTGAGTTTCAGAGGTTTATAGCATGGTTAAGGAGGTGGAATATATATATAAGAAGCAATATAAATTCTAAAGAACAGTAAGTAATAGTCAAGGAGAGAGAACCTGGAGGAAAGGAAGAAAATATAGTCTGAACATAGAACCCAAAACATGTGGACAGGTTCACTACCTCCTTATAAGGCTTTGTGCGTGCAAGGCAAGCACTCTACCAACTAAGCTATATCCTCATCCCATCTTGAGCCTTCTTATTGGGTTGTATTGTTGAAGCTTTTTATGGAATTCCAGGTTGGGTGCTCAATCTTCATAAAGTGGCCATTACTGCTTGACTAGTACTGGTTTCCTATTAGAAATGTCTTTGGTTAAAGTACTTTCAACAAGCTAGGGTGGGAGGAGCTGAAATAACAGCTATAAAATAGTCCCTAGAGGCAACTTCTGGGAGATAGGCACCCCTCTTGAAGAAGTTCAAATTGAAAGCATTTGAGTGAAAGCGTGTCTATGAAACAACCTCAAAGGCAGGAGATTATGAGACTCAGGAGATGAAGTATGTTTCTGAAGCAAAAATGTAACAACTGGAGTGGAACTGATAAATGATTTTTCAACTTAGCCTTTCATCCTTCCAAGGTAGATAAATTGAGTAGCTTGCACTGTGCTGTGCATGGGTCTTCCAGATGAGGCTAACTGTATGTTTTGCGTAGGCATTTAAAAATCCCATAGCACTTTCGATAAATAAAAGTGGGAGATACCCTGTGAGCCTTAGTTAAAATGTTTTAAAATATAACTGGGTATTTCTTGGCTTGCATAAATCCTTGAGACTGGTTATCTGACATACTGAGACAAAACTTTTTAAAATTCTCTTTGAAAATGTCTTAAAATTGGGCTCTATACATAAAAAGTTATTTTAAAAACTGTCACCTTTGAAAAGATTAAATGATAGATATTCAATAAATTGTTAAAGTGTAAAATATTTCCATACAGTTACACCAAGAAACTTAAAGGAGAAATATAAACCTAAAAAAAATATTCCAAGCTTTCAAAAAGATTAAACATATTTTTTCTAATTTTACTTTAAAAAAAAAAAATAAAGGATTCTGTATTAGACATCACATGTATTAGGTTTTGACCTTATAATAGAAAACAATTTTAGCTCCTTAGCATTCATTCCCTTTCTTCTAGTAACAAAACTGTTTCTTATTGGAAAATCATCCCATAGGGCTTTGATAGTGATGTGTGATGATTACTCATCCCAATCCCACACACCATTGCACCTCCATTACAGGAGTGGGCACATGATTTAAACCTAGCCAATACAATCTTAGATCCCACTGACTGGACAGGAATAACCCCAGTTGAGCCAATAAAAGAACTTCTCAGAGCTTTCACCAGGATTATCAAAAAAGAGATACTGTCTGTCTGACACCTAGGTATTAAGGACAATGTAAAGTCTGAAGCTGCCAAGGCCAAATTCTTCCAACTAGAGCCAACCTGAGAATAAAGCCAGCCAGCACTGAGAAAATTAGAATTGAGAAATGGGTGAATTCATGCTTAAGCTTCTTGGATGACCTAGAATGACTTAGCCATTGGAGACACACAAATACCTATGTTTCTAATTACACATAAGTTAATAAATTCCTCATGCTCACTTTTTTTCTTCTCCATTTTATTTACTTTGCTGTTATTTGCATCAGGGGTACAAATTACTAAAGGCCTCTACCACTTTCACTTGATCCTACCAGTGTCCTATCTTTCCTTCATATAGTGCCATTCTCTGCTACTCAGGGTAATTCTCTGCCTCCATTGTAGTACTGAAGATGGTGGACAAAGTCCAAGTTGGGTCTATTTTATTTGTTACCTGACCTTGTCACTAAAAGTATGAGGTAGGACTTAAGAGATTACATGATCAGTCCTTAAGGAGATCATAATTGCTAAAAGTTCAAACACAGATGACCCCTCTCCATTTCTTATTAGTGCATTACAATTGTACATATTGATGAAATTTGTTCTTACGTATCTGTACATGCACACAATAACAGTATAACAATGTAATTTGGCCAATATCATTCCTTAGCACTTCCCCACCTCTTCCCCATTTCCCACCCCTTAACATAGCTGATTTTATATTTAATATTGGTCAACAATTTGCAAAAAAAAAAATTGTAGAAAGTCCCTTCTTTTAAGCAGTACAATCATAATTAATTTAAAAAATCATATTATACCACCAAATCCAACAGAAATTCCACAAGCCAAAAGATAGGTGCACATATATCCTAGACCGGTTGCTAAAAGTTTGCTGTGGAATATGACAGCACTTGGAATTATTTTGTGATAATGATGATTTTGGTACTGGGGACTGAACCCAGGGGAAACTTTACTGCTGAGCTACAGTCTTTTTAATTTTCTCAGAGAGGATCTGTCTAAGTTGCTGAAGTGGACTTTGAACTGGTGGTCCTTCTGCCTCAACCTCCCAAGTCTCTGGAATTACAGGTATGCACCACCATAAATGGAATTATATTAAATGTTATCCTTAGAAATTAGAGAAAAATGAGATAATCCATTTGTGTCACAAGACACAAATAAACAAAGAAGTTTAAAAAGTTTTGGCTTGTGTTTGAGGGGAAATCTACCATTTGGAATACATACATAAATGCAATTGCATGTATCCTCATTAGAGGTAGGCAAAGGAAGATTTGAGACACAAAGGAGAAGGCAATAATGTGAAGACAGAACAAAGAGATTTGATGAGGTAGCCTTAAGGACTGAAATGATGTGGTCACAAGCTAAGAAATTCAGGCAGCTCCTAGCACTCAAAGAAGCAAGAAGCAGACTTTCCCCCAAGAGCATCCTAAGTGAGTACATCCCTGGTAACACCTTAATTTTTGTCCAGTGATAATGATTTTGGGCTTCTGGTCTCCAGAACTGTGAAAGCAACCAAGTTTGTGCTAATTTGTTACAGTAGGCACAGGAACCTAACACAAGTACTATGCTGTAAGATGTACATAACTAAAAAGTATGTGATTTTGTATTTATATGTGCACATACAGGTCCTTAAGAATTGTGAATGCAACACTTGGTGAATTAAATAACAACAGTATTGCTAATTCAGACAAGAATCATCCACTGATTTTAAAATCACTGGCTTCAAGTAAGTAGGAAAACAGGATCTTTACATCATTTCAAAGTATCTCTCCACAGATTGCTAAAGGGTAATGCACGTTTATTGTGAAGGCATATGGTTAAAAAGAACCTATATTAAATTCTCATTTCTAAAAACATGAAATATATTAATTACATGCAAAATGACAAAAATAAAAAACATTTGATCAAATAAGTAATCAAATTTATGATTTGAGTACAAAAATGTCAACTGTTTTTCTATAATACAAACTTGTATAATGCCTAATATCAAATTTTTTCATGGAAGTAATTTACCTTAAATAAGTGAACACATTACTCAAGTGTTTTTTTTTTTTTTTCTCACTTCACTACAGAGCAAGACACAGGCAGAAAAATGAAGTAAAACAAACACTGCAAGGAAATATTTGAAAAAAAAACAACACTTCACAAATATGTAATAATTTACATGCACAAATTATATAAACACTTCTGAAACGTCCACCTATATGTCCTAAACCTTAAGAGGCAACGATAAAAACTATGCCTTTACAAATTTAACAAAATACATAATATCATATTTTAACAAATGGATTTCATTTAAATAATAAAAAAAACACCTGACTTCTTAGTTGTCTCCCTGTTAAAAATGTTGGAACATTTGTAACTAAAACTCACAACACTTCTACAAAAATCTTTATAAAACTTTGGAACAATATAGATATTTATACACCTAAGTAAATTCTTTCTTAAGTACCATGAAGTTAAGTTGGTCTATGAAGACTGGCAGTATTGGATTAGATATGCTTTCTGGTAATTCAAGTCTGTCAGATCTCAAAACCAATATTCTGAACTACAATGCAATCAAGGTAACCATGCAGTATGGGCAGCATGGCATCATAAGCAAACTGTAAAGCTCTCAAAACAAGATAGTTTTCTTGGGTTGATTATATAGAGAAATCCTATACACACAGTTTAAACTTCACTGTTTTACTAATAGATAATAGTCTTGGTGGGGCTGAGGTTGTGGCTCAGTGGTGGAGTGTTTGCCTAGCATATGCGAGGCCCTGGGTTGGATCCTCAGCACCACATAAAAATAAATAAATAAAGATATTGTGTCCAACTTAAAAAAAAATAGTCTTGGAAACAGAAGTCAAAATCTTCTTTTCTGAATGCTTTATGAAAGAAAAATTTTAAAATACTCAATTTAAAAACAACTTGCATACAAATGCAATTTAACATCTGAGATGACAAACTTTAAAGGCAGGCATTGGGAGAACTTATAAATAGCAATTCATATACATTTGATTTGGAAATGAAAGATAAATGTTACTTTAAATCCCTAATCCAAAGTCATCAAATTGAGAATACTGTATTATGTGAATACAGGACAGTTTAAAACATGAAAGCATGAACCAAAAGGACCTCCTCAAACTCTAAAATGATTATGGAACTTAATCTAGTAATTTCCCCTATCCAATCTTAAGAGTTAAAGCAACAAAAAGGATATATTTAAACATTCATCAAAATAGTAGATGATAAGGGAAGAAATGATTTGAAACTGGAGGTGACTGGCCCTAGAGGTTTTTATTTCCTTTTATGTGTAATTTTATGAGATCTATCTATCTATCTATCTATCTATCTATCTATCTATCTATCTATCTATCGGGAAGCCAGTGCAAGTGTTCAACCACAAATTACTTCTTTCCTATGCTGCAGTGTAAATAATAATTGCTCAGTATGGATATGATTAAGAGAATTTCTCACAAAACATACTCCTCTCAAAGAACTTATAATTTGAACAAAAACTGACCAGATTGTTATATCACTGTATCCATGTACAAATATGTAACAACATATCCTCATATCCTACTATTACATATAATGATAATTCACCAATAAAAAAATAAAGAACTTAGAATTTAAGAAGGACAAGGGACAAACTATACACTAGAAATTTACATAACAAAATAACAGTTAACATGATACGTAGTTTTTCTCAGAGATGTGACTACCAGAAATAAAAAGAAAGGACTCCTGAATTATATTCTAGGACAGCAGAAATGAAGTAACAAGGATAAAGAGTAATTTACCAACATGTCTGTTTGATAAGAGGTCCAAAATACTGTGACCATCTCCTTCATCTATAAATTATGACTAAACAATCACTTGCTGACCAAAAAGCATAGCATTGATCTTTCAAGATTCTCCAGGATTTCTGCTTGATACCTTGGGGTAGTTAAAATATGTCCCCCCACCACTTGCAAAGTACTACTACAATAGCTATTAAATTCAGGGTCTGGCTTTAAATAATGAATACTTGACCATTATACAGGAAGCTCTCTAAACAGGGTGAGAATGGAGAAAAACACCTACTTTTAAAGTAGTGTAACAGAAGTTTAGAATAACTTGAATAACAAAAAGGAACTGTCCCACCAGACAGAAAAATATACCATAAAGTTCCAGTCATCACAACCATACAGTTAAAACAAAAATAGATAAAGCAGTGGGAAAAAATCTGATCTGAGATATAAGTACCAATAAGAGTCAGTTCATTCATTCATTCAGCAAACATTTAAGGAACACTGTTCTAATCTCTGGGAATATAACCACAGGGCAGTAAAGGAAACATTTCTGGTTTTTGGTACTTATATTCTAATGGGGAGGAAAATAACTTAGTAGTCATTTTAAAATATATTTTAACTACTATTAAGAGAAAAAGAGGAAGATGGGTGCAGGAATACATGCTTGTAATACAGTTAATTACTCAGGAAGCTGAGGCAGGATGATGAAGTTCAAGGTCAGCCTCAACCACTTAGCCAGACTCTAACTCAAAATTTAAAAAATGAAAAGGGCTGGGAATGTGGCTCAGTGATATGTTAAATCCCAGAAAGAAAGATTATCATTATCCTAACAATCAGAAATATACAGTTGATATCTGATGTGTTTTCTTTCTACACATACATTCATAAAATAATGCCTCACAATCCCTATTTTTGCCCAAAACAAACAAAACCCCCAGATCTTGCTATATGTCCTGTTTTCTCCATTCAATATGTTGTGAACAGTCTCCTGTATTATTGTATATTCTGCCAGAAATTGATTTTTAATTAGTTTTTTAATTGTTTGAATGTACCTTAATTAACACTGCCCCACTGTTGCCTATTTAGGCCATTTAGATAAAAGAGCTTTGGTCATTAATTAATGTAATATTAAATTAAATGTTGCCACTTTTTCATTTGTATTAATTGGAAATCATGAAAGTAGTTTTAAATATACAGAAATATATTTTAATATGAACTTATTTCCTCATCTATTTCCAAAAATCAGCATTATAGTTTATAGAAAATAAAAATCACAAACGATTTACAATTCAGCAAGTTTTGAAAATTCAAGTGTATAAAATTCTGCAATATCCACCATGATTAAGACAGAGCATTGTCATGCCTCCAAAAGACTCCTTTCATGCTTTTTCACAATAAATCTCTTCTTTTTATACCAGGCAACCACTGGTCTGATTTTTTTTGCCATTAGTCTTGCCTTTTACCAAATGTCATAGGAATAAATTCATAGAGTATATGATTCATTAGGTCTGACTTCAACGACTTAGTTAAAAGTTTTAGAGACCTCTCCATGTTGTGGGATGTACTGGTACTTTGTTCCACTGAATTAATATATCATAATTTATTTGTCAGTCTAGTAGACAGACTTTCAGTTTACTTAAAAATTTTTGTTTATTATAAATATAGCTAGTAGGAACATTTAAGTCATTTTTTCATTTCTCTTGGGTATACACCTGGGAGTAGAACTCTTGGGTCAAATGATAAAGTGTTATTTAACCTGAAAAGACTTTTCCAAACCAAACTCTTCCAACAACACTGTTCACTGGGTGCGGTGGTGCACACCTGTAATCCTAGTGACTTGGGAGGCCAAGGCAGCAGGATTGCAAGTTCAAGGCCGGTCTCAGCAACTCAGTGAGACCCTGTCTCAAAATAAAAAATTAAAAAGGTACAGGGATGAGGCTCAGCGGGTTCAATACCCAGTACAAAGAAAAGAAAACAAAACAACAACAAAAAACACTGTACAGTTTTCACTGTGAATAGCAATATATGTGCATTGTTACTTGATATGTAATATATGTGAATAGCAATATATGTGCATTGTTACTTGGTATGTTCCATCCATTTGGAATTGTTGAGTTTTCAGTTATATTCTATTCTAGATGACTTTCCTAATGACTAATGATTTTGATATTTTAATGAGCTTATCTTCCACTTGCATATCTTCTTGGGTAAATAACTATAAATTTTTTTATTTAGATTGCTCGTATTCTTATTGAGTTGTGAAAGTCCTGTGTATAATCTGGATATACATCCTTTAAAATATTTCCTCCAGGTCTGTGGCTTGTATTTTCAGTTTATTGTCATATTTTTTAAGAGTAAATATTTTACATTTTGTACTTTATTTAAAAAAATATATTACTAACCCAAAATTATTCAGTCATCTCTCCTGTTTTGAGGCCTTTCATATATTTAATTCTTATATTTAAACATATAGTATATAACAAGTCAACTGTTGTATGTCACATGACACAAGAGTTATAGTTCACTTTGGGCATACTAGCTACCCAGTTGGTTCCATACAGGTGTGTTATAAAGCCTTTTCTTTCCTGATTGAAATGTTTGGCACTTTTTATGAATCCGTTTCTTGATTCTTCTGCCTCATAATATCTATATGTCTCTGTTTGTAACAATATCACACTGTCTTGATCATTGTATTCCTGATCTTTTTGTACTTCTAAATACATTTTTATCAATGTTTAAAATTCTACCTAATTAAAAAAAGTCTTGGGGCTAGGGTTCTGGGTCAGCAGTAGAGGGCTCACCTAGCATGTGCAACGCACAGGGTTCGATTCTCAGCACTACATTAAAAATAAATAAATAAAATAAATGTATTATGTTCAACTACAACTAAAAAATATTTTTTAAAAAAGTCTGCTGATCACACTGAATATAAAGATAAGTCTGAAAAGAACATCTTTAAAAGAATTAAACCTTCTAATCTGTTAACATTTACTTAGATCCTCTAATTTTTCTCTGCACTGCTTCAGAGTTTTCAGTGTAAAGGTTTTATGCATTTTTGTTAACAATGATTACTATGTATTTCACATTTTTTGATACTATTGTACAGCGCATTTTTAAAAAATTCTAGTTCCAATGTTTATTGCTAATACAAAGAAAAAGAACTGGTTTTCCTACAAAACTTTATAAAGCTTACTTATTACTTCTAATAGCTTTTTAAAATAAGATATCCTAAGTAAGTAGATTATTATGTCAACTATAATTAATCACTATCTTATATTTCTCTCTAGTTGTATGCCTTCTATTTCTTTTTCTTGTCTTATGCTCTGGTAGCATGTATTTCAGTAAAATATGGAATAGAATTACTAAAAAGGAACAGTCTTGTCTTTTCACTAATTATAGAGTAAAAGTATTCAGTCTTTAGCTGTGGGTTTTAAGCAGGTCCTTCACTCTTCATCTGCCAAATTTTTAAATTTATTTTAATCTATCATGGAGTTGAATTTTGTAAAATGCTTATTTTCATCTATTGAGATCATAGGGTTTTTCTTTATCAGTCTGTTAATTCAGTGAATAACTGATTACTTTTCACAGGTTAAACTAACCTATTACTGGAATAAACTTCACCTATACTACAAATTCTGTTAATGATTTTTGTGCCTATATCCATGAAGGACAGTGGTCTGCAGCTTTCTTGCAAAATCTTGTCTAGTTTTTGTGTTGTGGTGATAACAAGCCTTATAAAATGATTTGCGAAGTGTTAACCTTACCTTCTGTATTCTAAAAGAATTTTTATAGAATTGCTATTGTTTCTTCTTTAAAATTTGGTATAATGTACTATCAATGCTACCTGAACCTGTTGGTTTCTCTTTGGAAAAGTTTTTACCTACCAATTTAACTTCAGGTTTTCTACTTCTCCTTAACTTTGTGTCTTTCAAAGAATTTGTCAATTTCAAGTTGTTGAACTCACTGATTTAAGGTAGTTCATAATAATCACATAAAAATTAACAAATAAAATAAAGGCATTCTGTCCATCTACAATTACAAAAAAATTTTTTTAATTCCCTTAAACTTTTAACATCTATAAGACTAGTATGATATCCTTTCTTTCATTACTGATAATACTCTGTCTTCTTTCATTTTATTTTGTTTCCTAATCAGTTTGGCTAGGTTTGTTTTTTCAATTTTATTTACCATATTTATGGCATACAGCAAAAGCAGTGGAAATTTGCAGTGGTAAATGCTTTGCATGAGTTCCATGAATTTTCACACCTATTCCTTTCTAGTTAGCATTTCTACAGTCTTGAGTAATTTCCTCTTACAACATATATAGTACTCAGCCAAAAATTTATCAGGATTGTTCTGTATGTCACAGTTATTTCTTCCTTCTCTTCAGTAATTTTACCCACAAATTCAAAACATCTTGGCTTCCTCATACTCTGAACCATATCTTTTCTTTGTAGTGTGATCCCTTCCCTGATACCTAAATGTATCCCCTTTCTGATACTATAGTGTGGAAACTCACTAGGCAATATGCTAAGGGTAGCTGTAGACTATATTTCATTTGCTTCCCCTCTAATATAAGTGCCCTATACAGCTTATTATCCAATTTTAAATTTATCCATTTTTAAAAATGCCTTTTACCTAACTATCAAAAAAGTGAAATACATAGTAATCATTGTTATAAATCATGTCTATGCATAGCTATTTCATATTTGTATGACTGATTTCCTAGTGGTTTAATGTAAATACAGTCTCTGGTTCTCTGTTATGACCAAGTCAAAGTCCACATTACTGTTCTTTACTTAAAAACAAAACAAGCTAGGTGATTTGGCACATGCTTATAATCCCTCCCAGTAGCTCATAAGGCTGAGTCAGGAGAATGGTAAGTTCAAAGCCAGTCTCAGCAACTTAGCAAGGCCCTAAGCAACTTAGTGAGAACCTGTCTCTAAATTAAAAAAAAAAAAAAGAAATTAAAAATGACTAAGGATGTGGCTTAGTGGTTAAACGCCTTGAGTTCAATTCCTGCTATCCAAAAAAAAAAAAAAAAAACCACCCTAGAACCTAAAATTTACATGTTCATGGTATAAGAATGAGAGAAATCTCTTGATAACCATTCCAGTTTTTAATAATATGAATGTTCAGTCCTTTGTTTCATGTGTAAATATTTTTTTAAAAATGCAAATTAGGTACATGCTGTTTTACTATCTGTATTTTCACTTATTAAATGATAACAATATTCTATCCAGTATTTGCCCAACTAATCATTGTCAATGGTTATAGATTATCAACACCATGATAGGGTAAATATCCCTTATTATCCAACAATAACATGATTTATAAGTATCTTCCATAGGAAACTCTGTCATCTAGTAATCTGCTCTTTCCTTCCTTTTAAGGTTCTTTCATTTTCACTGCTCCAATAAGCCCAATAATCTTTGCTGCCTCTAAGTTCATTCCTTTCTCTATACTAGCTTCTTCACCCAAGAAAAGTCCTTTTAACTTTCATGATATCTATTCAAATTCCATTTAGACTTCACAGACTGGTTTAAGTCACATTTCTTAAAAAAAAAAAAAAAAAACCCAAAATTTTCTTAATAGGCTATTCCTGCCACAATAGGAGTTCTTTGAACTCCTACTAAACTTACTTTTAGATTCATAGTCTGAGAATATACCATAATATGTATTGAAAATGTCCTATAATCATTTCAGCTGTGTTAATCTTGCCTACCCAAATTAACTAGGGGCTATGAAGCAATATGAACAATATTTCCTTTTATGTTCTTAGGATAATAATAAACACAAAATAACTATTCTTTAAAATATGCTAGGGAATACAGAGGGTGAATGGTCAGAATTTCATGAAGATTTATCCTTAATTATGCTTTAAAACAAAAGTAATTAGCTAAGAATTAGTGTGTAGTCTGAGAGGAACTGCACACCACACAGTTTAAGCCATCTCTAGGAACTAAGTTTCAAGTATAAGATTATAAGTACCTAGTCCAGGAATCAGCAAACTTTTTGTAAAGTATCAGATAAATATTTTGAGCTCTGCTTGCCATACACTCTCTTTCACAATTGCTAATTATGCCACACAAGCAGCCATGACCAATAGGTAAACCAAAGAACATGGCTTTCTTCCAATAAAACACTTTATGCAAATGGTGCTAGGACAGATGTGGCCTGTGGGACAGTTTGCTAATTCTTGATCCAATATAGAAGTAGTTTTTTGTTTTTAAATAAGTACTTTTTATCAATCAAACCCTAAGTAGACTCACAAATAAACAAAATAAAAACCAGAATTGTCTGGTTAAGCAGGAGAAAACCTAGACCTTCCTCTTGCTAACACCCACTTTTCTTTTCCTAAAGCCCTATAGAATACAATTTAAATGTATCCAAATCCTTTTTTTTTTTTTTTAACAAGTAAGAAAACTTAAAGAAGCTAGTTGTGGTGGCATTATATATATATATTCTAAGAGGTATATATATATATATATATATATATATATATATATATATATATACTATAAATAATATATATACCTCTTAGAATATATATATATATTTTTATATTATATATATATATACCTCTTATATATATGTATATAACATATATATGAGGTATATATATAAAATTAAAATAAATTTAATTTTTAAGAAAAAAAAGTTTTATCCAGGTGCAGTGGCATAAATCTGTTATTCCAACAACTTCAGAGGTTGAGACAGGAGGACCACAAGTTCAAAGCCCACTTCAGCAATTTAGCAAGACCTGCCTCAAAATAAAAATAAAGAAAGGTTGTGGGTGTAGCTCAGTGGTAAAGTGCCCCTAGGTTCAATCCACAGTACCAAAACGGAAAGGAAACGGAAAGAAAAAGGAAACGGAAACGGAAATGGAAAAGAAAGGAAAGGAAAGGAAGAAAGAAAGAAATGCTCTATAATATGCTAAAATATTGGTAGTTCCTATCTTTATACTATTGTGCTATTTCGTTCTGCCTGATTAATGATTGCTTAGATTACTAAAAATTTTTATAATTTTTTTAAAAAACTGAGAATAAATAAAATCTTCCCACAAATCACTGGGAAATAACAGGTTCATAGCACACATTTGAAAATGAATTTAGAGAACAATGAGGAATTAACTGAAAATTTTCTCATAAGTACAAAATACACATTTCTTTTTACTTTTATATGTATTCTTATTAAAAATTAGAAAGAAGAATATTACATAAACAAATTATTCCAATACTAAGAAAGATGATTCATTTTTGTTTTCTCAGGATTACTGGACTGTAAATCATAACCTTAAGAATTCTTATCAGTTTCTCTCAAGTCACTATAAGACAAATACACCTGTAGAAAATAAAGAATAAAAAAAGCCTGGTATGGGATACTGTTGGAAAGAAAAAAATGCTCTGTAATATGCCAAAATATTGTAGTTCTTATCTTTATATTATAGTGCTACATCATTACAGTAATATTTTAAATACCAATCCTAAGAATGATGAGTTAGGGGATGATGGATGTAGCTCAGTACTAGAGCAGTAGAGTACTTTCCCCACATGCACATGGCCCTGGGTTCAATTCCAAGGATTGAAAAATAAAAAACAACAAAAAAAATAGTGAAACAGAATTTGACACAAAGTATGTGTTCTATTACTATTCAATTTTCAGTAAATATAGCCACCTGATTTCAGATTCAATAATCTAAAATTATTTTATTAGAAATCACCCCTAACTTTAACAAACTGACAAAATTATACTATTCTATTGTGTGCACGTACAAATATGAACAATGAATCTTAGTATTATGTACAATTATAATGCACCAGTAAACAAATAATATAAAGAAAAATTACCCTTAACCTACAGAATCAAAACTACTTCAGCAAGAACACTGTTTAAAAATATAGAGGTTTTCATAACAGTTAATATAAAATCAAATCACACTGCCATTATAATTACAAAGAATTCCATTCTTGACTATTCTAAGAAATGTCTTAACCAAAAATTTCACATCAAAGGATGCTGGGGGCAATCAGTAAGTACACTGCTGTCCCTATGAGATAAAATGTGTGTGTGTATGTGTGTGTGTGTGTGTGTGTGTGTGTGTGTGTGTATTTAAACTATTTAGACCAAATAAAATTGCAAAGGGGAAAAATAATTTCTTAAAATAATATGAAGCTATTTCTGTCCAATGCAAGAAACAGTTATTTCTACTATATGTTGGTCACAAACATTTTTCTGAAGTACAGAAATATGATCAACACAGGCAAATCATGTATTATTTAATAGACATGAATGAAAATTACATAAAATGCTGCATGACCTTATTAAGTAAAGAAATAATAATTATATTACTAGGGCAAAAGACGGGAGTTTAGATGTCAGGAACAGTGTAAAGCCTCTATGATCAAGTAATATTATCTGAGTCACTATATTGTTGCTTGTATGGGAGTGTAGTAAAAGGATTATTGCTAATCCTTTAACTGTGAATAATGATTTATTGAACAATTCCTACATAATTTCCAACTGTGACAACAAAATCACACTCTCATAGGCCAAGATTTTTTTTAACGTAACAAAATTAAAATGTTTAAAAATATACACATATATATACATAATTGCATTAGATTACAAAGTGATTTATATATATCCAATAAGGCATCAAGCATTTAGCTTTCATTTTTATTTTAACCTTAATTAAACATGTCCAAGTGTGGTCCTTCCACTTAGGTTATCAATTAGAGTAGTAACAAAATTGCAAAATACTTTTTCAAATAGTTAAGTTTCATTCAGAAAAATAAAAAAGCAAGATATTAGAAAGAGGTTAAGTGCATCTTTTGTCAGAAACCTATGTTGCTCCCTCTGGCCTCATAAACAAGCTGCTCCTTTTTGAATACAGCAGACCTTCAATTTAAATTTATGGAAAGACTAAAGCAGGAGAGCCTGCACTCACAATTTTAATAACCTATTAAGTTGCGACTTCAGATTCATTTTATAACCATGCTCCTCAGGGAGCTATGCTATCTGGATAAAGATAAAATTTTTTTCCTTTAAAGATAAATAGCATCATTAATCTGCAACATTTCTTTTCTATTATCTTTCGAAATGAGGAGTTATTTTGTTCTGATCTTGAGGTAATTAGCCTTCATTCACTAGCCTGAAAATGTCTGTGTTCTGAAAATTAAAAATGTGTCATTAAGTGGAATTTACCATAATGTCATTTATCTTTATATAGTTCATCAGTGACAGCAATGGGCCTGGGAATCCATCAGCTTTTACCAAGGAAGCATTAAAACAAATTGAAAAACAGAATAATCCCAGGCACTCTTTAACACAGTCAAAGCCATTTGGGTAATTAAATAGTGGTATTTAAAGTTTTAATTTAGATTTTCCCCTCTGTTCATCAGTAGTCAAATGAGATGTTCATATTCATAACTGTTTGTAATAAAAGGTTTCATAAAGCAAGCAGCATATCAATGTTATTAAAATTTAATATATGGGGAGCTTTAAAGTTTTTATTTTCCTTAACCCTAATTTCTAAAATTACATAAGAAATATACCCTTCTTCAACTGCCTATGTCACAATACTCACTTCACAAAAACTGACAATTCAACACTCAAATAGCTACAAAAAAGTGTATGCCTTGAAATTCAATTTCATTATTGCTAATGTTCGAAAAGGATATCTTCCACACCTTAAATTTATTTTACTAACTATATCCCTCCAACAATTATACTACAGAATTATCAGAAATAATTATGGGGGGGGGGGGGACTCTGAAATAACACCAGAGGTCAAAGTAAGAATTTTGTGGTGGCAGGAGAGCACTGAGACCTTCTGTTACTAGCTAAGCAACTATATTCATTCCTATATTGGTCAGAGAAACGGCACATGCTTTAGAAGCCAAGATCAAAAATTATATCCTCTAGTTAAGACATTAATAATACATTGAATAAATTCATAAAACAATACAACGAAATCAAAGAAAAAGATTTGAGTGTCAGAAAAATGTTCCAAAGGTGTAAAAGTTTCAAATTGCAGAGCTCATTCAACATAATAAAAACATTTCCTAGTTCCTTTTTTGTACATCTGCAATTAACATGGCCTTCAAAATGTTTTCTTAACATAACAATCCAATAACATAAGAATTAACTTAATGTAGCACTGCTCACTATTAGATAATTCATATTCTGAACTTATAGTATACTCAAATGTATTAATGAGTGTTGCAGTATGATTTTATGTTAAACTACTGGATAATTGAGGTTGAGGGCTTTGCCACTTAGATATGCAAATTGGGGTTTCAAAAATCTTTTGAAGGAACAAAACAGAATAAATGATTCTTTATAAAATGTCTATGCTAGAAAGTAATTTTCTTGGCTGACGAATTATGAGACACACACACACACACACACACACACACAAATGCACACAAGTACCACTAAGCAAATCTCATACCAAATGTTGGTTAGGGATCTAAAAACTTAAGTGAAAATGTTTTTCATTTCCAGATCCTACCTGGCTTTTCAATGTTACTGATCTACTATGCTGTGACTCTGGGAAATGTAAATGTGAAGATAGCACTAAAAAAGGAATGTGCATGATAATAATTCAGAACTTTTTAGACATAAAAAATTTTTAGAAACAAGTTTATAATAAGGAAAGAAATGGAGATTATGGGAGGTGAAAACTTGACGTATCTGTGTCAACAAGAGCACAGCCAGGACTAGAGTCCACACATCTAGCCTTTTCTTACACTATTTGCCTTGCAGAATAATTAATCTAACATTCACTCAGTATTTAGAGAGAGAGTATCATCAGATGAATAAACATTAACAACAATAAAAAGCATATGCTGAACTGGACAGCTTATAAAAAGTTTTGAGACATATTAGGATCCTTGTATTATACAACTAACAAGCTCTTTTGTTTTACTTTGAATCATCTGCTTTTGAAATTTTAACTAATACTTCTTTAAAGATAGTTTCTAAGCATTTCTTTCTATATCCATAAACTTATTGTTGTTTTTTTTGTTGTTGTTGTTGTTAAGTTTTGTTACTTACCTCCTTTTAAATAAGGAAAAGATGTTGGTCCAGTCAGGATGAGCAGTAATAACATTTACCTTCTTTTGTGGTGTAACTGAAGTCATCACAGTTTGGAATTAAACATTAGTCAAATTCCAGGAAAAATCCAAGCTCAAACAAACAATTTGTGATTATCCTTATTATTCCTTCTTGGCACTAACCATTACTAAACCAATTTTACTGATTAAAAAATATACAGCACAAAAGTATATGTACTTGTAATATTGTTTGACGTGGTTAAAAAAACTGAAAACAATTAAGTATCTAGTGGGATAGTTCAATAAACTGAAATAGCCACTGTGTATATCCCATACAATATCATATAGCTATTAAAAAAGAAAACAAGCTCTATATTAATCAAGGAATATTACAGAGTAAAAGTGAAAAGTATGTCTCAGGTGTTCATAATGACTTCCAAACTGCGTGCGTGTGTGTGTGTGTGTGTGTGTGTGTTTTCTTTATATAGCCACAGAGAACACCACAAAAAGATACAGAAGATATTAACGATAGTATACTGCAAAGGTATAGAAGCTGTCAATACTGTATTTGGGGGCAACAATACAAAGAGAGGGAGAGTGTGTTAACATTAAGTAACTACTCTATTCTGTTAGATGGGGACCCTGAAGTAAGACTGAGCTGCCTTAAGCAGATCCTAGAACCTTAGAGTTTTGTTGTTGGCAGGAATATTTACTAAGATTTTCTAACTGTTATTTCATCCAATGATATAGATAGCTATTTCATACATACACAGATAGCTATTTCACAATTACAACTTTCTTAAATAAAAATAGTTGTTTTAAAGATCTATTCCTTTCAAAGGTAAGAAAACTTTTTTCAAAAAAAATTTTAGGGAAATTTATTGGGAAAAATTACTGGGAAAATGGTTAAATCTGTATGCCTATACAGAAAGATAGGTCTAAGTAAAATACACATTTTTAAGTAAGGTAGAAGAATATGTGTTTAGTTTAAGGTTTCTCAATCTTGGTACTACTAACATTTGAGGCAGGAAAATTATTAGTTGACGTGGGTGGAGGCACACGTCTGAAATTCCAGCAACTTGGGAGACTAAGACAGGAGGATTACAAGTTTGAGGCCATCTCAGCAACTTACTGAGGTCCTAGGCAACTTATGGAGATCCTGTCTCAAAATAAAACATAAGGTCTGGGGATGTGGCTCAGTGGTAAAGGACCTCTAGGCTAAATCCCCAGTACAAAAAAAGGAGAAAAAGAGAGCGAAATAAAGTTATTTTTTTGTAGGCAACCAATTTATACACTGAAGGATTTAGCATTCCCGGCCTCTACCCAATAGATGTCACCTCAGCAGTGACAACCAAAAATGTGTCCAGACATTACCAAAATGGTCCTAGGAGGTGAAGGGGTAACCATCCTAACTGAGAACCACTGCTTCAGCTACAGGTTTTCTGAGAAAACAATTTTGAATGTTTTATACTAGTAACAATTATCCTTTATAGACTGCTGGGCAATATTTACATATTAATGTTCTACAGTGGGAAATGTTAAATATAAAACAGTATCACATCAATAGCACTCTACTTCCAAGACATGAAAACTAAAGCTTAAAAAGTAATGGGATGTAAAAGGACTATCATTATGAAATATACTTCTTATCTACTATGTAAATTCAAGGTAAATACCACCCTGAGGGAACTCAGTATTTTATGACTAAAATTAAGGAAAAATAAGTGTATTCTTCTAAACTGTATTATAATTACAAAATTTTCAGCAATTGACATACAAAAAAATTTCTAAGTCACCATTTCATCAAGGAGCTAGAGAGAAAAAAGAAGCACTGAAACATGTGAAACTCTTCTGTAAAATTCAGAATAATAAAACTCATAAAAAAATATAATCCATGTTGGTTTCATATACAGCTTATATTATTTTTAAAACTCCAAAACAAACAAAACCAACTCTATAGGTTGAACAATTATAGATATATTAAATTCTACCCTCCTACTAAACTTCATCAATACTGTAGAAGTACTCACTCATTGAAATAATTGTGGCCCCAACTTACTATTTCTAACAGTTAGAAGTAGCTCTTTGAACTCCCATTTTTACCCCGTATACAGATTGCAGTATCACATCGGTTACACATCCACGTTTTTACATATTGCCATACTAGTGACTGTTGTATTCTGCTACCTTTCATAAGCCACTTGAATCAAAGTATGAAATATGATATGTCAAGAGCTTTGTAATGTTTTGAAAAACCAATAATAAAAAAAATAAAAAATATTAAAAAAAAATAAAATTAACACAATTATTATGAAAAAAAAAGAAGTAGCTCTTTGTCTTTGTTCATCATTCATACAAGGTCATAAGTTAACAAAACATATATAAATCCCTAAAGATTTTAATCACATAGTTCATTTCAAAATTTACTAGAAGTTCCTTAGAAATAAAATTTTTGGAACTGACACACTATTCCAAGTACAGAAATGTTCACTATATGAATGATCAACTGTGGAAATCAGTATTCTCTTGACAGACAGGAACTACACCAAAAAGCAAAGCCACAAGAAAGTCTAAGTATAACATCTTAGGGAATGTGTGTGAAGAGGTAGGCATATAAAAGAAAGAAATGGACAGACATAGAGGACACACACACACTAATCATTTGACCAGACAAATGGAGTGTCTTTCAAACATTCTTCTGGTTATGGAGTCCTATTATTTCAAAATAAGACAAATGTGCAAGAGACGTTAAAACCTAAAGGCCCTGGATAAAAAAAGCAGAGAGAAAAAGCCTTGGCTACTTGATTCTCATTTCTTCAAAGGAATCCCAGAGAGGCTACAAAGAACTGCTTAAAAACCAAAAGACTACAGGAGAGGGAATATGAGAGGGAACCAAGAAATAAGACTAGAATAGGTAGGCTGGGGGAAAGGGCTTATGTAATGAATTTCCTTAAATGCTAGCTTTAGTTATATTTAATGAATATTAGGGAAACACTGCAGTTGTCAAAACAGGGGAAGGAGATCAATGGTGTGGTGTACAAAACAAATAAAATAAATCTTGTTCATTACTAGACAACTAGTCTTCAAAATTCTCAGGTGTTTTCTATATTTTCTTATGAAAAAGACACATAAGACAAGCATAGACAGTATAAGCAGGAAATAAAATGTAGAGAAAGGACACATTTTAACAGAATATAAATGTTCATCAATAACATTATCTCTACTTGATAAATATATCTTGATAAATATACTTGATAAATATTATTTCTTGTGAGTCTCCTGAATGCCCACGGCTGCAAATGCAGACTTTTAGGTGTCGTTTTCCATGTCAAGTGGCAACCAGTAGTCACACCAACTGTCAGTTTGACGAGTACTCTCTTAGCATTCAGAGATAAAGTGCACATATATAACGCCCTTCCTGACAAAAATGAAACCAGGGAGATGAGAGCCAGCCACCAGAGGGAACACAATCAAGTTGGCAGGAAAGGACTGGAAATGGCCATGACAATAACCCAGAAAGCTGAGAAAGGGTAAAAGAAAGCTTGCTTATTCTAACCTACTCCAACCCCCTCCCCCTAAAAAAAGAGCTATTCACATAGCATGGAGGAAGAATGGACAAATAAGAGAGAAAAAAAAAAAAAACTGTCTTTGGTGGATAAAAAAGATTCATAATTCAGAACACCTCTGACTTCATGGGCAATCTGCCCAAGTAATCCTTAGTACCAGCATGTCCACTCTCAATACCTTCACCCCAAAGACATTTCTACCTTACCACTCTCCTTCAGAAGCCTAATGTTGTTAAATACCCAAAGGCCCACTTTATTCACATGATTCTTTCTTGTCTTTTCCCACCTGCTTTATTCAATCATTCATTCAAAGAGCATTTATTCAGTGACTAGTCAAGTTTAGTTCTAGGCCATCAAGACACAGTAATATAAGAAAAACATTTTTGAATTGGTAGAATGAATAAAACCATTAAAAACATACATACATAGGGACACACATGTCTATATACCTACACATGCATACATACACATACATATAAAATAAGTGAGGTAGTAATAAATTCTATGGAGAAAAATAAAAGAGAGAAATGATGGGGCTAAGGGATGTTAATTTTACCTATGCCAAAAAGAGAGTCTCTGATGACATTTGAGCAGAAATCTGAAAGGGAGGGAGAGAGCCATGTAAATATTGAGGAAAAAGGATATTCCACAGAAAGCACTGCAAGTGCAAAAGCTTGAAGACAAGAATGTACTTGGAACTTTTAAGAACTAGCAGTCAGTATGGCTGAAGCAAGTTCTAGTAGGTGATCATCAAAAGATAACATCAGAGATATAAATAACCAGATTATACATAGCCTTTTACATCATGATGAACACCAAAAGTTATTCAAAGTGAAAAAGATAGCTACCATAGAGTTTTTGAGCAAAGGAATGACATCATCTGACTTAAGTTTCTAGTTGCTGGCAGAGACAAACAGACAACCTAGAAGACGACTGCAATAGTCCAGATTATGATATGCTGGATTGGAACAAAGTGGTAGCAGTGTAGATAAGAAGTAATCAGATTCTGCTTCTAAATACATTTCAAAGGCTTAAACCAACAGGATTTACTACTGATTTGGATATGGGATATAAGGATCAAAAGTAGTTCAGATTGACAGACAGAATCACAACTTATTGTAACAGAAACCCATCAGCAGAAATATCCAAAGAAACAATGCCAGAGTAGGAAAACCTAAACTGTAAATGATAAATTGCTAGAGATTCCATGTAGATAACTTCAAGAGTTAAAAACTCCAGGGGGGGGGGGGATCTAATCATAAGAGAGATGCTACTCTTTGGTGAGTTTTACCTACAGGAGTTCTATAAGGTCCTCGGAGTTCTATAAGGTCCTCATAGTGAATATCAAACAAAAATCCCCTCTTGGATTCAGCAGGGGGAGAACAGGAACCATTTTTGAAATAAGCCCAAAACATTCTGTTCTTAACAAAGCCCGACCTTTGGAGAAACTATTTTACCAGAGTTTGCTAAGATTTTATTATAATCCAATCCACCTAAGGGAAAGGAAATGCCTGATTCTAGCCCATCTAGCCATCTGGTCTCACCTAAAGGTGGGCCAGGTAGACTGAGAAGCACTAATAAAGTTCACAGCCCAGGGCCACAGGCTGAGACTGGGCCAGTGGCAGTGGCACACACCTTGTAATCCCAGTTACTTGGAAGAGAAGCTAAGGCAGAGGATTGCCAGCCACAGAATTAGTTAGAATCTTTCTCAGAAAGGAAAAATTAAAAAATGGACAGGGGATATAGCTTACTGGTAAATATACCCCTAGATTCAATCCCCAGTACTGGGAAAAATAAAATTAGAGTCATGCCACAGCATGGATGAACGCCAAAGACATTATGCTAAGTGAAATAAACTAAATACCAAAAGACAAATATTGTATGCTTCCTTTTATTGAGGTATACCTAGAATAGTCAAATACATAGAAAAAGTGTAACAGTGGTTGTTGGGGGGTGATAGAAAGTTACTGTTTAATGGGTACAGAGATTCAGTATGAGATGACAGAGGAGTTCTAGAAATGGATAACAGAAATGGGGATGCACAGTAATATAAATGTACTTAATGCCAATGATCTATGTGTGTAAAAATGATTAAGTGGTCAATTATATGAAATATATATTTTGCCAAAATAAAAAGTAAAAGAAGTACATAATGATCAGAAAAATTAAAGAGAAAGATATAAACAATCCAGTTTAGAAAGCTCTTTGCTAAAATTATTATCCTAAATATTTTACTTTGAAGTGGAGCTTAAAGCATAAGCATCAACAGAAGAATGATTGAATACATCTAAGTTTTAGAATATTATGTCACTTAAAAATTGTGAGAATATACTAGTGGAGCTAAAGTTTAATTATTTATAATATGATCTCATGTTTAAACAATATGATTACCTAAAGTACATTTCACAAATGAATGTTTAGGAATGGATATGTGATTGAAGAAAACAGTATACACACAAGTTTTATTATAAAAGTTATTTTGGGGTAGGTGAGTTCTGGAAGTAGAAGGTAGCAAAGATAAAAAAAGTATAAAGAAAATAAGACCACACTAGTATAAAGAAACATAAATGATATAGTTTCATGAATGTAATGTGTACTGGCATTTAAAAATAGAACTGGGTGTAGTGATACACACCTGTAATCCCAGCAACTTGGAGGCTGAGACAGGAGGATCCAATTTCAAGGCTAACTTCAACAACTTTCTAACACCCTATCTCAAAATTTAAAAATATCTGGGGGATGTAGCTCAGTGATAAAGCATCCCTCTGAGTTCAATCCCAGTACAAAAAAAATAAAAAAACAACCCAAAAAAACAAAAACAAACAAACAAAAAACAATAGTAGAATGCCAGGATATTCCATTACTAAGTATAGAAAACAACTCATTTTTAGATGGACACAACACAATGCCTTTATTTTTATGTGGTGCTAAGAATCGAATCCGGGTCCTGCCTGTGCTAGGCAAGTGTTCTACCGCTGAGCCACAATCCCAGCCCCCATTTTTCTCATCTTAATGCAAGGCTACAACTCTGCATGATGGCTGGCCTTCTAGAACCATTCATTCAATCCACATTATGGGAATATAAGAGGGCCTTACTTGTTATCAAATAACTATGATTTTAATTGGTGGGGTTAACTGGGGATTGAACCCATGCGCTCTACCTCTGAGGTACACCCCAGCTCATGATTATGATTTTACAAGGATGAAATATCAGAAAAATCACCAATCTAAGCACTTACCTAGAGCCTTATCTCCTCCCACCCCTGCCTGGATCCACTGCTGACAAATATACCAAAATTCAACATTCCATTCAATGCATCTGGGCCAACACTGATATAGTTCTCAATGAAAATATTTTATTTATCACAATATCATTAATAATAACTGCACTGAATGTTTAGTATCATTAATAATAACTACTGAATGCTTAGTAATAATTAAATGCTCTACATCTCAGGTTTTAATACTTATTCCATTATTTTATTTCTATTATTTTACAAATGAGAAAAGAAAGATTAGATTTGTTAAGTAACTATCTATAGTCAAAAAATAAAACCAAGATATGTTTAACTGGAAAACAAATGTTCAGCTCAGAAAATTATATTCTCTAGAAAGAAACTGTTAGTTACCTATTTTACTTCATTTAACCACATCAAAAATCACTGTGAGAAAAGTATTATTAGTCCTACTTTCAAATGAAGAAACTAAAGCTCAAATAAGTCTATACATCATCCAAGGTCACAGAGTCCAAAGCAGATCTGGAATACCCTAGGGTCCATCTGACTCTAAACTCATGACTTATTTGAGTTGCCACCTTTCCTTTCCTATTTATCCTCTGTGGATTTTGTGGGATCAATAAAACCAAGGGCTGTAAAAGAACTGTTTTTGCATCATTTATAAAACCTTATTACTCAGTGTTTCTTTCATAAAAATTCAAATGCTAAATTTTCTCTTAGATTCCAATGCCAAAGAAGTTACTTTCCTCAACATAAATCATATCTAACCATTTGTTCACTTGTGCTAACTTCTATGATGTTGATAGACATGGAGCCACAGGGTCCTTCCTCTGAAAGAGTTTATAGATATAATATAATGCATATGTAAATAATCATAATAAAAGGAAAAAGTAATATGCAACTCTAATTAAAACAACAAAATACACAATCCATTACATTTACTTTTGCTTTAGTTGCTGAAGCTGAGAGCCAAATTTAATGTTTAAGAACAGAAATCATTTCACCTCAGGTTCTTAGAAGAGAGAATTTAATCTGATTTTTCAACCATAAAGCTTTGTTTGTAAATGTCTATTGTATATTCAACCTATCTCAAGCTATCTCAAACCCTTTTGTGGAAACAGGTAGAGTACATAAAATAAGTAAAAGACAGACTAGTCTAATAATACAAACTGAATCCACAGAATGTAAAATTCTTCTATGGCATACTGAGCTAATTTTATCTTTACATAGCATACCAGAGACTTTCAGGGTTTGTTGGAGGGTCAAATGAAACAATATGTTAAAAGTACTCTGAAATCCAGAAATACCTATGAATGAAAATTTTATTTTTACTCTCTATTTTCCACAGACATTATACAAATTCTTAAAACCACACTGGATTTATATTTAGAATGTGTAAGTTGGGAAAATGACAAGGGAAAATGGGATATGGCCGGGTAAATGGTGTTTTGAAAGGCCAATGCAATGCAAATAATGTGAGTTTTGTATAGTGTCTTTGTTTCTATAGCTTTAGGGGGAGGTGGTGAAGAGCACTAGGCTAACAAAAGTGATGGCTTAGAAGCACTACCATTACTCTGTTCTTTTCACATCCTGTGCATGGTAATTTGCTACTGCCTTAGCAATGATATCTGCCAAATCTTTAAGTGCCCTATGATGCATGTCATTGGGCCCTGCTGATTTAAACACATTCAACTTTTTAAAGTAATGCTGGACCTTGATTCTCCAGTCAGTTTTGGCTTCCCTCCCACCCATTCAGATTTTCTAGACAAAAAGGGATTCTGTTATCTCAGAAGTAGTGATTTTGATGAACATAAAATGGCACAGAAAGACTTTTAAAAATACCTATTACTACCTTTCCTCTTTAATAAAGATCTAACTTTTTTGTTTTCTTCTACTGGCAATACAATAGATCCTTAGGCATTCAAGCAGGATCTGTTCTTCAAATATGGAAATTCAGAATAAAGTGACAATAAAGAAAGAAAGGAATGAGGAAGTGGAAGGACATATAAACATATTACTTTTTGTCCCTTTTTCTCTTTGATCCTGTTCCTTCCACTTCAAGTCAAGGAATGGCTACGGAGCCAATGTAGTACAAAAATAATATGGTGTTATAAAGAGAATAATGGATAAAATTGACCCTTTTTAAACACTAAGAAGCTGTAAGACCTGAACAAATCAATCACTGAATCATTTTTTCACTTATAAAATAAAGAATTTAAACTAGATCTTCACCTGTTTCAGATTTTTAAAAATTCAATGAATTTAAAATCAAAGTTATAAAAAATGCAATGATATCCTGGTTTCCCACAGCATCTTCTACCCAATGGAAACTGCCTTTGCCTCATACTCCAAATTAAAATTTTAATTCCTATTCACAATCTGATTAAGATTAATTCACACAGGTCTAAATGAGACTTAGTATCACAGGACATTTGCATTTTCTAAAGTCTAAAGAGAGCGGGTTAAACCACATGCATTTATAATGAACAGAACTTGATGGTAGGTGTGAGTCAGGGGGAGGGAAGAAAGGATAGGTATCTAAGCACAGAGTCTCCCAATGGCCCACACTTATGACCCACTTCTCCCATCTTCTTGTTTCTCAATTACACTTCCAACTCTATTTCCCACAAAGCATAATGTACAAACAGCAATACATGTCCTCCAATTTCTTATTTGGCTCTTATTCCCTTCTTTCGAACTGGCTCCCATTTTTACCTTCACCTTTAAATAGGTAGGTAGTATTGCAGGACTCAGCTATACATCAGCCACATCTTCCCCATCTTAGAGCCGTCTCACACACACACACACACACACACACACACAATCACTGTGAGGAAAGGGGAAGAAGGAAACACATGAAATGGGGAATGGAAAGAAAAGAGAAGATCTGCGATTATTACTTTTTAAGATTTATTATGAGGAAGATATGGCAAAAAGAACAAAAAGTAATAAATGAAGTGGAAAGCATGGAGTCAGCTCTAATTAAAACAATAGAGACTATGAAAATAAAATACAAAATGAAGCCTGGAAATAGATGGAGAATTTTGTGTTGTTTGGGTCCTTCTTTTCATTTTTTTAACGATATACAGTGAAGAATGGAAAAAGGAGTAGAGCTGGAGGATAAGAAAGGTGAAAGTTGACATGACAAAGAAAATAAAACAGAAAAAAGATGGGACTCAAGATACAGATCCCCAGTACTTGCCTAGCACATCTGAGGCCTAGGTTTGATCCCAGCACTGTTTTAAAAATAAATGATGAGCAATAAAGGAATTAGAAAAACAGAAAACTGAGAAAAAAGGATTAAGAATGCAGAGCAATAAGAAAATGTATGATCCAGTCAAGAGAAAATATAAAGAATTTCATGAAGATGGTGCAGAAGTGGGAGTGGATTTATATAAAAGAAGAAACAGAGAAGAAATCAAGAATGAGAGAGAACAGCAAAGATAAGAATAAGAGGAATCAGAGCCAGCTGGGTTACAAAGCAGCAGCATGTGTCTTTTTGTTTTGCTTTTTGTTTCTTTTAAATAGGAACACAAAGTGGTGAGAGATCTTAATAAAGAACAGCACCATCTGGGGCATGTTTTGTTTGGCCTTTTAATGTACTACAGGAAACAGAACCCCCAAAAAAGGGAATGTGGGTGGTGAGGGGGGTGTGGCAAATATGACAGAAACAGGAAGCTATAGAAAAATGAGTTCAGCGGGTAGCCAGCTAAAGGACACAGGTGGCAAGCACTTGGTTTCAGGCTACTCTAGCATGCAGCAGGCAAAAGAATTTCATAAAGCAAAGAAAATGTGACAAACACACCAAGGGTCAATGATCGATTATTTCAGTGTAAAAAACTGAATACAGTTCTTTGATACCTCTTCTTTCACTCCACCATCTATCCTATCTAACAGAAGTCCAGGTTTTAACTCAATTCTTTTATTAATCTTTCCAATGTATCTCCTTCTCTACCTCCTTCCTGAAATACTGTGCTAGGCACTGCAGAGGATACAAAGTTTAAGTGAGCTAGCCCTATCATCAGAAGCTCCCAATTGAAAAGGAAAGGCAAACACAGATAATTACAATATGCCTTCCTTATTAAGTTTGCCAAATACAGGGAATCTCTCCTGGTATTGAATTCTTTTTCTCTCATAGCACCTACCTTTTCTACTTTGTATTATAGTCAACCTATCTAGACTATTAATCTTTAAGGATTAGAATATTTTTTTCTGAGTCATTTTTGTTTTCAATAGAATCTAGTATAATGTCTTACATAAAATATGCAATAGTGCTGTGAGAGGGGAACAAAGTGCTGTGATTTCTGAGTAATTAGGAATTTGGGGATCTTGTGGAGAAGCCAAGATTTGGCAAAGATCTTAAACAAGAAAGATTAAAATGAACAGAATGGAGGCAACCCAGAGCAAAGAACAAACACATAAAACAGACTCATTAAGAAAATAATAGCAAGTTACTCCATGACAGGACAATAGCTGAAAAGAGAGAGGAGATGAGATTGGCTACAATGTGAACCAAAGGAAAACAAACTAGGCTGAAACACTGGACTTAATATGCATTATACACACACACACACACACACACACACACACACATATACATATATATATATATATATACACACACACATACATATATAAATAAATATTGAGGCACATGTAAATCTATAGTTTAGAAAAGTTCTCTGGATAGAGCACTCTGGGGGAAAAGAAGATGAAATGATGAAGTCTGAGGAAAACTTCAGAGAAGTGATATTTGAGCTGGGTCTCATAGGGTGACAAGGAGCTTCTTTGAGAAAGGGCTGTATAGAAGATAAAAAAATGAAAAATGGTATGAAAAAAATGGACACCATAGATTCTGGAACTAGTGGGAAGTCTGAAGTGAATGGGAACAGGGTGTTTAGAGAAATGAGAATATTTGAAAGACAGACTTAAGCTTTATTATGAGGGATATTACAGTTATGTTTGATTACAAATTTTATAATAAGGAGGGCAGAAATTTCCCTTATTGCCTATATAGAGTCATATTACCAAGGAATATGTGATTTGCCAATTATTCATGATGACAGTGTCAATGTCCCTACTCACATGTTCAATGAGACACTGCCTTTAAGTATTCTATAGCTCCACTTCAGAACATTTGGTTGCAATGCTAAAGAAAAATCCATTTATACTTGTCACTGACCAGATCTCACAGATCAGATTCCTAGAATTTTTTTTTTTTTTTAACAAAACATTAAATCCAGAAGAGCAAAACTGTTGTTCTGACTTTCCAAACAAAGAGGACTACTAAGCGGGAAATAAAAGAACAGAAGATCATTTACAAGGTGGATTATTTCAAATTGTTAGATTGAAACAAACTACATAACAGTAAATTCTTCTGCATACTGCACATTTAATGACAAATCTACACCTCCAAACTCATGATATTGGAAGGAGTGGCATTTCTGTTTCAAAAAAATATTCACTGTGCCTTTCCTCCCAACTACACATCATCACTCATCACAAGCTTGAATCAAGTGCTTTAAATAACACTTTCAATAATGTGAACTACATTCTTATTATACTTTGCTATAACTTCCTGTGTCTTTGACATATTCAAGAAGTGAAACTCATGCATAGCATGTTTATATTATTCCCTCCTTAGCGAAAGCTCACAGACAATGTCAGGTCTGGAGAGATAAGAGCTGCTTCCAGGACATGAATTCTCATGAGGATTAGGCAACCACCATCTGGGGCTCCAGAGTTTATCTGTAGCAGCTGCTTTCGAAGTATCACAGGAGAAGTGTTGTGTGTGTGTGGGGGGGGGGGTGTCTAATTCTACAGTGTTTAACAAGTTGCTCTACCTTGGCTTTGATCCTTGCTCTGGACTATTTTTTCCTCTTTATAAAAAAGAATAAAAATATAACATAGTGACCCTTTCTTCATAAAATACAACCAATTTAAAACAGCACTGTATATTTGAATAATAAATTCATTATGCACTCAAATGTTTGCTAACATGTTCCAAAAAATAAAAATTTTAATTAATCATTTTAATAATTATCCAAAAATTATCTAATATTTCTCAATAAAGGTTTTATCCGAAAATTGTATATTCCAATTTTAAAAATTTCTACTTAGGAGAAAAAAAAAAGGCTTTGGCTTTAATCATGTAACAATATCCTAGATATATGGGGAAGATTTTTTAAATGTTCTCAAAAGACATTAAAATAAGCCTAACACTAAATTTTATTAAACTAAAAGTTTTTAACCAAATATTTATGTAAATGGAACTCAAAAGTGAACATGCTAGAGGAATAGTTAAATTTAAATTCTCAGTTTTAAATTATAACCTGTTAAAACTGATTTTTTAAATATTTATACTTAACTTTTATAGTGCTAAAAATGATCATAATAAAATAAAGAGCTAGATATTAAATAAAAACAATAGGAATAAGGTATATTCCTATATGGTATCAATCTCAATATCACTACACAACTAAAAACATGCCTCTTTCCTTAAATTAGGTTCCCTTTAATTTCAAATATTCTCCTTTATCTGTTATAGAACCATAAGTTATATTTGTTTATTTGAACAATCCTTGGCAATAGACATTATTAAAATTAAGTAGATAATACTACTATTAGTCCCATCAGAGATCTTGTTAAGTGGCTGCATCTATAGATAAAATTCCAATATAATAGTTTTGTAAAAAAGAATTGGTTCATTATTTCAATATTCATTCCAAATGTGTGTCAAACCTATTTCTGTAGTGGGCAGTGTGACCTAGAAAAACAAAAGGCAGAGATCTGGGTGTTCCAAAAGCATAAAAATTGGTAGATTATATGATTTCTGGAAATTTTCCAAATCTAAAAATCTACATATTTATATCTCAAGAACTGGCATACATCCTACTCTTATTTCTTGGAGTATCCTCATGATTCTTCACTAAAACCAGATAATTCAAACTAAACACAACTAAAAGTAAACTGCCTTGTCCCTCAACTTCCCTTTTACTATCAGTGGTAGAATCATTTTTAAAATCACACAAAGTACAATTTCAGAATTCTCTTTTATTTTTCTCTTCATCAACCTGTTCATGAAGTCATCAAGTCCTAGTGATAACTAATTCAAAATTATTTTGGCAATATTTGTTTATTTTCAAAACTACCATTACCAGCCTATGTAAAGTACCTCCCCTGGACTTTGGACTAAATTAAAATTTTTGTAGGTACTGTCTAAAACTAGCCAATTCAGAATAACTCACATTCAATCAGTACTACATTAAATAATTTGCTTATACTCTTCCCTTATCTGTTCTAGTTTAAAATGCCATTTTCTTCCCCCTACATAGTCAAATCCTCCCAATGCCAGATTCTCTAGGATTCAAATTCAATTGTTTCTTTCCCTATACAATATGCCACATTTATACCGAAACTGTCACCTTTCCTCTTGTTGAACTGCTACATCAGACTCAAAATATACAAGTTTGTATAATAATGTGACAAACACGAGATCTGAGTGATAATGTTCATATAGATGAAGGAGACAGAAAGAAAGCAAACAACAATAACAAAAAACCTTATTTTGTATTTTTTTCCTGAAAGTGCCCATAATGGCTTATAACATAATAGATATGTGTTGACTGAATTTTTCAACAAAATAATTTAGGCATTTAAGGTGTGTAATTGATACACTTATATAAGCGCTTTACCTTTAAAAAAAAAAAAAAAAAGATTCCAGAATCCAAGAAATCTGAGTTTCAGTTCTGCTATAATACCTATATGAGATTAGGTAGTGACATAACATACAAAGATGTCCTCTGGATACAGAATTTGTCTATATAATAACTGCTTGTAATAAATATTAGCTATTCTCTTATAAATGGGATTTTCTCTTAAATTCCTTGTGAGTATTTGTTAGAGATTCAATTTGTTACCCAAGCTGTGGATTTATGGGATTTACATCTTTAAAACCAATTCCAGCATAATTTCACACAGAAGCCTTTCAGAAGTTAACCAGGACAACACCCCAAATAAATCTTTCCTTTGAGAAGAATAAATGCTCCATGAAAATAATGAATACATCACTTAAACTTAAAGCATGATGTCTGTGCAACCCCAAGCACTACTCCAACCACCCACGTGCCTCTACAGTCTACCCCACCCCATTCCCATTACCTATTCAGTTGCACTTTCCCAGTACCATTACTTCAGTTCAATTCCATACACCAAATCCTATTTTATACTGCTTGGTTTTCTACCTACATGACCAGATATTCTTGCTCTTGAGTTTTTTTTCTATTGAACTCTAAACTGTCCTGCCCACTTACTAAATAGGCCCTCAAGTCTTTCATAGTATCTCAGAATTATCTCCTGAATCACAGTAGAATCAGGTAGCCAATCTGAACTCTCCAGTTTTCTATTAAAAGTATTGTCCCAACAAAACTACAAATACTTCTCAATATATTCAACTGCCACTATGACATAAGTGACAAATAATGATAGAGTACCATTTATCTAACTTTTTATGCTTAATATATCCACATTCACATGAAAATTTAACCTCAAGTATGAGTACTTAATTGTGTGGTATAGGCAAATCTGTGCCAGAGTAGTTCAAAGAGCAATATCAATATGCTTGAGACTGAGCCCTCTAGAGAATCAAAATGAAGAGCAGAAAGAGACTAGGCAATCAATTCAAATCTCCCATTTTAAAGAGGAGGAAATTAGGCTGAGCAGGGTGACCCATTTCTATACTACCAAGAGGACTGTAAGTTCAAGGCCAGTCCGGTCAACTTAGTGAGACTCTGTCACTAAATGAACATAAAAACAGCAGGAAAGAAGCACAGTGGTTGGGCACACCTGAGTTCAATACACAGTATGGTAAAGAGGAAAAAACTGGATGATAAGAATCACACAGGAAAAACTATGGAGGAGATGAGAGTTTAAGTGGACTAGAACCATTAAGAAAGAGGGAGAAAGAAATCCTTGAGACCAGAGAAAAAGCAAAGGCAGAGAAGCAATTTGATTTAATAAATATTCATGGAAAGAATGTTTAAATAGCTACCATGTGCCAGTTCCTGTGCTAAGTCCCTTTGATAGATTGCCTTTGCTCCTGATAAACAGACTTTCTGTTATCACCTCTACTTTGTACAGTGTATGAATTCTAAGGTTCACAGTGTCAAAAATGAAACAAGAAACCCCTGATTCATTTTGGTGCAAAGAGCATAGTCTATGTTCTTTTCAGTATTGCAGGTTTCCCCATCTATTACTTATATAATACTCATCTTTTCCAGCCCTCTTTCCACCTTTTGTGTAATGCTAGGGTCTTTTTCATCTTTAAAAATTTCTTAAGGTACACTTGGCCCCTTAGAAAATATTTCAATTCTCATGCTCTATCACTATCAGTCTTCTAAAATGGGGCTATGAAAAAAATGAACTTAAGCCAGGCACAACGATGTGCACCTGTGATCCCAGCAAGCTGACAGGCTGAGCCAGGAGGATCACAAGTTCAAGGCCAGCCAGAGCAACTTAGAGAGACCCTGTCTCAAAATTAAAATTAAAAAGGGACTCAGGGGCTGGAGTTGTGGCTCAGAGGTAGAATGCTTGCCTAGCATGCTTGAGGCACTGGGTTGGAACGTCAGCACCACATAAAAATAAAATAAAGATACTGTGCTCACCTATAACTAAAAAAAAAAAAATTGGAGAAAAAAAGGGACTCACGATATAGCTCAGTGGTAGAGCACACGCGGATTCAAACCCCAGTACAGGGAGTGGTAGGAATATATAACCTATCAACCCAAGATTATATTACATTTGACATAGATTTACAAGAAACTATCAGTCTTCTTTTCAGAATAAATTGGTTTTATTACCACACTGTCATCTATTTACTGGGTTTAACTACTAGCTAATATTGCCTCTATCAATGCAAACTAAAATGTATTCTTAAAATGCTACAAATAAATATGCCCTCCAGAAACCCAGAAATCCCATGTGACATGCCCAGGAAACATCTAACACCAGGAGGTTCTGAGTTACTACGTGCCTTTCTGGCAAACATATGGTTATGCAGATGACTACCTTCCATGAACCAACTCATTCATAGGACTATCCTGAGCAAAGAATAAGATGTTTAACCTGCCCTAATCTTATCAGAAAAGTGGGGTATGTATCTAACAATAACAACAAATACAGCACCTTAATGAGAATTTTTTAAAGAGTATTATGGTGAAGTAAAGAGAAGGGAATAATTGCTTAGAGCTAAGGAGTTAGAGATACAGGTTTTGCTAGGTGATTTATAAAGTAGACTTTGAAAAGGAGAGACTGCTTAAACATACTGTTACTTGGTCCAACCCTTAGAGAATAAGATAAATATATTAAATAGTTTCTAAAGCTTAGGTTGACCATAAGAACATAGATGAAAATTCTTAAATATATTACATTTATTTAAAATTAAATATATATTCTTAGGAATATATCTAATGGCCTGATCCACAAATGCCTTGAAGGGTAGGAAGTCTATCAAAAGGCTGAAACAGGGTGGAAAGGGGCATTCTGCTCAGAAGAAAAGCTGGAAAAAAATGAGGAAGCTAGAAAGTGAGAAGAATCTAGCAAAATGAGTACTTTGGTTTGCTGGGATCAAAACCATAAAGTCTTGAATGCCAGTTTAAGAAGCAGGAAAATGAGAAGGTGTAAGGTGAACTTATTTATATCATGGGGAAACTGAACAAGAAGACTTTAAAAGTTAACAAACCTTTAGTGCTGTGTGTTAGGCATTTCGCTATATAATAAAGAAATGCAGATTCCTGGCAAACTTATATTCAACAAAACTCAACATACAGTGAGACTAATATGCATGATTACACTTTATAACTACCATAAAATCTGATATAACAGCAATATGAGTCAAGAGCTAACAATCAATACAAAAATATTTGGTGGTAAGGGCTGGCAAAGATCTTATGGAAGAGAGAAAATTCAACCCATGCCTTGAAAGGTAAATAAATAAAATTTTCTCTGTGAAAGACAGGGGGATGATCAGGGAAGTAACTAAAGCCTGATTTGGAGAGATCTAATGAGACTATAAGAGTGGAAAGAGTAACTAAACAAACAATAAACTATATATTTTAAGGGAGAGAGAATGAGTAAGAGCTAGCAATTCTATTCCTACATCTATACCCAAGAAAATTAAAAATATATGTCCACGAAAAACCTGTACACAAGTTTTTGCAGCAGCATTATTATTAACAACCAAAAAGTGAAAGCAAATCAAATGCTCATCAACAGATGAATGGAGAAATAAAGTGTATTACAGTTATACAACTAAATATTATTCAGCCATTAGAAGGCATTAAGTTCTGATAGATGCTATAACATGGATGGACCCTAAGAACATAGTGAAGTAAAAGAAGCCAGCCACAAGGAACCAGGTGCTATATGCTTCTACTTTTATAAAATGTCCATAATAGGCAAATCTATAACCTGTTTTTCTGTCTTGCATATATCCATCTATCTCATTAAAGTTCACTCTTGTGCTAGGCATACAGTGAAGTCTATTTACAGTGCATATAAAATGCATATGAAACAATGGAAAATCCAACAACATACATAGACTATGATAAGCACTAATTTTTTTTTTAATTACTATTTTTTTTCAGGCTGTCAATCCTGGCAGATGACATTACAGGGACATATATGTAGCTTATATCACTTGAGATATTCTCTTTTGTCCAATTATTTAAACAATTTAAAGGAATGTTTTTATATAAAACAAAGGATCATTGTTCCTCTGAGGAGGAAATAAGACTTTTCTGAATTTTTTGTTTTTTGGCTTGAAAATGCACCAAATTTTCTGTTTCAGGAGAGTAATTACTGTTGATAAAAGTAAGTGTACTGGAATTATCAAAAAAAATTTAAGTTGTAATTCCTTCCTGAAGCCACACCAGTTAATTTTATTAAACCATTTTATTTGTTAAAAAGTGTTTTCTAACTGAAAGATACTAATTAATTTTTAAATTTGGGCAATACAAAGATGTAACTTTCACAAATAAGAACTGTGAATTGAAAAACAATTTCACTGAAATTAAGTCAATAGATCATTATTAAAAAGCATATGTTCAACAGTACAAATAAATTTTCATTTCTAAAAGTTTCTATTTGAGGATAAAATCCTAAAATAGCCCCTAAGTAGCACCACAATTCAGCTACTAAGAAAAAGCTAAGTAATGCTTCCCATGACTAAGTGGATTAATTCTTTAGCCCAAACACAATTACTGTTCTCCACACTGTTCCATTGAACATCTAAATAAGCATCCCAAAGCTTATTTCATTCAAAGAAAAGATCCAGACCAAAGAATAATCCCAATGTATGAAGTTTACATTTTGTATAAAGTTTTTTTTTTTTAAGGGAAAAATCTATAAGTGGTAATCAGGAAAAGAAATGAGTTATTTTAGACAGGTGTTGGGGATGACATCTATTGACTAAAAGATATCTTTGTTGAAGGAGTACCGTGCAGATTTCTGTAGATGTCTTTTTCTCAAACCAATTAAATTTTCTTACTTAGTTCTTGAATCCACAGCTGGCACACATACATCAGCACTTAAAAGAATAGTTCTTTGAGAAATAACCTATTACATGGAAAGAAATGTTCCATCTAACTGTTCATTTTTTTCCTTTAAAATTGTCCAATTTCAACCATGTATGAATCATCACCTTTGCATTATTTATTAAACATTTTGTTCTCCAATACATTTTTTAAATTTCAAAAAATTTGCTGTATAAACGTCTGCTATGAGAAGAGATTACGGCAGTGCCAGGTAAAGGGGAATAGGAGAAATATGGTGTACTGAAACAATTTTCTATGGCTTAAGGGGTAAAATGAAAAAAAATTATTTATTAATTTCAGATCATATTTCTCTAACAATAACAAGTCATCTGACTATTGGATGGGCCTCCTTTTTAATACTTTCTATTACTGAGATGTTCCACAAAAGCTAGGAGACCAAATCCACCATATTGAAGAGAGACTGCCTATATGAGGAAGTCTGGACTAGATAACCTATAGGGCTTCTAACTCCTATGACTAGTCAGTTTCCACTCTTCTTTATCTAAAGTTGTGAAATTATACTTATTTTATCATTTGCATAGTGCCCCTTGGGAAACTGTTATTGTTGAATTACTGTTGCAACATTAGTTTTTACAAAAGAATTTTTAGTTCTTTTATAACACCTTTGCATTTAACTAAAGGATTATTTACTGTTAGGTGGTTTTCTATATCTCTGTCTCAAAGGACTTTAACAAACAATGCAAATGTATTTTCACTAACTCAAGCTATTTAGCTTAGGTTTCCTAATGAAGACAGGGTGTCCTTTTATTATTGGAAACTAGATTGCTCCAAGGAAGCAAGTGAATGGTTTCTTTTTTTACTTTTGGGCAAAAATGAAAATAAAATGTAAAATTTCTACCCAGTTTTGATTCATGTTTGTGTTCATTAACAGGAGTTAAAAAGCCTGAACCTCACCTTTAGCAATTGCAGGTATAATCGGATTAATTTAAATGGTTATTAATGCTCTTTGGAATTCTAATTAGCCAGGGGGACAGCTGAGGCAGACCGCCGTTGGGGAGGGGGCAGGATTATTCTCTCAATCAGAGTTCAAACTACTCTCAGAGAGCACCCCTACATAATTTCTACCCATCTATTTTAGCAAAAACACAGGGGGTGTGGAAGAGGTTGTAATGTAGAGAAACTGAAGAAATACAAAGGACAAAACGGTAAGAAGAAATAAGGAAAAGAAAAAAAAACTCAATATACTTTAAAAAATTGAACTGGTGATTTTTCAAAAAGAAAAAAGAAACCCAATGTACTTCCAATAAACAAAAATGACTTACTAGAAAATAACTGTAAGATAGTGTACTAGAATCTTTCTTACGACAAATTAGAAAGACACAAAAATAAAAGTACTTTTACCTTAGGGAAAGATTTCTTTACCCTGCTTAAGTAAAAATGCAAACACTTTCATAGCTCAAAATGTTTCTCTAAATTTGCATTAAACATACCAACAAATTGGCTAGTTTTCCTAGTATGAAGTCTAACACCTGTAATCTTAAACAATTTGAGGCAGGAAATCAAAGAGTAAAGGAAAACCCCTACCCTGTGGTTAGAACTGCTTCACTTGTTTTAAGTGTAATTTCAAAAATATATCAGAAGTTTTAACTCCAGGTAAAATGGAATAAGCACGCTCTATCCTGTCTTTTCCATGGAATACAAGTATAAAATTTGGATAGAATGCATAAAGCAGCTAGCTAGTTAAGGCAGACTTAAGAATATCAAGACTTTGAACTACCATCCAACTGGTAGCAAGTTTACCACTTTCCCCCTGTGGATCCCTGGCCTATACTCAACACAGTCAAATTCTGGAAGTGGGCACTTGGGTAGACAGAGAGAACTCCAGAAGAATCCCTCTCTTTCTAGGTTGAGGGATAAGAAAGTAGTCTATTAATGCTCAGATAAAGTGGAGAAAATTCTTCAAACTTTTTTCTTTTCAATAGTCTCTTCTACCCAAGCCTCCAAGCAATTTTAGGATGGTGGTCAATGAGGTGATGGTATCAACAATGATGCATGCAGGAGTCTAAAACTCTGAGGGAGGAAAAGGATGCCAGAAACTCCTGCTTATCCTGATCCTTGGCCTCAGATGTGGGCACAGTTGTGAGTGCATCAGAAGTGAGTAATGAAAGTTCTACCTTTGTGGCTAGAAGACCAAAATGGAGAGGCCCAGGTAATCAAAACATGCCAAGGAGACTACGAAAAGAAAATGACTCCATAAAGTTGTTTATAAATTCCTGTGCTTATTCTCCAACCCAAGCTGCACATGCTGAAGCTGGAAAACTGAACTCTACAATAGACAACTACCCAGTTACCAGGAAGACCATTATTTGGCACACATGCAAGATAGACAAGACTGTAAAAGAAATTGGCATTGAATCCCAACACACAGAAGGCTGCCTAGAACTTACTACTGAACCCAACTGCACTGGCTGCTTACTAAAAAAAAATGTCAAAATCACCATAGGATTGACAGAGACAAAGAGTCTCATAGGGCTTACATTGTCCAGAAAACAATCCAAAATAATTTAACACATGAAGAATCATGAAAACCTCAACTTGTAAGGAACAACAAATAAACAGATAACAACACTGAAATAAGATAATGGATTTATCTGACAAAAGATTTTTAAAGCCATTATCATGCAAATGTTCTAATAAGTGCTAACACTCTTAGAATAAATAAAAAGATGGAAAATCTGAAAAAAACCAAAGATATAAAGAAGAACCAAGTGGAAAATTCAGAGACTGAAAAATAAAGAACCAAATGAAAATCTCACTGTATAGGTTTAAGAGCTGAATGGATATGACAGAAAAAAAAAATCAACAGTGAAATTGAAGATAGATTAATAAAAAGTATGCAATCTTAACAGATAAAAAAGATGAAGGGGGATCAACAGAAAGTGGCATAACATTTTTCATGCTTCTAAAAAATGAACTGCTAGACCAGAATTCTGTATTTGGGGAAAATGTCCTTCAGAAATGAAGGTTAAATAAAGACACTCTCAGATGCAAGGAAAACTATCAGAATTTACTACCAGCAGACACACTATCTCTAAAAGAACTGCCAAAGAAAGTTCTTCAGGGATAAGAAACACAACATGGGAAGGAAATTTAGGATGTTAGGAATGAGGGAAAAAATGGGTATAGTCCTCTTGACATCTTTAAATTATATTCCATTTGAAAACAGAAAATAAAAAGTGTTAACTTAAAAGGTGTCAAACTTCTGATGAAGTTTTCAACATAAATATAATACCTCAGGAAAAAAATTTATCAAACAACTGAGGGATAACTCCACACAACACAAAAGAGGGCAAAAAGACTTCATAACTGCCACTTTTAACACTTAAACAAGGTTAACTGTGTGAAAAATCAGATACCCATAGCTCTTTAATAGCAGAGTCATTTTCCCCATTTCTTTCCACTGATCCTCTCTTCTCTGTAAGTGAAAACAAGAGCTATTGAGTACCTACTTGTGCATGATACTGTCAAGGCCACAAACTGAAAAGATACATTCTTTGTTCTTTAGAAGTTAAAAATCTAAAATATTCAAATCCCCAACTTTAAAAAAAATAAGTAATGGATTAAAATAAACTAAAAAAAATGAGCAATGAATTTAAAGACTTAAGTAAAAGACATATTTATGCCAGTAAGACCAATGAAATTGCTGTGCACAAAGAAAAAAGAAAAGCTTCATTGGGCCATTGTTTTTCTTCTCTTATTTTAGAACAGGAAGGAATTCATATCAGAAAAATAAACTTATCTTTTTTAAGTTAGAACTTTTGAATGCGAAACTGAAAAGAGATTTTTCATTTTATACATCCTAGGTTACTGAATTCGTGCAAATTCAGACACAAAGAAATAAACACTTTGAAGAAAAGTCAATATCTTCTCCCATGTATTAATTAAAATCTAACCTAAGAAATAAATCATTTCATCTTTAATTCATCTGGTTGGTTCTTAAAGATTGCAGAAAAATATCTTTGAATCTATAAACATTCAAACAGCATACATTTTATTTGCTTTTAACTAAAATGTATGATATTCAACAATACTAATACATTCTTAAAATGCAGGCAAACCTCAATTACTGCCAACTGTCCTAGATGTGTTTGTAACACCCTAAAGATTAAACAGTATAATGTCATAAATCCTATTATAGTATATAATCTCTAAATTACATTCAAGAGGATAAAAATATACAGCATATTAATGAACTTTACATTTTCATAACACCCTTTACACTGAGGGTGAGAACCTGTTACTTTGGATAAAAGTTTATAAAAAAAACCATCTCTCGTAGCTATTACATAAAATATATTCTGCTCATCCTTGAAGTCAGTTATTCTGAAAATGATGTCAGCCTTAGAAGTAGATTAACTTCTTCCATTTCTCCTGCCCCAAACTTCAAGATTTATATGCATGCTGTCTGTAAGAGGTGGGACAGGATAAAGTAAACAGGATCAAAATCTAGAATCTAATTTTACTACTCTTAAGAAGTATGTCAAGAATTTTAAAAATAATCTTAGTGGCTCATTTTGATTTTTAGTAAAAATGGATATACTTTAAAATAGGATTTTAATAGCATAAAACTACTTATCCAAAATTAAAATTGGTATAATATGAAATTTTTTTTTAAATCTAGAAGCAAATAAATAACATTAACCTAAATATATGTCATATACTCATGTTTAGAACTTATTATTTTGGCATTGCTGGGTTCAAAAATAGGGTCTCGCATACACTAGGCAAGCACTGACCCTACATCCCTAGACTAAGAACATGTACTTTGTTTTGTTTTTGTTTTGTACCAGAGACTGAACCCAGGGAGCTTAATCACTGACCAACATCCGTAGCCCTTTTTTCTATTTAATTTAAAGATAGGGTCTTGTCAAGTTGCTTAGGGGCTTGCTAAATTGCTGAGGCTGGCTTTGAACTCATGATTGTCCTGCCTTGGCCTCCCAAGCCACTGAGATTACAGGTGTGTACCACTGTGCCCAGCTATAGCAGGAAAGGCAAGCTACAGATATTAAGATATAATAACCAATTGTAATGTATATTCTTTATTTGGACCATGATTTAGAATTAACTTATTATTTTAGTGATTTACCCATTAATTACTTTTATCCTGCCTTATAATTTTTTAAGAGAAAGAGAAGAGAAGAGAAGAGAGAAAGAGAGAGAGAGAAAATTTTTTAATATTTATTTTTCAGTTTTCGGGGGACACAACATCTTTTTATTTTATTTTTTATGTGGTGCTGAGGATCGAACCCAGCGCTCCGAGCATGCCAGGCGAGTGGGTTACTGCTTGAGCCACATCCCCAGCCCATAATTTGTTAATTACCCTGATTTATTTACAAATGTCAGGTGTGAAACAAATAGTTTAATTCTTATTATTTAGATTAAGATTAAATATTTATGGGTGAAATAATTAATAACTAAAATTTGCTTTTTAAAAAATCCAGAAGGGAGAGGAAAAAGTGAAAGTGTAGATTAAACAAGACAGTCATAAGTTGTTAACTACTAATGACAAGTGACAGGGAAATTTATTTTTTCCCACTTATAATGTTTAAAACAACTTAGAACCATTTTTGGAACCATTTTGGAACCAAAGAAATTTGGAACCATTTCATAATTAACTTATTTCTCTATTTTCAAATCAAAGATTTATTTAGCTATATGTAATAAGAAATCTAATGGCAACAGTAATCATTAATAAAACCAACATTCAACATATACAATGGCTGCTTCCTAAGATTAGTATACCAAAAATAACATGAGAACTCCAGTCCTCATCTATTACTATTTTAATGGATCTCTGAGACAAATAATTTTATATGCTAAAAAATCATTAATGATATTAATTTAATACAGTATTATTTCATTCTCAAACTCAAAAAATACCCAAAATACTTGGTCTCAGCTTTTTTGTGTTTTAAAATGAAACTCCAGCTTTGGTTTATTTCTTTAAGACAATAAATTTCAGACTATTTGGGTCCAAAAGATCTACTGTCCTAGGTCATTCCAACCAATATAAGAAACCCACAATATAACCTACATGTTATCAGCCCAATCTGTTGCTTTTAATGCAGTGTATATCAAATTGTCCCTTTAACATACCAGATTCATATACCATCGCAATAGACTACAATTTTAAACAAGTATGAAAACACCAAAGTGATTTAAATACAGAATTAAATCCAATCTCCTTCTTTAGGGTATTAATACTATTTCCCTACTAATACCAAGTATGAAAAAGAAGAATTCCTGAAAGATGTCAGAAGCTTCAGGATGAATGACAGATCAGGAAGTGAGAATATCCTGTTAGGCCCTACAGTAAAAAGTACAGCACTTCTTGCTTTCCAAGCTCTGGCATATTTTTATTAAATGTTTGTTCCCTGGATGCAAGCCCATAATGAAAATCAGAAAAACTGCCACTAAGCACTAAATAAAACAAGAAATAACTTACTTTACCAGTGATCCAAAGCACTTGGGTCTAGATGACACACACAAAGTTGACTCTTGGCTCAATTTGGTCAACATTATTATATATATATTGAATTCCTACATAATAAGGTCTAACATAAAATCATTCAAAAAGTGTTAGCTTAACAGATATGAACTAGAGAAGGCTTCCAAAATTTACAAAATAACACACAAGGATGTACATCAATATAATAGATTCTGCTGAAAGGCTGAGTATTCCTGAAGTTAGAAACAACTGGAAAAATATACAATTACAACATAAACACAATACAACTACAGATCAACCCTTCACTAACGCTGTAGGGAAAAAAGAAGGACTCAAAGCAAGAAAAGGAATTGGGCTTGAATTTATAAAACTACCAAAAGGTTAAGAGGAGATTAGATCAAGAGTAGAAGGCAGGACCGAGGACATAGCTTGGTAGTAGAGTGCTTCCCTAGCATTCATCAAGCCCTGGGTTCAATACCCAGCACTACAAAGGCAACATAGCATTGTCTATTTAAATGTCTGGGCTCTGAAGCAAGATGGCTTGGGTTCAAATCCCAAGTCTCTCACTTATTTGGGCACATGAATTTACCTCTTCACAGTTATTTCCTCACTATAAAGAAAAGATAATAGTACCACCTCATTGGGTTATTGTGCGAATGAAATCAATTAATACATGTAAACCACTCAGCAAAGAACAGTGAGTAAATATTTGCTCTACTGCCATATGTGTCCAGAAAAAAGAAGCAAATTACTATTTTTATAGGTCAAAATACTTTGAATATAAACACTTCACAGTTCAAATGAATTAAAAGAAGGGGCAGTGAGGGCTGGGGATGTGGCTCAAGTGATAGCACAATCGCCTGGCATGCGCAGGGCACTGGGTTCAATCCTCAGCACCACATAAAAAATAAAAAATAAAGATGTTGTGTCCATCGAAAACTATATATATATATATATATAACTATATATATATATTATATATATATATAATATATTTTATATATATATATAATATATTTTATATATATATATATATATATATATATATATATATATATATATAAAATTCTCTCTCTCTCTTTAAAAAAAAAGGGGGGGAGCAGTGAAAAAAAAATTGCTAAGAATGCTTATGGAGGCCAAGAACTGCTAAAATCGACCTAGGAATATACTCAAGCAGCTTAAAATATAACTGAAGGTAAAGGATTTCTGCAGCAGGTTGAAAACAAACCTCATCTCAAAAAATAAAGCATACAATTCACTATGACTGATCTCTGAGGCAACCAATATTTTACACTGCATTGATTTTGAAAGCTGAACAAATATTTTATATTCAAGTATCTATCTTTTCCTCTGAGTAACAAAATGAACATTCTCAATTTCAATATGTACATACTGTACTATTATTAAGAGATGTCTAATTTTGACACATGAACATTTTACAAAGCTACTGCTGATTTATAAGATTTTTAATTCAAAAAAATCTTAAGTTTTTAGTCAAAATAATTTGTTAGAATATATTAATACTTCATAAATATTTACATTAATTTTTAAAAAATATTTATTTTTTAGTTATAGTTGAACACAATATCTTTATTTTATTTATTTATTTTTATGTGGTGCTGAGGATTGGCCGCGCACATGCTAGGCGAGTGCTCTACCACTGAGCCACATCCTCAGCCCTACATTATTTTTAATATAAAATTCCTTTTATTTTCCTAACTATTTCCAGAAGGATAATCTTCCCCATTTTAACAACGTACTTACAATCTACTTTAAAGGCCATTAATCTCACAAATGGAAATGAATACAATAAAATCTTTAATAATGACAGCACAATTTCAGAATAGCTTGATTTTCCACAAAGCTGTCTCATGCACAGCTTTTGAACTATAAGGCAACTATGGTTTTTAAGATATATAAAAACACATAAGCCAATACAATGTTAATAATAAAGAGATAAATGTATTTATATAATCAAAATTAAATGATCTTAAAGTTTTATAAAAGGCTAATAACTATAATTTTGTAATTTTTGAAAAATTTATTAAAAAGCCAGTGAAGTTTTAGTTATCTCAGCATCTTAAATGTCAAGAAGAATAAACAATGACAAACTCTTCAGATAATAATCTCTCTATAAACCAACAACTTATATATTTTCCCCTTTTTAATAAATATAATTCATCTACCATAAAAATTACCTTTGTGAAGTATAAATTTACTGGGTTTTTAGTATACTCACAAAGCTGTTGCAACCATAACCACTATCTAATTCCAAAACATCTGTGTACACCCTGTACTCACAGAGTCACTCTCCCATTCTAGCTCATGCCAGTCCCTGGCAACCACTAATCTACCGTTATCTCTATGAATATGCCTATCTGGGACATTTCACATAAATTAAATCATAGAATATGTGATCTTTTGTGTCTAGTTTCTTTCACTTGGCATGTTTTCAAAGTTATCCATATTGTAACATTTATTCATACTTCACTACTTTTTTGTGTGTGGAGTGTTGGAGATAAACCCAGTGCCTATACAAGTTAGGTAAGCAATCTACCTCTGAGCTGCATCTTCAGGAAACGCTTCATTACTTATCATGGCTAAATAATATTCCACTGGAAGGATACATCAAATTTTCCAATTATACTGTTCTACCATGTACATGTACAAATATATAAAAGTAAATACCACTATTACATAGAATTACAATGTACTAAGAAAAAAATTGAAAAAAGACTATATCACATTTTGTTAATCCATTCATTAAATAACTGACATCTGGGTTATTTCCAAGTCTTAGTTAATAGAAATAATGCCATTATGAACACTCTTCACCCCCTTTGAAAATACATGACAAATATTGGAAGTTAAAAATAAATCATAAAGGGACTAGCAGAAGTCTCATGAGCCCCCAAAGTAAACTAAATAATATAAATTTCAAGTAATACATGTTGAATTTCTCTTAACTGAAATTTTGGAAACAAAAACTGTTTCAGATTTAAGATTTTTCTGGATTTTGAATATTTGCATATATATGAGATATCTTGAGGTTGGGAAACAAGTCTGAAAATGAAATTCATTTGTTTCATACATACTTTATATATATATCCTGAAGATAATTTTATACAATATTTTGGCATACTTGCATTTTGGTTGCAACTCTTGTCACATGAGATCAAGTGTGAAATTTTCCATTTATGGCATTATGTTAAACTCAAAGTTTCAGATTTGGAGCATTTCAGACTTGGTTATTTTGGATTTTCAGGGTTGGAACACTTCAGATTTAGATATTTTGGATTTTCAACTTGTATACCTTCTTCTTTAGCTATCAACTCTGCTCTTCTTGAGTTCTTTCATTCTACAAATTAAATATCATCGGGACAAATAAAACAAAAAATTCCATCTACCTTCTGCAAACCATGAATAAACAGGAAGGAAAAGAAATAAAGCTAACAAATATAATATTCTAAGATTTTTACACTGATCTTCAAAAAATTAAAAGCCTGCACATTTTACATTTAAGTATTTAAATAAGATTAAATCAACTTATTGCAATGATAATCAAGATTACAAATTTGTAATTGAAGAATAGAACATACCAGGGGCTGGGGGTATAGCTCAGTTGGTAGAGTGCTTGTCTCGCAAGCCCATACCAAATATATTTATAACTGTACATTTTTACAGTTTGGCAAAATTTTTCTGCTAAATATTCAAGATTAACCTGGTGGATCTGAAAAGATTCCACCCCTAAACTTTACATTTTGTAAATAAAACATTCAAATTATCCAAAATATCCAAAACAACAAAACTGATTAGAGGTTAAATCTTACATATTTGGGAAACTAATTTTCTTATTATTGACTGAAAACAATCTGAAAAAATCCGCTGAAATATCTGCCTCAAAAATATAATTTAAATTCAAATTATACACTATGTGGTCAAGAACTCCTTAATATCACAACTGGAACAAGAGCTTGCAATTCAGTGACTTTCAAACCACAATAAAAATATTATCAAAACAATTGTTATTCCTCTACAACTAAGTGGTAACATTTAAAATATTCTACCAAAATAAATGAAGTGTTAAAAAAAATGACCATCTGGAAGTTCACTAAATTAGACAGAGGGGAATGGGGGAAGGGAGGGAGATGGGAATAAGAAAGACAGCAGCATGAATCGGACATACTTTCTTGTTTTTTATATGAATGCACAGTGTTAACTCCACATCATGTACAAACACAGAAAGTGATACTTAGTGTATATATGACATATCAAAATACATTCTACTGCCATGTATAACTAAAAAGAATAAAAAATTTTTAAAAATGACCACCGTTTGTATGTATAATTTTATGTTTTTCACATCAATCAAAAATAGACTTTAAAAAGGGCTAAGGATGAGTGGTAAGAGTGTTTGCCTGACATGTGTAAGGGCATAGGTTCAAGCTCTGCAATAATTAAAACTAAAAATAAATAAATAAATAAAATTTTAAGAAGACTAGCTTTTGGTGTAGTTTTGAGCTACATGAGTTTTCAAAAAACAAATATCAAATTTACTAGGAACCATTGAAATGTACTACTACCTTACTAGAGTTAGAAATTTTTACATCTATTTTTTTCAACTCAGTTATACGTATAAGTCAGGAAAATTAATGGTAAATAATGGCTTTTTCCCCCAGAAGAAATTTGCTACAAAATCTGTATTTAAAACTATACTTTCAGGAGGCTCCTAAAGAAAAAAAAAATTTTTTTAAAAGGTGACAAACCAGTATTCCGTAATTTCTTTTTGTTATAGTTTTTAAACTACATGTTTAAACAATTAAATCTTGTTTTTTACATTTTTAGAATATCGAATATACCCTGGGCCTAATTTTTAATTCAAATTCAATAAATATTTATTAAGTGGTCTAGTACATGCCTAACACTATGCTAAAAGCTGAGGGAAAAAATAACGATTTTGGTTTTCCCTATCTTTCTCCTTTCTTGTCTGTATGGCCTACACATATAATCACTTGATGAAAGATGCCAGCAGGGGAGTACTACCCTCATTTTCTACACACTTGACTTAAATTTATACTCATGGACTCTAAATTCAGAATTCAAATAAATACCAACTATGAAAAGGAATTCACAAGAATCTGTTTTTTTCTACTATAGGGCACTCATCACTGAGGGGTAAAATTTTTCTCGTATGCATCATGAAGGAAGATCCTTTTTCCATGTTGTTGGCAAAACTGTCAATCATCTTGATGAGCAGCAAATAAATGAATGCCCAATGATGGGATTCTGTATTATCCTTAAAAAAGAAATCCATCAACTAAACATCAACAGGTAAATGTTTATACTCGACAGCCATCAATTTCAACTATCCATGCAAAGAGACAGGTGAGCTGGACTGGTAAACCTCGAAATTAGAGAGGTATTAATCGTCTGCTTCCAGCCAATATAAACAGATGTTATTTTTAAACAGGCAAAATCATCTCTTCCACTGAAATTTATTTGCAGCAGATAATGTTCTGTTACATTTTTAATCAAGCAGATGAAGTTACATTTAAATTGAAAATCTGCTTCACTCAACTAATCAGGCAAGTAAAATTCAGAGATGATTGAATGGCATTACACAGCACACTATTACGGCAGGTAAATTGGGAAATTTACCTGTCACACCACACAGCGTATTGTTCAGTCACTGCATCTGCAACTTAGAAGCAAAGCACTAAGACAAAAAGGGAAAGGCATGTTAAACAGACTTATAAATCGATCATATTTTATGAAAACATTATTAAGGCTGCCAGGAAAAAATAAATTGTTTTTAAAAGAAAAAGGGGGAAAAACATACTCTCAGGGACTCAACGAAGATTTACATGGGTCATGCTTATCTGCTTTATGTAAAATACCATGCCTGGTTATTTTGAAGATCAAGATAAACTCAGGCTAACAAAAAGAACTAAATATTACATCATGACAAAAAGCAAAGAATTAATGACCACATGATATCAAGAATATGAGAGTAACACAAGAAAGTAAAATAAAACACAAAGAACAAACATTACCCTGATTTGCAACATAAATTATTCTCAATCATCACTACAGATCATTAATTTAATATACAGTAATACCACATGTAACCCCCTATTTATTAAAAGCCCATTCTACTTCACTCATTTGTAGTTTTCAATACAGTTGCTAAGTTGATGTTTCAAAAATTTCTTCCAAAATTTATTTTCACAAATATCCAAGAAAATCTAATGATAACTAAATTCTTTCAATAGAGATCCCAAATTTATTTTACTGCTTGCTATTTCTAAAATATTCTTCTACAACAGCTGAACTTCATATCACTATTCACATTAAAGATGAATTATTCCAAGATCATGTACCAATGCTACTTCTTTTATCAGATTCTAATTGTAACTGAGTTTTTATCATCCCAACCACATAATTTGAAATAAATGGGCTTATGTGCTAATCATTGTTTTCTTTTTCTTTTCTTCCTTTCTCTTTTTGTTTTCCCTTTCCTTTATTTCTTTTAGCTTTACCTCATTTCTTTTTTTCCCTGTTTTACCCCCCCCCCTCTTTTTTTGCAGAGCACTGAAATAGTAAAACATTGAAATATGCTCTAAATTATAAAGCCAAATAATGTTAGTGTTCTAATCTACATGGAGTGAACCTACTTTGATTTTCCAAAGAGAGTGACATATTCACACCCTGTCATAGGTCAGTTAATGAAGCTAGCTAGAAATCGTACACTCATCAACCACAGTGTCTTAACTATCAAAAAGACATCATTTTCTGTAAATTACTGGCTCGGATTAGGTTATTGTCTTAGTCTATTTAGTGGTACTATAACAGAATACCACAAAATGGGAAATTGATCAATTTATTTAATTATTACTGTTCTGGAGGACTGGAAAGTCCCAGGTCAAGGCATCACATCTGGTGAGGGCCTTCTTATTACAACACTGTAGCAAGGAGGAAGACCTCAGTACTGGTGACTCTCACTATATCTTACAAGAATAAAATGCTATCAACATGACATAATTGATGATACTAGTCTTGATCACTTCTTTATTTGTTCTACCTTAATCTTAGTCTTCACAAAAAGTACATTTATACTTTTCTAAACTACAGATCTTCTATAATAATATACCACTATACTTCACTGTTGAAGGAACAATTTAAATGGCTTTTCTCTTATGGCTAAGTGGGGCAGGAGGAATCAAGGAACAATCTAGCTGTGCTTCCCATAGTGCACAAAGATTACTCTTTGTTCCACTAGAAGCAGTGATTATTCCAAGGCTATAGTTATTTCTGACCTGGCTCGTCCTTTACAAAAAACTGAGGGACTCAATTTTGGGGGACCACTAGAAGCATATGTTGGATCTTTTAAAAATACTATTGTCCAGGCCCCAATGTAATCTGAATTCCTGGAAGAAGATTTGGTCACTAACAGTTTTTTTAAACTCTCCAGGTTATCTTATGTCCAAGGCCTCAGTTCTATATTGAGTGCTACAGTGCAGGCTGATCTCTGTCTTCCCCTTTATACCTTTATAGCATTCTTAACTATTTGTCTGTTTTCCCATTAACAACATTCATAACTATGATATATTATTTTGGGTTTACATTTCTTCTATCTTTGGTTCTTCCCTAAATAGCTCTGGCTTCAATGAACCCTATATGACTTAAACAGTAAGGACACTGCAATGCTATTAAGCATAGTCAGAGGCTGAGGACAATGACTGACATTTAGCAGTATTACTAATGATAAAATGTACATATTCCAAGGAAGAGATCCCAAAAGATTGGATACTAACTACTACCAACAATGACAGAATTTCTTTGAAATCTAGGGCTCTGTTTTGCACTGAAGCAACAATTGATGGTGTAGTTGAATTTCCACACAGATTTAATAAAAGAATATTTAACCCAGAAGGCTAAATATTTATCTAAAGCACATGAAATTGCTGTATTCAAACATTACATCATTCTTTATATTTCAATAAGACAGAAAAACAGCCTCCACAAAAATAATATTTAAACAAAACTTAGAAATTATTTTTTTAAATGCATTTAATCTTAAGTACTAACTCCTGAGGACTGATCAGATCATATGGTCTGAAAGATGGACAATTCTACCATGAGGAAAGAATGAAATACCTGTGTGGGGAATGGATGGGGACCCAGGCTATAAAATGGGGAGAACAACTTCTAAACAACGGGTATGAATAGTAGAGGCAGAAAAGGTTAAAAGCCATGGAAAATGAAAGCTTTAGCTGCCAGAACACAAAATAAGCAAGAGACCTTAATTTGGAGATGCAATTCCAAGTGAAAAGACTTATACATATTGTATATGCTATATACATACTGTATATGCTAAACAATGAAAGCATTTATATATGTTCTCATAGTAAGATAATAAGAAACCATGCTGAATTGGTACCTTAATTACATCCAGTAAACCACAGGACCAGGAATTCTTTTTTTATTTTTCTCAAATATTTTTTTGTTTGTTGTAAATGAATATTATACCTTTATTTTACCTAGTGCTGAGGATCGAACCCAGTGCCTCACACACGCTAGGCAAACACTCTGCCACTGAACCATAACCCCAACCCCAGGATGAGGTATTCTTAAGGCTATTATATTAACTTTCATAAAACACCTGGCACATAGCAAAAGACTAAGCAAAAGTAATGTATCTTCCTAGACTGTGAATACCCCAAACCCTTCAAAAGTACCATAAACAAGCTTTATATGGGGAAGAATATACCCTCTTCCTCCTTTTCTCAAAGAGTCCATGAGCTGCTAGAAGTGATACAAGAATCAAGCTAATTAAAAATGTCCTTTGACATAAACTTATCATAAACATTCTTTATTTAAATTATCAATTATGAATTTTTCTACTTTATATGCCTTTATTACTTGATAATAATTTTTAGATTCTATTTTCTAGCGTAACAATTTTTCCCATATTTAAAAAAATTATATAAACATTTCCGATGTCCCATACAATGTACATTCAACAATTATTTCACTTTGTTGGATTGTTATTTTTTTTTTTAATTTTTTTAGTTGTAGATGGACACAATACCTTTATTTTATTGATTTATTTTTATGTGGTGCTGAGTATCGAACCCAGTGCTTCACACATGCTAGGCAAGTGCTCTACCACTGAGCTACAGTCCTTGTTATTTCTTTTGTAAATCTAATACATACATCCTTTGAATTCATAGAATATTGATGGAAATATAAAGTGGTATGCTTCCTCTAAAAAAATTTAGAGGAGTTTCTTAAACTAATCATGCAAATATCCTATAACCCAACTGCTGCATTCCTGAGCATTTATATAACAAAAAAGAAAACTTATGTATACACAAACCCATATATGAATGTTTATAACAGATTTATTTATAATAGTCAAAAACTTGAAAAACTCTGCTATTCTTCACCTATAACATCCATATCATGGGATACAACTCAGCAATAAAAAAGGAACTACCTAATAATGCACACACAACTAAAATAAATCTTCAGGGGATGAAAAGGGAATCTCAAAAGGTCACACACACTGATTTGATTTCATTTATATAACCTTCAAAATTATAGAAATAGAGAAGAGATTAGATATTGTTAGGGGTCATGGAAGGCAGGGAAAATGGGGTCTATAAAAGGCCAACATGAGGAAGGGTCCTTGTAGTGACAGAATTGGTTTTTATTTGTTTTGGGGTTTTGTGTATGTGTGGTACTAGGAATTGAACCCAGAAGCCCTATACCACTGAGCCACACCCCCAGCCCTTTTATTTTATTATAAAACAGGGTCTCACTAAGTTAATAAGGTTGGCCGTGAATTTGTGATCCTCACTGGGATTACAGGCATGTGCCATCATACCTGGCTAACAGAAATGTTCTTATCTTGACTGTATCAATATTAATATTCTGTGATATTATATCATAGCTTTGTAAGAAGTTACACCATTGGAAAACAGGTAAAGAATACAGAGGATCTCTATATTATTTCACAAAAGTTCAAGTTAAGTGTCAATTTGACTGGATTAAGGATTACCTAAAAATCTGGAAAAGAATTATTTGGGGTATGTCTGTGAGAGGATTTCCAGATAAAGTTAGCATGTGAGTCTGAGTGGACTAGGTAGGAAAGACCCACCCTCAATGTGGACAGGCAGCATTCAACAGACTGGGGACCAGAAAAAACAAATCAGAAGGCAAACAGATCTTGTCCAATGGCTGGAACACATTCAGCACCTGTCTTGGTCATGGGAACTCCAGGTTGGCTGGCCTTTGGATTCTAAGACTTATACCAGTGGTACTCATTCTGAGGCCTTCAGAGTTGGCCTGAGCCATGTTATTAGCATCCGAGATTCTCTAGCCTTCAAATGACTCGTGAAATTTCTCAACTAACCACTATTATCATGTGAGCCAATTCCCTAGTAAATTCTCTCTCAAATATCTCTCAAATCTCTCTCTCTCTCTCTCCATTTCCTAAGGGTTCTGTTTCTCTGGAGATTCTGACACAGCATGTGAATATCTAATTATCTCAAAATAAAAAAGTTTAATTGAAAAAACCACAGCTGGGTACAGTGTATCACATATAGGCTAAGGAAGGAGGATTACAAATTCAGGGTCAGCCCCAGCAACTTAACAAGACCCCGTCTTAAAAAATAAAAAGGCTGGGAAAACAGCTCAATGGTAGAATGCCTCTGCATTCCACACCAGTTGTGCATAGAGGAAAAAAAAAATAAAAAATAAAAGAAAAAGAAAAAAAGAAATCACACATCCTGGGCTAGGAATGCAGTCCAGTATAAAAAAAGGACTTGCCTAGCATGAGTGAAACCGTAGGTTCAATGCCCAGCCCCACAAAAAAAGGGGGAAGGAAAAAACATTCTTTATATAATTTTTTGTCTCAGATAATTTCCTTAGATTGCTGGATAAAACGATTAAGCATTCTCTATATTTTCACATATTACCAAATTTTTTCCTGAAAGTCATACCTTTCAACATTCTCCTGAGCAGATGCTATTTCACTATTAAGTGGGTTTCAAAAATCTAACTCAAACTTCCCTTCCTTTCTTCTCTGCATCACCCCCTTAGAAAAGTTTTGTATTCCACTTGCATGTTGTTGTACTTATTAACCTCAATGCTTATTAATCAGATCCATCCATTTACCAGCAAATGCCATAATTTCATTCTTCTTTATGGCTGAGTAATACTCCATTGGGTACATATAGCTTATTTTCTTTATCCATTCATCTTTTAAGGGCACCTAGGTTGGCTCCATAGCTTAGCTAGTGTGAAGTGTGCTGCTAGAAACACTGATGTGGCTATATCACTGTAGTATGCCGATTTAAAAGCTTTTAGATTATAACAAGAAGTGGAATAGCTGGGTCATGTGATGGTTTCATTTCTAGTTTGTTCAGGAATCTCCATACTGCTTTCAAGAGTGGTTGCTCCAAACTGAAGTCCCCCCAACAATGTATGAGTGTACCCTTTTCCCCGTATCCTTACCAACACTTGTATTCTTGAAAATTGCTATTCTGACTGGAGTGAGATGACATCTCAGTGTTGTTTTAATTTGCATTTCTCTAATTGCTAGACATATTGAACATTTTTTCATATATTTGTTGACCATTTGTATTTTTTCTTTTGTCAAGTGTCTCTAATTTAGTTCCTTTGCCCATTTATTGACTGGGTTATTTGGGTTTTTTTTTTTAAGTGCTAAGTCTTCTGAATTTTTTATATATCCTGGATATCAATGCCCTGTATGAGGAGCAGGTGGCGAAGACTTTCTCCCATTCAGCTGGCTCTCTTCACGTCCTTGATTGTATCCTTTGCTGTGAAGATGCCATCCCACTTTGTTGATTTTTTATCCTACTTCTTGTGTTTTGCTGTGAAGATGCTACACCATTTATTGATATCTTATTTATTTCTCATGCTTTAGAGGAGTTTTGTTAAAGAAGTCAGTTCTTCTAGCAGGTATAGGGTTTCTGGTCAAATTCCTAGGTCTTTGATCCACTTTGAGTTGAGTTTTTTGCAGGGTGAGAGACAAGGGTTAAATTTCATTCCACTACATATAGATTTCCAGTTTTTCTGGCACCATTTATTAAGATGGCTATCTTTTCTCCAACATATGTTATTGGCATCTTTGTCTAATATAACCGTAGTTATGTGGGTTTGTCTCTGTTTCTTCTATTCCACTGGTCTTCATGCCTGTTTTAGTGACAGCACCATGCTGTTCTTGTTATTATAACTCTGCAGTCTAATTTGAGATCCAATATTATGATGCCTCCTTTGTTTTTTCCCTGCTAAGGATTGTTTTGGCTATTCCAGGTCTCTTATTTTTCCAAATAATTTCATAACTGCTTTTTCTATTTCTGTGAAGAACATCATTAAAATTTTGATGGGAATTGCATTCAATCTATATAGCACTTTTGAGAGCATGGCCATTTTGACAATATTAATTCTGCCTGTCCAAGTACACTGGACATCTTTCCATCTTCTAAGGTCTTCTTCAAATTTCTTTCTTTAATGTTCTATAATCTTCACTGTAGAGGTCATTCACCTTTTTTGTGAGATTGATTCCCTAATTTTTTTAATTTTGTTTTGGCTATTATTAATGGGATAGTTTTTCTAATTTCTATTAAAAAAGTAAATTTTAACTCTTTAAAATGAATAGAAGACTAATCAAAATAATACCTATTACACTATTAGAATACTCACATTACTTATTCAAGTTATTACAGACAAAACTAAAACTAAAATACCAATGCTAGCAGTACTTTATAAGCCAGTGGAACATGCCTACTCTGTATTTTCAATATTTTTTTAATTTTTTTTTTTTAGTTATCAATGATCCTTTTTAATTTATTTATTTATATGAGGTGCTGAGAATTTAACCCAGTGGCTGACACATGCTAGGCAAGTGCTCTACCACTAAGCCACCAGGCCTGTATTTTCAAGACACATGTTTAAAAGTAACTTATTAATTATTCATAAATATTGATTGGTATTGCATATACTAATTCAAGTCAAACTTCTTTCTATGAGAGCAAAAACAAGAGGGGTAGTGAATGTTTAAGTCTCAAAATCAGTCTGTAATACCAAAAGAGCTGACAAAATTCAGAAAATTATCAAAAGGCAAGCTATAATCAGGGCACCGTGGTTCACGCCTGTAATCCCAGCAGCTTGGGAGGCTGAGGCAAGGAGGATCACAAGTTTGAAGCCAGCCTTAGCAACTTAGCAAGACCCTGTCTCTAAATAAAATATTTTAAAAGGCTGGGGAATGTGGCTCAGTGATTTGAGTGCCGCTGTTCAATCCCCAGTACCCCCAACGCTCCCCGCCATCCCCACTGCAAAAAGTCAAGCTATAAAAGACACTAAAGACTAATTACTTTAAGAAAACTATAGAAAAGTCATTGGATTTTTTAAAAAGTGTAATAAATTACAATCTAACGAATTTTCCTAGCTGTTGAAGCTGCCCAGTATACTTGAAAACTTAGTCAAAAAATAAAGAACTTAGGCCAAATAATATATCTACGCAATTGTAATTCTTTATAATTTTTGCTTTTAATCTTTGTTTTTAAAAAGACAATTTTTTAGCTTCAGAAGACCCATGAAAAATTTAAGCCTAAATCCCATAAAAATTCAAGCATCACTTATTACTAAACAGCCCAGTGTACAAATTCTTTATTTAATGAATATGGTAATCAACCAGGTCAAGATCACCCACAAACTGAATATATGACTACTTATCCGTATGATTTATGAACTACTATAGGAACACATCTCCCCCAAAATAATGTTTTCCACCTGAAGAAATTCATTCTTGTGAAGCAAATGTAAATACCAATGAAAAATCACAGCAACCTCTTAAGTTATTATAAGACAAGACCTTAGCAGAGCTTACTGTAACTAGTCTATAGAACTCAAGTTCCTCTGCAAACTATTGTTGAGGTACTGAATAACATCATTAGGAAAGAAAAGGTTCAAGAAAATGCCAAAAAGACTTTCATTAACTTCACAATTTTGTCCAATACTGAAATTAACAGCACTAAAAAGCAGCATTTACTAGTATGCTCACAACTCAGCAGCAACAGAAAACATGAGAGCTGGAATTCTGCCATCTGGTTCTATCAACTACCAACGATCTACCTTGACATCTAACAAGAATCACCTACAAAAAAGCCAATGAAAGAGAAAATAAGCAAAAGAATTTCTAAAATTCATGTTTGCATGGTTCCTCAAAGTGTTACTTCCAATCTTCATTTTAACCAAATAAAATCTTTAAAAACTCCTTAAAAAACGCAAAAGTATATTTATAAATCTACTGTCCTAGTATAATTGATTCAACCAAGAAAAAGCATAAATACTTCTTACCTGTAGTTCTGCAATCTGTGAGCTTTTTTCTCCAGAAGAGTAAAAAGAATTCCCTGCTTTCTTTATTTAAGAATATAAACCTTTTAGAATTTTGATCTATAGTAGATAGGTTCTTCTTTTTTTATTTATTAGCTTTAGGTGGATACAATATCTTCATTATTATTTTTTAATGCGGTGCTGAGGATAAAACCCAGTGCCTCACGCATGCCAGGTGAGTGCGCTACTACTTGAGCCACATTCCCGGCCCCAGTAGATAGGTTCTTCTACATGAGATCTCAAACTGTACAAGAGAAATGCCACTCATTTCCACCCAAAGTGATTATAAATTCCCTAACAAGAGAGACTTTTTTTTTAATCTAGGTAGCATTTATCAATGTAGAAGTTTACAAAGGTGCTATTACTAAAGTTGTTTTAAAAGGCTGGGACAAGAAAGAGCAAAAATTTCCAAATATTACAGATTAGAAATAGAAATTGTATGGCAATGATAGATTAAAAAGGCAGAGCAGGGATTATAAGCACCTGAATCCAACACATTAAAAAACATTTGGTTTGACTGATACGTTTTCAAGATGTATATAACTATACTTAAAATCCTGTTCTTTTTAAAAAAATATATATTTATTTTTTAGGTGTAGATGTACACAACACAATGCCTTTATTTTTTATGTGATGCTGAGGATGGAAACTGGGTCCCGCCCATGCTAGGCGAGAGCTCTACTGCTGAGCCACAATCCCAGCCCCAAAATCCTGTTCTTAACACCAGATAACAACATATATACCAGTCCCATGACTCTATTCCTCCCTTTCCAAGGGATAAAAACAATTGTGGCTGATTCTGTGTTAGTGTGCTGAGCCCAAAAGTTCTCAGAACTCTTCTTAACACTGTTTCAACAGACTAGAATTGGTATGTCAAATGAAACCTTTCTGTTATTCTTAGCTTGGAAACAGAAGTCAAAAAACTCCAAAAATATTGCAATCTTAGGAAAATTTTAAGTATAAATTTCTCACACTTTTTTTTTTGTACTGGGGATTGAACCCAGTGCTGCTATACCACTGAGGTATATCTTCAGCCCTTTCTATTTTTTTATTTTGAGATAGGGTCTCACTATGATACTGAGGGTCTTGATAACTTGCCGCAGCTGGCCTAGAACCTGCAATTCTCCTGCTTCAGTCTCTCTAGTCACTGAAATTACAGGCATATGCCACCATACCCAGCCAATTTCTCATATACCTTCACAGCCTCTAAAAGCCACAATTTGTTTATGGCAGCAAACAATAATTGGTTTTAGAAAAATAACCCTAGGGGACAGGGACATAGCTCAGCAGTAGAGTTCTCACCTCACATACATAAGGCCCTGGGTTCAAACCCAGGCACCACCAAAAAAATTTAACTAATTTTAAAAAGAAAAATAACTATAAGACATGAGAAAAATATCCATTTATCCTTTTTATGATGGTATTTGGTTAAGATTCCAACAAAATTTATTAAACTATTTTAAAAGTAAAGATAACCTAAAACAACAAATTTCTTTAAACGTAAAATAGTAAAGTTTAATTTTTTCCCAATATTTTATGATAAAAAATTTCAAATGTACAGAAAATGCAAAGCACAGTACAATGATGGGGAATAGAAAGTGGGAATAAGTCCCAGTCCAAAGCCAAAGGCTGCAAAACCAGAAGTCTCCACATGCAGAGGATGTCCCACTTCTACCCATCTCCAAAAGAAAGAGCAAATTCAGCCGTACTCCATCTTTTTGTTATATTCAGGCCCTCAAGAGTCTGGATGATACCCATCTGTACTGGCGAGGAAGATCTTTAAATTGCACAGATTAAACACTAACGTCTTGTGGAAATGCTCTCATAGACATATCCAAAAATAATGTTCACCAGCATTATTTCTTCACTTGGCCCAGTCAAGTTGACACACAAAATTAAATATCACAGTAGTCTTTTATTTGCTCAATAAGAACATTAAATTAATTTACCAACTGCTCAACGTAACAAATGTACATACTAGGTTAACATGGAAACATCATGAATAAACCAACAAGCAGCTCACTGAAAGTGGCATAAAAAGTAAACAGGACACCAAGAATACATACCAGGATAAACTAACAGGACGTGTGTGTGTGTGTGTGTGCTCTGTACCCTACTTCCTCAAACTTTTCCAAAAGGAATGATCAATAATTGAAATCAATGAGAAGTGGAATTCAAAATTTAGACATTTTCTTTATGGTCTATTTAGTGCCCAAAGTAATTCTGATGCACACACACAATAAAAATCCCATGTTACAAAAGTCGTTAAACAATGATAAAGAAAATAGCAAATTTATCTTAAAGAATTTCTGAAGACTATTAAATTATAAAGCCAGCAATGTTGGATTACCAGGGGAAGTAGCATTAAGATCAAGCATCCACAGTGAAATTCCCCCTGGAGTTACACCTAGGTCAAAGAAGCTGGCAGACATTTGGTTGGCAAAAGTAGTATGAATCTCACAAATCTTCCAAGTATTTCTCAGGATGACAACTGACCCCACACAGATAGGTCCCCTGGTAAAACAGATGGTCCCATTCCCCCCCAAAAAAAGTATCTGTGGGTTTTTTAGAAAGAACTATGCCAGAGTTAACAAGATTTTAGTCAAAATATTTATGTTCCTGAAACCAATGGAATGCTTCCCTTGAATTAATATCCAATCTCAAAAAAGATAATATTCTAGTAGACCCCAAAATTTCTAAGACCCAAAAAATTCTAAGCATAATATAGGCAGTATCCCAACTATGACCCTCGTATTTTGTTCCTTGAACAGAGGAACTTATGATTAGGCCTTCCAGTTTATTTTACACAACCTCAATAATAATTATTTACCAAGATACATTTTAACAGTTCAAAGACTTGCTACATAAATTTCACAGGATATGGATCTACTGCTATATAAATTGTACATGTCTCAGGGAATGATCCTAGTCCTTTAAAATCAACATATTATTTATTCCTCAACTATGTACTGAATATTTTGTTTATGTAATTTTATTTCACCAGGCACTATGGAGGGCATACTGGATATGGCAAAATACAATAAGAAAACCACAAATGTAAAATGAATTCCCATTTTCACAGTAAGGATTGTTAAAACTAAGCCTTTTAGCATACAAACATATAAATCTTTACAGGTATAGATGATAGTATAATGTATACTACAGTACAAAATCAAAACTCAAGAAATTAGACTCAAATCAAAAGTGAGTACTACACCTCTGCTTCCAACTAGGATAAATTAACAGGAATTACATTTCTCATCCCACCGTCCACTCCCCTCCCCCGCAAAAAAATGTGTATATATATATATACAGGATGTATATATATCATGTATGTATATCAGTGTTTATGATACTGGAAACCAGTGACAAAGGTCAATAGTCCCTGAGAGCGAGCTAGAGGGGGGTACTTCCTCTGCCTCAGTTTACTGTCTTCAGAATTTCCATGGGAAGCAAGAATGCAAATAGACTTTGAAAAACAGAAAGAAGAAGAACCCAAAGAGGCCAAGATAAATAAATGTGAAAGATCTAATAATGAAGGAGAGAGAACTACACAGAGAAACAATCCCACAGATCTCTAAAGGTTTCACTGAATATTCAGCAGAGAATATTGAGTGCATGTGAAAGAAACTATCTGAGGACGGGGAAAGAATTTTGCAAAAAAGTTAAAGAATAGTACCAGGCACCTACAAGGATGGAAATAGTGCCTGTTTCTACCAGCCAGACTGCAAAATCTCTCATGGGATATTATACACAGCACGAAGAAGTATCTTGCCTTAGCAGTGGGGAATAGTCAGTACTAAACATTCCTCTGTCCATCTAAAAAAGCAGGATACAAAAGGATCAAACAATTTAATAATTAAATCTTGTCCCAGAACAAAAGTCAAGAATATTTATAGGATTTTTTTTAAAAAAACACCAAACAAGATAAAATGAATAATGTATGGCTTTTAATCAAAAAATGCAAGGCATGCAAAAAAAAAAAAAAAAGAGAAAATAAGATTCATAATGAAGAAAAAAAAAAAATCAATCCACTAAAACCAACTTAGACTCAACACAGATGTTAAAATTGGAAGATAAGAACAATAAAACAGCTGCTATAAGTGTATATGTATTTTCCTTATATTTGAAAAATTAAGAACAGACATTGAAGATATAAAAAAAAAATTCAAATCAAACTTAAGGAGTGGAAGTTTCAATATCTAAGCTTAAAAACACATGTGCCAGGCACAATGGCACATGCCTGTAATTCCACAGACTCCAAAGGCTGAGGCAGGAGGATCACTAGTTTAAGGCCAGCTGCAGCAACAGTGAGAGCCCTAAGGAATTTATTGAGACCTTGTCTCAAAAATTAAAAAGGGGTGGGGATGTAGCTCAGTAGTAAAGGGCCTCTGAATTCAATCCTCAGCACCCAACAACAAATACCACATTGGATAAAATTAATGGCAGATAAAACACTGCAGAAGCAAAGACAAATGAACTTGAACCACAGAAACAAGATATTATATTACTTATAGTAGCCAGGAACAGTGGCACACATCTGTAATTCCAGTGGCTTGGGAAGCTGAGGCAGGAAGATTGCAAGTTCAAAGCCTGCCTTTGCAATTTAGTGAGGCCCTGTCTCCAAAGAGAGAGAGAGAGAGAGAGAGAGAGAGAGAATTGCTGAGGATGCAGCTCAGTGGTAAAGGGTTCAATTCCTGGTACCAACAAACAAACAAATAAATAAAATTACTTATAATAAAAAACAGAGAAGAAAGAAATAAAGATAATGAAAGAGCATCACTGAGCTATGGAACAACTTCAAGTAACCTAATATACATGTGTATTAGCATCCAATTTCACAAACCTTGTTTGTGATTTCTTTAGTGGGGGGTGCTGGTGCTAGGGATTGAACCTAGGGCCTTGTGAATGCTAGGCAAGCACTCTACCAACTGAGCTATATCCCCAGCCCCTCGTTTGTGATTTTAGGGTCACAAAACTTCACTTCCACCTCAAGAAAATGGGAAAAAAAAAACAACTGATAAAATCCACTGTAAACAGGGGAAAAAAAGAAAAGAATAAAGATTAAAGCAAAAAAACAAATCAATGAAATTAAAAGCTTTCTTTGAGATCAATAAAATTTATTAATCTCAAGTCAGATAGATCAGAAAAAACTTAGAAAGGTGATATCACTAGAGACTCTATACATAATTTATGTCTTCTTTTGTTTTTCCTTGGTGGTACTGGGGATTGAACGGAGGGGCTTGCACATACTAGGCAAGTGCTCTTACACTAAGCTATATTCCCCACCCTATCCTACACATATTGAATAAGAAATATTATGAACAACTTTGGGCCAATAAATTAAACTACTTAGTTAAAATATTTTAAAATCTTTGAAAAACATGAATCATTTAAGCTTACTGAAGAAGAAATTGATAACCTGAGTAGCTCTATGTCTAGTAAAGAAATTGATTTTGTAGCTAAAAACCTTTCCACAAAGAAAACTCAAGACCCAAATTGCTTTATTGGGTAACTCTACCAAATATTAAGAAGAAATAATGCCAATCTTAGATAAAATCTCTCCAAAAGTAGAATGAAAAAGAATATTTTCTGACTTTTTCTATAAGATCAGCATTACTTAGATATCAAGACCAAAGACATTAAAGAAAACCACAAATATGCCTCATTCATATAATTCTATAATTCTACACACCACTTTAGTAAAATGACTTCATTGATATATTGAAAAGATAATATGGCATTACTGAGCATTGTTTAACCCGGAAATACAAAGTTGCTTTAGTATTTGAAAAATCAACTAACATAGTTCACTATACATTTTTAAAAATCATCTCAACAGACATTTAAAAACCATTTGATAAAATCCAAAATCCAGGGGCTAGGATTGTAGCTTAGTGGTACAGTACTTGCCTAACACATGTGAGGCACTGGTTTTGATCCTCAGCACCACATAAAAATAAACAAATAAAAAATAAAAAGTACTGTGTCCATCTACAATAAAAAAAATAAAAAATAAATAAAAAAAGTCAAAAACCCAGAGGCTGTGAGTTTAACTCGGGGGTAGAGCACAAGGCCCTGGGTTAATACCCAGCACCAAAAAAAGAGAGGAAAAAAAATCAAATTCCTGATAAAAATGCTTAGCAAACTGGAGATTTCCTCAATCCAAGAAATAGTATATACAAAAAACCTATAGCCAGGTTGGGAATGTAGCTACATGGAAGAGGGTTTGTCAAGTATATGCAAGGCCCTAGTTCAATCCCCAGGACCACAAAAGTAAAAAGCCAACAGGTGACATTATATATAATGGTGGAAGACTATGCTTTCCCCTAAAATCAGAAAAAAAGACAAGGATGTCCATTCCCACTCCCTAATCAACACTGTATTAAAGTTTCTAGTCAGTGCAATAATGCAAGAAAAATAAAATTCATCTGGACTGTAAAGAAAGGAGTATACTGCTTTTATTTGGAGAAGACAAGTTCAAGAACACAAAAAGTCCTGTAGAATCTACCAAAAGTATTTGTACAACTAATAAGTGATGATAATATAGATATAGGAATCAAGACCAACATGCAAAAAGCAATTATAGTTCTATCTGCCAGCAACACTAGAAATTAAAAATTTTAAACTATATCATTCACAACAGCATCAAAAAATATAAGATGCTTAGGGACAAATCTAACATAAAATTTATGTGCTAAACCTATAAAACATTGTTAAGAGAAATTAAAGAAGACTTAAATAGGGAGATATACCATGTTCATGAGTTAGAAGAATAAATATTTTTAACTGGTCAATTCTCAACTAATAGATACTTTCAACACAATCAAAATTAACCTCCACATATTTTCTGGAAGAAATTAATTATTCTTAAAATTGATGTTGAAATGCAAAGAACCTATAATATCCAGAACAACTTTGAAAAACAACAAAGCAGGAGGACTTACATTATTTAATTTGAAGAATTATTACAAAGCTATGTAATCAACAGAATATCATATTGGCATCAAGACAGACAAACAGATGAATGGAAGAGAACAAACTTCAAAATTTTTGATTTCTGTTGTTATTATTGTTGCTGGGGATTGAACCCAGGGCCTCATAGATGCTAAGTACATACTGTATAACTGGGCTATACCTCCAGCCCACAGATTACTGATTTTCAACAAAAGTGCAAAGAAAACTCAATAAAGGATCATTTTTCAACAAATGTTGTTAGAATAGTTGAATATTCGTATGCAAAAAAAAAGAAAGAAACTTCAATTTATATCTCACTTTATACAAAGATTAATTCAAAATCAATCACAGACCTAAATGTTAAACCTGAAACTATAAAATCTCTATTAAAAAAAAAGTAGAAAACATTTATAAGCCTTTGTTAAGATTTCTAAAACTCAATACCAAAAACATGAACCATAAAAGAACAAACTAACAAACTGGGTTTCAAAAGTAATAACTTTTATTTCAGGTAAAAATATTTTATTTACCATCTGCCATCTTTTATTTACCATCTGCCCAGACTTTAAAGCAAAGTCTGGGCAGATGGTAAATAAACAGACAAAAAGATTCCCAACATTTTCAGATATAATTTTATAATTTATATTTTATAATTAATAAAATATAATTAAAATCACAAAATAAAACCAGGGCATAAGTATTAGAATGATTAAAATAAAAAACCTAGCAAGTGTTAGCAAGAAGAATCTGACTGTCCTCACTCACAGGATATTAACATGAAGGAGAAGATATATAGGTTCTTTTGTTATTGATTCAACATCTGCCTGCTACATAGCTCAAGAAACTTTGTTGTATGCTCAAACAATGTCTTGAAGAGTCAAATACCAAACAGCTAACTCTTCAGGAACATTTGAGTTTAGTTCCATTAAGTAAACTTCTATAGCTATAATGATCTAAGCTCAAAGTACTCTATTTGTAGTTCACATGAAGAGGACCAAACTGACTACATACTAGGAAGACACTGGGCCTGAAGATTTTTATCTAGAAAATAAGAGCACTGGTCTTGAAACAGTAATTTCCAATCCATCTGTGCCAGCCTAATACTAAGACACACTAGTTAAAATACAGATTCTTGGGCTTCACCTGTATATTCTATTTCATCAGGACTGGGGTAGGCCTGGAAATATATTGTAAATCTGACAAACGAACAGATTTAGGAAATTATGGGCTAGGTAACCTCTTAGGGCATTCTACTTGCAACATTCTTCTAGGCATTATTTCCATAGGTTGCAACAGGACTTTTCAAGTGAGATATCTGAGAACCATAAGGGTCAAAGAAAGGTAGACAGCGAGTGGTACTTTGCAAAAAGCACACCACTAAAGGCCCTAATGTTTAATGTCTAAAGGAATCTCTTTAAACTCTACTGATGTGGAAAATATAGTTTTAAATTGACTGAGTTAAATATTAAGTTTTGAGCCTAGTCCGTATTAATAACAGGTCACTTCTAATCACTGAATTCTTTAGTTTTACTCCATTTTGCACTTGCTGGAAACCCTAAGGATTGATTAGTTTTCCTGGTATTTTTCCAATTATATTAAAGCAATTCTCTTCTTCATACTCTTGGGAGACTTTAAAGTATATGGCTCTAAAGAGATTCTGTAAGTCAAAGACAATCCAGATTCTCATAGCTTCAAAATGGGATAGCAATGGTTATAGGAACAGAAAGACAAAGAATTCTGCAAGGACTTCAGAACTTGGGGGAAGAAAACAATTTTCCCAAAAATTTCATAAAAATCACTAAGACATATTACTAATGTCAGCTATAACAGCTGGCCAAGTTATTTTTTTTTTTTAAAGAGAAAGAGAGAGAGAGAGAGAGAGAGAGAATTTTTAATATTTATTTTTTAGTTTTCGGCAGACACAACATCTTTGTATGTAGTGCTGAGGATCGAACCCGGGCCACACACAAGCCAGAGAGCGCGCTACCACTTGAGCCACATCCCCAGCCTCTGGCCAAGTTCTATCCTAAAAAAATTTAAATGTTCTGATATTGTCATCTCATCTCTGCTTCTATTGCTTTGAGTACAAAAACTACATTACTTTTTTAAAATATTGAAGTTAAAATGAAATCATCATTTCTTCCACTACCAAACTGATTTCTTATGTTATTTGATATAGTAAATGAATATTTTACATGTTTTATAACATATAGTTGTTAGATAACCACGTTTTATTATTTGCTTAAATATTTTAAAGATAGATTAAAGTATTTTCATAGCCAGTTTTAACTTACTGTAGTTCAATTCTGAATTTCTGTATCATAAAATTTTATTAAAATGCTGCTCTTCTGGATATAACAGCAATTGAAAATCTGTTTCAAAAAGGATTATATAAATTAGAGAGAAAAAGAAAAATATACCTGTTAAAAGTATGAATAAATGTGAACAGTATGCAAATTGACTTTTATCTCTAAACTTTATTTCTGATTGTGCCCCAAACAGACATGCCAATGGTTTAATACCTTGGGCTTTTTTGCTACCAGGCAAAGTAACCTAATTCTCTTAATTCCTGAAATTGGCTGCTGTTCCAAGACTAGAAAGATTGCACTGAAAGTGGCTACGGCATACTATAACATAATTAATATACTACAGAAAGAAAAATAAGCTTTAATTTTATTCAGCAAACTAATATATTTTGTTACTATTTGCAAGCCAGGTTGTCAACAACCGTTGCCTACCCCATATTCCTTGATCTTTCAGTTTGTATAAAATCTTTTTTTAAAGAATAAATTCAAATAATTACATGACAAAAAAGTTCCCAGACATCTCATCATTTACATACCTTTTAAATAAACAACATGAGTCAATCTATCCCAGGAAGAGAAAAAAATTGTTTATATATTAGCTAAAATATGCATTGTGTATGTTCATAAATGTAACATTCAAAATAATAGGTACAAATGTTGATTTCCTCAAACCTGTTCAATACAATTACTTCCTTCCATGGTCCCTGCAGATAATCCTAACACACTTATTCCACATTCTCTGTCCCTTGACCACCACTACATGATCAAAATCCATTTCTGGCTTTGGTTTTTTTACCCGTTTTGCCTCACGCAAATTTTTTCCTTACCTCAAGTTCTTGTTTAATGTGACACCAAGAGCTTAAAGCCAAACAGCAAACATTCTTGGGACTATGACACCCCTAAATATTTAAGGACATTAAAAAAGAAAAATAAACTATAGATGTATCCATTCCTTAGAGCATTTTGTCTCTATCCAGGAATACAGCTTATTCTCAAAAAAGCATAAATAATCACTTAACAAAATCTTTACTTAATCCATTGACTTAAATGTCCAATACTCTGCTTATAAAATATACTAATGCTATTGCATACTAAATGATCAAGAGTTGTAGATCACCCTCAAATTCACCCACTCACCCCTAATTCAACCAGTTAAAGTACATGCTTACCAAAGAATATGGGAGTACAGCTATCTCTTCAAGATACTGATATCCTTTCCTCAAGACATATATCCAATATTTTTTAAAAACTTCCATACTGTTTTCCATAATGGCTGCACCAATTTACAATCCCACCAATAGCAGCGTTGTACAAAGATTTCCTTTTCTCCACATCTTCGATACTTACTATCATCTCTTTTGGATAACAGCTATAATAGCAGACATGAGGTGCTATTTCACTGTGGTTTTTTAATTTTGGGGAGAGGGGTGGAGAGGAACAGGTTCTGGGGATTGAACTCAGGAAAACTCGGCCACTAAGCCACATCCCCAGTCCTATTTTGTATTTTATTTAGAAACAGGTCTCACTGAGTTGCTTAGCACCTCGCTTTTGCTGAGGCTGGCTTTGAACCTGCGATCCACCTGCCTCAGCCTCCCAAGTCACTGGAATTACAGGTGTATGCCACTGAGCTCTGCCTCATTGTGGTTTTGATTTGCATTTCCCATAAAATTAGTGATGCTTTGGGGCACCTTTTCATATGCCTATTAACTATTTGTATGTCTTCTCTGGAAAAATGTCTATTCAAGTTCTTTGCCTGTTTTCAGTTATTTGGGTTTTTGGCTAGTAAGGTCTATGCATTCTTTTTTTCTTTTTTAACATTTATTTTTTAGCTGTAGTTGGACACAATACCTTTATTTTATTTATTTTTATGTGGTGTTGGGGATTGAACCCAGGGCCTTGCATGTGCTGGGCGAGCGCTCTACCACTAAGCCACAAACCCAGCCCAAGGTCTATGCATTCTTTATATATAATTTTGGATAAAGGTGGACTATCTGATAAACGGTTTACAAATATTTTCTCCCACTCCATAGGTTAACTTTTCATTTTGTTGACTGCTTTCTTCACTGTGTAGAAAATCTTTAGTCTGATGTGGCCCCACTTATTTATCTTTCATGTGTTTTTGATGTCATGTCTAAAAAACTCAATGCCAAGACCAATGTCAGAGCTTTTCCTGACATTTTTACTGTTTCACATTTTATACATGTAAGTCTTTAATCTACTCTGAATTGCTTTTTGTGTGTGGTGTACGATAAGGGTTCAATTTCATTTTTTCACAGGTGAATAACCAGTTGTCCCAACATCTTTTGTTACAAGAGACTATCCTTTCCTCGCTGCATATTCTTGGTACTTTTGTCAAATATTAGTTTGACCCTCCATGTGTGGGTTTATTTCTGTGACATTATTCCAATAGTCTGTTTTATGCCAGTACCATCCTGTTTTGATTACTATAAATTTATAATATACTTTCAAATCAGTTAGTGTGATGCCTCCAACTTTGTTCTTTCTCCACACTGCTTTGGGATCTTTTGTGGTTCCATATGAATTCTGGGATTATTTTTTTCACTTTCTATGGAAAAAAATGTCACTGGAATTTTGATAGGAATTGCATTTAATCTATACAGATTGTGTTATATAGTGTGGACATCTTAACAAGACTAATTCTTCCAATCTATGAATGTAGGATATATTTCCATTTATCTTTTTCCTTTTTATTGTTGTATTATTATAATATAAACAGTGGGATTTATTGCTACATATTTGTACATACACTAAATACAACAGTATCATTTGGTGAATTTCATTTGTTAGCACCTCCTCTCTTCCTAGCATCCACATGATAGAAAACATGACCCTTGACTTTCTGAGTTTGGCTTATTTCACTCAGCATGATGTTCTCCAGTTCCACCCATTAACTAGCACATGACATAATTTCATTCTTCTTTGTGGCGAATAAAACTCCACTGTGTGTACATACTATGTATTGTTTATCCATTGATCTGTTGACAGACACTTAGGCTGGTTCCACAATTTGGCTATTGTGAATTGTGTTGCTATAAACATGGATATGCACGTATCATTACAGTTTGCTGGCTTTAATTCTTTAGGACAATACCAATGAATGGGTGGTAGCACACACATGTAATCCCAGCATCTCAGGAGGCTGTGGCAGGAGGCTCAAAAGTTCAAAGCCAGCCTCAGTAACTTAGCAAGGCTCTAAGCAACTCAGCAAGACCCTGTCTCTAAATAAAATACAAAAAAGGGCTAGCCATGTGGCTCAGTGGTTAAATGCCCCTGGGTTCAATCCTCAGTGGGGGAAAAAAAAAAAAAAACTGGTACAGCTGGGTCATACAGTAGTTCCGTGCCTAATGCCTAATTTTTTTAGTAACCTACATAATGATTTCCATAGTGGTTACACTAATTTACTAATGTAATGTAAAACTGTTCCTTTTTCCCCCTACATCCTCTCCAGCATTTGTTGATATTTGTATTCTTTATGGTTGTCAGTCTTAACTGGAGTGAGATGAAATCTCAGTGTAGTTTTGATTTGCATCTAATTGGCTAAAGATATTGAACATATTTTCATATATTTGCTGGCCATTTGTACTTCTTTTGAGAAGTATATTTTAGTTCATTTGCCCCTTTACTGATTGGGTTTTTTTCTTTCTTTCTTTTTGAGAGTCTTTCATTTCTTTAATGGATATTCCAATTTTTAGTGAAAAAATCTTTCACTTGCTTGACTAAAATTATTCATGTTTATTTTATTCTTTTGATGTCACTGTAAATCAAACTATTTTATTTCTTTTTCAGATAGTTACCATAGAGAAACTCAACTGAAACCAGGAACAGTGGCATATGTCTGTAAACCCAGCAACTCAAAAGGCTGAGTGAGGCAGGAATATCAGAAGTTCAAGGCCAGCTCAGCAATATAACAAGGCCCTCAGCAACTTAGTGAGACCCTGTCTCATAATAAAAAATAAAAAGGGTCTGGAGATGTAGCTCAGTGGTAAAGCACCCCTGAGTTAGATCCCCAGTATTGAGAAAAAGAAAAAAAAAACTATTAAAAACAATAAATGCATTACTACTAGAAACTAATAAAAATCAATTTGGTTGGGGCTGGGGATATAGCTCAGTTGGTAGAGTGCTTGCCTTGCATGCTCAAGGCCCTGGGTTCAATCCTCAGTACCACTCCCACACACACAAAAAATCAATTTGGTTGAGTTGGTAATTGCTAAGTGAACTATATAAATGTCTTCTTAGTTGCCATTATACACACACACACACACACACACACACACACTCATATCACCAGTGTGGATGCAACATGTAGAGCCACGCTATATTAAGTGCCATCTAATTGTGTTTTAAAATTATATAGATTGCATTTTTTAAAGCCAGTTAAACAAATTATATTGATTTAAAAAAAATTCTAAACTCTTCATATTTTAGTAAAATGTGAAGAGGTTAAACAGAACTCAACTGATTAAGATTTTATTAAACATAATCATTCACCTTAATTTTAAATACAAACTGAGATCAAGAATCTGCTACATAACATGCAATTAATGACATATAGTTCTAAACAAGCTTATACTATATTCTTGCTAAATGACACCTCATTTTCAAATGTCTCAAAAGGAGTTAACAATATAGTTCACACAATAATTAATATTAAGATCTTACAGTGTTCCAAGGATGATGACAGTAAGTCCTTTACACACATTAGTTCATTTCTGCAAAGGTAAGCACTATTATCTTCATTGCAGATGAGGGAAAAAGAGGCTTAGAAAGTGGAATTTGTCCAAAATTAGATGGCTAGTTGTAAGTGGCAGAATCAAACCTAGCTCTGTTTCTGTGCTCACAATCACAGTGCATTCACTACATACCATACTGGACTGCCACAGTGAATGGCAGAAGTGAAGAGAGAAATCTTATCCAGACATAAACTAGGAAAAAGTTCTGAGAAGGAAGCAGGGCAGGGGAAAGACTGGTTTTAAAGAAGGAAAGAGAGGCTGGGGTTGTGGCTCAGCGGTAGAGCGCTCGCCTCCCATGCGCGAGACCCTGGGTTCGATCCTCAGCACCACATAAAAATAAATAAGTGAAATAAAGGTATTGTTTCCAACTACAACTAAAAAATAAATATTAAAAAAAAAAAGGAAAGAGCAAGGTGTAGTGGCATACACCTGTAATTCCAGAGGCTCAGGAGGCTGAAGCAGGAAGATAGTAAATTCAAAGCCAGCCTCAGCAACTTATCAAGGTTATAAGCAACTTGGCAAGACCCTGTCTCAAAACAAAATATGAAATAGGTTTGGGAATGTGGCTCAGTGGTTAAACGCCCCAGGGTTCAATCCCTGGTACCAAAAGGAGGGGGAAAGAAGAAAGGGGTCCTTCCACCCTCCAGAATATTCAAGACCCTCAAAGTCTCTTATGATGAATAAGTAATGTTTTCTACCCAGTCACCACATGCAACTTATTTTCTCATCATTACCCCACACTAAAAGGGCTTAATTATTAATAACAATTCTTTTTGTGGCAGTTTCCCTAAAAAGGTAGGTCAAATAAAATCCACTTACAAATTCCATATAATGTTAGTTCTCAGTGAATTTTGCATACAATTTCTTTAAAACCTTGCAATAATTAAAGAGGGAAATCATACCAAAGGTTTGGTAACTCCCCCATTAAAAACTATCCAGATCGAGGTGCAATGGATTACTCCTATAATCTCAGACTTGGGAGGCAGAGGCAGGAGGATCACAAATTCAAAGAAAACCTCAGCAGCTTAGCAAGATTCTGTCTCAAAATAAAAACTAAAATGGACTGGGGATGTAGCTCAGTGGTTTAAGCACTGCTAGGTTCAATCCCTGGTACAAAAAAAAAAAAAAAAGCCAGAGTCTAAGAATTTTCAAATGAGAAAAACATACGGTTCAAGTCTTGAGAAGATGATAATTAAATTAATAAAGGGTGTATATTCAAATATTAATATAAATTTTATAAAGACACAAAATACTTAAGAAACTTACAAAAAATACAAAGTTGAAAGATACACCACAGTATATTAAATTGATATCAAGGCAAGGAAAGTATCTAAGTAAACTTCTAAATAAACTTCCAAATCTTCCTTCTGAATCATTGGGGACATGACTACAGTCTGAATCAACAACTGAATTTTATATAATATCATCAAGATGTAGATATTCAAATATATCTATGATTTGACTCAACTCAATATTGCCATATTAAAAGTAAAGACAAACATTAATTGCCTAGATCTTGGATTCTAATATCATTTTCCAATTAAAGGAACCAAAGACTCCTTCCAAAAACCACTGATTCCAGGCCTAGGGGGAGGAAAAAAACACATAATGAGCCTATAGCCATGTACAATAGTGCACACCTGTAATCCCAGCCACTTGGCAGGCTGCAGCAGAAAAATCACAGATTTGGTGCCAGCCTGGGCAACTTACTAGGACACTGTCTCAAAATAAAAATTAAAGACAGGGGATATAGCTCAGTGGTAGAGTGCCTCTGGGTTCAATCCCCTGTACCATACCAAAAAAAAAATTTTTTTAATTAATATTTTTAAAAAGTGTTCATAAAAATTTTTTATTGTGTGTGGAATATACAATGACAAAATACATGTTAACGTAGCACTGAGCTATCAGCAAGAGTACCGAGAAACAACACACAGGATCTAAGTGTTGATATTCAGAGTTTCAACATCATCTTAGAGTCAAAGGGTAAATTTTTTAAAAATAACATTAAGATGATTTTATGTTTCCATAAAATATAAGTAACTTCAAAAAGTAAAATGAAAGCTACCATTTCCAAGTCAGCTTTACCATTTAAAAATAAAAAAAAAAGGTAAAATTAAGTATAGAATGATCATTTTCCAGAGAAAAGGTTTATTCTCAGTGAGAAATAGATAAGGTGCTCAAGCAATTTCTTTACAATTTCAACTGGAAAAAGAAGTAAAGAAATACATTGTCATGTTTCTACAAATTCCTGGGCTACAATGAGTCACAGGAATTACCTGTGCAGAAATGTTCTTATGACTTACTAAACAGGAAAATAACTTCTCATGTACTATATACATGCTGTAATTTCAAAAAAAAAAAATCATAAAACACTTCATAGATCTTACATATCATTCATTAAATATGAGATTTAAAGTGCTTATTATTAAGAAACTTAAAGAGAAGCCAGTGTATACCTATAACCCCAATGAATCAGGAGGCTGAGGCAGGAGGATCACAAGTTTGAAAGCAGCCTTAGCAACTCAGCAAGACCCTGACTCAAAATAAAAAATAAATATTTGTTGATTGATTTTATACCTCTTCTGAGAAGTGTCTGTTCAGGTCCTTGGCCCATTTATTGATTGGGTTATTTGGTTTTTTGGTGCTTAGCTTCTTGAGTTCTTTATGTACCTAGGGATTAGTGCTCTATCTGATCTGTGAGGGGTAAAAATTTGCTCCCAGGACATAGACTCTGTTCACCTGACAGATTGTTTCTTTTGCTGAGAAAAAAAACTTTTTAGTTTGAATCCATCCCATTTATTGATTCTTGTTTTTAATTCTTGTGCTATAGGAGTCTTATTAAGGAAGCTGGGGCCTAATCCCACATGATGATGATTAGGGCCTGCTTTTTCTTCTGTTAGACAGAGTCTCTGATTTAATTCCTAGGTCCTTGATCCATTTTGAGTTAAGTTTTGTACATGGTGAGAGATAGGGGTTCAATTTCATTTTGTTGCATATGGATTTCCAGTTTTCCCAGCACCATTTGTTGAAGATACTATCTTTTCTCCAGTGCATATTTTTGGCACCTTTGTCTAATATAAGATAATTGTAATTTTGTGGGTTAGTCTCTGTGTCCTTTATTCTGGTATAGTTAGCTCTGCCTGCTTAGAATTGCTTTAGCTATTCTGGGTCTCTTTATTTTTCCACATGAATTTCATGACTGCTTTTTCTATTTCTATGAGGAATGCCATTGGGATTTTGATCGGAATTGCATTAAACCTGTATAGTGCTTTTAGTAGTATGGTCATTTTGATAATATTAATTCTGCCTATCCATGAGCAAGGTAGATCTTTCCATCTTCTAAGGTCTTCTTTGATTTCTCTCTTTTGGGTTCTGTAGTTTTCATTGTATAGATCTTTCACCTCTTTTGTTGATTCCCAAGTATCTTTTTTTTTTTTTTTTTTTGAGGATATTGTCAATGGGATAGTTTTCCTCATTTCCTTCTCAGAGGATTTGTCACTGATATACAAAAATGCCTACTCTAAGATATCATCTCACTCCAGTCAGAATGGCAGCTATTATGAAGACAAACAACAATAAATGTTGGCGAGGATGTGGGGAAAAAGGTACACTCATACATTGCTGGTTGGACTGCAAATTGGTGCAGCCAATTTGGAAAGCAGTATGGAGATTCCTTGGAAATCTGGGAATGGAACCACCATTTGACCCAGCTATTCCTCTCCTCGGACTTTACCCAAAGGACTCAATGTTTATAGCAGCACAATTCACAATAACTAGACTGTGGAGCCAACCTAGATGTCCTTCAGTGGAAAATGGATAAAAAAATGTGGCATTTATACACAATGGAATATTGAAAAAGAACAAAATCATGGTGTTTGCAGGTAAATGAATGGCATTGGAGAAGATAATGCTAAGTGAAGTCAGCCAATCCCAAAAAAACAAATGCCGAATGTTTTCTCTGATATAAGGGGGGTGACTCGTGGTGGGGTAGGGAGGGAGAGGCGTGGGAGGATTAGATTAATTCTAGATAGGGAAGAGGGGTGGGAGGGAAAGGGAGGGGGAAGGGGATTAGCAAGGATGGTGGAATGTGATGGTCATCATTATACAAAGTACATGGATGAAGACGTGAATTGGGTGTCAACATATCTTATATACAGAGATATGAAAAATTGTGGTATATATGTGTATTAAGAATTGTAATGCAAAAAAAAAGTACATGTATAATGGCATAAATTGACATGAACATACTTTATATACAGAGATATGAAAAATTGTGCTTTATATGTGTAATAAGGACTGTAATGCATTCCACTGTTGTTGTGTATTTTAAAAAAATAATAAAATCAATTAAAAAAATAAATAAAAAATAAATTAAAAGGTCAATGGTAGAGTGTCCCTGGGTTCAAACCCCAATAAGGGAGAAAGGAAAAATAAGGAAAGGAAAACTTAAAGAAGTTATGAATGAATACTTTAAAATAATACCTCTTTTCATCCTCCACCCCACAAAAGAAGATCTGTTTTTTATGTAATCAATGTATTTTGGATCTTATTTCAAAGATTGATACCCAAATATGCTTTTCTGTTCCTGTACTGAGATATACCTGTTTCTGGCAAACACTTGTTATATTTGCCCTCTTTTGTGCCCTAATCTAACTGACCTGCAGAATATACCAAGAACAATTAAGACACCATAAAAATAAACAATATGTTAAAACAATATCCTTAGAGCAGAAGTGAAATTACAATTTAAATGAAATTTCAGATTTAATATATCCAAACAGTTTAAGTTAAATACAAAAAAGAATTATGTGTTTCTAAATGTAAATGGTTAGAGATGATTATCTGTTAGCCTTTAACATATTTAGAATTCGGTTCACCTTTCTATATTAGACTCTACAAATTCAATATCTAGGAGGATCAATGAGAAAGTAAATACTCTGGTGTACAGGTGTCCCAAAGTTCTTGTCTATTCCATTCCCTTCTTCTCCATCCCCTTTGCCAACCTGATTAAAAACCTAAAAGAGTCCAACTGAGAATCCCACGGCCACATACTGGGCATCATTGTAGTCCTAGTGATCCTCCTTTCCTCAGGAGCATTCATTTCTAAAACCTTAATGACACTCTGTCACATTCTCATGAAAAGAAAAGGAAAAACTGCCATTAAAGGCTGTGTTCATTATAATCAGTGACTTCTTAAAAATGTTTGCAGTCAAGCAGTGATGTATCTTGGGGACTTCTTTCAGAGCCTGAGTCTTTTAGCAGCTTCTGAATGTTTCAGAGAATTTCTGTGCATTAGGAAATTATGAGAAATGCTTGCAACTGCTCTGAGATTTTAAGAAAAAAAGACAAAAAGAAAACGTGGCAATACTGCATTTTTGTGTTTCCCATTTGCTATTTAAAGTGTCAACTGACACAAACCACTGAAAATATCAAATGGTAATAAAATATTATCCTCAAAATGGTATATATTACATATAAAATAAGAAAATAAGAATACAGGTGAACAAAAATTATACTATTCTATGTATGATATGAACAAATAATGTCACCCTGACTTCCTCCCCTGGTTAAAATACTCTTTTTTTCCAGAAAAGAACAGTAGTTTCTATGAATTTCCCCATTCTAAAAGCCTGAACAGTTTTCAGAAAATGTGAGGAACTGAAAACCATCATCTATTTCTTCTTTTGTTCAGTTTTATATGTTTATTGGGGAAAGAGAATATTTTTTCCTTAAAAATATTTTTAAGAGGAAAAGTAAAAGAATTTCTCAATATTTTTCCTCAAAATTGTGCGTTATTTGGGATGTTCAGTAAAAATATTCTACAAATGACAATGTAAATGTGGTATCAAATTCACCTAATATGAAACTCAAATTTCTTCAATAGACAATGAACTATTTCTTTATTCTTTATGAGTTCTACCTACCCCAATTATTGAAAGAAAATACTATACCATATTCTACAATATAACTTCTGAGTTAACTTTTGAGTTATCGTTTGGCTTAACTTTAAATGAATTCAAACTATTAATTTACTGGAAAACTATAAGCAGAAGGTGAAACTGGGATTTCAAAAGTTATAAATTACAGAAAGGTTTTGACCACTACACAGGACACAGCTACAAAAGAAATCATCTCCTGATAAAATAAATTTTTTAATTCCTAAAATGGTTCCCCTTGCTACTTGTATACTTCTGGACACCTAATTTCCTTTCATTGACTTGAATGTCTTTCAGACAGTATAAGTTCATTTTAAAAATTAATTTAAGCCTTTGTTTCTCAAATTTAAGAAACGTGTACAGTCCTTTAAGGGGAAAAAATGTTCTCTTGAACATTAATCAAATCTGTCCACAAGAGCTGAGGATGTGGCTCCCTGATAGGGCACTAAGGCACTTGCGTACTATGCACGAGGCCCTGGGTTCAGTTCTCAGTACCAACAATTAAAAAAAAACTCTGTCCACAAATCCCAACTTGAGAAAACACTGTTTAAGAAACAAATCTCATTCTGTAACAAATGACTTTCTACTGCAATTATCACTGCAAAGAGTAATCTTTACAAAAGATACAAAACCTTTACAATGCAAAAATTAAAAAACACTTATCTTAAATTTTAAAAAATATTTTTTAGCTGTTGATGGACCTTTATTTTATTTCTTCATATGCAGAGCTGAGAATCAAACCCAGGGCCTCACACATGCTAGGTATAGTGCTCTACCACTGAGCCACACCCTAGCAATCTTAAATTTTTTTTTTTTTTTTAACTCTAAAGCCTTCCCCTTCAAATGAATACTTGGAGTCTGAAAAATGCTGCCCTATTCAAAACAGAATTAAAGAATGTGTTCTCTGCCTAATCATAGGATATCTTTGACTTCCATATTCTTCCACCCTGGAAGACACACCTTTCCTCTCTTGCACTACTATAACTCTCTTATAACATTCATTCCTTATCTCTTCTACTAAACTATACAAGGTCTGTATCTGATTCATCTTTGACTGTACCAGCACATTTTGCATAATGACACAGTAGGCCCTGATTATTTATTGATTAAGTGAATGGATGTGAAATATATGGGGGGGGGGTGGCTATTATTTGCTGTCTCAGATTATCTTTGTTCTAATCAGTGTCACAGACAACCAAAGTTTACAGACTTCTCAAATTAATGCCTACAACATGCCTATATGATAAAAACACAAACAACAACAGAGAGACAAGTACAGTTTTCTTTCTTCTTTCACAATATGAAGCAAATACTGATAGTTTAAGACACCACCTAAAAGTCAATGAAATATACAGATAAAAACATCACTACCATCAACGCTCTCAACAGAACATCTTTATAAAATGGAAGCAAAAATTTCTTTTAAATTAAACTCTAATATGTTACAACACTTACAATAATACAATGCTAGTAAAATGTAGCTGATACATATTGGTGGTTTTAAAACCTAAACATTTTTAAAATGGCCAATGGGCTTAGTGTGATCCAATAAAATCAGTACATAAACAACTATTTTGTGTATAGTGCTACTCAGGAAAAGTATTTTAAAAAATGTAATTCATCAAATACAGAAGTCAAAATAAAATCTCACTGTGTTTTGTTCAAAAGCCACAAATGTTTTGGCATATTAAAAAACTATTTTTAAAAACTCCATTCTGAGTTACTACATACTCAAAAACTGGTGGTTTATTTTATGCTGATAAAAAGCACTATATGAGCTATTACATTCAACTGTCATGCCCCTTACCAAGGGAAGTCATGTGCTTTTGCAGGAAATATAAAAGCCAAAAATGCTGAAAATTTGGATATAAAATTTAGCTGATAAATGAAATATTAGATCTCTATTTTTACCTACTCACTCTTCACTCAATTTCCATTTAACTTCTCAGGACTTAGATGGGTTTATTTCCCCTTACCTTTGTTTTAATTTTATGTAATAAATAACAAACCTATCTCTGTATCACTCAATATTAGAAATTTTTTTTAAAAAATATTTTTTTCTATATTTGTCTTTGCCTGCTTAGACAGAAAAACAAAGTATCACATAAAAGTAATTTTTATGTAAGATCTCTCAATTGTATTACAATGCTTATTTTCACAAAAGCTTTAGTTTTAAAAGAAAAAAAAGATTCCTTAGTGGTTTTAAAATGAAACAGTATTACTTTAAATCCCCAAAGTCCACTGAACTATTTTTAAAGTAGAATAATTTGAGGGTATTTGGGTATCAATTATAATTATTTATAGGGAAATTATTTACTAAAGTGACAAATATGGTTCAACTGTTTATAATCATTACTACTACATTAGAGATGCCTAAGAAACAGAAGCCCTTATAAATTATCTTTAGGAGAGCCTGTCCTTTACCTTTTTTCTTATATTTCCTATAGTTATCTGAATGTGAATTTCTGGATATACTGTATCAGAAACCTAACATTGATTCAACTTTGAGAGAAGTTATAGTCAATGTTACTTATTATATTTTTAAAATATTGGGCAGATCAAAAGTATTCACTAATTTTAGATTATTTATATTATATGTGCATCTGATATATTGAGTCAGATTTTCAACTTAATATCTACTTCTTTTAGCTTCCTCTAAAGTTGAATATAAAATAATGAGAAATAAATTTTGTTTTAAAATATGTCCTTTCCCATATTACAAGACCATTGCACTAAAAATTTTTCCTCTTATTTTCCAAAGATCTTGAGGAAATGTTGAGTTAGCAAAATAAGTGTGTTCTCTCAAAATAAACTATTTTCCTATTCAATGACAACAAATCACTGGAGGAAGTAACTACTTGATTTATTTCCTGTTACTTGAAAATATTCTGGCAACTTAATACAACTACTACACATTTTTAGTTTTTAAAAAGAGGGTAGGGTTAAGTAATGGGAGAGTGACTGCTAGACAGTAATAAAGAAGACATATTTATCATAAGGTCAAAACTAAGGTTTTTCATTTGGAGGATCTAAGTACATTTCAAATTATAAACTAAAAAAGAAAAGAAAGATAACATATACAAACTTTGTAGAAATGCATTCCTCAGAAAACTGGATACAAAAATACCCAAAGGCAAGGGCTATTCAAGAACTATGCCTGAAACCAATAGAGATTAGAGCAGGGGAACTATATGTTACAATCTCTGGATCATAAAAATCTTTAATATTCAATTCCATAATAAAGCAATCTAGGTATGAAAAACCTTAGTAAGTAAAGTACTTAGTAGATGGTACAATCTAAATATGGTACATCAAACAATCTGAAATAAATTAAGCAGGTCTTCTTGAAAAGTAAGTTAAAAATAGTAATGGTACTTGCTTGAATTAATATATCATTTCTAATGTTTAAAAAAATCCTCAATGTCAAACTTGAATCAGTTCACAGGCATACTTACTTAAAGGTGAAAGAAAGCATGTGAAAAGTGTGCTGCACACACTTCAACAAGATATAAGACCTACTGTCCCAGATAATTACCTATTAGCAAAATAACTTATCTTTTAATTTTCCGTTATAATCCTTGCTTTTAGTTAAAATCAGTATCTCCAATCCAATTAATAAGAACACACTTTGTCCAAAATTTTACTGAGGTATCCTAAAATGTTATGAGAAATGCTACTCAATAAAACATTTATTTTGGGCTGGGGTTGTAGCTCAGTGGTAGAGCGCTTGCCTCACACATGTGAGGCCCTGGGTTCGATCCTCAGCACACATAAAAATAAACAAAGATATTGTGTCCATCTACAACTAAAAAAAAAAAAAGAATTAAAAAAATTACTTTAATAAAAGAATTTTTAAAAGTCAAGGTTCTAAAGCAACTACCAATTTAATAAGCAATTAAATATCTGCTTATGGTCCTCATTTTAAATTAAGGTTTGTTTATACTTGACAACTATCCTTATTCTAGAAGCTTTGTAACTATTTTATCATATTTTCTGGTGCTTTTGTTATAAGATTTAGTATATATTAAATATTTTTTGTTTTGCTTCATAGCTCAATCTGTTGCTAACCTAGAAACTGGAAGGGTTAATTTTAGAGCTTTTTGGTGTTATGTCCCACCTGGATAACAACTACATATTCACAGCAAAATGAACATAATTTTCAGAAACATGTATGTAAGAATCTGAAATAGACTTCTAAAAACATAAATTATTTGACATACTAAAGGTAGCCTTACTTTAAGACTAATGAAAATTATGAGAGGTAAGGAAAGTTTTAAACAATTAACTTTATCATTTTTCCATGCCAATTTTCAATATGATCCATTTTTTTAATCAGAATCAACATATCTGAAAAGTTGACTGCTTATTAAAACTCTCAATGAATTTAAAATCACTGTTATAAAACTTTTCCTTAGTCCATTCAGCCCCCTTAACTAATCAAACAATGAAACAAATATTACAAGAACAAGGCTGACAAAAAATCATAATGAACCTCTCAGATGAGAAACTAATTGGTACTAAGTACACAATGGCTTACATTTAATCCTGTTAATAACCACACAAAAAAAGAAATAAAAGACTCACTTTTCAGTCATCTCTCTGGACCACTGGGCTAAAATAACAGCATGACTAAATCTGACATTGACCTCGTGGCCCTGCTAGGAGTTAAAAGAATTCCTTTGAGTCTTCTGAGGCCTGTTTTCAACTGTTCCAGAAGGGGTTAGTCAGTCATACACAGTTGTAAGCCTCCTTTACAGTAACAAGTCAAATTAGAAATGGTCATATACAATGTAATATATACTAAATCTTATAACAAAAGCACCAGAAAATATGATAAAATAGTTACAGCTGGCTAGTAAAATGTCATAAATGGATGAAAGTAATTTGAACAATGAGAATTCATCCAAGCAACAGCATATTAGAAATAAATTTTAAAGTGAAAAATAAGATTATATCTAAATTAATGAAAAAGTCTGAAACTGAGATACAACATGAAGATGAATCACTACACTTCAAAAAGAAAAACATAATTTTTTTCCTATATTGATCACAATAAAATTTTCAGCAAACCTATTAAATTAAATAAACTTAATTATTCTTTGAAGTTTTGCTGGCTTTTGTGACATGAACCCACAAACAACAGTCTCAAGATGATACAAACTTGACTGAAATTAATTACTTTTTCTTTCTCATCCCTTTTCAAAATACAATTTATATCTTCCAACAAAGAAAATACTAATAACTCACAACTTCATTCTCAGTCATTGAAAATAATTATGGATACAAATATGCTAAACTTGATAAGGTTTGTTGTTCTAATACTAATATTCTTAATAAAAATGTGTTTTCTAAAATAAAATTCCAGGCTATATTTCTATTTCACAAAGTCTAATTACTAAAAATTTTAAACCACTACTATAATTATGTATCTGCTTCAGGTTACTGTAATTTAAAAATACAGCTCCAATTTACATCAGTATTGAAAATTAACAGGTCAAAATTTTCTGAATACAAAAGCCAATAGATGTCCTTTTATAACACTAAGAAATAAAATTATTACACATCAAAGCATACTTGAATTCTATGCTGTGTCTAGCAAAATATAAAAATTAATTTTACACATTTAATTTTCTGCACTGTTATAGACCTTTTATAACTTTAGCTTTTCATATTAATAAAACTGACAAATACAATAATCAAATAAATATTACCTAACAAAACATATAACTTAATTAAATACTAGTGATTGGTCTCAAGGCACTTTTTTTTTCAATTTGTAAAGGCTTAAATTAATTTATGATAAAGATCAGAGGTAAAATTTTAATACTTATCACAAGCTTTGTCACATATGTTAAAGTTTAAATAAACACTTTTAAAAAGAGAATTCAAGTACATTGTTTTGAAAATCTATACTTGCGTAGGTATCTCTACCTGTCAGTTGATGATATTTTAGTGTGGAGATTTTCCTTCCCCCAATTCTTATTCTGACCTCACTCTTTTTTGCTCATTCATAGAATATTATTTTTCAGGAAATTTCAATAATCAACTAGAACACTAAAACATAAAAACGCCAAAGAATAAGATAACTGCAAAATTCTACATAAACAACTCCAATTTAAAATTTAACTCAAGAGCCTTTTTTTCTGAACAGAAAACTCTCAAGCTAAACAATATCGGTACTATAGGGATTTACACTCATTGGCTGACCTTACACTTTAATAGTTACTAGGTATGTTTAGTCATTCAGTTTTAAAACAAACTTCTACCTACTACCAAAAGAAAGAGAGAGAGTGAAAACAAAATGGAAATTCCATAAAATGAAAACTTCAAATAAAGAATAGAAAAGGCATCAAGCAATCATGACCTTTAAAAAACAATTGTCTGACAACTGTCTGTGAAGTTTTGTAATAGTACAAAAGCACTTCACCAGTTTCTTTCCTGAATTTCAATTTTGGCTCTACAGGCTCTCCTAATAACACCATACACAACAAAATCCATTCGATGAGCTTACTAGTAACATTTTCCACAAATACTTCCTAGAAAAATAAGCTTACAGAATGCCTTGTTATTTTTAAAGCTGCATACTTTTACAGTTCTACCACCATATAACAAATTATATCCTGATTTGATGTGCTAAATACCAGAAATAAATATATTTGAGACGTTTTTGTGTTTCTTAATAATTACACATAAACATCAAGTGTAAACTTAAAAAATGCTTTTAAAAATACTAATCAGAATTAAAGGGAATAATTCTAATTTGTGAAGATGAACTATGATCAAAGAGTAGAAATTCAAAAGATTATTTTAATTGTCATGAACAACAACAGCTAATTAGATACCAGGATATAGTTTCTTCTGATTTTGAAACTCTGATTTTAAAAAAGAAACTGTTTCTTGAGAAGTCATTTCATAGAAATCAAACTGTGAAACAAAATAATTAGGAAAAATAGTAAAAATAAACAAGAAACTACTAATTGTTTCTTGGTAATCACAAATTCTATAATTCAACTATACACTGTAGGAGTCCTAATCTCAAAGAAAAAAAAAAACCCTTATAAAACAAATACAGAAAGGCGGCTTACCCTTACTTGCCCCAATTCCCAAAATACTCATACATCCCAAAGTGCTCATACAAAAGAACATTTTAGATTCCTCATTGCCATGATGTATAATCAATAAAATTCAAAAACCTAAAGTTATAAATTACCAAAATTACCCTTTTCCTTTCTACTTATCATCATTAGAAAGTTTTTTTACACTGTTACTTAATAATATAGCACAACATCATTTTTTCCGGTAGATTAGGAGATTATTAGAATTCTTGACAGAGTAAGAAGGATCTTTTATTATCTTATATTCACTTAATGAATAAAAAATTCAGTTAAATATGCTACTGCATTATGCCACCCTTGCAAAACTTTAAAATATACTCATATTGATCACATTAATTTGATACTGAAGTCTTCACATACTAATAAACAGATATTCTGGAAAGCTATTAGGACTAGAGGCCTTTAGTTTTCCTTTATAACAATAATTAATCACTCAATATTTAAATTGCCACACACTTCTCCAAGGACTTAACATTTAAAAGCATAAAGTTGTGTTTCGTAAAACAAAATTCTTTAAATTTGAAAAATAAGCATGTTTTGTAAGAAGAGGCAAACTTTTATGATCTGGTCAAGGTAACAATGTTATGTACATTCATATGTCTACCTGAATATATACACACAAACACACACACACACACACACACACACACCATGGGCAATAAAAATTCAATAGAATTCATATATCAGATTATAACCGATTCCTTATTAATATATTTTAATACACAATAGTTACACTAAAAATTTTTAACAATAATACTTACTGCTAATTAGTATTTTTAGTATTAACTTGGTTCAACCATAAAATTATCCCAACAGTAAAATGACCAAGAATAAAAAATTTCAGGATTAATAATTTTCCATCAATTTCATGCATAAAGCTAATATCTTTTGAGCTTCTCAATGGCTCAAGAATTAAATTGGTGCTGTTATTAAGAGAACAAAACCAAAAACAAAATTAGTTTTTCTAGGCTGGTCCCCATGGATTTAAGTACAACACAATAATTCTTCCCAATCTGCAAAACAATATAAAACAACACACAAATAGATGGGCTAAGGAAGAAAGATCAAAACAAAGAAACAAGTTGTTGTTGTGTTTTTTTTTTATTTATTTTTAAATCCTCTTTCCCTTCAGCAATCAACAAAATAACAAAAAAAGAAAAAGTGGAAAAGTCACCCAGAATATATGACCATGTAAGCATGGGCACTCTTGCAGAAAACCAAGTCTGCAACCCAAAGCCATGGGAAATTTAAATTAGAGCAAACGGCCACAATAGGCAGGGAAATCTGTATAGATAAAAAGGGACTGCTGAGGTTGCAGGTATACTACTAATGATCTTTTGAGATTTCTAAACAAACTTTATTGGTTTTATTAATTTTTTAAAATAAAATAATTACTATATCCATGTTATACTAGAAAAATTGTTTTACCCTTTTAATCAAAATATGTATATGCATATAAGTAATGTATCTAAAGGAGAAGAAAGGATCCCCATTGATTAATACTGCTTCAGAAACCTGCTTCACAAATCCATCCATGTTCTTCTATGTTTAAATAATTTTAAAGGTATAAAAATTTAACAAAATGAAGAAAAGACTCTTTGCTACTGATGTTAATTTAAGTGGTGGCACAATTATAGGTGAACACAACTTGCTACCCCATAGAACTATATACCAAAATTAGTATATAGTTTTCAACACTTTGAAAATTGAATGATCTGTGCTACAACCATTACATTTTTTTCTGTTAAATCTCTTAAACAAAAGAAAATGGGCACAGATACAATTTTTTAAAAGTTCTTTATGGTATTAAGAAATATTCCACAATTCAATTCAATCCAAAAACATTTAAATCAAATGTTATAAAACTCTTTAAGGAAGTATTTCATACACATAAAAACTAATAAAGCTAGTTAAACGATTATTACACAGCATTAACAGCAATATTTAAGTTATATTTATTCTTACATAAAATTTATATCATTTTTAAATTAAACCAAAAAAACTTAAGTAGATATAAGGAAGTATGTAATGGGCAAAAATACTCAATTATATGGTAGTGAGGTAATCTTTCAAGTTCTTATTGGAACAATGAAATTTTATTGGAAATTAAAATCCTCCTTAAATGTGGAGAGTAATGCTATTTCTAAAAACCACTGATAAAAATTTATTCTTTAAATCAGACCATTTAAAACCAAAAAGTGGCAAGTGCAGCATAAGGACTTAAGGACTGATGTGATCGTACACCTTCTCTTTAAATAAAATCTCCTTTTACAGTTATATTTATTTGCCATGTCCCTGAATCCCTTTTTTTAAAGAGAGCAAAAATTTGTATTATTTTAGTAATCTCAATTATCAGCCATAAACATATTTCCTACATCTTTAGAATTTTACATTAACTACAAATATGGAAAGAGTATTGAAAAGTTTTCTAGAGTTGGAGTTTCCCTCCCTGGAGAAGATAACTTCTGTTAACAAGTGCTATTTAATCACAAAGAAAAATCAGATGTGACCTATTCACTTTAAGGGAATTGCCAATAAAAACACTTTCCCTTAATATGTAGTTCTTTTAGCCATTTTTTTAACCTAGAGGCAGTAGTAAGATGACTACATATTTAAGTTAAAAAAAAAAGTGGGAGAGTAAAAATGATTTTCATCATCATAGATTTATGCTACCTTCCCTTAAACAGAGTTTGCAAGACAGGATAAGAGCAGATGTTGTCAAGTCCACTATGAACTAATTTTCAAAACTGACAAAAGCTGAAATTCTAAGTAAGAATTTGTCATAAAATCAAAATTACACATTGGCAGGTAAGAGCCACTTTTAAATAATTTATTTCACATTTATATTCTAAATTCAAATCTATATTATGAAAATAAACTTTATGAATAAAATTATACCTCTATTCAAAGCCAATGTTATTAGATAAAGACTTAAACAAAAAATCAGGTCAAATCTATTCTTTTAGTATATTCTTAAGTACATCTATAAAATTTAAAAAGAAAATGTGACCTTATACATTGTGGATGCTTAAATAATTATCTCTTCTAGCAGAATTTATAACAATCAGGCATGTATCTCAAAATGACAATACCTTTAATTTAAAACAAAACAAAGGTAAACAATAAGATTAAAAAATATTTAGACTGAAAAAAATCTCCCATTAACTCAACACTTTTACTTCATTATTGTTAACCACTAAGAGAGTGTTTAGCAAATTAACAAATTACTTTAAATTAAATATAAATTTAGTGAAGTCTTAAAATCAGAATCTTCTACTTAGAGATGAAAGAATTATCTAAGTAATCTTTACTCTTAAGGATAAAAAGGATTAAATGTTCTGTATTTCTTTCGAAAAAAGTTTTATAACCTAATCATGTGTCATTCATATCAGATTTACCTTAATACCACAAAAATACATTATCTACTAATTATATTTAATTTAGACAAATGATCATTATATGCAAAACATTAAAAGAGTTATATGAAAATTACATTTAAACACTCTCTACCCAAACAGACATTAGGATTCAAGTTCTTCTGACAAGAATGAAAATACTGCCCATTTAATTTTATACTTGTCCATTCCAAAAAATATATATATATGCAAACCTCTAGATAAGGTAACATTTTAATGGTAACTATACTAAGTCATTAGTTCAAAAATATACATTACAATTATTATTAGCAGTTTCTAATGAATTTAGTAAATCTTACACGAAAATCAAATCAGTTACTAAAAGAAATGTTTTTTAAAAAATAAAATTCAATTCTCTTCCTAGAGACTTCACGTTGTTAAAAGGAAAAATTACTAGAAATAAATTTAAATTAAAAGTTATAAATTGACTTTGGAAGAAGGTACACCTAAGTTGCTGATCTACAGTGAAATCAGAAAAATTAGCAACACATAATATCAACATTCCAAATGTTATTAAAATCCAACCCAAAGCTGTCTTGGCATTTCTGGAGTTTCTAATAAGATTTTCAGTCAGCTGAACAATGACCAGAAAAAGGTTTTCAAATTTCACTCTATTCACAAGTAAAGTTGAAACTGAACATTTTATTTCTTCTTTCCCTATGACAATTTCACCATGGAATGGTGAATAACACTGTTCAAGTTATTATGCTAATTAGAAATTAAATAAAAAGATGCCCTTACAATAGATAAGTATAAGATGACATGCTACAACTAGAGACACAGTTCAAAAGCAGCTTTAAGAATTATGTAGTACAGGCTTACAAAAGCTAAAAACATCAGAGAGGGAGCTCCTTGATGCTCTTGGTCACTGGAAACTCCAGCATGTGGCCATTTCTAAATTATAAGACAGATGTTAAACTATACCAATGAAAAGCATGTCAAATGGCAACCCACTCTTACAACCTATTAGGCTTAACATATCTCAAGAACTATATTTACTGAAATTAAGCTGATGAATGCAAAAAGGGGAAAAAGTACCACCTCAACAATTTTAGTAGTAGTACTAAAAGTAAATGATAATTTACTAATGCTTCCAAACTGACAAAATATGCTCCTTGCCTATGTTAAAAGATTATAAGAACCCAAGCTATTAGGAACCAAAGCTGTATTTTAAAACATACTCTACTTTGAATAGCCCTGCATAAAATGTTTTAAATAGCTAGTCATGTCCTTTGACTAACTTATAGTAGCTAGTCCAATTGAGAGAATGGTTTTATCTTCCATAAAACTATATAAAATATCCAATTGTGTTTTAAAGGAAAAGAAAGAGGAGATATAGAAACAAGAAAACAACAGAAGAAAATCATGCACTAGAAACCTTGCAACATCATTCTGGACAAATAAAGAACATAAATATCCTTTTTCATTTAGGCTGATGTGGCTTCTGAAAATATATGCTATTTAAATATTTAATCCTCTCTAGCCACATATAACATCAATGGTACCATACATTCTTAAGTTTCTATTAAGAGTTTCAGCTTCCATTCTTCTTTCTTGCATTTAACCTGAACTTTAAATCCTATCCATTCTTAGAGACAAAGCTCAAAGAGCTCCTTTTCAATTCAATCTTGTACTATGCCTACCCACAGCAATCTTTTTTAAAAAGCCTATTACATTCATCTGGAATAATTATGTATTGTGTTGGGGCATCTCTTATATTTGTAGAAATGTATTTAACTCTGGTATTATAGTGAACTTTCCATGTTGTCATGCATGTTAAGGTTTCTAAAGGCCAGGACTACATGGTTAATTCCTGAATCCCCATGTCTTAATGGTACAGTGGCTTGCACAATGTTGGACTCAAAAAAGTCTTCAGAACTAAGATTAATGACATACACTAGAGTATCATAAAATGTAACCAAATAAAATAAAATGTATCTAAGGAAAGTAATAAGCTGTAGACATGTTCAAAACCAACTTGGATTTAAAAAAAAAAAAAAAAAAAAAAGAGCTGAGAACTTTCAACTCAAGAAACCAAGTGGAAGCTATAATCCTGTTTTCCACAATGATAATGAACCTACCTGATAACTATGAGTTATGTCAAAATATTTTCCTATTATATCAAATCTACCTGTTGCCTCACTTTAGCTTTATAACCTTAATGAAATACATTATTTAACCAATAAAAAAAATTAAGTTACCCAAAGTCACAGCAAGCCAACTATAGAGTTGTAACATCTAATAATACCACTAACTGAGAACCTATAACCATTAACTCATTGATAACTGAACTTCAAAATGAAACCTGAGGGATGACGAGGTTATCAGCCAGGTAAAGTAAAAAACTAATCCAAGCAGAAAAAAAAATAGCATATGTAAAGACCCAGATCAAATAAAATGTTGACATATTTGAAAAACTAAAATTCAAATAAGTAACCCACTCAAAATTTTAATTATTCTTGATTGAGTGCCTAATAAACACCAAGGACTCAGCAAATGCCCCTAAATAAGTTATCCATCTGCTAAAATTATACCTAAAACTTTTATATTTATATTTTAGGGGATGGAGCTGAGCATATAGCTCAGTGGTAGAGCACTTACCTCCCATGTGCAAGGCCCTGGGTTCAATTCCCAGTATTTAAAAAAAAAAAAAAAAATTTAAGTTTATTTTAGGGAGAAATGTAATTTGACACAAAAATAAGTTAAGACTTACTATCCTAAGTTAAAAGCTATAATTTTACTTCAATTTCAAAAGCCATGATTTTATCTTAATAAAGCCATGATTTCACTTCAACTTCAAATAATAATTTGTAAAGAACACTACTCTATACACAAAGGTGGACTGCAATTAAATTCACTGAAGATTTTTTAAGTACCTATGATGTGGCAAATGTTGACAAACTAAAAGAGCAATGCCCAAAATGTACATACTGAAGGAACTCTACATTAATTCTAATTAATGTAGCTCTATATTAATTCTACATAAAATTCTACATCATTACAGTCACAAACTAGGAACTAATAATGGCTTCCTTAACTCTTAAAACTGCTATATTCTTGCTGAACCAGGAGGATCATAAATAAATTCAAGGCCAGACTGGGCAATTTACCAAATCGCTGTCTCACAATAAAAAAAAAAAGAACTTTAAAGGAACAAAGATGTAGCTCAATGGTAGAGTGCTTGTCTAGCAGGTGTGATGCCCTGGGTTCAATCCCCAGTACCACAAAAAACAAATACACAGATAAATTTAAAAAATGTTAATATTCCTCATTTTTCCATTTTAAAATCCTGAACTATTTAAATTTACTAAATCTAAATCTTTCAATATTACTAACTGAAAAACATTAAGATGAACAAGAATAAAGCAATGCTCCTAGAAGTAGAATTAGACTATTACTCATTTGCTTACAATATATTTTAATTCTGTAACAATTACATTATTAATCAATTATTCCTCATTCAATTTCAAAAAGTATTACATGTCTAAGGTATCAGCTCAGAGTAATATAGAAGAACATATTAACAAAAAATAGTTCACAGACCTATAAATATCTTTACATAGTAAGATGGATTCATCTCCAGGCTATGCTTGCTGTTAACGGAAAAAGCAAGGTAGAACCAAGTGTGATGGGATGTCATTTTCATTTAAGAAATGGAAATAGTACACACATATATATGTGTATTTATTTATATATTCACACACACATAAATACACATATATACATATTTGCTTTTTTTTTTTAACTGTTAAAGACAAAGCATTAATTTTCTCTTAACAGTTACTCATATGGGGAAGGTCAGGAATTGAAAGGAGACTTGGCCAGAAGGTAGGTTTCTCTGGATAGATTTTACCTTGTTTTGTTGATTTGAATTTGGAATCTCACATAAACATTTTATATAGTTATAAAACAAAATTAAACTTTAAAAGCATAATCCTATAAAATAAATATATCAAAAACAACATGAAGAAAATGAACCTAACTGCCTATCAAGTTGATCACATAACTAGAGAAAGAAAAACCTAAATTTAACAAGCTTATAGATCTAACTACCAATTCATGAGAAAGAGAAGACAGTGAAACAGATTAAACAGTACTATAGGCTTGGGATGTAGCTCAATGGTAGAGTGCTTTCCTAGCATGCACTAAAGAAGCCCTGGGTTCCACCATGAAAACAAAATAAAATAAAAGCTACAAGTACAGACTACACTAGATTCTAGAGTAACAACAACCCAATTACTATAACAATTATATTACAAAGAATTAAAAATAAAATAGAAGAGATAAAGGGGGAACTTATAGATTAAATGATACTTAAGTTATCAACTAATTGCAATATACAGATCAGATATAATTCATATAAACTGTAAGAAAAGAAATAGCAGAGATCTGGGAAATTTGAACATTGACTGGATATTTAATGATAAAAGATTTACTGCCTATTTGTTTAGGTGTGGTAATGATATGATTATATTTTTTAAAAAGATTCTTTACCTTTCAAAAAGCTATTCACTGTGAAATATACATATCTATGTGTGTGCATATTTAAACAAATGAAATGACACTCTATCTGTAGTTTCTTTCAAAATATTAAAGAGACAATGGAGTTACAGATGAAAAAATACTAGTCACAGGTTAATAATTGTTGAATTATTTTATGGGACACTGGAGTCCATGATAACATTCTATTTTTCTATACTTAAGAAATTTCACAGCAAGGCTGGAGTTGTAGCTCAGTGGTAGAGCACTTGCCTAACACTGTAAGGCACTGGGTTCAATCCCCAGCATCATATAAAAATAAATAAGTAAAATAAAGGTATTGTATCCATCTACAAATAATTTTTTTTAATTTTCTATAATAAAACATTTAAAAGAAAAATCTATTACTCCTATAGTTAATATCTCTTCTCTATCCAGGAAAATAAACTGTCGATTATTTCTCTATAATTCCTAAAGTACTTATTATCTATCCTCATTATTTGGTTGTCTTAACAAGTAAATCCACAAGACTCACTCTGTAAATTAAAATATCTGATTTTCTTTGGTACATCTTTTCTTCAAAAAAGAGAGATGTTTTTCTAATGCATTGCCTCTCCCATCTACAGTTTTGTTTTCCAAAGTTTGTTACCCATAATCAAATTATTAAATGGAAAATGTCAGAAGTAGATAATTCATAAATCTTAAAATTATGTGTCATTTTGTGTAAGCACAAACTTGCCCAGTCACCTGGAATGTGAATCATCCCTTTGTCCAGCATATTCATGTCGTATATATTACCCACTCATTAGTCATTTAGTAGCTATTTTAGTTCTCTGGTCCACTGTAGGATTATCCCAGTGCTTGTGTCATGCAACCTTTATTTTACTTGATAATGGCCCCAAAGCTTAAGAGTAGTGATATTGTCATTAGGATATGCCAAAGACAAAACCTAAAGTGCTTTCTTTAAGTGAAAGGTGAAAACTGACTCAATTAAAAAAAAAAAAAAAAAAATCACATGCTGAGGTTGCTAAGATGTATGGTAAGAACAAATGTGTGAACATAAGAAAAAAATTTGTGATAGTTTTGCCATCACACATCAAATTACAAAATTTATGGTCACACTGTGAAATAAGTACTAGAATAGGTATTAAATTTGTGGGTCTATGATAGTATATTGTTAAAAACTGTCCTATTACTATAGGTTATTATTGTTAATCTCTTACTTTGCCTAATTTATAAATTAAATTTACCATAGGAATGCATATGGGGAAAAAATAAGGTTTGGCAATATCAGTTTCAGGCATCCACTGAAGGTCTTGAAATGCATCCTTGAAGATAAGAGAGTTACTATACATGAGAACTATACAAAATTACTATACAAAAATCACTATACACTATACTATACAAAATCACTCCTACTGAGGGTAATAAAAGTAAAGGTTGGGACTTTAAGAAGAAAAGCAAATGACAGATCAAACATGTTTTTATAAAAAAAGACTTAGCATGCACAAAGCTCTGAGTTTGATCCCCAACACAGGGGTAGGGAAAAAAGCCTTAAGAAACAGTAATGAAAGTAAAGGAAATGAAGCCCAGACCTTAGAAAGAAATCCTACAGTAGAAAGAGCTGATGGCCTATGTTTCTGTGTTTTAGCATGAATTTATTACAGGCAAAGCCACCATTTTATAATTATATGAATTAAGAAAGATTGAGTGTCACATATCTCTAGTCTCAATGGAATCTCAAGAAGTTAATCAACAACTCCAGATCAAAAATGAGGAAAGGGTTGAACACTTAGATAGTAAAGAAAGGAAATAAATGCCTCATAATTATATATTATCTGCCAGTAAAGCAAAATAAATGTTTAAGTATCTCACTGAAATTTCATAGGGGAGAACCTAAAGTTTTCACAAAGGTAGTGCCACACTCATTAACACAAATTTAATAACAGCAAATACAAATTACATATGCATCTATGTCGTCTTCTATAGGTTTATGCACAACCTTAAATCCACTAATCCTATTTATTGAGAAAGTGTAAGTTTTCAACCACATCATCAGGATTTTGAGAGATTTAACTCCTATGGTTAAGACTTCTTACAAAATTACTTAGCTTCTTATTATACTCTATCTCAACAATGAAGTCACTTAGACTAAAACTATGCCCTTTACCACTTTAAATTGCAAGCACTTCTTACATTCTACATAGAGCAGATGCCCAATAAACATTTAATGATTTACCAATTAATGGGAATCAAACTAATACATGTGTCACAGAATTACTCCAAATATTATTATAGGCTATGAGTATGAAAAAGACCCTGCCATCAAGGAGTTTGCAATCTTTTCCCTTGTACCAAACAGATGTTTTAAACATGCCACAGTAGCCAGATACAGTGGTACACACTGTAATCCCTACAACTCAGGAGGCCAGGACAAGAGGATAGCAAGTTCAAGTCCAGCCTGGGCAACGTTGCAAGACCCTACTTCAAAATTTAAAAATTAAAGGTCTGGGGAGGTAGCTCAGTGATAGAATGTCCCTGGGTTCAATCCCCAGTACCACCAAAAAAAGGCAGCAGCAGCCATGGTTTTAGCAGTTTGTCTCGGATGGGGGGATCAGTACACATAATAGTTGTTGATGATGTTTACAATCAGCATTTCAAAAGCATGCCAGAATTTCTACAGACTTCCATTAACATGAAAAAACATCTAAAATTATCACATGACCCAGATCAATCCCAGATCTAGATATGAAAGGGATAATGACTAAAGAGTAACAAAACACTCTTATCGGTTTCATTCAGAATATATTATTTATTAATTGGAAAGAAATAAAATTATAGCATTAACAGATCAAAAAATAAAATAGAAGATATATATTTGAATGTAAAAATGAGTCAAGTAAGTTAATATGCAGAATTTGTTTCAATTTGGCTGGTTCAAAAAAACAAATCCTAAGGTCAAAGAGTAGGGATAAACAGCATTACAGATAAAAGGAAGATACATTGAATGTCTAAAATTATTTTGATTTTAAATCAATTATTTTATGTTGCAGGAAAAATAGTATAAATTTATAAATGCATACACTAAACTTTAAAGAAATACCTATTAGGATAAATTAGTTTTTTTTAAAAAAATCATAAATTAATGGAAAACACATGAAAATTTTAATGTTTAAAAAAAAGCCATACTAGAAAAATGGAAGTCAACATAAACTATAACCATAAAAGCCAAAATACTAGGAGACAGAACTGTAAGAATAACAAAGTGCCCACCAGCAAATCAGACAAATTTGAAACATGACAAGTCACTATAAAAAACAATGCAGTTGCTGGGCAGTGGTGAACACCTGTAATCCCAGTGGCTCGGGAGGCTAAGGCAAGAGGGGTGAGTTCAAAATCAGCCTCAGTAAATTAGTGAGGCACTGAGCAACTCAGCAAGACCCTGTCTGTAAATAAAATATTAAAAAGGCTGGGGATGTGGCCCCTGAGTTCCATCCCTGGTACCAAAAAAAAAAAAAAAAGCAGTTAACTAGAACTATTGCATATTATTGATAAGAATGTAAAATGATACAGCCACTATGGGAAACAGTTTATGGGCTCCTCAAAAAGTAACTCTATTCTTTTTTTATAACTATTTATTTTTTAGTTGTAGTTAGTTGTAGACAATACCTTTATTTTGTTTATTTATTTTTATGTGGTGCTGAGAATCGAACCCAAGGCCTCGAATGTGCTAGGCAAGCGGTCTCCTGCTGAGCCACAACCCCAGCCCAGTAACTCCATTCTTAAGTATATACCTCAAAGAATTGAAAGCAGGTATTTAAGTAAACACTTGTTCACAAATTTCTACAGCAGCACTATTCACACTAGCCAAAAGGTGGAAACAACCCAGAAGTTCATCAACAGATGAAAAATAAGCAAAATACAGAATATACATCCAATGGAATATTATTCAGCCTTAAAAAATAACGAAGAACTGATAAATGCTACAATATGCATAAACCTCCAAAACATAAGCTAAGTGGAAAAAAGACAAAAAGTCACATTAAAAATAGATGAATCTATAGAAACAGAAAGCATATTGGTGGCTGCCAGTGACTGGAGGAAGCTGGGAAATAGGGACTGACTGCTTAATGGTTACAGGCTCTCCCTTGAATATAATACAAACCTTTTGAATCAACAGAGGTAATGATAACACAATCCTGTAAATGCTCTAAATACCACTCAATTAAACACTATAAAATAGCTGTAATGGTTCACTTCAATAAAATAAAAATAACCCCCGAAAAATGTAGCTCAAGAAGATATGCTTATTTATAACACAAAATATTAAAGTTGTTCTGCCAGAGATTTCTTTATATACCTGAATACCAATCTTCTTTTTAATCTCTAAAACATACTTTACTAAATCCATCAATTCCTTTCCTCCAGACTCATTTCCAAGATTCAGTTGCCTCTTATTCCATCCTCACATCCACCATCTTACCAATTCTTCATTTTGTCCTAAGAATCCCCTTTTCTATCACATCAGCTCCCATTTAATTTGTTCCTTTTTCTGTTCCCCAGGTTTATGACTTCAAAGTCATCATTAACTTGTTCCTTTCTCTCTCTTTTCTAATCCAACACCAAGTTATATCCATATTCCCACATAAAGCTCTCTCTCAAATTCATTTCCTCCTTGCTATCCTTTCTACCACTATCTAGCTTAATTCTGTCCCTATCACTTTTAGTTCAGATTGCTACAAAAGAAAACCCATCTACCCCCTCATCTTGATAATTCCTAACTCTGCAATTCATTTTTCACATATCACTAAAATTCTTTCTAAAATAAAAAATGTGAACATGTTACTCACCTGCTTAAAATCCTTCAATAGCTGTAGAAATTTCAGGATAATTTGTTTTGTTTTTGTTTATTTTACAATCCTGAGGAACCAATTTAGGGGTGCTCTTAGCACTGAGCTACATCCCCAGATTGTTATTTTTTGAGATAAGTTCTTGCTAAGTTGCCCAGATTGGTCTCCAAATCATGATCCTCCTGCCTCAGCTTCCTGAGTAGCCAAAATTAAAGGCATGTGCTACCAGCCTGGATTTCAAAATATTTTTTTAAAATGGACACAGAAAGTCCCCTTATGTGCTAGGCACCATGGCCTCACTGCATTTATAATTCCTTACTCTCCAACAAGCACCTTACAAATCAGACTAAAATACTTGCACATCCCCAAAGTCACCGTTTTCATTCTGCAATGCCTTTGCACGTGCTGTCCTCTTCTCCTAAAACCTTCCATTCCAACCCACCTCTCGTCCTTTCTTCAAAACTCAACTCTTACATCCTGGTCTCTAACAATCTTTCCCTACTCTCCAATCTGAAATAAATGTCCTTCCACATTTCCATGCTAAACAGTACTTTTTGGAAGGTTGGGGAGTGTCCAAACTATACAGTTAATACCTTTTAAGACTGCCCTTCATTTCCATGACCCAACACTTACACAATATAATTTTAATAAACAAATCACCTCCACATGCCTTCTTTTTAATTGAAAACTATCTTTTGCTAACAATTCCAAGAAAGCAATTAACTCTCATGGAAATTTTAGCTCTAACTGACACTCCTTTTTTCAACCAAAAGAAAAACGGTCACCCTACCCCATGCTACACTACCACAGTGTATCCACCATCCATCATCACTTTACTAGCTCTTTAGTCTAGATGATCAGTCTCTTGGCATCTCATCACCATCATTTACCACAGGCATGACACAGTTCCAAGTCCCTCCATGAAGGTAGCACTTATTCCTTTTTTCACAATCTATCTATACTCTGCCACCAACTTCAGCATCTCTACAGATTCTGTGTGTGGGTGTGTGGTGGGGGAGGTTAGAGATGATACTGTGTATTGAACTCAGAGGCACTCTACCATTAAGCTACACCCCAGAACTTTTTATTTTTATTTTGAGGCAGGGTCTCCCTAACTTGCCCAGGCTGGCCTCAAAATTGTGATCCTCCTGCCTCACTCTCCTGTGTAGGTGGAATTACAGGTGAATACCACCCAAACCTGACTCTCTACAGATTATTAAACTGAAAGAAAGTTGGTTTCAAAGGAAAAATAACAATCGTTCTTTTCAGCATATTAAATCTGATACAACAGTACAATACCCAAATGGAGATATTCAGCAAATTGCACATGAGGAACTTGAACTGAAGAAAATAGTTAAGAAAATGCCAATATGATCATTACAAATATAGAAGTGACTAATGAAACTAAGTGTGATCTCACGGGAAGACAATCTAGAGAAACACAATTTAGAGAAAGAAGAGACTAAATGCTTATTTTGACCTTCTACAATGTTATGCCTAATACTGGATAATTTGGTCTCTGTCACCTTGCTCCAGGCTACCAAGTATTCCTGAAAAAAAAAAAAAAGTTATGGAAACTTTCAAAGTGAGCTCATTACAAGTTCATACTATTTCAATTTTGACTGAGTACTACTTCCAAGCAATTCTTTTATTCTCTTATTGTTGATCTGTTAGCACAATGATTTCCAAGCCATGAGTTTCAGGCTCCAGGGGAGCTATAAAAATAGTTACTATAATGGGTACCCAGAGACATACATTATTTAAAGACTATCTCCCACATATATGTATAAAGATTTCTCAACTGTGCAGTCAACATGATTAATAAAATAGAAAGTCATTTAAAAGAGTACTAGCAGCTCCCTGCTAATATGCATTTTCTCAATTACCAAATACTAATTGTTTTAAAGGAGTTGTCATCTTCAAATTATTAGGAACCAACCACTGCCAAAGAGTGCTCCCCATAGGACTTAAACATCCTTCTCACATCAAAAGCTTATGGTGTGAAACACCCCAGTTATCCTCTGCCCATTCTCCCTTTTGCTTTCATTTTCCCATGAAAATCATAAACATACTTTTGTTCCCTTATCCACCTCAATTCATCTGAATTTCTTATTTCTCTACTGCTACAAATATCTGATCGCTTAGCAATTTTTAAGACTAATGACAGACATTCAATCCCACCTCTTAGCTCACCTCACTATCCCAAGCATTAAACAGGTTTACTCTCTCTTCAAGTTCCTCCTGTCTTCCTAAAAACATTATCAGATTTCCTTTATTCTTACAAAATTCCACTTGATGCTGCTGTATATTAAAACTACTAGTCTTTTTCTTTATGCTGTCAAATTCTTGGAGTCATCAAATTACAGCCTGTGCCAACTACCTGTTTTTGCAAATAAGATTGAAACAGTCATCCCATTTCTTTAGGAATTAAGGTTGCTTTCCCACAGACGCAAAGTTGAAAATAGTGTTATGGTTTGGATGTGAGGTATTCCCCACAAGCTCATGTGTGAGACAATGCAAGGTTTGGAGGAGAAATGACTGGATTATGAGAGTCTTAACCTAATAATTAATCCCTAACAGGATTAAATGGGTGGTGACTGAAGTGGTAGGATGTGGCTGGAGAAGGTGAGAATTGGGGGCGTGGCTTTGGAGTATATATTTTTATCTGGAAAGTGGAGTGTCTCTTTCTCTCTCTGCTTCCTGTGTGATGTAAGCTGCTTCCCTCTACTACTCTCTCCTGCCGTGGTGTTCAGCCTTACCTGGAGCTCCAAGAAATGGAGTCGGCCTTCTGTGGACTAAGACCTCTGAAACCGTGAGCCCCTGAATAAACAGTTCTTCCTCTATAATTGTGCTGGTCAGATCCTTTAGTCATAGCAGCAAAAAAAGTAACTAAAACAAATAGTTTAAGATATCCTACGGCCTGGAAGCCTAAAATATTTCCTGATTCCTTACAAAAAAAAAGTTTGCTACTTCCTGAGGATCCTGATGTCATCATTTCTTCTAAGGATGGCAGGGTGCCACTACAGGTTTGGAGCAGCAGTAAAGTACCATGGTATGTCTCAAGAGTAGTATATAGGGCAGATGAATAGGCATTAAGACTTACACTTGTGACAGAAGAGACAACACCTAAAGTTTAATCCTCAACAATGTGGCTTTTGGAATTTACATTCTCTCCTATAATCTACTCTGGAGACTTTCAGTTTTTCTTATCTGCTCTTACTGGCTTTGGAGTTCCTAAAATCCTAATACTAAAACCGTATCTTCTAAGTACCAATCATTCTCCATGCGTGCTATCTGGCTAACACCTGGGTAAGCAAAACACTTAGGAAGAGGTAGTCCCAACAGACTTGGCCAAATGCAAGCACAAGGCCAATGTCAGAGGTAGAAGTAGTACTCACCTGTGATACCAAGCAGAGAGAGAAGAGAACTAAGATTTCAGGTCCAGAACTGGCTCTAGCCAAACAGGAAGAAGCAGCTATGAATGTGCTTATAGCAGAAGCAGAGTGTCTTTGGTACTCTGACATACTCTTTCTGATGTTCAGAGAGACCACCATTAAAGTAGACTCTGGTAAGAAAGTCTCATGAAAAACAAGACCAAAAAGTGAGGAATTAAGGAGCAGATCCTACTGGTCTATTGTCTAGAAAAAGCAGTTCTCCTTATTAAGGATGATATTACTTTTCAAAATGGCCTATATAATACTAACCTTCAGTAACAGAGTTTTCACATCCCACAAGGTTGAGGAGGATATCATCATCTTTATCATCTACTTCACATCCCAGTAGCATCCAGCTTTCGACATTATCACTTTCTGAAATTGTGCTCTCTTCTTCACTTGAACTGACCTCTATAATCATGACCTCTCGGAGTATAGCTGATCTCTCTTCAGGTTTAGGCTTCTCAATATTCCTCTTGGATTTCTTATCAGCCAACTCATTAGAGTGAGGAGAAGCAGAACAACCGTGGGTCTTTTCTTGTGCTTGGACCCTAATATTTTTTCTTTTACATCTATAAATACTGTCTTCATCAGACAAAGTGATGACCTCTGACCCATCTGAGAGCTGGATGACCTCACTATCTGAAACAACAATTAAGTTCTTCTGATTTGGTTTACTACTTGATGATTCAGAATTCCCAGAGTTCTTTTCTTCATGTCCTTCCTCCCTAATAGCATTACCAAGATCTTGGGCATAATGAATTTGACTATAGAGTTGAAATTCCACCTCACTATCAACACTCAGTTCACTAGATGACTCTTCACGATAAAGGTCATCTTCATATGCTTCTATAGTCTCGTAGCCACCAAACATCATGGAAAGTTGGTAATCTTAATGCTGTAAAAGAGAAAAGTCATACAAAAAAGGTATTTTAAAAGCTCAGATCTTATGTGGTTAGTGCATAATATCAATCCGTAGCACAACCTTCTATATGAAGGCCAACACTTCTCTCCAACTTATTAAAATACCTTTTTCTTGTAGGAGAGCTTTTTTCCATGAATTTCTAAATCATATTATGACCCAATGTAAAAATGCCCTCAAATGAGAATAATACTCTTAAATGAGAATTACTAACAACCAGTTGTTATAGTTATTAATGGAAATATCATAATTCATAGGTATACTGGAAAAGAAAAATGGTTGAGACCCACCGCCTGACACTGAACACTTGTTCTCCAAAATGTTAAAAATTGCAAAAAGATTTTAAGTAGTACTAAGGGTGTAGTTCAGTAATAGATGACTTGCCTAGCATGTCAGAGGCCCTGGGTTCAATCCCTAGTACTTAAAAAAAAAAAAGTAAATATTTCTCATTATCCCATTTATCTTCCCTTCCTTGGTTCTGGTTCTTTATTTTCTCTTTTCAGGTATACCCTGTCTTACAAGAATATTATTTCAACTATGATTGAATCCATAACGTGAAGCCATTATCATATTTAGTGTTTGAGTATAAGTATTTATTCTGAATTTTAAAATTAATCTAAAGGATTAGGGGTGTAGCTTAGGGGTAGAGCACCTGTCTAGTATGCATGCAGTCCTACATTCAATCCCCAGCAGCACCAAAAAAAAAAGATGGCCTTCTGATCCTTGGCCAAAAGAATATATTTTAAAAACCTGATAAACCTACTTACTTCCTTGCTAGTTATAAAAACATATATGAAATGCAAACTTAGTAAAGACCTGAAGTTGAGGTAAAACTCCTGGCTTTGGGAATAAATGCATACAAAAAAACACTTTACTTTCCTATTATGCACATATTAAATCCTGCTCATCTTCCAGCTCAGCCTTAATACCACTATAAATCTCTTTATAGGTCTCCACAATGCTTTACATTTCAAAATATTCATCACATTTTTAATTACTTTTTCAATGTAAATGTCCCAGAAACAGATTGGAAACCACAGGAGGGCAAGACCCTCTGTACTTTGTTTCAAACGAAGGATCACCAAAAAGAGAGTAACTGATATTTAGGGGGACCTCTATAAATGTCTGTTGAATTAATGAATGAATAGGAATCATATTTTCAGACATTTTTCTTCAGCTCTGATAGAGCTAATGTGTGCCTAGAAAACAGAAATTATGGAGATAATTTCTCAGTTGTCTTCAACATTCTAAAGACTTAAATTCTCTTAATCATCAACCAGAAATCTACAAAGATGTTTCAACTAGGTATAATGGAATATTGATCCAAATGAGAGCTTTAGAAAAGCAAATTGTGTTTGTTTAAAAACTGTGCAAGGAAGAAGCACACACCTGTAATCCCAGCTACCTGGAAGGCTAAGGCAGGAGAATCTTGAGTTTGAGGCCACCTGGGCAACATGGGAAGACCATGTCTCAAAATAAAATATAGAAAAAGATCTGGGGATGTACCTCAATGTTAGAGTCCCCCTGGGTTAAATTTCTATTACAGGGGTGAGGGTTGGGTGGTCTGGCCTACAGCACACCAGGGATGCCCTAGTAATGATGCCAATTTATTATTTTTTCCACTTTCAGATATACAGATATAATTAAGAGAGAATAATTATGTTTTTAGTTTCCCATCTCTGCCCAAAACGCCAGGATACTGTGATACTGTGATGGTGATTTTGGTCATAAAAGCAGCTGACCCAAAAACTCTTTTGTTTTCCAGAAATAAAGAAACCAACTTTTACTATCTTTTTTCTTCTAAAAGTTACAATATATCTGTTCCCCTATTGCACTTTCAGGTTGCTATGCTGTTATGGTCATAAAAGTTGAATGTGACTGTCTGAATAATAATGCCCATAGCATTTATCAGTTTATATTGAAATGTTAGCCTCAGAGGAATTCAAATAAAAGATGAATCCTTTCCTTTTTATTTAATAGGTAAATTAATTCTAAAAGAAGGCAAAGGAATTATGCTTCCTTCAAAATCCTCACTGGATCCATCCTGAGGATCCAATGTGGACTTAAGATAAAACATAATTCCAGTGCAGCACAGAAAAAATTAAAGAGCTAAATTACAGAGTTACAAATTTGTACTACTCTTGGAGCCATCCCAAAGGAAAGGGATTAAGAATAGAGCCATAGGCACACCTGTGAATGTATGCCAAAAATAAACTACAGAACCATAATAAAAACTGACTTCCTTGGGTCTAAGGATTTATCTCCTTTCCTGAAATGTAGAAAAATGAATTTAACAATTTAGCCCCTATGGCCTTTAAGAGGATTTTGTACCTTCTGTACTTGAAAATTGTGCTCAGGCATAACATGCTCTCTTCTATTTATGTAGCTTATGTATGCCAGGGTTAAGGTTTGCCTCAGGCTGTTTGGTTTATGTTACTATTTTAATTACATTTGAATGCATTTATTTTTTAAAAGCATACTCAGAGATGAACATGAGATAAAATGTATCTATATCTATGTGTGCATATATAAAAACATATATGTGTGTGTATATATACATATACATATATATATATACATATATATATATATATATAGAGAGAGAGAGAGAGAGAGAGAGAGAGAGAGAGAGAATATAGATACAGATAGATCCCTGAACTCAGAAAGCTTTCTCCGTTTTTTTGATCATTGGACATGATTCCCAAATCTACTCAACTAGATAAAATAAGGCCCTTATGATAGTCACAAACTTGTAAATCTGGAGGGGACCTTTTGGATTATTTCACACAACCCCCTCAATTTACATGCGAAAACTGAGATCCAAAGTGATAAGAAATAAGGAAGCCCACCCAAAGTCAGGCAGTTGGTTAAGAATACAGCTAGAACTGATGATTCACACTTTTCTGACTCTCAATCAAGCACTAAGATTTGAAAATAAAATTTTCAAAATGATTTCAAATGAAGATTGTTATATGTGCATTGGCTCTAACACCTAAATTTACCTCATGCATATCTACTTTACTTCTCAGTGCAGTATGAAAACTTTCAGAGGCATTTTCATTAAAAGAAAAAGCACACATTTAAATTTGTCAGTTTATCACTCAAGAACTCAAAGATAGACTTTATCAATCCTATTACTAAAAAGGATGCTTCCATACAAGAACCTAAAATAGAGGAAAACTTATCTGAAAAATTAAAATAGCATATCAAATATAAATTTTGACAGCTCCTGCTGTCAAAAAAGGGAGTAGTATTTATTCACTGGATTTTTAAAAACTACACAACTTAAGTTTATTTAAGCTTTCAGAATTTACTTACACAATCTTTAAAGCCAATGCTTCTATTCTAACAGTCTACCTGCTGGTCATTCCAAACATTTTGCTCTTATTTCCTTCCAAAGTGTTTTAGCTAAGATGTTCCTTCTTGATGACATAAGCATTCACCTCAGTCAGATTTAAATAAAATCTACAATTAACTTGCTTGCTTGCTTTTTGCAGGGCTGGGGATTGAACCCAGAGCCTTAAGCAGCTAGGCAAGCTCTCAACCACTGAACTACATCCCCAGCCCTACAGCTTGATTTTAAGTCCACAGTTTCCAATAGAAAAGTGATTTCTACATAGTTTATCTAAACTGAAAAATTCTGACTTAATCTTTAGTGCTTCCCTGAAAATAACAACTGGGGTTAAAATTCCTGTCCATTTTTCAAATGTGACACTTTAAATCAAATATGACTTAAAGATCTATATGTGTGAAACAATGGTCATAAAAAAGAGAAAGAGGGAACACAGTATCAAGACGAGAAAATTATGCTCAATTTGAGATAAATCTCAGCTGTTCTTGGAATATACAAAGGCTTTTTACAAGAACTAAACCCTATCTGAAAACACTTCCATCAGATTTCTCTCAACTCTTCTCCTTTTACCATAAAGCCTCTTACCCCTGTGAGCTGTCCAATAATCCCCATCCCATTCCCCCATGCCATTCCCTTGTTCAATTCCCACTTCCAAATCTTCCTCAATTCATTCCTCATCCTCAGATTCTCCAGATAATAGCAATAATACTAAACTGTCCCCAAAGCACAATACAGCCTTAAGTATACAATGTCACTTAGAAGTCTTTGCGACAGCCTAAGTACTCAAAACAAAGTCAGGAGCTTTGAAGGAACCTGAGTTATCATATAAACGCTTTGATTTTATACTTGGGAGAAACGATCTCAAGAGAAATATAAAGGCCCTAAAAGATTTTCTAATTCAATTTCTAATTCAATCCTTTAATCTGAAACAATCGTAAATTCAGCCTAAAGAAGAGATTTCTAGTCAGTGGTGGAACCATGGCTAGAACCCAGGCCTGCTGCCAGAGTTTTTCCAATGCACCGGAAGCTTTTCCCTAAAGTTTAAAGCAACTATTGACGAACAAGATGTGGGGGATAAGAGGAATCTTTGGGAATATAATTCAAGTCTCCTTGTTTTACACGAGGGAAAGGTTTCAGCTCCCCCAAATTTTCTGGTCCCGTAGCTGCAGCTTCTGACAGTAGAGGCTGGAGTCAGCCCGGGATTGATCGGTCCTCAAAGGCCGGATTCGGCCTCGGCGCAGCAGGACCTGCGCGTTTAACTGACGGACCGGCTTCCCAGAACAGGGGAACCTTGTGGGGCGTCAGGTGAAATAGGCAGAAAAGCCACCCCTTCGCAGACCATCAACGCCCAGTTCTTGTTGAACCACGGCCTCAGGAGCAGGGAGTCGCGCACAACCCAGCCTGTTGGCCGAGCCGCCCGGAGCAGCACACGGATGAGAAGCCATGAACTGCGCCCTGACACGAGTGAAGAGGGACCCGGGTGCGGAGGCCGACGAGGGAGCACACGCTAGTGCCACAGCCCGGCGGGCGAGGCGGAAGGCGGGCAAGGGTCCCCGGTCGCGGAAGACGTGGGGTCCGTCACACACATACTCACTGCCGCGGCTGCGACCAGGAAGCACCAACCAGGAACCAAAACGGGTAGAGGGACGGGGAGGGGCGAGGACAAATGAGGTAAGGAAGCCGCGTCCGCGCGGACCCGGGAGGAGGGAAGGCACTTCCGGGAAAACAGAGCTCTCGACAGTCGTTCTTCCGTCCCCGCCCACCACCTGGACCTCTGTACGCATGCGTAACAACTGTTAACCCTGTCTCTTCCTCGCCGATAATTTTTTTGGTTTGCTTTATTTGCTTTGCTCCTTCCTCTTCACGCCTTCTTTTGAAACTACCTAGATCCATCTATTGTGGAGAATATTTTGTTTAGATGAGTTGCACGAGAGAGTTGTTACTTGAAGGGCAGGAGCTCCCGCCCTCTGTGCACACGAGAAAACTACGACTCCCATGGTGCCTCTGGGAGATTTAGAACAGTCTCCACCTCCTCCTCTCGAGCCGAGGGAACGCCCTCTCTGCGCCACGTGGCGCGGAGCAGATCCAAAGCCCGGCAGCGACGGGGCCTACCACCGCCGGCAACGTGGGCTGGCAGAGGACCCGAGAATCCTCAGCGAGGGAAAAGACTGTGGAGATTGCCTGGCTTCAAATTACTTCGCCCATTCTCTGAGGAACCCTGACTGGTTACCTGCCCCTTGTAGGTTGCAGTTGAACATAGTTCACACTGGGGGGCTTCCGCGTTTTAATGAAATACCAGGCAATAAATTAACCCATTGTGAACCTTGAGTGCTGGAAAAGATTGGAATTAATGCTGGTCTGTTGGAAGCCTCTGGAGACTTACAAGATTGTGCTAGGCGCGTTTAGCTCTAGTTCTGCTTCTCACACCCCTTTAAACACTTTAAACCCATCAGTGCACACTTACAAATAACACTTAACCAATTCCTTGGCCCCTAGCAACAGACCTCCAAGAAAAGCTTGACTTCTATTCTTTTGTCAACATCTATTGAACATCTGTTAAGAGCCAACCTGTGCTAGAAAGTAAGGATAAGTGGTAAAATTTTTTAAATCTCTGGTCTCATGGAGCCAAGAGTTAAGCTGGAAAAACAGAATATAAATAGTTTGACTATAATCTTAAGAGTTTAACAAGGAAAATAATTAGAAGTTTTGATTAAAACGTTGGTAAAATGCTAGAAAGAAAAGAAAATACCATAAACAGGTGAAATTGGAAAGCCCATTTTGCAAATAAGCAAACAGGCATAGAAATGAGGTCACAGATTTCTGAATTGTTTGTGTTTAGGTAATAGGTAAAATAAATGCCATCTTTATGAATTTTTTGAATTTTTGTCAAGTGCCAGGCCAGGTTTACTCCATCTAAAAGATAAAATACAACAAAATCTCTCTCTCTCTCTCTCTCTCTCTCTCTCTCTTTCTTTTCTTTCTTTCCTTTTCTTTCCTTTCTTTCTTTCGATTGAATCCAAGGGCGCTTAATCATTCAGTCGTATCCCCAGCCTTATTTGTTTTTTTTATTTTTGAGACAGTTATCTCTAGGTTGCTTACAGCCTTGCTAAATTGCTAAGGCTTGCTTTGAACTTGTGCTCCTTCACCTCAGCCTCCAAAGCCACTGGAATTACAGGGGTGTACCACCACACCCATGCACCACAACACCAGGCAGATATAATTTCTTTAAAATATGAACAACCTTTTGAGGTTGTTTTCTTTCTTTTTCTTTTTTAAAGCTCTCATTTCACAGAAGAAAAAAAGGAAACAGACTTGAGAGGTTAAATAATTTGCTAACTGCCACAAATTTAGGAAATACATCCAATTACTATACTCCATTTTCTCATTATTCCTCATGCATTCAACAAAGATGTACTTCTCTCCCACCTCAGAACTTCCTTACATTATGAGTCAAAACATATAGACTTTTAGATAGCATAAATGGCACTTCATAAGATGACATCTGCCTACCTGTTCACTGTCATGCTGAATCCTGAGCAGATGCCAGCATACTGATTCCCCACATCCATGCCTTTACAGACAACACTCCCATAGCCAGCAACCTTCTTTTTCCTGACTTTCTAAGGTACCCCTATTCACCCTACTCAGCTGAAGTCTTGGGTCTTAAGGGAAACCTTCCAATTCAGTCAGACAAGACAAACATTCCTTCCCTATGACCCCCCATACTTTGGACAAACCTCCGTCAAGGTAATGGTCTTAAAGTTGGGTCCCAGCTAAACTGCGGAACTCCTTAAAAGCAGAAGTTCTAATTTTGTTTTTGTTTGTTTACTAGCTGATACAGTGCCTAGAAGACACCAGGGCATTCAATAAAAGTATATAGGCTTTAAGAAACTAAGAACCAGAATTGGATCCACCACTGTCAGTTCAGTGGGAAAACTATGTCATGACCCCAAATAACTAGAATGCAAGTATGGTGCTCCATGACATTAAGATGGTTATAAAAAACTGCAGGAGTCCAAGGATACAGAGATTTCTGACTAAGGACAGTGGTGTATATTCACACATCCCATGTCTTTATATAGTGAACTCTCCATTTACAAGACTCTTTAGAAATTGAGATCTAATCTTTTATTGCAGAGTAAATGAAGCCAAGAAGGGAAAGACTGACTTGCCGTTAGTAACTTAAGAAAGGCAGAGTTGTGTCTTTAATCCTGGTCCGATTAGTCTAAGTCTCTCCCCAAGTACACATGGATGCCATGGATGCGTACACACACACACACACACACACACACACACACACACACAGAGCTTTTCTCTTTCCACTTCAAGTTGTCTCTGGTCTCCACTTTTTCAAATCATGAGCAGCATGTACTGTTACAGAAAATATTCTGAAGAGATTATTTGAGGAAGGAAGCACTTGTTTTCCTCTGGGGTAGTAATAGCCCTATGTCAACAATAGCAAGCTGAATTGGGATAATGGTCCAGGACAAAGCAGAAACCTGCTGAAGAGGACAGACAAGATGGGAGATAGACTGTAGTAGGATGGGGAGAGTAGGAGTGGGGCATATCACGACTCATTCTTATCCTTCCCAGTGCAAAGAGGAAAAACTACCTTTTTTCTGTTTTTCTTTTTTCCAGTTTCTTAATAGGTCCTAAAACTAATCCTTTCAATCTCTTAACAGTTGCCTTTCAATTATGATTAATTTACTTAGAGCCTACTATGGAACAGGCCCTTGCTAGCCACCTCAGATACCTTGCCTCTCACCTACCTTAAAAATAACTCTGTAAAAGAAGTATTAGCTTGTTTCTTCAGGGTGGAAATTGAAATTTAGAGCGGTCAAGTAACTTTTTCTGTCCCACAACTGAGAAGTGGTGGATCTGGGATTCAAATCCAAGTTTTGTCTGAATCCAAACTTATGTTCTTCTCTGTACTCTGACATGTTCATTTCAAACTCCTTGATGGAGAAAAGGAAAATTGGGGAACTGTGCCTTATTAAAGCAGATCAGAGAGATATGATACATAATAAACCCAATGCATGACCTGATCTCTACCTAGCACTTTGCCTAAGGCCAAAAACATAAGGTGAACACTTACAGAATAAGTGAATTTAATATGGAATGGTTGGTAACTGAAAGCCTGGTGCAATGTGAACAGTATTATAAGATAGCAAAGAAGAGAATAGTTGGCTGCCCAGAGGAAAGAGAAACCTTTCTATAGGATGTCAGCTGACAGGACCTGGACAATAAATAGTAAGACTGAAAAAAGACCAATAATCCAGAACTCTAACAACAAAGAACACTAACTGGCATTTTACAAAACAATATATTCAAAAGGCAATGAACTGGGTCTGGGGACATAGCTCAGTTGGTAGAGTGCTTGCCTCACATGCACAAGGCCCTGGGTTCAATCCCTAGCACCACAAACAAACAATAAAAGAATCAAAAGGCAATGAACTATGATAAGCGGTGCTCAATATCACCAATAATCAGAAAATAGAAAATTGTCTCACATGTGGTGGATGGAAACACAAGTTGTCGCAGTGTTTTAGGAAAGCTATTTGATAGTATCAAAATTGTAAGTTAGCTGTGTTCTTATATGTATGTTTGTGATTTATCACAAAAGATTGTGATAGAAAAATGGAAAATAAGTATTCATCAATAGGAGACAAAATAAACAAGGATATATACTATTTTAAAAAATGCTTCTTTTAAAGAATGAGATGAATCTGCACTGGATAGATCATGAAATGCTCTCTAAGACATACAGTTAAATGAAAAAAAGGCAAATTGCATAGCAGTAGGAAAATGAGCATTATGTACTCTTTTTGTTAGATTTTTTTAAAGGTTACTTGTGTGTGCCTGAATACAGATGTGAGTGTATGTAAATACATAGAGAGTACTGAATAGATGCTAATGGATGACAATGATTATTTTAAAACTTTTTAGAGGAGTAGGAGTGGAGAAGGATGAAGAGCTTTCAGTTTAAAAAAAAAAAAAGATGTGATTCATTGAGAGTCTTACATCACTTCTATGATATTCCTACCAAAAGTGCATAATCTGAATAACAACGAGAAGATGATCTGACAAACATAAATTGAAAGGTATTCTACAAGATATCCAATTTACCTCTTCAAAAGTGTCAGTGTCACGAAGCAAAAAGGAAAATTGGGGAACTGTGTGTCATTAAAGCAGATCAAAGAGACATGATACATAATAAACCCAATGCATGATCTAGGATTTTCTCTTACCATACAAGTTACTGGAACAGTCTGTCTACTTCCTGGTTATCATGAACTGAACAGCTCTCCTCTGGCGTGCCCCCCCACCATGATGTTTTGCCTCCCCTCAAGCCCAGAGCTTTGGAGTTGGCTGACCATGGATTGAACTTCCAGAACCACCTATCTTTGATCTCCTGAACTCAAAAACTACACAGAACTCTCTTTTGCACACTTCAAAGACACTCAAATGAATTCACCTGGTATAGGAAGACTTCATCTCCAGTCTTGAGTTTTTGGATACCACTCACAATGAAGAATGGAGTATCATGACATCTCTGAGTATTTGTGATTCACAGATTTAGTTTTTTTTATGTTGCCTATAATAATATCATTTCAGGTGATGAGCCAAAGGGAATAAAAGGTAAAAAGAAGAGCCACAGATTAAAAAAAAAAAATCAGTATAGTGTGATGGTGAGTCCAGGTGATAGTTTGGAAATAAGGATATCTAGGGTGGGGTGGAGATCAAAATGAAGCATTTAGACAAACTGGAAAATAAGAAATCTGCCACAGATCAGGAAAGGTATACCTTTGAAAGAATCAGATACCTGCAAACAGTATCACCATATATGCTCATGAAATGCGTGCTATAGAAAGACAGAAGGACAGTCTGTTATTCTGTAGTAAATGTGAAGAACGTCTAAACTAAAAGCCCCCAGAAATTTTAATAAAGGCTATTTGTTAAAAAAAATCATTGAAACATTAAAATTCAAGTCTAGATTAGATGACAGTACTGAAACAATGTTACAGTACTAATGCTACCTAATATTGATAATTAAGATTTTATGCCTTCCTTATACCCAACCTCAAACCCTACAAAAAATAATTTGAATTATTTTAGTGACTCAGTTATTCCATTGGCTATTTTATCCAGGGACTCTATAATAAACAATAAGAAACCCTTTATTAGCTGAAAGGGACAGCTAATACAACTCGCTTATTTTGCAAAAAGATTAAGACCCAAAACAAAGAAAGGAATTGCAAACTCCTAGCTAGAGCTAATGTAAAAACGGTCTCCAGTTCATCATCCATCATTCTTTTTGCTGTATCAAAATCTGAAGGATAAGGCAGAAATAGAAGGCTAGCAAGTGGAATGACTGAATGTTACCCTTTAAAGTTTGGGTGTTTTTATTTGCCCAAAATACAGACTTACTGGTTGTATGGTTTTAAAAGTAAATGCAGGAACCAATGTGATTACAGAAACAGTTATCACAGCCAATACATGCAACTGGTAAGGGATATTCAATTTAGGCTCCTAGGTCTGAAGCAGCAATCAAGGTGATTCTCAGGAATTCTCAATGACATTGGTACCCATCTGGATTTGCTGAAAAGTTTAACGTCCTTTTTTATTATTCATGATTTTGCAGTTCTTCAAATTGCAAGGTGATGGAGAGAGCACGCAATTTCAAGCAGACTATGAAATCATTCTTGAAAATTTGGACATTCATATAGATGGCTTTTAATTTTTCTTGGAGACTGCCTTTCCTTATAAAATCATGAAATGTTTAAAAAAACACGTATACTATAAATTAAACTATATAAATGATAATATTCTCATTACAATAAAATCCTAGGGATAAGAAACTAGTATTTCAAGGACCCATTCCCATTTGTTATTATTCCTAGTTGGAATTGTATTGCTGGAAACTTAGATCTAAATGACTATAAAATGAACATTGACTAGGATAACTATTGACATTCTAATTTATGTAAAAATCATTAAGGCTGGGGATGTAGTTCAGTGGTGGCACATTTGTTTAGCATGCATGAGGGGGAAAAAAAAAGAAAAGAAAAAAAGGAAGAAACATCAGATTCCATACAAGAAACCTTGAAGCATGTCATCAGTAATGTCTTGTGAAGCTGTACACTCCAAAAGGTGTGTCTCTATTTTAAATGTCCATGTGCCTTCGCTCTATAGATTCTAAGACGAAAAGAAAGATGCAGTAGCCAAGTATGGTGGTATGTGCCTGTAATCCCAGAAGCTTGGGAGACTGAGGCAGGAGGATCACAAGACCGAGGCCAGCCTCAGCAACTTAGTGAGGCCCTAAGCAACTTGGTGAGACCCTGTCTCAAAACAAAAAATAGAAAGATGCAGGCTCAGAGACACACCTTACTTATGTCTCATTCTGTATGGGACACTTTTCTTTACTGCCTATCCTGAACCACAGAATCATGCCTACAATTTTTAGTCCTAAAATGTTTTTATAACAATACTAGCATTATTTATTTCAGTCAGGACTTTAGATTGACAACAGAAAAAAGATAATTCAGAATAATGGAATTCACACTACCCAACAAGCCATATACATCTTAATGTGGTCAACTTGAGCATAATTTTATGGAGTAAACTATAGACTTTGTGTTTTGTGTTTCAACCATTAATATCTATTGCTGCTTATTAACTTGGAGAAACCATTAGCAGTGTAGCACGTTAAATGGATTGTCTTTATTCTGTTATAGTCTATTTCTTCTTCCTCTGTCTCCATTCTGAATTGATACTCTTCTATAACTGATACCAGTCTGCATTTGGAAGGGATATGATTTCCCCCCTTTATCCTTGGGGGATTCATTCCAAGATTCCCCCAAGGATGCTTGGTACCAAACTCTATATACTGTTTTTTAATTTGTAAATTAGGCTTAGTAAGAGAATAAGAATAACTAATAATAAAAGAACAATTATAATCATATGCTATAAGTTATTTAAAACTTATGAATTTTTACTTCCATAATTTCCCATTTAATATTTTCACACTGTGGTTGATTGTGCATTACTAAAACTGCAGCAAAGAAACTGCAGATAAAGGAGGACTACTGTAGTTCTTTTATCATACTTACTAATTGCAGAAGATTCTGTCTCACTATCTGCAATATCTCATACTTCATACTTCCTGTTATGTCTTCATCAACCGTAATACCTGACTTCAGCTACCTCTGTTCTTGTTTTTTTACTTGATAAATCTGTTAAAATCCTGGAACTACCATACATTTTCTTCAGAATGCTCAACGTCTTTCAATAATGGCTTCTTTCTTTCTGTGTTGTGTTGTTGCTCTCAGAACTTACTTTCTCTCCTCTGTGCCTATGCTCAGTTGTGTAGGAAGAATGAGAGAGGTTTTGTCTATCTTGGTTTTTTGGCGCAGACAGGGGTCTACATATTTAAATGAATATTATCCAATGAAAGCTCAAGGCTTGCTTAGAGTATACTAATACTGATTCTGCTCATGTAGCATTAGGGCTACATGAGGGCTACATTAGGGCTTCCATTTGCTGTCTTCAAAGCACATCTGAGCAAACATTGACCAGATTAGAACAGGATAGAATTGTATGAAGTCAGTCCAGTAAAGCAATAGGTAGGCATCACTAGCAGTTGTACTGGGCAGTGAAAGGCAAATGGCCTGAATCTGTGAAAACAGGAAAGAGGTCATAGTGAGCACCACAATGGCATGACAATCAGCAGATATATATATATATATATATATATATATATATATATATATCATAGACATATATAGATATAGAGAGATACTTATTATAATGAATTAGTTAACACAATTCTGGAGACTGAGAATTACCAAAATCTAGAGTTGGCAAGTTGGAGACTCAGAAAAGCCAATGGTGTATTTCTTGTCCAAAAGCCTCTCAAGACCAAAGAAGAGCTAATGTTTCACTTTGTGTCCAAAGACTGGAATAGATGAATGTCTCATCTCAAGCTATCAGTAAAAGGAATCCCTTCTTCTTTGCAGAATGGTCAGCATTTTTGTTTTATTCAGGCTTTCTTTCACCTGATTGGAAGAGCACCACTACATCAGGAAGTGTAATCTGGTTTACTTAGTCTTCCAATTTGAATGCTAACCTCATTCCAAAACACCCTGTCAGACATACCTAGAATAATGTTTGACCAAATATCTAGGCACCCCATAGTATGATTGTTGACATATAAAATTAACCATCACAGTGGGATGTTGAAGAACTATTGTTGTAGAACTACTTCTTCCTTCAAATCTGTCAGTTTGCTTCATTTATTTTGGGACTCTGTTGTTTAATGCATATGTGTTTATAATTGCTGTATCTTCTGACCCCCTTAACAATATATAAAGTTCTTTCTTATCTCTTATAACATTTTTAACTTGAAAATTTATTTTGTCTGATATTAGTACAGCTCTCTTTTGGTTACTCTTTGCAAAGAATATATTTTTCCATCCTTTCACTTTCAACTTCTGTCTATGAATAAAAAATGAGTCTCTTGTGAGCAGCATATATTTGTATCATGTATTTTCTTCTCCCTTCTGCCAGTCTTTCCTTTAATTGGTGCATTATTTAGAGTGATTGCTGATAATACAATACCTTTTCTGTCATTTTGCTGTTTATTTTCTGTATGACTGATATCTTTCTTGTTTCTCAATTCCTCCCAAACTGACCTCTTTTGTTTCTTTTTTTTTTCTAGTGTACTATTTTAATTCTCTGTTCATTTCATTTTCTCTATATAATTTAGTTATTTTCTTGGTGATTACTACAGGTATTACAGCAAATTTATACCAATCTAGTTGGACTTGATACCAATTTAACCCCCATAGTGTATCTTAATTCTGCTTCCATCCAGCTCTGTTCTCTTACCACTATTTATGTTGTTATTGTCACAAATTACATCTTTTTGTTTTGTTTTATTTTTGCAGTATTAAGGATTAAACCTAGTTACACTCTACTATTAAGCTACATCTCCACTTCTTTTTATTTCTTGTTTTAAGTCAGGGTCTCACTAAGTTGCCCAGGCAGACCTTGAATTATAATTCTCCTGCCACAGCATTCCAAGTCACTAGGATTATAGGCATGCACCACCGTGCCAGCAACAAATTACATCTTTATACATTGTGTGCCCATTACCATAGATTTATAACTATTGTTTTATGAAATTGTCTAAGTCATATATAAAACAAAAAGAGGAGTTATAAGCCAAAACTAAAGTGATACTAGCTTTTATATTTACTTACTTAGTTACCTTTGCCAGAAATATTTATTTCTTTTTTGGTTTTGAGTTACCATTTAGTGTCATTTCATATAGGCCAAAAGAATTTCCTTCATATTTCTTGAGGAACAATTCTACTAGGAACAAATTCTCTTACCTTTTATTTGTGTATGAATGTCTTAATTTCACCTTTATTTTTGAAGGATAGTTTTGCTGGGTATAGGATTCTTGGATAATTTTTTTTATTTATCACTTTATATTGTCTTGCTTTAAAATATATAATTCTCTTTAGGTTTCCAATGAGTAACTGGCTTTTTATCACACCAGGAATCCTTTATGTATAGGATCCTTTGTGTAAAGCACCCTCTTGTTGCTTCTCTTTGCTTCCAAGATTCTTTTTGGTTCTTGACAATGTTTTTACATTAAAAACTGCCTTAGTGTAGATCTCTTTTAATTTACTTTGCTAAGTTCCTTGGATATGTAAGTTCATGTCTTTCAAAAGTTTAGGCAATTATTTCTACAAATATTCTTTCTGCCCCTCTTTCTCATCTCTTTTGAAACACTAATAATGTAAACATTGATTGATATGCTTGATGATATCCCTTTTCCCTTTTGTCCCAGTGACTCTGGTTTTTTTGTTTGTTTGTTTTTTTCTCTCATCAGACTGGATAATTTCAATCAACCGATCTCCAAGTTCACTAGTTCTTTCTTTTCTTGCTAAAATCTGCTCTTGGACCCCCTTTACTGAGTTTTTAATTTCAGCTCCGTATTTTCATTTTGGCTTCTTTTTATAATTTCTGTCTATTGATAGTCCCTGATTGTCTTTAGTAAATTGTGATGATTTTGTGTAGCTTTTTGAGCATATTTAAGACAGTTAACATCTTCATCTAATGTTATATGTTTAATTGTGCTTTCCCATACATATATTGAAGTCCTAAACCCAGTACTCAAAATGTGACCTTATTAGGAAATAGGGTTTTGGGAAGTGTCATTAGTTCCTTAGGATAGGCCATAATCCAACATGACTAGTGTCCTTATAAGAGGAGGAAATTTGGACAAAGAGACACATACACAGAGAAAACACCTTGTAAAGATGAAGGCAGATATTGGGATGATGCTTCTATGCCACAAGTTTACAGCAACCACAGAAGCTAGGTGAAAGGCATGCAAGAGATTTCAAATTTTCTCTTATAGCCCTCAGAAGGAACCATCTTGCTGGCACTTGGATTTGATATGTACATTATAGTGACAGAAAATATCTAGAAGTGTACTTTATCTAGGAAGTTAGTTGAAGGAGAGAGAAAGGTTGGACTTTCATATTTTAATTAATACAATTTTGATTGCTAGACCTTGTTACAGGGGTAACTTTTTTTTTAATAGATCTTTTAAATATTTATTTATTTTTTTCAGTTTTCGGCGGATACAACATCTTTGTTTGTATGTGGTGCTGAGGATCGAACCCGGGCCGCACACATGCCAGGCGAGCGCGCTACCGCTTGAGCCACATCCCCAGCCCCCAGGGGTAACTTTTTTTAAAAAGTAAATATTCTTTAATTTAAAAACATCCCTCTTTATACAGAGCAAAAAAAAAATCTACTTAACTTATTGACCCATTCGCTACTATTTCTGTGCTCAGGAGCCTCATAATGCATGTTAAGATACCAGAAAATTTCTATTTGAATCCTGGACTGTGTATCTTCTCTATCATTCTGAATCCACTCTTCTCTACTTTGCTCTAATACCCTAGAAGTACTTATCTCTACAGTCTACCTCAGGAACTTCCTTGTCCTTTGGCTTTTGATTGGAGTTAGACATTAGGAGGCATGAGCTGGATTTTGGAGAGAAAGTGGGACTTAGTTCACTGGCTCCCTCTCTGCTGGGTCACCATGAGTTGATTGTATTTTACAACCATAGCTTGCAGATACCCTTCTCCGTATAGCCACTCCTTCTCTTTTTATTTTAAGTGTACAGCATCCCTGTTGGATTCCCTAAACCCTACCCATCCCTTTATTCCTTTACTAAACTTTCCTCAATTACTCCTTTAAAACATGCCATCTCTTTCCTTCTGTGACTCTCGTTCAAATATCTAACAGTAAACATATCTCTCTAGACTGAAGTCAGCCTTCAGCAGGCAAGTTAGACTCCAGAATGAGGGAAGTTTTAGCAATAATTTCTCAGTCCTTTCTGGCCTTTGAACATGCATAAGTCCTTGATTGGCTGTAGGGGTTGGAGAAGTTTGGCAAGTGCAAAGAAGAGTTTTTAGCAACACACACCTGAGAGATGTAACTTGGCCAAACTATAAGGCTCTGTAGCCTTGTTGAATTGAAGATTTTTGACTGGAGTTTCTTCAAATAGGACAAAAATATCCTTCCTGCCTTCTTCTGATTCTGTTCATCATCTATTGCCAATTTCAGGATGTATTAATTTTTTATTACCAAAACAAAATATATGAGAGAGACTACTCATGAAGAACAGAGGTTTATTAGCTCACAGTTCTGGAAATTTAGGGGTTTGAATCTGGTGATGGCCTTCTTGCTGGCAGAATCTAATAGTAGCATACAGCATCACATGAAAAGAAACAGAGATCTTGTGCATATCTGTGTCTATGTGGTCTCTCTCTCTCTTTTTACAAAACTACCTGGATACAATCATGGGGGCTCCATCCTAATGATTTTATCGAATCCTCATCCCTTCCCAAAGACTTCACTTCCAAACACAATAGTCAGATTAAATTTCCACCCTCTTAATACTAGTAACATATGACTGTGGGAATTAAGTTTCCAACACATGAATTTAGGAGGCACACTCAAAATATACCTAGCTTAGCCCCTGACCATAGCAAGCTAGATACTTGAACTTTGGAAATTAAGGCTACCAAGAGTTTGAGCCCACCCAACTATTTGTTCATAACTACCTCCATTCCAAGACTTTAATGGAATCCATCTCTCTTGGCCCAGGGAAATATATGTGCTAGCAATATTTATGTATCTATTTCCAAGGACTGCTGAAATAAATTGCCAACAACTAGGTTCCTTTAAACAACATAAATTTATTTTCCGCAGTTCTGGAGGCTAGTAGTCTAAGATCACATGTTGGCAGGTCCATGCTCTCTCTGATGGCTATAAGGAAGAATCTTTTCTTGCTTCTTCCTAGCTTCTGAAGGCTGTCAGTAATCCTGGGCATTCCTTGGCTAGTAAATGCATCACTCCAGTCTCTACTTGTATTCTTACATGGCTATCTTCTCCCTGTGTGTCTCTTTCCTATTCTTATAAGACTACCAGTCACAATGGATAAAGAGTCTATTGTATCATAAGTAATTTTATCTGTATTGTGCCTATTTTCAAATAAGGTCATGTTCTGAGATAGGGGGTTTGGATTTCAACATAGTTTTTGGGGAAACACAGTTTGACCCATAACAAAATTACTTATCATTTGCAAGGATATCTCTGCCTTCCTGATTCTTGTAGTCCTGGAAGAAAAAAAATAACCTATAAAAAGACTTTAGAACATTTTTTTCCAAGGAAAGCAATAGGTGAACAGAAATGAAAAGCTGTGAACCAGAAGTCAAAAGATAGAACTCTGGTACCAGGTATGGCATAATTTTTCTGTGTTCACTTCCAACCCACCTTATCTCTTCAAACTTTAATTTCCTCAACTATAAAATGAGAATTTATACTTAACAGTTGCCAAAGCAGGTCCCACTGAGCTCCCAAATTCTAAGATTCTTGAACATATGCATCCAGTGCTAATAATGCCTTGCTTAAACTGTGTCCTCAGACTGCTTATACTCAGGGTCTCTCTGGGCTTATTTCCAATTACTCTCCTATTGCCTATGAGATAGTTTGATTTATTTGAAAACATCAGGAGGATTCACTAGCCTTAATTTCAAGTGTCAAATGTAAAAGCTGCATTTAAAGCTCCATAATTGGTGCCAGATGTTTCTCCTAATGCTATTAAATGCTCATCTATCCTTGATTCAAGGAATATTGTGGGTTTTCCTCTCTGGGAAACTCAAATAGAAGCATGTCACAGAGGTCTGAGGGGGAAAGTGGAGACTGCAAAGATTTAGAGCCATGCTGTATGATCTCTCTCATCATCCTACCTGTGAACTTCACTCCTATGTCCCCCTAACCCAACTGATTTGTAGCAGTGACTCCCCTAGGGCATATGCATCTGAGTGCACATACATAGGTGTAGTAACCCTCAAAACAGAACCTGTCCCAGAGCCAATGTTGGAGGGAGGAATGAGGGGTAGGAAGATAGATCAATCATAAGACAAATTTCATCATTCTGACCCACCTCCTTTGACTCATAAATTCAGAACTAGGAATTGATTTGCCTTTACTAAACTGTGCTAAAATACACATAACCTAAAAATTTACCATTAACTCTTTTTTAAGTGTATAGTTCAGTGACAACATTCACATTACTTTGTAGCCATCACTACCATCCATCTCTAAAACTTTTTCATCTTTCCAAATTCAAACTCCGTGTCCATTAAACAACTCCCCATCCCCAACACCCTAGTTCTTGGCAACTCCCATTCTATTTTTGACTTCTATTAATCTGTTCTAGGTATCTCATATAAATAGCATTATACAATATGTAGTGCTGTGGTTTGGTAAGTGTTCTCCAAAGGTCCATGTGTTAAAGTTTTGGTCACCAGCCTGGAGTACTATTGGGAGATAGTATAATCTTTAGGAGGTGGGGCCTACTAGAAGAAAGTTAGGTAATTGGGAGTATGTCCTTGAAGGGAATATTGGTATCTGACCTTTCTTCTTTCTCTGTTTCCTGGCCACCATGAGGTGAATAGGACTCCTCTACCACATGCTCCCACCATGATGTACTGTGTTCCCACAGATCCAAAGCAACATGCACAAGTGACCATCAACTAGAATCTCTGAAACCATGAGCCAAAATAAACATTTCCCCTAACAAGTTAATTATCTCATGTATTTTGTCACAGTGACAGAAAGCTGACTAATATATATACAGCATTTTGTATCTGACCTGTTTCAATTGGCATATGTCTAAAGATTCATCCTTATTGTAGAATATGTCAGAATTAGAAACAGACTCTTCTTGAGACTGTAGAACTTTTCAGTTCCCTTCTAACACTGAGATCCTCTGCCTCTATAGGAAGACATCTCTTCTTTTGTTAACCAAGAGCAAGAACAGAATTTTCTAGCATCCTGGTCCTCACCACACTGTCTTTGCCACAGGATCCTAGGGACCTCAGCTGTAGAGCTTTCTTGGTCCTTATTCATTTACCTATTTGTCCTGCTCTGTCCTAATCCTATACTGTGTGTTCATAATCTTATAGGAAAAAAAAAAAACAGATTTATAAACAAATGTGAAATAAGATGCTCACAGAATTATGGAGCTCCCAGGAACACAAGAGTGAGTAGTTCATGTATAACCAAGAGAATGAAGAAAGTCTCCAAAAGAAGTAAATCTCTGAATTTAATAGAAAAGTAAGTGTTCTCTGTGGTAAAAATAAAAGAATGTATTGACGAAAATGTATAAAGTAAGAAGAAAATCAAGGACAGAATCCTTAGGATTAATCCCAAGGTTTAAGAGGTAGACCAAGGAGCTACAGCAAAGGATAAGAGACAAAAGTGACATAAAAGAAAACCGGAAGGGAGTATTAGAAGAGAGAATCTATTGTAGTGTCAAATAATACCAAGAAGTAAAGTCAAATGAAAACTAGAGTCCACTGGTCCACTGACTGACTGCCTGGGCATCCAGGGGCCCCCCAGAGCCTGTCATCAGAGCAGTCTGAGAGAAGTGGTGAGAAATAAGGAGTAAGTTGGAGATGAGATTATAGAGGAACATTTAGAAAGTTTTACAAAACACCGTACAATAGAAAAACATGCGCCAAGGGAGGTTTGTGGGAGTTTTTTAGTGGCGTGTTTAAGACGGGTGAGACTTATGCAAGTTTGTGGCTGTGGAAATGTAGAGAAGTTGGAAAAACAGGAAAGACTGGGATTTATCAATCAAGTTACCTACCAAGGTATACAGGAGGGGATTGGAATTGGCAGTTTCTCAAGTTTTTTTTTTTTTTTTTGTGCATGTGTGTGTGTGTGTATGTGTGTGTGTGAGATACTAAGGATTGAACATTTACCACTTTACACTTTACCACTGAACCACATCCCAGCCTTTTTTGTCTTTTATTTTGAGGTAGGATCTTGTTAAGTTACTTAGGGCCTAAATTGCTAAGCCTGTCTCTGGACTTGTGATCCTTCTGCCTCAGCCTCCCAAACTGCCAGGATTGCAGGCATGTACTACAGTGCATGATTCAAACTTATAATGTACATACAAATCACCTAGGGGTCTTGGATTCTGATTCAATAGGTCTAGCTGGGGATACAGCTCAGTTGATAGAGTGCTTGCCTCATATGAACAAGGCCCTGGGTTCAATCCCTAGCAACACACACACACGCCAACATTGATTCAATAGGTCCAATAGGTCTAAAGTGGGGCCCACTATTCCTGATTCTAACAAGTGCCTGAGTGGTACTGATGCAGTACTTTGGGGAGCAAGGCAACAGACCTATGAATTGCAATGTGTGTTCATTTGTCTGTCTATCTCCTTGGACCCTGAAGCAAAATCCTTCTTGATAATCCCTATTGTCTGCAACAGTACCTGCCATATAAAAATTTTTTAAATGCATTGAGTATATGAAGGTACTTATCATGTTTTATCTAGAACTATGGACAAGTAGGGAGGAACTCTAAAAGTACCATAACACAAGAATGGGTAAGTAAATTCTAGTACAAATATACCTGGGAATATTCTTAAGTAATTAGAATGGTCTTTAATGGTCCATGTGATGCTATAGGAAAATTCCTAGGATAAAATTTTAGAAAGGGCTGGGTGCAGTGGCTCATACCTGTAATTCCAGCAACTCAAGAGGCTGAGAGAGAAGGATCACAAGTTTGAGGCCAGCCTCGGCAAGCTAGCAAGGTCCTAAGTAACTTAGCAAGATCCTGTCTCAAAATAAAAATATAAAGGGCTGGGGATGTAGCTCAGTGGTAAAGTGCCCCTGGATTTAATCCATAATACCAAAAAATATTTTTTTAGAAAGGATGTCAATTTTTACTTACAGTATGATAATCACTGTGTGATATTATACATTTAGACAAAAAATAATAATATGGAACAGAAAAATTAAGCTACTTAGATTTCTGTTGATGTTGTAAAATTCAGACAAAATAGCACTGCTGAAATATGAAAGAAAAGAAATCAAACATGGAGCTTCCAATGTGGAAAATGAAATAGGTAAATAACCCCCACACATGGTGGCTTAGACTTGGGATTTTATGTATTGTTTTAAAATATATACATTAACTTCTATACACAGTCACTCTCCTGTTCTGATTTGATAGCTTCTCTCCTATCCCTTCTTTCTTTCCTTCCTTTCTTTTCTTATGCGTTCCCTCTTCACTCCTCTTTTAAGACATCTCTCCCTTAAGGAATTCCCATTCCCAGAGATATCTCATCAAAGGAGCACATGAATAGCTGACATTATGTAATGCTTTGACATTTGGTGTTCCCAAGGCATTACCCCACCCCTGATGCAGAATAAGCTGTCAGAGCATGAAATTGGTATTTTTACATATTCTTAATGTACAGATGTCAGTCTGAAAACCATTCACTAGTGTTATGATTACATTCTTTGTCTCATTTTCTTTCTTTGCCAAGATCTGTTCTTGTGATTTCTTTTCTTTTGGGAGTTTCAAAGAAGGAAGACAAAACTTTAATGATCCAGTTTGCTGATTCTGCCAAAAGGCAAAAGTAAACTTTTAAGTCTCTGACCGTTTTTGGCAATGATATCGCTTGGCACAAGAGCAAAGATGTAACAAGAAGGACCAGATGCAAGCTGGAAATACAATCAGTAGCCCACTTGATAGCGCCAGATTCCTCAGTGGGTTCCAAATCAAACATGCTTGCAGTTTACACATTTGTTATTCTGTGCTAATCACATAAATGAATAGCTTAGGCTTACAGGAAAAACAGCATGTCTGAAAAATAGAAACACTATAGAAAATCTACTAGGTAAAAGCAAGAAGGGATTTAAAGATATTGGTCCTTCCTCTCTGTACTCAGCAATATCCCTGTTGGATCCCTGACAGGCGGGTATTCAGTCTTTGTTGAGCTCCTCCAGTAATGGACATCTCTCTACCTTATGAAGTGACCTATTTCACATTAGGACAGTTGGCATATACCGCCCAAGATCCTTACCCCTTGTAATAACAGCACCAACTTCCTTGGAGGAACTGCTATTTCTTCGTTGCTTGTGATTGTTCATTTCATGACAGGACAGCCAGTCACAGGGGTATTGCCTCTCCCTGGTCACAGAGGTACCAGGCTGCTCCCCAGCCTGTGTGCCCTCCTATCCATTATTTGTCTTTCCTCTTGTCTTCTCTGTACTGCAAGGAGTGGAGACTGACCCACTCAGCCTCTAAGTCTCAGGCTCCCTAATGGCTGGGTTTAGGTGGGTGTGACATATAGAAGGCATCAGCAGACTGGAGGGTGAGAAAGGGAGAAGCTTTCTTCCCCTTCTTTCTTACTGCAGCTGTGTTTCTTCTATGATTTGGCTCCAGCTCCTGCTGGACAGACCCACTATGGTTCCAACTTCTGCTAGGTAACCCCAGAAATACCACTTTCTCCCACTATTTCTCCAACCTATGGTCAGCAGTGGCATCTAGCTGTTGGTGATAATTGGTTTTTTTCACTATTTCCCCATAGGCTTCTGAAGCTCTTCCATCACTTGTTTTAAAAAAATTTGTAGCTGTATATGGACAGAATGCCTTTATTTTATTTGTTTATTTTTATGTAGTGCTGAGGATAGAACCCAGGGCCTCATGCATACTAGCCTCAGCCCCCTGTCACTTGTTTTTAATCAATAAATTCCCTCTGCTAAATATTGTACTCAAAGTGACTTCTATTTCCCAGGTCACATGGATATATTTCAACATGTGACCCAGGTCTGACAATCATAGGGCCTATTTCTGGCCTCAGTAATTGGCTCAGGGATGAACATATGTCCCAAGCTGGATGTATCAAAGTGCTCAGGAACTATCTACTCTCTTGCTGATGGGGGTCACTGAGCCTGGGAGTGTATGGCCATGACTATAGTGTTCATCTGCAAAGTGAGAGAATGAAGCTAACACACACACACACACACACACACAGAGAGAGAGAGAGAGAGAGAGAGAGAGAGAGAGAGAGAGACCCCACAAGGGGATGGGGAGATAGCCAGTGACAGTTTTCAAGTTCTCAGTTTCTGAAACTCTACCCTGAAGTACCCACATACATGAACCAATTTAATCTTTTTTCCCCCTTAAACTCCCTTGATTTGGGTTTTTGTCAGTTCCAACTCCAAAATAAGGCTGACTAATAGAGATAGTAGAAAACTATCCTCAGGAGGAAGCCCAAATCTGCTTCTCTGTAATCTCCCCCAGTCAACTCTGGGGTCCACAGCAGTAGCAGCTGCTCCCCACCCTGCAACCCATCTCATTTTTAGCAGGGAACCAGGACATGCTCTTTGCCCTCCTTCTCCCCTCCCCTACTGTCCCTTGTATCCACTGGCTCTCTTGCTCCTTTCAGGGTCTCTTCAGACCTGACTCCTCTGTAACTCTCCCCTCCCATATGTGATGTTGGCAACAGTGGTCCCAGGAACTGGCCAGAGGCATTCCCAACCATTCCTGTCATAGAGATTTGGATGGCACTCTTTCCGTGATCCTTAATATGCTGAAGCCAGTCCTTGTGTTCTCCTCACTTTCCTGTTCTTTTCACGACCTTAGAACCCTATGGCCTTCAACCTTTCCTCACATTTTTTTTTTGACAACTCACATCTATATTTTGTTATACTCTAAAATATACAGGAATGTTGAGGTACTGAAAAAATGCAAGTAAATACAGTATTCAAGTAGTCACTATTTCTATGTATATGCTCATTCATTTTTAAAAAAAAACTACAAAATTATCAAATAGATCAAAATACTGTTCTGTGTTTTCACACTTTATATTCAGAAAACCAACTGATAATTTACAATGTCATAAATTTTCCAGTTTCACAATACAAAAGGATAAAATAAAATTGGATATCATTTTGCTACAATTTATGAACTTTACCCAGACCTCTAAGACCCCCTACATAGGTGAAATCATTTTTACTGGGAAAGTGACAGTTACAGTAAAATCAGAACCACATAAAGTATTAGCCCACATGTCAGCCTTTTCTCTCTCTCTCTTTTTTTTTTTTTTTTTTGTTGTTACTTGAAAGGTAGCCTTCAATTTGGCAGGCAAGTGCTTCTCCCTCCAAAGAGTAACAAGTTACAGACATGCTACTCTAAATCTGAACCTTGCCTAATACAGAAATACCTTCCAAGAAACTTGGTGATGTTTAATTTATGAATAACAAGGGAATATTTTTTTCCTCACATTTTGAGGTCTCTGGTGCCAGACATCAGCCTGGTGCTGTTCACTGAATGATCTCCAGAGATTCTCTGTCTTCAAGTGTTGGGTTCTTACCATTTGGGATTCAGGGCAGAGGATATAGAGATGTTCCTCAAGGATGGAAGCCCAGGAGATCAAAAATTCACTAAAATATGGGCATTTTTATTTTTAATCTTCATAACATACCTGACAAAGTGAATATTGGTGGGGCATGGTGGCATATGCCTGTATTTCTTAAGGCGATGTAGAAGGGTATAGGTAGCCAGGGTAAGATAGCGAGTGAGGAGGTCAGAGGCAGGATCAGATCAAAGGAGATGGAGCGGATCTTCCAATGAGGTCAACTTCCTGGTTGATGGAAGTGCTCGTGAACACAAGCAGCATACTCAAACAGACACTTCCATACTTGTGCCCCAAGTGGGTATCCAATAGAAAAACTAAAATAGACATGGACATAGGGGGCACCAAAGAATAATAGTAGAGCATGGACAGGGGAGGAGATAAGGAAAGAAGGAAATTCCAGAGTCCATAAAAAGAACAAGCCAAATTTTCCCACCAGACCCTGGCTCTAGGGACCCTTCTCTTCAGAGAAGTCTGTTACTGTGACTTTTGCAATAAACTGCTGCTTGCTCTCTCTGTATCCTGTTCTTCAACTCTTTACTGAATGGAGACAATGAACCCAACACCCGTAGACAGTAACAATTCCAGTGACTTGGAAGTCTAAGGCAGGAGGATTGCAAGTTTAAAGCCAGCCTCAGCAACATAGGGAGGCCCTAAGCAATTTAGCAAGACCCTGTCTCTAAATAAAGTACAAAATAGGGCAGGGGCTGTGGCTCAGTGGTTGAGTGCCCAAGTTCAATCCCCGGTAACCCCCACCAAAAAAAAAAAAAAAATGCTGGGGATGTGGTTCAGTGATTACATACCCCTGGGTTCAATCCCCAATACAAAGAAAAAAAAGTTGATGTTTTTATTTTCATTTTTCAGGTAAAGAAATGGAGACTTGAGGAAGTTTAGCAACTTGCTTTAGATGCATAACCAGTAAGGGGTGAAGCTGAGACTTGAACAAGTCTTGAAGGGCCAACCCTGATCCCATTCTCTCCTACTGCCTATGCTTTTAAAAACCAATAGTTCAAAGAGAGAGGGAGTTTCCTTCCCTGCTACAGAGCTCTGATGTGTCCTTCTGGATGGAGATGTAGGGTGACTGAGGTGTTCATATTTGATTTCTGCAAAAAGTAAGGTTTTAAAAAATGGAACAAGGCTGGGGATGTGACTCAAGCGGTAGCGCGCTCTCCTGGCATGCGTGCGGCCTGGGTTCGATCCTCAGCACCACATACAAACAAAGATGTTGTGTCCGCCGAAAACTAAAAAATAAATATTAAAAAAAAAAAGTGTAAAACCCAAATCCATGGTCCACTTGATTTTAACCTTGACTTACACAGTGTACCTACCTCAGGGCATTTTGAGAAATCCTCTCAATCCATGAGTGAGGCCCAGAGGATAAAGTGTTTGCCCAAGTCCACACAACAAGGCACAGGACAAACAATGGTGTATCCACTGAGCTGAAAGGAGAAGGGCTGAAGCCAGGCATGGTGGCCCATACCTGGAATCCTAGCTACTCAAAAGAAAATAAAAAATGTTTAAAAAGGACTGGGCTTATAGCTTAGTGGGAGAGTGGTCGCCTAGCATGCATGAGGCCCTGGGTTCCATCTCTAATAATTAGGGATGTTTGGGCAGGGAGGAGAGGGACTGAGTCCTGTCCTGGGCATGCCAACAACTTCATCTAAGGTCAGTTTCAGATACTGATGTGACATTTCCAGTTTCCACTCCACCCCACTCTTACTCACATAACCAGGCTCCCTTAAAAACCTTGTCTCCAAACATGCTGATCTTGGAGTCTAAAAATCCTAGACGCCCAGAGCTTGGACTCTTCAAATCTACTGATGGAGACCACAAGGCCAGAGCGAGGATGAAGCATCACATAGTCAGATGGTGAATAGTTCATTTGTTTGATCAACAGGCACCTACAATCTCCTAGGCTGGGTGAAACCCATCTGCCTGCAGGGAGCTTTTAGTCTGGAGGAAGGAAAGAGGCAACAATTAAACGAGTCAACTAATCAATTCCAAATTATGTTGAGGGCTATGAATAAAACCACAAGCCCTTGTTCAGTATAACTGGGGTGGGGGAGAGCCTATTCTAGGTCAAGTCAAGGAAGCAATGTTTGAGAAGATGACATTTAACTGGAGATTTGCAGGATAAGAAGGTGTTAGATATAGAGATCAAAAAGCCAGAGTGAAGGGCTGGGGTTGGGGCTCAGTGGTAGAGCGCTTGTCTAGCATGTGTGAGGCACTGGGTTCTAACCTCAGCACCATATACAAATAAATAAATTAAATAAAGGTATTGTATTCATCAACAACTTAAAAAAAAAAAATCCAGAGTGAAGACTATTCCAGGTAGAAGGACTGACATGAACTAAGGTTCTGAGATAAAAATAATTCTAAATATTTAACACTTACTATGTGCCTGGCACTATTCTAAGCAAATTACATATATTACTTTATTTATTCTTCACAAAAGCCCTAGGAGGCAGGCAATATTATTATCTCCATTTTACAGATGGGGAAATAAATGCATAAAGCTGAACAGGTAGTAAGCGATGGAGGTGATGCAGGATTCAAACCCAGTTGTATGATGCCAGAGCCCATATGCTTGACCATTCTCCTATGCTGACAAAGTTGGTACCTACACCAAGGTGCCTCACTTTTATTTCAATCCTTACTCCTTGAGCATATACACATAGATAGGTACTTACACAAAATTACTCCCGAATTTTCCTTTCAGGGATCTGTATACAAACAAGGGATGTCCAAAGATACCTTCTTCAATCAGGAGTTGCTAGAAATGAGGTACCCATAGTGAATTGGTGTTGACACCTAACAGTAAGGGGCTCTGTCACCTAGTCTAGGAGTCTGGCTTCAGGTCTCATGTGGCAGTTTCCTAGATGTGCCTCCTAGTGCAGGCAGCTCAGGGGAATTGGTGGCAGATGGTGGCAGGAAAGGAAGTGACAGCTCACTGCAGGTCTATTTGGAGTCTGAGCAGAGAGTCCAAGGCTATGGTAGATTCATCTCAATGATATGTGCTCAGAAACGCACCCTCCCAAAGTGGAGGGTCATGGTAGCAACAGAAACTGTCTAGAAAAGGCAGACCCTAGTCCTCCACAAGGAGGGATAGGACCTAACATAGACAAGTTGTCAAGAACTCAGTTGCTTAAAACAATGCTGCCTTCTACCCACCTTTGACTCCTTCATTCATTTATGTGTGCATTAATTGCTGGTTAATTTTTTCATCTGGTCATTTATTCATTTACTCTGGCCAGGCATGGTGGCACATGCCTATAATCCCAGTGACTCAGGAGGCTGAAGCAGGAGGATTCCAAGTTTGAGGCCAACCTCCAAAACTGAATGAGCCTCTAAGCAATTAGTGAGACCCTATCTCAAAAAGTTGGTGGGGAATCTGATGATGTAGCTCAGTGGTAAAGCACCCCTGAGTTCAATCCCTAATGCCCAAACAATAAAAAACAAATTAAAACAAACAAACAAACAAATCAACAAACAAAAAGTTTACAAATAAGAAGTGGTCCCTACACTAGCTTGCAGTCTAGTGGGGTTGGAGTGACCATGATTCAGAGAAGAATTCCTGGGGGAGGTGACACTGAGCAAAGTCCTTCTAGAAGGAGTAATGAGGGAAGAGCAATTTGGACAGGAAACAGCAATTACAAAGCTACACTGATTTAAGGGAGCCTAGCTCAGCTGGTTAAGGGCAAAACTTGCTCATGTGCCCACAAAACCTAAATATGGAGGGATGTAGGGCAAAACCTACATAAAGGGATGTCACTATAAAGGGATGTAGGGCAAAACCGAAATAAAATGACAATTAATTAATACTACTAATAATAATGTAACTGTTACCTCACCTTTGTTCCAAGGCAAAATAATGTAATTCGTGACAGAGTAGCAAGGACACAGGCCTGGAGATCGGGAGGGCTCCAATCTGAGCTCTGCCACTGTCAGTAGGTGACCTTGGGCACGTCCCTTCTACTCTCCAGACTTCAGTTTAACCCTGTGTAAAATGACGGGGGAGGATTATGATGATGTCTTAGGGCTCTCTTCCAGCTCTATCATTCTGTGATTCTAAATCCCTTTATAACAAACTCTAGGAGAGGAGCTTTACTCTTGCAAATGGAGTGTAAAGTTAATCCTGCCTGTGCCAAGGCTAACTAATGTGTGAGTGTGGTTTATCCTACTTCATTAGACCCTGACTCCCCACAGAGCAAGGCTGAAGGCAGCCTGGGCAGGTAATGCTCAAGTGTTGCTGAACTGGGTCTCCTAATGGAAAATGATTTTTCCCCACTTTTTCTCAGCTTTATCAACCCAAACCCTATAACCTCCATTTGCCATGCTGTCACCTTTCCACAGGTGCAGATTCAGATCCAAACAGATGTATAGTAATTTTGTCCTGATACCTTATTTATAAGTGTGCCCCACCCACCCACCCGCATTGTGCTGCAGGTGAAGTCATCATTTTATATGGGAGGAAACTGAGCCCAGAGAGGTTAGATCACTTGTTAGGGGAGGCACAGCCTTGTGTGCTGTATGAAGTGTGGACATGGCTGGGCAATGCTTACTAAGAGGAGGGGAAAAGGGAAGGTATTTGGGAAGCTCTGGGGTAATGTCCCCAGGTGAAAAACTTCCCCAAGGATCTTAACTTTGGTAAAAATTCTTGCAGCTTCCCAAGTCACTTTTTTTCCTTTTCATTTTTCAGAGTAACAGGCATGAGTTTATTAGAAGGGATACAGAAGAGGAAAAGGGGACATTCTCAAGGAAGGGAGTGGGTCCTTTCAGAAAGAAGGATCCCAAGTCACATTTTTAAGACTAAAGAAGAGCCCTCTTTGTAGGTTGTCTCCTTTGAAGACAAAATTGAACAGTCACCATCTTTGAGTCCCTCAGTTTTTCTTCTTTTATTGTGAGGTATTGCGCAGATGCTAAAAAATGCATATTAAAAGGGAATACTGGTGACCCCCCCCATCTAATCAGGAAATAGAATACAATGTTGAGTGAAAGAAGCAAGACACAAAATACTTCCAGTATGATCCCATTCTTCAGAAGTTAGGAAAACTGACAAGCAGAAGAGGGGAAGAAAAGGGAAAATACTGGGGAATGATATTAGCTAAATTATATTGCTATATTGTGAAGAATATGTAACAACAAACCGTACCTCTATGTATAACTACAATGCACCAATAAAAAATATGAGATTACAAAAGAGTACATAAGAGCTGGAAATTATCTTAGTAGTAATCTAGTCCTGGCTAGAAGCAAATTACCTGATGAACTTGTTTTCAAAAGTACAAAAGATTCTGGAACCTCATGCCCTAGAAATGGGGTTTTGGAGTCTAGTAAGACTGGGATTTAGTAGGTCAACTTAACCATGTGTATTTCTTTTTCAGGAATGGGGACTGAACTCAGAGGTGCTCTACCACAAAACTACATCCCCCCGCCAGCCCTTTAAATTTTTTTGAAAATTATTTTTGAGACAAGGTGTTGCAAAGTTGCAGAGATTGTCCTCTAACTTGTGATACTCCTGTTTCAGTCTCCCAAGTGGCTGGGATTATAGCTATACTCCACCACACCTGGCCATGAATATTTCTTTTTTTAAAATATTTTATTTTTTATTTGTAGTTGGACACAATACCTTTATTTTATTTGTTTATTTATTTTTATGTAGTGCTGAGGATCGAACCCAGGGCATATGCTAGACAAGTGCTCTACCACTGAGCTCCAGCCCCTGTCCCCATGAGTATTTCTTAAAGCCTTCACTTCCTGCTTTCTACCCCCAGCTGATTCTGATGATTGACAGGCAGGGCATTCACAGTCCTAGACAGCTCCGGTTGACAAAGGGAGAGACTGAGGCCAGATTAGGGGAGGTAGAGGGTCTGTGGAAAGCCACATCTCATTTCACTCCAAACTCTTCAGTTGCCCAGGATAGAACTGAACCAAGCTGCATATCTAAGAGTCTTGATCTATTAATAGTGTTTTCCCCCAATATTGTTTTTGTGGTTAACACGTTTCATTTTTTGAAGCAGCTTAAAAGATTCCCAGCCACGCTGCAAGGCTCTCAGATTTGTGCAGTGTTTACAATGACTTTGTTGTTCATTAAACAAATTTACCCAGACTAACCCAACATGAAAGAAATCATCTTGTTTACAATGAGATCCTGACAAAAATACGTGTAGCAAAGACAGACAAACACACATAAACCTGGATTGCCGGGTGGGACATGATTTACTGTCGTATTCAATTTTTCTCATTAGAACTTGTTTTATTTGAACATGACTCAGTACCCCGTGTAAATGTGAGGTTGTTAATCTTATTACTATATGGAAAACAAATTAATTAGTATGCATGCTATTGGAGATGAGTTGTTAGGTTGGTGTTGGAAAGATTAGGAAAACGCACTCATTACTCCAAATGATATCTGATATACACGTCTGACTTCCACTTTAAGATTGGTTCCAATATATGGGCAACAAATATAGCTAATAAAAATCAAATTGTTGTGCTCAGCATCTAGATGTTGGTGTTGGCCAGAGTCACATTTGCTGGTTTTCTTTGTTTTAAAACAAAGGTCATTTGTGGTGTGGTGAACAATTGCTTGTCACTTTTCACCTGCTGAAAACTCACCTGTGGCAAATGCCTTCTCAGATGCCAGCTCCCGGCCAATTCTCAGACCCAGCTAGCAGTGATTTCTTTCCTCTGCTTGGTTACCACATGTTATATGCCACCCCACCCAGAACTTTCTACCTTCTTTAAATAGTCATAACAACACACTTCCTATTTCCAGGGAACTGTGTGGATTAAACAAATTTTTAAAAATAAACGTATAAAAGCCTCTTGCAAAGTGATTTGCCCATATATATTAAGAATCATGCAAAAATTCAGGCTCTTTGACCCAGAAAAATCTTAAAGTGTTGGCTATATTCCAATGTTGCAGGAGGAAAACAACATAAAGATTGAGGAAGTTCTTCATGTACTAACGTAGACCACTCACCAAGATGGATTGCTGGATGTACATGTGCACTATCTCTATAAGTATTCTGGTGACACTGATTACCAGGTTACAGGAGGTAGACTGAAGAGACTCCTTCAGGTTCCTTCTGTATGTTCTGAATTTGAGCAATATGTATGCAGTTCCTAGTTTTAAAAAAGGAAAAAAAAATAGAACTCTAAATCAAAAAATAAAATCTAGTAGGAAGGAAATATTTGTTCAAGTAAAAATTCAATCAACAAAACCAAGAATCATTTGTGGTATTGGACTCCAGTGCTTCTCAAATATTTTTTGACTCTGATATTCTGATTTTTTTTTCCTTTTCTTTTCTCCCCACCCCCCCCCTTTTTTTTTTTTTGGTGGTGGTGGTACTGAAAATGGAATCCAGGGGGCACTCTACCACCACTGAGCTACCCCCCAACCCAAGCCTTATATTATTTTGAGACAAAGCCTCACTAAGTTGCTGAGGGTCTTCTAAATTTTCAGAGGCTGGTCTTGAACTTGTTATCCTCCTGCCTCAGTCTCTCAGGTAGCTGAAATTACAAGTATGCACTCTTACACCTGCTCCTGCTATTCTTTTCAAAAACACTCACTTATTAATATCTCACACACAAGTGACCCACTTTAGGCTCTAAGTAACATTTCAAACCAGAGCATGGATGATGACTACCACCAACCCTTAAAAGAACCTGGGCAAATCTTCTTTTTTCTGGACCTCAAGGTCTTCATCTCCAAAATCAGCCAATTGTATGAGATTTTCTCGATGTTCTCCCTGGCTCTGAAGGTCAAGGATTCTCTGATAAAAACATGTCAAATCTCCTCCAACGTGAGCCTGCACTTGGGGTAGCAATTGGAGGAAAGGAGGTCCATGATACTTGTAAAATAAGTTACAAATGTACCTGTGGACACATGCCTCAGCACCGCCCCCCCCGCCTCCTTCCTTAAGAACTGTATGGGGTAGGGAATAGGAGATGTCCCTGAGTTCAATCCCCAGCACACACACAAAACAAACAAACAAACAAACAAAAAACATCCAGAAGATATTCTGGGAGGTTATAAGAAACCAATGCAATCATCTTTGATTCACAACTGTCACTTGTAATTTTGCCCAAGTCTTGGTACTTCAACTTTCTTACTGGATAACCTTGGGCAAAACCCTGAGTCAAGATTCAGTTTACTCAGCTATAAAGTGGGTATGATAATTGCTTTGCTGCTTCCACAAATTCTGGGTATAGGCATCTAATTTATGACAGAAATAGAGCTAAGGAAAGAGAGCCTACAATGAGTTTGTCAAACCGTTGTTTGGTTAGTTAAAAGCACTGCTTATCAAGTTACATTTCATTTGTTGATAGATGTCCTGGGTTGTGGCAAGAACATGGTGTGTAGTTATGATACTCATTCATCACTGGAAGCTAAATAAATTTATAAAAGCCTTTTGCAAGACGATCTGCCCATATATATTAAGAATCATGCAGGAATTCAGGCCCTTTGACCCAGCAAATCTAGATCTGGGGATTTTAAAGAAATGACAAAAATAGGAGAAAGTGATATGTATGAAGACATGCACTTTGGGATTATCTGTGATAGTGAAAAATTGGAGTCCTTCTAAATATGCAATACCAGGGAATGATATATCCACTTAAAAGGGTATTAAGCAGCCATTAAAATAATTATTAAAACATTTATTTTTAAATGGTAATTATGAAGACCATGTGGCATTGTAATGATAAACTGTTACACAAGAAAGCTGAATACAAATCTGTAACTACACTAATAAATCACCTATGTAAATTTTGCCTGCCTATAAGAAAGGACAGAAAAGGAACACTGTACAGTTCATTTGTAAGGATGGTAGGATTAGGGATAATATTCATTCCTTTTAATTTCTTTTATTGTTATAACATTATAAACTAAATAAAAATCTGGGGGAAAATACCATGAAAGCAACAGATAGATACATTCTGTTGTATCCTTCCTAAATCCTTTCACTGAAAAAGGGATTAAAAGTGGCTTACCATAGCAAATCATGAAATAAAACCCACATACTGCACTTGCTCCAGACCCTCCTACCCTTCTGAGAATAAATTAAAATACAAACACCAGAGCTGAGTTTTTAAAATCCAGGATTAGCAGCCGGGCGTGGTGGTGCATGCCTGTAATCCCAGCTACAGGGGAGGCTGAGGCAGGAGGATCAAAAGTTTGAGGCCAGAGTTGGGACGTAGCTCATTGGCAAAGCACTTGCCTCAAATATGCAAAGCCTTGGGTTTGATTCCCAATTCCAAAAAGAAAAAAGAAAAGAAAAATCCATCAACAAATACGAAAAACTTCGAGGCCAGCCTCAGCAACTTAGTGAAACTCTGTCTCAAAAAATAAAAAAGGGCTGGGGATATAGCTCAATGATACAGTGTCCTGGGTTCAATCCCTTCAATCCCTAGTACTGAAAAAATTCCAGGGTTATCTCATTGTATTCCAAACATATAAAGGAAAAATAATTCCTTCCCCCCACCCTTCTCTCTCTTTAATTAAAAGTTATCTCAGCCAAGTCCCAATTCTTTTGTTGTGGTGGTGATGGTGGTGCTCAGGGACCAAAGCCCGGCTTCATGCATGCCAGGCAAGCACTCTACCATTGAGCCACATTCCTAGACCCCAGGCTAGTTCCATATGTCTGTTCTTCCCTATTGGCAGGGCCTGGCTCACCATTTTGACCACACACATTTCTCAACCTGTTAACTTCCACTCAGATTTATAGATTTTGCTGGAGAAGGTCCAGTCAAGACCAAAGGGACCTCAATAGTCTTGCTTTATGAAATGAGTGTGCTAACTTCTGCCCAACTGCAACCTGGGTCTGGTGTCAGGATTCTCTGAGATAATGTGCAGGAAGACACAAAACTGCTTTGCGAATCCTCTAAGACTGTCCAATTGGATCTTATTTTCTATGAGAATCAGTGTGGATCGAGCCACAAAAAGACATGGAAGAAACAAATGAATATTGCTAAGTGAAAGAAGTCAGTCTGAAATGACTGTCCATAGCATGATTTCAATAATATGGCATTCTAGAAAAGGCAAAGCTATATAGAGATAGTAAGAGGATCAGGAATTGGCAGAGTTGATGGCTAAAGAAAGAAGGGGTAAATAAGTGGAGCACAGGGCATTTTTAGGACAATGAAACTACTGTGGATGGATGTAGTGGCACACACCTCTCATCCCAGTCACTTGAGAAACTGAGGATCAGGAGTCCAAGGTTGACTTCAGCAACTTAGCAAACCTCTCAGCTATTTATTGAGAATCTGTCTCAAAATAGAAAATAAAAAGGCTGTGGTAAAGTACCCCTGGGTTCATTAACCAGTACAAAAACAAAACAAAACAATGTAGGCTGAGTGGGCTGGGGGCTGGTAGAGTTGTCTAGTAGTAGAGTTGTCTGCCTATCATTCTCAAGGCCAAGGGTTTGATCTCCAGGATTGCCAAAAAGAAGAATTAGTGTGATATAATGAAGGACACACAGAGGTAGAAACAGGGTGGATGGGAAGAGGGGATTATTAAGCTTTAAAGAAGCAATATAATGTTAATGGTTCAAACATTTGTCTGTGAAATCAGAACTGCCTTTCAAATTTGGCTCTGCCATCTCCTATGTGATCTTGAGCAACTTTTGGTATCTCTGAGCCTCAGTTGAAATTTTATCTGTGAAACAAGAGCTTTAGTAAAGCCTGCTGCACACATTTGTTTTGAGGATGAAATTTAATAACATATGTGAAGTACAGTGCCCAGTGAATGTTCAAGAAATGTGAGCTAAAAAAAAAAAAAAAAAATGTGGTAGGTAATCCCAGCTACTCAGAAGGCTGAGGTGGGAGGATGATCTGAGTCTAGGAATTCAAGACCACACCAGTCTGGGTGACATAGTGAGACCTCAGTCTTGTCTCCCCTCCAAAAAGCAGTCAGAACTGGTCATGCATACCTGTAATCCTAGCAACTTGGGAGGCTGAGGCAGGAGGATTCCAAGTTCAAAGCCAGCCTCAGCAACTTAGGGAGGCCCTAAACAATTTAGTGAGACACAGTCTCAAAAGAAAAAAAATAAAATAAAGGCTGGGGATGCAGCTCAGTGGTATGGCACCCCTGGGTTCAATCCCCTTTACCAGAAAAAAAAAAAAGTTTGAAAATAAGATTTAAAAAAGAAAGAAAAAATATAACAAACGAAAATGTCAGTTGCTCTCATTAGTTCTGCCCTTTCCTCTAAATTGCTATGGAAACTCTGGCAATTCTATTTCTCTCTCTGGGTTTCTTAGTGTCTCCATCTGTTAAATAAGAGAAGAGATGTGAGTGTGTGTATAGATTTGTGTATACACGGTAGAGGACCTCTCATTAATGCACTATTGACTGCCATTATTTCTTGCTGTTTTCTCTCCAGGATCTAAGATTTTCTTCCCCCTTTAACTCTGCCCAACTGTGTTTTAACCCAGCAACTCAACATCCAACACTGTCTTTTCAGAATTTTAGCAGCAGTATCATGACAGCTGTTAACCTTACAGCCCTCAGATGTGCTTGAGTTGAATTTCTTTGCTTTCTTTCTTTCAGTGCTAGAAAAGGATGCTGTAAAAAGAAACACACAATTTTTCAACACATGAGTTCTGCCAGCCTCTTTCTATACAAACCTTCACTCCTGTCAGAAATGTGGGGCCCTCAGCTCTTCTACCAAAAGATAAATATATTTAGTCAACCAAAAATGATTTTCTTTAAACAGCCTTGAGGAATCTAAACCCATCCTAACAATACTTTGTGGAGCAAGTAGCCAGCTGTTATATCATTTGGTTCTCACACCACCATGGGAAGAAAGTTGATGGGGCTGCAAACACACTCCCCATTATACAGGTGAGCAAACTGAGGGAGCAGAGAGGTGAAGTCATACTTATAGGATGTGGAAGCAGGAGCTAGAGGCCAAAAGAGGGCTCAAGAGGCCCAGTCTAGGGAAGATTTTTCCCTTCAGTACATTTGTTCTTCTGACTCTCACATGAACATCTTTTATGTGCAAGTTCTGTGCTGATTCTGGGGTTGATGAAATGGATCACACATTGTGAAGACAAGAGGACAAGGAGATATGACAAAGTGACGAAGGCACCAACAGAAGTGTAGGCCCTAGAGGGAGCTGATAAACTCATTCATGGAGTGGCCCCAGGCACAAAAAATATAAAAAAAGCAGTCAGCAGTGACTCCTACTCAGCAAGGGCTCAGTCAGAGAGGCTTGGCAAGGAGGTCTTGCAAAGCTCCCAAAGAATCCAGATGATCCCATGAATGCCACCTGGGAGTTGTGGGCAAGAGTGCTCTAATGCAGTTCTTCCTGTATCTTCTTGGGTACTTATTTCCTCAGCTGGTCCCAGTTTCAACACTATAAAGTTTTCTCTCTCCTCCTGTCTTGCCAGTTCTTAAACAGGCTATGATTTTCTACCTCCAAGTTATTGTTCACGCTGAACCCTTAGTCTATATCATCCTTGTCCCCATCTTTTCCAACTCAATTTTCCAAACCCAGATGAAATGCTGAAGATGAAGAAATCTTCATAGATGCCCCCTAGAAGGAAGGAAGGACTCCTCCTTCAATTCCCTAATTATATTTGATTAAAATCCTGATCAAGTTCTACCTTGTGTTATAGGTTTATTTCTCCAACCTGATTGCAAGCAACTTGAGGACAGAAAGCATTTATCTCCCTTCAGGACTAAACGCTATATCAAGTTCTCTTTGATGGATGGGATTGAATTCAGAAGTGTCTTTGGTACTTCTAAGGCAAATTGGGAATAGTTTGCAAATCTGGCTGCTGGAACTTTTGCAGTCTGGATGCTGCTACCCTGATAAGTTCCAATTCTCAACATCTGGACAGCTGCAGACTTGATGAGGAGGGTAGGGATTGGTGAATCACAGTGGTTTAGTCCTGGAAAAGTTTCTAAGTCACTGTTTCTCACAGATGATCAGATATTTCCTGCAGTGGACTGACATGGGGAAGTTAAACATTCAGGTTCCAAGTGTCTCATAGCACTAAATCAAGCTCTCCAGGGCCAGCCCACGGGTCTATATGGGAGTCCCCTCACGCTGAAGTTTAGAAGCTCCAGTATAAGGGAGCAGAAAGACCCCAGGGAGAATTCCTGCTAAGGGAGTTCACAGACTGGAAGTGATGAGGACAGAGACACAAATACTTCATCCCAAACCCCCAGGGTAACAGGAAGGGCAAGCTCGGGACTGCAGGGCCTGAGTGGGGAATAGTAGTGTTCCCCCACAGCCTAGGATTTAGTAAGGTGTATTTAGTAAGGAGGAACTTTTCAGGCCAAGATCTGTTTGTTTTCCCAGGCTGAAGTTTTTGAGGAACTTTGTAAACTTCCCAAGGGAGAAGGTAGAAAATCATTGAAATTAAGCTTATTAAGAGTCTCTCCTTTGGTTCTAGTATCTTTCCCTTATCTTGTTTTACTCCACCTGGTGAGAGGAGCAGGTAGCTGCTGCTCTGGTGAGCTGGGCAGAGATGTGGCAGGGGCCTGCCCATCCCATCCATCCTCCTTTAGCTCCTTTTCCGGATCCCCCCAGACCACTGTCAATTCCTTCCCTCAGAAGCACTTGCCATTCTTACCACCCTACAAGCCCTTGAATTTTATCTGTTCATAGAATTTTATCTGTACATTGATATCCAGTAGCCTCGTCTGCAAAAATGGGATATTAACTATGCCTTCTGTGTCCTTATTTACAAAAATCCTACTCATCATAGGTCACTCTTCCAGGAAGGTCTCCTCTATGCCACTTTTCCCAAGTCTGACTTGTCCTTCTTGTCCTTCTCCCATCTTCATACTCTCCTACATGCATCCTCATACTTTTCTGACAGAACCTGCAGCTCAAGGGACATTGCATCCTGGTTTCTGACTCCAGGCTGTGCATTCCTTCCCAGGATGACTGTGAGGTTCAAAGGATGCTATTTGGAAGCTGAGGGCTTCTCACCAATGTTCCTTTGTCCTGGCTCTCCTGACAGTGGAGTGTGCCAGGCTGGCCTATTAGGCCAAGGGGACAGGGAACCCTAGTAAGCCACCCTCTCCTTCTGGGTCTGGAGAAAGAGTGGAGAGCTAGCCACTGGAGTATGGTCTTTTAGGGCTGAGAAACAAATCACCTTGGCCTGGGTGGCTAAAAGGACTTTATCTTGGGAGCTGTGCTGTCTGATCTGAACCAGGCATCCAGCCTACACAGAGGAACTCAGAAGAAATGAAGGAACCAGACACTCTTGCTAACCTGGGCTTTGGTGTAAACAGCCAGTACAAAACATAGCACTGAGCTTAATTAAAAAGAGTGCTTAATCCCTCCCCCAACAAATGCAGATTGCCCACAAAGGAGAACAGGAACCCCAGTGGCCAGGAAGACCCACAGCCTTAAAAACAAGCACTTCGGGCTGTGCAGGGCAGCTCCACTATGATCTGATACAATGACTATTGTCAGGGAGGGCTGTTTTTCCATGTTTTTGTATCCTTTTCTTCGAATTTTCTTTTGCTACCTAATTTCATGCATCAGAGGTCAAAAGACAAAAGGTCAGTCCCGGTTTAGAGGCAGCAACCTCCCCACCACCAGGAACGTGTGTCCAAGGGAGTGCTTTGAGGCACCGCCTGCAGATACCGGCAGGTTTTCATCCCCGCCTAATTCTCTTTTGTCACTTCATGGGGTACATGAGTCTATGTTCAAATTGTATGATAAATGAGACACCAACTGCTGTACCAAAGTAGAAAAAAATTGTTCCCCTTTCAGTTCACCAAACTGTTTCCATCTTATATCTTGTTTATAAGAATTTGTGCCTAACAAGGAAAACCCATCTGTGACCTCTCAGCCTGCCAGGGTTGATGTGTGAGTGTGTGTATGTATACAGACATAAATATATAAACACAAACATATACAGTAAATATAAAACCTGAATACACATTCTTTGTTTTTCTGGACAAATTTATAAAGATCTCTCCAGGAAATTCTTAATACTTATTGTAAAAATAAAAATTGTTTTAATTGAAAATTGTACAGCATTTTAGTTTGAGACTTTGATTTGGTTATTTTAGTATGAATTTAGTTTGAAAATTTTATCCTTGGACTTTAAATCTCTTCATTTCCCCCTTTTGGATTCTTCTTTAACAGTGGGTTGCTTCCTTCTGTGATATGTAGATATTATGTGTTTTTAAACAAGATAGAATGCCACCATTTCCCATTAAACATATTTTCATGAATTGGGGGGAAACAACTTTCTTGTCCTGTGTTTGTAAGCTCCTCATACTAAACTGATATCCCCAAAGACTTTCATCTCACTGAAAGTATATGTATATATATATTAATTTTTCTCTTTGTAGGCACTTTTTAGATTTGCATTCCACGCTGGAAGGTCTAGCCCATGCCTCCAGTACCAAATAAAGAAGTTAAGCACTTTGAGAAGTATCTCTGGTGATTGTTAGACACTGGGATTGGGTTCAGGGCTCATCTCAAAGGTTCTCTGGACACCAGCTAAGCTCTTCTTTTCTTACTCTGGGCTGAGTTCTGGAAGAAGTTCCTAAAAATAGGTAGTCAGCAATAAATCTGAAAGACTTTTAGAGCAGTTTTATTTCAGGCATGTCCTTAAATCCAGACTTAACATATTGCAGTCTCCTGACCACCCTATAAGACTTCCTCCCCCAAAGAAAAAATAGCAATCAGCCCACAACCTCCCTGAGACTGTGGTATTCACTTGTCGATTTACAGGTTCACACTGTATGCTCCTAGAAAAGTGTCCCAATCCTGCTGTGATCCTCTGCCACAGCTCTGAAGTTATTACAGAAAAATGGAGAATACAGTAATTGAGAACATTAAGGGCCTACTTAGAGGCTTGCTTCACTTCCGTTCAGTATTCTGATCTGCATCAAAAACTAAAAGAATTGTTTAGCCTGTGCATTCACCCTCACTCAAAATCGTATATGAACTAGGTTTCTTTAGGTTCCAATACTTTGCGGAATCACATTAGCTCACATTAAAGTGTTATTAGTTTAAAACAAATTAAATAAATGTAAGTCCGGGCTTGCAAGAATATTTAAAGCTCAAATCACATGGAGAACCAGAAGAAAAAGAAATGGGGAGAGTTAACAGTTCATTGTATAAACACTGATAGGAAAAAAATCCTACATATCAACTTTCTTTAGCAAAATGTGATTTTATTACTTACGTATTCTGGTATTATTAAATGTAAAAGAAAATATTTAAAAATAAACTAATTTACACTTGTTTTCATTCAGAATGCCAGTAACTCTTCAATGCCTCATTTTGGATTCTTGGGTAATAGTGAATTGCTGGAACATGTTTGGCAGATTTTAAATACAACCGACTGTCTGGTTTCCATATTCATGTATTTCGAATGTGTAACTCCAGGAGAGTAAATTTTGTCTCAAAATTCTCTAAGAGTTGCCTTTAAATCACGTCTCTGTGCATATGTATACCGCATACACTTGACGTCTGCCATGTGTATCTGAGCACTGGAAACCAGTCGTGGAACTGAATTGAATTACTGGATTTGAGTTGAAATGAACCCATCTAAATGACCCAGGTCTGCGCTCTTTGAGGATTCTCTCAATAACACTTTTAATTAAAGCAAGAAAAGCAATAAAGTTAAAAAAAATAGCAAAAATCCAACATGAACATCAGGTTCCCCCAACACCCAGCCCCATTGTGTATCCCAGAACTACCCGAGTATTTCCGGGCGGCGAGTCGCTGGCACATGGTGCCCCAGCGAGCCAGCAGCCAGAGCTCGAAGCCCTGTTAGGCGTAGGAGACCTCACGGACAGCAAAGTATCTTTTCACCCAAACCAATCCACAGCCCCTTTCTGCCGAGGGCACCGCCTCAAACCTCGCGGCAGCAACAGACCAGAGCTGTGCGCTGTTTTTGCGCGCTGCGCTGGGGGAGTTGAGGGCGGAGAGGCGCCCCTGTCCACACCGGTACCGCCCCTGGGTAAACTCTAAACTCATATCGCCAAGGGACCTACTCGCCGCGACTCGGCGTCCACTCTCACACTGAGGTCCAGGCCGGGCAAACCAGGCAGGGCGGGGCTGAGAATTAGGGGCGCCGCCTGCTGAAGGTGCGGTACCACGTGCGCTCTGCGCGGACCCGGAATCCTGCGAGTCCATCTCGGGCTAGGCTACTGCAGAACTGGTGCCCCGGCTCTAGGGCGGGGCCTCTTTCTTGCCTCCTGCCAGGACGCCTGCTCCCACCCATCCCCTGCGCGGACTCCTGCGGGAAGCCCCAGGGCCAGACTTGTTCCCTTCGGCTCCTCCCGAGGCTAGCACAGACGAAGGCCCATCGGCGGACATTGATGGCCCAATCCTTTCTAGAATTCGGGCTGGGGGTCCGGGAAGGGGAATCTCTGGGCGGAACTGACCCCCAACCCCGCTCCTCTAGCTTTGGAACCCACTAGTGTTTCCTGGCCGAGTTGAAGAGCCAATGTTGGTCCTTGCTTCCTAACGTCGGCCTCCCCTCCCTTGAATGCAGCGCCTTAGCTGGAGGAAAGCTCGCAGCGTGCCTAGGCCAAACCCTTCTGCGTCTTTTTTCTTTTCCTGTCACTCTCTGTTCGGGATTTCTGCTTTCTCTTACAGAATGCCAGAGCGCGGGGGGGGGGGGGGGGGTGCCTGGAGGAGCCTCCACACCAGTCCCTTTCCTAGGTCCCAAATTTGCCTTTCCCCACAGTTTTGTCTCTGTCATTTCTTATTTCTCTTTAGATTGTCCTCGTTTTCCTTGCCGGCTTAGTTAACATGTCTCTCTGCCTCTAAATTATCTTTCGCTCTCTCTCTCTTTCTTTTTTTCTTTTTTCTCCCTGCTGTAGCATTAAACAATCCGAGGTGTGTTGAGGTTGGTATGTTGTCCCGGCAACGCAGACAGAAAGAATGCCTTATTGCGTCCCTGGAACATTTCCGGTCACTACAGTTTGGTTTCCCTTGAGGCAGTGCCATCACTGGTTCCGCCATGCAGGCCGCTGCTACCACGACTCCGGCTGGCGTGTGTTCTCTCTCTCTCTCTCTCTCTCTCTCTCTCTCTCTCTCTCTCTCTCTCTCTCGTTTTCTACCTATGTTCGGTGAGGATACCATTATCTATGATTGTAAACCAGGCGGGCTATCCAAACCGAAAGCTGAGCACGGTTGGATTTCTGGGCTGCGGGCAAGGGAGATGGGAAATTTTCAGGGATCCAGATGCCCATCTGTTCCTAGACTCCACGCGTCTGCCCCCTTGCCCCGTAACTGTAGGGCCGCAACATCAATTCCGTGTCCCCCGAAGTGGCTTGGTTTATCACCTGCTCTGCGGCGGGGAGTCGCCTCTCAGCCCTACACAGTGGGAATCGGAGAAGTTAGAAGCACGCTGATCAAGCTTAAGGAGGCACCGACCCACAGCTGACTGGATGGGCAAAAGGGTGGCGGCTAGGCCTGGGTACCGCGCGAAGGGGGCCCTGTGAAGTCTGAACCGAGCACCCGCACTGCAGGACCCGCGGGTCCCTAGCTAGCAGTGGGCGCCCCCTCGGGAACGCATGTTTATTTTGCGCTCGTTTAGAGCGCAGAGAGCAAAGCGGGTGTTCTGGGGTCAGGTATTCCGGAGCATGGCAAACCCACGGTTCATGATGTTTGGCCTAATCCTCTGCACTTCATGGGTGCTGGCAGGAACGAAGGAGAGGTCGGTGTCCCCTCCCTTAATCCACACCCCCAAAGCCAAAACACACACGCGAGATTCACCGAAGCATCCCACAAATACGAAAACTAAAATCAACTCTCCCACAAAAACAAAACAAAAACAACAACAACAAAAAAACAACCCGAAGCATCCATCCAAAAGCGCAGCTCACAAAAACAAAATCAAAATCGAAGAAAACAAAATAAACACACAATTTACCCGTGTAACACCCACTAACGACACCCACTAACCCCAAATTAGAACACATCAAAACACCGCGAAGAAAAAAGCCTTGCAAAGGACAAACAAAAGGACAATCTGCAAGGAGAAAGTACAAAAAACACACAAAATCAAAATACACAAGACAGAAAATAAAGCCTAACAAAAAGACATAGACAAAACTAAAACCACTAAAATCAATTCCACGAAAAAACAACACACAAAACACCCGAATTAAAAGATTCTCATAGGCAATGAAAAGAAAACTCAACAGAAAATAAAAACAAAACAAAACCCTCTAAATGGGGAGGGGGGAAAACCCCAACAACCCCCGCCCCCATCCCGGGGTGAAATGTCAATTCCGGGAGGGCTTTTGATCTCCAGGCGCGGACAGGCCGCTCCTCCCTGACGCTGCCTCCCGGTGCGGGCTAGGCGGGAGAGCGGGAAGCCGGAGCTGGGGCCGGGCTTCGGAGGGAGAGTCCAACGCTCCAAGATGGTCAAAAATCAAACCGCTGAGTAGGGACCCCGGACCCGCAGGCTGCAGAGAGGAGGAGGCGCAGGGGGACTGCGCAGACCACTTGGTGGGGGGGTCGTTCGGGAATCCACCGCCACGTTTCCGATTGTGGAGAAATCTGTTTAGTGGATACGCGATGTCCGGTTCCCGCTGCCCGCCCCCCTCTCCTTGAACTCTAGGCTCTTCCCCCTAGGTTGCGGCCCAGCCTCGTGACCACCCCCTCCAAAAAACAAACACTCGCTGAGGACGATTCACTCTCCGAAACTGCCATTGTCCGGCGGGCCAAGAGTTCTCCTGCGGAGCACTCCCCCGCCCTGGAGAACCTTTCCTCAGCGACCACCCCGCATCAGGGCCCCACAGGCTTCCAGTGACCAAGTTGAGCAGCTGGACTGGGGAGGGGGAATGGGGAGGGGATCCTCGAGCCTGGGCGGAAGAGAGCGGGCTGGACATGCCACACCTCTGCCCATCTGATTTCCCCCCTGGAATCAAGTCCCGGGGCCTCAGGGATGCCGCAACGTCTCCCGGCCTGCGGGCAGTGGGATTCCATTTATAAGCCGGGGTAAGGTGTCCAGAACTCCGCCAGTCTCCAGAGATGCTCTGCTCCGCCCGGGTGCTCCAAAGAGGGGACTCGGAATTTATCTCCAGCATTTCACAGATTAACCTCTGTACTCTGGGCCAGAACGGGACGTGCTGTGGGAAGGAGATCTGGGACCTGAAGACTGAGTGGGACCTGGAGGCTTTAGGAATCTGGCCCTGTCCTAGAGTTACGGGCCCAGCAATAGTATTGGTTCTGCAAATGGGGGTGGGGTGCGGTGATTGGGAACCCTGGGGGCGGGCGCCGCCCTAGGGGTGAATCTGAGGATGCTGAAACTTCCCATTAATACCTGGCAACACTGCTAGCCTTTGCACCCCCTTAAAAAGCACCTGCTTGGCAGAGTGGCTAATTTCTTTTAAAAACAAAAACACGGCCTGGGCCAACAAATACAGTGGGTTCTGCACATGGTGGGATCACCAGCTCCGACCATAGCACAGAGAGCCACGAACCCCAGACGCAGGTTTCATAGAGTTCGGGGTTCGGCTTCATTCTGCCGGTTCCCGAAGGCGCGCGGACCAGAGCCCCGCGCAGTCTGAAGCCTTCCTTCCCTCCCCCCCATCCCCTATAAAAGTCCGGGGCGGCGCGGCGGCAGTACTGCTGCTCTCCGGGTTTCTGGCTGCTCTGGCCCGGCCCCGTCCGCCCCGTCTGGCACGCTGAGCAGGCCCGGCTGCACAGCGCGGTCACCCTTTCCCGGCTCCGGGCCCGCAGTGCGGGGCGGCGCGCTGGGGGCGCGGCGTGTCTGGGGACATCTTGTGATGTTGGCGAGAACAGGACATGATCTCACATGGCGAGAAGCTCTTTAGTTCCTTAATCATTTCACGGTGCCTTCGGACGCTTTTTTTCCACCTAAAACGTTTAGTTTCAGCTCAGTGATCAGCTACCCCAGCTCGGCGGGGGAGCGGAAGGCTTGAATTATTCCAACCTGTGAGCGGCCCCGGGCATCAAAAAAAAAAAAAAAAAAAAAAGTCACAAAAAAAAAAAAAAAAAAGTGGAAACTTTTTTCCCTGTCCATTCCATCAAGTCCTGAAATATCAAAATGGATTTAGAGAAAAATTACCCGACTCCTCGGACCGGCAGGACAGGTAGGACCGCGATATGGGCTCCAGACACGCTAGCTCTGGGACACCACCGGGCACTGGTCCTCATGCCTGGTGACCCTGGAGGAGGGTGGGGGGCGGTGCGCCGTATTTTCTCAGGGATTGTATGTCTATCTGCAGCGTGTTTGTATATCTTTTAACCAGTCTGTTCACACATTTCTGCATCAGTCCGAGTGTCTTTGAGTTTGCCTGTTTCTCTGTGTCTGAATGTTTGTATTGGTGTCTATTTGGAGGTGAGTAAGTTTGGGTCTGTGTGTTTACATAAGGAGATCAGCGTGTGCATGAGTGACAATGCGTTCAGTGTGTCCCTGTACATGTATTTTTTAAATGCCTGAGTATGTGTCCAAGAGTTTGCATGTCTGTGCATCTTTATACCTTTGTATGGATTAGTGTGTGTTTATGAGTTGGTGTTTGTATATATGTTCTTTTAAGTATTCAAAATGTGTGTCTGTGAGTGTTTTATATATAGTTTAGATAAGTGTCTGAGTGAACTTCTGTTGCTTTGAGGAGACTCTGTGTTCAGTTGCATATTCCATATTATTTTGAAAGTGAGAAAGGGGTAACTACTTTGACCCTTCCATTTTGGGATGTCTAACAACTGTCCAATGTGTACATCAATCCTGTAGAATGCCTGCCTGTAGGCACAGACATGGATCTGGGGCCTATGTGGGGTCTACTGTTCTAAGCATGTATAGTCAGGCCAAAGTCCCATATTGTTAGGGGATGGAATTGTATTGGAGGTGTAAATTCAGGGTCTGGGCCCTTGGTGTGCAGTGTGTACAACTGTACTCTTTGGGCACTGTGTTAAGCCTACCATTTGTACACGAGGGTCTCTTGTGGCAGGTACATACTTGGCAGGTGAGAGTGGGCTACTTTTGCCTGTCTTTACTTTCACCTAGACTAGCCTCAGGCTCTAGTTGCATGTGTGCATGCACGTGCACACATGCACTGTATGCTCAGGTTCTATCCTGTGGGTGCCGCTCCAATGGAGGAGAGCATAAGTGGGTGGATGTGTGTGCCTAGCTAAGGCATTTAGCTCTGGTGACTATACTCACACACGCTTTCTTGGCACAGGCTCATATGTCTCCTACAGGGCCAGGCACTGGGTAGCAGTGTGTGTTTATGTCTGAGAGGAGGTGGCAGGGGGAGTAGGCCTCTGTCTGTTCTGGGGCATATGCTGATGCAGGCCTCTTTTTTTTTTTAGGTGGGGGTTATCATGCCAAATCCCACACAAACACACTCTCAGCCCTAGCAAGAAATTCCCTTCCCCCATCCTAGGGCATCTGTGAACCCTCACTTCTACTCCAGCTCCAACCAAAGGTCAAAGAACAGAAAGGGGTAAACTTAGACCCCAAACCCAGGACAACTTCTTGGGCATAGATGTGTTTCTGAAACAGCAACTGAAAAGAAGTGAAGGCAAAAATCTAAGAGGCAGGGGAACCAGAAGAGCCTTCCTGAGATGAGGGTGCAGAAAAGGGAAACTGGAAACCTCCTCTTCCTCACGTTCAATCCCCAGCCTTTCTTTCCCCAGGTGGTGAGGCCTTCTCTAGATGGGACACCTAGAGGTGCCTGCTCCTGGTACTAGAGGTTGTACATGCATTGGAAATGGGTTGGAGGTACACCAGGGTCAGGGAGAGGGTCTCTGTGCCCCACCAGCTGGGCTGCCTCTCCCAACAAGCTGTCTACAAAGAATGTAATTCATGGCGGTCGATGGGCTCTTTGATTAGTTCAATCGCCTGAATAATCGTTTAATCAATAAAGCATTTTATTCCTCTGTGGAGCTGGACTGGGTGGGGTTTGTATAAGAGGGAATCCTAGTAGGATTGGACCTTAAAATCCTGAGAACCACACCCTTTCCTCACCTGTTGGGTTGGGGTAAGGGCTGCTTTCCCTGGAAAGGGTGACAGCTAGATGATACTGCACTTCTGCCTGTCTGTATAGACCTTCCTCCTGTCTGGAAATATGGAGGGCCGGGCTAGCAGGGGTCCAGGCTGGTACTCAGGACATCCAGGTTTGGTTTCTGGAAAGGTTTCTCCTCTTTCCCAACCTCTACAACTTTCATAGACCACTAGGCTTCCCTTTCCTTCCTTCAGAACCTATTCATATTTTATTCCTTCCCCAACCTCAGTATCTCTACCTGTACAGTGGTGAGGAAGTATGTCCTTGTTCTAAGCCCAAGGTTTGGCAAGGTCATAGCTTAGCAGAAATTCCCTTAAGGATCTTCTTTTCTGGCCTTTTCATTGTAGTGTGGAAAAAAGAAAAGAAGAGGTACAGAGAGCAGGGACTTCTGGAGATCACAAAACAGGAGTTATGATGAGAATAGGAAGCAAAAACTCCTTGCCCTTAGACAATAAGATATTCCCACTAAGAGAAGAGATCGATTTCTACCCTCCCACCCCCCACACACCCTTGGAAAACTACTATTGGGTAAGCCACCTGCAGTGGGAGACCCTGAGTCCCTAGGCCAGGGAGACCTGTATAGATTGAACACTTCCACTGGGCACTGGCATTCAGTCTCAGAGCTCTGGAATGATCCCAGAATGGAATGATAATAATACTCTTCATCTATGGAACTTTATCTCACAGAGCCTCCAGAAGTGGCATTTCAGAGGTTGCTCTCTGCATTAGGTGCAGAGGAAGCTGAGGCTCTAGAAGAAAGGGCTGCCCCCAGTCTCAAGTCTTTGAGAAAGAGTTTGTTTTAGTGATCCTGGTCTCTCTGGGGTGCGTGGGCTGGGGGGGATCCAGGCTGATAAAGATAACTAACTCCAATACAGGTGGTGTACTTGGTTCTTGAAAAACCTGGCTAAACTCTCCCTTCTCTCCCATATCCTTCAAGATTCCTGCAAACAGACTTGGGTCAAGTAGGGCAGACTTCTGATTCAGGTGTAGAAACGATGCAGGATTTTTTGTACCAGAGATTGCTTTGTAATTTCAAGCCACTTGCTTTCTTTCTTTTGATTTTTTTTTTTTTAAGGAAGGTTAGACAGAACCTACCAGATTAAGACACAGATGCCCATAGCATCTCTGATCTTCCTGAACTGAGAACTGGTCTGAGTCCCCTAAGTCCTTGCTTTCCCAAGCAAGAGCTGGGAAATGGGTTGGACTCCCGCTGAGGGAATAGATCTCAGCTTTACAGGGCTCTAAACAGCCCCAGCTTTCTGACCTACAGTTTTGCTGTGCGCTAGAGGGAGTCATTCAGAGGCGAAAAAGGGGAACCCGGAGGGGTGTGTGACCGAGTGAAGTGAGGTCTCTGGCTGCATACCGAGGTGGACGCTCTCTCCAAAGATGTTTTAGCTCTTCAAACATTATTCTCAATGGGCTTTCCTCCAATAGCAAAACTTTTGAAAGGCGATTCGATTTACATAAATTAAGTTTCTACCTGGATGATTTCATTTCCCGGTCTCTGTCCCCTGCGCTTCTTATAGGGTGGATCCCAAAGCCCCGCTGCTGAAAGAAGCCATGAGAGACTTTAAAGCACAACCACCATCAGCGCGTCGGCGAGATTAGCTCGTTGCTAGTCTCTTTCTTTTGGACATAGCCTGCGGGCTTCTGGGCGCAGGGAGACAGGACTGAGGCGCAAAAGTTGGGTTCAGCATTGGAATCGCTGTGTAATCTCGGGCTAGGAATGTAACTTCTCTGAGCCGACATTTGGTGGCCTGTAAGGCTGGGCTAAGTGGCCACGATACCAGTTCTGGTCGCGCCTTGGGTTCGGAAGTTCTTTTAGGCTGTCCAGCTCAGATGGCGATGAATAATCCTCTCTCACATGGGAACTTCCTTTCCGAGGCGCATCACAACGTGGCTACTTTCTGCGCACAGGTTAGAGTGGTCCTATGTGAGCACACATCCAAACGCCCCAAAGAAGTGGAACACCTACTGTGTGAAAGGGAATCTGTGCTACTCCTGTTGGAATAATATCTCTGGTTTCATCCCATTCCCAAATGCCCCTGGGATTCTGTTCAAGCTTTACAAAGAAAGCCGGTTCTTTGATTTGGCAGCATCCCTCCTCCTCCATTGACACCCCAGCTATGTCTAGCCAGAGGGGTCTGGAGAAGAAGTTTGAAGAAAAGTTTACAGCCTTTCTTCTGCCCCAGCTTGCTGTGTGTGTGACCTTGGACAAGTCACATCCACCTCCTGGCCTCAGGTTCCACATCTGTAAAATGGGGGAAGCATAGCCTCAGAGCACTTTAAGTTCTAAGACTCTAGATCTGGATTTGTAGGCCCAATCTCAAGGAGCAGAGCCACATGTAGGGTTGTCACTGGCTGCGACTCTTAGGGTGTCTCCACACTCCCTCAGAGGATTTTCAACCCATTGGGCACCATGGGATGAAGCCAACTCTATTCCATCCTAGTTCCTCTCCTGTGGTGACCTTCCTGCTCCAAGGTGGGGGTTGGGATTGGTAACTAAGATGTAGATCTGCAGAGTTCCAGGCAATGGGGAGATACATCACTTCCCCTGCACACCACCGCCTCCTGGGTCCCTAGAGGCCTGCGTGGGGGCTGTTTTCCACAGCTGTGCCCCTGCTGGGGTGGGGTTGGGTATCAGCACCGGAAACTTGTCTACCGGTCAGGGACAGCTGGGTCTGAGACAGATACAGAAAGTGGATCCAAGGGCAAACCCAGCTTAGAGGTATGAAAAGTGAAGCAGGGGTAGAGAGAGGGGAAAGGAGAGAAAACAGGCTAACAATGAAGCCAGGGATCCTCCCAGGATCAGCCTGTGCTCTGTTCTCTGGAACAGGCATCAGAATACTGTTTTGTTGGGTTTATGCTTAATATTAAAAAATCATCACTTATGAATTTGACCATTCCTAGAAGCTGCCAGGGCAGAAGAATGCTCAGTGTCTCTGTGGGGGGTGAGGCTGGCACACTGTAGGGCTCACAAAACTATAGCCTTCTAGGTGAAGAAGGGCTGACAAATGCTTCCTTTAAAAGATCCAGTTATTTTGATTGTGTTCCTAGAGTCTTAAAACCCTGAGAAACTGAGACTTTCTGGTCAAAGACCACTTCTGTATCAAGAAAGTTCAGCTAGAAATCAATCCTTTTTTTTTCTTCCCCACAAACACTACAGGAACTTTTGGCTAGGTGAGGTGAGGTTTTTCTGACAGCTGGAAGGTACAATATTGTTTGCTGGACCCTTGCAAATATAATGGGTGCTTAGCCGCTTGCTTCAGAGACTATCACTAGCACTGGAGAAGAGTGGGCTCACTCAGTTCCAAGATACCTTTTGGTGGTGGTGGTGAGGGAATTGCTCCTGCTGACAGAAGTATTCAGCTGAAGCATCACCAGCCCCCACAGCTGCTAGCAGCATCTAGTCTGAAGTTGGAAGGAGGTCCTACTGCTCTGTGCTTGGGCAATTTGGCCCACAGCCTCAGATGGCCTCTTTCCCCAGAAATGCTCTGGATATTAATTTTAAAGGATTATTACATATCTTTCTCCCCAATGTCTCTGTCTTTGGTTAATGCAGAACTGTAAGTTCTGCAGCTAGAGGAAGGGGTAAGACAAAGAGGAGGTAGTTGTGGCTTTGCAAATGCTTGATAAAATTCTGAAGTGTTTTTCCTGGAAGGAGCGTTAATCACAAACGAGTTTACACAACTCTGCCCATTTTACAGATGAAGAAAACGAGGTCAGAACTGGCAGTTATGTGCATACTAGGTGTCCATCACCTAGATTGAAAGCAGGATCTTACTGCACTTCGTGGCTTCCTCTAACACTCTTGGGTGGGCTTTTTGTTTTGTTTGTTTTTCCTTTCTGGAGACTATTCCCTCATTTTCCCCCCTCACCCCGCTTCAGCCGGCCGCTAATGCCTCAGGGCGTTTCAGGATCCTAACCGCAGCGGGTAAGTGCGGGCCCGGGTAGGAGCAGCAACTAGACACTCTAGGCACTGCGTGGGCCCTCTTCTCCCTTTCCCCTCCCCCATCCACAATCCACTAGGCCTTGGCCCCGCGCGTTTGTCAATGAACGTGGCGCCGCCGCTCGGGCCCCGCCCCCCATTCTCTCCCATTGCCCAGGTATCGGCTAATCAGGCGGAGCTCGTGGGTTGCTTAGCCAATAGGGCGGTGTTTCGGACCAGGGCTGGATGCCTTCTTTCTGATTGGCTTGATGGAACATGATTGGCAGGTTAGCCCCCGCCCCGCCCCCGCCCGAAGGGAGGCTGAGCCCCGGGCGGCGCTGTCCACACGCAGCGGGTCCTGAAAGCGGCTCCGGGGCGGCGCGGTGGCGCACTGTGCGCGCCGAGCAGGCGAAAGGCTAGCGCCCGCGGCGGCAGCAGAAGCACCGGCAGTCAAAGCCGGCAGTGGCTTCATCTTAGCACCGACAGTCTTGGCGGCCTTGGTGGCGGGAACCCTCTGCTCTCTCTTCGGTCCCTCGCTCCACGCTTGGGGCAGGCGCGGCGGCTGTCCCGGAAGAGGCATCTGGAAGACAGTCCAAATAGAACCCCCAAAAGAGGGCAGCGGGGTTCGAAGAGTTGGTAGGCGTGAGGCAGATAGCCAGGCGAGAAGGAGCCGGTCGCTGTTGTCCCCCTTCCTGTTCCCAGCGATGGGGAAGCAGCTGAGGCCGCGGGAACTTTGAAGGCAGCGGGTCCCTGGGTTTGAGGGTTGCAAGCTCCTGGGGACTCCGAAGTCTCTCCGCCCCAACATCAGTGGCGGAAGCACCTCCGAACCCACCCGGGCCCCTGCGCAGCCAGAGAGGAAGTTCTCCGCAACTTCGTCTGAGACGTCGGAGAGGCAGTTGTAGAGAGAAGGAGGGGGCAAGTCCGAGCCCCAGAGACTCAGAGAAACAGAGAAAAAGGATCTGGCGGAGACCGAGGGGTCGAGGTGGGACCCTAGAGGCAGCGAGGCCGCGGAACCAGCCTGGCAGCCGGCGGGCCTCGCTGCTTCCTGAGTGAACCTAAGGGCCGTGTGTTCCGGCGGCCTCCTGAAAACTGCTCCTACTGGGGACCGGGGGCTCCTAGCGGTGCTGGAGGTGGGCCCCTACGCTATGTCCCCGAAGTCGCGGGCGCCTTGGCCGCAGCTACCCCGGGCTGGGCCGGGAACCGCCGCCTGAACCAGCCGGGGAACGAAGCCAGTCAGAGTTGGGCGCCCGCTCCCAGACCGACTGCGCTAACGCCGTTTCCCGCCTCTCTGCGGAGCTTTCGACAATCTTCAGCAGGGAGGCTCTGGGAGAGACCCTAAGGTTCCAGCAGTGTTTTCTGAGCCTGGCTCGCAAGGTGCCCGGCCTGGTGGCACGGTTCCCTAGCCGCCCTGGGCAGCCCCTTGGCGCCGGGAGGCGGCGGCGTGGGCCGGCCTGCAGTCTGGAGCGCCCCGATGGAAATACACTGTAAGCACGACCCGTTTGCATCCATGCATAGTAAGTAGGCGGCGAACTCGCTTCTCTCACTCTCCGGCCGGGACCGGGTTGGGGGTGCCGGACCGCGGGGCAGGTCCTAAAGCTGGGAGGACCCTGGACCTCTGTAGCTGTGTAGCCAACTTTACAAAGTGCCAGGGCTTCCAGGCAGGGGACGTGGAACAACGCACTCGGCCGCCCAGGCCAGAGTACCTGGTCCTGGAATCCCGCCTCCAGCAACGCGTAGTGTAGGCAGCGAGCTGCAGCCTTTCTGGGGCTCCAGCAGGGACATTTCAGAGCATCCGGAGAACCCTGGCTGGGACTCGTAGAGGGCTCCGGGCTGGGCCAGTTGGAGGGCACGAAGTTGTTGCGAAAGGTCAGTCTTAGTCTCAGACGGTGCCCCAACCCTGATGGCGCCTTTTTCAGCCTTGGTGGGTGATCAAGACTGCCGTTTGGAGGGAAAGCGGGGCCCTGACCAATCTCTGTATTTGTAGAGGAAGAGGTTGAGAGCTAAGAAAGGACACCGGGTCCAGGGCTCCAAGGGCGTCCTGGAGTTGAGGAGGGGGATTTGAAAAATCAACGAAGTCGTGCTCCCTGGGCTAAGCTTCTGCTTAGGAGACGGCCAGTTCATACAGAGACCCTTAAAGACCCCATTGGGTCCTTCCCTGCAGGACGCCTGCCTCGTGGTGGCTTCTCCCCTAAAAAGAAAGAAAGAAAAAAGAAATAAAGAAGCCAATTAGTCATCATACAGGCGCCCCCACCTTCTGAAAGTCGCTTCGTGTGTAGGAGACGGGAAGGGTCGTTTTGGGCGCGGGTAAGGTCCGCCTGATTGATCCGGGATCCTGCCAGTTCACCCATTAGCACAGCCTCCTGTGAGATGAGCGCTCCTCTCACGGTGAGTTAACGCTGGATTAGATTCGGAGATTTCAAGGAAATTCCAAGTGGAACGAATCGCGTTTCCTTTCTGTTGGCTGTGGAGCCGGCGGAGGAGGCTTTGGCAACAACCAGTCTGGTGCCCAGCTCGGTCTCTGCAGGTTGCAGGTCAAGGAGTTACTCAGTGGCCAGGAGCCCTCTCCAACCTCTGTTAGCCCAGGATTCGGTTTCCCTAGCCGTGGGTCCCCCATTTAACAAAGGCAGCAGAGACCCGGCTGGAGAGAAGGCAAGCTTCCGGGGCGAGAATGTCCGTGGCTGCCAAGGAGTGCCGAGTGGCCTGGCAAGCAGGGGAAGGCTTGTCTAGGCAGCTGGGCTGGCTGCAGGCAGGTCAGTTTCTCTTTGTGTGAAAATTCAGAGTCGAAGGTAATCCTCCAAAGCGGTGGGTTTGCACACAGAAGCCTCTTGTTCTGGTACCAGCCCAAACGATCCCTCACCATTTGGGGCCTGTGCTCAAACGGTTTCCAGTCCGTATTGACCCTAATGCTCTCTGCAGTCTTTTTCCTGCACATACTTGAGCCTGGCTCTGGAAAAGCTGTGATCTTACAGAAGGAGCCTGAAAACAAATGAGTTGGGAGCAATACTCTGAGAGGTGAGCAAGCCCTTGGCTCAGCCAAGAAGTAAATGGGGGACAAGATAGGGAGAGCTACCCCCAGTGCTCTCTTTGCTGGCTGGAATCCACAGGCCCCTGCTGCCTTCTTCTGCCCAGAGCTCGGCTGCTCTGAGGTCGTTCCCAGCCCTTGGGGAGATAGTATCAGACTAGGTGGTCTCTTGGCTGTGGATCAGCATGGAGAAAGCAGCTTCTTCCAGGTGCAGATTAGCCAACGGCTAATGTCTGCCTGTGCCTCCTTGCCCTGGCCTTTAGTCTGCCCCCTCCTCCCATTTTCAATCTCCCTGGCAGCACTGTGGGGGTTGGGCCCCAGCCAGCCTAGCTTCCAGAGCTGGTGCAAGCCCTTGGCTTTTTTGGAAGAACCTTTGGTTCTGGCATCCAAAGCTGTTTGCTTGAACAATATAGGCCAGCTCTGGAGCCCAATTTGCAGGCAGTGGGGATTGGGGAGAAAAATTGATTCTGGGTGGTGGTTGTAATAAATAGGGGCTCAAAATCCCACTTCCTCATCTTCCTTGCTGGCCCTGGTTGATTTTTTCCTGCCCCAATTCTTCAACCACCACTTTTGAGCAAAACAGCTTCTAAAAGGAGGGGCAGGCACTGCTAGGAAATAGGCTTCATAGTTCAAAAGTGTCCCACTCCCCATTTCAGGCTCATCATTCACATCAACACAATGGACTCCCCTCTAAGACATTTTCTTCCCCAAGCATCTTTACCAGTTATAAGGCACTTTTATAGCCAGTGTCCTTCCTGAGTATCACCCAAAACTTCAGTTAGATCCATTTTATAGAATATGACACTAAGGTCCGAAAGACAGAAAGACTAACAGAAGTTCACATGAGCAAAGCTGAAGTAGCTTCTTGGGTATCTTTGACAGAAGCATAAACATGAAGCTTTGAAGGGGAGAGGGAGGGACTCAGATTCCAGATAGAGCCAGCAGACTGTGTGGGTGAATTCACATGTGCAAGACTCTCACTTTGTGTTGTTCAACCATATCTGTGTCCACAGCCCGACTGTTCATGTGTGTCACTGACTATCTACCTGTTGGAGAGTCCATTGGGGGGATTTCATGCCTAATCTTTCCATGTGCTCTTGTTCACGTCTGTGTGCCCCTTCATTTTTCCTCTCTGGTATCTAGGAGAAATTTCAACGACCCTGTGTGTCCTGTAGTTCAATCCACAGCTGAATCAGCAAAGACCTTCCCAAGACCCTATGCCCAGCCATGGTCTTTGGGGTGTGGTCAGGGCCTCCAGTGGGTTGCATGTCCTAATCAGAACTTGAGGAGCATCTATGGAAGCCAGTGCCTTCCAGACCAGAGCCACAAAGGCCCCAGGGGCATCTATAATTCAACTTTTCTTTACCCACCCACCTCTAAACCCTGTTTACTCTGCCCTGTAGAAGCTGATCTGTTTCCCTTGTATCTGTGTCTGTTTCCCAGTCTTCACCTGATCTGCTCGCACCTGTCTCTGTTGCAGTCCCTCTGTAAATTCTACTTCCCCTGGAAAGTGAAGATTTTCTTGGCCCAGCACCCTTCCAGGGGATAAGCCCTCAACTACCTGGAGTCCACAGAATTAGAAGCGGGGACTTGGGTTCTTCAAGGAGATGCTGTGCTTATGCGGAGGGCACCAGAAAACAAAAGTCTGACTCTATAGAAGTCTCCTGTTTTCCAGATACTTTCTCCTTGCACTTCTCCATTTTCTCTTCTCTTTCCTTTCTTGGTCTGTTCTGGCTTTTCCATTCCTTTCTTTCCTCCTTTTCTGCCTGCCTGATCTGCTGCTTCCTTTTCAGATTCTCTCTCTGCTTGCTATCTCTCTCATTTAGTTCTCACTCTGCTCCTTTCCCAAATACTTTCCTTTTTTTCTCTTTTCTTTCCCTGTCCCCCATTTCTTCTCTCAGACTTCCCTTTTTTTCCCAGTCTCAGGATAAATGGCTTTCCTTAGGCCACAGCTATGAATTTTTTTTCACTGCCATCCTTGAAGAACTCTGTTGGGTAAAACTGAGGCAAGAGGTCCAAGTGGGTTTGGGGCATTTCCAAGTTGCTGAGGGAAGTCAAAGTCTCTAGGTCTCTCTGGGTCTAGTGCCAGCTGTGGAGATGTACATCAGATTCTGCAAGATCCTTAGCAGCTTTGCCTTTGTGGTCAAGGGTAGAGAGTATGGGGATTTGCTCTGTCCAAAACCAGATTATACATTCCTTGGTGCTTTTGTCTTTGTATTGTTTTTTCCATAATATAATACAACCCTCCAAACTCACAAATGACTATTCTTGGCATGAAAGTCCTTTGAAGGTGGTTGCTGTGTTTGGGGCAAAAAGTCTCAACTGGTTAGTAGTGTAGCGAACAGGCTTTTGCAGATGGGCCACGAGGCCAGGACTTCCAGGTCCTTCCAAAAGTGTGCTGGTGTTTTAGCTTCCTCGCCCCCCCTCGCAGTCCTTTGACCTCTCAGAGCTCATACCAATTTTGAATTTACTTTCTCTTACTTAAATTCATCCTGTCTTGAAAAATATATATAATCCATTTTTCTTAGATGTTCCCAGCCCCAGAACCAAGTGTTCCTAAGGCTGTTGGCCAGGGTGACTTCAGTCTTTCTGTTTAGGTAAACTGTACAATTGTGTTCCTAACTGCAAAATCCTGTTAGAGATGTTTTCCCTTTTATCTTATATCTGGAATGTTTCAGAACAATTAACATTGATTAAAGCTCATTTTGAAAATTCAGAAAAATTCAGCATAAAACTGGAACTAAGTACTGCAATTATCTATAAGATCATCTTTTTCTTTGAAATAAGCCTGGACTTGGTCATTTTAGGAAATATTGATGGGAAACTTCAGTGGATTGCTTGGATAGTTTTAAGGATATAGGATATATTAAGAGTGTTTTTGTCCCCTCCATTGCAAATATTATTCATGAACCTAGGTAGTAGATGAAAATTGGGGAAATAACTGAGATGAGGTAGCTATTTTACAGAGTTTTAGATTTGGAGAATGTATATGTATGTGACCTCAGAGGTGCCTTGGCTTCCCTTGTACACTCCAGTCCCGGCCCAGCCAGTACCAGTTAAGGAGGTTCCCCTGCCTTTGCCTCTGAGCTGCCAAGCAACAGTATATGCTCTGGGCTTGGCTCTTCGCCCCAATCCTCAGCAATGTCAGTTAGTGGCTGATTAACAGCTACAAGGTCAATGATGTTGCTACATTGGATTGCTCTGTGTTTACTGGGTTAGCTCTTCAATTTACTTAGGTACTCCAGATGGACCTTGATGTAAGAGAAGGGAGCATATGGATAGCACTCCCCAACTGCTTTTACTTCAAATCCGCCTCAGAGCTCTTATAAAACCTGGGACTCAGAAGCTTTCTTTGGCTTCTTTATTTCCCCCTAACCAACTTAAAGCTGCTTGTCAATTGCAAACATATTCCAAAAATTCCAGGGAAATGCTTTTATAACAAATCATGATACAGTGAAGTGGAATGTGTTGTATATAGAAGATCCTATGACCCATTTCTTTTGTGTGCTCCGAGAGGGTGTAGTGGTCAAGTCCACATGCCAGGCTTACCTTTACAGAAGGGTTTAAAATTAAAAAAAAAAAAATTTCTTTATGAAGGCAGTGGTTGGATTTTGTCTCAGTACTCTGCAAATGTTGTTTATATATATATAATTTAAGTCCTTAGCCTTTAAATTAGATGGCTGATTTAAAAACATTTTTCCCTTGAGATTTAGGGTTTGTTGGAGTAGTCTTTTTCACTTTTAAAGACATTCGTTAGAAGGAAAAGAGTTCTGTTGTTTTTTCTTTCCTCTTTAAAATTGATGTATTTTAAAGCATAATTTTGTCCCCAGGATCTTCCTTAGACCTAAGTATCATGTAATAAGTCGTGCCCCTATTGTTAGTATAGATTAAATATTTTTCAAAGTCCATTGTTTTAAAATTGCAAGGGAAATGCTAATAACTAAAGGAAACAGTATGGCAATCCTGACTGTCATTGGCCCAAATGACTGCTTGAAGATGGACAAAGGCTAAGCTTAATTTTAAAAAGCAACCCAGTGTGGTCTGTGGGATTGAACTCCAGGAGCAAGACATCCAGCCTCTGGGTGCTCACAATGGTGCTTCTACTATGTGACTGGTTCTAACCACCCTTCCCCTTGCCTTTTGTTTCTGATCTGTTTCAGGACATGGAGGAGTGAATCAGCTTGGGGGGGTTTTTGTGAACGGACGGCCACTTCCAGATGTAGTCCGCCAAAGGATAGTGGAACTTGCTCATCAAGGTGTCAGGCCCTGCGACATCTCCAGGCAGCTTCGGGTCAGCCATGGTTGTGTCAGCAAAATTCTTGGCAGGTAAAGGCAGGAGCTCCAGGCTTCCATGAACTTTCAAATAAAGATCTTAAAGACGATTCAGCAGCTGTCTAATGTACCAGTGTCATAGTGAGGACCATAGTGGCATTTCACTTTACATGCACAGCACTTTAGAGTTTGCAAAGCTCCTCTGAGGCCATCCAACTCAGAGTGACCCTGGGTAACTCCATCTCAAGTGATAAGTGGAATAGGAAGATTTAGGAGGGACATGTTTCTAGAAAGCCTGGTGAATTATCCTAAAGAACCCAGGAGTAAGAGGTTCTTAGGAAATTCCCCTATCCACTTAGGTGAGCTCACGGCCCTGGGCAGAGCTGGGTAGAGACTCTGTAAGGTATAATATAATACACCAGAGTTTAATCAACCTTCCTTCCTTTTTTTATTTATTTATTTTTTTGTGTGTATGTGTGTGTTGAACCCAAGGCCTTGCAAATGCTAAGCAGGTGTTCTACCACTGAGCTATATGCCTAGCCCTCAATGTTTCATTTTAATGTTTTCAAAAAGCATATTCCACTTTTAAAAGTTAGCCACCATTTTCAGTTTGGGTTATCATCAACCGCATTATGTTGGTCTGTTGTATTTTCCTTCTATGTGTTGTGTTTCCTTCGTAGTGACAGGCATCCTAAGTATATATTAAATGGGGGTGGGGGATAGACAGCAAAAGCTGACTCTCAAATCTGACATTTGAAAGTTGCCACTTGACCCGGCGATTTGCTGCAAGCAAAATACTAACAATGACGATTCTCCCAGAGGGCTGCATAGCCTTTTAGTGCTCCCGTTTATTTTCTCAGTAGCCTCAGCATGATCCAGTGAAGCATATTTTAAGACCAGGAAACAAACCTAGTGAGGCAAAGTGACTAACCCAGGTTTATACATCCAGTTAGCATTTGGGTTGGGATGGAGTCTAAAGGACTCCTGGGCCACCTGTGTCTCCCCACACCCGCAAACAAAGCTGTAGGCTTGTTTCTGGGCATGTGGTGGTGTTGTAGGTCTTTCCTGGCAGGCAGGAACGTTCTTGGGTTTAGCCGTTCACTGCTTTCCATTTCTTTTCCGTTGTCAGAAAACAACCTTTGTCTTGTAGCCTGCATTATGGTTTGAGAACAGATGCCTGAATAAAAAATAAATATTCTGAAGTATGTCAATGACATCATGACTTTCTGCTTGCTCTTTTTCTTCCGTCTGCTGGAATTCAAGAAATTTCTCAGCTGGAGGAAGCAAATGTATCAAACAGCCTTGCAGTTTTGCTTGAGGCCAAAGGAAGATATTTCAGGGCCAAGGGCCTGGCAGCTCCTTTAGGGTCCTGGATTCCTGTATTTATGTCTCATCTACCTGCCTAGAGCAGGTACCTCAGCTATGGAGGTTGGGGGATCCACTCCCATTTAGTGATCTGCAAGCAAATAAGTCTCTGCCAGAGTTCAGAGATTTCAGGAAATCAGTCTTGTATTCTTGCTAGAGGGTGGTTTTAGACAGGAAGGTGAGAGTGAGAGTAGCAGAAGAAAGTAGCACAGAGGGAAGGAAAAGAGAAAGAGAAAAAGGGAACAAAGAGGAAAGAGAATGGTTTTTAAAAGAGAAATAGAAAGAAACAACAAGACAAAAGGAGAGAGAAAAAGAAAGAGAGGAGAAATATTTTAGACCGTCTCAGAATTGGACTTTTAGAGTTGAATGAGTCTCAGATATCTTCTTGTGAAGCTTCTTTGTACTGAGGGAGAGGGAAAGAGAAAGAAGGCCCTTCCTTTGTTTTTGCTGAGACATCCTTGCTGAGCCGACATTTTGCTTGCTGTTTGAAATCTTTAAGATACTGAGCCTTTTCTCAGAGCAGACGTCCAAATGCTGGGTCCTCATGTTGTGCTGCCCTAGAGCCCTCCAAATCTCCCATGGAGACTAAGGCAGACAGGGATCCTTCCAAACCCAGCCGGCAGCCTCCCTCGGTCCGGAATAGATTTGTCACTAGGTAGAGTGGCAGTAGGAAGTTACGCGTCGCTCTGGTGCCTGGCCGTTTAAGTTGTCAACAATAAATTGGAATTTCATAGCTCATTATTTTCATAACTAAGAACCACAGTGGACAAAATGTCACTGTAATTAGAACTGCCTTTTAAGAAACAAGTTCAGCCCTAAAACAGTGTGACTGGGAATTTCTGAACTGGGGCTGTTCAATTGACAGTTGTTTTTTTTTCTTTCCTTTTTTTGGGGGGGGGTGGTGGTGGTCACTGAAGAGCTGGACAGGCACTCCGAGGTGAAGGTTGTAGAGAGTGCCTGGTGTGTGGTAGCTGTGCTCTTCAGAGGTTGCATGGAAAAGTAGGCAAAGTAACTAGGGCAGGCAGAGACCCCTTTCCCCACAGGAAGGCGGGTAGTCTTCCAGAAGTGTGGGCGGTCAGTCTAGATCTCAAGATTGCTAAAGGCTGGAGAGGCACAGCCCAGTGGCATGTGAGGCCAAGTTTAAATCTACCCTGAGCTCAGCTGTTGTCCTTTCCCACTGGAGCTTGGTTGGGAGGTTCAGGCTATTTGGAATTGGGTGATGTGTTGTTATACAGCAAAAAATAAACATTTTATACAGGATTTTAATCCTCAGCCCATGCTTTTTATTTTATTTTGCAAAGATGTCTTATAACCATTCTGTATTTCTATTTTCACAACAACCCTGCAAGTCAAGTAGGGTAAACATCCTCCATCTATTTTATAAAAGGGATAACTGAAGCCTAGAGAGGCTAAGTGAGTTGGCCAAGATCACACAGCGAGTTAGTGTCAGAGCAGCTGACAGGCACCTACACCTCTTGACTCCCAGAGTAACACTCTCTGCACGGAAGGACACTGTGTGTTGGTGACTGCCGTTCATCTTTTGTCTGTAAGCCAAAGGGCTGCACGGCTGTTTTGCTGAGATGAAAGGATGGTTATTAAGTCTGAATCCTCACTTGACACAGTTGCGAGTTGGGGTTTCAACAATGTCAGTGTTGCCTTCTAAGTGCCTGGCCCATGTGTCAGTCAAAAGGAAGACAGAGACCTCTTGTGTCAAGACCACAGCCTCCCACAGTTGGCACCGCTCAGGTGGGATGGCGGCGGAGTCCTGAGTGCTGCCACCCACCAGCCAAGTAAGTGGGGGACTTTATCCTGCTGCCTTCTGAGTTGCTATGTGAATGGTGTAGACCCATTCAACTAACATGTTTTGAAGATGCAGCACAGGGTTGGTAACCCTTGCCCTGAGACCATCCCTGTCCTAACAGGCGCTAGACAAGCAGCGAGTGAATGAAAGATGTATGTGAAAATGCTTGGTAAATAGTAAAGCTGTCTACGATTGCAAAGAATCATTGTTATTATTATTTTAAAAAATTTTAACCAAAGCAGCAGTTTGCTCTAGCAGAAGAGCACTGGATTCAAAGTAAGGTTTGAAGGCTGCAGCTGCCTCTAACTTCCAGATGGATTTGGGCTGGTTGCTTAGTCTTCTGATCATTTATTTTCCCTTCTTTAAACCCCACTGGCTTCAAAGATTGGCATGATAATTTGAAGAAGAGCCCTGTAAACTTTAGAGTGTTGTGCCTAAATAATAAGTGTCACTTTTTATGGTGAAATTGAGGGGACAATTGGACATTTTAGGGTTGTTATGTGCCTAGATTTAGGTACTTTCCTAGACTCGTGGAAAAAAAGAAAAAAAAAAACTAAGATTTTTAAAAACGCTGTTGTGAATAATAAAAATATTTTAGCAAATTATATAGAAAATTGCTTTCAGCAATTTCTCAGAAAGAGGGAGGATAGGTTGAGTTTTTCCTTATGGTCAAAATTTGTAAATAACTCTTCTCAGTGAAAAATAGACTTTGTACTTCTACATTATTGCTCTCAAATTATTTCTTCTAATCTAGAATTATTCACTAACTTAGCCCTAAACAGACTTACCCAGGCTGAGAATGTCAGCATCTCTATAAATGTTGCCTTTGTTCCTGGATAACATTTTTACCTATCCCAGAATCATCTGGTTCCCTTACCTCTTATAAACTCTGGTTAGGTTTAAAAATTAGTAGTTGTTTCTAAAATGTCTTTTGGTTAAAAAAAAAATTCAACTGCAAGATAATCTCCTTCAGAAGAGGAAGTCAAAAATTCCTCTGTAAATATTGAGAGAGACATCCAGTGACGGCTCAGATTCAGAAAAAGAATCAAGTCATTTTTTCCCTGAAATGATCTTTCATGGCACTCTTCTCCCTGGTCTCGGTTTTACTGTAAAACCCTGACATCCTATTTGCGTTAACGAGGAAAAGCTGATAGCATGGAAATGTCCTTAGAAACAGCCATTTACCTCAGCGGAGGCCCCTAGAAGAGCTGCCGTGACTCGTGGTTGGTTTTTCTGATTGCTTGGGTTTTGATTTCCAACACACATTTCCAGTTAATTCTGGAATCCAACACTCCTTTTAATTTTACACCAGGGCTATTGTTTTTCTCTTATGGAAAAATAGGTTGCATTTTAGGGGACAGTTTTACAGCATGCTGGAGATTCTGCTGGTGGATGGGAGAAATGGAAAATCAAAGGTATAAACCACTTTTCTGGGAAAATGTTTAGCTCAAGAGGCTTGGCCACTTGATCTTCAGTGGCCCCAAGGAAGCCATTTAAATTCTTTGAATTTCCATTTTATACCATAGAGGGCACCTTTTCATTTATTTATTCATTTACTCATTCATTCATTCAAAATGAATGATGTGCTTAGAACTGTTGAGAATCAATTGGGAAAACTGACTTGAAATAATTTTTGAAAACTGTAAATTGAAAGATGAATGCCAAATGATTTTGTTAATCTTTAGCATCCTGCTAGCACTGTCCAATAGAATATCATGTGAGAAAGTTAAAAGTTTTAAATTGCAATTTAAAAATTTTCTAATAACACATTAAGAGAAGTAAAAAGAAATGAGTATAACTAATTTTAATTACATATTTTATTTATCCTAACATTAAAATTATCACTTCAACATATAACCAATATAAACGTTACTAGTAAGATAGTTTGCTTTTTTTTGGCACTAAATTTAAAAAAATCTGATTTGTAGTTTACATTCACAGCACATCTGGGGTTCAGAACATTTCCAGTGTTCATCCAGTTTACTGGTTCCTCATGACTAAGCTCCTTTCTCCTTGGGTCCTAGGTATTATGAGACAGGAAGCATCAAGCCTGGGGTGATTGGAGGATCCAAACCAAAGGTTGCCACGCCCAAAGTGGTAGAAAAAATCGCTGAGTACAAACGCCAAAATCCCACCATGTTTGCCTGGGAGATCAGGGACCGGCTGCTGGCGGAGCGAGTGTGTGACAATGACACGGTGCCCAGTGTCAGTTCCATCAACAGGTGAGGGGGCTGCTACTGGTGGGGGGCTGGGATCTGGATGCATGGGTCCTGGAGTTTCGATGTATATCTTCTCTGAAGATCTTGTCTCTCTTTTTATCAAGGACCCTTAGGGGTTAGTGGACAAGAGGTCCAAGTTGGGGGCTGCTGGTCTTTGTTCCTTCTCTTCAAAGTCGACAGGAATGCTTGGCCAATAGCTTGAGTGCTTGAGAATTTTCTGAGTCCAGAGTAACTTTTATCATTCTCTTTATCATTTATCTGTGTGGAGTACTTTGCAGTGAATTGTCCTGATGAGGGCTCCACAAGTGTCCCTGTCCTTGCCAGCGAAGGCCCAAGGTCTTTGCACTTGTCCATCTCGGAAGTTCCCAGAATGAAAATCCTGCCTTCGGTAAGGGCAGAGGTTGGGCAAGTGAGTATGGGAAGCAGGGCTCTCACTTGGAGTTGGGAGACTTGGCTTGTCATTGCTTCTCTGCCAGCAACTCAAGTGGGATCTCAACAGACTCTTCCTCTCTCTGGAGCCCAGGGCCCTCATGGCTCTGAGGTATGTCTTTCATCTGCAAGGATGAGGTCCAGGATGCTAGGATGTTCTGGTGTGAGAGGACTGCCCTCTCCTAAACTCCCCCATCTCTCACCTGTGGAGACAGGGAACCACACACCAAGGTGCCAGACCCAACATTGTCCTGGGAACCACAATGGCTCCCTCACTTCCCTAGGCTGATCCAAACAATGTTGAATGATGCTGTCGGAACACCAGTTAAGAATAAAATTGCTTATTTATTTTGCATTTCTGGGAATCCAACCCGAGGCCTCGTGCATGCTAGGAAAGTGCTCCACTCTTGAGCTATATCCCCAGCCCTAAAAATTAATTTCTGGAAGAAAGTCTTCTATCATAGAGAGTGCAGTCTCAACTCCATATGAACCAATTAGCATTAGGGATGAAGTTGTGAGGTAAACATAAATGATTGTTCTCTAAGCTCCATGAAGAAAAAGGAAACCAGCAGACCGAACTTGAACAGTTTTCATTTCTCCAAGATCAGACTGTCTGGACATAGAGGACCCCTCACCCCTTTCAGAAAGAGGTGGACTGGAATGTCTCTTGAGGTCCCCTCTGCTCCTGACAGCCATTCCTCTGTGATGACTCAAATGCACAGAATCACTGTGTTGACATTTCAAGTCCCACTGGTTCATAAACTCTTAGCCTCTTTTCCTTCTCTCTGCAAACCTTTGCCAAGACCCTGACATCCTGTATGGTGCGGAGAGAGAGGGAAGTGGGGCACTTAGCTTCTCTGTCTCTGTTCTAGAAGGCCACCTCATCCAGGCCAGAGTTCTGATGTCCTCTTACAAGTCTGGATGGCCTAGACAAAGTCACTATGGAAGTAGCAGTGACTGGGCGGGTTGTGGGTGGGGAGAACGCCTGTTCGTCTCCTGTATTATGAGGGGCTCAAATGTGTTTTGTGAGTTCCTTACTTCTGGCTTGTTGCAGGATTTCCATGACACAGAAAGCATCATTTTATTCTGGGCCTCCAAAAGCACAGATGTGGTGGCACATGCACTTAAAGCAATGTTGGAGCAGGTGGCCTGCTCTGGAGAGGGACATGAGCCACATCTGCCATCAGGTTCCAGAGGCCACAGGTTTCTCAGCACAGGGTATATGTATGATTAGGTGGTTCATGAGATGACTTTAGGTGGACCATGGGGGTCACAAACTCTAATGCTTTATGTGGGATCAGGCAGATAGTGTATTGAGGGAAGCAGGTCAGACAGCAGGCTGTAGGGAGTAGTAGGGCCTGTGGCAATCAAGATAGCTCAAGCCTTATTAGAGGGGCAGTTGCTTCTCAGCTCCAGATAAATGCTGCCAGAAATGTTTGCCAGATTTTTTCCATTCTTCAAGAAAAGTCAGAAACTAGGACCTGCGTATATTTGTGTCCATGTATGTATTCCTGTGTGTGAAACCTCTGTTTTTAAACAGTAGCAACTCATTTCAAGCATAACCCACTTACAAGGCTCTGGTTTAGATCCTCTGTAATGCAAGGATAAAAACTGACTTGTGCCTGGCGCAGAGGCACATGCCTGTAATCCCAGCGGCTCGGGAGGCTGAGACAGGAGGATGGCAGTTCAAAGCCAGTTTCAGCAATGGCGAGGTGCTTAGCAACTCAGTGAGACCCTGCCTAAATGAAGTACAAAATAGGGCTGGGGATGTAGCTCAGTGGTTGAGTGCCCTTGAGTTCAATCCCCAGTACCAGGAAAAACAAAAACAAAAACAAAAAACCTGACTTGTGATGAATTTAACTTTATGTATTTTAGAAAAATATAACTGGCCTACCAAACCAGTGATCTTGTGAACTTTGAACTTCTTCCGACCAATGGATGTATTAAAAGTTAAGTTAAAAAATAAGTTATTTGAAAGAAACTTGTGGAGCAAAGAGAGCAATGGTTATAGATGTGGCAGAGGAAAGGGGTACCTATCAGCTGATGCTTTGTGTCTGGAGCTGGGCTAGAAGAGGTCTAATGCTGGTTGCTGAAGCCATGCCACACCTTAGGGGCCTCCTGGTATTCTGGTCCATAGCTTTGGCCAGCTGGTGGTGCCTCTACGCTGCTGTTACATCTGCAGCAGGTAGAGAAACTGAGTCCTAGGTGTGGGTGGCAGGGAAAGGTGACCCTGAGATAGAGATGGATAGTAAAAGGAGGGCAGGTCTCTTTCTGTTACTGTCCTGTAGGACTCTGCAAGTGACAGAACTGAGGATCCATAAGAAAAGAGGCAAGGAGGGGTAACAGTCACTCCTACTCCATTTCTAGCCTTGCAGCCAGCTGTTTGGCTGACTGTCTTCCAGATCCCTCCATTCATAACCTTTTCTGGTGCTCCCTTCGGAGAGCATTCTGGGTCCTTACTACACTCTTTAGTGGGAACTCACTAAATGTGGGACAATCTCATGCTGACGTACCCACACCCCCCTTCCCTCACAGGAAAACCTGTCAGCAGCATCGCTTTTATTTTCCATACGAAGGAAAACTCCCTTTACATTCAAATGGGTGCAACTTCTAAATATCTGCTTCACAAATGTCACATGTCACCCTATAAGAGGGTCCCCAGTTCTTTCACTGCCCCTGCCTCCCTGGGGGCAACTTCTCATCATTGTCTCTTTCAAGTGGCTGGGGAGAGAGTGGTGGCCTCATTTATAGCTACTTTGACGGCCAGAGGGTCCTCTCCACTGTGAACCCATTGAAGTGTGTGCCTTTCTGCTGTCTTTGGGACCAACTCCAGGAAACATGACTGACATGGGGTTCGGCAGCACTGAACAAATTCTGCTAGGCTTCTGGGAAATTTCCAGGGACACAAATCACCTTGTTCATTTGACTTCTTATGGATCATTGTGTGCTGGGATGCTGCACAGCCTGCCTGGAGATTCTTGGAATCCAGCCTGAGTTCATCTGAAGGTGGCTGTCCCAGAGCTGACCCGAATAGTGGGTGGAATGGGGTCTTCCTTCTTCTGTTTCAATCCCGTGGCTCTAAATCAGAGGCCAAGTAGTGAGAACAACTAGTGACATTCCCAGTTAAGAGGGATAACCAATGTGAGAATGGGGGAGGTTCCCATTGCCAGGTGCTCTAATTTTTCAAGAGAAACTTGAAATCAGGGATTTATGGCAAAGCTCACAACTTAGTCGTATCAGCAACTAATTAAAATAAAAACAAAAATACCATGTAAGGGGCGGAGGCAGCCCGGGGTGACACTTGGTTCATTCCACTTTTCATCCTACCTGTGGAAACAAGTCTTCTGAGATTGTTCTCCTAGTGTCCCTTTCTTCTTCACATCAGCTGCTGGCAAAGGTGCCACCAATGGGCCCCTTCCCGCTTGGCCAGCTGGACTGAGGTTTCTGGTTGCTCTACACAGCAGATGGCCCAGGCTTCTTTCTGTACTGAGGACAGTTCCATTAGGGCCATGGATGGGGGTGTTTCTGCAGCCCCATCTCCTTTCCAAGGCACCTTGATTTTTTTTCAGTGTAATTTTGTAAGCTTTTCAAAGTAAGGGGACCGATGTAGAAAGGGGATCCTAAAGTGCCTATAAGATGTAAGCTCTCTTGAAGTTTTAGTCTTCAAATTCTAAATCGATTTTGAATTCAAATAGGCTTTATGCCTCGTATAGGAGGTATTTGACAGTAGGACTACTTCCTTCAACTGTGGCTCAAAGAAAAGTGTTCAGGCCTGAGGGATGGAAGCCTGAGCTGACTTACTGTGTGACACTGGGCAAGTCACTTGAGCACTCTGGACTTTAGTTTCTTCATCTAGGAAGAGATTGATTGCTGAGCTGTCTTCTCTGTTGGACCAAAGGACATTCCTACGGATCTAGGGTCACAGTCACACAGTCGAATGCTCTGCAGCAGCATAAGGATATGCTCTCCTTTTTAACCAAGGGCCTTGTGCATGCTAGGCAAGTTCTCTGCCACTGAATCATACCCCAGTCCAAGGATATTCCTTTTAGTGTTGGCTGCCAATTAGTCCCAACTGTCTTGGGTTCAGAAAAAGTCCTAGTGAACTCCCATTGGGACAGTCTTGATGACAGCATATAATTTTAAAAATTTTAATTATTTTTAGAATAGCTTGGATACATTTGGTACTTTTCTTCCCACTATCATTTCTTTCCAAGGGAAGAAGACGATCTTCACTTTTACTTGGTGGCTACTACAGGCAGATGGGCAAAATCTCTCATCCCTGGGAGCAGCTTTGGAGAGTGTCCTGTAATTGTAGAATTCCTTATAAAGCACCATTACAGCCTTAAAAATAGTATAGAAAGGCTCTTCTCCCTGCTCCTTCTCAAGGGGATCCCATGTGCTTTTTAAGGCAAGTGTGAAACATGGACATTTTAAGGTTAAACCTTCTCTTTAATCTTCATGAAGACACCACTGAGAATAATAACCCCTAATGTTTATTGAGCATTTGCTATGGAGCAGCCGCTTCTAAGTAGTTAATTAATTCAATCCTAACCCTAACCCTAGGAGGTAGGAATGATTCTTAGTCCCATTTTGCGATGAAGAAACTGAGGCATAGAAGTGAAGTAATTTACCCAAAGTCATGTGGCTGGTAAATTGCAAGGCTGGGATTCAAACTCTAGTAATTTGGTTCTGGAGCTGGATACTTGATCACTATGCTGCAGCTGCCTATCAACAATTTATGAAAATTGATGAGGCGTTACCAGTGATCTAGAACTATTTGAAAAGAAAAAGGAGGAAAATGTGATTTTTCTTTGTTTTACTTATGTGGAATTAGTTATGAAATATTTTACCACATATTTACTATGTAGACAGATTATATTCATATCTGGTGTATCCAAATATTCACCAGTATAGCTGTATCTCTGTAGAAACATACACACAGAGAAGGTGACATACACAAAATGTAAAAATTAGATCAGATGCCAGCATAATTCCAGGTGGTCAAAAAGACTGCCTTCCTCTCCGGTCTTTGGACCAGTCACTCTGTTTGCTTAGAGTAAGTGATTTGAATATTATAGGAAAAAAAAAACCAAACAAGCACATACTCTGAATATATTTGAGGCAGAGCTTAAGCTGACCCATCAGAAAAGGGCAGAGGGAGCCATGGTGCATGCCTGAGATGCCAGCTGCTCAGGAGGCTGAGGTAGAAGGACCACAAGTTCAAGGGATAGCCTGGGTAACTTAGTGAGACTCTATCTCCAAATAAAATAAAAGGGAATGGGTGGGTAGCTTAGTGGTGGAGTGCTTGCCTACCATATGCAAGGCCTTTGGTTCCATCCATCCCTGGTGCCTACAAAAAAGAATTAAAAAAAAAAAAAAAAGGCCCAGAAGGCTCTTTGCTGCACTCCCGTGGCCATGGTGGCAGAGGACCTGAGGCTAGGCTGTAGGCTGTAGGGTGAATGGAAAAGTCCAGTCCAGGTTACCACCTGAAGATAATGCATGCCCTGGTGACCCTGAAAGGCAGAGCCTACTGTGGGGGGCGTGGCTAAGGAGAGACAGGGGAGGCACCTGCTGTTCTTCAGTCCTTCATTTACATAAGCTGGGGACCCAGCACAGCATTGAAATGAATCCAGATATGATGGTCAGGCATGTGGGAGAACTTCTCATAGAATGTGGCTTAAAAAGAACAGGATATAAAACTGTGTATGTACGTGGTTTGAACCTGATAAAGATAAAATGGTTATTTTTAAATATGCACAGAAAAGTCGTCATAAAGGAAATACACCGAAATGTGATTTGGGATGTCTTCTTTACACTTTTCCAAGCTGACCAAATAGTCTACAATGAACACATATGATTACTTTTATAACAAGGCAAACCTCTAATAAATGTCCTTTTTAAAGGGAATAGTTTACAGGGTGTGATGGTACATGTCTGGAATCCCAGCTAACTCAGGAGGCTGAGGCAGGAGGATCACATTGAAAAAAAAAAAAAAAAAGACAGGAATAGCTTGAGGTGGGAATAGAACTTTTCCCAAGAAGTTGAACATTTTATTATGGTGCACCTTTCTGCCAAATGCCAGGAAGAAAGTTTCTTATAGATCCCAAAGGGACTTTTTGTTTGGCTCTGTTCTGTGCTCAAAGATGTTTTGGGCTTGTTTATCTTCTGGGGGCCCTATGTGTTGTCCCAGCGGGAGGCTTATCATCTAGGCTCCCTGGAGCCCAAGGTTCTGTAGAAGAACATCAGAACTTCCAGGGGGCAAAGGGCAGTCAGTACTGCTTTTGTACACTGGGTTTTGGGTAAATTTTATTTTACATTTCTTTCCAAAAAGGATTTGACTACTTAAAATAAGCAAAGAATGGTCTGTTCCAATTCCTTCATCATATTGAGGCTCAAGATGGAATGGACTTGATCAAGGTCACCATCAAGTTCATATGAGAACTAGAGCAAGCTCTCTGGAAAGACAGGGCAGGACGCCCCTGACTCCCAGCCCTGTGGATCCTTTCAATGAGGCTTTGTACCAGGCTGCTTTCCTTGTAGCAAAACTAAACCCAAGTGCTGTCTCTTGGTAGCACTTTGACCTTTTTTCATTTCTGAGCAACACATATGTCTCCTCCCTTGGAAGTTTCCAGTTGGTAGGGGTATTAATCTTGCTTATGGGCTCTCTAGGGAAGAGAAACCAGCCAAGAGAGCTCCTTGAGGTCAGTGAGGCTGCGTGGTTTGGTTCCTTCATTCCCTGGATAGAAGGCTGAGGTCCATGGGATGAAGAAAACTCCCTAAAGTCATTCGGGGAGTCCCTTATGGGGCTGGAGCAGGAGAGAGGAATGCCTACCTGTAATGTGAACACAGTGTCCCCATTCTTCAGAAGAAGTACTCAGGGCTCAGAGAGTGGGTGCAGGTTATCTAAAGACAACCAGTAATATAGGAGCTGAGTTAGGCATAGTCCATAATTCTTCCAACTCCTAACTCCCAACCTGGGTTCTTAATATCCCCCCACCTCTGTCCCTATGTCCCAGTTTGAGTCTGGGTTTTCTGTTTGTCTGTGCATAGATGGTTGAAGCCTTTTCCCTTCCTGATGGTAAATAGCCATTTGTTTTTTCCCAACTGCCACAGGATCATCCGGACAAAAGTTCAGCAGCCCCCCAACCAGCCTGTCCCGGCTTCCAGTCACAGCATAGGTAAGAACTTTAAAAAAAAAATTTTTTTTTTTTTTGAAAATCTAATGGGCTCCAAATATTCTAAAGAACTTTTAATCATTCTTATGGACAGATAATTCTGCATAAAACACTTCGGCACACGTACTAATGCGCCTTCTTTGTCATTCTCCAAGGGCTGAACCTGGTAAATGAATTTTATAAATACTGCTAAAAGGTTTTGAATTTTACTGATTATTATGATAAATAGCTTTCACCATGAGACAGAAAATTGAAATCTAAGCCAAAAAAAAAAAATCCACTAATGGGGGTCTATAGAATGTCAGATAATTAAAGTAATAAATCAAGAAAGGGATACTTATTCATAACATTTTCTGCATCATTAGTCAGTAAGTAGTTTTGAATGTGTTTTTTTCTTCTATCAACCAGCCCTTCTACAATTCTTTGTGCACTTGCAGTCTTGAGTGAAGATGTAGCAAAACTTCCCAAACTTTCTTTCTCTCGCTCTTGCTCTTGCTTCGATCTCATGTACTCTGTGAACTGTCCAGGCCTGAGGATGGGGCTTCGGGTGCTCACGGGTGAAGTCTGAGAGTGACCATGACCTTCTGAGGGCAGAATTCTATTCCTACTACTCAAGAGTTCACACATTCCCTGGCTTTTGATTCACGGACAAGTTGAAAGTGACTTGTCCCTTTAAGGTATTATTTCTCTACTCGGGACAAAAGAAACACCTCTCTCTAGCTGGAGGAAAGTTGCTTTACTGTAAGAAAGTGGGTGACCATCCAGCAAGCCCTGAGAGTTCACAGTCCCTGTGAGTTCTGCATAGTCACATCCAAACTGAGCAACCTTTCTATGCCCTCATCACTGTCAGTCCTTCTTTACCTGAAAATCTGGACTTCCCCGTGGCGATGGGGAACCACAGAGTCCTGGCTTATAGTTCCAATTCTGTCATTAACTCACCCAGTGAGCTGTGAAAGTCCCTTCACCTCTCTGAGCCTCAGTTTCCTCACTGGAGGACATAAACCAGGTGTTCTCCAAAGTCTCTGATCCTCCTAGGTTGCCTTTTTGGATAAAGGTAAGAAAGAATTCCTCCCTGCCTTGAGATAATTCTTCTCTTAGTAATACCTCCAGAAAGTGTTTGTCACCACTAATGCTACACATGAGGCAGGATAAAACCCCCTATTTTTGAGGGCTTCTCAATGGGAGAATGTAATGGAGAGAAGTTTGCAAAACACTGAGATGAAGCCCAATAAAAAGGTATGGGTGTCAGGAGAGCAGAATGAAGGGAACTGCAACTCTTCTGGGCTATCCTGAGAGGGTTGAGGGAGGCTTCTGGGGTGGAGGGACGTTGGTGGCTGAGATTTCACTTGTGGCTGGGTGTGATGGCACATGACTATAATCCCACTGGCTTGGGAGGCTGAGGCAGGAGGATCATGAGTTCAAAGTCAGCCTCAGCAACTTGGAGAGTCCCGAAGCAACTCAGAGACCCTGTCTCTAGTTAAATTATTTTTTAAAAGGCTGGGGGATGTGGCTCAGTGATTAAGCATCCCTGGGTTCAATCCTCAGTACCACAAAAATCAAAAAAAACAAGAAAAGGTTTCACTTGTGGCTTTAACGGTTTCAGGTTGCGAAGCAATGCAAATCAAACAAGTTGTAACTGATAATATTCTTTCAATAGGTTTAGAGGAATAATTTTGCTGTAGGTCAGCAGAATGGTTTGTCCCAGACATTTTTATAAAACTGCATCTCATGTGCATACAGCCCTTTATGGTTTAGAAAGTTACTGAGCAGGGAGGAAACTGAAGCTTAGAGAGATTGAATAATTAGCCAGAGATCTTGTTGCCAGGAAGGGGTGGAGGCAGAACTGGAATCTGGATCTTTTTTTTTTTTTTTTTTTTTCCGTAGTCACCTCTTTAATAATTTCATAACAGTTTGTAATTGTTTGGAATCTGGATCTTTTATACCTCCTGCAGTCACAAAATCCTGAATCAAATGTCATCTACTCTGTCACCTAGTGAGAGTGGCTTATAAGTATCAAGTGACCTGTGATCCTCTTTCCTTCTCTGTTCTTTGCACCTTAATACAGAAAAGGTTGTGAGATTTGCATAAATCTGTTTTGAGGAGTTTTTTTGGTGAAGGAAAAGAGAAGTTAACAATTTCTACTTCTGGGTCTCTTAAGGAAGATCTAAAATCAAACGCAAACATGGGAAGAAAGGCACTGTCCCTCTGGGTCTGAAGGAGCAAGGAGCTGGAGCCCCTCCAAAGAAAGGGATGGCTCTTTGTGGGGTCACCACTACTTCTGGTCATTTTCTACACTTCAGAGCCAGAGGCAGCTCCTCCTTCCTCCAGCTGGTTATAGCCCAACGAAATGCCTGAGATTGGTCTGTAGGTTGTAGGGAGCCAGGCGGAAATGGAAACTCAGCTGTGGAGTTGGAGAGGGCCCACGGGAGGACAGGTCTCTCCCTGGGCTCTGGGAGGGCCTGGAGTCCATGAGAAATTTGCACAGAAGTCTCCTCTCCCCTCATTCTCATCCTTTGGGTCTTTGAGACCTGGTCTCAGTCACAAATGACAGACCTCTGCCTCCCGCTTCTGGGCAGGAGAAATCTAGACTCTAAATGAATAGACCTGAGGCTATGATGGGGCCAGGGGCTGCAGCTTATCAGCTAGAGGACTTTGAATCCCTTCACTTTGTGAAGCCTTGGTGTCCTCATTGGATAATTGGGATAAACAGGGCTGTCACAGTCATCAAATGAAAAGCGTTGCATCAATGAGAGGCATATTGTTGGTTCTTCATTATTAATGACTGAGGAGCAGGGCTGGGGATGTGGCTCAAGCGATAGCATGCTCGCCTGACATGCGTGCGGCCCGGGTTCGATCCTCAGCACCACATACAAACAAAGATGTTGTGTCCGCCGAAAAACTAAAAAATAAATATTAAAATTTTCTCTCACTCCCTCTCTCTCTCTCTCTCTTTAAAAAAAAAAAAAATGACTGAGGAGCAGATTAGTTTCAGGGGTTAAGACTTTAGTCTCCAGGTTCCTGTCGACACTCTGGCCCTTGTTTTCTGTGTGACCTTGCATGAGTCACTTGTCTTCTCTGAGTCTTGGTTGCCTTACCTTTCCAATGGGGTAAATAACATCACTTAGCTTATAAGATTGTTCTCCAAATTAAATGTGATAATGCCTTCAGTTCTCAGAAGACATAAGTGATTGTTATTGTCATAATTATTGTTAAAAATAAGATCTAGGTAAACTGGAAGAAGGAAATGCCGCAGGGAACTATAAAAAGACCTAGAGGCCTGCTGTTCAGTTGGCTGTGTATGTGTGTGTGTTTATGTCACCGTGCATGGGTGGCTATGTGAACGGGGAGTTAACACACCCAAGAGGACTAGCTTGAGGTCTTTTTTTAGCACTGCCTATGGTGGGCCCCACCTGCCCTCTTTCTCTTCTCCATCCTTAAACTTCCCTTTCTACTCTGTCCCTTTGTTCTTTTTTGTGTGGACAGTCCTCTTTGCTGCCCATATACCCCCTCAGCTCCCCAGCAGAGAGAATCTGGGCAAAACAGCCAAAGCCTGTATGGTGGTACCACGGGGCAAGTGTCCTCTGCCTAAAACTCTTGCTCCCCTGCAGTTGCACCCAGCCTAGTGTATGGTGAGTGCCTTTGTGACAGGCCAGCACTGGTGCCCTCTGCCCCTCAGCCTTCTGCTGGCCCTGACTACTCCTCTTCCTCTGTGCAGTGTCCACGGGCTCTGTGACACAAGTGTCCTCGGTGAGCACGGACTCAGCCGGCTCGTCGTACTCCATCAGTGGCATCCTGGGCATCACGTCCCCCAGCGCTGACACCAACAAGCGCAAGAGAGATGAAGGTAAGAGGCAGCAGCACAACCCTGTCCGGGAGGGACGGAAGGGTCCGCTTGGTGTGCTCAGAGAGGGTGGGAGCAAAGGTGCCTGCTCAGCACCCCCTTAACTGCAGAGGGCTGTAGTTCCTAGGGCCCTGTCCTTAATGCAGGGACAAGGAGGGGCAGACAGGCACCCTGCTAGAACTGTGGGTTCCTTGCTGATCTCTTCCCATCTTCACACCTTGGGTGGAGTAAATGGGCCTGATAGAGCCCTGATGGCCTGAGCTTTGTGGCCTTTAGGAAGACCCTGCATGTGCAGACATGATACCTGAGGGACCCTGTGTGTGGAGGGTCTGAGCTTAATACCAATGACCCCTGTGTGGGGGAGCCTTGGAGAGAGCAGGGAGCTGGGCAAAGCAGCCATCACTCTGTCTTACAGTGAGAAGGGGACTAGGGGTGGAGGGGGCAGGGGTAGGTCCTCTGAGGGCCTGGGCACACTTTTCAGAGGAGAAGGCCTTCAGCCTGGTGAAGATGGGGTGTGGAGGGAATAAATAACTATGTCGTCTTTGCCCTTGGGCCTGGAAGGAAGGAGTGCAGGGGCCTCACAGGGATTACAAAGATGACAATCTTCCCAGTTGGTTTTTCCTCAAACCCTCAGTGTTCTTGGGTCTCTGGAACCGGCCGTCTCCGTGCTGGACACAGGCCCACCTTAACCCTCATCTCCTTCCACTGGATGGGCTGCCAGCACTGGCTGACATTAATCGGTTTGAAACGACCCCCTGGGAATTTGTAAAACCTTAGTCAGGAAAGAAAAAAAAAAAAAAAAAAAAAGGCTGTGGTGGTCTAGGGCCTGAGAGCAGCGTGACAGAAATCTTGATTCAATTATTCTGTTCCTCCACACAATTCCCCTTTCTCAGCGCCATGTAAGGGATGTATGTTCTCGGGAGCACATGCCTAAGTACTTAAGATCTGTAACTAGAAAATTGAGTCGGCCCAGCGGTGGATTGGCTTGTGGTCTGCGTGCCCCAGGCAGTGTAGAGCCGGGCCTGTGGCCTCTGTCTGCAGCTGTGGGGCATGTGGGGATGATTCATGGCCTGTGGCACCTGCCTCACCTCTTTCTCCTGCTCCAGACACTCCCAAGCAGATGTCAGAAGTCTTTAACTCGGCGGGTTGCTGTGCTGGCTGCTGCGGGAGGCAGTGGGGCTGCCATCTCTGTTGGTTTATGGGGTTGATGGTATCATCTTTTCTTCCACTGTCACCCAGACTCGCAGCAGCTGGGGCCTGGCTGTGTTTGATCATGGTGAAGGGTTGGAGGGTAGGAGACTTCCTTGAAGTTGGGGGTCCAGGCAGAGATTTTAGGAGAAGGAAAAAAATCCAGTTTACCAACAGACAGGTCCTGATTTGGGGAGATTGCTTTACTGAGTTTGTGGATTATGTTGGCTAACGGTCTCTAATCGGGTCTCTGTTTGGCCTCTCAAGCTGCTTAAAATAGTGTAGAGTGGTCAGAAAGTGGGTAGTATTAGTCTCGACTACTCTGTACTGGTCAGATTATTCTCAGAGGACTGTGGCCCATTTGCGACATTGATCTTTAGAGGGGTAATGACAGATGAGCATAGCCTGGGCGGAGAGGGATCTGGGTATGGCACCCAAGGAATACCTCAAGGCCCTAGAGATGTTTGGTACAAAAAAGAACAGAACAAGCAGGACTGGATTATTGCCTTGAAACATTTAAAGGGCTGATGTGGAAAGAGAGAGGAAAGAGACTTTGTTTTGTGGCCTCACAGGCCAGTGTGTGGCAGAGGCAGAGGCAATTCCAGCTCAGTGTAAGAAAGAACTTTGTACATATGAAAGCGGTCTAGGGATTACAGGGAATAACAGGGAGCTAGTGAGTACTCGTATGCAAACAGACTTAGTGGTCCTTGCTGGCTGCTGTACAAGAATATCAAGAATCAGATTCAAGATTGGATGGTCTTTGCAGTCCTTACAGTTCTGAAATTTATTGTGGAGTCCTGATCCCCAGCAAGATTTTAGAGGAAGGCCAGCCTGTGGTCTGTGAGCTAAGAGAGAATAACTTGAGGGTCCTGGAAGCTTAGAGAATTGGGAAAAGTGAGGAACCCAAGCAGTAACGAAAACCTTCCCTTCACTCTTGCTGTGCCTCACTGAGAAGGTAGATGGTTGAGCAGAGAGGTGGGCAGAAATGCTCTGCTTCACATCAGGAAAGTGTCTGGGGGGAGTGCTGTAGGGCATCTCCCCCTGTCCTTTCCCATCTTTCACTTGTACCTCCCAGGATCCCTGCATTGGTTCCAGGGGAGGATGAAAAGGCAGAAATCCCCCATTTTATTATAAGAGGTAACTAGGGCCCCAGGGAGCTCCCTCACAGAGTCAAAGCCACATAGCTGGTGTGGACTGGGGAGTTGGGTGGAGCCTGGGAGCTGTAGACATCCTCTGGAATTGTCTGGCAAAAAGTTGTTCCTTGGCCTGTGCCAGACAGAGCCTAGGAATGGTGTGTGTGTGTGTGGGGGGAGTTAAAGCAGAAGCGGGAGGCCAGGTGCAGTGGTGCAGTGGTGCAGCCTGTAATCCTAGCTCCTCAGGAGGCTGAGGCAGAGGATTGCAAGTGTTAGGCCAGCCTGGGCAACTTAGAGACTCTGTCTCAAAAAAAAAAAAAAAAAAAAAAAAAGGCTGGGGATGTTGATGGTAGAGCACTCTTGGATTTAATCCCCAGTACCAAAAAAAAAAAAAAAAGACAAAAGGATACCATTGGCAGGTTGAATGCCACCAAGAGTGTATGTAGCAAGGTGAGACCCAGAGGTGGGGAGTTTGAAGAGAGCAGAGAAAGTAAGAACCAGCCACTGGGGAAACAGGGAAGTAGCCAGGCACCCCAGGTGCTGTCCTAGGTAGGGTGCAGGCTATGGCTTTGTGAGTATGGCTTCCAGGATGGGTCCATGTTTTCTCAGGAGCCCTCAGCAGCTTGAGAGAAGAGTGATAGGGGAGACAGAGAGGCAGTAGAGAGCCAGGAGGAAGATAGCACAGTGCTTCCCCATTTCTCAGACTGAGATGACTGAGGCTTTGCAAGGTGGAGTCACTTACTCAGCCCCTGGTGCATAGTCACCTCCAACCAGATTTGGGTTTTACTCTGTGGTCATATCCTGGGGCTGTGATCCTGCCCAGATCTCAGGGTTGGGGTGGGAGGGAATAGGGTTCAACCACGGAAGGTGAGCTGGCAGTCATGACTGAAAATCCAAATTCTCTCTAATGTGTGTGAGGTGACACCAGAGAGGCAGAGCAAGGCAGAGAGGGGCCGATTTTGATCACAAGGATCTAGAAAGACTCCTCTTAGGAGGTGTCATCAGAGGGCTGGGTAGAGGGAGGAGAGAGTATTCCAATCTGTGCCAAGACGGGGACTCCAGTAAAAGGACCAGTGGGGCAGGACTTGGAAAGGGAGGGAGGGGGCAAGAGAGCTTGGGGCTCAGGTATGACCTCAGTCCCTGAACTTTTAGTCTGGAAGCAGTGGAGAGATTGTTTTGATGGTTTAGAGACTCAAGGAACATGCACTGTGCTGGATGTTTTGGATATCAGGGTAGAAATGAAAGTGATTAGCTCAGCATCAACTACTAGAAATAGAGAGCAAGCCATATATGTAATTTAAAAATATCTAGGGACCACATAAAAACAGTAAAAACAAATGAGTGGAATTAATTTTAATAATATATTTTATCTAGTCCAATATATCTCAAATATTATCATTTTAACTTGTAATGAGATTAAAAATAATACGACAGGGTTTCCCTTTTATTTTGTGCTAGGTCTTTGGAATAGGGTATGTATTTTACACTTAAAACACATCACGATTTAGATGCTAAACACTTGACAGTGAAAGTTAAATATAGTAAGTCCTTTCAAAACACTAAAGTTGTGTTTGATGGGGAAAATATTTTACATGTCTTCTGTTTTCAATTGAAAAGTAATTAAAATTAAATAATATAAAAGAATTTAGTCCCTCAGTTGTACTGGACACATTTCAAGTGCTCAAATAGCTAATGGCTACTGTACTGGACAACATTGAACACATAATAGGTACTCAGTAAATGCTCCTTGGTGGAATGGAGTAGTCACATGCCTTTAGAGGGCTCAGAATTAGCGAGGAGGGTGAATGGGAGCTCCAGCCTCCTCAATCATGGGGAATCCACAGAGAGCCCTGCTTGAGTGAAGAGTTCTGTAGTGAAAACAAGTTAGAACATCATTAGGTTAGCAGATTGACAGGGGTCAGTTCAGACTAGAAGTTCTAGGTTTTTTTCCCAGGATGCCTCCAAGACCAGAGTTGGGGATGTGGCCCAGTATCTGTCTCATACAAATTGTTCGGTGACTGAGGAAACATATTATTAGGTCCCTGTGACTTCTGAAGGCAGAGCGGGATGGTTAGAGGAAACTAAGGGAGGTAGAAGACGGCTGAGAGCCACTTAGAGCTTTTGGACCACAGCCAGGCTGAGCCAAGGATGGGAGTGTTATCGTGGAAAGGTGGTGAGTTCCCTGTCACTGGTTGTGTGAGCAGGGGCTGGCCACATGAGAGGCCAAAGAGTCAAAGAAGGCCTCCTGGTTTGGACGCTGTGACATTTGGGGCCTGCGACAGCCTGCTTCTGTCAACTGTGCTTGTGTCTGAGTGGTTTTTCCCATTTGTTTCCCTTCTGACTCTGGCTTTGAGTCTTCTGTGCCTGTGGATGTGACTCAGCAGGGGCCCATGTCACGCATTTCTGTGCCCACCCCAGTCCCCAGGATAGGCCTGGCTCACAGAGATGCTCAGGAGGCGTGTAGGAAGTGCTGAGGGTCAGGCTGGTGTTCTACCCAGGGGAGAGGGGGTGTCCTCATCTCTTGGTTGGTCTGAGCTGAGAGCTTTCACGGAGGCGGTGGGGGCACTGGCCTCAGGAATCCTGCCTGGCTGGGGCTTAGGCCCGAGGAGGAGGTCCCTCCCTCTCCGGAAGGCCAGAGAAGTGGTAGTGGGGCTGGGCTTGGCAGAGCAGGCAGGCCTGTGAATAGCGGCCATGGGTGAAAGGGCAGCCTCAGACCCTCTGCTGCTTCCTGGGCCTTTGATCTCTGATGAGGCCTCCTTCCGCCTGTCTCAGGGCCCCCATTCAGGTCCTCTGGACCTCCCTTCTCCTCCTCCCCCAGAACTTGAAAGGCTCTGAACACACCAAGGTCAGTGGAGTGAGAATCCCTTTCACCAGCTCAGAGAGCTGACCCATCCAGCACCAGCGTGGATCGTGGGGGCCAGAAGCTTCTGTGGGGTGGTAGGGGTATGTTGCAAGTGGGATTTCCAGCCTTCTGGACAGAGACTGGCCTCTGTCTCAGGAGGGCACAGAAGGGCAGCCAGAACTCAGAAGTAACCAATTCTCTAGAAAGAAGCCAAGTCCAATGAGATCACCATGGGGGAAGTTTGGGGGCATTTGGCTGGGGGCTCCCGTCAGTCCTTTCTACGTCCCTCTTTCTAGGGCTACCTGTCTCCTCTGTTCTTGTGTTTCTCCCATGACTTTTGTTGGGGTGCATCTCATTCTGTTATCTGACTGTATTCTGTTTATCGAACCCCACTGCCCACACCCTCACTGCCACCCCCCCACACCATGTGCACATTCCTCCTCTTCTCTCTTATTCTCTCTCTTCATATTTCCTCTTGTTTTGTCTCTTTCTTACCAACTCCCTTCTCTCTGTCTTTCAGGCTGGGGGACCCCAGCTTAGCCCTGCCCAGCAGACCTCCAAGGGAGCCATCGTGTGGAGGGACAGTGTTTGGGGTGCTCAGTCTGACCATGGGCAGGCTCTTGTCTTTTCTCCATCCTAAGACCCTTTCCCTCTCCTGGACATACAGACCTCGTTGGCTACCTCTGTGCTGGGGGTGAGAGTGGGGGAGGGGCGGAAGACTAGAGTTGATAGTGGCCAAACCCTTCTCAGATTTCCCAGAGGGAACGGGTGTGAGGCAAAGCTCCAGATTCTGGAGACAGGAGTTACAAGCAGCTTTTGTGTCCCCAAGATTCCACACCTCTGTCCTCTTCAGAGAGTCACCCAAAAGATGTTGAGATGAGGACACAGGCTCAGGGATGGAATGGCCTGAGGACTTCATCTCTCAGAGTTCCATTTTGGCCTCTGGAAGAGAGAGGTGACACAAGCCTTGGGGATTATCTTGAGGATAAAAGCAAGTGGCTGCCACAGAGGGTTTAATTCAGGGCCTGGTGGCAATAAGGGCTTAGTAAATGGCTACTGGGGGCTTGAAGATGGGAGGGCATATTTGGCTGAGGATAGCAGGCTCTGGCCACAATTCTGTTTGGCAGCTGAAACTAACTGATTTGCCCGCCACCAACTTCCTGTTTATAACAGTCTGGACCTGGGCACTGAAGGAACTGGGTGTGCAGAAGCTGGGGAGCCCTGGGGACATCTAAGCTGAGCAACAGTGCCCCCAGGTGTCAGCTACAAAACCAAGGGCCCCATCACTTTCCTTTTCTTCCTTTTGCTTCAGGCTTCCTAGTCTTCCAGCCCCCTTCCAGAGGAATAAAAGGGACAAGCCTCTATTTTACATGAAAAGAGGCACTGGATGCACAAAATGGTGGAGGGCTCCAGGGTGCAGGGGGAAGGAGGGCCACTGGGCCTAGGCAGGCTGGGCATCTGGGCAGTTCTTGGGATCGCTGGCTTGGACCTTGGAGAGCGTGTAGGACATCTTCCTCCTGTTATTATTCAGATGGGAAAATACACTGGGAAAGAGGAGGGTCTCCGGGTCAGACAGTAAGGCCAAGAAAACCCAGAGGGAGAATCGCCTCCTCAGAGACTCCTTGGTATTTTCCGCCTTTCAATGTGACAAACCTCAGCTCTCTTCTTCCTTCCTTTTGTCTGTTCCTTTTGCCATCTGCCATCCCCACTTTTGAAAGCCACCGTGCCCATCCCCATGAGTGTATCACCTTGGGTGGGGGCAGGGGGCCTGGCCCACTGATCCCAGGGCTCTTGGCCATGAGCCCTGACCTTGCCACTGTGGCCTCCCATTCCTCCTCTCATCCCTCTGTACTTGCAGTCCCTGTGTGTTCTTGGTGGCATTGCCCATGCAGGACCCTCCACCTGGAATGCCCTCCTTGAGGGTGGGCTGTTGGTTGTCCACTCCCCTGGGGAGATGGTCAGGGTCTGGCCTTCAGTCCTTCACACCCTGCTAGGCCCACTCATTCATCAAGCCAGCGAGTTCGGCAGACACAGGGGTATCCCCTTTTTTATAGTGGCTTTTGGGGGTAGGAAAGAGGTTATCACCGTTTTGTCTTTGTCTCTGTTGGGGCTTCCTAGGGTAGGTCCCCACTCTAGTCCTGTATGAAGAGTCTCCTGGATGTACCCTCATGTGGGGGGACCTTTCCCCAAGTTCTCTGTCAAGGCTGGGGCCTGGACCAAGGTCTTTGCTAGGAGGGTATTGCTCAGAATCAGGTGGCAATGGCCAGGCTGGTTGTTAGACTTTAGTTGGCTTGCTCTAGATTTACAGTTTTGAATTTGTCACTGACATTTCAAAATCAGGAGGTTTCATGTGTGCATGTTGGCCATTGGTAGGGGGATCAATCTGGCTCCACTAGGTGGCAACTGCCCTCTGGGGCTGGTGGGCCTGCAGCCCTCAGACTGCTCCATGCCACCTGCTCATAGCACTTGTGTTGCTTCTCTGTGCTGGAAGGCCGTTGAGATTCTGGAATCCTAGCACAGACCCTGAAGAAAAGGTTTCTAAGTGTGGTGTTGTGGGACATGCCTCTAATCCCAGCAGCTCAGGAGGCTGAGGCAGGAGAATGGCAAGTTCAAAGCCAGCCTCAGCAACTTAGTGAGAACCTGTCTCAGCATGAATTAAAAAAAAAAAAAAAAAAAGGCTAGGGATGTGGCTCAGTGGTTAAGCGTCCCTGGATTCAATCCCTAATACCAAAAAAAAAAAAAAAAAAAAAAAAAAAAAGTTTCCATCCAGTCTGTGGCAGCTGAAGCCCATGGGAGGCAGGTTCTGGAACTGGCCTAGTGTTCGCATGCATTTGTGCAGTCAGCAAATTGGGCAAATGTGCTCCAAGGCTCAAGATAGGTGGGTAAGGAAAACAGCCACTTAGGCAGAGCCAAGAACAGTGGGGTTGAGATTAATAGCTTCATACTCTCTAGAGAGGATAGTTCAGGGGTAGAGGGCTTGGGCTTCACCTAAGGGCATGTAGGTAGCAGTTAGTGGCAAGGATGCAAAGGACCTGGGTTTCTGGCTCCCAGCCTAGCCGGCCACTCTCCCTTGTCTTGTCTTGAGCTGTGAGTACCTCAGCTGGGATCTAGGTAGACAAGTGCCAGAGGCCTCCTGGATGAAGGAAGAGTTTAGGGGGTTAATTAAGGGGCTCTGTGGGCCTTTCCCTAGTGCTCTAGGGCCTGTCCTATGGGTGAGGGACAGGTTTCGGTTCCTCCTAGCTCCTGGGTCCCTGAGTTTCACTTTGATTCAGTGAGTGAGAGTCTGCCGTGAGAGCCAAGGCCACTGAACCCCCTGCCCCCACCCCTGTTTACACACCTGCTTTGCCCTGGCCCCTCCCCCACCCTAGCCCAACAGGCATGGGTGTTCTGGACAGCCCTGGGGGCATGGGACCAGCAATTCTCAAACTTTTGGTCTTGGGACATCTTTAAACTTTTAAAAATTGAGGACTGAACCCAAGAAGCTATAGTGTATGTGGGTTCATTAAAATGGATACCATTTTGAAATATTTACTTATTAATTTGTTAAAACAAGTATCTATTAATACAAGTAGCATAAATAGTATTCTTGAAATAAGAACTTTTTCAAACCAAATATTTAGTAAGAGTCATGCAGGTTTACAAGTGTGCAGATTTCTTTGCTGTCTGGCTTAACAGAAGGCAGCAGGATTCTCAAGCTGTATATATATATAATAAAAGGTCTGTCAACAACTATATGTATGTATGAATGTGTATATATATATATAGTTGTTGACAGACCTTTTATTTTTAGGTGGTACCGAGAATCAAACTCAGTGCCTTGCACATGCTAGGCAAGTGCTCTACCATTGAGCCATAACCCCAGCCTCTCAAGCTGCTTTTATTTCCCCAGTCATAATGCCACACATCTTAGACTCAGGACAACACCACTTTGGACTTGTGAAATAACTAGAATGAAGGCAGATAACATTGTGTCATTATGATGAAAAGATCTGACCTCACAACCCTCCTGAAGGGTCTTGGCAACCTCCTGAGGGTCCCTGGATACACTTTGAGAACTTCTGCTCCAAGGTGCTGCAAACTCTGAACTTGCTGGTCATCACTGTACAGATAGGGAGAGCAGTTAAGTGGTTTCCATGATAAGAAAGGTGCCATATACTCCTCCCATTCTGAGCTCCTGAGGCAGTGGGAACCATGGCAGATCTTTGATTTGGGGAGGGAGTGGAAAGACACATTGGGCTTTGGAAAACCCCTTCTAGCAGAGTGGGATATGTGATGTTTCTTGCTCCTGTCTCAGGTTGAGATCCTACAGGAAGGCACAACTGCTGAGGGTCCTTGCAGAATTCGAGGTCTGATCTCCCCCCAGCATGCTTTCTTCTCGTCAACAGCAGCTATCTAGTGCTCCCTCAGAGCTGGGCACTGGGTGCTTTTGAACCCAACCTCATCTCCCTACTCATCTCTGCATTTACCTGCAGACCCCACTGGGGCATATTTTCAGTGGCACAGGCATGGCGGGGGGACAGCAATGATATTCATTGTGAATAAAATAAGATAAAACAAAAAATAAGTGGATTTGGTATTTATCTCCATGCCTGGCCTTTGAGGAAAAGCAGGTCTGAAGGGCAGACAAGAAGGGAAGATTTTGTTTTGATTGCACAGGGCTTCTGGGTATTTCTGGAACACTGGTGGTTGGTGACTCATATGCATGTGTGTGTAGGCTATGTGTGTGTGTGAGCATGTGTCTGAATTCACTTTGAAATTTCCAGTTTTCATTTACATTAGTCCTTTCTTGGGTCATTTTATCATGGATGGAATAAAATGGGGGAGAGGGAGAAAAAGGGAATGTCCTGATGTAGTTGAGAAGAATTAAGAGGGAGAAGGATATAAGAAAGATAAAGGGGATGGTGTGTGTTAGAAAGAGTGCTGGCAGTGAAACCAGCTGAGCTGTGAGCAGACAAAGAGAAAGGCGGGCCCCTGGAGGGATGAGAAAGGATTAAAAGCAAGGCAGGGGTAAGGTACTTCCCAGAACCTGCCACCAGGTGGCACCATTGACCCAGGACAGCTTAGTTGCTGCCCAGGGTTAGGGACAAGAGGGGTAAGAGGGCAGTGTGAACTGGCCATTTGTGAGGTCTGAATTCTTTAACTGAGCTGGAGCCAGGATGCCCAGGCAGGCTGACCATTTGCCTGAGTCTCACTTCTCTACCAGCATTCAGTTGGGGAGGGGGAGGCTGGACCATCACTGTTGGGGATTAATCTGGTCCTTTACCTCCATGGCCCCCATGTCCTAACAAGAACTTCTGGGAGTCCTTGGTTCTACTGTAAGCCTTTACTTTGTAAAAGGTGTGACCTTGGGCAAGTCACTTCTCTTCGGGCCTTATTTTCTTCATGCTTAATCATGGAGATTTGAAGAAATGATTTGTAAGGGTCTCTTGGGCTCTGACATTCTGTGGTATACCAGAGAGGGTCCTGGAGTTGGAGTTAGAGTCTGGATCTTTCTTTTTAGCTGTGTGACCTTGGGCAGGTCATTTCCCAGCTGTGTGGATTTTAGTAGTATCTCCTTCTCAGAATTTTATATAAAATCAAAATTGAAGTGTTTTTTGGTGCCGTAGGAGGGGAAGGAGTAGTTATTTCCCCTGTAATTTAAGGAAGTCAGAGGCAGGGGTTCCACCATCCTCACCACTTAGAAAGTTTGTGCCTCTGCCTGTGACCACAGAAAAAAGCCTTTTGGCAGGTGTCTGCTTGAGTCTGTCCTCCACGTGTACAGTGGCCTCAGTGGCTCTTCTGCAATATGTCCAGGGTGTCCAGTACTGGGGATTGCACCCAGGGGCATTCTATCACTGAGCTACATCCCCAGTCCTTTAATTTTTTTTTTCTTTTTTTTAGACAGGATTGCACTAAGTTGCCTAAGATGGCCTTGAACTTTCAAATCTCTTGTCCCAGCCTCCCTAGTAGCTTGGATTATAGTTGTGCACCAGCAGACGGAATAAGGTTCAGATCAATGACTTGCCTGAAGAATTTTAGCCCTTCGTATCTGCCCAGTGTTCTCAGAAGCCATCTTTTTAACAGGCCTTCTGTGATCAGGCATCTGCCGGTCTCCTGAGACCCACCTTCTCCACTCTCTTCTTTTCATGCTCACTCCTGTCAAGCTGAACTTCTTTCCTTCAGCACCACATGCTCCATCCTGCTTCCATCCCATGAGTTACATATGTGGGTTGTAGAGTCAGACAACCAGAGTTCTAGTTGATTCCACCAATCATCACGCCTGTGACTCTGGGCAAGTTATTTTCACCTCTGATCCTCAGTTTCTCCATATGTATAAAAAGGCACCAATTATGCCTATGATTGAATTGTTAGTGAAACTGAATGAAGTCGTGAACATAAAGTACTCAGAGAGTCCCCTGAGGTGTGAGAAGAGCCCAGAAAAGGTTGCCTTCTTCTTCTTTTTTTTTTTTTTAAGGGTTGCCTTTTATTACAAAGCTGTTTGTATAGCCTGGAAAACTGTCCTCCCCATGCCCTGCTCCCCATGTACCCAGAAGACATTCCAGAACCTCAGGATCTAGCTTAAATGTCATTTCCAAAGTAAAGGCTTCCTGAAGTGCCTTCCTAACCATTGGTAGGTGCCCATCCCCCATCTGTTAGCCCTCACTGGGGAAAGGATGTTAGCTCCCCTGCCATCCTGTCCCAGTCACATGGGACCTGCTAATCAAAACATTGGTCACTCTTCCATTTCTCCTGAAGAATCTATGAGACCCTTGTCACCTTAGTGCCCAAATGAGGGCCTGGGGCAAGTTATAAAATATGTACTGAATGTGGGGAGGGGGGCAGGCAGATATCACAGAAACCATGTGCACATCCGGTTAGTGGGTGCAGCCTACAGAGCAATACCCAGAGTCCTACACAACAAGCACGCTCCCTCTCCTGCCTGACCCCAAATCCTCCATCTTCCAGTCATTGCTATCAGATCTCATAAGAAGGACCTTGTGATGTTCATTTTAGAGGGAGGGAGTTCTATCAGGTCTAATGCACACATGTATGTACATGCACATACAGACATATGAATGTGCACAGGTAAAAATGTGGCACCTGTGGTCCTCTTCTGGCCTGCCTTACTTGAGCATATGCTCCATGTGTGTGTAATCATGGCACCGAAAAGGAACTGCAAAACAATGTAACTATAATGACTAGTACTTACTGAGTGTTGAGTATATATATTTAAATTATTAACAGTTAATACAACCACTGTACCAAGTGGATACTCTATTATCCCCATTTTGTAGAGATTCACAGAGATCAAGGAAATTGCCCAACGTCAAACAGCTCAGCAGTGTCAGTGTTGGGATTGGTACCTGGATAGTTGGCTCCAGAGTATCCTTACCTGCCACTCTGGTCTGCCTTTCACAAGAGTGTCACACAGGATTGTGCTGCTGTGTTGCTGAGTGTCCCTGGGAGTGTCCTAAGCTCTCTCTAGCATGTGCCTTCAATTCCACTTTTTTCAGTTCTGTGCTGAGCGGTTGAACACAGGAGGACTTGGCTCAGATCTGTTTTATTATTCAGGTAGCCCATTTCTGAAGTTCCCTCAATGCTGCTGTGTACACTCCCCTGTCACACCCTCAAGCTGATGATAGCCTGGTAGGCACAGTGGGCAGCGGGTGTTCAAGCCCAGCTGGTCCTCTTAGGAGCTGTGTGCACTATGGCAGTGAAGTGCCTTAACTTCTATGACCTTTGTTTTCCTTACCTGTCAAAAAAGGATAATAATTTCTATTTTTTCTGATAACTAAAAAGTATTACCTATGATATTTTGACCAGCACAGCAAGTTTTGGAAATATCAACTAGTATTTTTTCTATTATCAGAGTAAAGTGTTTTTATACTGAATAAAGATTCTTCAAGATGACCTAGTCAAGAAACTTCTAAATCCTCAGCTTTTTCATTTTTTCTCTCTTTTTAAAAAATGGTTATTTTATTTATTTTGCTTCGTAACATAGCAATATTATATATAATTAGTAATAATTAATTAATAATTTATATAAAACCCAATGATAGGCTAGGATCAGAAGGGGAAAAAAAAGTAACAACCAGATTTTCTACTGACAGAATTTTAGCCTTATGCCTCAGAAACTCAAATAATTGAAGCTCAAGGAGGTAGGTAAGAAGTCTGGGTTTCTCCTCCCCTTTCAGTTTTGCTTTGCTGTGTGATCTCAGTTGAGTTTCTGCCTTTTCTGAGCCTTGGTTTGGATGCACTGAGCCTGGACAACCCTTCCAGCTCCTGGTCCTCTCTCCTCCCTCCCTGCTGCTGCTCCCCCGCCCTCCTCCTCCATCTTCTCTCTCTTCGCTTCCTTTCTGTCTGAGACACAAACGCCATTCGGCACTTTTGAATGGTACTTTTGTTCAGCGAACATCTCTTTTCTGAAAAGGACGATTGGTCAGGTTTGTATCTTTTAAAAGCTGGCACATTTTATCAGTTAAGAACCTGCGTACCTCTTTCTCCAGAGACAACCTTAAGGAGGCAGACAGAAGAGGCAGAGGGGAAGGTTTATGGGAGACAATGGAGGAAACCTCTCTGGAGTCCTAATGCATGATCCCTCTAGCAAATGCTCTTCCCCTCCGCTCTGAGCATCTTCCAGCTTGAATCCATTTATAACCTGTGTCTTCCTCTTAGCTTCCTGCAGAAGAGAGGCCTAAGAGCAGAGTCTGTGCCTGACTCTGTTCAAGGCCTCTTTGAGATGGGGCTTGGAGCACTGGACTTGGAGGGGCAAGGTCCTTCAGTCCTGGCCCACCTCTCCTTTGCTGGTGATCTTGGGCAACCCATTTTAGGCCTCAGCATTCTTACTGGCAAAAGAGAGCAGAATGACTTCCTCAAAGTCTTGTCTCAAACTGTAAAGCTCTGAGTGTCCAGGAGAATATCCCTGTAGTTCATCTCATGTACCTGCCCTGTGACCTTGGACAAATTCCCTAACTTTTCCAAGGGTCAGCTGTCAGGTGTGTGAAGCCAGCATGATGATCTTCCACATCAGATGTAATATACCTGGCTCAGCTCTATGCGGTGGCAAGTGTCTAAGTCTAGGTTGGGGACTTTTCCCTCCCCCGTTCTTATTTCCTCACAGCTGTTTTCCTGAGTTTGCATAATTAAACCACAAGCTTCTGAAAAAGGGCTGCCCAGTCTGAAACCTAACTGGCCATCATCCTCTGTGAGCTCTTGGGCAACTCGCCTAACTTGTGCCCCAAGTCTCTGTAAATGCAGGTGGTCCTAGTCTGCTTCAGAGGGTCGTGGAGATCAGATCATGCCATACATGACTCTGCCCAGGAGAAAATTGTAAATTCTGCCAGTCCTTGCCCCCCAGTACACCCAGACTTGGGACTCGGGTGGACAGAGCCCCAGCCACCACCTTCTTTAAGTCCCTCCTTGGCAGGTGAGGAAAGCCGGGCAGAGCTGAGCGGGAAGGGAATCATTCAAGGTCACAAGGGTCACATCTCAAAACCTTTGAGGAATGTCGGGGATTCCGCAGTTCCACTTTGCACGGAGAAGCGGCGGCCCGGGGGAGATGAGATGCTCCTCCACGGCCCTCCGTCCGGGTGCTCTGGGGCGCCGCCTCCCCCGGGAAGAGGGCAAACGCCTCCTAGGAGGGATCTGGATTTTCCGGTGCGATGTGGAAGGAAAATCAATTCAACCGCTGCCGAACCGGGCGCAAAAGAAGGCAGCGCGCGGCGCCCTCGGGAAGGAGGCCGCCCGCCCGCGCCGGGCCTCCGCCGAGCATTTGCAATTTAATTGACATTTGGCGGCAGGAAGCCAATCAGTATAAGTCAATTGACGTTCCGAGATAAAACTAATCGGCGGCCGGGCGCTCCCCCCGCCAGCGCGGCCGCGGCTGGGCCTCGGGGCGCAGCGTGGAGGCCGCGGCGCCGCGGGCCGGCCCCGGCAGGTAATGGCGCTGGCGCGTGTCTCGGCCCGCGAGGGGGCAGCCCGCGGCCCGCTGATTGCCGCGCAGCCCACGGCGGCCGGGAGAGGCCCGTAATGAATGACTTTATTTGCCGGGGCCCTGCTGAGAACAATTGAGTTTGTTATGGTAACAACGGATGCCAGCTTTCCGGGGCCCCGGGGGGCGCGGGCGCGGCAGCAGCCGGGAGCTGGGCAGCCGAGCAGATGATACGCACCGAGGCCAGGGGCGCAGGGGGCGGGGGCTGGGACAGAGCAAGTGTCAGACCCGAGCCTGGCTGGCGAGAAGAGGGCCTGTTTGGCCGCCTTGGTCCGAGGTGCGGGATGAGTGATGGGCACACCGTGCAGAATTGCGATGGGAATTCGTTGAATTCCTTGCTTGCTGTTGGACTGGCCAGTGTGCGCCTGCCACCCCTTCTTTCCTCTGCTCTCCAGCCAGGGTTGATTTCTGATGTTGTTGAACGATGACCTGACATCAGCTTTTTATCTTGCACCATGGAAAATTAGCAAAAAGTACAAAGCACCCCTTCTTTGAATGCTGTGGCTTGGGGAGTTGGGGACTGGACTTCAGCCCTGCCATATGTGCCCCTGTGCCCCGGAGAGATAGCCTTCCTTTCTCTATCCCATCCAAATCACCATGCTCTGTGCCGTGGCTCTTCCCTCCATACCCCCACAGAGAAGGCTGCCCTCAGAATGGCTGCCTCTGAGCCCCTACAAGCTCCTATTGAATCCTCCTCCATCAGACCATGGGTTCCTACCTCCCATTCATTCCAGCCTGGGTCTCGCAGCAGATGTGGAAGGAGCTAGTGTGGGTGTGGACTTCTTCTTTGTGGTCTTGTTTTCCCCTGGTTACAGATAGTTTTGTTTTGTTTTTTGGTGCTGGGGATTGAACTCAGGGGCGCTTAACCACTGAACCACATCCCCAGCCCTTTTTTGTATTTTATTTACAGATAGGGTCTTGCTGAGTTGTTTAGGGCCTGGCTAAATTCCTGAGGCTGGCTTTGAACTCATAAGCCTCCTGCCTCAGCCTCCAGAGCTACTGGGATTACAGGTGTGCACCTCCACACCCGACTCCTTTCCTCTTTTGTTTTTTTTTCTTTTATCCTTTTCCAGTTCTGTTTTCAGGTTCATTATAACTCACTGCTAACTCCACAAACTTCAACTGAGAGCCAACCATATGTTAGGTACTTTGGCGTAACAGGTCCCTGCCCTTGCTGAACTTCCTGGCTCATGAGAGATGATAATGTGGTGTATGAGATAAATATGTCAGGCTCCACTATGGGCTGAGCATTGACCGAAATTCCCTGAGTTGGCAGACTTTAATACGGGTTTACTGAGATCTTTTACCTTTGTTGTTGTACTCAGTGATCCCTGGTGCCATCCAGTGACAGTCACCCCCATTTACAGTTATACAAACTGATGTACAGTAGCATGTTTAAGAAGCAGCAAGAAATTGTGGAAAGGGTCTATACTGGGAATCCAACACAAGTTTTCTGTGTGAACCTCGTCCATTTCCTTCCCCTCCTTGGGCCTCAGCATCCCTGTCTATAAGATAAGGGAGTTAGAATTGACAGTCTCCAAGGGCCAGTTGAGTGTGAGTGGTCAGCAGCGAAGATGGAGCCAGGACTGAGGTCTCTGTGCCCAGCTCCCTGCTCTCTGGTCTTGCAGTGTGACCAATGGAAAAAATTGTCCCCCTTCTCAGCTTTCCAAGGCTGACAGTGAGATTGAAGTGCCCATGATGTGACAGGCACTGTGCTCACAGCAGCTTCAAAAAGTGTAAGTACTGTTACTGTTTCCCTTTTGCAGATGGGAAAGATGATGGGTTTAATATCCAGTCCAAGGTCACAGAGCCAGTAAGTTAAAGGCTGGGATTGAAACCCAAGCAGTCCGTTTGCAGAACCTCTGCACTGAACTGCTCTGCTAGTTGGCTGAAATAGGATAAACCCCAACACCCTCCCCTGTTCTCACACCTTAACCTGGGTCTTATCCCCCCATGCCCCACCCTTGCTCTGAGAGCTCCAAAACTCACTGTGTGCAGAGCAGCAGGTGTGTTGATTTTTTAAAGGTGTCTTTTCTTCCCTTGCCTTTTCCTCTTTGCCTTGGATGAGTGAATGCTCCAGCAGGAAGGGGAAGTTGCTGTGGAAATTGGGGTCCCTTCTTGGCTTAGTTCTAGATAATTCTAGTATTTGGGAAATGGTTTTCTAAAAAGGGTAGGGCGGGTGCTCCAGGTCTTTTAGGAAGAAGTTCTTACCATCCATTGTCAAGGAAGTTTGTTTTACAGTTGCTTTTGGAGACTGTCCTCAAAAGGTAGTCTGGAAAACTCTCTCCCCAGAGATAGTCCTTTTTCAGACAGATTAGGAAGATGGTCTTAATCTGGGATGATTCTAAGTGGCAGCACTGGAGAGGGCTTGGAAATCATACACAGTGATCTTATGCTTTCCTTTTTCTCCTTCCTTTCTCGGTGCTGGGGCTTGAATTCCAGGCCTCTCACATGCCAGCTGAGTGCCCTACCACCAAGCTACATCCACCACTATAGTGATTTTAAATATTGTCAACCTAACAACTGGGGATGTTTATGTGTGAGGTCCTGGGTTTGATCCTAGCACCACCAAAAACCAAAACCACCACCACCAGCAAGAACAAACCCAATGAGCCCCCACCCCAAACCAAAAGATTCTTTTTAAAAAATCCTGTTAACCCAGTGTCCCTCCCCTCTTTAAAACAAATATTTTATAGTACTTCCTTTGCTATCCTAAAATAAAATTTAGAGCAAATATAACCTACCTGCACACATAATCTTAAAAAATCAATATAACGCCCCAACTGCAACAAAAAGGGGAAAGAAAAATAAAATCATAATGAAACGATGTATTTCATTATGTAAACGCTCAGGCGTGACTACACCAGGAGACGTAATAAAGTAGTTAGTTGCTTGCACTTATGAGTTGAATCACCATGAGTTCAGCAGCTACAAATGTGGACAGCTGTGTTTTTTGGCAATATAAATACCTCTGGTGGTGTTGCCACCAGCAAACTGATTTTCTGAAATTGTGAACACGTCCTGATAAAATTCCAGCCAAAGCAAAGCATAATCTTCCCTCAAATGATGTGGTGGTTGTGTTCTGGGAAAGTCAATGTAAATAAAAACATGAAGTTTCCGTGGATATAAGTAAAACAGAATTAGGTTCATGGCTCCAATATGTATAAAGTTTTTGCCAATCTGAATTGACAAAGATGTGTGGGGTACAGGGCAGTTCTTGACCATGCTGGACTGTGCTGGGTAGCATCCCTTGTCCCTCCCTCTAAATGTTCTAACTCCCCTTGCTGGGGAGACACAGAGGATGGCTGATTTACATGTGGGGTCTGAAAGCTATAAGACCCTACAGCATGGGTTCTGGGCTCCCAGGCAGCCTCAGGCAGTGAGTGCAGCCCCACCTACATCTGATCCCTGTTTGGAATCCCTTCTGCCTGCTGTCTCATGCCCCTAAATTCAAATTCTGACCATTCGTCACACCATCTCCTTCCTCCAGGAAGCCTTCTCTAACCTCTTCCCTCCCATACGGGACAGGTCCTCTCAGACTCTTGGTTCTCACTGCAGGCTGCTGGGGGCTCTCTGAAGTACCTTCCCAAGCTTGGACTATACCTCCATCTCTAGGCCTTGTCTTTGGGCCACAGACTGAGGTCTCCGAGGCCCGAGTCTGGCTTGCCTCACAGGGCTATGGCTTAGGTCACAGCACCTGCAAAAGACAAATGCATGCTTGAACCAAGGGATTCGGGTTAGCTGGGCATGTAGCTTCATACATCTTGTCCTTTATAATTAGGCAAATGTTTTTCTCTTGTCCTCAGCCACTGATGTGAGATGCCTGCTGTGCACTGGGTACTGCCTTGCTTGGAGCCCACCAGCTTGCTTGCTCTGACTAGTGCTGCAGATCTGGTGTGATTTATTGACCCCATTGCACAGATGAGATGAGGGAAGTGCAAGGCCACACAGCTGGCAAGTGGCAGAGCCAGAGCTTGCACCCTGGACTTTACCACCTTTGTCACTTAAATGCTTCCAGGGCAGAGCCTCATTTGCCTATCTACAGGCTCCCAACTTGGTGTCTAGCACTGTGATCTCAGTGGTGAGTAGGGCTTCCCAAGCCAGGCCAGGGAGGTGAGCATCAGGTGTCCCTAGGAAAGGATTGGTCATTGTTTCTTAGGAGGTTACCAAGGAGCAGCTGTTACCTGTGTTTCTGTTTTTTGTTTGTTTCAATAAAATTTCTGCTTTTCCCTCCATTCATCTACAAGTATTTACAATGCCCCTGCTGGGTGCCAGGCATTGTTTTGGATACTGAGGATGAATAGGCAATGAATAAGACAGAAAAAAATGTCCACATGAGTGACATTCCAGTGAGTGACATTCCTTAGAGGGAAGAGAGGAGGGAAAAGAGAATAAATATATAAGGAAAAGGAAGAGCAGACCCTTAATGCTCTTAAAGATAACAAAGCTGGGAGGAGATGGGGAGTGCGCTGGGGTGGGGTTCATGGAGTGAACTGTGATGGGACAAGGGGCCAGCTGTTTGGAATAGAGACTGGGGAATCTGGGAGGTGGGAAGCAAGGCTGCTGGAAGGTGGGCTTTCACTTTGTGAGGAAAGGTAGGTTGGGTAGCCCAAAGCCCCCTCCCTGCCCTCCGGCTGGCTTCAGCACTGGCTCCTCCCAGAGGGCTTGGTTATTTATGGCTTCTCCCCAGCTCCCTGTGGCCAGAGGACAGTCTGTTAGCGTGTTTGCAGACTCCACCAGCTCTGAGCAGAGCAAGGCTTATTTGCAAACTGTCATTGCTGCGTTCTTCTCCAGGGACCCTCATGCTGGGCTCAGCATTGCAATGCCAAGAGCCTCTTCCCCCAGGCAGCCAGCCGGGGGATTTCCCGAAGCATAGTCTTGGTTCGGAGTTGAGAAATTAAAATAAATGCCATAGCAGCGTGTTGGGCCTTGCTGACAGTGGGGAATGAAGTTCTCTCTGTTGACAGGAGCTCATTGGTTTATCATAAATTAGGGAGGCTTCAAGAAAAAGGGGAAACATCCTGAGTTGAGGGCCCCAGATCCCGTTAGACTTGTTAGTGTTCAGGTGACTTTGAGCAACTGCTTGTTGCACTCTGGGCCTCAGTTTCCAAGCTACGCAAGAAGCCACAGATGCTCTGGGAATCTATCCCAAGAATACAGTGATATGAATTGCATTTCAGAGATGTTTCTTTCATCCAAGTATTCAGGGACAAAATGGTTTACCTAGAATGGCTCAGCAAATATGAAATTGCTTTAAAGTTTGGCTTCAGGTGGGGTAAGAGGTACTGAGTCGAGACTCCTGGGCTCTCAGTCCCTCCAGGCCTGATAACTGCCGTGTGACCTTGGGCAAGCTATTTCCACCTCTCTGAACCCTTTTTCTCATCTGTAAAATGGAAACTCTAATCTTTTGCCCATCACCTGAGGTTATCATGGGAATCAAAAGAACAGGTGAACCGCTTCATGTTCAGCGTGGATATGTACATCGGAGTGGTGGAGATTGTTCTTATGATTGTGGTTGTCATTTTCTGATGTGCCTTTTCCTATCTAGGCTTACAGTCTTGCCAGTAGAATACAAGAATATGCCCCTACCATGTACAGATACCCAAACAAGTCAACTTGACTATAGAAATGGGAACTAACGGTGCTTCCATGCAGAATGAAGAGCCACTATTGTCATTTGTGCTAGCTTGATTCCTCTCCATCATAAATCCACCCCTCATGTGCGTATGTTTGTTGGAAAAATCACCGCGGATATACACAAAAGCCTCTTGAGTTCTTTTCAGCTGGGACAGGAGATGACATACGTTGGCAGGCAGAGGCTGATCTCTGTGTATCCAAGAGGAGTCGAGCCAGTCCGAGTATATCTAACAGGTCAAGCTCTGAAATGAAGAAGCAATAAGCCAGTGAAATGGTACTATCACCGAAACATGATTGATCAATTGAATTCTATCAGAGACAGTGGACAGTGAGATTAACTCAGGCCTGATAGGTTCAATGAGTTAAAGCATGATGTTCATTTCAGCTTCATTTCACCAGTCTTTGCTTGTGAAATTGGTCAATCAATAGAGGTTGAAGATCATATATATATATATATATATATATATATATCGGGGACCATCTTATGGGGAATATAATCTTGGTAGTTGGCTCCTGGCTGGGGCTGCCTGCTGCAGGTAATGGAGACGGAGCAGGGACTCCATCAGCCCCATCGAAATGGCCTGATATCTTCTCCAAATGAAAAGTATTTTTGGATCTCTGATGATTTATCTTTTTTTCCTCTCTCTCACTTTGATCTATGACAAAACCCATACCCATCTTGGAGAAATATAGTGATTTCTCCTGAAAACATTTGTGCAGTGATCAGATAGATACACTTCAGAATATGAATCTTCTTAGTTATAATGTCCTTGGGAGTAGGGGGAGAAATGAAGACAGTCATTTCAAAACTCAAATGGGGGTAATGCAAAGATATCAGAGTAAATATGATTTTTAAACCCTTATTTATTTATTTATTTCAGTGCAGCGGGGGATGGGAGACACAGGGCTGTGTGCAGGAGAGCCGAGAAAGGGCTGCATGCGAAAGTCCTTCCAGGTGTAATTAAAACGAAGCCTTTAGCATTCTTTGATCTCATTTAAAAGCACAATTCTCAGGGAAAAAAATCACCCTTTTGCTCCTAGTAATATTTCATTTGCTTTGGAATATTTTCACTGTGGTGGTTAACATCCCTCCTAATTAGCGTGCACATCTCTCTGTAAGGTGGAGTAATTAGATGCTACAGGACGAGGTAATGGACTTGGACAGTATGGATTATAGAGAACAGACTTGTCCTGTGTCAAGGCACAAGGTACTGCTTCCTTTTTGCCTATTCTTTAAGGTCGTTTTGATTCTTTTTTTATTTTGGGGGGTACCAGGGTGCTGAGCCCCAGCCCGTTTTATATTTTATTTTGAGACAGGGTCTTTCTAAGTTGCTTAGAGCCTTGCTAAATTGCTAAGGCTGGCTTTGAACTTGAGATCCTCCTGCCTCAGCCTCCAAAGATGCTGGGATTATAGGTGGCACTGGGCTCGTTTTGATTCTTTTACGCACGAAGAAATCCCATTGCTTCACACCAATACCCTGTGAGTTTCGATAATCTTTGTGCTGTTTGTACTTTGGAGTCTGTTAGGTTCTGGATACTGAGCAATGGTGCCAAGCAGCTAAACATCGAGGCTTTCCCCAACTCCTGCATTCCTATCATGCCAAATAATGGCCATTCCCCAGCACCATGCTTTCCAGGGCCACCAGGCTTTGCATATGCTGTTCCCTCTGCTTGGAATGCACCTCTCTCTGCCCCTTTCTGGGGCTAACTTCTTCCTACTCATTCTTAAGATTCAGGCTGTATCTTTCCCAGGGTATCCTTTCTGGACCACCCTTGTCCCTGTCTGTATTAAGCAGAGTGGTTTAGTGTAAGAGTTAAAAGCAGATTTTGGAATCAGTCTGCCTGATGTAGGATCCCAGCTCCTCCCCTTCTTAGCTATGTAGTCTGGCAAATGACTTAACCTCTCTGTGCCTCAGTTTTATCATCTATAAAATGGGAAGGGGCAACAGTGGACCAGGCACCCTAGGGCTTTTGTAAGGATTCAGTAGGTCAGGTGCTCAGAGTAGTAGTACCTCACCTCATAAGCTCTGAATACCATTTGGCTACTACCATTTGGATTAGGGCCGTCTGTGCTTCTTAAGCTCCCAGCACTCACTCCTAGCACTATGCTGTGATTATTTTCTCTCCCCCGTCGTCCACCCCAGGGCAGGACATGCTAAGCTCTAGTTCCAGGGCAGGGCCAGACACCCGGAACGTTGCTCAGGAATGAATGGCTCTGTGAGTCTTGGAACAGGGTTCAGAGACCTCACCACATAGGCCCAGCTGGGCTCGGGTCTGCGGTCTCGTCCTGGACTGTCTGGCTGTCTGGCTTCATCTTTGATGTCCCTGAGTGTGGAGTCATCAGTCCCTGGGGGTCCTTCCTTCTCCCACAGCCTGTGACTCATTGGGTAACACGCAGCACAATCAGATTCCCTCGAGTTGAACCTGAACTTATCTGGCAATTCTGCAATTTCGCGTTATCCTTCTCCGAGAAGAAAGATTGAGTGAAACTAATGGCTGAATAATGGTAGCTCCACTAGAATTTTCCTCCATGCCACTTTGATTTTTCTCAGTCTGCCTCTAGTTTAGGACAGGACTTACAAAGTCACCAGGAGTGCTGATTTGGGGCTGCCATGGGACATTTCCAGCCTTGCCACCCTGGTCCCCAGCAAAGGGTACTGCTTATAGTGGGTGCCCTATAAAAGTCTGCCAACTGGATGCGGCTCCCCTTGGCCTTACCTCACTTGGCACCTTGTCGCTGTTCATCCATGCTTGGCTCAGCTGGCCTCTCTTCCAGGTCCCCTTCTTGCTTATCAGTCCTCTCTGGCATACCCTCAGCCCCCAAAACAGGACCATGCAGAGAACAGAAGCTCTGATCAGTTTCAGGAGAAGGATGAATGGCGTTTTTTTGGTTGTCGTCATTAGTCTGAACAACATACGACTTGCTGAGGTTTGGTTTTGGTGTGAACTCCCGGAAGCTTGGAGCTCAGCTGAGCTCTGGTCATTTATCGTCCTCTCTGGTACAACATTTTACAAACTGCTTCAAATCTTAGAAGTAGGTAGAACATAAACCCTTGGTTGTTCCACTCTTTCCTCCTCTGAGATCACTGAAAGGGCAATTCATTCAGCCTTGGACTTGGATGCAGGTGGTTTTTAGGCTGAGACTTGATGGGCAGGGATGAAGGACACATCCAAAGAGGGAATAGAATGAATGGTGGCATTGGAGAGCATGATGAAGGGACACTCAAGGATTGACAAGTCACTTCCTGGGGTGGCACTGTGGGATGAATGGAGGGGTGACTCTGCCTAAGTGGGACAGATCATGGAGGCCTGGGGGACTTGGACTTTGTCCTAGGGGTCTTGGAACGGTTTTCCTCATGAGAATGATGATGATAGCAGCTAACATTGCTCCAGGAACCACAATAAGCCTGTTACAGAAGATGATCTCATTTAGTCCTTACAGAAGTCCTTACAAAATGCAGATGAGGACACTGAGGGCTTTGGTCCTGGTAGGAGGCATGAAGATCAAGAGGAGTATAATGAGCAATGGATCTGCAGACTAGAGGCCAAGGTACAAACCCCAGCCACAAGCTGAGTGAGCTCAGTGAATCAAACTCCTTTGAGCTTCAGTTTGCTCATCTGTAAAGGCGGTATCAGAGTCTGGGCATGGTGGTACATGCCTGTAATCTCAGCAACTCAGGAGGCTGAGGCAGGAGGATCACAAACTCAAAGCCAGCCTCAGCAACTGAGCAAGGTCCTAAGGAACTCAGTGAGACCCTGTCTCTAAATAAAATATAAAAAAGGGCTGGGGATGTGGCTCAGTGGTTAAGCACACCTGGGCTCAATCCTGGTACCACCCCCACACACACAAAAAATGATGTTAGAATGCACACCTCACACAGATGCTCTGAGGATCTAAGAAATGAAAGGATACCAATAATAATAATAATAATAATAATAATAATAATAATAATAACTTAATACCTGGCACTGAATGGTGCTCCATCCAGGGGCCCAGAGACCTTTGTGTTCCCATTGTCTCTGTCAGCCGCCTTCATTATTTCTAGGGAAAGATGAAACTCTCCCAATCTTTTTTTTTTTCCCCCTGTGTGTGTGTGTGTGTGTGTATGTGTGTGTGTGTGAGTGTGTTTGTGTGTGTTTTACTGGGAATTCAACCCAGTACCCTGCGTCTGCTAGCAAGGACTCTACCATGGAGCTACATCTCTAGTCCCACTCTCAATCTTAAATTTTGCTAATGTGGCCTCTGAACAAGTTCCCTGGCCCTTTCCCCTTTTGTCACCAATGGTCATACCTAGCCCCTCCCATGCAGATAGTCTACAGCTACTTGTCCCCAGCAAACTTCTTAAAAGTTGCATCTAAAATAATTTCTTGAAGTTGCAAATTAGCATGGTTCAATCTTGGTTGGATTTGCTTTTAGAATTAGCCACTGTAGTCACAGGAGGAGACTGACTCCAAGCTCCCTGGGCTTACTTGACCCAAGCTGGAAATGCCCTAGGTCTTAGCTGTGTACTCTTCCCGGTCACCATGGCTCTGAGCTGCTGGGGCAGATGCTCTGCCAGGATCTGGCTCTCTCTGTCATTCTCCCAGTGGGCAGTAGGCCCGGGAGCCCAGTGAGTGCCAGAGCTGTGGTTGGAAGTGGCAAAATGGCCTAACCTGGGGAGGCCTTGGGACCCTGGGCTAAGCTGGGAGGATAGTATTGCCTAAAAACAGTAATGGGATTTGGGAGTTATCATCACAATTTCAAAAAATGTCAGGATGAATTATAACAGTGAAGAAAAAGAGATTTCCTCCTGTCTCCAACTTTTTGTGAGATGCCCCCCCAACAAGCCTCTCCTTAAATACATGTCCATTTCTAAACCAGGTATTGGCAAGGAGAATGGGATGCCTCAGTGGACTAAGGCAATCATTTAGGGGGTGTAATGGATCATTTAGGGGTGAGGTCACCTACAAAGACTGCACAATCAAAATGGGAAAAGAAGTTAATGTAATTCCAGCGGCTCGGGAGGCAGAGGCAGAAGGATCATGAGTTCAAAGCCAGCCTCAGCAATTTAGTGAGGCGCTAAGCAACTCAGTGAGACCCTGTCTCTAAATAAAATATACAATAGGGCTGTGGCTGTGGCTCAGTGGTAGAGTGCCCCTGAGTTAATCCCCAGTATCTATCCCCCACCAAAAAAAAAAAAAAAAAAAAAAAAAAAAAAAAAATATATATATATATCTAGTAGGCAAAATCTAGGTTGATTTTGAAGGAGGAAAGGGTCAGAGATAACTCACTCAGCTTCCTTAGTTTACTGATGGGGCCTCTGAGGTCCAGAGAGGGAGAGTAACTTGCCAGGGCTCACACAGCAAATAAGAGCTGGGGCTAGAAGTCAGACTTGCTGGCTCCCAACACTTTTCCCCCTGAGCCCTGCCGCCGCCCTGCCATGCTGAGGAGAAGCTGTGAGGATGAAGGAGGCTCTGTGAGCACTCTGGATTTTGCCTGGGCCCTAAGGAGAAATGGGACTTGGAGTAAAGCTGGAGGCTGACCCAGGGGCTCTAGTCTCCTTTCTGGACTTCCAGTGAGGTTGCATCCCAAAGGCCATGATGCCAGAAGGGATTTTGGAGACTCCTGTTTGTTTTTATCTTTTTCCTCCCAGTGAGCATCTGCAGACATAAAGTGCATGATGATTTTTAAAGAAACAAACCAGAACCCTCCAAGAAAAATGCAAAACCCCCGAATCTGCTGCGCTCTGAAGAAAACGCAATGGGTTTATGATCTTTTAAGACACACAAGAGACAGCTTTCTCCTGACAGATGGGAATCTGAGGCTATTTTGCTTCCTCCCTCTTTGCGTGACCAGACCCGATTGTGTAAAGCTTTTAGCTTCAAAGCCGGGCTGTGAATAACATTGGTTTAACCTGAAATTTAAAGCCAGCATTTCTTTGCTCCCTGAGACGGGGCTTCCTGCCCCTTGCTCCCCTGAAGCTAGCTTCCAGAATGTTAATTCTACGAGCCATGGTTGACTAAGCCCAGCACTGGGTCTATTACATATTATTTGATTTGGAGTAGGAAAAAAAAAAAGATTTAAAGATACCTTGCCCCTGTATACCTTTGTACTTTCGCCCGGGTCTATCCGTATATTTAAACATACCATTCACATTGTGAGTTTAGATTTTTCTCCCCGGAATAAAATGGGTCCGAGCATTTCTGTAGCGATTCTGCCTCCAAGACCACATTCTCCAATTAAATCAGACAGCATATTTGCAGTGCAGCAGGAGAATGCAAGGGAAGCTTATATCAGGGTCCTGGAGGTTCAGACCTGCCTGGTGCAGGGGATGATTTTTGGTGTCCATTTCTGTAGCTGCCTCTGAGCATATAATCTATGTGATTCAGACTCACTGCACCTACTATGTGGGCATCCAGAAGCAGGTCATGTGTCCCTGCAATCTCAGACCCACGGACCTTTTCGTCAGAGAGCCTGTCTTGGTTGATACTTGCACCTGCACTTCCAATGATGTGGTGATGTGATGATGATGATGATGATTTTTTTTTTTAAACCAGGGATTGAACCCCGGGATACTTAACCACTGAGCCACATCCCCAGCCTTTGTTTATATTTTGTTTAGAGGCAGGGTTTTGTCGAGTTGCTTAGGGCTTCACTAAGTTGCTGAGTCTGGCCTCGAACTTGCATTCCTTCTGCCTCAGCCTCCTAAGTGGCTGGGATTACAGGCGAGCGCCACTACACCTGGCTCCAGTTATTTTTCAGTTAACATTCCTTCTTCATGAGGACAAAGGCTGCATCGGCTTTTGCCTATTGCTGTGTCCCTCACGTCAACATGTATTGAGCTTGGTTCAGGGAGGAGTGAATGAACGAGTGCGGTCAGGTGGAGGAGTCCTGACATTTGCAGACCAGACGTGCAGAGAGAAGGTGGTTGTCCCAGGTATTACAAGTCGTTCATTTATTTATTATCAAGTCATTCATGATTTTCTCCTGGAGGAGACACAGATGAATTGCCTGTAGTGTTTTCCCTGAAAGTAGCTAATAGCCCAACGTGGGCTTCAAGGATCAGGGGATTTGGCTTCTAAAATAAGGAAGAAATTGGTCAGAGCCCTAAGAAAGGGAGATGGAGAACAGGCTGGGGCAGGAAGGAGGGTGAGCTGGAAGAAGAGGCTGCCTGCAGGCTATGTCTGTCCTGGCAAACAGGACACAGGTCAGTGAAGAGTGGTTTATGTTCCTTCTGAGCATGTCACCTCTCCTGCAGGAGACGGGCTGACTCCAGCACCAAACACCCACAAAATGCAAAGCCTCGTCTTTGCCGGGTCCTGGTATCTACCAAAAGATGAGGCTTAGGAGCAAAGTTTGGAAAGGAGTGAGCAATTCAGTTCTGGGACTGAGAAATGAGAGTGTGGCTGTTTCTTCAGCCCCTAAACCCGTCCCCGGGCTCCCCATGGTTCTTTCAACAAGGCTCAGATCTTCAGTGCCCTCTGAGCTGTCCAGCTCCACCCTCCAGCCTCCCCACATTCTCCCTCAGTTCCTTTCCTGTCCTTATCTCAGGGCCTGTAGAGCAGTCTCCACCCCACCCTCGTCCTCTACTTCTAGTTGGAGCCTGACTTTCCTGGCTTCTGCCCAGGTGAGGCCATACCCCTCCTGGGTCGCAGGAGCACAGGAGTACATGCAGTATCCTCAGGGGAGGGTCCCCAAGGATTCCCTGTGCATACACTTAAGCCTGCCCTGTGTCCTGAACCTTTACTCTGTTGGCCCTACTCTGTGACCAGACAGGGACCCTGCCTGCAGGAATCCTGAGTGCCACCTTCCCTGAGCCTCCTCCGTGGAGGTGAAGCTCTGCCCCTCTGGGCTCTAAACTAAGAGCCCAGCCTATGAAGCCACTGGAGAGAGACGGAGCCTGGCCTGCTGGGAGAGGCCTCCCTCCAGAGGCAGGTTTGGCAGATCTGGTGGGGAAGGACAGTGGGAGGCAGGAGTGGGGCCTGGCCCACCTGGAGCAGAGTGAGGCCTTGGTGGCAGTTGGGTAGCAAGTTGACAGGAAGGAGGCTGCGTTAGGAGATTGGGGTCTGGCTGGCAGGGTGCAGGCTGAGAGGTTAATTGAAGTAGGTGGACAGGGAAAAAGTCTCTTAAAAACACATGTGGGCTCTGGTGGAGAGAAAGTCAGCAGGGCTCTGGGGACTGACGTTGAGGTCAGACTGTGGCAGAAGTAACTGGGGCCAGGATGACTGGGTGGAGCAGTAGCTGTGTAGAAGCAGGCTGGTCCATCTTCCTGTGTATGTGTGTGTGTGTGTGTGTGTACGTACATGTGCACATATGTGTACACATAGGTGCATAGGACTTTGAGAATAGGGCCATTTGTTGAGTGCTGACCAACAGAAGAATACTTCTGGCCAGACAGCCTGGGCTGGAGCTCCCACATCCTGCTAATCTTGGTGAAATTGTGGGGGAGTGGTCCTCATGGGGATGGGCCATGATGGAAGAAGGACTCTGGAGATGGTATCCTGTGGCTGGAGCAGGCGCCAGTCTTGCAGAAGACCAGCGTCACAGGCTGCCAGAAGAGGCCTAGGTTTATGTTGGGGATTTTGATCAGAGAGACCAGCTTCTCCCTTGGCCCACATGTTGGGGTATTTGGTCATTCAGGCTGTGGCTCAGCCTATGACATCCTCTTGGGTCCAAATGGATGTGGGAGGCTGGGGAAACGGCTCCGTAGCAGAGCACTCACCTGTGTGCCTGAGGCTCTGGGTTTAATTCCCAATACTGAAAAAAAAAAATCCATATGGGATCTGTGTTCTCAGGGGGTTTGTGAGCCACTTCTGAAGACCCTTCTGTAGAGGGTCAGTATGCATAGAAAGGCCAGTATGCATAGGAACACCCCAAAATGGTGTCTTTGTTCAAATGTCAGACCCTGCACTGCAAATGGGCAGGGGAAGAAGCACCAGGTTCTGGCTGAGCCTGGGCCAGAGTGAAGTGACATCCTGCTGCCTTGGTTTGGCCTGATCCCCCACCTGGTGGGGATTTGAGAGGCTGGAGGAAGCAGAGGGCAGCACTGTGCTGGCAGGGGAGGGCTGGACAAGGCCTGCGGAAGGGCACCTTTCAGTAGCAGCCGAGCCATGCTGGTGCCCCTGCAGCTTCCCACCAGTGGAGGTGGATGCCCTGCCTCTGGGCCTGCGTTTCCATAGCCCTCTGGTCAGCTCTGCAGGGGCAGCATGGTCCCAGAGAGCCCAGGGGGATGATGTGGCCCCCTGAGGCCACGTCCTTGCAGGGCACCTTTGCCCTCCCTGCTTGCTTTCATTGTGAACAGGTCAAGTCCAAGATTCACAAAAGATATTTCATCCCATTTTTTAAAAAATGTAAAATAATTATTTCTGTAGACTAAAACAGGTAGATGGTAACTTTTAGGCTCACAGCAGTTTTAAACTTTGTTACTAGATCTTATTGAATACAAGGGACATGACTTGGCAACTTTGGTCCAGGACTTTTCTTTCTTTCTTTCTTAAATATTTATTTATGTTTTTTAGGTATAGATGGGCACAGTGCCTTTTTTATTTTATTTATTTATTTTTATGTGGTGCTGAGGATCGAACCCAGGGCCTCGCATGTGCTAGGCGAGTGCTGTACCACTGAGCCACAACCCCAGCCCACTGGACTTTTCTTTCTTGGTAGGCTTTTGATGGCATCTTCAATTTTATTACTTGAAATTGATCTGTTTAAATTTTCTATGTCCCGATTCCATTTGGGTAGGTCATATGTCTCTGGAAATCTGTGGATGTCTTTGAGATTTTTCTATTAGAGTATAAATATTCAAAATAGTTTCTGATTATCATTTGTATTTCAGTAGCATCCATTGTGATATTTCCTTTTTTATCACAAATTTTAGTAATTTGAGTTTTCTCTCTCTTTCTCTTTGTTAGCTTGGCTAAAGGTTTATCAATTTTATTTATTTTTTCAAAGAACCAACTTTTTGTTTCATTGATTTTTTGAAAATTTTTTTTTTTTTTGTGGTTGTTTCAATTTCATTGATTTCAGCTCTGATTTTAATTATTTCCTGTCTTCTACTTCTTTGGGTGTTGATTTGTTCTTCTTTTTCTAGGGCTTTGAAATGTAATGTTAGGTTATTATTTTTTTTTTTTTGGTGACTTTCTATTGTTTTAATGAACCATTTGCTTTTTAATTGATAACTTATAATATTTTCTTTGAAATGTAAGCATAATCACCAGAGACTTGCAGTGTGAACAGCTAACACAACAGGACCCAGAGAATTTAAACATGTACTTTTAAAAATTACATTTTAGGCAATCCAGATTTACAAATTCAAGTAAAAAAGCAGCTGTGAACTCTCTCTCCACTCCACCTCCTCCGACCACTCAGTTCCAACCTCTGAATGGATAACCACTATATATGTTTCTTCCGCATCATTCATATCTGTATCTTTTATTTTATAAATATTTTTCATAAAATATCATATTTTGTATAATAGAAAATTAGACAATATAGCATAAGTATATATTAATAATATAAATATGATATGAAGTCATATGTTTTTCCTTTTTACATAAACATTGTGTATTTTACACACTGTGCTGTGCTTTGCTTTGCTTATTTGTTACATAGCAAAGTACATTAAAGATCTTTCTGTACCAGTTCCTAGAGGGAGTTCTTATTCATCTCGGCTTCTGTACCCTTTTTCTTTATGCAGGTATGCCACAGCTTATTTAACCAATCTCTTGTCAATAAAGTTTGGTTTATTGCTCCAAGTTTTTTGTTCCAAGAACCCTGTACATGTATCACTTGTTATATATGTAAGTCTAGCTATAATATAAATTCTCAGAAGTGCAGCCACTCCATCAAAGGGAACATGTACTTGTGATTTTGATAGCTTTTGTCAAATTGTCTAGCACAGGTGTGCGACCACCCCCACCAGAATTGTATGATTGCCCATTTCTCTACAGCCTTCGCAGCACAGGGTGAGGACATCAACTCCAAGGAGGGTCTTCAGTATAGGAGAGACATTAGCATCTGGTGTCTAAGCCACTAAGCAAACCTGAGCTCTAATCCTCAGGCAAAATCTCATTTGATCTCTCTAGGTCTTGATTTTCTTGTCATTTCAGTAGCATCCATCCCCAAAATGGAGAAAATAATAATTTAGTGGATGAGTCCATTTTTTGTTAGCACATAATGAAATACCTGAGGATGGGTAACTTTATAAAGAAAAGAGTTTTATTTAGCTTATAGTTTTTGAAGTTCAAGGACATTGTTCCAAGCCAATTGGCTTGGCTCTAGTAAAGGCCTCATGGCAGATGGTACCATAGATGAGAACACATCTGAGGGGAAGAGATCACATAACATCACCAGATGGGAAGCTAAAGAGGGGAGAGGCCCTCCCAATTAGGCCCCACCTCTTCTGTACCATCACACTGAGGACCAAGCTTCCAACACATGATCCCATAGGGGTCAAACTCAAGCCTCAGCCTAATCATAGAAATACGTTGGGGGTCACTGAGTGGATAGATGGGGTGACATATATATAAAGGGGGTTTGCATGGTGCCTGGCTTGTGCCTATGGGAGGTTGGCTCTGTGGTCACCAACAGGTGACCTAGGACCAGGTGGCTCCTTTCTCGTTAGGGAGGGAGCTGGGCTCGAGGCTCTCTTGGGCCCTTTTCCCAGTCTCAGGGTCTGACCTGTCTTCCTTTAGCACCTTGTGTCACCTCTACTCACCTTTCCTCTTTCGTGCCATCCAAGGTATTCAGGACTCTCCGGTGCCGAATGGTCACTCACTTCCAGGCAGAGATTTCCTCCGGAAGCAGATGCGGGGAGACCTGTTCACGCAGCAGCAGCTGGAGGTCCTGGACCGCGTGTTCGAGCGGCAGCACTACTCAGACATCTTCACCACCACGGAGCCCATCAAGCCCGAGCAGGTATGCCCCTCGCTCAGCTGGCCAACCCTGCCACCGCAGTGCAGGTCACTCTCCCAGAAGCAGAGGCATCTGGCAGGGTGTGGAGAAGAGCCCGGTGGGTTCTACTGCGAGTACACTTTTCACTGTTTTGGCCAAGCTTGGCCAGTCACAACACCCCACGAGGTCAGAGGGGCGTGTTTGGGGCTCTGAGGCTTCTTGCCCTGGTACCAGTGTCTCTGACCAGCCAGGGGCACATGACTTGTCTGGCTGCTCTGCTGTTGCTGATGGGTGTCCTTTCCCAGGGCTCTTTGGATAGGAGTGTATGATGACCTTCTGGGCCAGTCGAGGTAATCTTGGGTCTTTATCCTTTCAATTATGGTGATGGTCAAAATATGTAACCACCCTAGGGCCTGGGGGCTCTCCAGTCAGTAGCACAGGTGGGCAGGTACTAGAGAGGACCCCACTGCCAGCCTCTCGTCAGGTCACCTGTCATGCTTTAGAGATGGAATCCAGGAGACTGGAAGGGAAGGAGTCTCTCACTGGACAAGCTCCCACCTGGATACTGGAGGAGAGGGAAGGAAGCAGGAGGACTTCCTGACTGGACAGCAGGCCGCTGTGCCTGGGCAGAAGGGCAGTCACTGCCTGTGGCTGCAGAGGAGGCGTTCAGGGCCTAAGTAAGGTCCCTGCAGGACCAGATTCAACTCAGGACAATATTTCCTGATGCCCCGTCTGTGCCAGGATCTCGACTGGTTCCTTGAGGCCTGGGCAACCCAGACTTGCTTCCAGCTGTTGAGAGGACCCCTTTAGTGGACCCCGTGGACCTAGTCAGGGAGACCCTGTGAGCAGTAACTTTCCTAGCTGGTTCTGGTGGTAGACATTGGTCTTGCTGAGCTTCCTCTAGATGCTATTGGATGCTGCTTCTGAAGTTTTCCCAAGGAGCCCTTCAAAACATGGCAGGCCATGTGTGCAAACTCCCATGGAGAAGCAAGGTCCTAGAGATCTTGGGCACCCAGGAGAGATCAAGGCCTACAGAGCTACCATTTTATGACACTCTGGCTTCCTCTGGGCAGTTCCTACAAGGGTTTTTATAGCCCATTTAGCCACCTAGTTTTCAGATGGGGAAACTGAGGCTCAGAGAGGCAAAGCGGCTTGCTCAAGGCCACCCTTATGAATTCACTTAAACACCGATGAGTGTCTATTATGTGCAAGGCACAGATTCAGGCACTAGGGGTCCATCAGGGAACAAAACAGGCCTGGGCCTGCCCTCTCAGAGCCTACAGACTTGTAGGAGAATCACAAAACATGAGAATTACTCAAAGGGCCATGGACCGTGGGTGGGCTTGGTGCTGAGGAGATATCTGAGGTTTTCCAAGAGCCTAAAGCAGAGGCCAAGCCAGCCTGGAGGCCACCGTGGGAAATGCCCTTACACTGAATCTTGAGACGTTTGGGCAGAACAAAGAGAAGAGATATGGGGTGGGGGGAACTGCCTGGCAGAGTGAATGGAAGTGCAAAGGCCCTGAGGTGAGAGGGAGTATGGCAGGGGTGGGAGATGGAAAGAGAGCAGTGTGTCTGGGACTCAGGGGACAGGGTAGCAGGTGATATTGGAGAGAGGGGCTGGGCTTGTAGACTACAGTGAGGATGTTAGCCTTTCTCCTGCAAGCCGAGCCACGCCTCCCTTGGGAATGATATGGACGTGTGTGGGGACAGAGCTGACCCCATGCTCTAGAGCCTGGGCTTTAGGGAGAAGAATCTGCTTCCATCACAGACAGCCTCGCTCCATTGCTCCAAGCCATTCTGAGAGGTGGTGGAAACCACATTTCACCTGTCACAGGAGGAGAGGGAGGGAGGACTTTATCAGGAAAACTTTCCAGATGAGACCACCTTTGCCTTCAGAGTCCAGGAGAGAATGATCTTCTAACCATTGACAGGATCACATAATTTTAGGGGTAGCAGGGACAAAGGAGGCAAGCTTTCAACTCCCTTATTTTTAGAGATCCAGAGAGAGAACAGAGCTTCCTGAAGTTGCCAAGCAAGTTCATGGTCAAGGGCAAGGGTCCAGAGCTCGGCACAGCCTGACCTTCCAGCATGCCGCTGCCGGCCCTTCAGTGAGGCCCGTATTTACTAACTGCAGACATTGAGTGTCAGAGTCTCCCTCTACCTTTCCCATGATTCTCGTGGACACCCAGAATCTGTGTCCTATTTCATTTAGCTTAGGGTGTCCAGGAGTACTGGGCAGAGGCTGCAGGGCTCTGCAATCAGAGGAGCCCAGAAGCCACCCCGGTGCTCATTCACCTACTTGCACAGGTGTTCATTGACACCACCCATTTCTTACGTGAGGTCTGTTGGGACAGAGGTGATAGTCAGGCATCAGCTCTGTCCGGTCTCAGAGCTTCTGAGCCATAGACTCAGCTTCTGTGTCATGGACTGAGAAGCCACAGGACAAGGAAGAAGGTTCTGTGGGTCCTGAAGTGTTGAAAGAGAGGGAGAAGCTGCCTCAGTTGGGAGCGTCCAGGACATTGGCGTGGTGGAGGCGGCACCTCGTGGGGTTCCTGGAGGACACGCCTGATGGGTTCATGCTGAGATGGGGGACATTACAGGGAGGAGACCTGAAGCACAAACTTCAGGACCTGAAGGACTTCACTTCTAGCAGTGTCCTTCAGAATGGCACAGGCACGTCTGCGGGCCTGTCTCTGTGCGGGCTTTGAGGCAGGGCCTGCGGGCAGACCCGGTGGCAGGATAATGACTGACTCAGTGTTTTCTAGTTAATCTGCTTCACCTCCCTGTAATGTGCTGTAATGAGGAGAGATGGAAGGTGAGGCTGCGGGGCTGCCCTCACACACAGGCACTGGACTATGAATGACATACCCTCGCGCCCGATTCTCAGTAGCTTTGGACAAATGACAGCTTGAGCAAGGGCTGCAGATGGGGAAGGGATGCTTGTCAAGGGTACAGGTTCCCTGAGCCCCCTCTTGCTCGCTCCACAGGCCTTGCCTTGTGGGGCCTGGAGTGGCACCAGAAGGGGGCCCTGAGCTGCTGCCCTTGGAGGCCGGTCACCTCTTCCATTTGCCAGCAGATCTAGCTGTCTCAGTCTGTGTCTCTGTGGCCTAGTGGCCTAGATGGTGGCTTGCTGTCACCTTCATTGAGCAGTGTGGCAAAGAAGAAAGAGTACCTACTAGCCATGGAACTGGGGGAGATGATTCGAGTCTTGGCTCTGCTCTGTCGAGCAAATCACTCTTTTTCTGAGCCTCGGTTTCCTTATCTGTGCTGAGGTCATCACGATTTTGGTGAGGGATAGAGCAGCAGCAGCAATACCTTGCTACAGAGACCTTCCTCACACAGGCAGGAGAGCCTTCAGTCTTCCAAGGTCTTTCATTGGATCTTCAATTTAAATCCCTGCTGAACAGGTTGGGTAAGATTTGTGTGTCCCATGGTACAGATTAGAATTTTCCCCAGATTGTTCACCTCATTTTCAGGATTGTTGAGGCCACAGGGTTGGACTCTGACCTCAGAATCTTCTGACCTTATGTTGTGTAAGATGGTTCCTTGGGCCTCCATGCCCCTGGGGGGTGTCTAGGGATGGTTCTCTGACTGACCTGCTGCAGCCAGAGTCTACTTGCTATTCTAGGACCCCCAGAGACTTGCACTAGCTTGAAGAGGTCTCATCCTGCCAAATCACCCACCCCACCAGCTGGGAGGAACTGTTCCTGTTCAAGGCCGGGCTGGGGTCCTGCCTGTCACTGCCATGTGCTCAGGGCCCTCCATGCTATCTTGCTGCTTTTCCCGCCGAGTTCTGCCCTAGGTGGGTGGACCAGGCTCAGGCTTTCATAGGGAAACTTGGTAAACCCTTTGCCCTGGCTGAGGGGTTAACAGAAACCAACTCCTGGGGCAATGAAATGCTTCCTTTTCAAAATGGTTATTGAAAAAGCAATTGTTTTCCCTACATGTGCAGTGAGTAAAATTCACCTTGGAGGAGAAGAGGGAAAAAAAGAGAGAGTGAAGCAGTTGTTGGTAGAGAGAGAGAGAGGGAGAGATGGAGATGTGTGTGTGTGTGGTGTGTGTGTGTGTGTGTGTGTGTGTGTGTGTGTGTGTGTGTCCAGCAGTGGAATCTGTCTCAGTAAAACTTGCACTGATGCTGTCGTGGTCACCAGCCGGCTCTGGCGGAGCAGGTCCCTCCTCCGGCCACCACAGGAAGGCGGCTGAGCGCAGCCTGCCGTATTTACTCTCGGCAGACTATTAACCAACACCAGGCTATTAATCTGGCTTTTGAGCCTTCACTAAAGCCCATAAAAGCTCACAGTTGTCAAATGGAGTTCATTTTAATTTCCTTTCAATCACAGTAAATTATTCAGGTGATAAATCAGCTGGAGCAGCCTCCTGGCTGTAATAGAAACCCTAATTCCTGGCTAATTATCCAGCCCATTGCTGCCAACAGATCAATACCGGCGCAAAATGGAACGGGCCGTGGGCCCTCCCTCCCATCGGGCCAGAGACGAGAGACAGCTGGGGAAGGGGGACGTGCTGCTGACCTCTTAGGAAGTTCAAAGGTCATAGGGGGTTAACCCGGGAGAAGCCTGTCCCCTGTCTAACAGAGAAAGCCACCAGAAGTGCCTCCTGCTCTCGTGAGCCACTTTGCCCTCTGAACGGTGGCATTTCTCCAGGTTGGTGGGCCAAGCCAGGTTCTAGCATTGCCCACTCCCGTGGGCTTCCTATTCCTAAGAGGGGCTTGTTTGCCTTTCCCAGCGTGACCGAGTGTGGTCATCAGGAATGGCCTCAAACTGACCATGAGTCAGAAAAGGGGAAAAAGATGAGGCTCCGGACACAGTTCCTTCCAGGGAGCACGTTTTCCTCTCTGGTGGGTCCTGGTCCTACCAGGAGGAGATGGAAGAGGGAGCGGAGGGGTGGGGCCAGGATGGAAGAGGAGAAGGCTTCCTGGAGGAAGTGCGGTTAGTGTCTTGAGGGGAGGGTGGAATCCAGATCAGCCGGAGCCGGCAGAGAGTTGGCTGGAGAGAGCATTCCAGGCCAGAGGAATGGCGGGAAAGAGGAATGGTGGGGGCAAAGGTCTGGAGGTGAGAGTATGGGAGAATGTGCACCCAGTGAAAGGAAGTCAGGGACCATGGGCTGGAGAAGCAGAGGGGACCCAAACCCCAGAGGGCCGTCTGTGGCCTGGACTGTTCCACCTGCCTTGGAAGCATCCTTCCCTGGGGCCTCTTATCCTGTCCCTGATGCTACAGTTGGATCTTTCTTCCTGAAGTCTCTCCCCACACAGGAGACCCTGGTGGTTTCCCCCACACTTGAAACCCAGCTCCAGACCTCCCCCCCCCCCCCCCCCCCGTGACCCTTCACTGCCCCATGTCCCTTTGCTTGCCCATAGAAGCTTTGGCTCTGGTCATGCCTGAGCCCTCACTGCCCTACATGGGCTGGGCTGCTCTGTGTTGGAGGGCACTGCTGACCATGGCCTCACCTCTCCTGGAACTGGCATGTGTGTGCATGTGCATGAGCTGTGAGCACCAGGGTGACTCTGCCGTGCTCTGGCAGGAACTGCAGCTGTTATTACTTTCTTAATGTTCACACTCTAAGCTCCTGCTCACTGTTTCCCTGCGTGGACATTCCTTCAGCTTGTTTCTAAATCCTATCTGCCTGCCCTCAAAGGTCTGTATTGACTCATTAGCCTGCACCAATGTGCTCCTTGTCTAAGCTCATAAATGCATTTAAAACAAAAATGTTTCATGCACTTTATTTTTCTTGTATAAAACCCTTATGGTGAAGCCACAGCTGGAGCCTGGGTCCTCTGTACAGAGAACCTGGGCTGGTAGCACTGGGCTATAGCACAGCTAAGCTGTCCACTGATTCCTAGAGGGGGCAGTTGCCTGGAGATATGATCTTGGGATCTTGGGGTTCAGTCTACTCATTCTGGGAGCTGAGCATGAGTTAGAAGGGCTGGGGCTGCCACTCAAACCAGTCCGTGTGGGTTTTCACAAGATGGTCAGCGAATTACTGATAGGGAGGCTTGGTGAACACAGTCACTTTGCAGAGATCGGGGGTCAAGTAGCTGTATGTCTTAGAGATGGCATCAAAGGTGGCCTTGGCCAAATTGCCCAAGATGGCAGTGCAGTCCTTGGCAGGAGTGTAGCAGTCATCAATACCTGCCATCAGCAGCAGCTTCTTGGGCACGGGGGTCGAAACAGTGCCATTGTCTCTGGGGGCAGGGATGAGGTGCGCCAGCACAGAACCACAGCGTCCTGTCACCTTGCAAGGGACAGTGTGGAGCCTGCCAGTCTTGTTCCCCCAGTCTCCTCTTTGCACAGGAACAATGAAGAACTTGGCCAGGATGATGGCCTCTTGGACAACAGTGGCTAACTCCTTGGAGCACTTAACTCCCAGGCCAATATGACCATTGTAGCCCCCGATAGCAACAAATGCCTTGAACCTCACCTGCTGGCCAGCACAAGTCTGCTTCTGTACAGGCATGATCTTAAAAAACCTTTTCCTCCAGGAAAAAGCCAATGATCTCAGACTCGTTGATGGGCAGAGAGAAGAGAAATATTTCCTCCAGGGCCTTGATCTCAAGTCCTTGACCAGCAGCCCCACTTGGTGATGGGGATCCTTTCCTTATCTTCAGCCTTGCCTCCACGAACCCCTCAGCCACCACTGATGCCTTCCCACCCTCATCAATGATTGGGACCTTGTTCTCCTTGGAAGCCACCCATTCCAGGGCCACCAGGGCTTCTAGGTTCTTCCATTGGACCAGCCTCATCCACCGTTTGGTATTTCCCAGAGAAGATGCCATAAATGCATTGTTTTAGTCCCTGCATGGGATTGCTGTGATTAATGTGTATTCATCGCTTACCACGTGCCTGGCCCTATTTTTAGGAGAACCACAGTGGCCCCAGCTCCTTATCAAGTTGCAACAGTTCCTGCCATCCCATTGTGCAGTCAGAACAGCTGAGGTCAGGTGAGGTTAGTGCAGTGGCTTAGCTAAGGGCACACAGTAAAGTGGAGCTAAGATTGGAAGCCAGGTGCCTGGCTCCAGAACCAAGCTGTCCACTGATTCCTAGAGGGGGCAGTTGCCTGGAGATACGATCTTGGGATCTTGGGGTTCAGTCTACTCATCCTGGGAGCTGAGCATGAATTAGAAGGGCCGGGGCTGCCACTCAAATCAGTGTGGTCTCTGGAGGGATAAGGAGAGGTCTAGGGTGGTGACAGTCCTATTCGTCTGTTCCTTTCACCCTGCTCTTCCTGTCACAGGTTATGCTCAGAGTGAGTTCCTTGCTTGCAGATAAAATGAGAAGCACTGAAAATTCTTTCCTAGGAGAGATAACTGAATTGAGGAATTGGGGCTTTTTGATCTAAAGAAGGGAAGACTTGGAGATAGGAGCAGGAAAGGAGATAGACTAAGAGAACTCTAATAGTGCAAGCTTTCAAACAAGGGAATAGGCTTCTTTGTGAAGTAGTGAACTTCCTGTCATTGCAGGCTTGCAGGTAGAATATATCCTTTGTCATATATTCAGTGTGGGAGGAGGGAATAGGGAAGAGGAGGCAACAAAACGAGAAGACCTTTGACTCTGCAGCTTCAGGGACTGAGAGGCTGTTTCCCCCACTGGAATCCTCACTAGGGTGGGCAGAGAGCATCAGCCAGGGCTGCAGGGGCCACCACTTTGACCAGCAAAGCTGCAGGCTCCGAGGTCTTGGGGGCCAGTGAGTAACACCAGCTCCTCCAGTGTACAGAGCAGGGCTTTGGTTTCAGGCAAAGATGCCAGGGCCAGAGGTCTGGATATTGGTGGCTGCTGTCAGCCCCACTGCCTGCAGACAGTTTCCTGCATCCTCTGCCTGCGAGTTCAGTACCAAGTCCCTCTGGGAAGCATGAAGAAGGAGGTGATTAAACAGACCTGTGTCCTGCTGACAGGGGCCACAGCTTGGGGTGTATGGGGCTGGCAGAGTGTGATGAGTAACTGAAGATCACTAATGATCTCCAAGGACCTCTGACACAGTTCCTGACTCACAGTTACCCTGCAATGCCGAGTTTATCTTAATTGTTACCGACATGTAGCAGATGTGGAAACTGAGGCAGGGAGAGATTCATCAGCATGCCCCAAATGATATGCTCAGTAAGATGGCCACATTCTCCATTCCTTGCCTTCTGTGAGTGTAGACATGCCTCTGGTGTCAGCTCCCTGTCCCTGCAGGTAGAGACACCTCCTGATTGATTCTCGCAACTATTCATTGAGGACCTCCTTTATGCCAGTACTATGCTAAGTCCTGGGGAATTGGCAGCAAGAAAATAAAAAGAAAAAAGAAAGAAAAAAGACATGGTTCCCAGCACTGACCTGATAGTGATGGAGATAGATATCAACACACAGATATCAACACAACACCACCAGTCACAGTGGTGGGGGAACAGAGGAGAAAGGAAGAGTTAGGTGGAAGGAGGTGGTCATTACTGATAGTTACAGTGTGATGGAGCTCTGAGGAGAGGACCAGAGTGTGATGAGAATGGAGAGTGGGACCTTGGCTAGGTGGGGATTCCAGAGCATGTTTCTGAGGAAAGCCAAAAGTGGTAAGGTGGTAAAGTGTGTTGGGAACAGTGTCCCAGGCCGAGGGAACAGCCTGCACAAAGACCTGAGGCTGCAAAGTCCTTGATCCAGTAACCACAAGATGTCCCACGGGGCTGGTAGGCTTGAGAGGTGGGAAGTGGTATGTGGGACAGTTATCGAGGTGGGGCATGAACATGAAGGGTCAGGATCAGGGCCTTGGGTGGTGTCTTGAGAGGAAGAAGGCTGCACAAAATTTTAAACTAAGGGAATCAGGATCTAATCCAATAGAGATTAGTAGATTATTCTGATTGCTATAAAGAGACTCGGATGGTTGGGGGACTAGGAGACTGTTGCTAAAGTACATGCAATGTCACTGTACCCTTAGAGTCGGTTACCTGCCTGTCTGGGGCTGGCCTGTTTCGTTGGTCCATGGTATTGCCCAGGAATCATGGCCCCATGATGCACTGCTTCTCCCCTTTCTGTCTGTTCTCCTACCTATCCCTGCACCCAACTCTAAAAAAGCCCCTTGGGTTACGAGAGTTGAGCTCAAATTTGATCCTGAACTTTCTGATGACTAAAGTAAGATGGGAAACACAATCATTTGTGTGCTTATTGTCCACTGAGTGAAATAGGCCAATTCTTCAAAGGAAGCCATTTTTTTAATGTTTTATTTTTAAATTTGTTCTGATTAGTTATACTGACAGTAGAATGTGTCTTGACACATTGTACACAAATGGAGCACAACTTCTCATTCCTCTGGCTGTACAGGGTGCAGAGTCACACCAGTAGTATATTTATACATGTATATAATGTCCATCTCATTCCACTGTCCTTCCCACCCCCACACCTACACCCTCCCCTCCCTCCCCTCTGAATAATCCAAATTTCCTTCATTCTTCCCTATCCCCACCCCCCATTACAGATCAGCATCCACATTTGGCCTTTGGTTTTTTGGGTTTGGCTTATTTCTCTTAGCATGATATTCTTTAGCTCCATCCATTTACCTGCAAATGCCATAATTTCATTCTTCTTTAAGGCTGAGTAGTATTTCATTATGTATGTGTACTACATTTTCTTTATCCATTCATCTGTTGAAGGGCACCTGGTTTGGTTCCATAGTTTAGCTATTGTGAATTGAGCTGCTATAAACATTGATAAATGACTGAGTCACTGTAGTATGCTGATTTTAAGTCATTTGGGTATAAACCGAGGAGTGGGGTAGCTGAGTCAAAAGGGAAGCCATATCTTTTTCTGACAGAATGGAAGGAAATTTTCACATGGGTTTCCAGTGGAGGCCCTGCAAGGCAATGGCCACAGTCCTCCATGATACACTTAGAGGTCCTGCAACAGATTTTGCCGGGCTCTGTCTTATAGGTGAAAAGAATGATCACATGCCAATCTGTGCATTTCTGTAGGGGCTGTGACCATGGGGCTCAAGAATGCAGCCTTTTGGGGCTGGGATGTGGCTCAAGCAGTAACGTGCTCGCCTGGCATGCATGGGGCACTGGGTTCGATCCTCAGACCACATAAAAATAAAGATGTTGTGTCCACCGAAAACTAAAAAATAAATATTAAAAAGTTCTCTCTCTCTCTCAAAAAAAAAAAAAAAAAAAAAAAGAATGCAGCCTTTGTAAAAGCTCAAACTTAAACTAAGAAAACGCCAGACACTCAGAGGCAGCTCTTCCTAGATTCTCCCATTTGATGCTCCAGGAAGATGGGCTTGTGGCTTTGAGATTCATCTCTATTATTCAAAGGCTACCCTGGGAACTCCCTCTCCCAACTGGAGAAGTTTCCAGTGATAGGAAGGTGTCTCAGGCGCCCAGCTCCATTGCACAGCCCTTGATGACGAGAATCTGGTTGACTTCTCTGATGAGGGCTTGGTGCATGAGGACAGGGGGATGTTGATGGCAGGAAGAGTCCTGTGTTTTGGAGATTAAAGAAGCAGATGGTAGGCAGGATGTGCTTTTGTTCTGACTTCCCAGTTTTCTCCATACCGTGGTACAACATGGAAGATGCTGATATTTATGTGACACAGTTTACCAAGGATGCTCATGATGGAGATTGCTGTCCTTCAGGCTTTTGCTTTTCCAAGTCCCACTGGTCACTCGAAGGCCAAGAGGTTCTAATATCTCAGCACACTATTTGAGAGACCCTGCTTTTGAGAGCAGTAGGAGTTGGACATGGGTGGGGCTTTGACTTTTCTCCCTCATTCCTCCTGTCTAGGGTGGCCAACCTCAGGAAAATAGACAAGGGACTACTTTGGGTATCTGAGCAAGTTCCCAAAGACTCACCCCACGTCTTCCCAACTGTTTCTGGGATTCTTTGAAAACCTGAGCCAGGAAGCATTTTATAGACCAGAAGAGACCTAAGTGAAACTTCTGGTATGTTCCCTCTATATATGAGAGCTCTGTCTAGCACTGGCTTACCCACCTAGGGATAGGTGGAAAAGACGGACAGAGAGAGGACATGGCTGGACCTGCCCATGAAGTAGGCCTGGCTTGGCCTAGTTGATACCTGAAAGCTTGAAGTTCCAGAGGAAAACGGCAAAGCACAGCGACTTGGCTCCCAGTGAACACGGCTCAGGGAATGTCCTCAACTCTGACCTGGAGGATGATGGCTCCTCCATGACAGGGAGCCACAAGAGGGTGGAGGGAAGGGCAGAACCAGGAGGAGAGGGCAGGAGTTCTTGTCCCAGTTCTTCCCAGCATGAAGAGAGGGGGTGGGGGGTAAAAATAGCTTCCTGAACACTGAGATGCTACAGCACAATTTAACTCGTGTGTAATCTTCTCTTTGAAATGAGACAGTGACATGGAGAATTCTGGAATTCTTGCTTCCTAGATCTCTAGAGGTTCCAGGCACCTCTACACTAGCCCCGCTCTCCCTTATCCTTCCATCGCCATCATCTAAAGTGACCCAAAGGTGAAAATTACATGAACTCTCTGTGGCCTCAGCCTTCTTTGCTTTGCTGCCCAGACTTGCTCTGGAATACCCATTTGTTCCTAAGTGACTTAAAATATATGCTAAACACTGAGTATTCTTTGTCTCCTTGAGGATCAAGCACAGGAGTGGCTTCCCAAGGAAACTCACTGTGCCTGTTCCATAAGACTTTGGAGGACACTGAGCAATGTGACATGGTATAAAAGCATGGGGCGCCTAGGCTGTCATGATGGCTCTTGGGTCAGTCTCTCTGGGCCGTGGTTTTTGTACTCGGGGTGGCAGATGGGACTGGGTAATCCCTGAGACCCGTTCAGGCTCTAACATTCTGTGAGGGATAAAACCAGTTGGAAACCCATCTCTTACTTTTATTTTGACTTGTTTACAGTTTTTCCTCCTGTCTGTTTTACTCTTTCTGATGACAGGCAAATTCTGTGTATGTGGGGTTTAAAGATTACAAGTGAATTGTCAAAGAGCTGCCTGCATCTTGCTGGGATGTTCTTTCATTCATTTATTCATTCATTCATCCAAGAAATTTTTACAGATATGCCATGTCAGTGACATTGACCACCTGTGCTGTGCTGTGTGGCATACAGTAATAGCAATTGATGCTGCCAGAGGCACTGCATGAGAATTGACTTTGGGTAGAGATGCTTCCCTCAAGCAAGGCTAAGCAACACTTGCAATTAAAAAAAGGACAAAAGAATAGATAATTCCAGTCTGACAGCTTGTTTGGTTTTAAGGGCGCACTGGAAATTTGGCTCAAGGAGTTTGGTAATTCACAAAGCTCCTAAAAATAACAACAATAATAAGAAAACCTTATTGGTTTTTAAATTTTTTTTTTAAAGAACGCACATTTCTGATTCTGTTCACAAGGTTGGAGCTACTACAGGCTCTCCTCCCATTTCAAATAATAGAAATATTGAATCAAGTATAACAATAATATATTACACATTCATATACATATACATTTATATGGTTAGAAGAAAGAGGGACATTCATAGCGGATGGAAATTAAGAGGGCTCTCAAACTGGGTGTGGTGGTACACTCCTATAATACCAGCTATTGGGAGGCAGAGATAGGAGGGTCACAAATTCAAGGCCAGCCTTGGCAACTTAGTGAGACCCTGTCTCAATATAAAATAAAAAGGCCTGGGGATGTAGCTCAGTGGTAAAGCATCTCTGGGTTCAATCTCCAGTACTAGGGGTGGGGCAGTGGGGAGGGAGTTCAGAGTCTGAGCTTTAATTGCATGAACTAATGTCCTGGTGGGCCAGAGAACTAGTCCTAGATACAGTCCTAGTGAATAGGGGTTGGGGTTTTGATGCTGAAGTTGGGGCAGAAGATGTGGCCTTAGACCTATGTGATATGAGAGTTAGAAGTGAAACCCCTGGGAACAACTGGATACCTGGATAGCCAGCACTGTCTGTGAAGTGGGCACAAGATCATTTTTACCTTCTGGCCCAGGGAAGCAGTAAGGAAATTTGAGTTCCCAAGGGATTCAGAATAGAATAAAAGTTTCCTATGAGAAGTTGAAATCTTAAGCCTCTGACACCTACATACAGGTGTGGCATCTCACTTTATATTTTGTATAAAAAACCCACGAATAGAAATTAATATAAAAGCTGGACTCGTCAGTGATATTCCTGAGGTGCACCTAGACACCTATGAAAAATTCTCACCTGGATCCTTCTACAATTTGTTGTGCACAACATGCAGACAGAATAAGTGATAACTACTAAATATGAGCTCACAATTAAAAAGATGCAGATGTCTTGAGGAAATGATGACAAGTCAGAGGACGCAACTAGGATGATTAATACTCCAGAAGCCTAAAATAACAGACAATTTAAAAGAGATAAAAAATGATTAAAGAGATTAAAGGAGGACTGGAAACCATTACAAAAGAGAAAACATCATAAAAAAAGAAGCTGAAATAAACCTTATAGCCATTGGAATTAAAAGTTCAATCAACAAGTTAAGTACTAGAAAAGAAACTACTGAATAGAAAATTAGTTATTTGAGAGACAGAGTTCAGGAAATTGCCAGAAACATGGGAAAAAAAAAACCTGAAGAGTTTGGCAATATGAAAGAGATGTTAAGAGATAAAACAAAATAACTTGACAAACTTCAACATGCATGTAATAGTTGGACTAGAAAATAAAATAGAAGAAAGGGAGGAGAGACAATATTTGAAAAAATAATGGTAAGGATTTTACAAAACAGAACAGTTGCATGACATGTATCAGTAGATTGAAAGGCATATTAAATCCCAAGCAAGTTAAATAAAAATAAATAAACATGTAGGCAAAATCATAGTGAAATTAAAGAACATCAAAGACAAAGAGAAAATGATGAAAGCAACTTAGAGGGTAAGTGTAATGTTTAAACTGATGAGATACTTTTTTCATCATCATTAGGAGTCAGATGATATTAGAAAATATCCTCAAGAGTTAAGAGATAGTAATAATTAACTTAGTTGATCATTTAATAGTGAAGGCAAATAAGGACATTTTCAGACAAAGCCATAGTTTACCACTCACGGACTCTTGCTGAACTGCTAAGTAATGTAAGAAAGATATGAGAGATGTCATTTCCGCTCCAACAAGTGAAGAGCTTAGAAGTTGTCTCTCCCATCTTTACAATAAGAAATAAAGCTGGAAAATCATTGGGGAAAAAATGGAAAATCAACATGTTTTCTTGACCCATTATTTAATTGAGGTTGCAGGGCAAACAGCTGCTCCAAAATCTGGAGAGGGATAAGAATACAGAGTTATGGCTGAAATCTGCAAGATCAACATAACTCTCCCACTGAAGGCTTGCCTACTTCAAATAGTGGCTACTTGACTGATCACAAACAGTTTTTAATGGGAAGTTAGGTAAGAAAAACACAATGTAAGAAGAGACAAAGTAAGCATCAGACCCAGACCTGGATAGGACACAGACTTTAGAATTATTAGGGGATTAAAAAAAAAGCTCGAATACTATGTTAATGGATGTAAAGGAGAAAGTATACAACAACAGTATACAAGAACAGATGGGTGACAGAGCTGAGAGATGAACACTCTAGGAAAGGATCAAAAGGAAATGCTGGAAATAACACAGGAACAGAAATGAGGAATGTCTTTGAGCTCATCAGTAGACTGGACACAGCCACAGACAAAATAAATAAGCTTATATCAAGAAAAAGCTCCAAAACTGAGCTGCAAAGAGAAAAAAAAAGATGAAGAAATAATCCACCTTCACCCCAAACAAAAAACAATCACAGGACAGCCAAGACCATGGGATAATTTTAAGAGGAATTTCATATGGATACTTAGAATGCAAGGGGAAGAGAAAATGAAGACATTTTTTAAAAGAAGTAATGGTTGGGAATTTTCCAAAATTAATGACAGAGATGGAACCACAGATGAAGGAAACTCCGAGAATTTCAAGGAGGATAAATACCTACATATCTATGTGGAGGCATATCATAGCTGAATGTCAGAAAATCAAAGACAAAGCGAAAATCTTGGAAAAAGTCAGAGGTAAAAACAAAAACAGAGAAAACCCATCTTATTTACATTCTTATTCTTCAGAGTAATTTCTTGTCAGAAACCATGCAAGCAAGAAGAGAGTGGAACAAAATGTCTAAAGGGTTGAAAGCTGAGACCACCAGTTTAGAATTCTGTATCTTAGAAAACTATTCTTCAACAGCAAAGGATAAAATAAAGACTTTCTTAGTCAAAACAGAAATGGAGAGGATTCATCACTAGCAAACCTGACCTTCAAGAAATGCTAGAAGTACTTTAGGAAGAAGAAAAATGAGATGGGTCAGAAGTTTGGATCTACACCAAGAAAAGAAGAGAGCTGGGTGCAGTGGTTCACACCTGTAATCCCAGAGACTCAGGAGGCTGAGACAGGAAGATCACAAGGTTGAGGCCAGCCTCAGCAACTTAGTGAGGCTCTAAGCATCTTTGTGAGACTCTGTCTCAAAAAATAACAAAATGGGCTGGGGTTACAGCTCAGTGGTAGAACACACCTGGGTCCAATCCCAGTACCCCCCCCCCAAAAAAAAAACTCCCCAAAAACCCCAAAACAAAAACAGGAGTCTGAGAAGGAATGGATGAAGGTACAATGAAATTTTGTATTTTTTCTTAATTAATTTGAAAGGTTCACTGTGTAAAGTTCTAAAAGTAACATTGTAAGGGGTGATTAATATACATAGATAAGTGAAATGAATTGCAATGATGCTATAAGGGGTGGGGAAGAGGAAAAGGAATATTCTATTGGAAAGTACCTGTACCACCATTGAAGAGGAGTAATGTTATTTGAAGGTGAACTTAGATTAGTTACAAATATATGTTGTGAATTCCAGAGAAAGTAATTAAAAAACCTTAAAAAAAAAAAGAAGTATAGCCAGGCACCATGGTGCACTGCACAACTGTAATTCCAGCAGCTCAGGGGTTGATATAAGTAAAAACATGAGGCAGGAGGATAACAAGTTCAAAGCCAACCTCAGCAACTTAGTGAGATCCTGTCTCAAAATAAAATAAATACATAAATAAAAAAGGATGTGGCTCAGTTGTTGGCACCCCTGGGTTCAATCCTTGGTTCAAAAAAAAAAACAAAAACAGAAGCATAAATGAAATGTTAACAGGAGAGACAATATGGAATAATATGATGCTCATTTAAAACTAGAAGAGGAAGAAAGAGAGGCGGAAAAAAAGGAGCAAAGAACATTAACAGTAGACGTTAATCCAATTATATCAATAATCACTTTGATTGTAAATGGTAATTCATATTTATACCCTTTTATACAAGACAGATTGTCAGAGTTATTAAAGAAACATGGAACTCAACTATATGTTGGCTACAAAAAAGACATGAGGACTGGGATAGAGCTCAGTGGTGGAGTGCTTGCTTAGCACGTCCAAGCCCTGAGTTCCCTCCCTGGCACTGGAAAAAAGGAGGAGGGTATAAAATACAGAAGGAGAGGATGAGATTTAAGAAGCAACGATAACCAGATACATTGATAAATAAAGGATAATATAAATAGGATTATACAGTAGGGATAATTGGCTGTCAAAATAATGACTAGTGTTGTGGGTATAAAAACAAAGTAGAAAAAGAGACAAGAAAGGGGTTGATGGAAGTAAAAACATTCTACGATTCTCATATTTCTAAGGAGGAGGAGGGTAGATATATTGATAAACTTTTGATAAGGTAGGTCAAGGAACAAACTAAGAGTACCCACTAATGCTCATTACTATACATAATAACAGAATGTATAAATAAAATTAAAAATTGATAAGTAAAAGCAAAATATGGTTTCAAAATCTGTGTTTAAACCCTAAAAACAAACCTTCTTCCAAACCAGAAGAAGCTAAAAGAGGGTACTCCAGTGGAAGACAGAGAAGAAGGAAAAAAATGAGGAAAAAGAATGGTCAACGAAAAATGAAAAAATAGGTAGTAGAGGGTAGACATAAATACGAGCATTTGAGCAGTTTCAGTAAGTAGATTAAAAATTTTACATAATATAGAAGAGATATAAAATAACCAAAACCTATAAATACGCTGTTTATAGGAAAATAGCCTAAAAACAAAATGGTAGTGAGCCAGGCGTGGTGGTGCATGCCTGTAATACTAGTGACTTGGGCGCTGAGGCAGGAGGATCACAAGTTCAAGATTAGCCTTGGCCACTTAGTGACACCTTGTCTTGGAATAGAAAAATAAAAATAAAAAGGGCTGGGAATGTAGCTCAGTGGTAGAGTTCAATCGCTTGTATTGGGGGGAAAATGGTACTGAAAAGTTACAGGCAACAAAATAGAAAAGTATAGACCAGGTGATAATTACCAAAAAATGTGATTGAGCAATGTCACTATCAGTGGAAATAAGCTCTAAGGCCCATAGCACCCTCAAAGACAAAGGGATTATTACTTAATAATAACAAGAACAATTCATAGGAAGATGTGGCAATCCTTAACTTGTATATACTTAGCAACAGAGCCTCAAAATATTTAGAGCAAAAATTATCAGTGGTCGGGCATGGTGACACATGCCCATAATCCCTGAGACTCAGGGGCAGAGGCAGGAGGATTGCGAGTTTGAGGCCAGCCTTAGCATGTTAGTGAGACCCTCAGCAAGTATTGAGACCCTATCTCAAAATAAAAATAAAAAGGACTGGGGATGTAGCTCAGTGATAATGTGTCCTTAGAGTCAATCTGCAGTACAAAAAACAAAAGAAAGAAAGAAAGAAAATCAATGAATAAATCCCATGAAATTTTGAGGAATTTTTTTTTTAACATTTATTTTTTAGTTGTAGTTGGACACAATACCTTTATTTCAGTTATTTATTTTTATGTGGTGCTGAGGATAGAACCCAGAGTCTTGCACATTCTAGGTGATCGCTCTACCGCTGAGCCATAACCCCAGCCCCTTGAGGAACTTTAATACACCCCTCCTATTAATAACTAGCTCAAGCTGACAAAAATTGGCAAGGATATTTGTTAAGATTTGCATAACATACTGAACAAGCTTAACAAAACACACATAAAAAGGGCAACAATTGGTGAATACCTATGCTTTTTGACCACACATGGGACACTTAAAATATACTAGGTGCTAGCTGTGAAAGCAAGTCTTGACAATACCAAAAATCCATGTCACAGACTATGTTCTTTGATCATGATGCAATAAAATTAAAAATTGATAATTAAAAGCAAAATATGGTTTCAAAATCTGTGTTTAAACCCTAAAAACAAAACGGGTCAAAATAAGAAATCCTAATGGAAATTATAAAGTACTAGAGCTCAACAACCAAAAAAATCACCCTACTGCATATCAAAATTTGGTTGATGAAGCTCAAGTGGTACTTAAGAGAGATGTATAACCTTAAATGCATTTTTTTTAGAAATAAAAGATTAATAGCTAAGCAACAACTCAAGAAGTTAGAAAAAGAGCTTCAGAGTAAATTTCAGTAGTACAATGATTTGCAAAAAATTCACATAATAAATAAATACTAAATAAAAACAAAAGACTATCTTGCCTAGTCTGTCTCTGCTACTAATGTTAAGGGCTAATTAATGAAAGAAGAATGTCTAGACTGTGTTCTTTAAAATAGCAGTGGGTAAATATTTATAGCTAGAACATTTGGGGGCAGACATAGAAATCAAAATGGATTGGTCATTTCATAAATCATACCTTCATAGTTATAAAAGTGATAGCTCAGGAAACTGAGGCAAAGGGACATGAAGATCAACAGGAGCATTAATAAGAAAGATCTAGGTGTTTTATTTGGCTGTGCACCCAACCATGTGGCTGTCAGTGAAGGCAAACTCTGAACTGTTCTCCTTTGGGTTGGCCACCCTACTCCCTAGAGGGATTCAGGTGGCCATCTCACCTTAAGAATGATGTTGACTAATTGGAGCATGACCAGAGGAGGGAACCAGGGACTAGACCAGTAGCTAACATTTTCTAAGTACTTAGTCTGTGCTGGGAACTGTGCCGAGCTCTTTCTGTACCTTCCCCCCAGCCATGCTCTGGGGATAGGCAGTGTAAAGATATTCCCATTTACAGGTGAGAAAACTGAGAGAAGAGAGGACAGCAACTTGTCCAAAGACACACAGATAGAAGCCAGATCTGAAGCAAGGCAGAGTCCAGGGCCTGTACCTTGGTCCCCTTTTTATCCTGCTGGCCATTTATACCACTCCACTTCCCCAACTCCAAACCCGTCTTGTAAGGAACTTGTGGATGAGCTGAGCTGTCTGGTCTGGAGAACAGAATGCTCAGTGGACACCAAGAGTGAGGTCTGATCTTGGGGGGGCACCAGGGGAAGCTAAGCAGAGGTGGGCTCCTTTTCGATCCATGGAGCAGAACCAGGACCTGGTGGAAATTAGAGGTAGCTTTCCTCTCTTCTATTTTGGAGAAAAGATGGATTTGTTGATTCTTTCCTGAGGTCCTGACTATGAAACAGAAGAAATGAATTCACTGAAGACCATCACTGAGTCCAGCTCAATGTTTGTGTGTCTAAGAAGGTCCAGGTAGTTTTAGGGTCAGGCAGGGGATTGGCATTGCTCATTTTTGGCTCACTGGAAGGCTGGACAGCGTTAACCATCTGTTGGTTATAGCAGTCCTGAGGCTCCTGGAAAGACCTGGCTCTTTAAGACAAGAGTATAAAAGACGATGAGATGGGAGTTTCAGAAGGGAGCTTAGGGTTTTGAGATCTCAGAGGTCGATCAGCTCTAAATGAGAGGATAAAGCATTATCTTTGGCCATCCATAGGGCTGAGGCTGGGGCATGGATATCAAGGCCAAGGGGCTCATTGAGGTCAAGGGCAGGTGAAGTGGGAGGTCTGGAGGAAGGGGGATCTTTCAGGAGGGAAGTGGGAATTTCACTAACAGTATGTGGAGCTGGTTGGCCTGGGCAGATGGTGTGGAGATCTGAGGAGGAGATGCTGTGGCAGAGAGCCAGGGTGGCCTAGAGATGGCACTGGGGAACAGTGAGCTTGCAGAGTGTCCTGAGGACAGGGGGAGGTGTGCTTCCCATTAGAGATACCCATGTCAGAGACCCATGTCTGGAGGACTGCTTGAGGCAGTGCAGGCTTTGGAAGCAGCTGCTTGTGACTTTGCAACCTGTTGTGTTGGTTCTGAGCCTCTTGGGAGACGCTGGCAATGACAGTGATTGCAGGCATACCTCTGGGGTTCCTGTGGTTCTCCCTGTAGTCCTGAGTTTGAGCTCGCTGGTTACCATCGCCTCCCCAACAGGCATTAGCTTCCTTTGTGTATGAAGTTTTTATATTAAGCCTACAGTGTTACCAATGCTTGAACTTTGATTTTCTTGCATGTAAAATAGGGATTATAACAGTGCCTGTGTTACAGGAGGCCATACTGATTAAATGATGGGCACAGAGAGCTTAGCAGAGGGTTCAGCACATCAGAGGCACTCCATAATGTTATTTTTATTGTTGTTATTGTTATTATTATTAAGGAACATTTTGTCACATGGGAGGTTCCCAGGGCACAGAGACAAGGTCATGGGAGAAACACAGGAAAGCCCATGTAGGTAGGCCTGGGTGGGGCAGGTAGGAAGTTGGAGAGGGGCTGGAGGGGGTTTTCATCAGGGAGGCCTGGTAGCCAGGAATTGTCTGGTGGGGTCAGGGAGGAGAGAGATTAGAGGCTCTGTTTGCCTGCAGCGGCAGAACCTTTGTGCTGCAGAGTGGCTGGGAACTTTCTCCTCCCCAGGTTTCCTCTGATTTCTGGTTACAGATTACACAGGCAAATGAGCTCAGGCTTCAAGGGGGAAATCCCATTAAAGCAATCAAAATAACAATTTGTATCACTTTTAGAACTTCTGCCTGAGGAGCTAAGACGTCTTTGTAATAAATTATTAATTCCAGTTGTACTATAAGAATTTTCCCCTGAAAACAAACACATTCATGTTTTCTTTTTTTGTGTAACAGAGGACAGGAGTTTTCCAGCCTCCTCTATCTGCCTCAAAGGGGGAAATGAGGGATGAAATCCCAGACTCTGGTATACCTGATGGACCAGCCCTGCAGAACCTGGCATCTCCTTCCTGGAGGAAGGGATGGGGCCATGTTCTCAGGGACACTTTGGTTCAGGATGCACTGTGTCGCCTGGTCCTGGAATCTGATGCTGCTCATGAGAAGCACTCAGTGGATGTTATTGATCATTATAATTTATGTCTTCAAGAAATGTCTGAATGATAGAGATGAGGTTCCCACACACACAGAGCTTATAATCTGGGGGTTGCACATGAAATGGGAGGGCAGAGGGTAAGTGAGAGGTTGCTAAGTGGAGTGGTAGAAAGGGAGGAGGATGAGCAGAAGTGTGAAGATATGTGTATGTGTGTTCTGCCTGGGAAGGGGATAGGTTCAGGTGGCCAGAGGGTGAAGTATGGTAGGGATATGGGGGATGATTCTGGAGAGCCCAACACATACATAACATGCATATGTAGGCTTTACTTATTTTATATATATATATATAAATACACATGATTTAATGAAATTAGATATATAAACCTGGAAAGTGCATATAGTTAAATATTTCTGTTATCTCATTTAATCCTCATAACAAACCCTTTCAGGTAAGTAGCTGAGGGGATGATACTTGACCCACAGCAAAGTTTAAAGTTTTTGCATCACATTTGCCTGGCCAGACATATATGGTAGGTTTGGATACACGGTTATCACTTATCACTTTTAATAATAATATTTATAATCTTATCACCTTTAAACTTCAGCACTCATCATTCTGTGTCTGAGTATGAGGATTGGTGGCCTGGTGGGGTCACATCTGAAGCTGCTGGGAAAGGGGGCAAGCTTCCCCATGGAGCACGCTTTTAGGAACAGATGTATTAATTTATGTCAGTTTTTCTCAACAAATTCATTTACGAACAGAATCTGGGTGCCAAATTATGGCACATGGAATAAATCTAGAGAAGTCCCATAATAACTGTGCCGGGGCAGCACTGTCCTTTATCTCTGGGCTTCTGACCCTCTTTCAAATGGATATTTGGGATTCAAAAAAAAAAATCATTTCCCTCCTTTTTTGGCTCTGGGCATGGCAGACACATCATTATACCAAAAGGATGGTTAGCAGGTAAGGAGCAGAAAGTGGGCACCAAGTTTTCAAATCTGTGGCAGTCCAGGCTGTTGGTATAGTTGCCTAAAATGGACTTAACCCACAAGGGGTTCCCGGAGTCCCTGTGACCTGTCTTCAGTACCTGGTTTTCTTTTTCATTACCTGGTTAGTCAGAAAACTGTGCCTATACTCTGGGGGCAAATGTAACCTTGAAAGGAGATCCCCTCATTGCCCAAGCTCAGCCGCAGGGAAACATTCTGGGAGGACCCGACGTTGGCCATTAGATCCCTACTGGGGCAGGTTTGGGGTCACCATCTTTAGAGGTTTCAAGCTGGTGAGTGTGGGGCAGGTGCTGGCTGGTTCTAGGGAAGCTTCTTGTCTCATTGCTACAAACTGAGGTCAGCTGCTTGGATTTCTTTAGATTTCTGGCTGGTTCTCAGTAACAGCTTTCTGGCTTAAAATTCAAGCTGTCTATCTGTGCCCTGAGAGACACACATAACCATGCTCAGAGCAGCACGGCTTGCTATTGTGGAGTTCCTGTGGTTTGGGAAGCCACACCATGGCAGTTATGAGCCTTGGGGTGGAGGGAACTGCTCCCTGATGGAGCAGTGCAGTTTCCTGCATGCTCCTCTTTTAGGATGCAGTGTAGGTACAGAACCTCTCTCTAGTCCCTGACTGTATGGCTTTGTGCTAAACATTGGTCTAAGCATCTAAACACTTTGCATATATTAACTTATTTAATATTTTCAACAGCCCTGTTAAGTGGGGACTTTTATTATCTTAGTTTCACAGAAAAGGAAACTGAGGAACAGAATAGCTAAGTCACCTACCCAAGGCGATGCACTGGGAGATTGTGGTGCTGGAATTCCAAGACCGGCCCCTCTGTCTCATTCCAGGAATGGCTCAGACAACTGGACCAGCTGATAAAATTTGCTGGAAAAAAAATAGCTGTGACTTAAATATTCTATATTTTTAGGACCTATTTCTTGTTTTTTAAACAGATTTATAAATAACAATCCCTCATGACAGTCTACTTGATTTGGGTCTCTTGGCATAGATTTCATCTTAGAAGTTACTGGAATAAGCATTGGTCAAAGCTAGTTGTCCGGTGAGTTTTATTTCCTTTGTTTTTTTATGACAGAGATGGGACACCTGCCCCAAATATCTTCTAGTTCATAACCCTCAAGACTGAGCTCAATGGAGAACTTCTGAGTCTCTCATCTATAGTTCTCTGTGTTGGAAAAGACCCAAAACAATCTTCTGAAGAGATTCCTGTCCCTGTATGTAATTGTTCAGCTCACTCTGGGAGGCTCCAGCTTGGGACCCTGTCAGGCCACTGACTTAGGAGACATAAGAGTGTCATTGCCACTCCCAGCTGGGACTGTATCTGATTGATGACACAGAGTAGCTTCTCTCCTATTGTCATTAATTTGCCTCAGAGATACAATATTTAGAGAGAATTGCTTGGAAAAAATATAATCTATGTGTCTTCTGTTTATTCTAAAATTATTTTAGATCAAACTACTTTGGTAACTGGACCACCTGGATGATCTCCTTTGTGTTACTTTCACCAAGTTGCATTTTGGGGTCTGATACCTGAACCTATATAAGGGACATCCTAAAAGAGCATCTGTGGAAATCACCCCTGTATCTGGAGGGTATTCAGTGAGGTCTCTTTTTGTGGGTTTTTTTCCCCCCAGTACTGGGGATTGAACCCAGGGCTTTACACGTGGGAGGAAAGTGCTCTATTACTGAGCTAATTCCCAGACCTTTATTTTTCAATTTTGAGACAGGGTCTCACTAAATTGCTAAGGCTGGCCTGGAGCTTGCAGTCCTCCTGCCTCAGCCTCCTGAGTAGCTGGGATTACAGGTGTGCACCATTATGCCCTGCTCAGTTTGAGTTGTCAGGGGCCTGGGGAGACATCCTGCTTGGACTGAGAGTCAGTTAGACAACCTGAGTGATGGACAGTTTGCTTCTCATGAACTCTATTAAGTCACTTAGCAGGTTTCTCTTCTCCAGTTGGTAGGTAGGAGGACCAAATGCTATCCCTCCTGAGGCAAGTTTGTAAACCTCTAGCTTTGATCTTGGCTTTGGAGGCTGTGGGAAGCAGGGTCGTTGAGACTGTGGGCTCTGAAGCCAGACTGCCTGAGTTCCATCCCAACTCTATTGCATATCAGCCTCATGGTCATGGGGAGGCTACTTGGCCTCACTGAGTCTTAGTTTTTATGTTCATTTTTGGAAGCATTTTATTATCTTTGGTCCTATTTATTTATTTTATACTGGGAATTGATCCCAGGGGTGCTTTACCACTGAACTATATCCCCAGTCCTTTTAATTTTTTATTTTGAAACAGGGTCTCGATAAACAGCTTAGAGCCTCACTAAGTTGCTGAGGCTGGCCTCAAACTCGTGATCCTCCTGCCTCAGCCTCTGAGTCATTGGGATTGCAGGCATGTTGCCACTGCACCCAGCTTGTTCCCATTTTACGTTTGCCTTTTTCTGTTCTTCCTTCTGTGCTTCTCTCTCTATTTTTTTGCATCCTTGTGATCTGCCTTCAGTCTTTCCTGGAAAGTATTAGGGTATGGAAGAATGAGTGACTGGACAAAGAGAATTTATGAATTTACCAATGGCTAATTGGCACAAGCAAGTTTGGGAACACATTTGTTCCTCTCAAAGTCTTTTCTGATTTTACTATGAAAATTATCTTGCAATATTATTTTATCCTGAATCCTTACATAGTAATCCTTAGCCTTTTTTCTAGTATTAAGTAGTTTGTGAAGGTGTGGCTTTTGTGTGTGTGTGTGTGTGTGTGTGTGTGTGTTGGGGGTTGTGCCCTTGAGAATGTTAAGCTAATCCACAAACCTGGCAATGTCTTCAGTAGAGCTGAAGTAAGCAAGCAAGATCAGCTTCATTGTACCACAAAGCTCTGATTTTGGAAAGTAACTTGGGTGTGTAAAACTCCAGGCTCATGTTCTCAGGTGCCAGATGTGGCAATTTGAAAAAAAGGGTGGGAAGTGGATTTGGAACCTGTGGGATCCTAGGAGCCAGCCAGGTGGGCACTGGGGATCATCTGGGGACCCTGGTGCCCCCTGAATCCCTGTAGGCTTACACTCACCTCAAGGCCTCTGAGAAGGTAAACTTGGTCCTTCTATAGACAGACCAGAGACCCACACAGCAAGAGGATCCTGGCCATGTGACAGGGAATGGGGAGAAAAGAATGTGAAGAGGTTGGGTTGGGGGCAGGTAGAACTGAGATGGAGAAGAATAAATGGGATTGGCAGGGCTCGGGGCAAGCCTGACTTGGAGAAGGCCCTGGGAGCTGGGGGCTGAGAGCTGGGAGCCAGGGGACGGTGGGTATTGTGCTCCCTGGTGAGTGGCTGAGGCCCTTGCAGCCCCCTAGAGTAGAGTTGGCTGTGCTGAAGGCACCCAACTGGCCGCCTGGGCCTGCTGGGTTGGCCATGACCTCTCATGGCAACTGGTCTTCCTGTGCTCACCCATTCTGGGGAAAAGGCTCCACTGTGTCCAGCCACTTTTCTGCTGAAAACTTCACCTTCAACATGGGCCCTTGTAGCCACCACCTAGGTAAGATTGTACTCATGGAAAACCCACTTAAACTTTAAACTCTCTGTGCTCAGTTCCTGTATCTAGGAAAGAGGAAGAAGAACAATACCTTTCTGATCAAGTGGAATAAAGCCTAACAAAAGCTGTGGCAGCAGCTGAGCACAGCTCTTGCAGAGGAGCAGGACCCTGCATGTGTAGCCACCCCTGGATCTTCCTCAAGCCCTGCCCGGCACACCTGAGGGACTTTGGCTTTCCGTTCCTGAAAAGTTCTGTGAAGTGCCCTTTTGTATCTATGATCTTACTTGATCCCTATTAATCCATTTGTGACTTGAGGGCTGACAGAAGCTCTTACTCCCCTTTGGCTGATGAAACAAAGTGAGAACCAGAGAGATGCTGAAATATCTTCCTCCTAACAGCACGTGGTGCTTTTCCTGGAACCCAAGTTCTGATTTGGGGCCCCATGTCTTTCTACAGTGTCTCAAGCAAATTTCTCCTCCTTAGCTCCCATCTGAAAATGGTAGGAAAGGAGTGGGGATACCCCAAATACCTTCCAGCCCAGACACTGCCTGGAGCTATGAATCTGACCAAGAGGGCCTGAGCTCTTGTCCTGGGCTGGGCCATGGGACAGGCTGCTGGACACAGGTGGGCATGTGGATCAACACATCAGCTGCCTGCTGCTGGACACATTCCCCCAGAGGCTCATAACAGCCACACTGAGTGGTACAAGGGTATACAGGGCACCTCTCAAGACAGATGGGGCCTGAGGGGCCCATGGACACAAGCATGGCCCTATTCAAGTCAGACCCTGCTCATTAGCACCTGCCTGAGCAACACTTTTATTTTCTCATTCAAAAAATTTTAATAGGTAGTATATGCAAAATGGTAAAAGTTTCAGAGAATATCTGTTATATGCATGGAAAAGTCAGTCTCCTCCCATCTCTTTTCTCCCAGCCATCCTGTTCCCCTTCCAGGTGACAGTTGCTTCTGTAATTTTTAGAGATTTGCCTATAAGTATTTATAAATATAGATGTCCCCCCAACTTGGAATGGTTTAACTCAGGAATTTTTGAGTCCATTTTGGGTACAAAAAGCATAGCTGTACAGCCATTCTGTTTTTTACTTTCTGTATAATATATACAGTATTGTACATGAGCTATTCCACTCTATGTTATAAAATGGGCTTGGGTTGCTGATTTTGTCCAAGAGTAGGCTCATGTGAATGTTCTAAATACATTTATGGTAGGCTAGGTAGGCTAGGCTATGATATTTGGTAGGTTAGGTACATTTTTTACTTTCAATATTTTCAATTTACAATTGTTTTATCAAGACTTAACTCCACTGTGAGTTGAGGAGCATTTATATGCAAAATAGAGTGAGGGCTAGGCATATGTTTAAATATGTATATTTAAATATAATTCTCCCCCTTTGAAGACAAATAGCAACATACTATTTACATGCTTCTAGTTTTGCTATTTTTTAGAAACAAGCATTTCTTGCAGATTGTTCTACATCAGTAGAATACTGCTTCATTCTTTTTAACAACTACAATGGTATTTCTCTATATGGGGTATCATAATTTATTTTAAAAACTCTTCCCAATAATTTGATTTTAATATTTTTTTCTTTGTCAAAAAAGCCTGCAATGAGCATCCTTGCATACATTTATTTGTGTACAAGTGGGCCTACACCTGCAGGATAAATCCCCAGAAGTGGAATGGTTGGCTCTATGCATGCAGATTATGAATTTTAAAAGAGGGAGTCAAATCGCTCTCCAAAAGAGGTTCATATCCCTAAGTGAGGAAACCCGCTTCCCCACAGTCTGCCAGAGTGGAATATCAACCTTTAAAATATGATAGATGAAAAATTGTACATTGTGGTTTTAACTTGCATTTTTCTAAAATGTGCCACTTGAGTTGGTTTGTGTGTATCCTGCCACAACTTTTTGGAAAGCATAAGCTTTTCAGGGTACTTCCAGGGCCCGGGAGTGGCTGGAGAGGACATTGGGCAGGCGTAGGAAAGCTCCCCTTCTTTCTTTCTTTGCACTCATGCGGGGTGTTAGAGTCCATGTCTCAGGCAGGCAGCACTTTACTCTAACAGAGCTTCAGCACCGTGCACCTCAGTTGTCTCACAGCAGCTCTGGGAGATAGGTGGGGACCATCTTATTATGGAAGAAGCTGAGGCCCAGAGGAGTGGAGTAGCTTGTCCTAAATCACACAGCTAGTATCAGCAGAGCTTGAACCTGAACTTGGTTCAGCTGCTTCCTGAAAAGGATATCAGTAGCACAAATTGATCAGCAACTGGTCGCTTTATACAGTCTCTCCTTTGCTGCTCAGAACAACTCTGTGAGTGAGCATTGTTATTAGGCTTGTTCCACAGGTGGAGAAGTTGAGGCATGGAGGGCCAAGGGCTGGGTCTAAGGTGGCGGAGTAGGATCCTCATCCAGGGCATCTGCCATCAAGCCTGCAGACCCACCTGCTTTGCTGACCAGCACCCCACCCCTGTGCATTTCCTCTTTTCTGGGGGTGGGAGGGGGGTGTCCTGGGAATTGAACTCAGGGCCACTCCACCACTAAGCCCTATTTTGTATTTGATTTAGAGACAGGGTATCACTGAGTTGCTTAGCACCTTGCTTTTGCTGAGACTGGCTTTGAACTTGTGATCCTCCTGCCTCAGTTTCCAGAGCTGCTGGGATTACAGGCATGTGCCACCGCGTACAGCTGTGCATTTCCTCTTACCCCACAGGTGCCTCCAGTGTGTTTGGGAGATTCTGAGCATTTTGCTCCATTTATTCACCAGATCAGTGGTACCGACACCTTTGTGCCAGGTCCCACTTCTGTTCCTCCAGTCTGTGCCTCTGCTATTCACGCCATCCTCCCGCCACCTGGGCCCAGGATCTTCCTCTTTCATTGTATATCCTACGAAAGCTGCTGCCCTCAGGGAGCTTCTGTTCTCCTGGAGCAAAGAGTTTCTGATTCCAGGGCCTGGGCACCTCTCCAGGTCCAAGTCCAGTTCTCGCTCTGTGTCTTTCCCTCTCCTGCCCTGTTCCCTGGGACAATGGTACAGTCTAATGGCTGTTCTAGAGTTCCTGGACTTGTCTCCTGGAGACCTGCTTTCTTTCTCCAGATGCCCCCAGGGGTGTTGCTGTGGGCTCAGGGCAGGTCCCCAGGCTGCTCCTGGGGGCTTGTGTGTGCATGCACGTGATTCACCGCGCCTCACCACGCCACATGTCTTTAAAATTACGGTGCCCATTTCCTGCTGAAATAATTTCCACAAAGAGTGGCTCCTATTACCGCAAGAGGCGTGCAGACGTCATGATTTATTATTATTTATGGTCCCAGGGCCTTGTTTATGCAAGACGGGTTAGGTGCGTGCGATAGAAATGCCATTATGCAAATGACATTGAATGTCCTTACTGCGCCTAAATAATTTTTGTGTTGGACGATTAAACCTCATCTGTTATTGATATGGGCTGCAGTCGGGCTATTACAGAGTCCCAACAGTACTTACTCCCAGTAATGGGAAAATTGAGAGAGAGAGACCAACACAATTGCCTCAAGTGGGCTGTGATGGTCTGGAAGGAGTAGAACATCTCAGAGGCCCGAGCAGAGGGAGCCACTGACTCCTCAGGATAAATAAGGAAGGCAGCGCCGGGCAATAAATTAAGTCCGGGTTTGAGTGGGTGCCTTGGAGGATTTGCGGCCTTCTAGTCTCGTGATTTAGCTATTTGATTTAGTCGGGGGACTAGGCCTCATGCTGAGGGAGCTGCCAGCGTGGAGAGGAGGGGACAGAGGACGAGGGTGGTCACAATGATGCTGGGCATCCAATCTGCTGCACCCACACGATGCGGGCTCCTGCGAGCACTTGCCCACACACTCTCTTGCTTGCTCTCTCTCTCTCTCTCTCTCTCTCTCTCTTTTTTGACACAGCTGTGAAGTCCCATTTTGATCAGTGTTGATAGCTTATGAATTCCAAAATTGACAAAATTTACAGAAAAATGAGGATAATCCATCTTCCTTAGCAGCCTGTCAGGAGCTGGCCATACTTCATAATCTCCAATTACAGATGCTGTTTTCCGACATTTACATGCAGATATTAGAACCAAATGAAAATGAGAAACAAAGAGAGAATGGAAATGCAGCTATTTATATGTATAAAAGACAAACAGGTAAATTTGAGACATTTAGATTGGATTTGGGGGTCCCTCTAGGAGGCTGGAAAGAGACAGCCTTGGCAAGTGGGGTTTGAGAACAAAATGGGAAGACACGTGGCCTCAGTAGGGCTGCCTGTGGTCCGGCAGTTTGGGTTAAAGATGAATCAAGCCTGTCCCAACAACTGGGGATGCTTGCCTGGGAGTGGGGGGCTACATATAAGGACTCCCCCAGGACTCTAAGGGGCCCCTGGGGACCACCATGGCTCACTGCACCATCAAGTTCACATATACTTCACAAAAGGGTGAGTTTAGATTCTTTCACATTTAACGATAATGATTTTTTTAAATGGTGGTGATGGAATCTGCCTTTGGAGTCAGCTTTTCCTCCAAGGCAAATTTCAAAAAAGTTGGCATATTCTGGCGACAAATTGCATAAACTCCCCCTGACATGGGGATTCAGGAAGGTGCCCCTGCTTGTTGTCAGAAGGACTCTGGCCAGGTGCATAGGGAGTTGCACCAATAAACTTTTAAAATGGGATATAAATAATAAAATTAATGGGGGGAGAAGGAGCCCTGATAGATGGATCATCCCGGCTTCCTTCTCGAGGCTAGTCTGGCTGAGAGAGGAGGGCCTGGGAGGAGGCTCTGTAATGAAAATGTTCTTCCCATAAAATTGAAGGGAGAACAGGCTTGTTGCCCTCGCAGCTGTATGTGGCACTGGCTTCTGGAAAGCCAGGGATATTAATTAGCACTGCTTTGGATTAAACTCTCCCAACCATGTCGGATGGTACGATTTTTCTCTTTGTGAGCTTGACACGGGGTGGCAAGGAGAAGCCTGCCTGGATTTTCCCAGCTTCTTGTTTCACTGAATTTGTCTTTTATTTGGGGGCTCAAACCTCTTCCCCTCCTGGAAGTGAAAATGAGATACTTTGGGGTTTTTCCAGGACAGTTGGGCAGAGGGAGGCTGTTTTGTTGGTCCAGCACACACGACGGAGATGGTTGGACAGGGAGATGTGAGCATCTCGGTTGCCTTTGGCTTGATGGCTTTTGTTTGTGTGTAAAGCCTTTTCTAGCCATCAGTTTTATGTTGTTTGAGGTTTGATTTGTGGGAGAGAGGTGAAGGAAATAAAATCAGGAGGCTGAATTAATATATGTGTGTATAGGAGGGAGAAAAATGAATAGTTAAAAATCAAACTCAAATAGAGCCTTCAGGAGAAGTGTGTTTGTTTACATGTATAGTCTCAAGGCAAATGGCTTGCTTGTTTAGGTAAATTATAGGTATTAGCACAAAAAAATGATTATCATGCTTTGTTTCCTGGTCTGAAGTGCAAGCTTCATGGAATTAACACTGCAAAATGCAAACACATTTCCATAATGAAAAGCAGAGGTTCTTAAACAAAGTTAACCTTGATTAAAAGGCATATAAGCAGTGAACTGTTTCCACTTGCTAGTTTTCTCTCTTTTATGAACATTCTCTAAAATCTGGGCTTACCCAGAAGAGCTAAAACCTGAGACTAGCATTGACTTCCTTTTAATTTCTCATCTTTCTAAAAGCCAGAATGTCACCTTCGGTAAAGAACAGAGAGGGCTTGAACCAAGCCATGAGTCAGAAGCTTGATTTTTCCAATGGTGCGAACAATGCCACATGTCACCCTTTATTTCTTTATTGTTTCCCACTAATGTTAATGCTGGCATTCAATCTGGGGATGGCTGTCCTCTGAGTTTATCATATAGGAGCTCTCTGCATAAAATGAGAAGAATAAAGGATAAAAATCAACACCATCCATGGCTGAACCAATCTGGAAGCTTTTTCTAGAATATTGGTTCTTGAGCCAGGATCTAATTAATGGATAGATAAGATAGGGACCAAGAGAGGGAGAGAGTACTCATCAGGGTGGGCGTGGGGAATGACTTTAAGCAAGGATTCAGAGTTAGGAACAGGCAGGTTATCTGAAGATTAAGATGTGGGAAGATGCACCTGGTACAGCAACTGGGGTCCCCCTCTGGGCTCTATCACTTAGGAGACAATTTAGAATCAAGACAAAGAGCTCAGACTTTGGCAGAACTTGAGCTTCACCCTGCTTTGTGACTTACCCAAACCTCAGTGACCTATCTCTAAACCTCAGTGTTCTCACCTTCTAACTTGATGGGGCAAGTCATAGCGGCAGAGAGAGGTGGTTCAGAGTGCCATCCATGACCTTGGACTTTGGGGTCATACTGCTGGGGAGTTATTTGAACACATTCACATTATTTTGGTTCTTTGTGCCTCATTTTCATTGTCTGTAAATGTGAGTTAGTGACACCCCATAGGGTTGTTGTCAAGATTAAATGAATAGTGGGCTGGGGTTGTGGCTCAGTGGTGGAGCGCTTGCCTCACACGTATGAAACACTGCATTTGATCTTCAGCATCACATAAAAATAAATTAAAAAATATAAAAAGGTATTGTGTTCATCTACAACTAAAAATATATAAAAAGATTAAATAAATTTATGTACCTAGGACTGTCCCCAGAGTTTAGGACACATCCAGTGAATGCAAGCTTTTTCATTGTGATTAAGGTGTGAGAGGGTTTATTTGAGGGCTGTTGGAGTCTTCCAAATTGCAGATGGAAGAGTCTGAATTCATCACGAAGGCCTGACCCAGCCTTCTTTTTTTGGAGATTTCTGGGAATCTTCAGTGACAAAGAAGGTACTCCTTCCCCAGGGGGTCTTTGCAGAGAGCACCCCCTTTACAAAGTTTGTTCTGACAAGGAGCAGAAGAGACAGAGAGGTGGCCTTTGGCCTGAGGGGAGAGATAGAGATAGAAATAGAGATAGAGTAGCTGTTTCCAGAAGCAATGAGCTCCCCATCATAGCGACACACATTTGGTGGGTTTTAAGCATCAGGTAAAGATTAGCCTGTATGATCCCTGAACTCCTTTGGGTCCCTGAGATTTGAGGCTTACCAAATTTTTATAAGAGGCCAGGGCAAGAAAATGGCCTCCTGATTAGTCATTGCTGGAAAAGTTTCTCCTCAACAGAAACCACAGTATTTGACTCCACTTCCCTCCCTGAAGGCTTCTCCTGCTTTCCCACACTGTTGGGGAACCTTCTGGGGTATGCTACAAGGGGACCTGCAGGCTGTACACAGAACAGGTGTTGGGGAGATGAGTCATTTAAACTTTGCACATCTCTTCCTGGAGACCCCTCGATTCTACTGCAAACCCTTTTGATTCAAGCCTGGTCACAGGTCTGGAGAACCAAAAGAATAAAGAGCATGACTCATCCATGCCCAGGGTACTTGTGGATGAGTAAAAACACCTTGACATCGTCTATCCTCTCGGTGATCCCAGGAAGCACCTCTGATACCAGGCCATAGTACCTATCCCAGTCACTTAGTTCCACAGGCATTGATCGAAGCAGGCATTGCTGTCACAAGGGTGAGGGAAACACAGCTTCTCCTTATAAAGCTCACACTCTTTAGGGGACCCTAAACAGTATGCAATGTAGAGTGACAGGTGTTTAGTAGACATCTGCAAACTCAGTTGTTTTAGGAAAACAGAGGAGAGGAAATCATGGAGGACTTCCTGACAGAGCGAGGCCTTTCAGAACCCTTGGCAATTCTTCCCCTTCGTTAATGTGAACAGTAATGCTTTGAGGATGATGGAGTACTTTTGCAAGAGATAGTCATCATCCTTCCATGCTAAATCCGTGTTTTTGCTTTGTTACTTTTTTATTTTTTGGTACTGGGGATTGAACTCAGGGGCTCTCTACCACGGCTGGGCTACATCCCTAGCTCTTTTTATTTTTATTTTATTTTGAGACAGGGTCTCGCTAGATTGCCCAGGCTGGCCTTGAATGAATGGGTGATCTTTCTGCCTTAACCTCCAGAGTAGCCGGGATTTTAGGTACTTTGTCACTTTTTAAAAAATAAATATAACTTTTTATTCTGAGATAATTGTAGATTCACATGTAGTTGTAAGACAACATACAAAGAGATCCCATGTACCCTTTGCCCCGTGTCCCCCAATGACATAATCTGGTGAAACTGTACTCAGTAGTACAATTGGGCTGTTGACAGTGATAGACTCAGGACTCAAAGCAGTGCCATCACAAGGCTCCCTCCTGTCATCCTTTGCAGTGGACTTTTTAAAAGTGCCTTTCTTTTTTTTCTTTTTCTTTCTTTCTTTCTTTTAATCTATCTGGCCCTGGGAACTTAAAAAATGGAAAGAAAAAGCCCTGCCCTCCAGACTTGACATTCTCATCACTCCCTATTTGCCTTCTCTTGACCTTTTGAGGCCGATTGTATGTCCCCAGGTTACAAATGAGAAAAGGAACCTAGAACAGGAGCCTGCCTACTATCACCTACCACGAACTTGGCAGAGTCAGACTTGACCTCTGTCCTGCTTGCCTTAGTGGGCTCCCTGCCTCCCCTGATGGCTGCCAGATCTCTGGATTTGGGGGCTTGGGATAGAGAGCAAAACCTTCACCAACCCACAGGGTGAAGCCTAATCCTGGACTGAGGCTGCGCCAAAGAGAGCCCAGTGCGCAGGGTGGGGACCCTACTCTGACTTTAGTGAGGTGTCGGAGTCAAGAGGGCCCTGGCAGTTCTGAGCCATGAGTTAATGGCAAGTGGAGTCACTGAGGCCTGGGCGGGGAGGGGTCTATCCAGGTTGCCCCGGAGACCTAGGCAGAGCCGGGTCTCCAGGCTCCCTGTCAACCCATCTAATCCTGTGATCAAGACAGGGCTACTCCCTCACGTACTTTTCCAGGTGTAGTGTTTGTATATCCAGGGTTAAAAATGTGGACCATGGCTCCTTCTGGCCTCCGCCTAGCAGGAGCAGTAGAGTTGGGTCTGCGGCTAGCCTGCTTCCCTGAAGGAGGACGTCCCACTGAAAGTGTGTGAGCTTTACCCTTAGGGCCTGTGGTGTAGTCATCTCTGATTCTAGCTCTGCCTCTGGGGCTGGGGACTGGCGCTGAGCTTGGCATCCGCACACCTGGGCTCCCCTCTCTGAGCTCTGTTTCTGCATCTGCTCCCACCCCAGGATTCCCAAGGACGTCAGGTACCTGCAAAAGGACGTTGCCAACTGGAAAGTGCTAGGCAGACAAGAATCTGACGCGTGCTGTGTTTGAAACTTTGGAGTCCCTGAAGATGCAGGGGGCCTGGCGCTGGAGGAGCAGGGCAGGGGCACAAGGAAGAGAAGGTCAAGAGCAAACTCCTGGCTGACCTTGACCTCTTGGATTCTCTCATTATCCCACAAGTATTTGTGGACCACCTATGAGTGCCAGCAAGAGCGGCCACGAGTCAAACATGGGCTGGCTGGGTTTTTTTTTTCTTTTTTTTTACTTTAATTATGGAAACTCTGAAAGGAGATGAAATACTAGTCTAATCCCCTCACCCGGATGCAACAGTTACCAACTCCAGTCTTGTTTCACCCATACCCCAGATCTCTCTGTACTCCACTTTACTTTTGAATGAATTTATTGAAGTATAATTTTATACCATAATATTCACTCATTGTTAGTGTGCAAGTCAGTGGCTTTTAGTAAATTTAAGGCGTTGTGCAACTATCACCACAGTCCAGGGTTAGAACAGTTCCTTCTCGCTAGAAAGATATTTTGTTCTAGTTTATAAATTAATCCCTGCTGCCACCCCCAGATTCTACCCGCCATTGCTCTACTCTCTATATCTGGAGATTGGCCATGTCTGGACCGTCCATATAAGTGGATGTCATTGCTACCTGGCTTCTTTCACTTATCAGAGTGTTTCTGAGGCCCATCCATGTTGAGGCCCGTTGATGTTGTGATGTGTATCCTTTGCACTTTTGATTAGAATTCCGTTGCATAGCTACACCACATTATGTTAACTGCACTTTATTTTGAAGCAAACTCCAGACATTGTGTCACTTCATCTGTAAATATTTTGGAATGAATTTTTAAAAGACAAGACCATTTAAAATACATAATTGTTGCTGGGTACAGTGGGGCACACCTGTAATCCCAGTGGCTTGGGAGGCTGAGGTAAGAGGATTGCAAGTCCAAAGCCAACCTCAGCAACTTTGCAAGGCCCTAAGCAACTTAGCAAGATCCTGTCTCAAAAAAGAATTTTTTAAAAAATTATATATGTATATATTTTAAAGGGCCGGGAATGTGGCCCAGGGGTTAAGCACCCCTGGATTCAATCCCCAGCACCAACAATAAATAAATAAATGCAATATCATTATCACACCTAAAAAGTTAGCAGATTCCTTAATGTCATAAAATACCCCATCAGTATTCACATTTCCAATTGTTCCATTTTATGTCGTGATGGTTTTTACAGTCTGTTTGCCTGAATCGGGGTCCATGTTGTGACAGATTGATGTGTCCAGTCTCCTTTAACCTATGGACTCCCCTCTGACTCTCTTACCTTTCATTTCATTTGTTGAAGATGGAATCCACACCTTATATGGCCATTGATAGTGGCAAAGGGGATCAGCAGTAGAAGGGACTTACAGATCATTGAATGGAAGTCCCCACGCAGGTGGGAAGCAGTGAGGGGAGGGGCCTGGGGGCAGATCCTTCTGCTTCCTCAATCTTGGTCCCCAGGCCTGTGGACCCTCCACCTTACTCCAGCCTCTACCTCCTCTGGGTAGGTGTGCAGGGGGCTGGTGTCTGGTCCTCAGGATGGGAGTGGTTGGCCTGGCTCTGGACAGGTTCCTAAGGGCCACCCACGGCTGGGCGTTGTGTCTGGAGGAGCCCAGCAGGTGATGGGGAGGCCTCCAGGCCAGGAGGCCATCTGAGTCGATGGCCCCACTGTCCCGATGCCGGTCCCGATGCCATGCGCTCCTTCTGTGGTCCTCCTTCTCACGTGTCTGTTTCTTCTCTCCTCCATGCTGTGGCAGTGGTGCCCCGTGCTGATGGGACAATACTTGGTGCAGCCCCAGGCAGCCCTTTTCCAGGTAATTTCCTAGGGACCCAAATGATGCCCAGTGTGCACTTTCCTGGGGCATGTGCCTCCCAAGTCCTTTGTGAGGATTCTTGAACATCTCACGTTGCATAGTTTGCAAACAGCGCTGAGATTCTCCGAGCTCCCACTCATAGGAGGAGGCAGCTAGGAATTAGGATTAAAATACCATTTTACTCTTTCTTCCCTGTGTGGCTTTTTCACTGGAGCTGGCCTTGCTTGCTTCACACAGGTGAGAAAGGGGCTAAGCCCTGGCTGTGACCACTCCTATCCCAGTGTTCTTTCTAATGCTGGGTATAGATTATACATGACATGAATAAAAGTTAACTAAGGAAGTCCATCCCATCTCCATTTTTTCACATTGGGAAAGAGACCCTGAGTATCCTCTTGACTGATGTTCGAGAGAATAAAGCTTTCCATTAACTGGAACATGGTATCTATGAGGGGGCTGGTGATCTTGACCTTGACCTTGAGGCCTTATTGGAGTCTGTGGTGGTAGGCAGAAGAAGTTGTATCCCAATTGGTAGCATTGAAGGGGGTGGTCTGTGAATTGCTGACCTCAGTTCATTTCTCTTCCTGAGTCAGGAGCAAGGACAGCCACAGGGGTCCCTAATGAGAAGAGAGCAGAAGCCCCAAGATGATATCCTAAGAAAGAGCCCCAAGGACTCAGAGCACTAGGACACAGCTACTGTGGGATACAGCTACTGCCTGTAACTGTTAGTTGCTGGGGTGGTGGTGGGTGGGATGGGACAATGCTCCCAAGGGTATAGGCATACTGACACCTTTTGCAGGGTGACTATGCATTTCTCTGCCCCACATTGGCCAGCCCTTGGCTTCCCAAGTAGCTATGAGGAATGCAAGTAGATTGCTACTGTTAGCAGGAGAAGAGGCACCCACAACGCCTTCTCTACTCTCTTCTCTATTTTTTTCTCTTTCTTCCTTCTTGCCCATCTTTCTTTTTCTATCATTCGGTCTCACCCAGCTTCCACTTTCCCAAAGGCCTTGAGGTGGCCTGCAAAATAAGCTATTACGTGTATTTAAATGAGTTAAGTGTGAAAAGAAGTTCAGAAATTATGTAAAGAGGAAGATCACTGTACCAGGAGTCAGCAGTGATATGATCATGGTGGTTGAATTTGACGGAGTTTCCTGGCAGCAAAGCAAAAAGGGATATGCAGTGGTTTCTAAAGTTCTTGTTGTTCAGTCAGAAGCAAATTAACAATTCATCAAGGGGAAAAACCCCCCTTTTTTCTGGTACTGAAATGCAGAAGTGATTGATGAAGAATCTGAATATTCTAGTGGGCAGTGTCTGCAGAGGTTTTAAAACACATCCTTTGGCCAGGTGCAGTGGCGCATGCCTGTAATCCCAGTGGCTTGGGAGACTGAGGCAGGAGGATGACAAGTTCAAAGCTGGCCTCAGCAACTTAGTGAGACCCTATCTCAAAATGAAAAATGAAAAATGGCTGAATGTGGCTCAGTGGTTAAGTAAGTACCCCTTGGTTCAATCCCTGGTACCAAAATACAAAACAAAACAAAAAGAACATAATCTTTGTATGGTCCTTTTCTTTTCTTTTCATAACAAATGTTGAATGCCTAATATTCCATCACATACCAGAGAAGACACTTCCCCAGAGTCTAATTTTGGACAGGGACATTGTTTTCCAGTCACCTGACTTGATGAGGGGTAGAGGTGAGAGGGGGGCAGAAGATGTTGGCATATCACTCAGAACTATTGTCCAAATACCTTCCAATTAATTCTTGAGAGCTGTGACTTATATAGTGCTACTGGGTCATTCATTCAACAAACACATTGGGACCAGTATGTTCCATGTTCTCAAGGCAACCTGGAGGGAGACAGACAAACAGCCATTATGTGTGATGGGAAGTATGATAAAGGAGGTCTTTCTGGAAAATATCACCAAGTGTGGAAGCAGAGTGAGAGGGTAGTTACTTATTTTTAGGGCTATAGGGCCAGGAATGTCTTAGAGGAGGTGACATTTGTGCTGGGTTTTGCAGACAGTATAAGAGTTCTCTCAGTGACTGAGGTGGGTTTCCAGGCCGAGGCAGGACAGGTCCTGGCGTGCCTGAGCAGCCTCTGGTGCAGTAATGCTCCGGGGAGCTCGCGACATTGGAAAGATGCAGTTGCCTTTAAAAAAAAAATCACTGGCAGCTCCAAGGGTTAGACAGTGATGAGGATTTGGGGAATAATTGGGCAAAATGAAATGACAGCATCCCCTGGCTCATGCAAGTGCAGAGCTGTAGAATCCCATCAATGAGGAGGGGCTGGGCTTCAGGCAGGACTGGCCAGGTGGTGAAGTGGAAGGACAATGACAAGGGGCATCTGAGGCCTCATTCCAAGTCCCCCAAGCCACAGCTCTTAGGGAGGTTTGCTTTACCTGCTGGGAGCTGGTGGTGGTTGAGTCTGGAGTTTTTGGACCTCCCCAGGTGTGTGTCGCACAGTTGAAGATGTCCTGTCTTGAAGAGATGATCCAAACCCAGCCGCTGGAGTGACTGGATGAACTTGGATACTGAACTTATTGACTAAAGCAAAATCAAATAGCAATTTCCATCTGGAAAGTAAAGACACTCTGAGGTGGGGTAGACGGTCCCTTCTGCGGTTCTCCATGGCGTTGGTGCCGCGTCTTTGGGGGAAGCAGACTTTCCCTTGAAGATCATACCAGAGAGGGGAGGCTGGAGGCCGGGAAGGGAGCAGACCTGGGATGGGTGGGGAGGGCGCAGGTGCGCTGACTTGAGGCTGGGGTGCCGCCCGGCTCTGAGGGAGCACTCACTCACTGCGCATCCACGTGTTCATGTGCACTCCTTGCAGCCAGATCCCAGTTGTCTACCTTTCCACTTTGACCCTTTATACTTCCGCCCTCTCCAGCTAGTGCATGTGTCCTGTCTGTGGGTCACTCCTGTCCCATCACCTCGGAGCCTTCTTCTAGTTGTTCTCAGCCTGGTTAGGGATTGCTCATCCCAGGGTAAAAACAGCCTGCCCCAAGACCTTTCGTGACCACTCCCTGCCCCGTGAGAATGGCTCTGTGCGTTTATTTTTCTTGGCTGGAATTTCTGGGGGCCATGTGTCTTTTCTCTTGGGATTTGTCCAAGAACAGGTCTGGTCTCACAGCCCATGTAGAACACAAGAGGGTTGAATACTGGAAGGAGCACAAATCCACTATGCTCAGGCCTCCAGTAGGGTATCTGGGAACCCATCCTCAGGGACCCAGAAACTCTAGAAGATGCCACCTGAGAGCCTTGCAGAGGCGTTTTGACCTCCATCTTTGCAGTGCACTAAAGGAGCTGCTTCCGGTGAGCTTCACTTCCAGATTCATTGTTAGCAAATTAGGAGGCTAATGCCATGACCAAGTTCCATCCTACAGGAACCAAGTCTAGACAGTGACCTTTCCCCAACGGCTCCCTGCTGCATGCAATGAAGGCAGTGTTTTTCCAACGCCGCTGGCCATAACTTAGAGCAAGAAATGGAGTTTTATCTCCATCTAACACACATACAGCCACTGATATGTGCAACAAAGATTCATAAACCAGGTCTTGCCTTTTCTGTGTCTGAGAGCCTTGGATATTTTCTGTTCTATTCAATTTTCTTTTCCCTTAAAAAAATAGGTGGGACCACCATATTGATCTTCACTATCTCTTAATGAGTCAGGACCAATAGTAGTAAAATCATTAGGGTCATTGTCAAGACTATGGAGTTTGATGGACCCGGGTTGAATCCTGGCTCTGGGACCTAGAAACTGTGTGACCTCAGGCAAGTCACTTCCTTCTTATAATAAGAGTCTCAATTTCTCCATCAGTAAAATGGGGACAATGTAGGCTATGTCATGGGGCAACTGTGAGGATGAGATGGGAGGACACAGGTAACATTTCTGGTGTAGATAGAGTAAGTGGCTGATAAGCTACTGATGTACTGGTGAGGTTGCTGTCTCCGGTGCCAATGGGCAGGGCCAGCAGGTAGAGTGGGACTTGTGCCTCCCAAGTAATTGTAGTCAGGAAAGGCTGCTGGAGGAGGAGCCCTATATGAGCAGCTGGGGACAAAAAGGTCCTCAGTCCCTCTTCTATGAAGGACAGGCTTGTGCCCAAGGACTTTTGGCTGGACCTAGAGCTGGCCACATTAGATGCCTTTCTTTTTGCATTTAGGTCTCTAATCCACCTGGGATTGATTTTTGTGTCTGGTGTAAAGATCCAATTTCTTTTTTCTCCTTGTTTCTGAATGGATAACCAGTTACCCCACACTGTTTATTAAAGAGTCCATCCTTTCCCTCTGATTTGTACGTCTCCTCTCTCATAGATCAAGGTTCCATATGTGCACAGATCAGTTTCTGGCCTCGGTTCTGTTTCATTGGTCTATTTATCTGTCTCTGTGCCAATACTGCACTGTCTTAATTACTGCAGCTTCATAGTGATTCCTGATGTAGGTAGGCCTGCCCTCCGGCCTTGTTCTTCTCCCTTAGAAGTCCCTGGGCTCACTTTGGGCCTGGGCTCTTCTCTACGTGTTTTTGGAATCAGCCTCTGCTGGAAGATGATGGATGAGCCCAGGGCATTCTGGATCAGCTGTCCTCAGGAAGCATCATCTCAGGGCTCCGGGGCCTGCAGCACCTTCTGGACACATGGCTGCCATCAACCCTGGTTGGCATTGAAGCTGCCTGGGAAGTGCTTTCTAACTGATTTACAGAGAAAAGTGCCAGGATCATGCCTGACCTGAATCCCTTCCGCCTGCCCCTTGACCAGTGTCTGCTTTGGTTTCCCTCTGGTGGCTTAGTCCTCATCATCCTACCCCGGGGCCCTGCAACCCCTTACAGAAAACTGCTTGCTTCTCTGTCCCTGTGTGCCAAGGACATAACCTTGGACACACAAGGATGTGTCCCCCATGGTAATGCCAAGGTCCTGGGAAGCTCCCTACACCAAAGCTTGGCAGGCATAGCCAAAGTCTTTGGCTTAAGTGTTTGCAAATGCTTTCTTTAACCAAAAATAGGCGTGGGGTTTGGTGAGAGGAAGGGATGCGTGGCTCATGCTTGTAATTTGATCTTCCTTGAATGGGAAGATGCAGTTTGGTATCTTCCCTGCTTCCTCTGGAGGCCATTCTGACACGACTTGGATGGCAAAGAAATGACTCTTGGCAAGCTCCAATTTCATGAAATGGCCTAAAGAAAGGAGCATGGCCACTGCACGGGGTTGGCATGGACTTGATGAGTGGGACTGTGCACCCCAGGGTTTCCAGCATCCAGGTGATTACATGCTTCTAGAATTTAAAACCATTTGCCAAACTGACTCAGAGAGCTTGATGTATGGGATTTATGGTGACAGTTTATGGTAACTCATCCCCTGAGCTGAGATTCTGCCTGTTCTAACATGCACGAAGCCCTTCGCCCCTTGGGCCTCAGTTTACCTGTCTGTGAAAGAGGGTCTAGCCCGGATGAGCTCCCAGTTTCTTTTAAACCCTTGTTTTTACAGGTCTATCCTGTGGAATAGAGAGCACAGAAATCAGACACACTGTTCTGACTGCTATTTATACCTGGCTTTGGTTACTGATATCTCCTTCTTGGCATTGAGGGGGACGGATGTCTCTGGCTATTTAGGTCTGGGCCAGGGGAACCTGCAGGCCACAGGGTCTAACTTCTTGAGAAGTTGCCCTGACCCCTGCTCCCCTCTTCACCTGGGGACCGTTGTTACTTCTGGACAACTCTCCTTCTGTCGAGCCGAATCCATCCTTTCAACGCCAGAGGAATCATGAGCCCCTGTGGGCCTCAGCACAAGCATGGACTAGCCCAGCTGACTGGCTCAGCCCAGAACATGGCGGTGGCATCTGATTAGGGGGCTTCAGAACGGGGGTGCTAAGGTGTCTCTGCTTCCTCTTTCAGACCACCGAGTATTCAGCCATGGCCTCACTGGCCGGAGGACTGGACGACATGAAGGCCAACCTGACCAGCCCCACCCCCGCAGACATCGGGAGCAGCGTGCCGGGCCCACAGTCCTACCCCATTGTGACAGGTGAGGGTAACTGGGGTGAGGGGAAGAATGGCTTCTTGGTGCTTTTAGACATGACTGGCCATTTACTTTAATGAGGTTATGAGGTCCTGAAACAGGTCAGGGGGAGACTGCTGGGGCCGCAGTTTTGGCTGTGATGAGACATAATTGTACATTGTTCTCAAAGAGAACAAAAAAAAATGGGGTGGGGAGTGCCTGTGAGTGGGGTCAAGTGTTCAGAAGTCTGGGATTTATCCCTCTCCTAAGCCAGGCAGCCCTGCTTGGTGCCAGCTTCAGGGAGGGGTGGAACACTTCACAGGCGGTATTTTGATTTTCTAGACAGGGGATGAGTCAAGGAGGTCAGAGGCTTAGGCTGGAAGATGCTGGGTAGGTGCCAAGCAACTGCCTTCTTGGAAGGCCCAAGGTAGCCAGGATGTTCACTGTCCGTGTGAAGATTGAGTCTGGGGCTGGGGTATAGCTCAGTGGTTGAGCACTTGCTTAGCATGAGCCAAGTTCTTGGGCTCCATTCCCAGAAGGCAAAGCAAAAGAGTTTGGCCCTTCCACTCATAACTGGGCTTGTGCCTGCCTCTTTCTAGCTGTGCAATCTCAGGTGAGTCATGTAAGAATTCTGGGCTGTGGTTTTCTGATCTGTATGATGGGAATAGCAAAATCCTGCTGCCCAGGGCTGCTGCGAGGATGAACATGTTCCTGTGTATAAGGTGCTTTGACTCTTGCCTGGCACACAGTAGGTACCCAAGAAATGGAGCTAGTGTTACCCCTCTCTGAACCCTTTTATGTGGCCTGTCACTGTTGGGCTTGTTGCTGCAGAGGACCCCTCTCCATAACTCCATCGCTCTGCCCCGTGGAACCCCAGGAACAGGCTCAGTGGCCATCTCCAGGGGGTTGCCCAACCTGGCAGGCAGGAAATACAAGTGGACAGTGGGGGACTGATGGGCTGCTCTTGGGCTTGAGCACTGGGTGGGGGTTTGGCCGGATCTCCCCACAGGCTGGTGTGCAGAACACAGTGAGTAGTGACAGAGATGAGGAGTTCTCAGATGTGCAGGTGGGCTGTGCGTGCATCAGGGATGCTGAGAACTAGATCTGGGTTGGAATTTTAGGACTAGGGATGGGCGAGACAGGAACTTAGTCCCAGGCATGCCTTAGGCCAGAGCAGCAAGGCAGGGAGGGCCAGCTGAGGCCTGAACCTGAAGGCCAGTACTGGGGTTCAGGCTGAAATAGTTAGAGCTCTGTTTGCAGGTCTGGGTACCAGATGGTAGTCAGATGGGCTGGCAAGAGTGACTTGATCCCAGTGCACCTGAGGTGGGGTGGAGCCTGCAGTGCAGCTGAGCTGTGGGTTGGGAGAGGTGAGCAAAGGGGTAGGGAGCCAGGGAGCTTCAGTCCAAGTGAACTTTTACACAGACGTTGAATGAGGTCTTCTCTGCTGGTGTCAGCAGGGTCCATGACAGGACTTTTCACAGCATCCCATTTTGCCCAATTTAAGGGGTAATTAGAAGAGTGAGAGCCGGCCCCCAGTCCCCCAAAACCTGATCCTTATTCTTTTCAAGGAAGCACAATTAGGGAGGTGGGGGTGGGAGAGTGGAAAGAAGACTGGACCAACTCGTAATAATCGTCACTGTCACTTCCTTGAGTGCTTACTGAGTGCTAGCCACTCTGCTAAGTGAGTTTGTTTTACCCTCAGGAGAACCCTGGGAGGTGGGTCCTGTTAGAAGAATGTCTGTTTCTTGCCTAAAGAACCAGGACAATTGAATATTTTGGCTAAGGTCTCAGGTAGTGATCAGTGGCACTGCAGTGGACACCAAGGATTGTGCAGCTGTCCCCTCTACCACACAGGGGTAATCTAGGGGCCCATCCTAGGGCTGCCACTTCCTTGCTGTCTGCCTTTGGAAAACTGGGCCTCAGTTTTCCATCTGTGAAATGGTCCTGGTCTCTCAGGGTCCTTCTGATGATGAAATGAGATCCCAGGGTGACCACACTGCAGAGAGAAGGCTTATGATTAGAACTGGGGTTCAACAAAAAAAAAAAGAGAACTGGGGATCATGGGGAACTTGGGCTTAGGCAAGTCACAAGAAGACTTTACATCTGTATGTGCACATCCTTGTGGATAATAATCCACTGAACCAAGGCCGAGGACTCCTTTCTGAGGTGCTTGTCTATAGAAGTGGCCAGCTAGCGAAAAGAATCATCTATCACATAGATATGTCTAATTGCCTCACATAGGGCTTTAAGAAAATTTGAGCCACACTTAAAAAATATTATGAATTTCTGGCTTCCCTTAAAAAATTAGAAGAGCAGTTCCACTGGGCCACCTCCCACATGGCCATGGGATATTAGTGTCAGCAGCAGCAGCCTCTCAGGACAGGCCTGCACAGCCCTCAGCCAGCAGCTCCCACTTTATCCTGCAATCCCAACCTGGAGAAGCACTGGAGTTGAACAGCCCTGACCTAGAAGGTTGGCGCTGAGGGCAACGGGTGGGTTAAGTGTCCTGGCGCCTGCAGAGGGTGCAGCAGGCCTAGGCAGCAAGTCTGGGTGTGGACTGTATTTTCAGATAAACCGATGACCAAAGAGCCTTCATATCTTAAAGTCACATAATCGAGTAGGAAAAGACTGTAAGTATCCCAAAGTCATAAATATGCTTAATTTTGAAGAATTAAGAATAATCTATTATCAATATAATCACTAGGTTTCTTATAAGCAAACAATAGCATAATAGGGAAAAAGAGCTCATCAACAACAACAAAAAATAGAGAATACTTAGGAATAAACTTAAACTCCACTGAAGGACATAAATGGAGAGATGTTGTTTGTTCTTAGACTGAAAATCATGAAGATGTCCATTTCCCCTAAGTAGTCTTTTAGTTCAAAGCAATCTCAAACAAAATATTAACGGATTTGGGGTAGGAGGCTTTGTCCAAATGATGTTAAATATTGGATACATAATTACTCTAGGATAGTTAGAAAAATTCTGCAATTAAAAAAATGGGTAGAAGCCCTAGAACAGTTAAAAACATACAATAAAGCTCCAATAACTGAAATTGTTCTTGAAAGTAAAATTTCAGACAAATAATGGACCTGAGTAGAGAGTCCAGAAACAGATCCAAATATATGTAGGTGTTTATAAATGCAGCCTATTGGACCCCTACCTCACTTTTGTTTGGAGGAGTACTTGGGATTGAACTCAGGGGCACTCAACCACTGAGCCACATACCAGCTCTGTTCTGTATTTTATTTAGAGACAGAGTCTCACTGAGTTGCTTAGCACCTCACTTTTGCAGAGGCTGGCTTTGAATTCATGATCTATTGCCTTAGCCTCCCAAGCTGCTGGGATTACAGGTATGTCCCATGGTACCTGGCTACTTCACTCTTTATATCAAAATAAATGGTTGTTGAGGTGATGGATATCCTACTTACCTTGATTGGATCATTACACATTGTACATGTGTATCAAAATACCACAGTGCATCCCGTAAGTATGCATAATTATATTAATTAAAACAAAAAACTTCAAGTTGATCAAAACTTTAAATGGAAAAAATAAACTAGGGAAAAAAATAAGGGAAAATATTTATAATCTTAGGAAAGGCCTTTTAAAAATATGTTATAAATAGGGGCTGGGGTTGTGGCTCAGTGGTAACTCGCTTGCCTAGCATTCGTGACGCACTGGGTTCGATTCTCAGCACCACATACAAATAAATAAAATAAAGGTCCGTCAACAACTAAAAAATATTTTTTAAAAAAATAAAGAAAAAGTATAAATAACTGTTAAAATGGCGAATCTTTTGTATGTAGGTAAAAACACCAAAAGAAGTTGAGTAAAGTGGCGCACATCTGCAATTTCAGTGATTTGGGAGACTGAGGCAGGAGTTGAAATTGCAAATTCAAGGACAGTCTGGGCAAATTAGCAAGACCGTGTCTCAATATAAAATAAAAAGGACTGGGGTTGTGTAGCTCAGTGGTGGAGAGGCCCTGGGTTCAATCCTCAGTACTGCACAAAACCAAACTAAAACAAAACAAAACATCCAAAAGACAACAAACAAAATTGGGGGGCAAAAAGTAGAACACAGGTAAGAAAGAATTTCCTTAATATGCAAAGAACTTTTAAGAATGATTAAGAAGAAAAAAGTCAGTAGAAAAGCCAGGCAAAGTGTATGTATAGGTAATTCAATGGGAAAAAATGCAGATGCCCCAATAGTATATAAAAATGCTGTGGATCTGACTCATAATTTTAATGCTGCAAATTAAAATAATCATGAGACACTTAAAAACAATACCATTAGCTTTTTAAAGATTAAGGTTTGGTGTTGGAAAAGGTATGAGAAACATATTTTTTGTATATACTGTAATAGGAGTATAAATTGATGTAATTTCTTATGGGAGGGAAACTTGTAATAACTACCAAATTTTTCAATATACATACCTATTCTCTGACCTAGAACTTTTATATGCATTTTAAGGAATTCTTCTCACAGATATATTCACACAGGTGCACAATGATATCTACATATGTATAGTAGTCATGAAATTATCACAATAACAAATAAATAGAAACAATATAACCTCTATCAATAGGAGCTGGCTAACTAAATTATGACTTTTTTATACAATAAAGTACTATGAAACCATCAAAAATAAGTAGAGCTATCTGTACAGACATGAATAAATGTCTGAGATACATATTTGAGTAGAAGTGAGCATATGCTAAGTATGCTCCCATTTATATAAAAGTATAATACAATATTATAATATAGAGACAGTGCAAAATATAATACAAAAATTATATTGTGATTAATGGAACCATTATATGAACCCACAACACATATGCACACACACATGCACACACACACACACACACACTATATCAAGACACTTGTACGTGATATTCGGTAGAAGATCTCTACACCCCTTCCTCTGCTTTATGGAGCATTGATCACATACTAAGGATAAATCAAGTTGGCATTCTCTACCCAGTCCCACCCAGAGTCCCCTTGGGATAGTGAATATTTACAATGTCTCTTTACTCTCCTGAAATTAAATTCATAAAGAATGTAGACTGTTTTCACATCTAATTTCAGATAAAACCAAAACAATGCCCGATGAGGTAAAGAAGAAATAAAAGCAACATTATTTATTATTAAGTAATATGTGTTTGATATGCATACCTTCTGAATGTCTAAACCCCGTGACATCATGGAGGGGCCTAGGGCTTTCCGCAAACACAGAAACACCACTGTGAATGCAGCCCCCTGACCAGACATAGGCAGGGGTGAGGATCAGGGGTTCGTGCCTGCCCATCCTGAGCAGGATTTCACAAATAGGAGAGGAACTCTTGGCAAAGTTCCTTGTAAGACAAAGGTTTGCTTGATTTACATGGTATAGTTGGTAGTTGCCTTCCTAGAAAAGTCAGAGTATATGAAGGCCATGGAAATTGCAAGTTCACACTTATATGTAAATGAAGTTCAGTTCTAGATTCGAATATTTGTAAATAGGTTTTTGTTGTTGTTTTACGCATCTGAATATTTGGCGGGACATGAGAACAGTGTAGGATGAAGGAAAAATTTTTATTGTATGGGACAGTTCCACTGCAGGCCAGCAAATGCCCCTCCATCATATAAAATTTCAAAGCACCCTCTAGGAAGCAGTTAGGTCCCATTGTGAATTGTTAAGACACCTTGAAGGACATCCCCTAAGAACTGTCGGGGGCTCCATGTTGCTACAGGGCACTTATTTAACCACCTGTGTTGGTGGCTGTGCTGAAGAAGTTCTTGCTGACGAGATTCTGAATCTATGAGGGGGACTATTCTAGCCCACTTCTGCCCTTCTACCCACAAGACCCAGAGCATAGTGGCCACTTCTCCCCACAAGACCACAAGCTCAGCCCACAGCTCTACCTGGGGTCTGGGGTGGCAGGGTGGGAGGTAGGTATTCCCTGAGCTGCTCCATCCCAGTCCTCACAATCCACGCTGTCCAAGAAAGATGTCATTAGAGAGCAAGTCCATTTCTTACTACCATTTACATGACACATTCGATATTAAGTTCAACCCCTGCTCTACCAACTGGGGCCACGGTTCAGAAACTGCTCACCATTTGTGAACCGGTTCCTGTCCTGTCAGCAGTTTGGGCCTATCCTGATTGGGACTAATTATCTGCAGGTGTGACCTTGGGCCATAGGCCTGCTGATGGGGCATCCACTGTGCCTACCTGCCAGAGAGGACAGCAAGTGAGGCACCAGACTTCCTGCTTCTACCCACCTCCCCGATGGTCAAGGAGCTGGCAGTCTTGCCCCAAGCTGGGCTCATGTGATCTTTTCTTCAGAAGAACAAAGGACTGATTTCAAGCCTGTGTCCTTATTGTTCTCTTCCCCTGGGAACCACATTTTTGCATTAGTAGATTGGAATGGCAGGAAGAGGCAGAGAGGCTTCCTTTGGTGCAACAAGACTAGAAGGCACTGGCCTAGTAGGTGACCCAGGCCCTGGAATCTGAGGCTTCCCATGGACACTGCCCACTTTAAGCAACAGAAACCATGCTATAGAGCAGCAGATGAGCACCTGCCAAGAAAGAGTGGTTACCAAATTCCCGAATCCTCCAGCTCTGATTTGCTCCTTTTCTTGGCTCAGTATTTGGAGCCTCAATTTCCCAAATTTGAAAATCCAAGAAAGCATGCCTCTTTTGCCTTTTTTTATCTGAGCAGTAGCTGAGGGCTGGAGGAAAGAGCACCAGACTAGGAGTCCGAGGAATAGGTTTAAGTCTGGACTTTACCATCTAATAGGTCCTGTCTTTGGGTAAATTGATTGTTCTAAGTCTCATTGTTTCCCTACTCATGAAATGGGGATGGCAATGTCTGCCCCACCTGCCTCCCTTGGCTGTATTTGGGGATAAAGTAAGTCGTAGTGGGAGAAGGCTTGAGACCTGCGAAGTGGGTATCTGAGTGTGTGGGGGCAGCTGTAGGGGAGGACGGAGGGCTCAGAACTCAGTATAAGCACTTGCCACCCTTCCTTCAAGCTAATGTCCAGGGCCGGGGTGGGATGATCATGGGATCTGACTCTTCTTCATACCTGGGAAGTCTGAGGCCCAGAGAGGGGAGGTGGCCTGCTTAAGGCCACATTCAGTGAATTAGAGCTGGAACTGGAGTTCACCCAGGGCCCTGCCCCACCTCCCAGCCTGCTGCCATAAAAAGGTCAGAGGGACTTATAAGAAATCCCATTCAAATTTCAGAAGGCATTTCTTTAAGCATGTCTCTGGAGCGGGAAGGCCACCCTGCCTGAACTTGAAGCCCAGCATGACCATATTCTATCTGGGTGATCTTGGATGAGTTATTAACTTCAGCCCAAGTTCCCCACCTGGGAAAGAGGACTCACTCAAGTTGTCACAGCACCCTGTGAGGATTACGTGAGTGGTCCCTGAGAGGCTTAGGACAGTGGTGGTGTGGCGGGGAGGCACATGGTAAACACCTGATAGATAGTAGCAATTAGTACATTTCAGGCCCTGGTACCAAAAAGTTCTTTACCGCTGTCTTGGGGGGCATAAGACAAAGAGAAATTTACCTAGTGACAAATCTCTGTATGGGGATGCAGTCTCTTAGGGAGTCTTAAAGGGCCTGACCTTGCCAAGGTCCACAGAAAGTGTTCAGTCTTGGAGATTGTCAGGCCATCTGGCTGAGAGGAGGGGGAATGGAGGTCTGGGTGTGGTCCAGGGACTCTTTCCCACATGTCCTAGTGTCTGTCATCAAGGGCAGGACACACAGCTGTGTGTTTGGGGATTTCTGAGAAACACTCCAAACCTGTGCAGGTGTTGCTTTTGGCCTGGGAACCCATGAACTCCAGGCCTTGGGGTAGTCTTCAGGACCAGCAAGGCAAGTTGGGCTGCACAGTGGGAGACCCTCAATCTGGCTGAGTGGCCTTGGGGCTCTCCTAGGAGGCTTCCCACTCCTGTGTGCTCGGCCTCCTCCATCCCGCTCTCCTCGGCCGGATGCCAGGCAGCTCTGAAGGGCCGTTTGTTCATCTTTCCTGTGAGGAGTGCCCCCTTTGACCCATTTTTATGAGCCTTTTTGAGGTGCATCAGATGCAACTAAATATCTTTTCCTCTGAGTGAAGTCATAATAAATAATGAAAAGCAAGGGTAGGAGAAATGTCTACGTATCTAGGCTGCCACAAGGTGCGGCAAAAATTACAGTAAAAGCTCTAATACAGCTTGATAGCTGGAACCCAGTGGTTAACCTTGGAGTTTCCGCTGGAAGATGCTGGGGCACCTGAGCTGCTCCATGCATCAGAAAGGGAAGGTAATATCACTGGTGACTGTTATTCGGCTTTCACTCTGTGCTTGGCTGGGACTACAATGGTGACCCAGGGAATAACCCCTGTCCTTACTGGCCTTGACTGTTGGGGAAAGCCAGGCCACCAAAGTAAACACACAACAAACGTGTAGAGTGACTTTATTTTGGCATGTGCTCTGAAGAAAATAAACTGGGGGAAAGAATTGCAAGAGGCTGGGGTTGAGGGGTGGTGGTGAATGGGGTGCAGCAGGGGATGAAGTGGCAATTGATCTGAGATCTGAATAATGAGAGGCTTTGAGAAGATGTGGGGGAAAGGGATTCCTGGCAGAAGATACAGCCTCAGAAAATGCCTTTTAAATGTGTAAAGGAATGAATGAATGAGGTGCCTAGAGCTGCTGCCAGTTGGGCCCAGTCTGTAAATCAGGCTGTAGGGGCTCTTGGAGGCAGGAGACACCATAGAGGTTGGGTAGCCTCTTCACCCTGTCTGGTGTTCATTTCATATCAGGGCTTGGTTACCTCTAGTGATGGGGATCTCACTGCCTCAAAGGCAAAGAATCTGCAAGCAGTATTTACATGAAGCTGTTCTCAGTTTGATTTCCTTTCAACTGTGAGAGCAGAAACAGGTTCTTCAGTTAGCTCAACATCTATACTATGAATTCATGGACCCAGGCGCTGCCTAATATGACCCTCCTCCTGGCATGTGTCCCTAAGGCCCAGTCCAGAGGTTGTTTGGTCAGTGTAGCACTTTTAAAACATAAAAAAAATTAGACCTATTTCTTTAAAGATCAAAGAAATATCCAAATATCCATCAGTAGGGGACTTATTAAGTAAAGAGTAGCTGATACATACCCTGGAGTAGCCTTGGACTAGAGAAAAGAATGAAGAAGCTCTATATGACCTGAGTGGATTTTTTGATATACATAATTCATGAAAAAAGCAAAGTACAGAGTAGTATCTACAGATGGCTACCTTTTGTGTAATATAATATACTTTCAGACATTGCAAATACATATCTGTATTTGTGCAAGTTAAAGAAACTCTAGAAGAATCCTCAGGAACTTAAGACCATGCTTAAGCAGACGGTGTGAAAGAGCACTTTTCATGGAATATCATTTACATTTTAAATTTCTGAACCATGTCAATGTGTCAACTACCAAAAAGTTATATTTAAATGTGCCTTAAAAAACAGATGATTTAACAAAAGACTGAAATGTCTAGTGTCTCTGGAAAACACGGAGGACTTGTCCCTCTTGGGTCTACATGCCCATGTAACCCTACCAGGGGGAGACTGACAAGTGGCTGCCTCCTTCAGATGCCCCATACAACATGCAGCCAGGCTCTTGCTTATTGACCAGCTAGCACCCTGGGCCATTTGCGATTTTTGACCCAGCACAGTCCCATCGCCCCATCCTGTCTTGTCTCCTCTTACTCTCACTCCTGCCTGGCAGAAACCCTCTGTGTCAAGACGGGAAGGACTACCCAGCTGGCCCTGCCAGTCCCCGACTCCAGGCCTGTGTCAGGCTGTTCCGCCTGCTTGGAGTGGGTCTCCCTAGGATCAGCTCAGTGCATAAACTGTCAGAGCGGAACGCCTGGGACACCACGAGCAGAGTTCTCGGGATGTACAACAGCACAGCCTCTCCTCCCAGTGAGGTATCAACTCTCTCCAAAGTAAATGTCATGGGCCCTTTGCAACAGCAGTGGTCTGCTTCAGGGCATGCACTGGGCTGCCGCTAGAAAACATGATATCCAAGATTGGAACTCTCCCCTGAGACACAGGGTACTTGCATTCCAGAACAATCCAGGGTGAATTCTATTGGCATTTGTTTTTCAAATGTTAAATAGATTCATAATGATAGAGTCTTAGATTCCTAGGAACCTGGATTTTGGAATGTTAGTGTTTGGGAGGGTACTCAGGGGTTCAGAAGTGCCAGAAGTCTGATCATTCTAAAGTCAAAATGGAATTCAAGCATCTCCATAATTAAAATGTACATCAAAGAAAATGATGATTTGCTTTCAGGTTAGCACAGTGTTCCCAAGAACTATTTGTTGAATAAATGAATTAATATTTGTGTGAAGTGCAGTGTCAATTAAAAAATATAATTTCAGCAGAAAGTACTCTACTCATTTCTGACCTTGTATTTTGTAGGATAAAAATAAACAAAACTGGATGGAGCTCCTCCTAATGCACTCATAGATTTTTTTACACTTGCAGGCAGCTTGGAGCCGACCTTTCCAAATAGCCTTCAAGCAGATCTCTGGGCCTCCAGCTTTCCCAGCCCCCCTGCTGTGATCCATCTTCCTAAAATAGCGATTTCATTAGCTTGTTCTCCTGGTCAGAGATCTCCAATGCCTTGTCATTGTCTGGAGGAAGAAGCGCCAAACAGTAGCGCCTGGGTAGTTTGCAGAGCTGTTGCCATTCATCTTTTTTTTTTTTTTTAATACCAGGAATTGAACCCAGGGGCACTTAACCACTGAGCCACATTCCCAGCCCTTTTTATGTTTTATTCTGAGACACGGTTTCACTAAATTGCTGAGGGCCTCGCTAAGTTGCTAAGGCTAGCTTTGAACTCACAATCCTCCTGCCTCAGCTTCCTGAGCTGCTGGGATTACAGTTGTGGGCCACCACGTCCAGCCTTCATTCAGTCTTCCACTCAACTCACCACCCAAACTGAACTTCTCCTTCTTATTTGTTGAGACCAGGTCTTGAGGGGGGTGGAGTGTCTGCCCTCAACAAAATCAGTCTGACGGGGGCTGCGATGTGGATACATGTACAATCCAGAACAAAACAAAGCCAAAAAGAAAACCAGATATGCCCTGGAAGAGGCCAAGTGCTTCTTCCCACAGTGGAGGGAACCATGGCTCCCTCCATGGCTCTACCTTGGCTCTGAGGTTTGGGGAGGTTTGGGGAGGTTTGGGAGGAGGTGATGTCTAAGCTGCTCCAGGGAAAGCTATGCATTCTTGGCTTCTTTGCTTTGAAGTTTGGTTTGATCTCTCATCATTCCTCTTTATTTAAAATAATTGTTTTTTTAACTAAAAAAACCCCACATGGTCATTATAAAATAAGTTCCAGTTTTACAGAAGAGCATTAATGACCTGCGACTATACCCCTCATTCAATTCCTACCCATGCTGCAGATGTCGTCAGAGTTGACAGTTTGGTGAATGTCCCCCAGAGCCTTTCCTATGCAGAAGGTTCCATGCACCAGGTTATACACAGATAATTTATTTCCCACACATGGGTTCAAACTCTGATGTTTTTTTAATTTTTAAAACACGTGCTTCATAGTTTACAGACACTCTAAACTGTCAGGCAGGATCTTTGTTCTCTCTAAAGATGTGGATGAACCACCAGGGACTTTTCTTTAGTAATGCATTGGGCTTGACCCATATCCTCAGAGCTACAGGGTGAGTCCCTCTTAGCATTTGATCCACAAAGCTGCAGACAGAGGAGGACAGGCCCAGGAAGGAAAGAGGGCAGGGAACTTTGTTATCCAAGGGAGGTCTAAGGCTGCTGACTTGGAGCCACTTGGGGTCTGGCTGCTGCCTCCTTGGTGCTCAGGGCTGTGTGGGGAGAGATAAGGAGAAGCCATGGGGAGGCCAGCTTCAGTTTAGTGCAAAGGAGAAATTCTAAACAGTGGGAGCTTTCTGAGAGCTAAATGGGCTGCTTCCAGAGATAATAATGATGATAGCTAATGTTTATTGAGCATTTGTTATGTGTTTTGGGTCATTTAATTCTTTACTCTTGGAAACATAGGTACTATTTTTGTCCAACTAACAGGTAAAGGAAAATGCCTGAGTTCACCAGCCAGTAAGGGGAAGGTATGGTTTTCTCCAAATTCCAGCACCGACCTGTTAGTAGTGAGCTCTGCATCATGGCAGGAACCCAAGCACAGCTCTCTCACATTCCCTTGAAGCACAGCTAGGCTGGTCTGGGTGTGGAGGGGGTCCTGTGGAAGCTGATAGGACTGCCTAATCTCTGTATGGACTCCGGATCAGACTGTCTGACTTTGAACCCCTGCTCTGCCACTTAGGAATGGGTGACCTCTGTTTCTCAACTGTTAGTGTCTGAGCCTCCAGTTCCTTATCCATAAAATGGGGATAGAACTTTGTTATGTGGATTAAATGAGTTGATACTAAGGGCACTAAGCATCTTCCTGGGCTACTTAAAAATCTGGAGCTCAGGAAAACAGCCTGAGGCAGAGCCAGGCTTGGGTCCTCACATCTCAGGGTGAGGGACAGCTGGCAGGGGCCGGGGCTCTTCTACTGTTCTGGATTCTCCGCTGGCCTCCTGTCATAGTTTCTAGCTGCTGCTGTAACAGATGACCACTGTAAAACTACACGGATTGATTATCTGACAGCGTGGGAGGTCAGAAGTCCTCAAATCAGGATGTCCATAGGACTGCGTTCCTTCCAGAGGCTCAAGGGAGACCCTGCTGTGTGCCTTTGCCAGCTTCTAGAGGCTTCCACAGTCCTTGGCTCGTGGCACCTTTTCTCTGTCTTCAGTGTCAGTAGAGAGCATCTTCCCTCAGCTTTGACCTCTGCTTCTGTTGTCACCTTTCTGTGACTCTGGCCCTCCCACCACTGACACCAATGCCACCTCTTCCTCCTCCTCCTTTTTTTTTTTTTTTTTTTTGGTACCAGGGATTGAACTCAAGGGCACTTAACCACTGAGCCACACCCCCACCCTTTTTTTTTTATTTTTTATTTTGAAATAGGACTTCACAAGTTGCTGAGGCTGACTTTGAACTTGTGATCTTCCTGCCTCAGTCCCCTGAGGTGCCGGGATTACAGGTCGCACCACCATGCCTGGCTCCTGCCACCTTCTTACAAGGACCTTTATGATCCCATTGTCCCACCAGATATTCCAATGATCTCTGCCTCTCTAAAGCTTTAATTCAACCAGCCTACAAAATGCCATTTTCCACGTGGGGTAACCTATGCACAGGTTTGGGGAATTAAGATGTAGATTCTTTGAGGAACCACTTTTCTTTCTACCACACTCCCAAGGGCCTAGAAAAGTCTCCTGCCTCCCTTACCCTGGGGGACCCATCATCTGTGAGGGGACGGGGACCTCTGTATCTCTTGGGCTCTGTTTCCTGCTGTCTCTGCAGCAGTGGCTGGTCCTTACCCTGTCTCCAACTGTGTGACAAGTTGGAGCCTCCAAGGTACCTAAGGTTAAGAGAGTTTGGAATTTTGATGCCCTTAGCAATCACCTCCTGCAGCTCTGTCACTGAACAGATGGGGACACTGAGAACTGAGAACTCAAGTTCCCCAAAGTGAGACAGCCCTGGAACCCCCATCACTTGCCTTCTATTCCAGGGCTTTTTCCTCTGTGCCAGACTCCGCCTTCCTCCTTACAGAAGGGAACACCTCCCTTCCCTCTCCTCCTCCCCAGTCTGACCCCCCACTGCCATCTGTCTACCTCTTCCAGGAAGCCCTCCCCTGGAACCCTCCATCCAGTCCCATCTTCTTACCACCTTCTGACTCAGCCACGCCCCTTCCCGACTCCAAGCCTTTGTTTCTGCTGGTGTCTCTACTCAGGATGCTGCTGTCATTTGCCTAGAGGTGGTGGCATCTGTTGTGACAGGAAGAGCACTGGACTGACTGACTAGGCATCATCCCAACTCCTCTGAGGATCCCCTTGCCCTCCGTGAGCCTCGGTGTTCACATCTGCCCTGTGGGAATTGTAATCCCAGATCATCCTCTCCTTGCAGGACTGTGGGGGCGCAAACTGGACTGAAAGTATGTGAAATTGACCCCCTCAGTGTAAGGACCTGTGCCCTTTCTGTGAGTTCACGGAGAGCCCCCATCTTGATTCTGCTAGGGTCCCACCTCACCAGGCATGTGCACAGGAGCTGGTCCAAGCTTGGCTTGTAAAAGGCTCTCATGTCCTTCTGAGGGACTGAGCAACCAGCAGACTTGCCAGTTTCTGCCCATGTGCCTTCAGTGCATGTCTCCTGGGAGCAGTCCCCAGGTGCTCCCCCCTCCTCCAGGAAACCCTCCTCATACCCCATGCAGACTCCCTACATGGGTCCTCGATCAGCCCTCCATTATGCCCAGTACCCCCTTGTGCCTTGATTTATGATTCTTTCTGCGTATACTATGAGATTCTGAATTATCTCTGCCTCCTCCAGCCCAGCCGAGTGTAGGGCTGAGAATATAGCGGAACTCAGGAAGTGCTGGCTGGCTGGATGAGCTGTCATGATTGGCTGTTACTAATCACCCTGCACCCCACCCTTCTAGGTCACTGTCAAGGTTATTGACATGATTCACACACTCGCACACACATATCTTTGGTGAGCAAAAAAGGCACATTTGATTTTAAGATATTATCCTAATTATTTCTCCCCCAATGCATTAGCTTCTAGTGCCTTCCTGTCCTTTCCCCCTACAATGTTCACATCTCCAGGAAAAAAAAAAAACTCTCTCTAATTTATCTCTATTAGCTTTTATTTTCATTATCAGAGAGGCCATAGAACTTCTACTCCCACTCTGAGATGGTCTATAAATGTTTGGTGAGGCTGTGTTTAGCCTGGATCCTTAGGGACGCTTGCTGCCTATCTGGATGAGCCTGTCCAGAGAAGTGTTTGTCTTTCCATACCTGTTAGTCATTTTTGTACCCCTCTGTTGCCCCAGGTCTAGGATGGTGTCACCTGTCCACCTCAAGGAGGAGTTGGTATATAGAGTAGGGTTTCAGAGTGAGGCCTCTCCCCAGTCTCCATCCTGCGCAGCCTAAGCTAGGATACAGTAAGAGTCACTGACAAGAGTAGTAGCTATTGCATCCAGCTGGCTCTGTGCCAGGCATTGGTCTTAGCACTTGACTTTCTGTTAACTTATCTAATCTACATAACAACCCTAGGAGGGAGTTATTCTTGTCTCCATTGTCCTGGTGCAATAACTGAGGCACAGAGAAACAGAAACTGGAAGAAGCTCACACAGCTTATGAGTGATGGAGCCAGAATCAAATACTGGCAGACTGAAGAGGCCACACGCTTGGCCACGGAGCCACAGTGCTCTCACCAAGCCTGGCTTACTAGTGCCAGGCAAGAAGTCTGACAGAGGAGGTCTGAGTGAGGCAGGCCCTGATCTGGGGAACAGGGTACAAACCAAGCCAATGTGTTGATCTGGGGATGCCTGTGGGGACCTCAATCTTCGTTGGTCCTTATCTTGGCTGGAGGGCGTTGTGACAACTCACCCTCCAAAAGCTGGCACCTCCATAAACCCATCTTCCTCTCTGTGTGGAGCAGGCCCTCTGAGAAGTTTGGTACAGTGTGTGGGTAGACAGCAGCTGGAAGAAGTTCCTTCTTCCTTGGGACACTAAGGCAGTGCCCATTCAGAACACCCGAAGGTATCCCAGCCTCTGCGGACTCTCAGCCCCTGCAGTGCACACCCACTGCCCAGGCTGTGTGGCCCAGTGTGGGGAGACCAGCATGGCCAGCCACTCCCCACCTACCCCCAAGCTTTCTTCTTTTGTTTTCAGAGGGGAAAAGAAAAACAAGAGAAAAATGATTGTCACTGCTTTCCTTCAGTAGGTTTTCTTCCTCCTTCTCTGGTCTTCGAGAGGGAAGGCCAAAAACCTGGAGATGGCTGTGCCCCCTGCACCTGGTCCTCTTCAGGAACAAGCCCATTAAAGTCCCCAGCTCTTTGTCCCCATGCCATGGGCTTTCAGCTTTCTGGTCACTATTCCTTACTTACTCAAGAGGAAATCAGATGCCACACACTAGTGCAGGAGGTGCAGGGTGGGGGACCTTGGCCAGGCACAGAGAAGGGGAGGATAAGGGAGTGGGGTGCTCACCTCCACAGACTGTCACATCCTCAAGCTGAGAGTAGGGCTGCGGTGGGAGGACTGGCCATGTCAACTGGAGCTTGTCTTGGGGTTTGCCTCCTCCTCCCCAGGATCCCTGACTTCTATGCATGATCAAGATGGCTAGATTTGGGGACAGGAGGGTTGAGAGCCCAGGGAAGATGTAGAAATGGCTGATGGTGCGCTTAGAGCTCTGGGCAGTGAGTCTTTCTTCACCAGCTGGATGGACCGGCGATGTTAGGGTCTGCATCCTTCCAACCAGTAATGTCAACCCTGCAAAGCTGCTCAAAAAGTATTGTCCAGAAGAGGACCACAGTTGGCCTGCATAGTCCTCTGTGCTAATATAGAGTGAGGTTATGAAAAGCTATCTGTGCTTTTCTTATTTTAAAATCTCCTTTGTGCTAATTGGCTGATGGAGTAAGAGGCTCCCATGGTGCAGCCCAAGGCCCAGGACCCAAGGTGGCTCCATCCCTCCACCACTCCCTCCTCTGGTCCCCCAGCACCATTTTGGCTCTATTCCTGGCTCCCAGGGGCCTGTCCCAAGCAGGCCCATCAACTGCTCAGCTTCTCTGTGTCCTGAGCACACCTCCAGCAGGGACCAGCACTGCCCCTGGCACCCTCTCAGATGAATCCCTTCTTTGACCTTTGTAATTATTCCTGCTCAATCTCCCTCCATGTTTTCTCCCTCCCCCTCTGGAGGTGCTCACTCCTGCACCCTCTCCAGTGTATTAAGGATGTGAGTGAAATTGATGACTGGGATGTCTCAGGTCTTTATGATGATGAATGACTTTCACTGCCAAAGCTTTTATTGTCTGTGATTTGGGAAGAGGGGGGAACTGATATATCAAGGCTGCCTGTCACACCATTTAATACAGTTATAAATCCTGACGTCACTAACTGGTGGTCAGGAGCTGGAGAATTCCACTGGCCTCTGCTTTGCTGAGCCTTTATGGATTTTTTTCCCTCTCTTGCCTTTCATTGCTCAGCTGTCACAATTGTGTTTCGGGAGGGGTGGATGGGAACAGCTAGGTGGGGACTTTAAATATCCCAGGGACATCCCGGTCTAAGGAAGAAATGGGAACCCTCCCCTCACCCTCACCCTAAAAGAAGGTGCAGATGGAAGGCCTTTGGTTCTTAGGTGAAGGTCCCAAGATGCTTCAGGGGAAATTGCTCAGGGGAACAAATCCTAAAAGTCTGCTCATATCTTCTTGTGTGTGCACCATCCTTTACAGTTTACCAAGTGACTTAGCATCTGTTACTTTTGAGATCCTCCTTCCATCCTTGGGAGGGCAGCAGGGAGAGACTTGATCCTCACTTTACCAAAGGGGAAACTGAGGCCTCATCAAGATGAAGTGGCTTGGCCAGGGCCACCCCAGATGGACGCAGAGGGAGCACCCTGGGAGAGCACCCTGGGAGGGTTTGGCAGAGCATGACCATGGGGAGCAGAGGACATCTGCCAGGCAGGCTTGGGCTCCAATCCTTGACCCCCTGTTAGTGACTGACCCTGATTTCCTCACCTGGAAAGGAGAATAACTCTCCTCGTCGGTTGTTATGAGGACTAGATGGGCTCACGCATGTCCATTTCTTAGCAAGTTTCCTGCCCAGATAAAGTGCTTGGTGAACCTTTTTTAAAGGCGGAACTGCCATGAGAGAGACATGGGGCAGATGAGGCAGAAGTGAGAGGAGGGCCGCTTACACCTTCCTGAGGTTGCATGGTGGGTGGCCAGGGAAGGCTTCCCGTAGGAGGTGATACTCGAGTACTGAAATGGGCAGGAATTAGCCAGGCTGAGGAGAGAGGCAAAGAAGAGTGTCCAGCCAGAGAGAGCATGGTAAGCAGCTGAGGTGAGGGAGGGCAGGCCCACGAGGCTCCCAAGTGCCTGGAGTCAGAAGGTGGGTAGCAACTTTGAAGGAACCCTTTTGAGGGTCTTGACCAAGGATGTGAGGAGAAAGAGACCCAGTGAGGAGCCTGGGCCCCTGGATGGAGGTGAAAACCCAGGGAAAAGGTGGGGCCTGATCGCAGGTGTGGAGATGTGACTGGAGGAAACCCCGTGCTGGGGGCAGACCTGGCAGTAGTCCCATGTGGGGGGTGGTGGGAAGCTGCCATCTGGGGGGGACCCTGGTTGGAGTTGGGAAACTGGGTGAATAGTGGAGCCACTGGCTGAGACAAGTACCACAGGAAGAGGAGCGGGACAGATACGTTGGCTCACTGGTAGAAACGTCCAGAAGGCAGTGGGGGAGGAGTCGGGCTGGGGGTGTGGACTTGGAAGTTGTGGGTTAAAGATGGTGGGAGGAGCAGGGCTGGGCTGCTCAGTGAAGATATTCAGGTGACAGAGGTCAAGAGCAGAGAAGCCTGGGAAGGGACTCTGAGAAACAAGTGTGGCTGAAGAAAAAGCAAAAATAGGGAAATCTGGGAAGAGGTGATAGGTGAGGGACGAAGCACATCACGACGTCTTCCCATCTCGGAGGGTGGAGCAGTCCCAATTCTTAGTTGTCAACAACTAAGAATTGTCTCTCTGGCTGGTTTAGCAGAAAAGGGAATTTTCTAAGGATATGAGAACATTCAGGTTCCCCATAGCCAGGAATGACCCGAGCCGTACTGTAGGAGATGTCACACCATCACCCGAGGACTCAGACCCTTCAACTCACACGACCGTCACTGGACGCTGGATGTCGCCACGGGACCTCTGCCTCAGCAGGTGGACTCCATGTGGTGCCTGCTTCTTTGTGGCTTCTGAATTAAAGACTCGCACACGTGTATCTGCTTGGTGGGCCCAGAGATGTGCTGTGCCCTAGCTGCAAAGGAGGCTGGGAAATCACATTTCTGATTTCTGTCTCGACAAGCCTGAGCTCTTGAAGAACAAAATTTCCCAAAGCAAAGAGGGGTGTGTGATGGTGTCAGGTAGCTAAAAACATTTGGAAGAATTAGAGAGTGGGCAGAGAGATCTGAGAAAACAAGGACTGGGAACCCTCCCTTGGCTTTGGCTGTTAGGAGGACCTTATTTGTTCTTTAAGTCATTTAGCTACTCTAGTCCACCTCTTGCTACAGGGTTTGAGACAGCATTAAATTAAAATCCAAGGACATCTACACATCTGCCAGAAACCACCCAAAGAAAATGGGGTGATTACCCTGGATTCTGGGATGGAGGTTGTGACAGTTGAACCCTGAAGCCCAAGGACAGCCGTGGACCGGGTTGTCTTTGAGGATCTGAGTTAGAGTAAGCTCCTTGGACTGGCGGGAAGAGAAAGGGAGAGGGAAGAAGCAAGAACCCGTGGCCTGGTCCCAACCCTGTGAGTCAGGAAGGTAGCTGAGAGGCATTTCTCTTTAGCTAGAACTTGAGTGGCTTCTGAGCTTTGGTTGGTTGCTTTTCTTCCATGGGGTGGAGGCATAGAAAGTAACTCCCATTGGGAAAAAGCTTCCTGTCCTTGTGGGCACAAAACCCCAGCACTTAACAGAAGCAGAGCCCTGAACAGTGTCTCAAAAAATGTCCTCTGAGTTGATGAGCATTTGCTTTTAGCTCTGTGCCAAGCATCATGCTGAGCACCATGGGGAGATGGGGGTGCACAGGAACTAGTCTCTGTGCTGGAAGGGTCGGGTTCGTGTCTTCTACTGGACAGCTGTCCCAGGCAGTTTGAAGAGTGCTAGGACACAGAATAGCATCCAGGGCACCTGAGAACACTAAGGAGGGAAAGTGGGACTGTGAGTGGGTGGGGCAAGGGTATCGCGGGTGGCGGGTTCTGTTACAGGGGGTGATAACATTGGAGAGGGCCAAGTGCCTGTCAGGGCGCAGCAGCAGCGTTTGCTAAAGCACAGAGCCGAGCTGGAGGAGAATGACTTGCTGTTTAGTGTCAGGTTGGGGTGGGGGCTGGAGCCTATACAATTCCAGGCAAAATGATCAGAAAAGGGCAGAGAGGGGTTCTGCACTTGACCTACAGCAGAGGGGAGGCAAGGAGTGCAGGGTCCAATTGGAGATGGCTGGAGCCAGGCAAGGGGACAGTTCAGGGTGGGTGGAGTGGGGCTCCAGTGTCTGAAGTTGGCTAAGGGCAACGCTCCCTAATTAAAAGCTGATTCAAAGGTGGGAGAAGTGGAGCCATTGGGTGCCAGGGTGTCAGGACTGGGCCTTCTTGCCCTGGGGTGCCCCAGAGCCTGCTGGGTGCCCTCATTATGCCTCTCACGTGGCAGGGAGAGACATGAGCAGCCATTGAGACGCCGGGTGCCTCCTGCTGGTGTGTGGAGCGCTGGGCAAACCACATGAGATCCCATCTCGCACATAATGTGCATCCGAGGACAAAATTAGATTGAGGAGTAAATGGAGCCGAAAATTTCCAAAGCGTTTCCCGTCAAGAAGCTGCTCGATTGCATGTTTTAATTCTCTGAGTCCTCCTGCCCGGCGAGGTTCATTTTGGTGGGGATGGCTGAAGCAGAAGGGGCTTGGGATGGGAGGGCACTGCTGGGGACCTGGGACGCAGAGACCAGAGAGGGAAAGAGGCCTTTCACATGTGTGAATCCGGACTTCACGTGTCTTGTCTCCAGGGAGATGTGGCTTGGACCTCAATGACCCAGTGAAATGGGTACTATTTGCCCCATTTTGGAGACAAGAAAATTGAGGTGTGAAAATTAAGCAACCTGCCTGAGGTGGCATAAGTAGAATGCAAGTGGCTGGGATGGCAAGCCCTGGCCTGTAAGGCCTCAAAACTTAAGCCGATGTCACACTGGGTTGCAGGTTTGAATATTTCTATTTTATTTTATTTAATTTTTGTCAGAGGCTCTGCCTTCTTTCTCCTTCTCCCTCTCTTCCCCTGCCTCTTTCTTTTTCCTGTTTCCAAAGCCCAGGAACCTCAGGAAGGGGAGCAAGGATTATTATTCCCATTTCTCAGTTGTATAAAGCAGAGCTCAGGGAGGTGCAGTCATTTGCTGGTAGCAGAGGGAGAGGTCAGTGGCAAATTCAGTGACATCAGGATTCTACGTGTGTCCCCCTTCCTGGCCCTGCCTCGCAGATTCAGAGGCCTTGCTGACGTGGGCCAGGTCTGTGGGGCCCCAAAAGATACTGGCATTCCTGAATCTGCTCGCAAAAGCATCCCTGGTTCACTTCAGGGACATTAGAAGATCGTGGGACACTGGAAGAAAAGAACTTAGAGTCAGTTTGTTTTAACATATGGGATGTTCTGTGCAGAGAGAAGGGAGAGGCAGAAAAGGAGAAAAGAAGAGAAAGGACATTTGGACCAGAAGTGTGGGAGTTTCTGGACGTAGGCCTGGCTGTGCCTGGCTCTCTGGCAAGGCCTGCTCCTGCTGGGTTCTCCCCTACCTACAGAATAGGCAATGGATTCTTTTCCAATAATTGTCAAGGTCCTTTTTGATGTGTGTGTGTGTGTGTGTGTGTGTGTGTGTGTGATTGTGTGTGTGTTTTTCCAAGAAAACTTTCATTCAGCTAGAACCTTCCTGCTAAACTTTATATAAAACAGACCTAGGGCTCACTGGTGGGGGAGTGGGAGTCCAGAGGCCCAAGGTCCCCTGGAGGCTCAGAGGCACAGACTGAACCCTGTGGCCTCCTTGGTGTTCAGCGTCCGTCAGGCTGTGGTGCCACCTGACTGCAGAAGTCAGGTAAAGGCAGTCAGGTTTTTAGTCCCCACAGCTGGGACCTCAGCCTTCATACCTTACACATCAGCTGCTGCTGCAGCTCAGCCCCACCTCTGCCTGAGCCTGGGGAAGCTCAGACTCAGTTCCTGGCTTGTCTTTCCTTTGAGGTTTATCCCCTGGAACGAGGGGAGGCAAGCAGTTCAGACCCACACCTCTTCCCCAGCCCTGCCAGCTCCTCCAGAACAACACTACCCACGGAGTCCCAGCCCCCATGCCTCTTCCTCCAGGAAGGCTGCCGTCCAGCTGCAGGACTAAAATCTCAGCTCTGCTCTTTGCTGTGTGTGAGAACCTTGGACGTGACCCTTTGCCTCTCTGAGCCTCGGTTTCCCCAACTGAGATGGTGCATAGCTGGTAACTTGAACCCGGTCGGGCTGACTTCTATTCTTGCCCCCACGTGACGACACGAAGCTCCCTATTCAGTAGGGCCCCTGCCCCTGCATTGTACGAGCACTTTTACTTCTGTGATCCCCTGTGGGGCTCCTAGTGGCCCACAGGGGATGCAGGGCAGGGCTGACGGAGATCCAGAACTGGCGGTGGCTTGCAAGCAGGAGCCTGAGCTGCACCAGAGCTCGCAGAAGCAGCCAGGAACTCTGTGAGCCGCTACCTGAGCCAGCATCTCTGGGAGAGGAGGGCTGGGCCGGGCTGGCTGGCGCTCTGGCAGCCCGCGGCGCCAGCCCAGCAGTGCGATTTAATGCGTGTTCTCTACAGCACATGAATTTGCTGTGCTCCCTGGGAGGTGCCTCTGCGGGGTGGGCTTGGTTTTCCCTGGCCAGCCGCACACCTGCCCAGCCCTGCTCCCTCACAGGGGCCTCCTCAGCAGTGGGTTCCCAGCATCAGCCTCACTGTTAGATCTGGGGACGCCGCTGAGGAGTGGGAGCCCATGTCACAAAGCATCCGTGTTTTCTGGCTGGGCTTTCTCGGTTCTGAGCCTTGCTTGTGACATCTACACCTGGCCTCTGGACCAGAATTCGACTGGCTGTGGCCCTGCTTTAGGATTGTGACAGGCCTGAGTCCCTTTAAGAGAGATCATAAGCCTATCAGAGGCTTAGACCTTCACCGATTGACTTTTTCTTGAACCGGATGGGTGGTTTGTCCTCAGATCTTGGTAGTGTTGTGCCATCTTCCCCCAGGTGGAGGGATTGGGCTCCCAGATCACAGGCAAGATGTTCAGGGAGGGGAGGGATGTGCCTGAGGCATAGTGAGGAAGTGGAGGGTTTTCTAACTTTTGGTCTGGGGCTGCCTGCGCCTTAAGGAGCTTACACCAGATTCTCTGCCCTGACTTAAACCATGCTGGTCAGAGGAACCTGGTGGCAGGGCACAGCTGCTGGCATTTCCAGTCCTGCCCCAGGTCTGGCTTCTTTGTGCCTGTGCAAGCTTGGGCAACTCACTTAATGTCTCTTAGCCTTGGTTGCCTCCTCTGTACATTTGAAGTCAAAACAAGCATGACTAACATTTGGGAGCATTTGCATGGGCCAGGCAACCTTTCTTAGTGCATTACACGTACTAAGTCTTCAGTCCTTTTAAACAGTCTAAGGAGGTGGCACTGCTTTCCTATTCTATCGATGAGGAAACCAAGATTTGCCCCAAGCATGCAAAACAGCTGATAAGCCATCCAGGCAGCTGCTGCCAGTACTTGCCCTCTTAACCCCTAGGCTCAATCTCCCATCACAACGACATGAACAATTTCTATTTCCTAGGGTCGTTTTGGTGACTAAGCGATACAATACCTGAAGCTCTTAGAAGGGAGCCTGGCAAATAGGATAAGCTTGATCGTGCCTCTCCTGCACTCCATCCATCCAGTGTGTGCTCAGCAGATACTGTGGCACAGCAGGTGGGGGTTGGGGGGGGGCAGTGGCCAGCTCCAGAAGCTTCCACTGTGGGCAAAGTGTCACTTCCTTCTGCACTTGTCAGTGCTCCTATTTCCATCTTCACATGACTTATGTGTGTCCTGAGCTGGTGGCCTGGGACAGGCCTGGTGGGACCTTGAGACTTGGCTAAGGTGCACCTGGCATCATGATGTTGTCCTGGAAAGCAAGAAGTTCCTTCCCTGACACCTCTGTCCCAGAGCAGGGGCAGGGAGGAGCCCACACTTCATGCATCTTAGATTCATTATTATCTCCCCTTCTAGACAGTGAGAGCCCCTTGGGGCACAGACTGTGTCTGGTTCTTAAAGTTAATTTTAAATCGAATGTTAATTTTGAATAGAAAGTAATACATGCATGTGGTTAAATATTCAAACCATACAGAAAAAAAAATAAAATGAAAAATAAGTCTCCTTCCCCCAACCTCAGCCCTCCCAACCATAATCCTTGTCCCCAAAGTTAACCGTGTCTTGTGAATGCTATCAGTATGTTAATCAATTGGAATATAGATCTTTTCCGTTTTTTACTAGCACAGGTGGAATCATATCTTACACAAGGTTCTCTTGCACTTTGCTTGATTCATTTAATAATATACCTTGGAGATCTTTCCATAATCCCCACATTCAAATCTTCCTCATGGTTTTTTCAAAACTGTAATATCTCATCATAAGGAAGTATCCTAATTGATTTATTCTAGCTATTATGATAGACAGCTGGATTTCTTCCTCCCTCCCCTCTTCCCCTTCCCTTCCTTCCTTCCTTCCCTTTCATTGTAAACCTTGATGTATTTTTCTGTATATTTCCACAGGTAAAGTACTAGAAGCAGAATTGCTGGTCAAAGGGGAGTTCATTTGTATTTTGTGACTTTCTTATTGAAACAGAATCTTTGGGACATGTGGGGGGAGCATAGGTTCCTGAAGTCAGAACCTCAGTTGGCATCTTTCTTACTGGGTGCCTTATCTGCAAATTGAGGATTGTAAAGAATTGTATCTCCCAGGGTGGCTGTGATAGTTAAACGAGATGTACACACGGTGTATTTAGAACAGCACTGGCACATGGTTGAGAGCTATGTAAGCCATAGTTATTGTTGTAGTTGTTATCACTATTATCATCATCTCTGGGTCCTCTGAAATACTCAGCCTGGTACTTAAAACCTAGTCGGAGTCAGATGATATCTGAATGAGTGAATGATGAATGAGTGAACTCTCGAACTAGCCACAGCTGCCCTGGATCCTTCTGCTGTAAATACTGCCTTCTCCCTGTGCCTGGAGGAGGCTGCAAGCCATCAGCATGGTGGGGTGGCCCTTCATCTTCACTGATTAGAACCCTGCCTTTGTTGTTCTACTGTGTTGGGTCAACAGTAACTAGTTCAAGGAAGATCGTGCCACAAATGTACATGGAAATATTGACTGAGCCCCAGGGTCGGCTCTGAAAGGCCAGGCAGTCGAAATTCAAACATGCTCTCAAATCTGAAACACAGGACTTGAGTCTGATAACTTCCTGTGATTGCTGGGCAGTGGTCTACGTCTGCGGAATGAAGGAATGGGAAGGGCTGATAATAGCAATGTACACTGCACCTCAATTCCTGGGTTCTCAGATTTGTCTTCCTGGCTCTACAAGTCCAGATTAGATGTTTAGCCAGGACAAGGAGGCCAGTCGGAATTAGCTAAACGTGAGGGTTAAGTAATTTGGGGAAAAGAAATTTAGGGTTATTGTTTCTAAGTAAGTAACATCACCTAAGCTGATGGCTAATAAGGCTGTTGTTAGGAGCCCACCAGATCTGCTGTCCTGACGGGCATCTTGTCAGCATTAGTGCTCTGAAGTCCACAAGCTGAGGTGGGATGTTATGGGATCCACCTTTCCCCTCTAGTGAAGTATCCCCCCAGCAAATCCCTCGATCTGCACACCCTTTACCAGGAGCAGGTCCAACCAAGGGGACCTCAGAGCAGCCTGTTTGAACCATCACACATCCTCAGCACCAGCCGAGCAGTGAGCCTAGAGATGCGCCCTAGGTGTTCACATCCAGCCAGGTTTGCGGAGAAGGATCAGGTCCCTCCCCAAGTCCCCAGCATTGGCCATTTCTCTTAGCCTCTAGGTGACAGTTGTCAGTTGTCCACTGCCTTCTGCTCTAGTATTTATTGAAAATCTTCAGCTCAGGTCACCGTCTCAGGCATGGTTCCCACAATAGATGTCAAAATGTACTTTTAAGAAGTTAAAAATATAGTGTGTGTTTGTCAGATTTCCATGACTGTAACAAGATACCTGAGATAATTAACTTATAAAGAGAAACAGCTTATTTAGTTCTGAAGGTTCCAGTCCAAGATTAGGTGGAGCCATTTCTTTGGGCTTCTGGTGGGGGCACTGGTGGCACTGGTAGGTAATACATGAGATGCAAAACACTTACTTCATGAGCCAGGAAGCAAAATAAATAAATAGGCCAGGGTCCCACAATCCTCCTTAAGGGCACACTCCCTAATGACCTAGGGACCTCCTCCTAGGCCCCCCCTCCTAAAAGTCCTACCATCTCCCAATAATGCCACCCTGGGGACCTTTGGGGGGAACTTATTCAAACAATAACAATTTTTGTACAAATGCAAAATGGCCAATATGTAAAATGAAGATTTAATTCCATTTGTTATTGAGGGAACCTATACAGAGCTAAAACTGGTTTCAAGAGCATTTAAGGAAGAGGGTTTATATCATGCATCAGGAAAAGCATTTTTAAAAAATGTTAGAATAAGAGACTGGGAGCATAGTGGTGTAGCACGTGTGAGTCCCTGGGTTCAATCCAGGTCTGCAAAAAAAGGAAGTTGGAATAAGATTACTAGATTAGAAACAAGATCGGTTAAGGTCCTAACAAAGCATTATAGCCCAAATCTTCAGGGTTATTTTTCATACCTAATATTTGCCTGTAACTTCACAGCATCTGAGCTCTAATCAAACTGCAAAGAGTTCATTAAACACTGGGACATTCTCTCAGACGTGAGCCCTGGGTTGCCCCATAGCATAAAGAAGCTGTGCACATTGCCCACCTTTAAGACCTCATTTTTAAAGTTGTGAATAATGTTTCTTAACTTGCAGGAAGGTTTCTCCTGTTTCTATGACTGTGAGAGGGGTCTTCTGAGAAGATGTTGTACAAATCCTAGCAGTAGAAGGGTCTGCGTGTCTGGTGAAATCATGGGGCCAAGACTCAACACGCTGGCTTTGGAGCCCTCACTGAGTCCAGATGGGCCTTGAGCAGTGCAGGTCTGGGAGGAATTGCCAGAGGACAGGGAAAGAGAACAGGCTGACACAGAGCAGGTCAGCCCATGCAGGAGAGGAGCCAGGGGGCTGGGGAATGATTGGACACGATGAGAAATAGGTGTCTTTGAAGCCAGTGTGATCAGAAGGCTGAGGCTGTCACCCACAGAAACGAGAAAGATGGTAGGACGTGTGGGGCTAGCTGTGCTCAGGCCCCCGTTTCCTAGAACCCACTTTCCTCCGTGTTTTGACTCCAGGCTATGGCCTGTGCACCTTGCAGGGTAGGTACCGCTTTAGCAGACACCTGGACACCCAGGCAGGGCTCTTGTCCTTAGCCAGACCTGACAGTGGGTAAAACTGCTGGTGGTGAGGTGGTTCCACTGGGGACCAGGGTTCAATTTTGAATATGAGTAAAGGTGGAAAATTGATTGTTTGAGGGCTAAACATGGCCTTGGACACATTTTCTTTATTCCTCAGTCTACATATTAAAAAACTGCGTTAGTTATTAGCATCTACATAGTCAAGAGAGTCCCCAGTGAAGTGACTCTAAATGAAAACCAGAAATCCAGCTTCTTTTAAAAACTAACCTTCACCAATAGGGACTGCTGTCCAGGGCCAGGTGTTTGTTCACCCATGCCCATTTTTGGTGAGAAGGCCCATGGCAGTGTTGTACAGGTCAACAGCCCCATCTCCTTCTAGAAGTTTCTTTCCTAGAGACATGAAAGCCAGCCTGATGCTTAGCCTCCTTTTACTAGGGTATGATCCAAGGTCTCCAGGAAGTCTGGTGCTGTGGGCAGGAGGGCAGACACCAAGACAGGTGGGCACTGCTGTCTCTATAGCCACCCGCTCTGCCTCCTTGCCACCCACACAGAGGGACAATGATGCCACTCATGGAATGTTGGAGCAGGAAGAAGCTCAGGCCATCTGTTCCCACTGCTTGAATGTTCGGATGGGAAAACCAACACCCAGAGAGCAGTGGGTTTAGTGGAGGTCACTACTGCCCGGGGTATGCAGGCTTCCTGGGAATGAAGTGTCCCCAGCAGATATGATCACAAAGGACCTTGCCCACCAGCTCCACCATATTCCTTTATAGTGTGGTCCTTGTGTGCAGAGACCTCCCTCCGCTGGGAAGAACATCTCACCCCAGGGTTGTCAAGCTGACAGCCACCAAGCCACCAGGCCATCCCCAGCTTCCTGCCCCCATCTACCTCATTCACAATAATTAAGGACTCCCTGAGTGGCCTGCTCTATCCTCTCACTCACACTCACAGTCAGGTGGGCAGAGGGGGAGCTGGATTGGTGCCCTGTGGTATTCAAAGTGAAGGGTTTGCACGTCAGGGTAATGAATTCTGCAAGGGTTTGAAGCGAGGGGCTAGAGGATCTCTGTGTCATGTGTCTGGGAGTGACAACCCCCAGTGGTTAATTACTGCCACACGATGAGAACCGAGCTGGTAGAAAAATGAGATAAGTTCATTATGAGCTAAATTTGGAGTTAATTGGATTCATATCAACCCCCCCCCCACCCCTGCATTAGTGTACACAGAGAGCACTACCTAGAAATGGGATGTACCGGAAAATAAAGTTGCATCTTAGCAGAAACTGATAAGTTAGGCCCAGTTGTTTTGAAGAGTTCATGACGAAAGGCTTTCTGAGATGTTGGCGAGATGGCAGTCGGTTCATGTCATCTTGGTAGGCATTTTCTGCACCCCTACTGTGTGCCAGGCCAGGACAGTGGAGGGAGGGACAAGAGCAGCTCTTGATGTCTGGGGACCTCTAGTCCAAAAGCAGGAAGAGGAAAAGTGCTGAGTGTTCTGGGGGAACATGGAGGAATCAGGTGCCAGAAGGCCTGGGTTTGAATATGGCTGCATCTCTTACTAACTGCGGGGACCAGGTCAGGTGCCTCATCTCTCTGTGTTTGAGTTTCCACTTTTGTGAAATGGGGATAATAGTTTGCCTTACAGATATTTTGAGAATAAAAATCTGTAAAATGGGTATAATAAAAAACTCATGATTGGGTTGCTGTGAGTATGGAAGGAGGTAAGACATCTAAAGAGCCTGGCCTAGACTCCAAGGACCCTCCTGGAAGGCTGTAGCTCTGTTGACCAGTCCCAGAGGTGGGCCCAGAGTTCAGGTGAAAGGACACAGACCCACCCCTCCATAAGGTTTCAACTCAGTTCTGACTCCTAGCTCCACCTGACCCTGCCAGGTTCCAGGGTCCAGATGTGCTCTGGAGGCAACTGGGGAGCCTGTGTGAAAGGGTGGGCGAGGCGGCGGAGGTGGGGGTGGGGTGGGGGGGCTTCATGTCTGACACCTGATGCTCTCAGAGCTGGCTGGAGTGTCTCCTGGGGATGCGTCTGCCCTCTGGAGGCCAGGTCCTCTACCACCATCAGCTATGGCTTGCCTTTGCCCAGCCCTGCCCTCTCTCCCAGAAGCATCCAGAGAGCTTACACCTTCCCTCTGTTGAGCATTCCAAACTCACACACATCCAGGGGGACAGTAGGCTACTTTTGCCCCTTCTCTACACTGTCCCTTCAAGGCTTCCTATTAGTCATTTGGAACCTGACCTTGGACTTTCCCAAGGGTTCTGACCTGGCATTATGTGGGGAATGACAACCTTCTGTAAAGGGATTGGAGAGGCCAGCTGTTAGCTCCTGGATTTTATGCACTCCACTCAGAGGCCCATCCATTACTCATCCTCTTGTACAGCTGCGTGGTACTCTGCGGCAAGTACATGTCACAGTCCGTTCAACCGGTTTCAGATGTTTGGGCATTTAGATAGTTTCTAATCATTTTATAGTTACATATAATACTGCAATGAATGACCTCATACATGTACATTTTTGTATTGCTGAAGTTGCACTTATCTTTAGGGTAAATTCCTACAAGAATCATTTCCTATTCAAAGGGTAAATGCATGTATAGTTTTATTAGATGTTGCTAAATTCTCCTCCACGTGGGATTGTACCATTTTGAATTTAATTTGCTTTTCTAGTATATGAATGAAATTGAATATCTTTTAATTCATCTTAAGGGTCATTTTATAGATACATATTTTTGCTATGGATTTTTTTTTTTTTTTTTTTTGGTAACAGGGACTGAACTCAGGGGCACTCGACCACTGAGCCACATCCCCAGCCCTATTTTGTATTTTATTTAGAGACAGGGTCTCAGTTGCTTACCTCCTCACTTTTGCTGAGGCTGACTTTGAACTCACGATCCTCCTGCCTTAGCCTCCTGAGCTGCTGGGATTACAGGATGTTATGGAATTTTTGATCTTTTCAATTTTTACATGTTTTGATGCATAGGGATAGCAGCTCTTTGTCTGCAGTATATGCTCCAAATGATTTCTCCCAACTTGTCATTTATCATTGGACTTCATGTTGATTTTGTCAGCCAAGAGTTTTTGTTGGTTTTGCATAATTCGATTATTTTCAGTCTTTTCATTTATTGCATCTTTTTCCCCTATATAATAAATTTATTTGGTTTAAAAACAGTTTATTTAATATTATATCCTTCTAACATTTTTGGTGCCAAATGACCATTTAGATGATAATTTCAAGAACAGTAACAATTAGTCCAAAATAATTAAAAAAAAAGAAGAGAAAATTCATTCAAAATAGAAGAAAAATCAGTGGAGCAGAGAAAGGGGATAAAGGGGGAGGGAGGAGGGATGGAATAAGGGAAGAAGAGTGGAATCAATCTGACCTAACTTTCCTATGTACATATATTAACATACCATAGTGAATCTCACCATTATGTATATCCACAAGACAGTAATTATTTAAAAAAAAACTATAATAGCAGAAATATCAGTAATAGAGGAAAGGGAACAGGAGGGAGGGGGGAGGGGAAAGGGAAATACTGGGACTGAATTAGAGCAAACATACTCCATGCTTTTATAATTATGTCAAAATGAATCCTAATATTATATATAACTGAAAAGAACTAGTAAAATAAGAAATAAAAAATGGCAGCATTACTGAGATATAATTCACACACCATACAATCCATGCATGTCACATGTACAATTCAACGGCTTTGGTATAACCATAGAGTGTATAACCATCACCACAATCAACTTGAGACTTGCTCCATCAGAGCCCCCCAGGAAATCCCATCACCATCAGCATCCCCCCTTCCCCACGGCCAGCCCCTGGCAATCACTACCTGTTTGCTTCTGTAGATCTGCCTATTTTGGACATTTTGTATGAATAGACTCATATGTTGTCTTTGGTGACTGGCTTCTTTAACTTAACAATGATTTCAAGTTCATCTGCGTGGCTGCATGTGTTGGTATTTCATTCTTTTTTTATTGCCAAATATTCTATGGTAAGGATACACCACATTTTCTTTATCCGCTCACCCGTTGACCAACGTTTGAGTTGTCTCCACTTTTTGGTTGTTATGAACAATGCCGCTAAGAATGTGCAGGTACAAGTTTTCGTGGAGACATTCATTCCCGTTTCTCTTGGGGGTACACATAGGAGTGGCCATGCTGGGTCCTGTGGTGATTCTACTCTTCACCTTTCCAGGGTCTGCCAGGCTTTCTTCCAAAGTGGCTGCAGCATTTTCTATTTCCTCCAGCAGCGTATTGAGGTTTGGTTTTCCTCATCTTTTGCCAAAGATTGTTGTAATTTGTCTTTTTGATCTGACCACTCTAGTGGGCCTGAAGTGGTGTTTCTTTGTGCTTTTGATTTGTATTTCCAGAATGACTAATGATGTCGAACATCTTTTCATGGGCTTGTTGGCCATTTTATTTATTCTTCTTTAGACAAATGCCTATTCAGATGCTTTGCTCATTTTTTAATTGGTTTATTTGTCTTTTTATTATTAAGCTGCAGGAGTTCTTTGTATAGCCTGGATACAAGTCCTTTATCAGATACATGATTTGCAAATATTTTCTCCCATTCTGTGGGCTTCCTTAATGGTGTCCTTTGAAGCACAAATATTTTTAATTTTGATGAAGTTCAGTTTTTCTATTTTTTTCTTTGGTTGCCTGTGTCATGTCTAAGAAACCATTGCCTAATCCAAGGTCATGAATATTTATGCCTGTTTTCTTTGAAGAGTTTTATAGTTTTAATGCTTACATTTAGGTATTTGCTCCATTCGGAGTTAATTTTTGTATGTAGTGTGTGCATCTGGTTTTGAGTGATTGTTAGGAAGCCTTTTCCTGAAGCTAGCTTAAAGAAGAATGCACCTGTTTTCTTCTAATACTTGTATAGTTTCATTTTTTTTACATTTGTCTTTCAGGTATGTTTTGAGTTTATTCTTGTGTATGATGTGGAGAATCAATCTACTTAATCTTTTTTTTTCCAAATGACTCTCCAGTTTTCCTAACCTCATCTTTAAAAAGTCCCTATTTGCCTCTGTAGTTTGAGATGGCTTCAGCATCTGCTAAATTTCCTGTATAATTGAGTCTGTTTCTCAACTTTCTATTCTATTCTATTCCATTTGTCTCCCAATCAAACAGATTTACATTTTTAATTATAAAATTTATGGCTCTGTAGAATGTTTAACATCTGGGAGAGCCAGTTCTCTTGAGGGAACTGAATAACCCTGTAAGAACAGCCTGTAACTAGAAGTCATGACATCTGAGATGAAGTCACATACTCTGTGATTTTGAGCCTGGCAAAACTCATCTCTGGGCTTCAGTTTCCCCAATTGTACAACAGGGGTAGGTGCCAATTCTTTCCCTCTCTCCCAGAATTAAGAGTGAGTTATTTTAAATCACGTATTTTTGACTTGAGTTCCAAAGTTCCATAAGGACTACTTGCTAATAGTAAGCAAGGCCAAGTCTTGATGATTTTCTCTAAAAAGACAAGGTTACATGCAAGTTGGGCAAGATGTATTTACATGCTCTGGTGTCATATCAGGTTTAGAAGCATCAATTTGGATTTAGCATCCTGGTGCAGAGGTCTGAATCTGACCTAAGAATGAGTCGTAGTATCTCCCCAGCCTGGGGACATACCTGAGATGCTGAAAATACCCAGACTCTCTGAGGTCACAGAATACACAGTTCAGTGCCAGGAGAGTCCTTAGAGGATATCAAAGCAGATTTCAGGCTTAAATTCTCTCTGTGAGTGTCCCACGAGGAGGTGTCCAGCTTCTGCTTGGATTCAGATAGATGTCCTTAGAAGGCCCCAGAAAGTGTGTTTGGAAGTAAAGAATAAGCCCAGCAGTGCTGCTTAGCAAACCACACTGAAACTCAGGGCTACAACAGCAATCACTTATTCTTGCTCATGCCTCCAGAGGGCGGCTGGGGACTGACTGATCTAGGCTGGGCTTGGCTCCAGGATAGGTTGGGTCCATCTCTGCTTCACATGTGGGCCCTTCTCTTTGGACCAGAGCATATTCTCATTCATGGTGGCTGATGGGGAAGCACAGAGGGGCTCCCCCACCACACACTGGGTTTCAAGCTTCTGCTTGGCCAGAGAGAGGCACGTGCCTGAGCCCAGAAAAACTCCTGGAGCAGAGCAGACTCCTCGGCTCTGGTGGGAGGAGCTGCAAAGTGTTCCTTCCGGGTTTTCATAAAGGTTTACTTGGCTTAAAAAGTGTCATTCTGCAGCTCAGGAGGCTGAGGCAAGAGGATCACAAGTTCAAAGCCAAACTCAGCAACTTAGCGAGGCCCTAAGGACTTAATGAGACCCTGTCTCAAAATAAGAAAAAATTTTAAAAGGGCTGGGGATGTGGCTAAGTGCCTCTGAGTTTAATTCCTGGTATCTATGTGTATGTGTGTGTGTGTGTGTGTGTGTGTGTGTGTGTGTGTATGAGAGAGAGAGAGAGAGAGAGAGAGAGAGAGAGAGGGAGAGAGATTGATTCCGAATTTTTGAAGTCTAATTACCATCTTTCCCAAGTTGATGGAGTGCCAGTGGGGTGCTTGGGGCCTAGCACCCCATCTTCTACACTGTGTCACACGAGTCTTGCTCACATTTTCCCATAATCCTCACAGCAGCCCAGTGAGAGGGGTGGAGGTGGAGAGCGCAGGCTTACAAGTAAGGCTGACTGGGTTTGAGACCTCACCTTTCACTTACCAGCTATGAGACCATAAGCAGGTTGCTTACGCTCTCCATGCCTCAGTTTCCCCTCTCAACAAAACTGGTGAATTGTAGTCCTCTAATAGGGTCATGGTGAGGAATAAAGGAGTACATGTGCACCTGGCTCACAGTCTGAGTACTGGCTATTACTATCCCATTTCATAAATTAGAAAACTGAGGCTCAGAATGACTAAGGAACTCCCTCAAGGTCACACAGCTGGAAAGTGGTAGGAAGAATCTGCGCCTGGTGGTCCTGACACTCCTAGTCACTGTGCTGTGCTGCCTTGCTTTGTATGTGGACCTGCAGTCACTCCCCTGTCACTTCCCATGTGGAATTTTGCAAGCTGGGGATGAAATGGATAATGTCCATCAACAGCCTCCCCCCACCATGACTGACAGCAGGAGCGATTCAGGAACTCAGATGACACAGACAGCTGTCAGTCCCTCACTTCCTTGCTCACCGTGGTGACAACCTGGGCCCTTGGTGCCCCTGACTAGACCATGGAAAGTAAATGCAGCCACAGGATGAAGCTTCTGGTTCTAGGGACATTCTCTGGATAAAAATGCAGCCAATACAAAGAAGCCCCTTGGTAATGGGGGGCTCAGGGACAGAGTTATTTGGGGAATATGTGTGGCTGTTTGTTAGCTCTTCGCAATGCAGTGTCATCCAGTGGCTGGGAGGAGGGATTGGACAGGAATGAGCCCCTGGCATGATGGCAAACCCTGGGCAAGGCTGGAGCTGGCACAAAGCCCCTGTGGGGCTGAAGCTGGAGAGCTGGCTGCCAGTGCGGGAGGTCTCCAACCCTCTGGGCGGCAGGCAGAGGCACCAAAGGGATGCGAAGAGAGTCCAGAGCTGCGGAGGGCCACGACGGCAGGAAGATGCATGTGGGGCTCCCTTGCCCTTTGCGTGTGTGCTCACTCGGGACACTAGGACTATCGGGCCCTGGGACACGTTGGCCTCAGACCTCTTTTTAAAATTGGGGAGACTGAGGCTGGCGGGGGAGGGGAGTGTGACTTGTCCAGAGTCCCACAAAAGTTCAGAAGCCAGCATGGGACTGGAATCAGCCAAAGGGCTCTGGGTGGCCTTGTCCTGCCTCCTTCAGACAGTTATTGGGCGCTTGCTGTGTGCCAGGCACCTGGCAACCCTGCCCTTGTGAGCTCAGTGTGGCAGACAATGCTGGCGAGTTTCTTCCCAAATGAGCACAGATACCCAGCCTGGGTCTGGCTTCCCACAGCCCGTGGTTGACTCCACTCTCCCCTTCCTGCTTTCCCCTGCTCTTCCCTTCCCGTTCCTCAACTGACTAATCCATCCCCCTCCTCAGCCTTCCTTCTCTGTCCATTTTCTCCTACCTGCCAGCCCCTCTCCCCACCAACAGAGGCTCAGGCTGGGGCCAGGCCACTTGGTTCTGAGTCGGGGACCACCCTAGGGACAAAGGGAAAATGCACTCATGGGCTGTGGCTCATGGCCCGAGAGCAGACAGACCCAGGAGGCTTGGCATGTGCCACCCTCAACAGTGTGAGCTTGCGTTGTGGAGGCCCCCTCCCCGCATGCCTTCTCTTGAACAGCTGCAGTAACTTACCTTTAGTACAGGGCCAAATGCCTGAGCTGAGCACATCTCGTCAGCCACCATCCCACGCCTGCTGTAACCAATAAAACGAGCTCCCTTCATTCTTCTAGGGGGCCAGCCTGATGTCTTCTTGCTGGAGTTGTGTCTTCCTTCCTAAATGGAAGCCCCAATAAAAGCCTCAACTGTATGTTTTCTCACCCAGTTCTATTTTGTTTCTATTATCATCAGCTCAAAAGATCCCAGTGTCCAGCATCAGTTCAAAGTCTCGCTGTTTCCTATTAGTAATGTCCCCATAGACAGGTTCCTTAAACTCTTCATTCTTTCTTTTATTATTATTGATTAAAAAAATGACAGTGGAATGCATTGCAATATATACCTTAATTTTTCATATCACTGTTTATATATAAAGTATGTTGACACCCAATTCGTGTCTTTATACATGTCAAACTTCATTCTTCAGTTTTTCTCTTTTGTAGGGTGCATATGATAACTGTTGACACCTCATAGAGTCACTAGGAATTAATGCATGTAAAAAAGGAAGAGTGTACATAATAAGAGCTGTTTGGTAATCACCAGTATCTTCACCTCCAGCTTGTGGGTTCCCCTGCTCCATGCCTCTTTTGCACTGGGGACAGGGTGGGGAGCAGGGGCATCTTTGGAAGAGGCAGTTACTTCAAAGACTTGAAGGGCTTAGAAAGGCTCCACAGAGGATCAGACACTCAAGGGTGGGATTTGGAAATTTATATATTAACCTGAGAGCCTGACCAATATTTTAATATTGAACCATCCTTTCATACCTGGAATAAACCTCATTTGGTTGTGGCTTTCTGTTGTGTTTCTAATATCGCTCTATCAGTGATTACACTCAATCAGTGTAATAAGTTAATAGTAGCAAGAATGAAGAGCCCAAGTAACTTGTGACTGTATTAGTACATAGTGAAACTGGCCTTCACTTTTTATTGTTTGTGCTACCTTTCTTAAGTTTTTATATCAGCATAATGTTAGCTTAGTGAAATGGATTCAGAGGTGTTGATTTTTATATCTGGGGAAAGTTTAATAACAGAAGGATATGTACCTTGAGGATTTAAAAGAACTTTCCAAAATAAAAACTAACTAAAATTTGCCCCGTAAAAAGCAAAATGGGGTCTGGGGCTGTAGCTCAGTGGAGAGCGCTTGCCTAGCATGCGTAAGGCACTGGGTTCGATCCTCAGCACCACATAAAAATAAACAAATAAAATAAAGGCATTCTGTCTATCTACAAGTACAAAAAAAAATTTTAAAACAAGCAAAATGGATGAAGCCCTAGCATTTTATTTTTTATTTATTTTTTGTACTAGGGATTGAACCCAGGGACACTCAACCACTGAGTCACATCCCCAACCCTTTTTAAAATTTTGTTTAGATATAGGATCTCACTGAGTTACTTAGGGCCTCACTAAGTTGTTAAGGCTTTGAACTTGCAATCTTCCTGCCTCAGCCTCCCCAGCTGCTGAAATTATAGGAGTGCACCACCACACCTGAATTAAGGTCTTACTTTTTAAAAGGACATTTTTATTCTATTTCTTCCAAGGTTATTGAGCTGCTGGCATTTTCTACCTGTTATTAGGTTACTTTGGGTAATTTATGTTTTCCAAAAAGTTACACATTTTGTTGAGAGTTCCACATTTATTAGTGTGAAGTGTATTCTCTTCTTCTTCTTCTTCATATCATCTCTTTTGTGTCTCTGGTCATATCTTCTCCTCATTCCTTATCTTGATGTTTGTGTCTTTAAAAAAAAAAATCTTGGCCTAGTTGTTCTATTTTATTGGTCTTTTCAAATAGCCATTCTTGGTTGTGCTTATTGTTGGGTCTGCTTTTCTGTTTCCTAATTCATTATTTTCTGCTTTTTCTTTATCGATTCCTTCTTCCTCTTTTCCCTTGATTCTTTTTATTGCTTTTTTATCTGGCTTTCTGAGTTGAGTGCTTCAGTGAGGCTCTGATTTTCTGAACCTTTGCTAGAGGGATCAAGGTTTTAGAGCGTATGTAACAGTGGCAGAAACCGTTGACCAAACATGACCAAAAGGGCAGCCAGCTATTGAAAGGAGAATCCAGTCCCAGGAGGCAGGAGAGCTGGACTCCAGGCCCAGCTTGCCTCGGATCCACTGTGCTTCCCTCCCAGCATCCTCTCATCCATCCTAAGCAGCTTTGGGAAGCGTGGGCTTCTGCACCAGGCAGGCTCCTATCAGGACAAGGCTCTCCACCCTTTAGGAGGCAGATGTGGAGTCCCCCTCTTATGTCCCAGCCTCCACCCGCAACCGTTTACCCATAAAAACTGTGCAGTTGAGTTTCCTTCTGCAAACTGGAGCCAGTAAGTAATGGTGTCAGTGTCCCAGCTGCGAGGCAGTGGAGCTTCTGCACTGGAGCAGACAGGCCCACGCGCAGGGCAGTGGAGTGGAGTTTGACACTGGATTGCTTGGCTTCAAATCTTGGCCAGTAGTGCACCGCCTTGGACAAGTCTCTTTTTCCTATATATGGGGATGGTATTAGTACCTTTCCTCATGGGGTTGTTGAGGGTTAAAGGAGTTAACCATTTAAAATACTCAGGACACAGGCTCTTGTTTTATAATTTCTGTGTAAGTGTTGGTAGTTTTCATCATCGGGGTGTGAGCCTGGGGGCGGGGCCAGGATGGGAGATGCTCCTCTGATTGGTGGGGGAGCCTGCTCATCAGGCCAGCCCCTGCCATTGGCTGTCCTCTCTACCTGTCTTCCATTCTGGCCACTGACATCTCAATCTTTGGCTGAGGCGTGTGACTTGCGATCACTCCGCTTCCTTGGGTGCCTTTCCAGCAGCCTTCAGGCCTCTGAATTTCTGACAGCTGTGGGTGGGGAAGACTGCACACGAGTGCTCCCCACCCCACCGTGGCACTGCTTGAGTAGAAGAGGTCTGGGCTGTTAGGAAATTTGAGCTGAGGTACCTACTCTGCCACCTGTTCCTGTGGGACCGGAGTCAGTTGCTCCCCTCCCCCGACACGAGGACTCAATTTTTCCCTGCAAAATGGTCACAGGGGTTGGTCAAGATAACCCTCCCAGATCCCTTCTTGCATTTATTCCTGAGCACGAATGAGGGGACTGTAATGGACTCCCGAAAGCTCCTGCTCCTCTAGCAGAGCCGCTTCTTTCTTTCACTTAGAAAATATTTTGGGCCCATGCCATTCCTGTAGAAATGGGAGCTGCCACCCAGTGCTGTGGGGGTTGGATTGGAGGAGAGGCACAGCAGGACTGGTCAGGGCAAACCTCCTTCCTCCACATTGTCAGCATGACTGGTTCTGCCAGCTTCCCTTTCTGTTTAACATGGGCACTCCCGGGGAGTCACGATAGCTGTGATGGATGCGTTCTTGTGGGAGACCTCGTCAGCCCTAGGTGTTTGCTCCCCACTAACAATGCCTCATGTGAATAGACTCAGCCAGGATGCCTAGTCCAAAGCCAGGCAGGCAGTGAGCAGAAGGAGGGGGAGCCTCCTGTCTGCTGCTGCCTAGTATTCTGGAAAGTTCTGGACAGTAGGCAGAATCCTGTGGCATGCGGCAGCCTCCAGGAGTTGCTGGATGGTTTTGAATAACGGCACTGGAGGACTATTGATTTATTCAAGGCTTATCCCACACGCTGGCTGTTCTTTGGGGGGGCATCTGTCAGAGGTGGCCCTTCTCCTATGCCCATCTATCTACTTGTGGGGCTCGGTTCAGCGTCATCAACCTGTGTGTTCCTGGACCCTAGGGGAGGCTGTAGAGGCACTCCAGGGCCTAGTCCGGCTGTGTGTGGCCAGCGGTTGCTCATGCACAATCTCAGGGTCTCTTCTACTCTCCCCACCCCCACCCCCATCCCCGTCCTCAGTGTCCACACCCAGAAGAGGCTGGCCTAGTCCCCAGGCCACCTCATTTCCTGCCCACTAAACAGGATGGATGGAAGTGAGTATATCCCTTATTTTTAGGAAAAACTGCAGATTCCCTCTTCAAAGATGGTGTCTTGCCCTCAAGGCCAACGGTAATCACAGAACAGTGTGACCTCCACATCTAGGTTATTGTTCTTACCCGTGGTCACCTTGGGACATATAACTGGCCATAGGAGTTTGAAGGGCTGCAGGCCCTACTCTCACCCTAAGAGACGACGGACCCCGGCAGTGCCTCCCTCACAGTGCTCAGCTGCCTCAGGGTTTCTCCAGCCTCATCTGGAAGCAAGTGCTCTTGGATCCTTGGATGAAGCACAGGGTTATTCTCTTAGTGCCACGTCTTATGACAAGGCAGGCTTCCTAGTGTGGAATATGGGTCATCACTACGCAAGGGGTGGCTGCCTGTAAAGAGCTGGACTCTCATGGCTGGAGTGGCCACCCCTTGAAGACAGAGGCCTTCACTCCGAGTCGCAGTCCCAGAGCGGTGTTTGGAGTCGGGAGGTGCTTCCTGAATCAGCACTGAGTGAAGGAGCGGCTCAGGGCCACGGGCTAGACGTGGGGCTGGAGGGACTGAGGCAGAAATGCCACTGCCCACCGGGGGGCCATCAAAGAAGAGGAGGAGGGAGGCGTTTGGAGAGTCTTTGAAGGTGGTGGTGTCAGACGGTACAGCTGGAGGAAGGAGACTGTGCAGAAGGCCCCTCAGAAGCACCAGCGAGAAGTTGGGGCTGTCCAAGTCACTTGGGGAGGAGGTGGCCCCAGTAGGCTGGCACCTTTGCCAGTCCACCTCCCCGAGGGGTTCTGGTTTCCCAGGGCCAGGCCAGAGCCCTGACTGGGTTCTTGCTGAGTGAAGCCAGGGTGGCTGGAGGTGTGTGTGTGTGTGTGTGTGTGAACACGAGCACGCATGAGTGGAGGGGGAAACCGGGGGCACGTTGGCATTCAGCGTCCAGACGTGACAAATGTGCAGACGTGTCCGGGGAGCTGTGGACACGAGCAGCTGGCCGCGGAGATGCTCACCCTGTGATTTGTTGCTTTGATTCCTCAGGCCGCGACTTGGCAAGCACGACCCTCCCCGGGTACCCTCCACACGTCCCCCCCGCCGGACAGGGCAGCTACTCGGCGCCGACGCTGACAGGGATGGTGCCTGGTGAGTTTGCACTGTCCACATCTCCACAGCAGGACGCAGACGGGGTTTCGAGGGGGGGCATCCCCCCAAACAGCCCGAGTGACCTCGGCGCTTCTGAGAAGCAGACCTGAATAAATCAGGCGGAGGTCTGGCTCAGCCTCTTCCCTGCGGCTGGGTCTGGGACAGAGGCAGCGGCAGCAAGGGGAGGCCATCAGAGAGAGGCAGTCCTCGACTGTCACTCAAACAGCCCCTTGTCGGCTACATGGGGAGTCTGAACACAGAGGGGTGTGGGGCCAGCAGTCGGGGGCTTCTCCCCAGCCTCCTCTCCCTCTTCCCTCTCTCTCCCACCCAATTCATGTGGCAGAAACCCCTGAGCTGCTCTTGGCCATCTTATTCCTTGGGTGGAGGATGGTGTATTCAAGATTGGCATGTTGGCTGCTGGGTTTGGGTCACCAGATTATAAACTAAACACCACTGAAACCTAATCTCCTCTGGCCAGCAATGTGTTGGTTTCAAGAAATTTGTAAAGGAGACCACTACATCACACCCCCTTGCATCATGGAGCTGGGGCACACGTAGGTGTGGGGTGGCCGGGTGTTCAGGGCATTAGCATACCAGGGATACCCAAGTACCCTTTTATAAAAGGTGTCAAAAATTGGGGAGAAATCAGGTCTCGGTTACATGTCACTGTACTTCCTTTAAGGGGCAGCATTTTCTCATTTGGCCATTTGCAGGGGTCACACCTCTTTTCAGTGCCTGGACCTAATACACCACTGACTCTCTAGGAAACTAGAAAAGCCAGAGGACTTATCCCCACCCCCTATACCACTTTCTCTTTGGAGTTTCACAATAGCCCTGAGAAGCTGGCAGGGCGCCCTTCCTCCTGCTTTATTAGTGGTTATTTATTAGTGATTATTAATTGATGGCTAATAAGTAATAATAATAATTATTATTATTTTTAAAACTTGAGTCCAGAAAGGGGCTGGGAGTGCCTGGGTCACCCAGAAAGGAGGAAGCAGGGCCACCACTAGAAGCTGGGTAGACCCACCCTAGACCCAGGCAAAAAGGACGCCTGCTCTGAGAACTGCTGCAGCCCTGCCGGGGACAGAGCCCCCACCGCATCCCACAGACCAGGGGAGTCTGCAGGACCAGGGGAGGCGCCTGCACCCCACCTTCCAGCACACACTAGAGACTGCCTCAAGTAGGACCGAGTGTCTTCATGCCTCTTCCCCAGGGCTGTCCCCTAAAGATCGCCCACGTCACCCATGGTGAGCCCCTAGGCTTGAGGACTGACTCATAATGGGAATGTGGACAGGGCTTGGATGTAAGGACCAGTATCCCACAGGTGTGTAGGAAGCCCTGTGTGGTGATGGGGTAGAGCCAGCAGCAGGTGAGATCACGGCAGGGTGGGCTTCCCCCAGGCGGCACATCCTGGCACAGAATACCAAGTCGTTCCAGGAATCTAAATTCCACCCTGGACTTCCAGGTTGTGCTGAAGATGTATTTAACAAGGTAGGAGGATGGAGCATATTTCATTTAACGGTTTGTTAGCTTGATTTATGACTTTTAAATATGAGACATATGGGAAATGGCCTCCGTGTGTGCTCTTGCCCTGGGCCTTGCCAATGCCAGGAAGATCTGCCAGGTTCCACCTGCAAAACCTTCGCCTTTTCTGCTACAAGGATGGGCCCGTGGCAGATCCCAGGGAAATGTTGCAATCAGAGGTGGTGGGGCCCACGACATCCTTTCCCATCCAGCTTCTCGTTGCCCAGTCTTCAGCAAGTAGGACAGATCCCAAGAAATACCCGGGAATGGCCCTTCATATTCATGCAGCATTTTATAGAATGTGAAGTCCTTTCTCTAGAACCCTTTGATGTAACAACCCTGCAAGGTGGGCAGGCTCGAGGGTGTGAGACCCAGAGAAGTCAGGGAGCTGCCCATGGCCACACAGCTTGCAGGTGAGAAATTGATCCCCTGCAGCCTCCCCCTCTCGTGTGCCCACTGCTGCCTCTGTGCTCTCTATCAACTCTGATTCTCAGTGATGGCAGAAGGGGAGGCAGCAGCAGCACCATGCCCCATCCTGAGGGCATGTTAGTAGGTTGAAACCGAGGCCACCCAGCTGGGCCTCCCAGCTCCCGCTGCAGACCCCTAAGAGGCCTAGTTCAGAGAAGCGTCTGAACTTTCTCGAGTTTATCCAAACAGAGCCTACCCTCTGGCCCTTGATTCCTCCAGCCCTAATTACCAGGTTCCACACACAAATGGCTGTGGGCCTGGCAGAGCTCCCGCAGGAATGGGTGAAGGCTTCTCATCCATTAGTGGTGGCAGCCAGACTCACAGGACCAAGCAAGGGCACGGCCTGACCTACTCTGCTGGCAGAGCAGGATGGGGTGACCACAGGGCCCCCTGGCGCTCTGTCCTCTGGTACAGAGGGAGGCTGTGCAGTATGGAGGGAGGAAAATAAGAATTTTGGCCAGGGAGCTGCTGCCCCAGTATCCCGACTCCTCCCTCTTCTGTATTTCTATTCCCTTCCCTTCTCCTATTCCTCTCCCTGCCTGGCTTCCTTGCTTTCTCTTCTGCACCTCCCAGTACTTGGTGCCAGTTCAGCACCAGGGCTGGGACGCTGAGCTCAGTGGGCACAACCCTTAGCTCCTGTTACTCAGTCATGTATTTGGGTCTCTGGTTTCCACGGTAGTTTCCACACCTGTTTTTTGGGCAGCCTGTGCATATTGTCTTTGTGAGCACTGTCCCCAGCTCAGAGAAGGCCCCTCTTTTGGCAGAGCCGAGGTTCTGCCCTTTGGGCATAGCAGGATACGGCCCCAGCTGGCTTTCCTGGCCTCTTCTCTCAGCTCTCCACCCCTGACCATTTGCTGATTCCCAGCATGCCTTGGACTCTTACTGGTCACTGGCTTTCCTCATTTTGTGCCTTGGATTGGATTACTTCCTGCTCGACCTGTCAGGATCCAGCTTCATCCTTCAGAGCCAAGTGCAAACATCACTGGCTTCAGGAAACTTCCTGGTGTAGCCTCCACTGGGGCTAAAGTTTACTCCCCATCAGTTCTGCCCATGTCCACCACTCTCATAGGGACCTTCTTACCTTCTGCACCCTTCACAGTCCCTAGCTCCTTCTAGGTCCTTTCGTGAGTGCAGGCTAAGGAGGAGATGCAGGGAAAATTACATGGGCCTGTGTATCAGTTTCCTGTGGCAGCTGTAACAAATCACCACAAATGTGGTGCTCACAACTTAGAAACTTATTTTCTGACAGTTATAGAGCCCAGAATTTTGCAATTGGTATGACTTGTCCCAAAATCAAGGTGTTGGCAGGGCTGCAGACATTCTAGGAAAAGACCTAGGTCTTTCTTCTGTGGCTGTCCATGCCTCCTGGCAGCCCTTGTCTGGTACTTGACTCCAAGTCTAGGGTCTTGACCTCTCCCTACTCCATAATTTTTTTTTAAGTACCAGGGATTGAACTCAGGGGCACTTAACCACTGAGCCACATCCCCAGCCCTTTTTTGTATTTTATTTAGCTTAGCTTTGCTAAGTTTCTGAGTCTGGTTTTGAACTCGTGATCCCCCTGCCTCAGCCTTCTGAGCCGCTGGGATTACAGGCATTACAGGGTGGCCCCCCCTACTCCATCTTTACATCGCCTTTGTGTGCCAGTCTCCCCCATCTCCTCTCTTATAAGGGTATTTGTGCATTTGGGACCCCCTTGAATAATCTAGGATAATTTCCCCATCACAAGATCCTAACTTAATCACATTTGCAAAGACCCTCATCCCCCTTTGTGCCCCATAATATAAGATGACATTCACATATTAGGTTCCAGGGATCAGGAATTTCCACTTTGTATTTGTTCGGATTTCTGATTCTTTACCTCTCTGGCTTCTGAGCCCAGGAGGCACTTACTTCATAGTGACTGTGCTGAAGGTGATGATCCCATTTTGCAGACCCAACAGGCCTGTTGGCCCTTTGGAGAAAGCTTTTGAGCTTTCTGGGGAGCTATTTCTCCGACTTCCCTTTCTTTGAGATTGCTCAGCTGCAGTGGTCAGTTTCAGGTATGGAATGGCCTTCCCTCCTCACCTCCAGCAGGCTCGGCAGTGCAATCTACAGAGAAACTGGAAACCTTCCGGGTTGGCTTTCCCATGTAGGCTCTGAAAAACATCAGCTGACACTGCTTCTCTTTATAAACAAAGGCAGCCAGGCACAGTGGCTCATGCCTATAATCCCTGCGGCTCAGGAGGCTGAGGCAGGAGGATCACGAGTTCAAAGCCAGCCTCAGCAAAAAAAAGTGAGGTGCTAAGCAACTCAGTGAGACCCTGTCTCTAAATTAAAGAATACAAAAAAGGCTGGGGTTGTGGCTCTGTGGTTGAATGCCCCTGAGTTCAATCCCTAGTACCCACCCACCCCCCAAAAAAGGATTATAAATGAAGGCTTCCATTTATCCTGTTTGCTTTTAGGACACACAATGGAGGGGCTATCTCCAGGGTGCATTTGGGCAGTTGAACTTTGGGACCTGAAAAAATAGACATAACATTGTTCTGTATTTAATGTTGGCTTGGGTTCATGCTTTCTTTGAATTGGATTTGGTCATCAGGGTGTTGTTCGTCCTGTGGCTCCAGGGCATCCCCACGTCTGCAAAACGTGGCTTCTAGTTGTTCTGTAATGTTTGTAGATTCTGTTTCTGCAACTCTGCAAACTCTGTAGATAGTCCTTTGCTGATCAGGTATGTTGAAGAAAGCATATCCGATATACTGTATCAGCTTAGAATGGAGACAGTTTTCAGATTTTATTTTCATCAAGTCTCAGCAAATGCCAAAAGTTTTGCACCAAAGATTCCATAGTGTCTTGATGGGTGTAACTGCTTGATTCCTGCCTGAAGGTATTTGTGTAACATAACAGATATTGACATGGCATTTGAAACTCTTAAAAATTCTGGGCTGGAGAGGAAATAGAAAGGGAGTTCACTGCCTTTGGCTTCAGTGAGTCTAAGAAACAAGGTAAGCGTCTTTAAAAACAGTTGTGTGCCCTGTCCCATGACCCCCTTACTTGACTCCTGTTTTGGGGCCTTAGGCCACAGTGCCAGGAAGTCCAGACAGTATCATGGTCTTTCTTCCCTGGGTTGCAGCAGATGCAGAAGCTGATTGATGGGAGGCCTGTTGGAGCAACATGCATGGAGGGACATGGCCAGGTCCCTGTGGTCCTGGGCATTCTGCTTGCCATGGACTGGTGGACTTCATTTCAAGATGCCTTGCAGTTAAGTTGCTCAGTGAACTAACAGCTTTTATTTTCTCAAACAAGTAGGAGGAGAGGATGAGGATGGAGCAGAGCTTGAGGGCAGAGTCGGGGTCTGGAACAGCTGCAGGACAGGGCAGGCACAGGGTCTACTGCACTCTGGCAGGAGGAATGAGGCACCTGCTCTTCCCCCTCCACACTTGTGGCTTCTGTGCTTAAAGGACCTCAACCCAGGGGCTGGACTGGGTGGCGCAGCCTGTAATCCCTCGGGAGGTTGAGACAGGAGTATCACAGGGTCAAGCCAGCTTCAGCAACCGGGAGGCGCTAAGCAACTCAGTGAGACCCTGTTTCTCAATAAAATACAGAATAGGGCTGGGTGTTTGAGTGTCCCTGAGTTCAATCCCCAGTACCTCCACCCCCCCCCCAAAAAAAGGACTCAAGGTGTAGTGGTGGTGCATGTCTGTAATCCTAGCAACTCAGGAGGCTGAGGGAGGAAGATTGCAAGTTCAAAGCCAGCCTCAGAAACTTAGCTGGACTCTAAGGAATTTAGTGAGACCCTGTCTCAAAAAATAAAAAGGGCTGGGGATGCACTCAGTGGTTAAGTGCCCCTGAATTTAATCCCCAGTGCAAAAAACAAAAGGCTGGTCCCTTGTACCCTTTTGGGTTTCGTCTATTCAGAGAGGCCTCCCCCATTACCTAAATGTGTCAATTTTCTGTTGCTGCCATAAAGAACTGCCACAAATTTGTGACTTAAAACAATAAAAAAGTGTTATCTTCCAATTCTCATGGCCAGAAGTCCATAATGGGCCTCCCTTGGCTATAGTCCAGTGTCCACAGACTGAGTCCCTTCTGGAGGCCCTCGGGGAGAATCATTTTCTTTCTTTCTCCAGCTCATAGATGCTGCCTACCTTCCTTGGTTTGTGGCCCAGTCCTTCTTCTTCAAAGCTGGCAACATGGAGAGAGGAGCCTGCCTCCCTCTTCACTCAGGAGGACTTTTGTAATGGCACTGGGCGCACTTGGATAACCAAACCTAACCCCTTATCTTCAGGGCAGCCAATTAGCAGCCTTAATTCTTTCTACCTACAACCTTAATTTCACTTTGCCATGTAGCATAACATTCACAACTTCCAGGAATTGGGATATTAGGCATTTTTGGCCAGGGGGCATTGTTCTGTCCACCATGTGCCACCTAAACCAGGACCCCCAGCCGTCCCTCTCCCAGAGCATTTTGGTGTTTTGCATTCACAGTACTAAGCACTACTGGAGTACTTTAGTGAGTGGCTTCCCTTCAGGCCTATGTGGGTGTGTAAGGGTTGGACACTAAGCAAGGCTGTGTGTGTTGATGGCTGCATCCTTGCTTCCTGGCAGAGTGCCTAGCACCTAGGAGCACTCAGGACTCAGTGGTTGAAATAAAAATGGGGAATTTTCCAATGAGAGCTTGGCTCAATCTGCTGTGTCCATAATGCGTTTGGGGGTAGAGCAATGTAGCTAAGGATGCCAGGGCTGACCAGGGGCTGGAAGCGGCAGGTTGCTAGCTTGGCAGGCATGTAGTGAAGTATGGGAGGGTGAGTGATTAAGAACATATACTTGGAGCTTGACTGCCTGGTTCTGAATCAATATGCTGCTTCTCAGTAGCTGTGTGACCTGTGGCAAGTTATATAACTTCTCTACTAGATGAGGCCCTAGTTTCCTCCTCATCTAAAATGGGAATGATGATAATAAACGTGAATTAAATGATATCATACAAGTAAAAATTCTTAGAACTTTTCCTGGCATACATTAAGCTTCATATGTGTCAACTAATAGTAGTAGCATTGCTTATTTCGGAGTCTGAGCCTGGTGTGGTATGGAGGCAGCAGCCTAGCAGGCACACCTATGTGGGCCTGGCCTGGAAGGCATAAAACCAAGAGCTCTCCAGTGGAGCCCAGACCAGTGGAGTGTGTGGACCTATGGGAGAGCCAATTAGAGAAGAGCATAGTCACGGGAGAGCATGGCCCAGCAGAGTGGGGGGTACAGACCCTGAATGCCTTGGCCTGGAGGAAACAGAGAGGTACCTACAGTTGGTGCAATTGAGAAAGGCATTCGGCAAAGGGAACGCCAAAAGCTGGGCCTCTGGGTCCTGGGTCTCTGAAGGGGAGCATGGGGACTGAGCCCAGCTGCTGGCATGAGTTCCTGTGGGAGGGAGCACAGCCTAGCTAGCCCAGGCAGGGAAAGGGGGTTGACCAGAAGGGGAGGTGGTTGGGGAGGAGGCTGATGAATAGGGTTTGTGTTTGTTTTTGGACTTGAACAAGGTTAGGTTTTGGACTTGGCAACTTTGGGAGACCAGCAGACTTCCAGGCAAAGCCCTCTGTGGACAGGTGGGGAAGCAGGCCAGGAGCACTGGGGTGGAGCCTAGCAAGACATGGAGGTGTGCCCCAAGAGAGGTGAGGGGTACTGTGGAAAGTGTGTGCAGCTGCGTGACATGCACAGTTCTGAGACCTCTCTGACCCTGCCTCGGCTGCTGTTTGTGAGGGTCCTTGGAAATGAGGGTTGTGCAATTCCCTAGGCACCAACTGAGTGAGTGGGGAAGAGTTTCTGGAGGGAAAGGAGGAAGGGCTTTTTCTGTGCCCTTGGCAAGATCACCCTAGGTTCTGAGTCCCGCCTGTCCCACAAGCTTCTCAGTGGAAGACATGCAGACCAGAGGGGGATAGGGTCCAGCACCAGGCAGGATGGTGGCTTGGCTCAGTCAGGGACGCCTGTGTGAGTTGACATGTCACTTCCACTCTGTGGGTCTCATTTGGTATGTGAACCAGGGGTGAATATATTCCTCACAAGTCCATAGGTGATGCTGGAACAAGCCAACGGGAATCAGGGAGACACTTTTTCGGCCTTTTTTATAAAGAACCTTCCCAGCAACTAGAAGGGAAACCAGTGGAATGGGCAGGCTTGGGAGGGGCCAGCTGCAGCCAAAGACAGCTTGTTGGGGGACTCAGGCATCGGATGGGAGACTGGACCAGTGCCCTCCGAGGGCCTCTCTAGCCCAAGCATTGGGTTTGTTCAAGGGGCGAAAGGCCTTCATTCTTAGTTCTGCTTCCTCCCACCTCTAAATTTCTTCCTAAGCTCTCCCTGGGGCTCCTGGTGGCTCCCAGGCTCCTTCCATGCCTTTGCCCACCCTGTCCTGGTCTCCAGGGCTCACACCTGTTGCTCGTTCCTGACTCTTTGCTGCCCTCTAGTGGCCTCTAGTCACTCTGCCACACCAGGAATGTGGAATTGACCCCAGACACAGCAAGGATGAAACTTCACATTCGTTCATTTGTTCATTCTCCAAACATTTCCTCAGACACTGAGCACCAGTTCTGGACTAGGTGGGGTGTCTCAGACACAGCTAACTGCTGCCCTCAGGTAGCTCACAGTCTACTTGAAAAGTAAGAAAAACGTCTCTACATGCTATGCTAAGAGCTAAAACCCAAGAACGTACAAAGTGCCCAGGAGATCAGGAGAGGGGGGCCGCTGAGTCTGCTGGAGGAAATTGGGGTGGATGGGAGGAATCGGGAAGGCTTCCTGGGGGAGAGAGTCATTGGAGCTGGAACTTGAAGTGTGGGGTAGCCAGTTCAAGAAGACACTGCGGGTAAGGGACCCATGCATGAGAAGCCCCAGAGAGGCCAGAGAGCACAGGCATCCAGCAGGAGCTGTGTGGCCAAAGCCTTAGGGGTGGTGGAGGAGAAGAGCTGGGAGGGCAGGCTGGGCCTGATGGAAAAGGGCCTGTGCCCGCACCAGGCCTCACCCCCTGCAAAACTCTGGGTGCCAAGCAGCACATCTGGTAGCCTTGACAGAGGGCAGGCTCTGCCAAGGCAGATCTGGACATGAGACCGAGAGGTGAGACCACCTGTGCCCTCACAGGTAGGGAACAAGAGTCTGGAGTGACCTGATCTGGACACTGTATTTAAACTGAAGCTCCAAGGAACCCCAAAGTGACCCTGGAGTTGGGGAGAAACCAACACACCCATGCAGGCTTTCTGAGCTCTTGACTGCACTTGTGAAGGAAAAAGAAAAAAAAGGCAAAATCAAAGATTCTGGGATGGAAAGGACATGGAAGGCCCGAAGGTCCTGCTCAAATTGAGATCTGGTTTTGATTCCAGCTGCCATACAGAGCGACTTTGAAACATGGCCTTAGGACTTCTACTGTCTCTTAAAATAGGAGGCAGGGGTAGGGATGCTAGACAGAATGCTCCCGAGGGGTCTTCCTGGTCCTGCCACTCCAGGGCTGCTAAGGCAGTGGTGTCCATCCTACTGATGTTACCTCCTGGCTCGACTGAAGGGCCTGAGCCCTGTCACCTCTGTTCTAAGTGGGCAGTTCCCTTCAGATTTGGTCTCTGAAGTGATGAGGCCACAGCCCTAGGCTGTCCTGTGTGGACAAGGAATTGAAGGAAGGAGCCTGAGAATGTGCTGATCTCATGTCCCAATCTGGAAGCCCCAACCACTGCTGTGCAGACCAGGATAGACCTTCAGGGCCTTCGCACCTGGCATGGGGATTCAGAGACTTAGGAATCTGGAGCCTTGGAGCAAGCGAGGTAGCAGAGATGACCAGAATCCATTCCATCCTGGTAAGCAGTGTGTCCCCTGGGGGACTGTAGAGGTAGGGAAGGGGACATCATGGGCCCAGGCAGGTGCTGGGAAATGTTGTTTTTTCACACATGTCACACAGAAGCAGGGTCCTACCTGGGAAAGAGGGCCCTGCCCAAAGTCACGGGCTCCCTGGCCTGACCAGGAAGTGGGACGTCAGAACTGGCAGAGGACACCTTCACCTTCAGTGCTACTCCAGGTGGGGATCACATTGTAGTAGCGTCCAGCTCCATCTGATGGTGCTTGGCAGGACTCAAACCCAAGGCTGAATGTGAGGTCGCGGGGTTCCGACTGCAGCCTCCCCCTGCTGTTCCTCTACTGCTGCTTTACTTAAAAATACAAAATAAAACAACTGGCTTGTGATGGCTTTTAGGAGATTTTAAAGGATTTGCTTTAGAAGAAACTGGAATATTTGTGGAAGGTCTGAGCTTTGGGCAGATGAAGTGGGGACAGGTTGGGCTTGTTGTTCTTTCAGGGCCCCCCAAAAGGTTGGTGTACCCGGTTAGTATAGGCGGAGCACGGGAGGTACATGGTGTCCCATGGGGAATGGATGGCCTTGCTGGTCCTTGGACCTAGTCCTGAAGTCCTGATGGTCAAGTCAGATTCTGACCAGAGGTGGAGTAGACATGAATCCAAGAGATAAACCCAAAGGCTTGGACAGGGACTGCAGCTCGGTCCTCAGCTCCTGACCACCCCCCACCGCAAGTAGAAGAGACACATGACTGAGAGTTAAGTGCTGAGATTTAAACCACTCTGCTGTAAATGCTTCCAGTGCCACTTCTTGCTGAAAGACCTGCCAAGAGGGCCTCATGGCCACCCTCTCTGGGAGGAGCCAGGCCTGGCCGTGCTCTCCGGGCAGGAGTGTCCAAGCTCCGAAAAGCCCTTCGTCCTTGGACAGCAGCAGGCAGTCTGCCCGCTTGAGGCGTCCCGCCCAGCTCCCTTGTCCTGCTCTTCTTTCCTTCTACTTTTTCTCACATTATTTGTGAGTGCGTCTTAGTCCCTGGCAGACTGGAGCTCTCGGATGATGAGGTTGGTGTTCCACATGGAGCCCTGAACCAGGACGCAGGGGCCCAGAGAAGTCCCCAGCTAAAGGTCTAGGAGCTTTTCGGGAATTTACACTTTGAGGCCTGAAATTTTATTTTTTGCCTTTTGCCTGTACAATTCAAAAAGGAATCTGGAACGCTGGCATTAATTAATGTTATATGAAATGTCTACACATTGTAACATTAACTTCATTAACTACTAAATTTAAGGCTCATCAAACTTTTATTATGTTTTAAAACAATTTTTAGGTTAGATTTTTCTCCCTCTGCAAGAGTTCTAAGTCTATGCCTTGATTGCAGAGAAATCATAATTAGTCATTGATTAAATGACTTATGGCCAAATAATTTCAAAAGCAAGATTATAAAAAAATAAGTTTTTTTTTTATTTTTAGAAGAGAAATTATTATTGTGGCACATTTAATGTGCTGTAAGTTGGGGTGGCACCTCCTATAAAATGGTTCCTGGGTGGCTGGGAAGGAGGGGCTTGGGAGAGACCTGTTGACCATAATAATTAAAGCCAGGGCCTTGAGCTGATGAGGTCGGTAGCCCTCCCCCCTCCCCCTCCCCCTCCCTTCCTCCCTCCCCTCCCTCCCCTCCCTCCCCTTCCCTCCCCTCCCTCCCCTTTCCTCCCCTCCCCTTTCCTCCCCCTCGGCATAGCCTAAGGATACCTTGTCAGGCTCCTGGTGAGGGCCTACAGGGGGACACGGGTAGTAACAAGTAAGCCCAGGGACTCTGAGAACACAGAGAGGAGAATCAGGCCTAGAAAGGGGATGTCAGAATTTCTGTAGAGGGCTGGGTGCTGGCATGTTTGAGGAGCTTTTTTTTTTTTTTTAATTTTTTATTGTTGGCTGTTCAAAACATTACATAGTTCTTGATATATCATATTTCACAATTTGATTCAAGTGGGTTATGAGCTCCCATTTTTACCCCATATACAGATTGCAGAATCACATCAGTTACACATCCATTGATTTACATATTGCCATACTAGTGTCTGTTGTATTCTGCTGCCTTTCCTATCCTCTACTATCACCCCTCCCCTCCCCTCCCCTCCCCTCTTCTCTCTCTGCCCCCTCTACTGACATTCGTTTGTCCCCCTTGTATTATTTTTCCCCTTCCCCTCACTTCCTCTTGTATGTACTTTTGTATAACTCTGAGGGTCTCCTTCCGTTTCCATGCATTTTCCCTTCTCTCTCCCTTTCCCTCCCACCTCTCATCCCTGTTTAATGTTAATCTTCTTCTCATGCTCTTCGACCCTACTCTGTTCTTAGTTACTCTCCTTATATCAAAGAAGACATTTGGCATTTGTTTTTTAGGGATTGGCTAGCTTCACTTATCTCGGTCTATTCCCTAAAGACCTAAAAAGAGCATGCTACAGGGACACTGCTACATCGATGTTCATAGCAGCACAATTCACAATAGCTAGACTGTGGAACCAACCTAGATGCCCTTCAATGGATGAATGGATAAAAAAAATGTGGCATTTATACAGAATGGAGTATTACTCTGCATTAAAAAATGACAAAATCATAGAATTTACAGGGAAATGGATGTTTGAGGAGCTTTTTCAGAGAGGTTTGCTAATAGTGAAAGTGAGAAAGTGCCATTGTCCACATCAAAGAATGGGGAGGCCTGCTGCCCAGCAAAGCCTCTGAGTCATCTGTGATGCTTCCCCGGAGCAGGGGAGAGATCTGGGAGGAGACAATCCTCAGGTTTGTTGTCAGCCTGGGAGGTTTGTTGTCCACTGGGAGGTGGAGTGAGGGGAGGGAGGTGGGAGGTTGGGTGAGGAGGGCCAGGGTCCCTAAGGTTCCGAGGCTATTGCTCCTTCCAGACCCCAGCTTCAGTCTGCTGGGGCTGCTTCACTCCCTTTGGCTTAGTGGGATCTGCAGCCCCCTGTCTCTAAGACTTCATGAGCTGCAGGCCCTCAGCTGGACCAGCCACCACCTCTACCCTGAAGGTCACCCCATCTGGAATACTTCTCTCTGGTGCCTAAAGCCCTCAGGGGTAGTGAGAGCCAAGGGGAGTGTCCTGAAATGAGGCCCAGCCACCCCTGCTTATGACCTAATTCTACAACAAGCAGCCCCCGCAGCCCCCACCTGCATGGAGCTGTCCTATCTGAAGAGGGAGCACAGGCCTGTTATCCCTGCTGCCATCTGAAGTCCCTTGTCAGGTTGGAGCATTTCTGTCTCCTTCAGAGGCTAACTGAGCCCAGAGAGCTCAATCTCTTTACATTTTCCTAGTTGACTGGAGAATATTTTTAAAGATAGTTTCTAATCTTCTTGATTTCAGTAGCAATGGCTTCTGTTTTATCTCTAATTTTGTTGACTGGGTCTTCTGCTTTTTGTCGTCTTTAGTTTGTCAAGGGCTTTTCAGTCTTCTTTATGTTTTCTGGAGAGGCGCTGTGCCTTTTCAGGACACATGGCCTGCCTGCAGCAGCTGGGCCAGGACCCTGGAACTTGTGTCTCAAGTTCACCGAGCCCTGGTGCCTGGGATTGGATCCAATTGGAAGGACTCTGGGCTCAGGGAAATCGCTTGGCTTCCCTAGGCTCCCTCAGGGCTAAGGATGGCTGTCCTGACCCAGAGTCCCTCATGGCTCAGGAGAAGCCCTTCCTGCAGGGGCACCAGGGAACTCACACTTGGTTCCAGTCTATTCCTTTCTCCCTCCGCCTCATCCTCCTAGGCCCAAATTAAATACTATTGCAGGGAGCCTGCTCCCCCACCAGGGTCCTCGCCTCCCCTCAAGTGCACCCCCATGGCACCCCCGTGCTCTGCATCGGCAGGGCTGTGGTGGCCAAGTGTGCCCGTCTCCTGGTTGCTTCTGAGTCTGCCTGGAACTCCTCTCAGAATCTTCCATTGACCAGTCCCTGCATACAGTAGGTGCTCAATGGATGTGGGTGGGCTTATTTGAATACAGCGCTCACCCCCTCCTCTTGTCTGGTCCAGAGTCAAGAGTTTAGGGTGCAGTCTGTAATTAAACAGGGCTTGAGCTCCATTTAAATGCACCCCCCCCCCCATATTTGCTCCGGTTTCTTGCTGGAAGATGCTGAGACAATGGCCCTTGTTACCCTCTGTTTGAGTTATTTATTTTTTTCACTTTTCCCTCCTTCCCCTCTCAGGGGACTCGCCTCTCGCCCTCATCCCTCATGTTTTCCCTTTCACTTGACTGTCACTCTCATTGTCCTCCTGGGGCCGGGAACGCGGGGTGACAGGCAAGGGGAGCCCAACCGGGCCAGGGAGGCTGGAAATATAGTCATTAATGGGACCCACGAAGCCCAGATGTCCTCCCTGAATGCGGGTAATTTGTTTTTAATGAAAAACCACGCGGTGACCCTGAACAAATGAATTTTCTTTATAAGGAGTCTATGTGCAGAGGCTCCGAATAAAGGACCCAAAACGCAGAGGCTTAAATGGAGGGTTGAAAGAAAGAGAGGAAGAAAGAGGGAAGGAGGAGGGAAGAGCAAGAAAGAGAAAAGAGGATGGGAAGAAAAATTTTTAAATAGATAACTGTGTTATTATGTCCTTTTGGGGGGGTTGTGAGGGATTGAACTCAGGGGCACTCAACCCCTGAGCCACATCCCCAGCCCTATTTTGTGTTTTAGTAGAGGCAGAGTCTCATTGAGTTGCTTAGTGCCTCACCATTGCTGAGGCTGGCTTTGAACTCGCGATCTTCGTGTCTCAGTCTCCTGAGCTGCTGGGATTTCAGGCGTGTGCCACCGCACCCAGCTTATTATATCCTTTTGTCTCAAGAGCAATCCCAGGTCAAAAATTCCTCAGGCATTATCCTGCCAGAGCAGGATACAGGATGACAGTGGCCATTCTGAGGTCTCGTTCACGATAATGGTGAGAATATGAGCACCACTTGGCCAGAGCTGTGCCATCGCTGTGTTGCTGCATGCATCACCTCAGCGTATCCTCGCCGTAGCCTGAGGCAGGACAGGGGTTAGGAAGAGGGGTTTGCTCCAGGTCACACAACTAGTGAATAGTTGAGGCTGGATGACTTTGCCAACTTGGAGTTGGACACCGGTTAAAGTTTAGAAATTGCTTTCTCCGTGGGGCACTAGAGAAGGGTGTGGTTTGAGCAGATCTGAGAAAAGGAGAGGGTTCTTGGGTTGAAGCAAACACCATGTCACCTAGAATTAGGCACTGGGGCTTTGGGAGTAGGCAGCCTTTGCAAAAGTGCTTTGGGTGGGAGATTCCTGCAGGGGGGACTCCCGGGAATGAACCAGTGGAAAAATGGATGCAAAGAAATTGGCATTTGCCTTTCATGGCCCTGCCCTTGGCTTTGGGTGAGTCCACCCTGTAGGAGACACATGGCAGGCAGTCAGCAGAGGCCAAGATTGGGGGTGATTGTGCAGGGTGAGGCAGGGCCACACCTCACAGAGGTCTGGAGATGGCCCCTGTACATGCCACAGCTACCTCGCCCTCCACGGTGGATGGGCAGGGACTTTGCCACTGAGGACATGGCAAAGGCTAGTGCAGCGACACGGGACAAGTCAAAGCAGGAGCCAGGCTGGCCCTCTTTCTGGGCAGTAGCCTGCCCTCTTGTCCCCGCTCACCCCCAGTTCCTTCCTGAAGCAAGTAAGAGAAGCATTTTTGTCTTTCTTCCTTCTATAGACTTGGTAATAATGGGATGGTCTCAACCAAGTCAGGACTCCTCATCCCACCCTGCTCTGTATCCCTGAGTCCAGATCCCTTCCCCAGGCCTGGGACCTGGCCTCCTCAGGGACTTCAGCTACCCTGCTCCAGGGGATGCAGACAGTGGCCTCCCTGGCCCAGGCCTGGCAGAGGGTCAGCCTGAGCCCCACATCATGCCCAGGTGCTAGCTCCCTCCCCGCTCTTCCCCCACAGTCAGGTAGCTGGACAAAAAGGAATGATTGTTTTCTTTTCCTGGGTTCAGCTTCCCTCTGGAAGTTGTGACCCAGTTAGAAAATCAAACAAATAGAAAAATCTGACCAGGACCCCAGCTAAGGTCACAGAGCTTGGGCTTCTATCTAGGCCTTTGCCTCACAGCCCCTGAGTGAGTCCCGGCTCCCTCAGACACCAGGAGCGGACCTTCTTCCCTCTGTAATTGGTGATTTATTCCCCACTGACTTCCAAAATGGATTTGAGGCAGCTTCTTGACCTTTCAATAACATCGGCCCGACCTGAAATCCCCATCATAAAATAGGAGTGCTGCCGGTGTTCTACGCGGAGGCCCAGGAGTGGACACTCGCCCACCCCCAGCTCCACAAGTGGACTGACTGGCCTTTGACGGCGTGGCACCACGGAGCTGTCCTGCCCAGCCCTGCCCTGGAGCGGCCACTCGTCCCTGCTGGGAACTGGGAGTGACTTGGAAGCAGTTTCCCTCTGGATGCACTCCAAGAGCATGCTTCCCAAATTACCTTCAATCAAAAGGAAGATCACCAGGAAAACTGGGGCAAATTGTGATTTCTACTGTGGATAATTATAAATACCGGGATGGGTTGCCAATTGGCAAATAAACTCCTCTGGTGGAGTCTTGGATTAATCGCACCACCAGCGAGCCGACTGGCCCAGATCTCTCTCGATTGTCCTCATTTTTGGATCCCTTCTAGTCTCCTTCTCCCTCCCTCTTCCCTTTCTTCTTCCCTCCTCTCCTCCTCCACTCATTCTGTCATTCATTCATTCATTCACCAGACGATCCGATCCCTCAGCTTCTCCTCAGTGCTGAGCCCAGTCCATAGTCTAGGCACAGACATGATGGAATGGATTTCTCAAAACCCAGGCACAGCGATGAGGAGAACCGTCTGTGTTACCTGCTCCGAATGGAGAGAGAACAGCTTGATTGTGGCAGTTTTACTAGACCCCAGGCTCAGGGACGAGACAGAGACTTCTGGGGACATAAACAGGGAGAGGTTTTGGGGAAGCAGCAGGGATCTGTGGCCTAACCCAGAGCCAGCTCCAGCCAGCTCACCCAGGGCCTCCCTGGGAGGCCTCTGAGGGAAGCCTGGCCCCTGGGAATCTCTATCCCAGAAGCTGGGGCCAGACTCTTGTGTACAAACAGGGGGCTCGGTACTTAGGAGCGGGGAGGGGCAGGGAGCTGCCCTAAATGGCTGCCTGCTTTGGAAATTTCTATGCATTTGTAATAACAAAATTACCATAATTTGCTCGTTAACGCAGCTAGATCAGTCAAGCATTGTTCCATCTCAGGCGGGCGGGGAGGCCTAGCGCCTCTCTCTGCACACTCCACACACCCCAGCCAGCCTGCCAGCCCGTTAGAGCGCTAGAAATTAGCATGCAAATGGTCCTAATTCGGTGGGCGAGCTGTCAGGCAGCGCCTCTCCGGCCTCGTCTCTGTGAAGGCCCTGACAGCCCGGCTCCGGCGCCGGCCCACCCTCCTTGCTCCAGCCAGGAGGGGCTCCGAGGGGCACCTCCAGACTGACAGCTTGGCGGCCTCCCTCCCTCCGTCAGCGCCATCAGGCCTGGCGGCGGGCTCCCCGGGGAGCAGGCAGGGCCTGCCACCATGCCGGTGGAGGAGGTGGGCAGGCGGTGGGCTGTGGGGGAGGCTGGCCCACGCTTGGGGCCACCAGCCTTGGCTGGCCTGGGGCAGGGGGCCAGCGTGAGGGTGGCGTGGTGGCCCCCTGGCTCAGGGACTCTCCCAGCTGGTGGGTTCTGGGTGGCCCGGGGGACTTGGGGGCACCTTCTCCTACCTGCACATCCGCAAAGACCAGGTTCAAGTCCTGCTAAGCTCTCCCCCTTCTTTGTCTCCCAGGCCTGACTTAGCATACCCTGCCCTGCACCCAGAACCTCTGTGCACGGAATTCCTCAGGGTGGAGGGTGGGGGACTGGGTGGCGGGGGTGGCATGTGCAGGACACCGCAGCCCAGCACTCAGTACTCTTGGGCAGTGGAACTGTCCCCGGGTTTGCCAGGCTCTGAGGGAAGGCGGTTTCCTAAACATCCCTGGCCCTCGGTCTGTACCTTTGTGGGGGAGGGTGCACCGTGGCTTCTTCCAGGGATGTGGAGAGGGGCAGTGAAGGGGCTCTGCTTCACAACTGTGATGACATTTACTTGGATCTTCCCTGCTAACTCTCCATTCTCCCACCTGTGACGTCCACTGCTGCCCCACAAGGTCAGGTTGGGTTGGTGTTGTCCCAAGCCACAGAGGAGGGAGCTGAGGAGCGCTGGCTTCCTCTTTGTAACTTTTCTGAGCAGCAGCATCAGGATAAAGGCCCCTAGTCTTGATGAGCCTTTTGTTTGTTGAGTTGGAGTCTCTATGTTGCTCAGGCTGACCTTGAACTCCCATGAGTGTGTGTGTGTGTGTGTGTGTGTGTGTGTGTGTGTGTTTGGGGGTGGGGGAGGCAGTGCTGGGGATCGGACCCAAGCACACACACCACCCCCACATATGCTAGGCAAGTGCTCTGCCACTGAGCCACACCCCAGGCCTCAGAGCCCTGCGAACAGGAGACAGTGCAGGCCCAGAGAGCCAGATCAGGCCTCTGCCTGGAGTGCAACCCAGGCCTCACTCCTGAACTGTGCCGGCCTCCCTCAGTTCCTGCGAAGGGCGTGACCGTCCCACCTTGTGATGATTTATGCCTCCTGCTGTGCCTGACACATCCTTGGTACCAAATAAATGCAGGTTGAAAGGACAGAACTCAGGTGGGAGCAGGTATGGCTGTCTTTGAAGGTCTGCTGTATCTGTCTGTATGCTCTCCTCCTCGTCTGTGCCAGCAGAAAGCAGCAGCTACTGTGAGAGTGAGAGTTGATACCATAGAGCTTATCTTGAACCTTCCCTGAGGCTGTTCCCAGGCCACTTCTCAGGACCTTGTTCCTCCCTTCTCATAAGTGGATACAGCCTCCTGCTAAGATTCAGAGTTTGGTGAGTGAAGAGCGGGCTAGATCTCAATCTTCATTTGCCCAATTGGCTGGCTGCAATTGTGCAGTGAACAACCCAGCCATCCCTACATGGCTGTCCTGCCCGACCCCCATCTGTTTTTAGGGCATCTTATTGGGTCTTTTAGACCTTCAGCTAAGTGGAGAGGTAAAAACCCTGAGAAATTCAGAACCTCAGCTGCTTCTGGCTCCCTAGGGGAAAAGAGGAGGCCTCACAGCCTGAGTTTCTGCTGTGTGGCAGAATCACTCACCATGCAGCATGGAGCCTGTCTCGGGGCAGATGCTGGGACTGTTTGAGGAGCTGCTCCGAGTAGCCTGCGGCCTGAGCTAGGAAACAAGCCCACGAATGTGCAGGTGTGAACCCGCAGCCATTCAGCCTGCTGGACACCAAACACCTTGAGCCAGGGCTGGCTTTTCCTTCCCATGTGACCTTTTCCCCAGCTACCCTTTTGGCTTGTGTATTTAGGGTCATGGGAAGAGACAGACAGAACCTCAGGGTTCCAGGGAACCGACTTCTTAAATAGCTGCTGTTGGGCTGTCCAGAATGTCTTTTGAAGAGGAAAAGTTCTGCCAATCACAGGATCCCTGGCACTATGGGAACTTCTCAGAGGCACATCTGTTCCCACCCCAGGGAGCCCTGCTGGGGACTTCTGAAATTCCCCTGATGAGGCAAACTCCATTTCTGCTGGAGGAAGCATTGCCACAGCTCCCCCTAGTGGACAAGCAGGATGCCTCGCCCTGCCTTCCTGAGTGCGGCAGGACAGGTGCCCGTTTACCCAGCTTCCCCATCCATGCTCTCAGAATCCTACCACATCAAGGCAACCCTGCTGCGGCTTTTGTGATAGGCTCAGTGAGAGGAAGGGGCTGGCCCAAGGTCATGCAGAACCAGGAATAGAATCCAAGGTACTTTTCCTTCTACTCAACAGCCCCACCCTGTGAGCATCCTTGACTTTGGTCAGTTGATCTCTGCTTACATGGCCACATCCCCTTCGCAGTCCAGCGGTTTCCACTCTGTGGACAGGTCGATCTTTAAATCTCTATTTACAGTGGCCTTCCTCCCACCCTTGCCCCCTTCAGTCCTTCCCAACATGACAGCCTAGGTAGGCTGAGTCAGGCCATGTCCTTTGCTCACTCAGAGTACAAGCCACTGTCCTTCCATGATCGCCTGACCACTTCCCTCCCTAATCTCACCTCTCTCCCTCCCTCTCACTTCTCTTCTCCAGCCACACAGTCCTCCTTGCTGTTCTACCAACATACCACCCACACACCTGCCTCAGGGCCTTTGCACTTGCTGTTCTCTCTGCTTGGAGTGCTCTTCCCACAGATATTCACATTGCTAACTCTCACCTCCTTTTGCTTTTTATTCAAAAGTCACCTTCTCAGAAAAGTCATCCACTCTAGAATTTTACCTCCTCCCCAATGTTTCTTATTCTGTCTCCTGCTTTATGTCTTCTCCTTAACACACCATCTAGCATACTGTATGCTTTGTTTTAACTTAATTGTCTTGTTCATTGTCTGTAGCACTAGAACATAAGCTGACAGAGGGTGGGCCTGTTGTCTGTTTTTATTGGGGACTGTGTCCTCAGTGTTGAGCAGTAGGCACTCAGACAGTATCTGGGGAATGGACAGGTAAAGTGGACACACAGTGGGTCTCCCCAGCACACATGTGGGGCTCTCCCACTGCTCTGCATGTGTTCCCGTGGGTGGTGTCTCCACTCCTCCTTCCTTGTCCTCCCCAAGACATCTTCCTTTCCCAAAGCTGCCTTTTTGCCAGGTCTGTGGACTGGCTGACACAGAGGAAAGTGTCAGTTGAACAGATTTCCTTCAGCACAGCCAACTTGAGGGCAACCTCCTCACTGTGCTCCTGGGGAAACTGAGGCTTGGACAGGGAAGGCCTTGCTCCAGTAAGTTGGTGGTAGAGATAGGACTGCATCAGGGCTCCAGCCTTGGGAGTTGTGTGGACCGTGCTGAGGGGTGGTCCTATTTCAGCTCCCTCCACAGAACCCGTGCCTGGTCAAGCTCTCTGGCAATGGTGGCACCTGCCCCAATGTCCTGACTGGAGTCCACCCACATGAGCCAGCCTTTCTTGGTGGTTAGCCTGCAGTGGCCAGCACTCTTGGAGCTTTGCTTTCCTAGGGGCTCTACTTCAGGGGACTGACACCAGTGTTCCCCTGAGGATGCTGGGAAACTCTTCAGCGTGGATCAGTGCTCCTCAAACTTTGTCACTCATGTCACTGGGGATCATCTCACAGAGCAGATTGTGGCTCAGTAAGTCTAGACCAGCCCAGGATGCTGCGTTTCTAAGCATTCTCAGGTGAGGGTGATGCCACACAGCCTGAGGACCAGTCCCTGTCCACTGGCTCTCAAACTCACTGTGCACTGGGATTGCCTCCAAGTCTAGACCAGTAATACCTGTGAACTCCAGTCCCCGTGAACCATCTGGGGTGTGGCCTGGTATTCTGGAGTTTTCCAGGCTCCCAGATGGTTCCAAGGTTTGAGACCCACTGGCTGGGAACACTGCACATGGCTCCTGCCCCTGGGCAGCTCTGCAGTGGGGGACAGTAAAACTTAAAGAGGAAGAGATGTGTTGGCAGGGGAGGAAGGGTAAGGAGGGGTGGCACTCCCAGTCAGCTTTGGGAAGGAGAGCCCCAAAGAACGGCACAGGTGTAAAGACACTGAAAGAGGCTGCTGAAGCCAAGGCCAGCATCAGGGAGGGATGGAGAGCCCCAGAAGCCTAAGACAGGAGTGACCAAGAAAACCAAAGCAAGTGGCCACCCTGAGAGTCCCTGATCTTTGACCTCCCTCTTGATCTGGACTCTGATGGAAGAAATAACTCCCCTCCGTCCTGCCTCTAGTACTTGTCTCAGTGCCGGTCCCCAGCCACCCAGGGCGCAGGTAATTTATGTGTGTGTGGCTCCCTCCTGCAGACCGCGGGCTCTCCGTGGGCAGGGACCGTGTCTGATTCATCTCCCCCTCCCCAGCCCGGGCCCTGCTTGCTGGGGGCAGGAAAGGTGTACAGAATGAAGTGCGTTCCTGGGGCACAGTGGGGCTTGGAGCCTCGGTGCGGCCGAGTTGCCGGCGCGCCATGAAGCCGGCACAATGTGGGAGTAATTGTGGAGGTAAATCTTGTCTGGTCTCCTCGCAAACACTTGGTGAGGCATTCCATAAATATGTCAGCAGCAGCATTAAAATTTGATGGCAGGCGGTGCAGGTCGGGACTAGCACTGTGACTTCCCAGCAAGGTATGACACCTTCACCTCCGTCTCATTAGTCAGCCACGGGCGTTCAGGCCAGCAGAGCCGGGGGAGGCAGTTTCTTCAGAAGAGGACCCCTGGCTGCTCTGAGGAACAGGCCAAGGTCAAGGCCGCGGAAAAGTAAGTCAGCTCCGGGCCAGCCTTGAGCTGGAGGAAGGAGTCCCTATAGGCTTTGGGGCTATGTGGGGACATTACTGGGTCCCTGTACTGGAGAGTCCTGGTCTGGTGACAGGGGCTGGGGACTTGTTTCATCTTTGTAGTCGACCTGGTGGAAATTGTCTATTTGCCCACAAAAAAGACCTCACAGAACACTCTGAAAAGGTGGGTGGTTGGACTCTTGATTTAAACAGAGGGTCATCTGCATAGGAGTGGCGGGGGTGGTGGGGGCTGCAGAGCACAGTGTTCCTCAGCACAGAAAGAGCAGACACCAACCAATCTTGTCTTCCTACCATGTCACCATTGTCTACTTGGGGAAACTGAAGCTAAGTGAACCTGGAAGGGATGTGCCCAAAGCCACACTGTGATTGAGACGCAGTGAGATCAAGGGCCCTGACGCCCTCCTAGTGTGAGGCTTTCTTTCCTCAGTCAAGAATTTTAGACACTTCCCAGCTTGGGAGGCTGAGGCAGGAGGATTGCAAGTTCCAGGACAGCATCAGCAATTCAGTGAGGCCCTAAGCAACTTAGTGAGACCCTGTATCAAAATTAAAAAAAAAAAAAAAAAAATTTAAAGGGCTGGGGATGTGGCTCAGTGGTTAAGCACCCCTGGGTTCAATCCCTGGTACCAGAAAAAGAAAATTAGATACTTGTTGAAATATAAGAAATACATCTAGAACTATAATTTTTGTTTAAAAAGAAAAGCCCCAGTGTACCCATTTTTTCCAACAGTCACACAAAGGATGGAGGTAAATATGGAATATCCCCTTCACATTTGTATGACACTTTTTAATTCACAAAGGGCTTTGAAACGCATCAATATTTCTTATTCCTGTGAGTGTCCTAATAGCCACTGCAGATGAGGAGCTTATGTTCAGAGAGTTAAAGTGACTTCGCCCTACCACGAGGTGCTGGTGGGCTTTGACCAGGACCGACTGGCTCCATGTCCAGGAGTCTTCCACTGCCTCTCAGGTACCAAGCCCTCACATGGGAAGCCAGGGAGCACAGAGGACAGGAGGGGGGTCCCACAATCCTCAATGACCTGAGGACCTCCCCGTAACCCCACCTCTTGAAATTCCAGAGCACCTCCAGCAGCTCCATTGCAGGGACCAAGCCTTGAACAGGGGCCTTCAGAGGAGCCTTCGATATCCAGCTCTAGCACCAGGACACACTGCAGCCTGCTGGACTGGCTTTTTGCTTGGGATGAGCTGGGGACTCCCTTCTATGCACTTCAACACTTCAGAAAATAGCTTGGGCTGGTGTGTAGAACCCTCTAAATGTTTCTAGTGACCCTCTAAATGTTGAAGTTTGAATATCCTTTGAGGCCCAGATTGCAATCACTTCCTACAGGAAGCCTTCCTGGATACTTTAGCTGAATGAATGAATGTATCACAACTTTCACTCTGTTTCTGAATCCACTTGCCCTTTACTGCCACCCCCATGTCTTGTCTGGATCTAAGAATCACTTTCAATACAGGGAGTCCCCAGAGCATGGAGGCCTGGGTTTGTCTACTGTGTATCCCCCTGGAGTCCAGCACAGAGCTCTGAATGGAGTCAAGCCACCCTGAATGCCAAATGGAATGCATTGACTAAAATCAAGCCCATTGGGGCTGGGGTTGTGGCTCAGTGGTAGAGCGCTTGCCTAGCATGTGTGAGGCACTGGGTTTGATTCTCAGCATCACATATAAATAAGTGAAATAAAGATCCATCAACAACTAAAAAAAAAAAAGCCCATCACCAATAAAAGTAAAAAGATCCCCAAGTCAGAAATGTAATATAAGTTTTCTCCAAATGCAGTGTGTGTGGTCCGTGAGGAATCTTAGAACTTTGCGGAGTGGGGAGACAGTGTTACTTTCTACCACAACCAACTTTTTAATCATGCATTCCAACTCCAATGCTACTCTGAGTAGCTCCAAGAAAAGTGTGTTCTGACAGTTGGTTGGAATGAATCCAGCTTAGGCCGGATGCACAAGAACCTCGTGAGTTTATTAAGCATCCATCACGGATACGTGAGCTGGATTTTCTTGGGAATACAATTCAATGTTATCCCACCTGAATGTGGAACCTGGAGTCTAGAGGGTGAGGCTATGAGACGGGGGCTTCTGGTACCTCAAAGAAACTCTTCAGGTTTCCAGGATGAGCATCTTCCAGTGGTAAAATGGGTGCAGAGAAAAGGCTCTAAGAAAAACCTAGAACTTTCTTATCTTTCCAAGCCAGCTTTAGCCTGGTCTGGGCTATAACTACCAGTAATGTTTTTGCTCCTTCCTTTTTAAAGTTTTTACTCCTGTGCTCTTTTGAAGTGATCCAAAATTAGTGCTTTATTATGTGTCAGGGGAGGTCTGTCAAGGTCTGGGGTAGGCGGTGTGCCGAGCCCTTTGGAGACCATCCGTCCTGAGCCCCTCTTCACAAGTGGCACCTGCACTGTGGTTCCTGCAGCAGACCTAGCCCCTTTGCCTCTCTGTATTGTACTGGATTCCTCTGCAGGGATCAAGGACTCCTCGCACAGATTCCAGCACAATTCTTCCAGCATGAATTTCATGACCTGTTTCCATTCTGATTCTGACTGGGGCTGGCTCAAGGGACTATTGGGCACTCCTAGTGCTTACTCGGTCAGCATGTGTATTGGAGGCCGGGCCCTATGTTGGGGCTGGAAGGGGCTATCAGGGTCCATCTGTCACAGACGGTCAGCCTTGCTTCCTGGCCTTGAGGAGGATACAGACTCAACAGCAGGGGAGGCTAGATGGGGTCACAAATGACCCAGAGCCTGGCTAGAGAATGTAGTGATAGCCCAGGGTTGGGCAATCAGGGAAAAATGGGGAATGCCCTCAGCAGGACAGTTGATTCAGAAAGGCTTCCTGGAGGAGATAGTATTGACAAATTGGAGGTCTTGACAAATTGGAAACTGAACATGAGGAGGGAAAGAAGGTGGCATTTCAGATGAAAGGAACAACAGATGAAGAGGACCATGTGGCACACGCATGGGGAACACAGGTCGTGTGGAGCCCTGGGACCTGGCACAAGGCAGGAGATAGTGACTGGGAAGGTCCATGGTAGCAGACCTGAAAGGCCTTCAATCGTGAGCCTTCTTGGGTGTTGGTCCTAATGAGTGTGCCACTTATGGGCACTCCAGCCTGGGTGTACCAATGCTCTAGGAGCTGGCATGCCAGATGCTGAGGTCTCTCTTGTCTGACCCCCACACAAAAATCAGGTGTTACCCAGCACCCTGTGAGTCTGCAGGGATCATTTGCCTATTTTCCTGCCCACTGTTTGCTTAGATACTGACAGGAGGGGACAGAATTTTGGAATAAGACCACAGCAAAACAGTGTATGAACAGTGGACCAGAACTGATTAAAATATGCCACAGATAGCCACAGTCTCTGGTGGAGATGCCTACAACGGCCAGGCAGGCCACAGGATAAAAGAAGTCAGCCTTGTGGCCAGGACAAGATAGAAATTGCCTGGTCTGTGACTAATGACACACTGTTCCTTCAAAACACTGGACAGCCATCAATCTGTGTCGATGGACATCATGTGGCCCAAAAGCTCCAGTTCTTGCCTCTGATGGACTGTCAGCTGGTAGATGTGGGGGTACCCTGTGGCCTAGGGCAGGGGCACTGTCAGGCAGCAGGGAATCACCAGAGGTTCCCTACATTAAAGTTTTCATAGGTGGAGACAAAAGGAAATGGGCATAGCAGCTTCTTCTTTACAGAGGACAAAACTGAGGCCCAGAAAGGTCACTAAGCTGCCTCACAGCTGGCCAGTGACAGAGTCTCACGTGGGTTGGCCCTGGTCTCTACCCAGTGTCCCTGTGACCTACCCAGTGCTACTCTTCAGCCACAAAGTCTATGGCTCTCCCCGAGAAACAGAAACGAGAAGCATTGTGTATTCTCCCCCTCATGCTCGCCCTCTCTCTTGGTTTTTCTCTTCCCTGTTTTTCTGAAGGCCTTCATGGCTGGCCTGAGCTGGTGGGAGAAGAGGTTTTTCCCAGCGATGGATCGATGTGCAGTGTGCTGGGCTGTCGGGGTTGACAGGGCTGACCTTTACTGAGCTCAGGTTTTCATCTCCCTTTTGGGAGCTCAGGAAGGTCTTGTTGTGTAGAGAGGGAGGGCGAAAAGCCTCGGCCTTCATGGGCCCAGGCTGTGGGCCTTCCTGTCTATAGTGAAGACGGGAGGGGAAGCCTCCTGCAGGTCGTTTATATGAATCTTTTCCATGCACACCATTTTCACAGATGAGAAAACTGAGGCTTGGTGAGAATTGGCTTGCTCAAGCTCATTCAGAGGGCCCCAGAATCCAGAGTGTATGTATATATACATTATGCATATTATGTATACCCATATATGTATGTATCCTGCCTATATGTACATTATAGATAATAGTTTAAACTATTGAATATAGTGCTGTGTGGATGTATAGATCTATTTGTTAAATAGACATGTTGTGAAAGGCCATGGTTTTGATCACACAAGTCATAGACAGTTTTGTGCAGCAATGCCCGGTACCCACTGACCCCCGATCTGCTGCACGTGACACTTCTACAAAGCCTCAGAGAGAAGCTGAAGAAATTTCATGGCCCTGTTGAACTCTTTCCATCCTCCTCCTCCTCCTCCACAAAGATTTTCTCTCCAAGCCCAGTTTGACTCCTTCAGAAATAGAACTTGGCTGCGAAGTCACTTTGAAAGACTTTCTGTATGTTAATTACAGCCGGCCAAGGTCTCGAGCAGAGGTGGGAGCCCACCATCTGCAGATGGGGTCGGCCCCCAGCGCGCTCTGCAAATCCCCATCATCTGGCAGGTGTCGTTTTGGGTTAATTAAGAGCTACACTGAGCCCGTTTACCTGTCACTTCTGAGAATTTTAGAAAACTGACTTTCTTGCCATCTCAGAGCTTTGAGCGAAGGGGAAACTGAAAACACCTCCGATTCTGGTGAAGCTCCTGTTCCTGGAATCTCCAGGGTAGTTGCATTCAGCACAGCTTATCACAGCCCCCCGAAACTTTTTATTTTCATGTTATCACATTGGTCTTTATAGTCAGCTCTTCTGTATTGGGAATACAGTGCTGTTTGGGAGAACCCCATGTTTATCCTTGGTTTCTTAAGCCTCTGCTTTCCTTCTTAGTCTTTGAGAAAATAACATACATTCCTCCAACTTCTTTGTTTAGTGGCTCTGTGGCAGAGGTTTGAGGTGGGACTCAGTTGGCCGGTCAGGAGTCTCAGCAAGTCAGGGTCTGGGCAGAAGTGCTGACCTCAGAGCTCTGCATGCATGGGAAGATGACTCAGATCCCCAGAGTCGGGTTCTCATTTGGTCAGATGTCTCTCTTCTTCATCACAAGACAACTTTCTCTCTTGGGAGTGAGTTAATGTTCTGTAACTTGGTAGGGGTTTGCTTTACCTGGGTATCATGCATTTTTCAAAACACCATAGTACCCTGAAGATTTGTGCATTTCATTATGTGTAAATTTTATATCCAAAGAGAAAAATTTGTTCATTAAACAAATAATGAACTTCAGATAATAATATGCATGCTGAAGTACTTAAGGGAAAATGTACTGATACTTGCAATTTACTTGGAAATGCAAAAAATGGAGACATATGACAAGCACAAACAAAAATTTATGGCAGAACCAGGTGGTGGCCTTACAGATGTCCCTCTAACATCCCTTCAGCTTTTCTGTCTTGAGAAGGAGTATGGGGAGCACTCCCTCTGCTGAGCTTGATATCTCCACCATCAGTGAAGAGAAGGTTCATATTGCTCCTCACACAGGTTTACAAAGATCATCTGTAACCACAAAGTCACTTGGTCTTCTCCACAAGCTTAAAAAATAGGGACTTCCCTTTCCTCCATTTTACAGATGAGGAAACTGAGGCTTAAGAGGTAAATCCACAATCCCAAAGCCACACAACCTATAAGCAGCAGAGCCTGGTCTACAGCCTGAGTCTGTGTGACTCCAGAGGCCATTTTCTGTCTTCTCCTCCAGGATGAGCAGCTCTGAACAAGAGTGGGGGCTGGAGCACATCCTGAATGTGACCCTGGGCAGCCCTCTATTCTCAGTCCTGATGACAGTAGCCAAGGACTCCCATTATGAACCATTTGCTGGTCCCTCCTCCCTGCCTTTGCACATGCAGTGGCCTCTTCTGGCCTCACCACACCTTTCCCTTCTTCAAACAATACCAAGAGCTGCTGCCACCCCCTGTGTCTTGAACTCAAGATAAGATTGATTCAAACCCTTGTTTGCCATCTCATGGAAAAGTCTGATGTCTTCCCCGAGAATTTTGCAACATCTCCAGGTGGAGACTCATTTTCCCATGCTCACCTCTGGCTCAGGCTTCTTGGGCTCCATGATCTATACTGTTCTCTAATTAAATTCTTTCATCCCACCCAACCACTTCCTCTGATTTTCATGTGGGGAGAAAACAGCAATGCCAGCCTTGGAGTGTTGTGTTAGTCTGTTTTCTGTTGCTATAACAAAATACCTAAGAATGAATAGTTTGCGAAGAAGAGAAGTGTATTTTGGCCCACAGTCTGGAGGTTGGAAAGTCCTAGGCCATAGCAGTGATGTCTAGCCAGGACATCATAATGTGGCAGAAGGCGAATGGGCACTTTATAATAGCCCATTCTCCTAAGAAAGGTGTTAACCCCTCTTAATGACCTGATCACCTCTTAAAGACCTCCATCTTTCACAGAGCTACAATGACAATCACATTTTGACATGAGTTTTGGAGGGGACAAACTATTAGCAAGTGTGTAGCAGGCTTTGTGAATCTATGGGAGGTGGGCAGGGGCTAGGTTAAACTCCCAACAGACAATTTAAGATGGGAACTTTCTTTGAACTTTCTCTTCTTAAACATCCCCCCTGCCCACCATGGGTTGTGTGCATCTTTAGTTCCCACAGTTCAGTTCCTTCCATTTTCTTAGTACAGCACTTAACTCTTTCCAACTTTACTCCTGTACCCAGAGTTTGGCTTCCCTTTGCATATCCAAGAATGTAGCGAAAGCTCAAAAATTCCTTTTAGAGCTTGATCCAGTTGTTAGAGGAGGGTATTTCTTTTTCCCACCTTCTCCAGTCTCTTTGGCATGGGGAAAAGATAGGTTTGTTCTTCCAGGAACATTATATCATTTGTCTCTCACCATCCTGTGATGTAGGTGCTTGTCTTAGTTCACTTCCTGCTGCTATGACTGAATACTTATAAACAATAAAGTCTGATTTAGCTCATATTTCTCAAGGTTAGGAATTTTGAGGTTGGGTGGTGGCATCTGGTGAAGTCCTACTTACAAATGGGGACTCTACCAAGTCCCAAGATGACAAAGAATATCATATAACAAGATAGAACTTCATCATCTTATAAAGATATAGACCCATTGAATTAGGGTTTCACCCTTATGATCCCACCCTCATGACCTCCTTTAACCTTCCTTATATCCCAAAAAGTCTGAAATACCTACAAATACCATATTTTGATTAAATTTGCACCCTCTTAATACCTCATAATGAAGATTCAAGTTTCAACTTGAGTTTAGTGGGGACATTCAGACCAGAGGCTCATATTCAAGATGAGGACACTCAGCCCAGAGAGGTTCAATCATTTGCCCAGGCCCACACAGCCAGTGAGTAGAGGGACTTCTGTGTCAGTCAGTGTCTGTCCTATGTGTACCCACTTTCTTTCTGAGGAGGGCCCATGTGCTGTATACCTCCCACTGCCCACTGAGTGACAGCCACCTAGGCACAAGCTGGCACCCCAAGCAGGCCTCATAGAATCTTTTCTATAAATGCAATAAGAATATGTTTCCAATTTACGAGGTAGGCATTTTTGAGAAATGCCCAAAGCATGGATCAGTTGGTGGAAAGAGGTGACGAATGCTGGGCAATATCTTTGTTCTTTGTGCTGGGAAAAATCTTTAGAAAAGGCATTTATTGTATGATCTTTGTCTTGGGCCTTCTGGCTGCACCTCTGGAGGCCCCAGCAAAAGCCAGAACCAGGGATTTGCATTTTTTTGCCCTGTGAATATCATTCCTGCTCTTGAGGAAGATTTTGTGCCTATTGATTGTATGGCTATGTCACCACCTAAGCTGTGTCCCCTCTCGCCTGTGCTGTGGCAGCAGGACCACAGGTGGATCTCCGGGACCCCAAGCTTACTCTTCCAGCCTGTCCACCAACTGCTACCACTCCCTGGCCTGTAGCGTTGGCTGTCCCAGCCACAACAAGAGGAAATGCTAACATCCTGTCCCATCCTGGCTCTGCTCTACAGCAGCCACACAGGAGGTCTGGCTACTCGGGTCACACCCTGACCACCTAGCCCCAGACCTCTGTTTGGCCTGGGGTGCCTAGCTCCCTGTGCTCTCAAAGTCCTACCCATCCTTTAAGGCTAGGCTCATAGCTCCCCTTCTCCCCAGAGGTACTCCCAGGCCTCTGGCTAGACAAACCTCACTTTTCCAAACAGCTTTTATGAGGTTTCAGCAAAGAAGGTGAGTGCCCCTCAGAGGATGGCAGTGAGTTCAGACAGGGAAAATGAAGCAAAGGACTAGACCCCCCCCTAGAGCTCAGGGACCCAGGATCAGGTGGGGCCCAGAGCAGCTGTGAGGGCCAGGAGGAACAACCCTGTGGTAGCAGAGTAGAATCAGGCTCAGCAGACAAGAAGGACCTTTAGACAGGACTTGGACTATTCTGTCCTTTTACAAATGGGGAAACAGAGGCCCAGGTGGGAAAGTAGTGTCATTGAGGCAAGAGAGCCCTGTGCTGGGAGACAGGAGCCTGGATCCCCCAACCTGGGCAAGTCTCCCCACCCTCTGCAGGCTCCATTTTCTCACATATGAAGTGCAGTCAGTTGTACCCATCTTGTGAGCTTCACAGAATAGTCAAGAGCATTACATGAGATTCTGGATGCAAGGAGGTCTTGGGGACTGATACAGGGTCATTGTCATCGTGGGGTGGCATTTGCTGAGCCTTCACTGTGTGCCAGGTACTCTGTTCATGTGGCCTCTACAAAAACCACATGGTCTTTACAACAAGCTTTCAATTGCCCTATTTAATAGAGGAGGAAATTGTAGCACAGGAAGATTGAGTGGCCTGTTGGGGGTCACAAAGCTGGGAAGAGACAGACCCAGGATTTGAATCCACACTGGCTCCAGGACCCTTGTTTCCAGCTTCTGTGCCAAACTGACTGAGGCCCATGGGATCCAGTGGTAGCTTGTGGGTTTGAACCTCCTGTGATCTACTGCTTCCCAGTAAGCTTTGTGGCTTGGATAGAATAGGAATGTAGATAGCTTCCTTGGTGATTGAAGACCTGGCCTCCCCATATCTCATGGGGTGAGGGCTCCCTATACTTAGCCAGCTTCCTATCTAGCACTTCAGATACTCTGGCACCGTACATATCAGGTCCTCAATAGGAGGTTGGACCAGCCCCTGGGTCAGCCTCATGCCCTGGAGATGGTCAAGCTCCCCTTATCTAGAGTGCACCAGTCTTCTAGGACATCTCATAGAGCAGGGGCCCCAGGCTGAGGTTGCCTATCATATCACAACTCTTAGCACACCATGGCGGGGGCAGTAGGTTCATTTGCTCCATTGAGGGGCAGGATGGTATGGTAGGCAGTGAAGTCAGAGAAATTGGTTTGAATTCTGGCACACAGCAGGATATACCCCTGACTATGGGGACAAATAATGGAAGTAATACTAGCCATCACCTGAGTTAGAGAAGTCTGCTCTGGTAGTATATCTCTGGTTGACCTAGAAGCTCCCATTTTTTATCCATGCATTCATTCAACAAATAGTTTTCCATGCCTGCTTGATGCCAGGCCTTGTGCTGACGGGTGGGATAGAGACATGGACAAGTCTCTCTGTTCCCCAAGGAGCCTATAGCCTAGTGGAAGGGGCAGGTAATTAACAAGGTAAGCATGATAAACAGGACAGATCGGAGTGGGATGCTCTCTATAGAGAAAAATAGAGCAAGAGAGAGGAATGGGGTGGTCAGGGAAGGCCTCATAGTAGGGTCTTGCCTGAAAGAAAACTAGAAGGAGTAGAGGAGGGAACCATGGTGACATCTATAACAGAAGAAGCCAGGAAGCTACGAGAGGTCCATTGAGTACCCTCTGTCTGTGGGGGCTGGCATACAGATAGAGGAGTCACAGAGGCCAGACACCCATGCCCCAGGATGTTCATCCAGGGCAGGGAAAATCTGGTGCTTGGGGCTGATACAGCAAACTGGGTCTGCCTAGGGAGAGGCAGGAGAGGGACTTCCAGGGGAAGAGGTATCCCAGAGCCTTGTCACTAATACTATAAGGCCAGGCAAGTGGGGATGGGGTGGAGGGTAGTGATCCTGAGTTAGATGCATCCTCTAGAGGAGTTGGGAGCTGTTTTTATGGCCCCCTGTAGGCCTCTAGGAGCCAGTGCCAATTTGGGGATGGACAACATGTACAAAATGAACACAGTCCCCGCCCACCCCAGTGGACCTGAGACTTGCACTTTTGGGGGCTGGAGATCAGGGAGGCTTCCTGGAAGAAGCAGCAGCAGACTGGACCTGGCAGTAGGAAAGATGTTGCTAAATATAGATGGCCTTTGCCACGGTAGCCTGATGCCCCAGGTCCAGGCATGGTGCTGTCAGGAAGTGCCTCTGAAATAGCAGCTCCACAGGCACCCAGAGCCAGAGGGGAGAGCGGTGTCCCTTCTCTATGTCTCTGCTCCCCCACCCTGCCCCTGAGGAGGAGGAGGAGGCGGCTCTGTGGTGTGATGGATATGCTGAGGCTGGGCTGCTGCGGCCCAGCACTGTCACCATGCTCTCCCTCCATATGCCAGAACCTGACACCCTGACCACTGAGGCATAAAAAACAGAGAATTGGAAGGCTCAGCCTGTCAGGCTGGGAGTGGCCCCCAGAGAGGCCTGAGGAGGAACGCACGTGTGTGTGTGTGTGTGTGTGTGTGTGTGTGTGTGTGTGTGTGTATGCACGCACTCTGCCTGTGTGCCTTGGAGGTGGGAAGAGGCTGACTGGTCCCAGTAGCAGGGAGGGCTGGCCCCTCGGCTTAGCCTCACTGTTGGGCCCCTACCTGGCCAAGCCCCATGGGCCACACATTTGGGTTTAGGCCACAGGAGAGAGCATTGCTCTTGGTTCTGAGTTCTGGTTGGCCCCTTCTGGAGACTCTTGCCCTTTGGCCTCTACAGATCTCTATGGGGGTGTTGTGGAGTCATGCTCATGGAGCTGTGTAAAGCCTGTCATCTCCAACAGAGGAGAACCCTGTGCTCTGCACCCAGTAGCTGAAGAAAACCACTCAACAACTGACTTTCCATGCCCTGCCCCAGGGCCTTTACTGGACACACCCTCTGCCAGGCACAGGGGCACCCAATGAAGGGTCAGGGCCCAAGCCTGACCCCTGGGGACCCTGGCCACAGAGTGAGACAGGCAGGCCATGGTGGTTGCGACAGCAAGACAGCAAGGGTGTGGAGGACAGGATTCAGGCTCCTGCCTCTGACCTGGCTGCTGGTAGGATACCCTCCTGGGGCTGTTGTGTACCCAGGAAAGAGCCAGATGCAGTACACTGTTCTTTAAGCTGGTGGGCCAATCCTCGGGGTATCCCATGCTACCTCCCATCCTGGCACACCTCATAGTACCTGCCTGAGCACACCAAGAGCCACTGACAGCTGCCCCAGAGTGCCTAGAAGACTCCATCTGCATCTACAATGAGAGGGTCTGGGTTTATGTCTCATCCCTGACTACAGGAGGCTCTACAGGCAGCCACCCCAGCACTCACAGGCCAGACTGGAGTTGAGGTTATGGGCCGTGAAGCTGAAGCACTCCAGGTTCTGGAGTGGCCTCAGCCAGGACTGAGAGCATGGTGATCTAGGGCTTTGTGCTTGGGCAGGTGTATCAAGGCCATTTTGTGAGTCCCTCAGACTTATAAAATGGGCCAATGACCCCCAGAACACCTGGAACTTGGTGGCTCCATGGTGCCAACATGAGAATGCTTTTCACTCCCAGGATACAAAGGGCTTTAGGGGGAAATAAACAGTGACAAGGCTGGCTGCTCACTTAATAAGGATGTGGCCCCAACCTGCCTTTATTGGTTATAAAAAGTACCTGAAGCTTATATCGAAGGCAAATGGCACCAGCACTCAGGCTGGCTGGGACTCAGGGCTTTTTCCAAACTTGATTTGATATTTAGTTCCTGTTTCTCTCTCCTCCTCCACCTACAGGGAGTGAGTTTTCCGGGAGTCCCTATAGCCATCCTCAGTATTCCTCGTACAACGACTCCTGGAGGTTCCCCAACCCGGGGCTGCTTGGTGAGTACTGGCAGAGGTCTGCCAGGGCCCTGGGCCATGGGCTGCTGCATCTGAACCTTCTCATTGGGCCAGGGTCCCTCGACATCTTGAGCTTTAGTCACCAAGGTAGGGTGGGTAGCTTGCCCCACACAATGGAATACAGGGGTTGCATGAGGCCCTTAGGGCAGTAACGCCACTCTTCTCATGCTCCCATTCCTCCCCAGGATTCTTGGGGGGTTGGGGGAAAATGTCATAGAAGGTGAAGAGAATAAAAAGACACTGAGGGAGAAAGAAGGTAGGAAAATTCCCTGCCCATGAGGAACTTGTATTTCTTAAGAGCCATTAAAATATGGTGAGAACTCTCTAAATAAGAGGTAGTAAAGATATAAAGTTGGATAGATCAGTGGTGGCTTCCTGGAGAACTGTCTTGCTAAGGCCTACTGATGGATTGGTGATGTCTGCCATGGATGGCAGCAGTGCCAGTTCCTTTGGAAGCTTGCTGTTTTATGGCTGAAGGCCTGCCAGGCAGAGCTCAGCTAGTACTCAACTCCTGCCCAAACTTCAAATTGGCAGATTGTCCAAGACTGGTGCCAGTCTGATTGTGAACATCATCAATGTTTTAGGGTTCCTCTAAGATCAAGCAGGACTAACTCAGCCCTCAAAAGTAAGAGTCTTTTGTTTTGCTGACATAAACTTACATAAAACCAGCTGGTGAGTGCCAACTGGAACTTGAGGAACTCTAAAGCGGAGACCCTGGGTTATAGATGTCACTTTCCACCTGTGGTTGGAGCCTGCAGGCAGCAACACTGATCCCTCCCCAAGGTCAGCTGAGAATTTTCCACTTGAAGGAGCAAAAGGTCAGACATGGGCCCTCTGAGACCACTCTGGTCTGTCTGTCCAGCTTAACAAGGCCTTTTTAAGTGAGAGCCTGTTAATTCCCTGGATCCTTAATTATTTCAGGACTGAGAAACATAGACTTCATCAGAAAAGCAATAACCTGAGGTCTTCAAACTCAAGTTGATAAAGCATAGGTCTGTGAAGGAAGTCCTGAAGTCTTAGCCTTGATCCCCTCCCAAACCTGGTTTAGTGATTAGGACAGACAGACAGCACAGACACTACCTCGCTCTTGCTACCAGCATTCCATGTCCTTGGGGCCTTGGGCTGCCCAAAGCATTTTGGCATGTCATGCATAACTGTGGATGAAATGAGGCACATTGCCAATTAGTGCTGCGGGTCTCTGTGCAGGGGAGAATCCCAATCTCAGAGAAGCCTGTGAGCTTCTTACTAACTATAGTTTCCCTGAGGACCTGAATCTGCAGATTGATCTCAGACTTGTTTTTTGATTTGGTCAAAATCATTTCTAAGTATTGAACAAGGGTCTCACTTACCTGATGGTTTTCTCTGAGCTGACCAGTTGTCCATCTCAAGGACCAGAAGGTATGGGCCAGCTCTGGTCTCCCTGACCCAGTGTCTTCTAGCAAGGGTGGAGGCAAGTGGGTGAGTCCTGTGCCAAGAAGTCCCTCCCTAGAAATCTTCCTCAGACAGAGCCCTGGTCCCAGTTCTAAGAGACAACAGGGAATGGCTCAAAGGAGGCCTGGGCAACAGTATGGAGCAGTGGCTCCTTCTGATGAGGCTTTGACTCCAAGGAGGTCACATTGACCCAGGGCTTCCATTTTTGCCTGCCTAGGGGGACACATGGAGGCTGAGATCCAACCCACATAGGACACAAAGTCCTGCCCAGAAGGGGCACCTTTTTCTGATTTTGCATCCTGTAGGTTGGCAGTGGACTTTATTTTTTTGCCTGGAAATTCAAGAGGTAGAGAAGTGAGGACAAAACTGCTGAGGCAGGTGTGACAAAAGGATGGGGTTGCAGGTGGGGTGGTCTGTGGAGTGTGCACAAATGGGGGACCTTGAATGCCAGGCTGAGAAGCTGGCAACTGACTACATGGGCTGCTGGCTAGGTGTCCAAGGAACCAAAGCGGGTGGCTGCACCACTTCTGAGGCTTTTGCTGTTCCAACTGGGGAGAAATCGAGGTCACAGCCCTAGTTGTTAGTCCCTGATTTGGGGAAGATGAAGGCTCTGTCCCAGAGAGTTCACTGGGGGAATGAGGGAGCTTTTGGCAGGCGTGTCTGTGCTGGGAGGTGCTCAGGGCCATTCGGGGGGCTGGAGATAGCGTGAGGAAGAGGAAGAGGAATCAACACCCCATTTATTGCGCTGGGCTTGTAGCTCAGTGGCAGAGCATTTGCCTATCATGTATGAGGCACTGGCTTCAATCCTCAGTACCACAAAAAAATAAATAAAATGAAGGTATTATATCCATCTACAACTACAAAAATATTTTTAAAAAACCCTCCATTCATCTAAATGAGAACTTGCTAATGTATCCAGCACTGGGCAAAACCCGTCATTTGGGTTATCTCATTTGGTTCTTTCAACAATGCTATGGAAAACATATTATCATCAGATGAGGAGAGTGAGGCTCAGAAGAGTTAATTCACACGAGGTCACAGCATGCAAGTGGCAGAATGAGGACTCCACTGACTCCAGAGCCTGTATTCAGAGGCAATATATGATGCAGTTTTCCGATTGTCCCTAATTCAGTCAGAATATTACAGCTTGGAAATAGACCTCATTCCTATGTAGAAACAGGCCTGAGAGTTTTCAGCACTCAAAGATTGTATGTGATGAGGGGAATGGTCTATTTTAGTATCTGTATCTGTCAGACTTGTGTTACAAATTCTGGTTTAAGGGGAAAAAACAGATTAAGGAACATTAGGGGCTCCAAGAATCATGGGGGGTAGGCATGGGACTCACAACCAGGAACACACCCAGCCACCCTACCAGGGCTTTTCTATTGCAAACATTCCCATGCTGCTGGTTGGTACCCCCATAGCCACTTGCTCTCTGCTGCAGCTTTCTCAGGGTGCCCCATCTTAAGCATCACAAGCTCTGCCCTGCTCGCACCCAAAGCTGGGGCTCTTTGCCATCCACTCCCAACCAATGGAGTTTCTAGTCCACTTCCTCAAGTTGCTCCCTTTCCATTAAAAGTCACATTCAAGAAGCTCATGGGCAGAGCCCACATAACGCACAGCCTGGAAAGGCCTCTTTCCAGTTTGCAATGCTGTGCCCAGGCAGCAAGGGAAGCTGGGAGGATGCACTCAATGAGGCAGGTCTTCTGCAAAGGAAACTGCAAACACAGGAGGAGTTCAAAGCTTGTGGGGCAGCTCCAGGCATAAACAATGGCCCCAGGATTGACCTGAGTCAGGCCATCAACCAGTCTGGGAGTTGGTTGGCTCAGGTGTAAAATGAGGAGAGTCACCGTGGTGACCTTTTCAGGAAGGCACTGAACATGATGCTCTTCTTGCATGTGCCCTGAAGCTAGACTTATGGCTTCTTTGACAGGAGGGTGGGGGATGTGCCAGGGGCCAAGGGTATGGAAACCTGTCCTGTGGTCCATGGTGCTCCTGCAGAATCAACAGGAGTTGTGGGCATAGGTGAGCCCCTGCATGCATGCGTGTGCGGGCACACACAAGTATGCTCACAACCATCCACCATTTGCTCTCAGAACCTGGCACATGCTGCCTACACTTTGGCTAGCCTGGTTGAGTGAGGCCTCTTCACCGAGTGAGGACCTTCAACGCCATCAAATGAAGGCAGAAGACACATTGCACCACCTTCTTAGGAGAACTTTCCTCCCTGTGTGCATGCCCAGTGGGGGAAGCTGTGACTCAGCATCCCATCCTGTGGGTCCCCCCAGGCTGATAAGGACCAGGGGGCAGCCAGGGCTGGCGGAGAGAAAGGGCGGCTGCGGTCAATTAGGATTAGAATAGGAGTGCCTTGGCTGCTGTAAAGGGATTAGAGAGGGAGCCAGCCCGGAATGACTGTGTCAGGAAGTAAATTGATGATAATGTGAATTAGAGAGGAAAAATGACAGAAGAAAGGACAAGTTTATTCTAGATGGAGGTCTAATGGGCACCAGGAAGACAGAGCGCTTTGTGAGGTGATGTTTTCATTTTTCACCGTAAATGCAAACTCTCATACAAGGTGCTCTAGACAGTTGGTCTGGCCAATACCGGGCTCTGGGAGGGGGTGAGCCAGTGCAGGGGGCCAGAGGTGGCTGGCTGGGGAGCTGGAATACAGGCCAGGAATCTGCTGGGAACCTTATCATCCACTTCCTATCCCTTGCCACCCCCTTCGTGAGGCAGCCTCTATGTTGCTGTTGTTGTTTCTTTTGATACGTTATTAGTTGTTGATGTGCATTTATTTATTTATATGTGGTGCTGAGAATCGAACCCAGTGCCTCACACATGCTAGGCAAGCACTCCACCACTGAGCCACAACCCTAGCCCCTCTGTGGTTTTTCTGCCCTTGTACCATGCCAGGCCTACAGGGGAGACTCTGTTCACACACATACCCCTGTCCCCTAGGCTTGTCCTCAAGCAGAGATGCAGGGCTGGCACTGCAGCTACTCTGTAAGAGGCTGTCCTGACGCTGTCTCTATCCCACAGAAGGAGGAGCAGAGGAAGGCAGATAGGTATCTGAGTCAGGTCTCCAGGTGGCTGGGCAGGCAAAAGAAATATGTCTCTGGGAATTCTTAGGCATGGGATTGGTGTGCATGCCTCCCAGGCTGTTTCCACTGTTGTCCTGCCCCTAAAGGCCATGCTGCCTCCTTGAATGGCAGGAGGAGAGAAAAGTGTATCTGCTAGGGGGAGCTGAGTTTAGAGTGGAGGCGATGCATGTTAAACTGCTCTCTCAAGCCACCTCCTTTGGTTACATACTAGCTCTATGACTTTCTTAAAATCTCTCTGAACCTTCTTTTTCTCATCTATAAAATGAGTATGATAATAGTTCTTACTTGATAGGATTGCTGTGGAAATTAAGAGTTAACAGACATGGCCGGGCACAGTGGCACACCTGTAATCCCAGGAGCTCAGAAGGCTGAGGCAGGAGCATCATGAGTTCAAAGCCAGCCTCAGCAATTTAGTAGGCCCTAAACAATTTAGTGTGACCCTGTCTGTCTCTAAATAAAATATAAAAAGGGCTGGGGATGTAGCTCAGTGGTTAAGTGCCCGAGTTCAATCCCTGGTACCAAAAAAAAAAAAAAAAAAAAAAAAAAAAAGTTAATAGACATGAAGGGCTTAGAAAAGTGACAATCCACAGTACTCTCATATCCTTATTTTATGGTCACAATAGCCCCACTGTGACCCCCTATTACAGATGAAGAACAAAGTCACATGTTCAAGGTTTTACAGCCAAGATACGGTAGAGCCTCACTGGCAAACCCCAGGTCTCAGCCCCCAGTTATGGTATCTAGGAGAATCACCAGATTGGTTTGGATTGGAGTGGGTGAGTTTCAGAATAAATAAGAGTTGTCTCATCTGGGAAATTAAGAGGCTTGCTAGGGCTGGGGTTGTGGCTCAGTGGTAAAGTGCTTGCCTAGCACATGTGAGGCACTGGGTTCGGTCCTCTGCACCACATAAAAATATTTAAAATAAAGGTAGGGTTAGGATTAGGGTTATTGAATTATGTAAAGAATCCTGAGATAGGGGAAGACAGACTGAATCCCCGGCCAGGAACTGGCACTTATGAGGCTCTGTGGCTTTGGGCATGTGATTTTGTTTAGTGACTGTCAATTTCCTCACCTATAAAAAGAGGAGACTGGCCTAGTTGCTCTAACTTTGTGGTTATGAGACCAGCTGATGCCCTATTCCCCCAGCTCCTCTCACCCCTGGGGAGGAGTTTTAGATCAGAGCAGATCTTCTGGAAGCCATACACAGACTGCAGAACTGAAGAAAGCAGACCAGAGGCAGTGGGAAGAACCTAGCATGATGTGAAGGCCCCCATGGCTCTGTCCTGATGTCACAGGAAGGGCCTGCACCTGCACTTTTACATACACACATTCCCAGTCACTCTGTCTTCCAAGCCCAGCCCAACTCCACTTCCTCCAGGAGGCTGACTTGCCAGAACAGGTTGTGTTTCCCTAGAGCTTTTTTCTTAGAGCTCAAATCCTCTTCCTGACTCAACATCAGACTGGGTCAGGCTGATGATTAACATTTTTTTCCCCAGCCCTGCACCCAACAGGGTCAGGAAAGGAGCAGTAAATAAGTTAGTGAGTTCCTGAATGGATGAATGGATGGCAGGGAAGCTGAGGGGGTTCTTCACTACTGTTTGCTCACTCAGTGCTACTGTTCATTTATACCAAAACCCCAGCTAAACTGGCCAGGCTCCAGGCTGGGAACTGGGGACAGACGCCAAAAAGATCAGAACCCAGCTCCTGCCTTTACAGAACTCTCCACCCTGGAATGGGGGAAGTACAGAAAAAAGTAGTTGTAGTGTGTGGCCCAGGCTTTTGGGGAGTGTTAGTGCAGGGCAGGGGGCTTCCCAGAAGAGAGAGTGGGATACTGGGATTTGAAGGAGGCATAGAAGTTAAACAGACAGGAAAGGGCACAGGCTGGGTATTCCAAGCAGGAGGCCACCATGGGAAAAGGAACAGAGGCCTGAGTCTGATCAGTGGGTTAACTACCTGCCCCTGGATTTAAATGAGATAATACATGCAAAGAACGGAGGAAATGCTCAGCCAGCTACAGTTGCCATTCACATTATGGTATACTTGAGACCACTGCAGACAGTTCTTTTCTGCTGGAGTGTGGTATGTGAATGTGAGTGGCAGGGGCAGTCCTTGTGGGAGGTTAAGTCCAGAGAAGCTGGCAAGAGTTAGACCACAAAGCATTGGATAAAGCCTGAATGCTTTTCTAGATCAGGGGCCAGCAAACTTTTTCTACAATGAAACAGATAATACATATTGTCAGCTTTGTGGGCCACAGTCTCCGTTGCAACTACTCAGTTCTTCCACAGTAGCAGGAAAGCCACCATAGACAGTGGTAAAACAAACGGGCAAGACTGTTCCAGTAGCATGTCAGTTACTACAGCAGGCAATTGAGGCCCAGGTTTAGAGCCCAGGGCCCCTGTTGGCTGAGCCCAGCCCTTGGTGGCAAGGAGCCTTGAGATCTTGGGTGTAGTTATTGCCCTCATCAGACTTGCTTTTCAGGAAACAGATCAAGATGAAGATCTTGGTGAGAGGGGACAGAAGGGAGAGAGATGGGCAGACTATAAACAGGGGACCCCAGGTCCAACTTCAGTGCTCTCTCTCATCTCTTCCAGGCTCCCCCTACTATTACAGCGCTGCTGCCCGAGGAGCCGCTCCGCCTGCCGCTGCCACTGCCTATGACCGTCACTGACCCTCGGAGCCAGGCAGGCGCCAAGCACTTATGACACATATCATTGAGAGAGCGAGCCTCCCAGCCTCCCTACCAAGACAACCAGAGGGGCCCCAACAAGACCATCCCCCAACCAGCCCCTACTCATCTGAAACTCCTTCCCTCCCCTTTTCCTGCCAAGTTCTATGGTAGGCCTGTTGGACTTCTGAACCTTTGTCTGTTTCAAGTGTCAATCAGTGAGCTTCTCCCAGTGGTGACCAGATCTCTGACAACCAATAGACTGTTTGCCAGACAACTGCAGCCCAGCCCAACCTGCCAGTCCCCCAGCTGTCTGACCTCTGTGAATCTTGTCCACCATAGGTCTGGGAAGGGAAGATAGCTTGTTGCTTCAATAGCACCCGTGTATATACACCTTTTTGCTTTTCTGTGGACCTAAAGGTCCACATGAGCAGACTTCCCATCCCATGATGAGCTCACAGTGTCACAGGACATCTTTAATCTGACTCTGCAGAGTATCCCCTCTGCCTTGAGTGCTCCTATCAGGTGGGCTTGAAGCTGTCCTTAGGACTGAGAATGTCCACCACAGGGCTCCAGTCCCCTGCTCATTCCTACTTCTCTAGTACTAGTCTTGACTAGGAGTCTTACTGGGCTGGTTGGGCTGCAAGCTCCTACCTGAAGTCTCCCAAGAGGAATACACTTTGGGGAGATGTCCTGGTTTCCCGCCTCCATTTCCCTGGGGCCACTGCAGTATGAGCAACTCTTTTCCAGATCTAAGGACTCCAAGAGAACTGACTGGGAGAGCCTTCAGCTGTTGTTCTAAAGTAAGAGTTCATCTGAGTATTGATCATGTCATGGACTTTGAATGTCAGGGCTGGGTGGGTCTGGAGACCCCAGGGAGGGGCCTGAGGCTTTCCTGACCCCTCAGACACTAGAACTGCTGAGTGGAATTGGAATGTTTTCTGAGGCACACCCAGGCTTGAATCACTTGGGACACCTGCTGTGGCCACTTTACCCACCCATCCTCCAGGAACCTAGCAAGTGGATTCTGGGCAAGCCTGCCAGTGACAGACAACAGTTAGCAACAAGGACTTTCCCAGCACCATGGACCACAGAATCTACAGCAGTCAGCCAGAACTTCTGATCCTCCTCTCTGGGTAGCACCTCCCCATCCTCATGGAGCTGAGCATATAGCTGGGCCCAAAGGCATGGGGTTGGCAACAGATACCTAACTTCATAAAGTATAGGCCTACCTGTTGATATAAGGGCTGGGATGGTCAGAGCTGTGGCCAAGGCCATGAGAGCTCAGAGAGGGAGCTTGAGGAACTTACTGTGGGCCAGGCTGGTAAGAGGAAGTCAGCTGGGAAAACTTGGGAGACAGAGAAAGGCCTCCTGGGTGAGGGACAGAACAAGCAGTGATGAACTTGTGTGTGACTTGGGAGTGGTTTTGAGATGAGGGTGCCAGGTGCCACCATCTCTTCACCTGGAACCTCAATTCCTTGTACAGTCTCTCTTGCCAACTCAGAATGGCCAGGTAGAGCCTCCATCTAAAACCAGGCTGAATTATAGCCATGATGGCAGGCTTAGTCATCTTATATGACAGTCTCTCATGTCTATATGTCACCAGGTTAGCAGAGAGCTGGGGTAGAAAGAGCCTGGACTTGGGATCATCAGGCCTAGCAGGTCTTATCCTGGCTACACCTCTGCTTTACCGTGAGTCCTCTGGCCCCAGCTGCCTTTTCCTTCCTGAGCCTTGGCTAACTTGTTACAGCAGGGTCGCCTGATTGCTTTCTTCTTCTCATCCTCCCTCCTGGGGAGCTGGGGCTGTGACAGGGTCATCTGGGGGCATGTCCTCCATTTTTGAGTAAGCATATGGGGATGGATACCTGAGTCCTGCTAATGTTTGGATCCAATGGGAAACAAGAACACTCTGAGGGGTGGGAATTATAAGGGCCCTGAAAAAGACCTAGTCTGGCTACCTAGGGGAAACTGAAGCCCAGCTTGGGGAAACCCAGGACCATGCAGAGAGTTAGAGAAGACTTCCTCTGGCCATCCCCAAGTGTTTTGTTCCCCCATACTCCAACAGGCTTGTAGAATACAAGAGACCCAGACTCAGTAAAGTGGATTCCCTAGCAGTGACTGGTGGAAATAGGCTGGGACTTGGACCCTGGACCCCTAACACATGGTGATCTGTTACCCCCTTCTGTCATCTCATATTCCTGGGACAGGAGTTGACAGTGAGGATGGCAAGAGAGGTTTCTGCTCTAGACTGGTGTCTGGGGCTGTGAGAACTACCAAGGAAACCCAGTACCTGGCCAGAGGTGGAGACCAGAGAGTCACAGCAGGTGTACCCACCCCTGTGGAAACTGTTTGGCAGAGAAGGAAGGTGGCTGGAGCCAAAGCCCCCCTCCAGGAGCTGAGGCAAACTGGCCCCAACCTCCACCTGCCAGGTAAGGGTGGAGCAGGATGTTACTTGGCTCCTCCCTTTCTCCCTCCTACTCCCTCACAGGAAGTGGTGTTGGGGTCCTTGGCATAGGCCTCTTGGGCCTCTGCCCCTAGCCACTCCTCTCTTGGAATGATATGCACCCATATCTTTGGGTCCTGGTCCTTTCTTGTGGTTTCAGTCTTTAGGAAGAAGTCAGCCCCCACTGAACTAGCTGCTAAAGACACGTACCATCATTCCTCTGCAGAGCCCACGTGGCACCACAGCAGCCCCTGCCCCTGTCCCATTCCTGATCTTGCCCTTGTAAGGGGCTCCCTCCAAGCTTTTCCTCTCTCACCTGAGGCCTTGATAGTCCTCAGATGGATTTGTATTAATTAGACAACCACATGATTCCTGGGCTGCCAGGCAGAAGCACAAGAGCACACAGATGCACACGGAAGTTCACATACACACCTGCTCTCATGGATTCAGAGCTCCCAGGCTGCCCAGCAGAACTGCCTGGGAACTTGGAGAGGATAGTTTCAAAGGACACAAGTTATTGAGTAGATGCCAGAGAATTCTGAATGGAAATCCTGAGACTGGGGCTTCACCAGCATCCCGGTAGGAGGCCTGGGGCATTCCTCCATGGGCCTTCAGCTGTGTGTTCCAGCTCTGACTTTTTGAAAAAGGACATTTTCATACCATTCATTTAACTCCAACCTAGAGAAATCTGAAAACATATCAAATTCATCATCCCTTTCCCAAAGTGTGCTGGTTAGGGTTAGTGCTTTCATATCTGATGTTGTATGGTGCTTTGCAATCCTTGACTAATGCCCATTTCACAGATGGGGAGATTGACATTTGGGGCTCATCAGGTAAGACAGAGATGAAATAAACTCTGATATCTGGGCCCCATTCTCTCCCTACAGAGTTGTGCTCCTGTTGTGGGACTATAGGATTCGAAAACATCTGTCTCTCAATCCTCCAGAAACACCCCCAGACCCACAATGAGGGAAGAGCAGAACCTGGAGGCTGGCCTCCAGAAGGGCCCTGGGGTTAGTGGACTTGTCAGTCTCACTGATTCCCATTAACACTGAAACTTGTAGTCTTTCCTCAAATTCACACCAATGCTTCTGAGATTTCATCCAGGCTCCTTCCCTACTGCACCTTGAGCTCAGGGGTAGTCAGACCTTGTCCAAGGATACACCATGATGCCTGGCAGGCCCAGATCCCATTCTCAAGGTGCAGGGTACCAGTATTATAAGCTGTCCCCTTACTTCACTTTTCTCTGCTCTTTCTGATTTGGAGCAGACTGTGACGATATGCAGGAGTGCCTGAGCTAGGATTTAGGATTCCCACAGGCTCCCAAAACACAGATGGCAATCTCAAGGGCCCTCAACTAACTGCTTTCCCAGCCAGGCAGGCAATGTCATCCCATTCCCCAGGCAAGGCAAGAGGCAGCATGGCATGGTGGGGCCATGATGCCCAGGAGTGTGGAAACTTGTAAATCACTGTCAACCAAGAGAAAAATATATCTGTGGTCCAAATCTGACCCATTGGCCCTCAACTTGCCTCCCAATCTTTGTCAGATGCCCCCTTTCTTCCTCACCTCCCTGACCTTCATCGTACATTTGGAGAAGGTGGGAGCCCAGAGAAGTGAGAGATGTGCTTCAGGTCATCTAGCAAGTTGGTGGCAGAAATAGGCAAACTCACCCTTCTGGTCACATCCTTGGCTCTGGCTTTGAAGGCAGGGTGAGGTGAATGGGAGTGGTGGTGGTTTAGCTCTTAAAGAGAGCTAAATGCTGCTGAAGCCTTTCACACATACAACAAAGAACCCCAGCTGTGGCCACAGAGCACTGATGGATGAAATACCTTCATGAGGAGTCATACCCCAGAATATTGCCCTGCCTCTGGCAGCCTTGGCTCTAGCCACCCCCTTATGGACAACATTTCTGCTGGAGGATAGCTCTAAGCCATGGGGAGCAAATCTGAAAAACAAAGCAAGCACTCCCTACAGATAGCTGGAAATGAGCTATGTTTCAGATATATCATCCCAAGAATGTAGAGAAAAATCCAGGCCCTTGGATAGGCCAGGCCCAGGTAGACAGGGCTGATCCTGCAGGACTCTGGGCTAGATCAGCTCCACAGCAGCCCTGTGGAGAGGCTGACTCTGCAGCCCTGGCCTTGTCACCCATCTGGAGCCTTCCTCTGATGGTTTCCAGGCACGCACACTGGTGTTCCTGGTGAATATATTCTTTTAGTTCTTTTGGCCTTGGAGAGGTCTGAGGCAAGTGCATTTCTTAAAAGGTAACAAAATACATGATTGGAAAGTTAGACAGTCAGGCCGTGACTCCTAGCCTGCAGTCTGCCCCACCTCTGGTGGCCCCTTCAGCCCCTTGTCCCCTGTTGTCCCCGGGCCTCAGGATTCCCTCTTGCATATTCATGGGGGGAGCCACAGTGTTGATATGCCCTTCCCCACTGTCAACTCAGGCAGCCAGGTCCCTAGAGGTTGGCTGCAGAGGAAGGCAGTGAGTCCCTTATGTACATGCACCTGATGAGGCTGTGAAACTGCTGCTCACTGGAAGCAGCAGATTCTGGTTTTCCTTTCATTCTTTGGTAGCTCCTCAGCACCAAGGGAGGGCCCATTACTGGACTCCCTGAGTACTGAAGGGGATCTCAGGATCATGTCACTGCCATTTGAGACATTCGGTCCAGGAGATCCAGTTTAGTTCATCCCCAAGTTGGGTGTATGTCTATATATTCTTTTGCCCACATCTTAGACACCTGAACAGCACAAGAAGAAAACATAGCTATACTCTTTACCAGGAGTATCTCAATGGTTTCTCAAATGCAGTTGGCTCGGGATGGGCACTTGGTCTGTGGCAGGAGAGACAGAGGGCCAGCACTGCCCTTTAGCTTTTTGCAGCTCTGAGCAGAACCAGGGAGGGAAGCAGATAAAACAGCAGAATTGGGGGGGGGGGATTGGCAGTTCTATGTCTCCCTCTGTGACTCAGCCATTTTGGAGACTCGCCTGCTGAGGTCCACCAACCCTGTGGCTATGGCTGTTGGGCCACTCTTGTCCACCAAATTACCATGCTTATGGCCACATTTCTCATCTCCAATAGCACCATTAAGAACAAGTGATTTTGGATGATGGATTTTTGATTTACAAACGGTGCATTTTCCTTGGAGTGGAACAGAAAGGAAACCATTTAATGGCTCCCTTATTTTCAAGCATGAATACATTTTAATGAAACTATTTTATTGTATTTGAGGAAATGGAGAGTTGAACATTCCAACCAATCAATAGCCAATTAATTGCTATCAAGCTAAAAAGAAAATAAATAAATCCCAAGTCTATTTTAAACACCCTGCCAAGTTCAGAGCCTCGGAATCTGGCCTTCCGTCCATGGTGTGCATACCAGAGCACATACACGGACACAAACACGCACATACCCCGAGACCTCACATGTACTTGAAACTCAGAAAAAGTGCTGAGTCTCCTTGTGCCAATTCTTGCCTGCTCTCCTTGCCTTTGGTCACAGAAGGTGAGCAGACCTGGCAGCAGCCAGTCCTGGGGCTCAGGAAGAGACAAACCTTTTCCCTGGCCCCAAGTTACCAGCACAGTATGGGGGAGCAGGCAGTGAAGGCCTGGCATTGCCAGGGCCACACTTCTCGTTCCTAACTGCTGGGCCTCCCACATAGGGTAAGGATGGAATTCCGACTCTAGTTTGGCCCTGATTCCTGCTGGAAGATGCTGCCCTGGTTATTCCACCCTCTAGTGGCCTTTGGACATTTGAGTATTTGTAGAAATGCAGATTACATTGCAAATGGAACTCTCTGCCAGGAAGACACATGGATTTTGCTTTTCATTCTTTGAGACAGATGACTTTATCTTAGGGACCAACCTTCCAGCATCAAAGAAATACATATCTACTGTATCCGCCAAAGTTTGTGATGCCTGCATAGACGCTTACTTATTAAAAAAAAAAAAAGTACAAAAAAAAACCAACAAAAAAATTGAATTGCCTTTGAAAGTCGGAGATGATCTTTCTCCAACAGATTGAAAAAAAAAATGCTTCCTAAAATGTGTTATGTTTTGTATTCTTTTTTTCTAGTAGAAAATAACTGACTTGAAATATTGGTGGTTTTTTCTTTCTTAGTGACGTGTGTTGCTTTTGTGTGTAATGATATTTGAATGTAATTACAGCAGTGCCAATTTGCCAAAGATGTTGGACATATTTTTCTTTTGTTGGGAGGAGGGCAGGGGTTGGGGTGGGACTTGGGAGGCAACTGGGGTGGGGTATTGTTTTAATTTTTTAACTTTTTTTTTCTTGTCAAACCTGGAATTTGTGCTTTTATTTTAAGTTAAATGGTTGACTGCAACACCTTTATTTTAGATTAGTTGGAAAAACATGCAATAAGATTGGCGTAGTTTCAATATCTGTGTGTCTTTTCATGAGTGACTGTTACTTGTGAAGAATTGATTTTATGTAACCTTTATGTGAAATAATTATTTGTAAATATTTGCCATAATTTTATTGGTTCCTAAAATAAAAGTAATTTTTTAAGTTCAGAAAGAGAATTTTATCTCATTCATTTTTAGAAATGAATCTGCATTTGCAGATGCTCTTTGACAACTTCAACCAAAGCACGTGGGATTGTGAGGAATTTGATGGCTCCTGATTAAATCCCAGTCAAAACAAATTCATGGGTCCAGAATGATGTGCCATATCACTCAACTCTTCTATGTGCAGTGGGCAGAGGGGTAGGGCCTGCCCTTGGCAAGCTGCCAGCTAGGTTGGCAGGGCGCTGCAATGGATGAGCACTGTCCCCTGCCCTCCCAGACTTGTCTTTGCTGTTCCACTAGCTGTAGAACTTTAGCCAAAGTCTTTAAACTCAAAGTCTTTAGCTCTAGAATGGTCAGTGATACATACTTCATTCATTCATTCAACATCTACTCTGTCCCAGGCAATGGGGATAAGAGCAGCGAATGAAGCAAAAGAGAAACTCTGCTTATATCAGACATATAATACAGTGGGTTATTGTGAGGATAAGTTAACAGGTAAAATGCCTGCATCCATGCTTTTAACCTTAATCCAGCCTGAATCTCCAGGAACCTAAAATGTCTGGGAACAGACAGAGCTCAGAAACCACCTGTGCCAGGCGACCTGGTTTTTAGGCGCTAAAGCACAAGCTGTACCTAGCCAGAACTCAGAGCCCAAGATCCACATTCCTTCTGAGGGAGGTGCCTGTTCCAGCAGCCTTCAGAAGTGAGCATTTTGGCCACATGGGAGCCCAGAAGTGGCTTTTCATCAGAGGGCAGGGCAGCTGCAGACCTGAGCCCTGCCCCTGCCAGGCGATGTCAGTCTGCAAGGGCAGGCAGGGACCGCTGTGCCCCTTGGCACAGTGTGTACAACTCAGTAATTGCCAGAGATGGAGTGGGTGAGTGACCACGTGGGGGCCGTGGACTGCGACTCATTCATATTTAATAAAGCAGGCTGCACAGCCTCCATTCATTTCTGCAATGAATGGTGACGAAGATGATTCCTGGGGGAGAGACAGTGAGAGAGCGCTGGCAGAGCTCTGGCCCTTCTTACTTCCCAAGGCATTTACAGCACAAACTTCAAACAGAAGCAGCTGTGTTTGGAAGCTGAAATTGGACCCCAAACCTGTGGGAACTGGTGAAGCGGGGCAGGCGCTTCAGGCCCTGGTTCCATGGCTCTGGTTCCTAGTTTTCTGGGGGCAGAAACCTCATACCTGCCCTCAGAAATGGGGCACCAGTATCTCTAGTAATCAGTGCAAGTGCAGCCCCCACATGATAGCTGCATAGAGGTAACAGATGAGGCCTCCAGGGAAGGAGGATGGAAATGCCAACCCTGAGCATGCTCAGGCAGCCTCCAGGGACAGTCACAAAGGGCAAGAAGGCCAGGCCTGAGGCCTGTGTGGGAGGCCTCAGACCCATTCATTCTTCAAACTCCCTCTGGAGCCAAGCCCTCAGATGCTGAATACAGGGATATCCAGCTCCAAGATATCCCTATATGGCAGAGGGCAGAGCCTCCTAAGGGCCTTGACTGGGAGCCTCAGATCCAGCTTTTAATGGTCAGTTTGCTGATGTAAGCAATGGCTTGACTTCTAGAAGCCTTGATTTCTTCACCTATATAATGGGCACAAACTTCATAACATTTACCTCAGTATTATGAGGAAAAGTGCTATGTACTGTGGGAAAGTTTTTCCAAATGACAAATGTGAGTTTTGTCAAAATGTCTTCTATAGTGAAAAGAAATAAAAAACCTTATACCCAAAGGCAAAAGTCTATCAGAACTTCCTCAGTGCTAAGTGCAGGAGGAAAGTAGAATGCAAAAATGAACCAACCAGAAGTTTGCTGTCTGGGGATGGAGATGGGCATATTTTAATCCTAGGCATCATGTGACTAGTGCCACCTACTCATGGGGCAGGCAGGGAAGTGTGGGCTGAGGAAGGATTCCATTCAGCTGGGCAAGAGGTAGTCAGAGAAGGCTTCCTGGAAGAGATGGTTTTGAACTGAGCTGTTAAGGGTGAGCAGGATGTCAACAGGAAATTTCAGAGAAAGTAGGAGGGAGGTAACAGCAGGCACAAAGCCCCAAGGTTAGGGATATGCATGTGTTGTGAGGATACACTAGACTCTTGACCTCTGAGCTCACCAGGTATTATGGCCCTTTCCTCAAGCCCACCCTGTGAGGTCCTGTGGTGGCCCTGTGTCAAATGAGGGCTAACCTGGGTCCTAGATGGAAGGGGAGGGCCATCCTGGGTCATGTCATTTCCTAGCAGGTAGAGTTGTTCAAGGAGGGTAGGGAAGTGGTAGGTGCAGGCAGATACTTAAGACCTCCTTAGGAGGCTGTTGAGGGGTGGGAGCAGATGCATTTCCAGCCCCATAGACTTAACCGCTTTGGAATCTCTAGTCAGCTGTGTGGTGATATGGGGAGGGGACTCTTCTGACTGACTTAGTGCTGCTGGGGTCCTGTTGAACACTGCCTCCTGAGCTGTCTCTAGGAGAAACACATAGTCTTCAAAGCCCAGGGGGAAGGTGGTGGCCATCAGCAAGAGGTTTTGTCTACAGGAGACCCAGCCACTGTGATCTTGGACAACTGGGAGCATTAACTCCCAGGTGATCTTGACTTTTTGCTTATTCATATGTCCTGATTTTTCAATGAATATGATTTTTACACAACTTTTAAATCATTTTTAAAAATTAGCATAGCTATCTTGGCTTGATTTTATTGGCAGATAGCGACAAGAGTCTTGGTGACCCCACTTGAGATCAGCCTTGAGAGTATTTATCCTGTATTCGTTTTGAGTACTGCACAATACAGTACCACAACTGGGTGATTTAAACAGAGCCTTGTTTTCTCACAGTTGTAGGGGCAAAGAATCCAAGAGCAAGGTGTTAGCAGGCCTCCCTCTTTAACTTGCCAATGGATGGCTTAGCTCTATGTCTTCAAATAGTCTTCCCATCTACATGTCTGTGTCCTGGTCTCTTTTTAAGAGGACACCAGTTGTTCTGAATTAGGGACCACCCTAATGAACTCACATTTTACCTTATAGACCTGTTATAGACCATATCTTCAAACATGGTCATATTCTGAAGTACTGAAGGTCAGGACTTCAGTTTATGGATTGGGTATGACACCATTCAGTCCACAACACACCTGAAAATAAAGAGAACCTCTTGGATAAGCCGACCCTGCCTTGGCCAGTCTAACACTGTCTCTACCCAGGAACATCTGTCCCTCTCTGTCCACACCAGAGACTCTGCCCCCTCAATTCTCAACTCTCCAGTGTAGCCCCAGAAAGATTCTCCTTCCTTACATTCAAATAAATTCCTTGTAGATTAAGAAGTTGCTTTAAAATTTTAAAAAAATTAATAATCCCAGTTACTCAAGAGGATCATTCAGAAGGATTGAAAGTTCAAGGCCAGCTTCAGCAACACCCTATCACAAAATTTTTTAAAAATAAAATAAAATGGTCTAGGGATTTAGCTCAGTGGTAGAGCACTTGCCTAGTATGTGCAAGACCCTGGGCTGAATCTCCAGTACTGTTCAGAAAAAGAAAATTTTTACAAAACTGATAAGAATTATACATATTTCAAAACTCCATATAAAAGTGATTTCATAATTTTAAAAAAGATGTAAAGTCTCAAAGGAAAAGAGTGACTTTTTTTTGAACTTTTATTTCTCTAAGAAAAATTAACAAAATTCAAAGGTAAATAACTTGGGAAAATAAACCTAAGAAATGTGAAAAGAGGCAATGTCCTTCAAATGTGAAAATTTTGTATGCAAGTATTTGAAAAAGTACTACCATCCTCAATAGAGAAATGGATAAAAGACATGTGAAGATTATTCATAAATGAACACATACTAATATCACAGCATGTTTACTACAGAATTTAAAACATGGTTTGACTTCATTAAAAAAAAAAAAAAAAAACACCCATTGCTGGTAATTGTGCAGAGAATGGGTACTTCTTCCTGCTTCCACTGAGTTGTCTGACAATAAGACCAAAGCTGCCTGTTAACCTCTGGACCTGGCATGAGCCCCACTTGGAGGAGTGGGATTCGAAAGGGGCAGGGTGAGGATCTCACAATCAGGTCTGACCACACCTGGCCTGTGGTTTTTCCACAAGGCTGTCTGCCTGCAGTTACAGGATGACGTTTACAGCCCAGGTCAAGTGGGAAACATGACACGTCAAACCCAACGGTGTCAACTGATAGGCCATGCAAGCAGCAGAGATGCCCACATTATCCACAAACATGTGTAAATATCACGACGGCTGTAATGTAACCAAGAAAATCACTTCCTGATGTTTCCCCTTCAATGATATTTTCTGCTTGGCTGAGTTTGCTTAGCACACTGGAAAGGCCAACTCATCAGTTCTTGTTGTTAATCAAGAGCAGTAATTGTCCGAGTTCAAAGCCTCCTGACTTAGACTCTGCTGAATAGGATAACAAGTTCCAAAAATGCTAAGTGGTAGTTTCTATAAATGGGCATTTTTTTTTTAATAGGGAAGGCCCCTGAAGAGGGTTTAGAATGAAAACCTTTCTGCAAAGAGGAATTAAAACATTGTGCTTACTTTACAGAGCATGGAAGATAAACTTTTAAAACTCTCAGAAATTCTTAAAGCATGCCCTATGTGGCTGTGCAATCATTTCCTCCCCCCACTGTGTGAACTTGTGTGTTAGTTTAAAAGGATGCCAACTGACGTAATGAGCATGTCCTGTAACTTCAAAGTTGACACAGCAGAAATCTGATTTTCCCGTATATAATACATTCCTGGAGGGTGACAGCCTTCCACAAGGGGACTCAGGCTCCTTTCTTCTCTTCTTCTTTTCTTTTCTTTTTTTTTTAAAATACAAAATGTGCTAATTTTACTAACTACTTGGTCATACACTGGCAACCTCTTTAATTTCTAGAGACTAGATGTTGCAAATTTGGGACTCATTTGTCCATTATAGACACTATATACACAGCAGAACAAAATGCATAAAACATACAGAAAACTGATATGTGAAAATGTACAAATATGAACACACTAACATCTTACCTTTTGAAATTGCTTCTTTCTCACCTCCTCCACATCACTGAACATGTACAGATAGTACTACACTGCTCACAGAGGTGGTTTAACATTTCTAATCCCAAAAGATTAGAACATAATTTCAAATTTCATATGAAATTTATCAAAAAGATATTTACAAAGTAATATTTTACTACCTCTACATTTAACATATATCTGGGCACTTCTAAACATCTAGACAGACTAGATGTTTCAAGTAAAGACTCAATTTGTCCACTATGTACATGACAGTTTTGAATAAACTGCACACATGTAACAATAGTTCTAATTTGAAAATGTCTTAATAACATAAGCATTCTGGCCCTTCACCAAGGCAGTGAGCTAAAATGCTCAAATTTTCAGATGACAATCCTTCCTAGGAATTTTTAACACAAAACATACAAAATTTGTTTACTAATTCTACTTTTGTCATACACTGGCAACCTCTTTAACACCTAGAAAGACTAGATGTAGATCAGGACTCATTTGTCCTTTATATACACTATATACACAGCAAAGTAAAACAAAATCCATAGACCTAAGGAACAACTCTTGCCTCAATGTAAGCACACTGGCATGGGCTCCCAAGAACCAGCACACAACTTTTAAAAGGATGCCAACTGACATAATGAGCATTGCCGCGTCCGGCCAACGGAGCCGAGTCCGGCGAGGGACGTCGGGGTTAAAAATACACAGGACACCAAGGTTCTTCATCCAGGAGGGAGCGTGTGCGTGCGCGCTTTATTGCCAAATTTGTTCCCCTTATATATCTTTTTAATAGCTGCGGGAAATTACTCAAAAGTGAGGAGGGGAGAGTAATAACTGCGTCCTTGGGTTACCGTCACGTCACCGTCCCCTATCAGGAGGCTCGAACAGGTCAAGATGTTCCTGAGACACATATGTGCGAGGCAGATAAACAGGGAACCGCAAGCCTGCGTCATGGCCTTGTGAGCTGGCCACATTGAGATGCATAACAAAGAACTGGGGGTTGAGTCCCCAGGGGCCAGGGCGGGCCTACTATCAGTAGAGCATGTCATTATGTACTACTCAACAGGGGGTTGGCTGTTGCCCCCACAAAAAAAAATTTCCTAAGGATTTTAAAAGAAATTTACAAAATGTGTTATATTTTACCACTTCTACTTTTTACCTGTTTCCAGCACTTTAGAACATCTAGAAAGTCTAGATATTTTTTTAAAGTACTTAGCATTTTCAACTATATATACAGTAATGAGGAATAAAATGCACACACAAAATAATGATTATAATAGGAAAATGTCTTTTACATAAAACCTATTTAGCACAGGCCCTCCCTCTTCTGACGGTCAAAGTCTTCCCCATGTCCTCTATTCTAACCCGCTTAACAAACGGGGACAAGTGCTACTCCTAGAGGTGGTCTAACACATCCATTTGAAAGGTCACTTCCAAAAAGACACTTCTGATTTTTTAAAAACAAATGGGCATTTATAAGACGTTATTTTCCATCATACGTCGGCAAACTCTTTACATTTTACATTAGTAAAAAATTATAAAAGGTTGGTGGGGGGGGCAAGTTGAGAGAAGCTTTTTCATATTCTGTACACAGGCCTTCTCCAAGCTACCAGTAAACCTCCCCAAAGGGTGGTGGGCATTTCCACTTGGTCAAACAGGATATGTTCCTCTACCCTTTCTCTCTGGAAGAAGGAACGCCAACTGCCTGAGGGCCGTTAACAGTTCCACCCGTGGTCGTGAGGCCTTTGCTCACCTTCCAGGAGGGTTAAGCCTTTCTTTGCCTTGGTGCTGGTCTTCCAGGCTGAGGGGCCGTCTCACGGGTGAAAGTGCCGGTCTCGTGGGCTGAAGTAGGGTCTCACGTGAAAAGGTGCAGGTCTCGCGTGAAGAGGTGCGGTCTCGCGGGTACTCTGGAATCAAGGTGCGGTCTCGGAAGTGCCGATCTTGTGGGCTGAAGTACAGACGAGGTGTGGTCCCTCCTGGCAGGCTGAGGTGCCAGTCTTCGGGGAGCAAGTGCTATGCCGGCTTGCTGGACTCTTGGAAAGGACTCAGAGGGTCCTACAATGCACTGCTTCTCTGTCTCTCTATTTTTGGCTCATCCATTTTACATGTAGCCTCAGGGTTCACCTTGTCTGTCTGCATCAGGCCTATAAAAAAAGAAAGCCTGGGGATCGTACCTGGGGAGGTTATCGTGGGCAAGGCTGGAAGGACTACACATTCTAGCTCACATTCTATTGCCCAGAACCTGGTCCTCAGGCCACATCCGACAGGAAGGGAGACTGGGAAGCAGTCTCCCAGTGTAGTGAGAGAGAAGCGAAACCGTCTAGAGACAGCTGGCCAAAGCTATGTTTTCAGACACTTGCGAATTCTAGACACCTCCAACCTCAGCTGAACACAGGTCTTTTCTACCAACTCTGGGGGCAGTGAAAAGCAGAATAACTGAAGCAAAAGAACTGCATGAAGATGCAAGGCCCAGCTCGTTGCGCCTCACTCTGCCCTATCCTTTGGCTGAACTCAGGCCAGTGTCAGAGAGCAATTGTATTCCTGTCCTGGAAGAGTTAAAGGAGTTTCGGGGTTTGTCTTCAGCTCCTGGTCCATCTGACCTTGTGCCCTGCTTCTAAATATAGACCTCTGGATGAGTTGTAAGAATGCCTATTAGCATTTATTGAGCACTAACTGTCTCCCAGGCAATGATATTTAGTGGAATGTCTCCTGTTGTCCCAGAATTGAACGGCCAAGATTCAAAGTTGAAGCCAACAGTTCATAAAACCTCCAAAAGTTGGGTACAGTCATCTCCTGAAGTGCTGAGAAGTGACAATTCAGAAAATGGATCTGACGACCCAATAACACACTTCTAATCAGCCCCCCAACCACAGTTATCACCACAAATACAAGATTGGGTGGGGAGAGGCAGTCAGCTCTGGGAACATGCATGTCCAGGAAATATGCAGGTCCAGGACACAGGCTAGACCCTCCCTTTCTGTGGGCAGGACTGCTACTGCTTCTCTCTAAAGCTGAGGGATGATGGCTTTAAGAGAATCCTTTGAAAGTCTAGAGGTATTTTCAAGAAGGGGAGACTTGAATTCACACCCCTCCTGGTATGGGCATCTTCTTCACCAGCAGATTTGGGGACCTGCCACTGAGAAAGGAAAATGGACAAAGATATGCATGTGCCTGTGGGCAGTAGGGACACCATTGATAATAGCCACCTTTGCACTGTCTTGTGGAACTTGCCCCCCACAAAGAACCACCCCCTGGAAAGCTGGAGGCTGTGGGATGGACAGTCTGGTGGGGGGTTGGGGGAAGGAGCAAAGGAAACAGAGCCCCATGGCCCACCCCCCAAGAACTGGGTGCAGGAGTGAGAATGGGAGGCATATGGGATCACCATGTGATGGGAAGGTGAGGAGATTTTGCAGAGCTAATTAAAGTCCCTAACCAATTGGCTTCAAGTTAATCAAAATGGATATTATCTGGGTGGAATGATCTAATCAGGCCATTTCTTTCAAAGAGAGACTAGAGGTCAGAGAAATAGTTGCCCTCCTTTTGGCTTTGAAGACGCAGAGTGTAATACTGTGGAGAGGGCTATGTGGCAGGGAACAGTGAGCAGCCTCCAGGAGCCGAGGACAAGTCTAGACCTGTAGGAATCAAATACAGTCCTCAAACAGTGAATCAACATTCTATCGGCAACCCAGGAACATGGAAGAGCACCAGAGCACTAACTATCTCCCAGGCATTGGTAGTAACAGCCCCAGCCAGCACCTTGATTTCAGCCTGGAGAGGACCCAGCTAAGTCATAGCCACAGAAACTCCTGTCCCACAGAAGCCATGAGACAGTTCATGTTGTCTTTAGACAGTGAGTTTGTGGTGACTTGTGTAGCAGTAGAAGATTGCTATAGCTTCTCTGTGGGCTGCTGGAGCCACAGAAAAGTCCAGTCTCTCTGAGGGAGGAAGAGAAAATACCAGCTTTGAATGTTTGGGATTGAAGTTTCAAAAAGAACATGACTGTGGAATTATGGTGTAACTCAGTGGTAAGGGAGCATGCTTAGCATGTTTGAGGCCCTGAGTTCAATCCCCAACACCTACCACCCCAAGAAAAACAAAAACAGGATTTCATGTTAAATACCAAAACCAAACAGTTCTAGTAACTGGAAATTCCTAGGAAGTTCTGGGATCTAACCGCTACGTCAAAGCTCCTGCAACCTTTCCAGGAAGAAGAAGGGGATATTTTTACATAGTACACCTAGGGGAGCTGAGGGATTAACTCATCATGTTTATACCCCAAGAGTTATGTCTCCTTGATATGTTGGTTTCACATGTCATCTCATTTAAACCTTACTCTAACACTGCAAGATAAAGACAAATATTATCATCCTCACTTTTACAGATGCAGACATAAAACCTGGAGAATGACCGTACCCCCATCAAATAACTGGTAGGGAGTATGGTCAAGACTTGAAGCCAGGTAGTGTGACCCCAGAACAGAGGTCCCTGAGAGACACTATCCCAGGCTGGCTGGGCAGTCATCTTAAATGCTCTCAGAAGCTGGTTGGCCAAGCAACAGGCAGCAGAAGACTGGTGAGATGACTAGGAGCCAGGCAGAGCTCCCAGGGCCCTGTTCCTCCAGCCCCCAGCCTCACAATGGAAGTCCCTGATGCAGCTTGAATCTAGGAAAAACTAAAATTACAGCAAAAATCATTAATCCACTGGGGTGGCTTGGAAGAGCTGCCAGGATGTGCATTTTAAAAGCATGGCCAGCAGATACTCCTTGATGGCTACTCCATGCCAGGATCTCAGCTAGGCACAGGGACCTGGTCTCTGCCTACAGGGAGCATCTATTCTGGGGATTGGGGAGGCAAGTTGTAGGAGGATGGTGGTTCACAAGCAGAGTCCCTCAGGTGCTGTGGGAAGGGAGGAGAACCCTGCAAAAAGGGTGTACTCCTATAGCCAGTGCCTTGACAGAGCATCTGGGATGTGCCACACCTGCCAAGCACACTTGCTGCTGCTCCATGAGGAGGCCCTATATTTTCCCCAGGGAGGTTCAGGAGGGGTTGGCCTCATTTTTTTTTCTTGTTTTCCAAATAAAGGTGTCTAGGGAGAAGGTGAGAACCCTGTCACTGAGGTGTCCAAGTAGGAGCTGGATATCCATTTAGCAGCACTGAAAAGGCTCATCGGATAGTACCTGGACTGGGGGCCTCTAAGATGTAAAATGAACTTTTATTTGTTTTTACAATTGTGCTTATAAAAATGGTAACACATACACATGTGGCTAAAAATTTCAAACAATAAAAATTTAGGCAGGTGGGTCTCACTACCTCCCTTCCCAATCCCCAGACACTCATGACTCCCATTTCTTTCCCATGATGATAATCTCTGTGAACTCTCCCAGAGATAATCTATGCTTATGTAAAGCATATGTATAAAGGGGTCGATGCACATGTACACAAATCATTTTAGTTTAAATATTTTCAAACATAGTCTGGTTTCTTAGTAAAAGTTCCTTTTGAAAAAGTCCAGTTTTGTTCTTGGCAAAGCTAGAAAGAATAGGACTTTCTTTTCCCCAAATCCTTGTTAAATATTTATTTTACTGCCTGTAATAGTTAGAATCATATCAGCTGTGAATGACTGACAAATTCAGAATAATAGTGGCTTAAACAAGACAGATTATCTTCTTTCACATATGGAGTCCAGGGGTTGGTGATCCATGGCTGATATGGCAGCTTGCCTGGGGAGGCCTACAGGACACAAACTCAGGCATCTTTGGTCCTCTTGAGACTGTGTCCCTCAGCCCCAGAGCCCAAAATGGAATGTCAGGATTCTAGAAGCAGGCAGAGGACACACACACACACACACACACACACACACACACACACAAACTCTCAGCTGTTCCTTGAGTAAGTTTCCAGGAAACTGGTACCTGACACTTTTGCATGTGTCCCATTGACCAGAATTGAATCACATGGTGACATCTAGCTGTAAGGGATGCTAATAATGTGATCTGTGTCCTGGGTGGTCTTGTTTGTCCAGCTACAAGTTCCGTTTACTCTGGGAAAAGGAGCAAGGAGATGTTGGAACATGACTATCAGTCCTGCTATATCCACACTGCCTAGTTGGTTCAGACTAGAGACACATTTCTTTATTTATTCAGCCAATTGTTACCAGATATATTTGTGGAGTTGAATTGAAGTTCCCATGGGAGATAGGGTAGACTCATGTGGGGATGCTTCAGAAATTCAAAAGAGGCCAGCTGAGAATACTTCCTCCAGTGTACTGTATCTTCATGCCAGATTTCTCACACCCATATGAGAAGGTCCACACTAGGACTCAATTTCTCCATCTGTGCAATGGGGTATGGAACATGAGATTAACCCATGTGATCTCTAGTTTTTCCATCTCAAAAGCCCAATGAGTCTGGTTATAAATGAATCATACTCAAGGGACCACACATTCATCAGGAGGACTTAGAGTCAGATCTGAGTGATCAAAGAGAACTGATTATTTCTTGGGTCTGGATTTCCTTATAGTGACCCTTGTCCCCTCAAAGGCCCTATGAAGCTTCAGAAACTATCCTGCTGGGGCAGTGAGCTAGAGCACTAGTGAACATTAGCACCAAAAGTTTAGAAGGTAGGATAATGAAATTGCAGAACTGACCACAATAAGGCATCTGTCATTGGAAATAACCTCCAAGCCAAAGAAGTGTCAGGCTGCCAGTGGAGGCAGAATACTTATCAACAGTAGTTTTAAGGGCAATTATTAAATAAAATGATACTTGGGAGTTCATGAGGAGCAATCTTTGGGGACAGGGGAGTGTGGCTTCCACAAAGAGATGCCTGTCCAGTCCATGAGGCTCTTTTGAGGAAGAATAATGTCTAGCAAAACCAAAGAATATTCTTGTTCAGCTTTGAGAACATTTGTCAGGAAATACATGAAAACACTAAGCTTTGCTAGAAGTTACTGGAACATTTCCTTATGACTTAAGGAAAGGAAAACCAGATGCAGAGTTAAATGGACATTTCTCTGAATGGCACATAGTAGCATTATCTAATTCTCTTAGGGCTGGGATTAACTGATTTTAGTGGATATTTGACAGTTATTGGGGGACAGTTCCTTGTGAGGAACAAGTTAAGCCAATTGCAGTTAAAGCAGGCTATTTGGAGGTTTGAAATGACAGGTGAGCTTCAGTGGAGGGGAAAAAAATTAGCCATGGATTTGGAGGCATGGAAGACACAGCTCACAAGCCATGTGGAGATTAAGGCTGCTCAAGACTGCCCAGAAGCTGAACCTATGCTTAACCAAAGTATTTTTTAAATGAGGAATATGCTTGTGTAATGATTGGCCAATCACAGACCTGGGTACTGGACAAGGTCGAGGTCTGCCGCTGTCCGTGGTCCTGAAAGAGACCTTGGTCCCAACTGATATTTCTCCTTTTGCCAGGACAACTAGGGTTTCTATCCAACTTCTCCGACAATTCTGAACCTGGTAAGGACTTTAATTTTCTATCTTGATGAAAAATGTGTGGTTTATACACTGTCAGAGAACAAATAGAATTGGGATTTATGTTTCACAACTTACATGGTTGGTTTGGGGTTTTTCCATATGTCTTTGACAGTCCTATCGCATTTCTGACAGTTATAATTTTTTTTCCCCTTTCTGGGAAGTTGGGAAGAGGCAGAGAACATGTTTTTCCCTTTTCTTCACTAAGTCTTTCTTGGGAGTATTCATGTACAATATGTGACCCATGTATATGGATCTCTTGTGGAGAGAACATTTGCATATGTGTCTATATGTGGTGTCGTGTTTTGTGTGTGGTATGCTCTGTGTACCTGTCTATTTTAAATGCAGTCCTCTGTACTTGGACATGTGTTTGTGATGCAATCGTGGTAGTGGCATATATATGTGCGTGCATGTGTGAGTGTGTGTGTGTGTGTGTGTACCTATAATAAAAATGAGCCAATTAGATGATATTCCAATTCAGATGTCATTAATAACCAAATCTTTCTCCTCACAATGTCGTGAACTGATATGCGTTGGGTCTGCCAGCAGTTGGGAAGGGTCAAATTGTTCTCCATGCAAACTCCATGTGTTTTCAATTAATTTCACATCTGTGTTTGCAAGTGTGGTGCTTTAATTATATAGGTGAAGAAAATGTCTCACTCCCAATTATTAATCGAGGTACATTCCTTCACTCTCTGCTGCAAAGTCTCCATCAGGAAGTGCCATTAAACATGACATCAATCCCAATAGTTTGACTAATTCCTTTTTCATTATAAGAGCAGATTTACAACTTTGGAGTCAGGGTGTTGACTTTTTTTTTCCCACTAGAAAATTCATCTGTATCCCAGAATCAGCTTGTAGCTCAATGTAAATTCAGTGTAGAATTTAGTCAGTTATTAAGTGGATTTAAGTGGCTGAACCCTGGTGTAATCTGACCAGCAATGCATGAAGGAAAGAGTTGGAGGTGTAAAAAATGTCAAATAGCTTTCTCAGATGCATTAAACTATTAATAAAGATAAAACGATCTTTATGTTTGGGGTTTAGAACATCTCTTTTATGATAGCAAGAAGCCACTTTGATTCACGACTCGTTGGTTTCAAGGTCTGGTGTCATTATTCAGAAGGTGTCAAGAAGAAATAGAAACAAGCTTTCAGCAGGGAGAGAGGAGAAAAAAGAAACTCAGTTGAGGACCACTATGGGCGGCTGGGTTGAGCAGGGAGATGTAACAGTAGAGGGATGAATGTAGAAGGCAGGGGATGATAGTGTCCACTCCATGTGGAACCCTCCATTGGGCATCTTCATTTGGTCCTGAAATTTGTTTTTCTGTGGCTCTTCTGGGGTGAGCAAGGCTGCCCTGCAGAAAAGAGGTGTCTTGTGGGGCCACAGTATGCTAAGTACTCTCCACTTGCTCCCTACCACCCCCCACCCCAGTTCTATCTCCTTGCTGTGCCTTGCCCTGTATTCCAGGTTGATCCCCAGGGACTACATCATACAGAATGCCTATCCTCTAGCTTCTTATAGGATGGATCTAGCCAAGGGTGGACACTGACTGGCAGGAGACTGAAGGGAGAGAAGAGTAGAGGTCAGATGGCTTGTCCCTACTCCCTCTCCCCTCACCCCCAATTCTGGTAGTGGCTGCTTTCTAGAGTCACATCTTCCTTCAGTCTCCCTTCCAAGGCTCCAAGATTTCCAGATTCTGTCTACAACATTCCCTGCCCTTTGCTCTCATCCCTACAGACACCACCCCATCCCACATTGTCTCCTGACCCATGCTTGTACCTCTGCACATAGACTCAACATTAAACTCTTTTCAGCTACACTCTGTGAGGGGGCTGGCATTTTCTCTAGGAACTCTCACTGACTCAATGGAGCCTTTCCAGTGGAAACCAGACCCTAATCCTTCTGGAGCTGCATGTATAAGTGGAAGTCATGCACAGCCAGCAGGATGAGAAAGAGGGGAACCAGGAGAAAGGGGTCCTGACACAATACTTTTGTTACCTGGAGAACCCTGGTGCATGGCTGCCTCCCCATCGAGGTTTCTCAGGCACATCACTGGTTGTACCCAATTCTTTGAACAGACTTTTATAGGGGAGCATCCTGGGGCCAAGTTCCACTTATGCAGCCCCTGCCCTCATAGAGTTCACAGTCTAGTAAGGGATGGAAACCAATAGCAAGTTAGATCCTGTGTGTTCAGAGCTATGGTCTGGAGGCTGGGCCTCTGAGGAGCACATAGGAGAAGAGGCACTGGGTGGGGTAGGGGAGGAACAGTTTTCTTGGGGAAGAAACGTCCAAACTGAGAACCTGAAGGATGAGAAAGAGATGTCTGAGAAGAGGAGTTGGGGGAGGGGCACAGGGACAGCGATGTTCCTGAAGAGGAAACAGCATGTACAACACCCCAGAGAACTGGGCGTTTGACAGCTGCCAAGGGTGCAGGGAACTGAAGTGTGGAAACAATGAGGGGCAGCCAGAGAGAATACTGGGAGGGGGGCAGTGCCAGGCCCCCAGCCCTCCCCTACCCCTGCCCCAAGCCCTTCTAAGGGTTCTGCTTTTATCAAGGGCCAGGAAGATCACTGGACACAGCCAGGTTTACATTTGTAGGAGAGCCCTTGGTCTTCAGCGTACAGAATAGAAAGAAGCGGAAAGCGGATGGCTCCGTCAGGGAACAGGGTGAGATGGGTCTGGCAGGGGAATGGGGACAAGTGGGCTCACATGATCTAATCTAATCTCTTCATATTCCAGATGGGGATACAAAACCCAGAGAGGCTCAGATCTCACTCAGGTCACACAGGGAGATGAGTAGCCTAGGGTCCAGGCTACCAGAATCAGGGTGGGAGGGAACAGCCAGGGTCTATCTAGAAGCTACCTCATCTGCGGATGAGGACTCTTTGAAAGGTGCTTCAGGGGCAGACTCTGAGGCCCTGGCTACTGGTATGTATCTTTGCAGGGCTGGGTGATCTCTGATGGAGGGATGCGCCCTGGCAGAGCCTGGATCCTCACCTGGGTGCACCCTGGGCACCTCCGCCTATCGCCTGGGCTCAGCACAGGTGACTGGTGCTTCCCACTGAAATCATGTGAATATTAAGCTAATCAAAGCCTTGCTTGGGAAGGGGTGGGGCTGGGAAGGCGGCCCTAACGAGCTGTGTGTCACTCCCTCCACCCCACGCGTCTTGTGCTGTCCCATTTGTCTGGCTGTAATCTACATTTCAAATGATTACATGGGAAGCTGAAGTGGTAGTGACAAGGATAAACGAAGCTTGTTAAACTAATAGCTGCACTAATGCCCAAATATGTGAACTTCCCGACGCAGGCCGCATCCCAGCCTAGCGGAGCTGTCAGCCAGGCTCCCCCGGGCTCCGCCGCCAGCCGCGGCCACATGATGAATGGCCCTGTCGACCAAACTCATCCGGGGCCCAATTAAACAGGCAGAAATGAACTGGAGCCGTCAGGCAGCCAGGGAGGGGGGAAGCAGCAGTTGGGGGAGGCTGAGCCAGACACAGAGAAAGGCTGGTAGGGGGAAGGGGGAGTCAAACCAGATACAGACAGGAAAAGCAGGGAGAGAGGGGTGGAGTGGGCCAGGCACTAAGGGGTGGGAGAGCCAGAGCAGCCAGGGAGAAGAGATCTGAGAGAAGAGATGTCAGGGCAAGAAGGGGAGGAGAGAGACATGCACACAGAGAGACTGAGACAGAGAGACTGGGAGTGCAAGGGGACAGAAACAGGCAGCCACATAGCTGTGCAGACACACAGAGAGATGGAAAGACAATCAGAGACACTCTCAGAGACAAAGAGACAGAGCACACAGAGAGTGCAGAGAGACAGCAAAAGACAGACACCAGGGACCTGCAGCCCAGCAGGGAGGGCAGATTAGATGAAGGGAGGGAGTGGAAGCGGGTGGGAGTGGGGTGGAGGATGGAGAAGTGGGGGTGAGAAGAGAAAATGCGTCCCCTGGCAAGTCGTGGCAGCTCGGCAGCGGCGGGGAAGTCGTTCTGTCAGAAAATGGTCATTTAATGGTTTGCCGAGCCTGCGACAGATATGTCATGTGAGGCAGCTCTGCAGCAGTCCCAGGGCATTTCATTTATTAATTACCAGCTTCCAGCCAGCTCCCTCCTTCCGGCCTCATGCTCATCATCAGCTCAGCCCCTGGCTGGAGGCCCCCCACCATCAGGGACCTCGTCCCATTTTCCGGAGAAGGTGGCCCAAGGCCACAGTTAGAGAGGGACAGACCCCTGCCTGATCGTTCACCTGCCAGTGAGCCAGCCTCCCTCCCTGCCCTACCCTGGCTGGCAATGAACCTCCAGGACAAGGGGTGGGGATCCCAGTCCCTCCTCCACCCAAGGCTAAGGGAAGGGGAAGGTTTGGGCAACCCTTTCTCCTTTTCTTCAATACACCTCACACTTTCTAAATCCAGAATATAATCATGTAATGCTTGTGACACAATTTTGTGCCTTTTGCTTTTATGTAAACTCAATTCTACAAGGTTCTGATCCATTCCTGACACCGCCTCAGTAGTTCCTAAGCCTTTAAAAGGGCCTAGACTCTAATTTCTTTTCTTTTAGATCCAGAGAGCTAGTCTCCATTTTTAAGCAGAAATAAGATTAATACCATCTCAGGGGCCCATGAGAAATGCTTCGATGGAATGTTTAATAAAACAAGAACACACATAGACAGATGTGGCTATGATGAGCCCCGCCCACTGGGCAGTCCACAGGAAGGAAATGGTACCTACATGGCCACCTCTTTCCCTCTCAATCTCTACTTACTTTCCAGTTGTCCTGGAGCTGTCACTGATGAAGGAAAACTGCAAGGGCATCTCTCTGTCCCCAGAGAGTGATTATCCTAGGCCCCAGTTGGCCCCCTCCACAGGCCCTTCTGGATCTTCAAGACCTTGTAAGTAAGAGCTCTCCCAGAGAAAGTCCCAGAAAGGAAGTGAAATCCCTGTTTTAAACATATGTCTGGGCTGGAGATGTAGTTCAGTGGTAGAGCTCTTGCCTAGCATCTAGAGACCCCAGGTTCCACAAGAATAAAAACAATAAACAAAATGCCACTCAGAAACACCAGGCACCAGGTGAGTTGAGCTAATGCTTTTAGAGGCCCAAGGGAGGTAAGATGTTCTGAGGCCTCTGTGGGGTAGACATGAATCTGGGGGAGGGTCTGAACCTCCCACCTCTACTGTCATCCCCCAAATCTCCAGATGGCTCCACATGCATTGCACATGCCCACGTACCCAGGTGAACTACTTCTTCTCCAAAGCCTCCCTAGATTCCCCATCCCAGTCAACGGCACCTGGCTCAGACTTGGGTCGTATCCTATATTTAGTGGGTCACCACAGGCTGCCAGCAAACTTTCAGTCCTCTTGTCTGTCTAACCCCATTGACTCCCCAGTGTAGACATCTGTCATCTCTCTCAGGTTTTCACGCTGCTCTCCTAGCCAGGCTCCCAGGCACCGGCTCAGTGCCACAGTCTTCCTCCACAACACAGCCAAGGGTTCTTGCAAAGGGCAAAGTTTCTCCCTTACTTGGCTTTCTTCAGAAAGACAGAATTCAGACTCTTCAGTCTTTAAGGTCCTCCCTATTTTTTCCTGCTCCTGGCATTTTGTCAATACTCCAGTTTCACTGAGCTTTCAGTTCCCTAAAAGAGAGGAGTATCTCTGACTACCCCACCCCTCTTTCTTTCTCTCTCCCTTTCCCCCTCTCCTCACCCCCCCTTCCTTCCCTCCTACCTAAGGGCCTTTGCACAGGATATCCCTCTTGGTAGGATATTCTTCTCTGACCTGTAGGGTGATGTCATAGCAAATTGGATGCCTGAGGAGTCCAAGAATGGATGGGTGGTGTTGACCAGCAGCACTCTTTTGGAGATAGGGAAGAGCCTCCAGCATAGGATGGTCATCTTCCTCAGGAACTCTCAGGACCTCTAGCCCAGCATCTCTGTGATCCTGTACATCTGCTTCTTAGAAATCATAGCCGGTAAAGGCTCTCTTTGTTGGTTCCCTCTTTGTGGTCAGTGGAACCAGGGGCCAGGAGCTTGGAGAACACAAAATAGTAGTTAATTCCTAACCTCATCACAAGTCATGTGCTCCAGACTCTTCAGTCCTGGAGGGGAGCTGGTGGGATAGAACGCACCTGTTTCCTGTGAGGACATCCAGTGCTTGAGGGGACCATAGGTCTCTCCTGTAAAGTGATTTAACTTAAAGAGCTGGTTCTGTGGAAATGGGCCATAGTTTGTGAGATCTACAGCAGACCTAAAACACCCCCTCACTGTAAAGTGGACAAACTGAAGGCTACAAAGAGGAAAGGACTTATCCAAGGTCACAGAGTGAGGCCGGTCTCCTGCCTACAGGGCTCCTCCTCCAACAGAAGAGAATTGCTTCCTTTGTGGCATCAAAACCCCACAGAAGAGCAACTAGATCCCTACTGAGTGCAGAAATCATCTTGCCATTCTGAAATTCTTGATCATGCCTATCTTCAAAAGCATATAAAGTATACACATATATATATACATATATATAATACATATAAATTATATATATATAATATATATAACCCATTCATATATATATAATGTTATGTTTGTTTATATTGTTAGTCTCTCCTTAAATAACCTGATCTCCCAGGCTTCTAGGATGAACAATTTGTAAGCACTCTCCCATGGATCATTTCCTCTACAGTGAACAGCCTGAGCAAAGGACCATATTAGCCCTTGGATTATTTTTATCAGCTTCCACTGGGGCTCTGTTCTCCTTCACTGTGTGTGATCTGCTGAGGCTGCCAGTCAGTCTCGGGATGAGCCTGCCCAACAATAGTACCTCTTCTCTCTGGCAATAGTGATTGGTCCAAGAAGTGGACATGTGACCCACTAGGACCAATTAGAGCACTTCCTTGGGACTTGTATATACAGAAAGTCCTTTTTTCTGTAATACAGCTTTTAACAGTTCTTTTCTTTACCTGAATCTAGGATGCTCCATAGCAGTTGGAAATAATGAGGCCAATACACAAACAGAAGCAAACCCAAGAAATAGATAAAGGGAGGATCCTGAGGATAGATTTAAGCCCTGGATTCAGTCATGCCTAAAGCCAGTGCCTTACCCTGGATGTACCTGATCCCATAAGTCAATTAATTCTTTTTGTTTCTACTATAGATTGCATTGGCATTATTTCCCTTGCACCTGAAAGAGTACCAAAACTAATACAAAGTCCTTTCTTGGGTCAGCTTGTTTCATGCAATAGTTGGTACTCAAATAGCCCTCTGCTCTGAGCCTTTTTGGGTACAGTGTTCATGCATATATTCTCTCATCAAAAGGGAAGAAGTCCCCAAATTTAGGACCCCGTGTCCCCTCCTGCTTCTTTTTCACTATTTCCTTGAGGCTTTGGGACAGAAGAAAGCTGACCACTAGAACCTCGCTCTGAGCTCAAGGGTGGCCAGAGACTCTGAGATCTTTTGGGTTATGTGCCAGGCTGTCTCGGAGGGGATAGGGAGAGTCTCTCACCCAAGCACTCTGATCACACCTTGCTCCTGTTTCATAACCCTCAGTGACTCCCTGCAGCCAATGGGACAAAGTGCACTGTCCTTAGCCTGGTATTCAAGCCTCTCCACAGTCTGCTGGAGCTAGATCCCCCAGCCTTCCTCTCCTGCCTCTGAGTCCTCATTTGTGCTATTCCTTCTTTCCCCTGTAGAACACCCACCTGTGAAAGTCCTTCCTGTCCTTCTAGGCCCAGCCCAACACCACCTCTCATAGGCAGCCCTCCCCGTCCCTCTAGTAATAATACAGTTTCCTAGGACCACCCTCTTTTGTTGCCCCTTCATATAGCCTGTCTTGTATTAATATACAGTTTCTTCTGTCTGACTTTATTCTCTCCGAACCCCTTCCCACCCAACATGGCCAGTTCTGAATCCATTCTTTAGGTCTCAACTTCAAGAAGCCTTCCTTGACTTCCCTGCTCTAACACAGTTTGTTTCCCTCAATTTCTTATGCTCACAGCACTCTAAATTCCTCTTCAACAGTGCTTATCACATTTTATGATAAAATATTTATTACCATAAATATTTGATTAATGCTTGTTTCCCTCTAACAGAACACAGGCTCCCTGAGGGCTGAGACTTTTTGTAGCTAGAATAGTACCTGGAATATCAGTCAATATTAGTGGAATTGGTATTGGGAGAATCAATTACCAAATAGGTATATGAATGAGAATGAGTGAGTGAATGATTAAATGTCTCCCCCAGCTCCTTACTAACTAGGAGCTTGCTGGGGCAAAGGGCTATGTAAGTGATTTTTATACTCCTCATTGTTCCTAGAATATAGTCACAGTAAGTGCATAGTTTCTGGGAGTTCCTGGCCTCCTGAAACAGGAGCCAGGAATTTACAGCTTCAATCCAAGCTGAGCCAAGGATCAAAATATTTCCTAACCCAGGCACACTAGGACTGCAGAAATGAATGCAACAAGCCCCCTGCCCTTGGGGAGCACATAGTGTTCTTTTCCTGAGTGAGTTGTTCTGACCCATCACCTCTCCAATGGGCTATGACATCGTTCTCCAGTTTTATTGCTACAAGATGGGCTTACTCAAGTCCTCGGTAAACAAACAGCATTACACAGGCACCATGCACACACATGCAAATCCAGGGTGGACAATAACCCCAGGCATGTTGGAGTGTTTGATGGAATAACCGCAGGAAAGCAAGCCAGGAACCAGCTTTAAAAAACAATATTTATTTATTACAATTGGCAGAGCAATGGAGAAAATTGCCACTTAGATAGGATTTTACATTTTGCAAAGCATTTTGCAATCAGCACAATTTCTCCCAACAATTCTTGAGGGCGAGTTGTTTTTGTCATTTCCATTTGCAGGCAAGAAGAAGGTAGTAGGGAAAAGGGAAGTGCTGTGCTTTTAATTATGAAGAGTATAAGCTGAAAGGAGAACTCTGGCTTAATTGAATGCCAGACATTTTTTTTAAATGTCTACTCTGTGTTGGGCACTAGGGAGCTGTTTATACACAAGACATGCATAATATTATAAGCTTTGGCTCACTGTTGGTTTCTCTGAGGGTATATTTCTTTTGCCTCACTCAGAGAAGAAAATAGTGTATTCTTTTACATTATCATTTTGCTTGGCCACCTCTCCTTTGAAACTTCATGCAAGTTTTCAGGACGGGTGAGGTGATGCTGATATAACAAATAATCTCCAAGTTTCAGTGCCTTTAAACAATAAAGTTTTATTTCTACCTCAAGCCATGCATCCATTTTGGTTTGGCAATGCGGGCTTTGCTAATTGTAGATACTCAGAGATCCAAATAGATGGAGTTGCTTTCACTTCAAGTATTGTTGATCAATGTACTATAGGAAAATAAAATTCTGGAAACTTTTTAGTACTTCAATGCCCTGGAATAGAAGCAACACATATTATTTCAGAGCTCACTTCTTAGCCAAAGCCAATCTCAAAGCCTCACCCAGACAGAATAAATACAATGCTTCTGCCCAGAAATCAGAGAAACCTGGATATACTTGACAAATAGCACTAATAACTACTACATAAGTTAAATCTCATCCTATCCAAGAAAACTTAAATCCAAATGTTTTTAGCTTTTCTTTAAGTCTTGAAGACACCAATTCTGTGAATAGAGGGATTTTGGCAACCTATTAGTTGTAATTTTTTAGGAAGACAAAAGGAGAAAAGAAAAGAAAGATGACATGAGGCCTTTGTAAAGACTGACTTGTACAAAAATTGTGATACATAAAAGGGGAAAAGACAAGCTAATGCAATATGACAAGAAAAATAAAAAGCATACAGATTGCAAAGGAACAAGTAGAATTGTCTCTATTTGTAATTAACATGGCTATGCCCAAAGGAGAACATAAAGAATTTACAAAAATGTAATAAAACAAACCTACCAGAACTAATAAATGAATTTAGAATATCACAATATACAAAAAAATATAAAAATCAATTGAATTTCTAAAATTTGGAGCAAATAATTAGAAAATTGATATTAAAAATAAATACCATTTATAATAGTACTTAAAAATATCAAATGCTTAAGTATAAACTTAATAAAAGATGTATAAGTCTTCTACACTGAAATCATAAAATAATGTTGAAAGGAATTGAAAAGACCTAACTAAATTAAGTAAATTAAAAAACTGAATTAAAAGGTCATGTGGTTAGAACACTAAATATTATTATAATGTCAATTTCCCTTGAATTAACAAAAGATCCAATGTAGCCAGGTGCACTGTAATCCCAGTGGCTCAGGAGGCTGAGGCAGGAGGATGGCAAGTTTATAGCCAGCCTCAGCAATTTAGGGAGGCCCTAAGTGATTTAGTAAATCCTATCTCAGAATAAAATATTAAAAGAGCTTGGGATGTGACTCAGTGGTTAAGCACCCCTGGGTTAAACTTCTGGTACCAAAAAAAAAAAAATACAATTCTAATCAAAAAGTTTTAGAAACTTAGTTGGAAAGGTTGAAGACTAATATTAGATAAAAGAATCTTGAAATGGAATTTTTAAAATGAGGAGACTTACCCTAACCAATTTAAAAACTCACAAAAAAGCTATAACAATCAAAACAATGTGATTTCAGTGATAGGATGGATGAATAAATCAGTGGAACAGAATAAACAATCTAGCCATAGGCTCACATATACATTCTCACTTCATTTTTAACAAGGAAGTCTAAGCTCTTAAATGAAGAAAGGAAAATGTCCGACCAAGGGGTTGGCGTGGTGAATATTCACATGAAAAACAGAGAACCTGGACCCCGACTCACACCATACACAAAGTCCAATTCAGGATGCATTGCAGATCTTAAAGTAAAAGTGAAAACAATAATGTTAATAAAAGAAAATGTAGAATACCTTTGTGATCTTGAAGTAAGCTAACATCTCTTAGAAAAGACATAGAAAGCATAAATCATAGAAGGAAAAAATTAAGAAAATGAACATTCATCAGAGTGGAAAATGGAAATCAAAACCACAATGAGAGATCACTGCATAACATCTGGAATGACTAAAATGATAAAAGCTGACAATACCAGCTGTTGAAAATGATGTAACTCACATGCGTTGCAGTTTGCAATGTAATACAGTACAACCACTTTTGAAAATTGTATAACAATTTCTTGAAAAGCTAAACATATATCTACCATGAGCCAGCATCTTCACCTGTAGGTATTCTTCCAAGAAAAATTAAAGCATGTGTCCATAAAAAGGCTGGTATAACAATTGTCACAGAAATTTTATCCACAATTGTTTAAAAAACCTGAAAATAATTCATTCTTCTATCAACAGAAGAATGAAGGAGCAAGCTGTGGTATAGTCATCCAATAGAACATGGCTCAGAGACATAAAGGAACAGACTACAGATATGTGACACCATGGATGAATCCCAAAAATATTATGACAAATGCAAGAAGCCAGGCACAAAATGTATAGTAAATAATTGCACTTATTCTAGATGGGCAAAACTGACCTACAGTAAAAGAATACAGATTAGTGATTGCTTTGAGGTCAGAGGAAAACTACCTGTAAAACTTCTATCTTAATCTGTATTCATAAAGTTGTTAGAATTTACACTTAAGATCTGACTTCTCTGTGTGCAGTTATATCCCATGGGTCAACCCGTATCTGCAAGGAATACTGGGCAATAATGTCCTCCAGATGCACCAAATAAAATCATCACTAAGTAAAAGGGAAGAATGGATAATGGGCAGGCAGCTACACACATACTCAATAATGCCAGATCTTGTTCTTGGAGCATCATACATTAGCTCATTTAATCTCCATAGTGACCAATGTTACTCCATTTTGTAGATAATGGATGCTACACAGAGTATTAAATGCAGTGCTGTGGCAGACTGGTTGAAGTGACAAGAGGTATTTAGTCCAAAGATGATAAACATGAGAAGACACAAGAGTTGATTAGAAATTCCTGAAACTCACATCAAATTTCCTCTGGGTGGAAATGGTGGAGCTAAGGTCAATGGAAAGAAGATATGTGGTTTCAGGGTCTAGTTCCACCCCCCTCTCAAAAGCCCCAAGAACCCAGTGAAGAAGATAGGACAGATCGGATCCCCATTTCACAGACAAGGAGACTGAAGCCAGCGGAGGTCACATGACTTGCCACACACTCAGTGATGGAGCCAGGATGAGAGCCTATTGCTCCTTTCCGCTCACTCAACTCGTCCCCATTTGAATGTCATGTGGGAGGTTGTATGGCTCAGTAGGTAAGTATGGAGACTGGAGTCACACAGACCTCGGTTTTGTCTCCACCGCTAACAAGCAGGGGGAATTTGGGATAACGTCCTTCTTGAGATTTAGTTTTCTCATCCAAAAAATGGGAATGATAATAACAATGGTAGCTCTCTCTCAAGATTGATATGAGGACTAATTGAAATAATGTATGTTAAACAACAGCATCTGGCACGTAATAAGTGCTCAGGAAATACTGGTTGTTGTTTGCTCTAGAGATCCAGTTGGGTGGCATGGTACCAGTACCAATGACCTTGACACAGCCTAACATTCACCTTCTACAAAATAGAAGATATCTGGATCTTGTGCAATGTTTGCCATGCCAAGGAGGGCTAGAGGTCTAATTAAAATTGCTACTCTGTTTGCATTATCAAATGTCAGGATTTTTTTTTCTTCCCACAGAGCAAAGATTTTTCTTATCAAAAATCTATTCACTGAAATGCTAATGATCGTCAGTGATTAGAAACTGCTGCTCAAATTTTGAAAGTTCCCAGTGGGCCTCTCAGACATGGCTTGTAACTTGTCAGTTGAAGAAATGTTCCAACAAATCAAACTTTGCTGTATATGTTTAAAAAAAAAAAAAAAAGATTTCATTTCCTTAACGCTTCACTGTGCGGGTCCAGGAGGGACTTCTGAGTTAAGTGACAGAGACCACATTATTAGTTGTGGAGTCAGTTCTAATAGAAGTCTCCCAAGGCAAGTTATTCTCAGATAGGTCCCAAAAACTGCTCACAAAAGTCTGTCAAGCTTATCTTAATTTCAATAAGATAAGTTTGCCAAAAAGAGGTACCATGAGCAATTTGCTTTTATTATCTTCTTTTAGTCCTTCTCCTTTTTCTTCTTCCTCTTCAGAAGGAAATAGCTATAAGACTGTGTCCCCAATATGCAGCCCCAAACCCCAAGGCCATCAGCTGCCCTCCACAGCCAGACCTGGGTAATTGGGGCCACCTGGGTCAAGTCCCCACAGCCCCCGCAGAACAAGATGGGCCTACACTTGGTAGGTCAGCTCATCCTGGCTCCTGGCTGTCCTGCCACACCTGAGCATGGTCAGAAGTTAGAAGCCTTACTCTTACCGTACCTCACACACTGCTTGCCTGGTCTCTCTAGGTTCTGAGTAACTCCCAGCCTGGACTGGGGGGACAACTACTTTGGACACAATTGGAGATTAGCTGTCTCTTTCCCTAGCAACAATGGGCCACCCAAGCTGAAAGGCATAAAATCAGAGGGACATTGTGCTGAGTAATATTTAGAACACAGATTCCAAAGTCGGGCAGGCTGAGGTTTAGTCTCAGTTCCACTACCTTCCTTGTTCATTCAAGAAATACTATTGAACACCTATTATGTGCCTGGAACTGTGTTGGGAGCTGGTGATTGAGATCTGAACAAAACAGATTTGTCCTTTTCCTCCTGGAACTCACAGTCTAGTGGAAGTGGCAATAATCAATTAAGCAAATAAACAAATGACATAATTATACTTTGCCAAAAGGTAAGCTCTCCGTTAATAATTATTCTGATCATTTAAAGCATAATACCACCAAGTCCCCAATACTAAGACAGTGGCAAGAAAGCTTTGGAGGACACCCCATAACAGCCTGAGGCCCAGGCCACCAGGGGTCTGCACTGTGGTGCTGATGGAGTCAGGGCCCTCATCAGGAACAATGAAGCTTCCAGTGTCTCATTCCAGGGGATGGCTCACCCACTTGCATTACCCACCCCACCCATGATTTTTTTTTTTTTATTTGCCAAGAACCCCAAAGTACCAGAACTTTTGTACATTTGTGTGCAGCACAAATTCTGGTACACCATCCCAACCAGATGATGTGGGACACTTTCATCTTCAGCAAGAAGACTTGGTTAAAAATCAGAGAAGTCCCAGGCAGCTGGCCAGTCAGCAGCCACACCACGAATCTTGCCCAAGAGCCTACCAGGTGCACAGTGGCTGACCTCAGGGGGCTTGTGAACTGTTGGGGGATATAAGACACAGAAGCAGCTGCTTAAAAGACAAGGTAGAAAATACAATGAGGGAGATGTCGGGCATTCAGGGGACAGGGAGATTGATTCCTGCTGGGGGCCTGGGGATACCTGCCTGGATAGACCTTCCCTTGGGGACATCTATCATTTCTTGCAGGAGCTTCCAAGTCTAAAGAGCTTATTATTCCCTCTTGTACCACATGGCTCCTGGGACTGTAAATCAAAAAATCCAGTTCACAGAAATCCTCCATTCTTGAGCAGAGGTGAGAGAGACTCCAAGTTGGTTTAACTTCCCTGCCAGTCCTTTCTTTGTAAGGGAAAGGAGCTATTTGAGAACTGCCTCCACTGTGTTTCAGAACCAGGAGTTCCTTAGGAAATATCGATCCCAATTCCCCCGCTGGAAAGATGAGCCAGAGGAGGGAGGGATGCTACTGGGGCTTTATATCAGGAGCCAAGAGCAGTCCTAGGACTGGAATCCTGGCCCTGTGGCCTCCAGTGGGGGAAAGAGTTGGGGAGGCGGGACATTTGCCTGTGAACGCTCCTCTGGACTTGCTATCAGGAGTTCTGGGACCCCTGTTCTGGGCCTTTTTCTCTTCTGTGTTACTATTGATTTCTTGTCCCAGCATCCAGAACCAAAACCCACCCACCAAGAACTGTCTTCTGCCCCAGGGAAGCCATATAATAGCCCAGAAGCTGAGGCAGAGACCAAGTCTCTTCCAGTCACCTGTCACCAATTCCTCACTCCTTGCCGTGGGCTTTAGCCCCTAAGGGTCTGGGACACTTGGCAGGAGTGCTATGATTTCTGTTTTGACCCACTGCCATGGCTGCTCCCTCCAGACCCAGGCTTATCTGACTTGTGCTCCTGCCGGGTCTCCCTCACCCAGGTTCCTCCCCATCCTGCAGGTTCTTAGCTCTTGCCTGGCTGTACTAGCCCTGCAAGTGATGCCCCGGCTTCCACCCTCCTGAGGTTACACAGAGAAGCATAAAACTCCACATAGCATCAAGAAAAATGACTACAGTGAGCATTGCTTTAAAAGTCAGGTAAATTAATAAAGCTAGAAAAGAAAAACAAAGTTGTGAGTTTGACTAATGAAAATGATACTACTTAGAATCAATGAAGTGAACTAAGGTTAATTGATCGTCCAGGTAACAGCAATTATTTGCATCATTATCATGTGTCAGAATAGCTTTCCTATGAGTTTAATTTGATGATGCCACTGAGCTCTGGTGAAGTACCCTAGGCCTTCAGATGTTGCCATGTGGTTTCATCGTCTGCTCCCTATTTTCAATAGGAAGAGGATATATTAGTGTAAAACCATTCTGCACAATCAGATGTCATGACAGTTGTGTGCATAGAATTGTTACGTTAAAAGATAGCAGAGGCTGGAGTTGTGGCTCAGAGGTAGAGCACTTGCCTAGCATGTGTGAGGAACTGAGTTCAATTCTCAGCACCACGTATAAATAAATGAATAAAATAAAGGTCCATCAACATTTAAAAAATATATTTAAAAAAAGATAGCAAAGGCCACTTAAGTCAACTCAAGCCGAAAGAAAGAATCATACTCTCACCTCCCTGGGAGTGGCTACCCAACACTTTATGTATTTATTATTTTTTCTGATGCTGGGATTGAACCCAGGGCCTCATTCATTCTAGCCAACCCAGACCATCCTTGAGGATTTTTGGTGACAGGGAGCTCATGTGTTTGATCTTACAGCAGCCCCAATACCAATTGAAGGGTAGTTCGTTTTAGGTGGAGTCAAAATTGTTTCTTTGCTTACACATGGAGCCTCATTCTGTTGATATAGAAGTTAGTAAAAAGTCTCCCTATCATTGTCTTCCCATAATGATTCCTCCAGTATTTTAAGACACTGAGATTGCTCGACTGCAAGATGCAGGGTGGTAGAGTGATAAGAACCCAACTAGCTGAGCATGGTGGTACATGCCTGTAACCCCCGCATCTCACCAGGCTGAGGCAGGAGGATTAGGAGTTCAAAGCCAGCCTCAACAACTTAGTGAGGCCCTGAGCAACTTAGAGAGATCCTGTCTCAAAATAAAAAATAAAACAGGATAGGAATGTGGCTCAGTGGTTAGGACCCCTGGGTTCAATCCCTGGTACAAAAAAAAAAAAAAATTCCAACTACTTTGGTTCAAATCCGGGTTCTACCACATATTAGCTATTGTGATGTTGAAAGAAGTATATCATCTCTCTATGCTTTAGTTACCTTAACTGTAAAATGGTTACCCTAACTGTAAAATCATTCAGGGTTCTCAAGGGCATTAATGATCCAGTACACCCAAGTGCCTAGAACATTATGCATGTTAGTTACCATTATTTTCTCAGTCTCTCACACTAGACATTCTTCATGCATTTACCCTTAAAAATTAATAGACTCCTTCATATGGAAACAATCTGCAAGCTTCTCAGATCAGGTACAAGAAACGAAGTGTTGTTATGAAAATTAAATAAGCTATTTCAAGCAAAGTGCTGAGCACAGTTGCTTGATCCATAGTGAGCCTCAGTAAATACTTGGCATTATGGTTACTGGTGCTGACTTGACTGTTCTAAAATAGAGATGAGAAACAGTTTGATGATATACATGTCTCCAATCAAACTGACTTTTGAATAACTTGGATGTGTACCTAAGTGAAATGTCTTAAATAAAGATTAGGCATGTGTGCAGAAAACTGCTCTAATTACTCAGCTCATGCAGACACGGTCCCATCTTTGGAGACTCACGAAGTCTCAGTCACCATGTCCCCCCAGGTATTGTGCTTCACGGTGATGAATGGGAACTGATTCCTGGAATAGAAATGCTATTTCCATGGGGCTGTGGCAGCAGCAGGAAAGGCATTAGTTGGTATTTGAAATGCGCAGCCTTGGAGAGGAGGCCTGGAGCTGCTTCTGAGAACCCCCAGCTCAGCCCTGAGCCTCTTAGAGGGATAGGAAAGCCTTTCACTGGCAGGAGTTTCAGGGACACTGGGGACTGATCCTGGGTCATACACAAAGCAACAGCTCCCGCTACAGCTGCTGCAGGCACGGCGTGTTTTTCTGGACCAATCAACCATGCTGTCTAGGAAACCCCCGAAAGCAACCAGTGCCTGCCTTTTCCTGTTCCCCTGGCTGCCCATACCTTTTCTTGTTTGGGGCTGTCGTTGTTCAAGTGTGACCATATTTCATCTAAACCGTTACATGCCTTATCTCATTAGACTCACAGTGCCCAGTTGGGGCGGGTACGTTTATTTCCATTTTACAGATAAAGCAATTGAGACTTGAATCTCATTTGGATTGTTCACAGCTATGTCAATTCTCACTTTCCTATACCCTGAGAAAAATAGGCACAGCCAGGCTAGTTTGGGCCAATAAGATTTGAATAGAAAGAGGGTCACTTTAAGAGGGAGGAAATGAGTCACCTACCCAATCCACATTGCTTTGGTCATTGCAGAAGCAGTAACAAAAAAAAAAAAAAAAAGCTTCCACAAACTTGGGTTATGGAATTACTCATGATAGGAACCTCTAGCAAACCCTTAAAGAGCAGGTAGCGAGAATGAATCAGACATATCTTCTCCATGTTCATATATGAATACACAACAAGTGTAACTCCACATCATGTACAACCACAAGAATGGGAAGTTATATACTCCATGTTTGTAAATATGTCAAAATACACTCTATTGTCATGTATAACTAAAAACAGCAAATTAAAAAAAAAGAATGAGCCAAGAGATCAACCCCTGTCATTTAAAGTTACTTAGAATTCAGAGCTTTTGGTTACTGGTACGTAATCTAGACTACCCTGATTGGTACAGAAGTGTTCAATGGTAGGTGTAAGGTTGTGGAGTTGGAATTTCAAGCCAGGTTTGTCTGGTTTCAAAGCTTGTGTTCCAACCACTATTTACCACACTGCCTCCCTTCTTCCTGATTCCCCAGTTCACTACCCCACAACCCTCTCCCCTAGAGCCTGCCATGGGTAATTATACTGCAAGGGTAAAATGATTGCACCCCACTCTGCCTAGTAGCAAGTACTTCCCAGCCCCTGGAAATGCTCCTGAGCAACTATGATTTTTACAAAATGCAACCTAAAACCCCAGGGCAGGGGAGGAAGGAAATGGAATCACCTCTTACACTGTTTCTATTTCTTATGCCTGTTCCTCTCCCTCCTATCCTGAGGCACCCTTCCCCCTGAAACTCCCATCTTACTGGGTCCCTTACTCTATTAAACTATTCCTGGTCTCCCAGTACCCTCAAGGCCCATCGCAAGCAGGTTCCCGCTTTCTCTCCAATTATTACTTCTGTCTTCCCTCTGCGTGAGCCCCTTGCAATGGCCATCACACATAGCAAAACTCACATTACCTAGACCTGCCAGGCACAAGTATAGAAATTGCCCCTCCCTGGCACATACACCACACACGCACAAGCTCATCAGTTGCTCCCTCCATCTACACGCCCCCACCCCATGTCAGCTCTATCACAGCACGAGTCACTCCACATCATCCTTGTCTGTACACAATCCATCTCCCCCCAGATTGAGGCAACCCTTCGGGCCAGGGAGCACATCTGATTTCTTTCTGTGTTCCCAGAGACCTCACAAGGCCTGATCCAGAGTGGGGGCTTCTGACGTTGCAGCATAGGATGCTAAACACCAGCAGCCCTAAACCTGAGCTTCCACAGCAGACAAAAAGGACAATTTGCAACCTCCCCTCTGACTCCCTTGAACAAGATCCGGCTGAAACAAACAAAAACAAACAAAATGTGTTCTTTTCTCTGAGCCCCAGACTGGTTCTCCCCCAGCGCTGTGCTTTCAAACATCATCTGCTCTCCCACTCCAAGGTCTATCTATCATCTTCACCAGAATCTGTCCCTGAGGGGCTGTGGCATGAGCATAGTCAACATTTAACACAATCAAAGCTTGTTCTATCATGGGGGGTGGCGGGGCTGGGGGGAGCTGAGCGCGGCTTGTCTTCTCAGAGGAGCGCAAATCCTACAGCTGGATTCTCTCATGAGACCATCTTCCTCCTTCCTCCTTTTCTATTTTCCTTTTATTGGGGAGGTTGAGCAGAACAAATGCAAAACTGGCTGTTTTCCAGTGCTCCCCTGTCCTACTAAGGCAGTGTCTCCTGATTCTGACATGTCTGGGCCCCATTCACCTACCCACCTCTGCCTGGCAGTTCATGGCCAGGGGTGGGGAGTGTAGTCATCCACACTTCTTCATGCCTTCAGTCACAACTGTTGTACCTGAACACTCAGTTCATAGAAATGCTGCTCCTAGTGCAAAGTCCTAGCCTAAAGAATCCAGTAGAACTTCAGATGGGCCAGCAGGTGAGAGAAAGGAGACAGGAGAGCAAAATGGGATGGGTAAAGGCCTTGTAGATGGTGTATATGTTTAGAATCCACTCTCTTCAATCTCTGGTTTCTGATGTCAACACCTATACTTGCAGGTACAGGAAGAATGGCCAGTTGGGTGCTGGAGACACAGTTCCTCCTCAGCAACATTCATGTCCAGAAAAATATTTTTTCCATACTTGACCATGGCCAGGAGAATGCTCAGGAGCAACTCAGGTTAAGTATAATGAAGTGGAGATAAGGAGGAAAGGTGATGAGAGACAGAAAATAGCCTTCCGGGATTCCCGTCCACCTGCTCTTGGCCTTTCCTGGTAGTAGTGCCCCATTTATGTGTCACTCCCATGGCATTGAGCAGTGGACACAGAGGTAGCCATAACGTATCCTCCCCAATCCTCTCTAAATGCCCCCAAACATGAGGCTGAGACATTTTCTTAAAGCCGCTCTTTGCAGGAGCCTGATTGGGAAAACAGAGAAAAAACAAGGCAATTGAGGATGCATGTACTGTCCCCAACTTACCACAGAAATAGTCAAGTACCAGTGGCCCTGCTCCAGACAAGGCTGAGCCCGGGCCTTTGAAAGAGGGTGGCTTTCCCCAAATCATCCAGGAACAGGCTGATTGATGGAGCTGAATTCATTTTTCCTCCTGAATACAGAGACAAACGCTTACAAATTGAATGAAATTGATGCAGTGTCTGCAAGTGAAGTTATTCAATTTTCAACGGCCTCATTCTGAGCCTTTCACATGCTCCTCACAGTCTTAAGTCAAATAATATTTGTTTTGACCCTGCACAAATATCAAAATATTTCCGGCATTTGAAAGCCCCTCTTTTGAGTAATTTCCCTGAATTCCATTTCTGTAAGCAGTTGCTGAGGCATTATTGGTCCATATATCCAGCAGTTGATTGGCATTGCTTGAGTTCCAGATACCAGGCATTCTTATATGTATGATCTCATTTAATTCCCCTGAGGAGGACATTGCTTCTGTTTCACAATGAGGGAACTGATTTGGAGAGATTAAATGACTTGTCCAAGAATACACAGCCAGTCGATGGAGGCTTATCTCCAAAGTCACAGCCACTTATAGGGCCCCTTACCCATGAGGCTGTGAAGGTCCATAGAAGGAAGTGAAGTCAATAGTGAATCATCAGAGCCTGGATCTGGCCCTGCAGAAAAAATTTGTGAATGAATCAATGAGTAAGTAAACGAATGAGTAAATAAGTGAATGAATCTCTGCCACAAAGGACAAGGCCTCTATCTCCTTCCCTCCATATTCCAGCATTCTGATTCTTAGATACTGCACTGAGAGCTGTGGACCCAAGACATCCTCCCGGGTCACACTCCTCACCCCACAGGCCACCATGTAGTTATGCAGCACACAGGACCCAAGTGCCAACAACCCCCTGAGCAGAAAGCTATAAAGAGCTATCTTCATTCCTGGAGAGCTTGTTGCTGCTGGCTGAATGCCAGAGTCTAGGTACCACGATCTGAATATGGTTCGTCCCTTTAAACTCATGGTGAAATCCAATTGCCATTGTGGCCATGTTGGGAGGTGGAGCCTTCAAGAAGAAAGAATTGATATCTTTCTCAAGGGAATCCATTCTTGCCCTCACAGATCTGGATTAGTTATTGCAAGAGCAGGCTGTCACAAAGCGGGACTGCCCCTCGTGCTTTGCCTTCTGCACAGGCTGCTACTTGCCCTTGCGTAGGCCACCATGCTAGGGCATCTCACTAGATGTGACATCAGGCTCTTGGACTTCCCACCCTTCAGCACCATGATCCTAAATAAACTTCTTTCATTTATAAATAGCTAGTCTTGGTTGTTATTTTATAGAAAAATATATATAGAGAGAGACGAAGACACCAGGACTACCGTGACAGTGCGGCTGGTATGGCAGCACTCAGCAGCCCTGGCAAACTCCTCCAGCCAAACCCTGACAGAGCTTCACAACAGCTACAGGCAGCAGCTAGGAAAGGTTTCCCATGTGGGCAAATGGGGTAACTGGCCTCTAAAAGGAAGGTCAGGCCACAGAGCTGGGACCTGGCTTTCTGATATCCAGCCCAGTGCTCATGTGTCTACCCCATGAGGCATCTTCTTTTCTGAGTACCAAAACTGCAGAAATCCACTTACCCTAGCCCTGGATTGCACGTGACTTTTGTTCTGAGTTAACAGGAAGGATTATATGATTGATTAGTAATGTCTGCCATGAGCGAAGGCCAGAGTGACACCAGAGGTGAAGTATATTTATGGACCCTTCTCCAAACCCTAAGCAATATGCTTTTTTTTTCCTCTCCAAAACAAAACAGTTTTGAAATTACCACCTCCTTCCTGTCTCCAGCTCAATAAAATTTTCTGACCTAATGGCCAGAAGGTGGGAAATTTCACCTTAATGCTACCTGAGAAGGAAGGGTTTGATAAACAATTTAACATTGACTTCAAGATTGCAAGGGGAGTGTTTAATTTGCTCAAGAGACCCACTGTCCTCAAGGACTCCAGTCCATTAGCTTTTGTCCAACTAATGACAAGTGAGTTTTCTATATTCATTAAAGCAGACTTGGGATTTGGCTTGAGGGGCAGTGAACTGGAGAGGAAATAGCACTGGACTCAGGAGGAATGTTCTTGATTGCTTGCTGTACGTTTGGAAAAAGAATAAAATGGTGTTTTCTAAAATCCTTGCAAGTCAGACGTTTCTGTGATATGGACAGGTATATCTTCCAGGGGAAACCTGGGTCCACCCAATAAGAGGTTTCCAGGTCATTTCAAACCAGCTGAGCCCAGCTCAGGTAACCTCACTAGGGACGACTTCCTGTGTCCTCCCACTGAGTGGTGCTGGCAGAGACAGAGATGAGAGGTCAAGCTTGCCCTAGAAAGCTCACAATCTAATGGGGAAACTGAGACAGCACCCACATCCTGAAGATGAGAGCAAGAGAGGCAAGCACCTGCTAGTCACTATCACTTGCACCCTGAGCCCCTGCCTGACTTGTCCTGGCTTGCAGAATTCAACTCATCTCAGCACACCAAACATTCACAGAGACCCTTAGTCAGTGCCTGAAATATCTAAATAAAGCACAAGATCTCATCATGCTGCCCCTACCCCGTCTTCAGCCTCTTTTTTCCTTCATCCCATGTGTGGTAGAGTCTGAGTTGTTCCCTGACTCCCTCTGTTTAGAATAACTCCCCCCAAGACCCACAGAATAAGGTCAGCAGGCTTTCAAAAGTGCTGCAAGTCCAAATAGCATCTTTACATGGATTATGAAAGAGCCCCGTATTGTCAGGGTTTGGGCAAGGACAGATGGCTCAGCCAAAAGGGGTGACTGGAAGGAGTTTAATGGAGACATTATTTATGAAACGGTTAGCATGTTTAAGGAAAACCAGCACAGGACAGTGGAACACCCTAGAAACAGGGAGTTATCACCACACTTAGGTCTGAGGGGAAATCAGGAGAAAAGCAGTTATGAAGTCCCACCACAATCACATCTGGAGGGGATGGTGACAGAGGGCACAGCCACTATTAGCCTGGGGAGTAAGTACCCTGGCTTCTCTAACCACCCTCTGGCTTCCGGCTGGTGCCTCCCATTGGCTGAACAGGACGCCAGAGGCAGGAAAGTCGTTGATGCTGGGCATAGAGGTCAGCCTTCCCCAGGCATCAAGCAGTGGGGAGAAGGGTGGAGAGCAGATCTGGGGGCAGACAGGGATGGCCAGCCAGCACCCCTTCCTCCAGACATTTGCTGCCATCTGCCGGAGTGTCATGATAAACATTCCATTCTGTGCCATTTCTGGTAGGGATGGCAGGTCAGTGTTGATCCTACAACTGCAGATTGCAACACTGCCACATCAGGACTGACCCCAGCCACACAGGCCACACTCTGACTCCTCCAAACACTCTAAACAGAGGTCCACAGTTTCCTCCCACATCTCCATGTATAGAGCAATGCCACCTCTTCCTTGAAGCCCACTGGATTCCACTGACTAGAAGCCATGTCTGCCTCCTTGGGGGTCACCCCAGACCTCCCCTTGAGGGCCCTCTCTGCTCTTTCTGTCTCTGACTCTCTCTCTCTCTCTCTCTCTCTCTCTCTCTCTATCTCTCTCTCTCTCTCTCTCTCTCTCGACATTCACACACATACACACTCACACACACACACACTCACACACACACACACACTCCTCTTGGGAGTAGAAACCGGTACTTGTCCTTTACTGAATTCACCCTTGAGTCCCCGCAAACAGCCAAGACTCAGTCCCTAAGGAAAGAGTCCAGGAAGCTGTTTGCCATCCTGTGTCCCTGTCTATGCCTCCTCTACAGGTGTGGGCAGGTGGGGGGCAATGGAGGAGCCCCACTGACTGTAGAATACGAGCCCTGGCCCCAATCCCAGTCAGCCTTTGGGTTTGACAAGCCGCTCCATCTTTTCTGAGCTGCTTCCCCATCTTACCCATGGGAATACTAACCCCTACCTGAGGCTGCTGTGGTGACATCCTGTACATGGCACGGAGGGCTCCCCTTGTCCATCCTGGCCATGCTTGGCTCCCAGGAGCTGGGGTGGCATAGGCCATAATCTTTGCCAGTTCCTGCTCACCTGTATTATCTTGGGCAAGTTACTTGGCTTCTTGTGCTATTTCCTCATCTTCAAAGCAAACAATAGGAGCAGTCGTGTTTCTCCTAGCTAACACCCACGCAGGGCTCTCTGGTGTCAACTGCTTAAGTGCATGCAGTGTGAACTCATCGATCCAGGTGACACGGTTACCTTCCCATCCACCCCAAATTTCCAGTTTTTTCTGGAACCTGGGCTATATTTGCCACTCCCTTTGGAGCTAAATGTGGTCATGTAACTTGCCCTGGCCAATGACATGTGAGCATTAGTGCTGTCACTTCCAGGAGGAAGCCTTCGGAGTCCATGCATAAGCTGCCACTCTTTCTTGCTCACTTTGTCATAGTGACCAGCATTGTTCCACATAGTGGTTATCCTGTCAGCCTGGGCCTCACTGTTATTGACAATAACAGGGACAAATGCCTTTGGCTAACTCAGGAGAAACATTCAATGTGGTTGAGGCCACTTCAGGCCACTGAGACCTGGGAGGTGCTCGTTATGGCAGCACAACATAGCTGATCCTGACTAACGCCTGCAGGGCCTGTTACCATCCCTCTTTCATAGTGAGGAAACTGTAGTGTCCATTGCATAGATGTGACTGAATGTTATACAGGTTGGTCCACATAAACCAGAACATGATTAGCCCTTGATTAATGTTGGCCATGCAGATATCCATATCCTAGAGAGCTACAGATGTAGGCATAGATACCTGGATATGAATCTGGGCCAGAAAGTCATGCTCAGGGCAGCCCTAGGCCCTAAAAGGAGAGCCAAGGTTTCCACAGGCCCCATGTGGTTCAGTTTTGCACATTTCCTGCTGGAGAATCAGCAAACTTTAGCAAATGCCAGCCCCTTGTTTGGTTCTTCCCATCTGTCTGGCCATCGACCTTGACTCACTAGCAATTGCTCCCGGCTACATGTGAGCTGGCAGCCATGGATTTTCTTTCCTTTTGGGTTAAGTTTCTGGCTGTCAGTGGGTGTCTATTACCTCCAACTCACCTGGCAGAGACTTTAGGAGCTGGGAGACAAAGGGGGACGGTGACAGCCCCAGATTCAGGTGGTCCCGGTCAACTTTCCAGGCCCATATTCTCTAGGGCAGACTCTGATCATGTACATTAACCTTGATTGGCAAAAGGTGACATGTTTGAGCATTATATTTGTATCATGCTTCCAAGTTTATAATGAATCATTTTCCTTTTCTTCATATGCTCCACTCGCACTGGGCACTGTACTAGGCTGAGATTTCTGCCCCCACAAACTTACAGCTTTAGTGACAACCAAAGGAGTAATAATGGCTAATCTTTTGAAAGTTTAGTCTGTGCCAGACTTATGCTAAAGCATTCTACAGACATTACCTTGTTTCATCCTCCCAATAAGTGTAGGAGATACAGATCAGATATTATTTTTTGTATAATAAAAATATTCATCTCATTTTGTAGATGAAGAAAGAGAGGCACAGAGAGGTTGTAACAGGGCCAAGTATGGCAAGAAAATGGTGGAGTCAGGATTCAAACCCAGATTGGTCTGACTCCAGAACTCCAGCCCTCTCACAGTAGTGGACCTAAAGAGTTGCAAGGTGGAGAGAAGGAAGCTGGCCTCTAATTTATTCCTTACAACAGGCTTGTTATTATTCTCATGCTGCAGATGGAGGAATTGGCACAAAATCATACAGCAAGTAAGAGGAGGAAAAGGAGCCATTCTTGAATGTGCATGTTGTTAAAGCCTCCTCTATAGGAATTCACCAACCATCACAAGTGGCGACAGTCTTGTAATGCAGAAGAGCATCATAAGCTTGTAACACTTACTAGACAAACAGTCTTTGGGGAGCGTACAGGAATGAGTAACTAATTCTGGGGTATTCAAGGAAGGTTTTCCAGTGAAGATGGCATTTGAGTAGAAAGGAGAAGAGAGAATCCCAGAAGGTACAAAGGCTATGTGCTATCACCCTGGGGCCCAACTTTTGGGGATCAAGGTAGCCTCTGGCAGGCACTATGTCTCTTAAAGGTTGCCATTTTGAAAAACCCTTTTGCTGAATTTCTTCTTTCCTTCACTCTGGATATTCAGAACAGTTCCATGCTAAGGGAATTTTAGACACTCTGATTTCCTATTCCCAGAGCATGTGGAGGATGGCCGGGCTGGGGGTGGGGATGGTGGTGACCTGTGAGATCTCAGGAACATACCTGGAAAAATTTCCCCACTGCATCCAGACCTTCTGGCAGGTATAATTCCAGCTTCATTTATTTTATCCCCATCTGGAGAGATAGTGGGCAGGAGTAAGAAGGAAATAAAATAATAAGAATTTTTAGTCTGGAGCAATCATTAAATGCTGTCTTTGCCCATCAGTCTGGTACTTAAATGGAAGAGGGGTCCAAGGTGGGCAAAGGGCATTGTTAACAACTGCCTCAGTGTGGCAGCAGGAGACAGGAATAATAGACTTAGAGAATGTTTTCCAGATTGTGCTGAAGTGATGAAAAACAATGGGTCCCAGTATGGAAGTAATGCAGACAGAGCCTCTCCGTGGATGCTGCCAGCAACAGCGGAAACTCTGCCATGCTCTTTCCTAACAGGACTGAATTAATTCAGGGACCATGTGAGCCTTGTACTCCCATTTCGATTACAGACAGACCTAGTTTTTGCAGAACTCATTAACTAGCAGGTCTTCAGGGACCTGGGCTTCCAAGCCTTGCTGGACAAGCCTCAGGAGCCAGCTTCTGAGGAATCCAGGCACCCAGAGTATGTGCAAGACCTGTGTGGAAGGCCAGGCCTCAGAGGGCCCCTCTGGCTGGTCTTGCATGTCTGAAGGAGGTCAGTGTGTGGAGGAGGCAGGAGGAGCCTGAATGGGCTGCTTCTCACCAGCGCACAGGGCTGCTGAACACTGAATGGCTCTGAGTTCCCTAATTCCTGTCAAAGGTCATCCTCCTACTAGTGACATAGATTGTCAGCCCAAGGCAGGAGGGTACTGAAAGCCAACAGGGACACCTGTGGTTACTTCAAACTTCAGCTCCAGGGTGCCCTCTCCTCCAGGAAGCTCCAGGAGACCCCAGCTGACCAGGATCCCTCCAGTCTTCTGTTTCTGTCCCTGTCCTAAAGTCCTATGCCCTTTACACTATATGGAGGGTATTTCCATCCATTTCACAGCTCCCTGCTGAGCTATATGTTCCCAAGGCCAGGCTCTTTGGGGGCTTGGTATTCCCAGCCTCAGCACAGAACATCTTCCATGTTTGCTTGTTGAACACCTGAATGAATAAATGAATGAAAAGAGTGACTAGAGGGGGAAAAAAATTAAAAGATTAAATCTTAAATATTTCACATAAAATTCCCCAACATCTTCACATTAAGGGGGACTTGAGTGCTGACAACCCAGTTGGGCAATGACATACTGACACATTCTAGGCAGGACTCTGGCACCAGGTAGGGATAGGATCCCCATAGGAGGAGCAGAGCAGAGTACTCATCCCAGACTCTGGAGTCCAAATCTGAACTTAGCAGATCCATGACTTTGTCCAAATTATCTATCCAATATCCACACCTTAGTTGCCCCATCTATAAAATGGGAGTGATTAAATAATACTTGCCTCATAGGGTTATTTTGAAACAGCCACTATCCTCCTCTTCTTTGACCCTTTTTTCTGACTCACCGGCTGCTGCTTCTCTGTGTCACATCCCCTGCCTCCCCAACACAAACACTGGCCACTCCTGCCTCAGAAACAAAGCTGCACTAGGTCAGTGGCGTCCCCCGGTGGCCAAACCACAAATGTGTCAGACCACTGTTCACCCTCCTTATTTAACCCCATAGGATACTGAGAGTATCAAGCACTCTTTCTCTTTGCCTCTCACAGCATCCTCTCTAAACAGGCATCTTCTCTAAAACTACTTCTGTCTGACCCTATCTCCCCCTAAGTGACCCCAAGTCTATGGCTGAGAACCTTGAGTAGTGGGTGCACTGCCTACCATGGTAGCCACTTGCCACAGTAGCTGTTTACCCTTAAATTTAAATTCAATAATGTTTTGCTAAATTCTTTAAAATCAAAGACAGTTAAAAATTCAGTTTCCTCTGTTGCACTACCCACATTTTGAGGGCTCAAGAGCCACATGTGGTTATTGAATTGGACAGTGCAGTAGGGAATATTTCTCTCTCTGCGAAAGGCTCTACTTGACAATACTGCTCTACAGTCCTCTAACAGCAGAGAAACACAAAGGAATGCAGTTTTCAACTTCTAAAAGCAAAAAAAAAAAAAAGAGATTCTTTCCTTACCTGTATTTGCGTGTGTGTTTAGTATAATATGATACAGACATACATTATATATATGTTATATAAAAGAGAGATTTTTCACATATTATAACCTTGAGTCTCTTTAAAGATATTTGGAAGCCCTTTCAAACTCCCTAAATGTATCTCACTATCATCTCTCATGTAATTCAACCTGCAATCAGTATTCAAAATAAACAACAACATAACAATATCTTGTAGTTATTTTCTTTTGTTTTTGTGATACTAGAGATTGAACCTAGGTACACCCTACCACTGAGTTACAGCCCATCCACAGCCCTTTTTATTCTTTATTTTGAGACAAGTTCTTGCTATGTTATTGAGGCTGGCCTTGAACTTGTGATCTTCCTGCCTCAGCCTCCAGAGTAGCTAGGATTACAGGCGTGTACCCCCATGTCCAGTTTCAACAATCTAATTCTTATGCAGCTGTATGGACTGGGTATTTTGCATGCTTACTGCTTCTGTTAGTTCAGTTGTAATTCAGCCCCTGAATAGCATGCAATTTTGAATATAGTCAAAACTCTCCCAGATCTCAGTAAGATGATTGCAGAGTTCCCTTTTAACCCTAAGAAAAAATTTGCTTCTAGTTTTATTTTTCATCACATGAATGTAGAGAAGTCTGCATTAAATGGCCATGAGGGATCACAAAGGATTTATTACCTAACCTTTATGTGCTGGTCTAGGAACCAAATGACCATTTAATTTCTATTTCTACAGGAAGATACCCTCTGAGGTCCAAGCATTGACTATGTCTCAGTTGGGGTTATAAGTATTTAGAGACCCCTACGATGACCCCAGGAACTTGGGAGTACCAATAAGGCCATCGAAACGCTTAGCCTGGAAGGGAGCAATGCCCCTCATCATTCCTACTTTCAACATAGAAAACATTCCTTTAAAAGTGCCTGGTTTGCTCTAGAGAAAAGATACCAGGTAGACAAAGACAATTGCTCCTGCACTGGTTACGCTGTCTGTGGTCTGTTAATATTCATCATGCCGACAGTGGTGGAAACAGACCTAGGCTGATATACCCTTCCCCAGGGGAGCTCAAGTTCTTAAACGGCAGGTGTGGAGACCCATACTACATGTCACAGTCCAGGAAATGGAAGCTCTTCCTGGTGGAGAAGCCCATCTTTTCTTCTCTATCTTTTCTTGAAAAAAATATCATGGAAAGAAACAATCTACAGTGTGTGAGGGCCTGAGCCCTCTGCCACTCCCAGCTGATTGGACCCAAGGCAGACATCTTACCCAGGCTCACCCCACCAGATTCTCTCCTGAGAATGTGGAATGTGGACACTGGGATACTGGCCAAAGGGAATGGAGCAGGAAGACCTGTCAAGATGAAGGCAGAAATTACCCTTCTGTAGAGGCCTTGAGGGGCCATGTGTGAACAAGCAGAAAAGCCAGTCTGAGAACACAAAGAGTGAAGTAGAAACTCAGAGAAGGTGCCTGAGGTCTTCCCAGGTCCCGTGAGGCCCATCTTTGATTTTTGTAACTGGGTGCCTGAGAGTTCCCAGTACCTTTGTAACTCCTGTTTTTCTTTAACTGGAGCTCCCCGTGGGTTTCTATGCCTTTCCTCAAAATGATTCCTGACCATACCGTCAGCGTCTCAGAACAGCTATGACAAGTGACAGACTGTGCTCATCTTTGCCATTGTGCTCCCATTCTGCAACACCCCATGAGGCCCGAAAAACCCTAAGGAGGAATTAGATGTATAGGCAGGGGCTTAGCAGCTGGTTAGCCAGCATGTCCTATGTACCTCTGATGTGCCAGGCCCCCAGTAAAGGACAGAAAAGGGTCTTTCCCCTTTCTTTTCCAAATCCTAGCCAACCACAGGACTATGCTCAAAGTCACTGCTTCCTTAAAGACTTCCTGGATCCACACATACTCCTTAGTAAGAGGGAGACTTGCTCTGTCCCCGCTCCTGGGGACAGTGTCTGCACCTCTCTTTGGTCATTCCTACTTTATGCCTTGTAATAGGCATCCTGGCCCCAACCCTTGCTAATGGGTGATGCCCTTGGAGACAAAAACCTGCCCTTACCTCACTTGCACTGAGCAGTGCCAGCTAGTTTTGTTTGGGTGGTCTGGTAAATACATACATTTGGTCTTCAATATGCCCATCCTGCTCCTGGTTGCTCATTCAAAACCATGGCATCAAAAACCAGGTCTCTGGAATGTTCCAGAGTTTAATTGGGCTCAACGCCCTCATTTTACAAATAAGGACATCAGGCTGAGATAAGTAACTGGTAGAGGTATGTGAACTCTCTGCCTTCCTAGTGTAACTACTCTTAGTTCTCTAGGCAACCTTCTCAGATACTCTTGATTGAAATAACATCTCCCATCCCACCCCACACCTAGTTTTTGAGGTGTTATTCTGTGCAGTGATGGTTAAGGGGAACCCCTGAATAAAGAAGCAAGGAGAAGTCCCAAATAGCTCTGCCTTGCTGGTCTCTTTGGACAATGCCTGAGCGCAGGTTTGGGCCAAGTTCACTGATTTGACTGCTTTACACACTGACATGATTGATGAAATATAATTACCCAACATTCATGTCTTTAATGTGGAGAATTCAAACATATATCTATTTACATTTTTCTCATGGCATTAAACAGCCAAGGGACCATTCAACATAACCTCCAGGAGGGTAGGTCATTGGCCAGCTCTTTAAGTTCATGCCATACTGATTAAACGTTGTACACAATGATCAAATGTTCACCAGGGAACATTATGAAACCCTGTCATAACAGGAGCCGGACTAATTTCTCTTTTTTCAATATTTATTTTTGGTTGTAGGCAGACATAATACCTTTATTTTATTTATTTATTTATTTTTAATGTGGTGCTGAGGATTGAACCCAGGGCCTCGCACATGCTAGGCGAGCACTCTACCGCTGAGCCCCAGCCCCAGCAGAGGACTAACTTCTTATACCTACGGCACATAAATTAATCTCCAACATCACTAGACAACAATGCTGGTTAAATTTTGGTTGCCTCTTCCAGATCCGGGATGGTAAATAGGTTTCATCTCATTGCCAATGGCAGCTGCTACAGCCTATGTTCAGAAGGATTTTAAGGACCAAAGTAACCTGCCGAAGGATGACTTGGATTTCACAAGATCAGGACATTGAGTTAGGTCACTCCAGTCAAAGGGGCCAGGATAGGCGAAGCTTGGCCACACAGTCTGTCCATGGGAGCATACACACCAAGCATCCCAAAGGCACCTGGATCCTGATCCAAAAAAGCCCAGGAGCCTAGGTGTTGGTATGCAGTCCAATGAACAACAGCCGGGAAGTTTGGAGCGAGAGCATTTGGACGTGAGAGCATGCTTGGAGGGCTATGGTGGCCCAGAGGCCCCTGTCAGCAATGATGGCAGGGACCCCTGAGGAGAGCCAGCTGCAGTGCAGTTCTGCAAGGTCACTGTGACCCCTCCTGCCAGTGGCTCTCTCTTCTTACCCAGGGGAACAACCCTGTGCCTGCTTCATCAAGAAACTCAATGTTCATTAAGGCTACAATCCCCAGCCTGGCAGGCGATGCCAACGTGGTGGTCCCGGAAGCCCTTCACGCATCCATCTATTCATCCTGGAGATCATCTAGGTCCCCAGACCAAAGGAAGCTCAGGGATGTGGCACTGAGGCCCAAGCCCCAGAAGGCTCCCTAGCAGGGGTTACATCTCACCTCTGACCCACAGCACCATTCCCACCTGCCTCCCACCACTCCCATCTACAGGGGAACATTCACCTCCATGACTTGAATCAAATAAAAACTGACAGTGTGGAGCCATGTTTAGGGCTGAGCTATAAAGGATTCATGCAATTATCTTTGTCAGAATTCATTTTGTCAACGCCCCTCTGCTCTTCAGTTTGCCTGCTACTGATATCTTTGGGAAGTTTGAGTAGACTGAGAATAAGGTAAAGGAAACACCAGGAACATCTTCAGAGGAAGTGGCTCCAGAGTGGAACAAACTGGGCACAAGAAGGGACAAGGCCAGGAGTGAAGGGAGAGGAGGCTCTGGAGCCACACAAAATCCTAGACTCACTGTGGGAAGGGACCTTAGGGACCACTCATTCAACCCTTGACCCAAAATCAAGACTTCACTCTCAACATCCCCAATTCAGGCACAGAGACCTGTCAGAGCTCAGACCATCTGGAGGTGGGGGAAGCCCTAGATTGTTCCTCAAAATATGGCCTAAGACACTCCCTAGAGAGACCACTGCCACCAGCACTCAGTCCAAACCTAGAAGAGCTCATGAAGAAGCATCCCAGTGTCTGTCCAGAGGTTATAGCCACCATTTCCCCATATCGTTCACACATACAATCCACCAACAGACTCCAGATGTTCATAACCCCCCCCCCAAATGATACACCCCACCTGTACTTGTGACCTGCACTCCAGACTACAGGCCGTGCCTCCTTGGATGGCTAATGGGCGCCCTAAACTGAGCATGCGTAACACTGCCCACTCCTCCCCAGCCTCCTCTAAACCTAAGCTTCCTCATCTGGGGTAGTCACAACCGCCTTTGAGGTGCTCTTACTAAAATTCTGAGAAACATCCTTGCTTCCTCCATTTCTCTCAAACCTCACATCAAATTTATCAGCAAATTCTACCAGCTCTGCTTTCAAGATACGTCCAAAATCCAACCCCTTCTCACACCTCCACGGCTGCCACCCTCTCACCTGGATTGTGCACCGTTGGTTCCCTACACATGTCCCTGCTGCCTCGCTTAGACCTGCAGTTTCTTCTCCACGCAGCAGCCTGGGGATCCTGTAGAAGCCCAGCTATCTCTCTTTTCCTCTCAGAACACTCCAGAGTCTCCCTGAGTAACAACAGGCTCCTCACATTGGTCTCTAAGTCTACAGTGGATACGAGACGTTACCCCTGGGGCTCCCCTTTGGGAGAACCAGCCCACAGCCATCGTCCCATCAGGGACTGCATCAACCCAAGAAAGTCCCCTTACTAAGGTCACACTCCCTTCTTGGGGCCCTCCCGCACCCAATGCCTGATTATGAGTGTAAGGCTTGGTTGTCTCACCCGGACTCAGGACACCTATAAGAGCTCAGCCCATCTCCAGAGCCCCCCATGGAGCCAGCACAAGCCTCCATTGAGACTGAGTCACTGCTCCGCACCTCCCTCTGCCTTGTCCAACTTCCTGCCCTCCCCTACACTTCTCCTCCCCCCCCCCCCCCCCCCCCCCCCCCCCGCCTTCCCTTTCTTTCCCTTTCCTAGGTGTTGATCGCAAGAACACTTCCTACTAATCTTCTGTCCACCGTCCTCCCAGGGTCTGCTTCCTGGAGAAGCCAACTCACTCCATTTTCCAACAAAGACTCCAGGGAGTCCTGCCTCTCCTTTCCCTCTCAGCTCCCCCCTCTCCTCTCCTAGTGGCAGATGTGTTCCTGGCTTAGGGCCTTTGCCCTGCTCTCCCCTCTGCCTGGGAGGCGCTTCCCCAGGCGTCCACATGGCCTACTCCTCATCTCTTTCATGTCTTTACTCAAACGTTACCTTCTTAGAGAGGCTTTTCCTGGCCCTGCCATCTACAGCTGCAATTGCCCAGCGTTCCTTATCTCCTTCTCTGTTTTATTTTTCTCCTTAGCTTTCATTACACGCATTCAACAATACCAGGCTGAGAGGACAATACATGACTACCTGGGAGTGGACAAGGGCAGGCTAGAAGAGGGGCCTTGTTGCTACCCAGGAGGATGAGAGAATTTAGAGAAGGGGAAATGGAGGGAGGACGTCCAAGCTGAGGGAAGGGTAGGATCCAACATGAGGATTGTAGAGTGGAGGAGGGGCAGCTTGAAGTGGGTAGAGTTTTGGAGAATACTGAGTGAGATTCATAGAAAATTGGTCAAGGCAGCAGAGGAAAAAAAATAGACAATGGAGAGCCTCTGAAGGACTCTGGGCAAAATATTGGGTGGTCACAAATACTCCCTGGCCGACAGGGCAGTCATCAAAGATGGAGGAGAGAGCCCAGAGGAACATCAGAAATCAGGCTGCAGCAATTTAGGGTCCAGAGAGCTGCGCTTAGTCAAGTGTCACCTCTAGTTATGCAGGTGATGTTTGGTGCTACCAAACCACCTTTCCTCCCTCCTGGCCCAATGGTACCTGTCAGAATTCCAGAATCACTGAGCTGCAGGGACCTCAGGGGTCATCTAGTTCAGGTTTCAAGCTCCAGGCTGGGAAATCAATTTACTGAGCTCAGAGTGTTTTTCAAATAAAATAAAAGAGAAGGGACAATGTCAGAGTGCATCACTTATAGTAAAGGAAAATTGCTTTGTGAAACTTTTGTTTCAGTTTGTGTGTGTGTGTGTGTGTGTGTGTGAGAGAGAGAGAGAGAGAGAGAGAGAGAGAGAGAGAGAGCGCAAGCTTGCTGATTCACAATATCAATCTGACTCTGTGGGTCACAGTAAAGAATTTTGAAAGCCACTGATTTAACCCTTTCCTTCCTTGCTGTGAACTGCCTTTACAACATCCTCAATAAGATGCACAACATCCCTTGCTCACCTCCTGGACGGGAGTTGGATGGCTAAAGCCCTTTCCACCTGCAACTGCTGTGTGCCTAGGAAGTGCTTCTTCACAGGCAGCTCCAAGTGGCCTCTTGCTCTCCTTCCCATTGGTCTCCTCTCACTCTTTGACCATCCTCTCCAAATAAGCCCAACCCCACCCCAGACGACAAACTTAAGGGGGCTGAAGGCAGCACTCCAGGCCTCTTCACCACATTCTTTTGAGGTTCTTGTTTTCTCTTGCCAGTTGGGCACCCCCCAACCTGGCAAGAAGCAAGACCAGAGTCATCCTTCTGGACCACCACCTCTGCCCAACTCACACACTCTGTGGTTTGAGTGGACTAGCCCTAGACTCAGCTCCAGGGATGGCCAGCTTGAATACCACAGCGACTGGTTCCAGATGGACACCTGAGACAAGCACAGCCAATCAGAGGCAATCAGGGACTTTTGCTAAGACTATTAGAAAAGATGGTCAGAGGCTAAGACGGAAGACTGTAAGCCCAGAACTGCAATGGTCATCTTTGCCAAAGTTAACACGAAGGAAAAATAAAAGGGGGGGGATGGAGAGAAAAGAGAAGGGAGAAAGAATAATAGCTGTTGTTATAGGCAAAATTGTGTCCACCCCCTCCCATAAAAATTTTTTTAAAAAAATATATTGAAGTCTCAACCCTCAGTACCTGGAAACAGGTTTTTATTTGTCTGGGGTTTTTATTTTGTTGATGTTGTTGTTTGTTTGTTTGTTTTGCAGACCTGGGTATTGAACCTAGGGCTTCATGCGTGCTAGATATGCGCTGCACCACTGAGTTACATCCCCAGCCCATAGAAATAGGGTTTCACAGAGGTAATCAAGTTAAGATGAGGTCATCAGAGGTACCTTAATCCATGATGACTAGAATTGTTATAAAAAGGAGAAATCTGGACACAGAGACAGACACAGGAAGAGACCCACAGGGAAAGTGTCACCTGAAGAGGATTGAAGTAATACCAAGAATGTCACAGATTGCTGGTAAACCTCCAGAAAGTGTGTCATTTTAAAGACACTCAGCTTGTTATAAGGCAAGAAATTAAGAAGGACATCCTCATATAGTAATGGGAGAGAGTTTCTAAAGAATGCAATAGGAAATTCTCTCTCCTGTGTTTGAAGTAGAGAGAATCAGAGGAAAACGGAATAAGGACAAACACACAGGAAGTTCATGTGGGACTTCAGGGAACTGGACATCAGCAAAGGCCTGAGCATGGCCTTGGAGACATTTTGGGAAAGAAGGAGGAGGGAGAGGGAAAAGAGGAGGCAAAAAAAAAAAAGGATAAACATCTTCAGTACCCCCTTTCCCACATGGCTCTCCGCCCTGTCAATCATTTCTCTCCAAGTATCTCTCCAGTCTGGCCCTTTATCTTCTAAGAAACCCCAGCACTGACAAAGTCCTACAAAAGACAGTTAAAATGCTTAAAAGGAGGGAGGCTTCTGAGGTCGGAGCTTTTTATTCTGGGTGCCCCAGGCTGAGAGGACACCAGATCACACTCTGTGGAACCCAGAGGGCTAGAGAAGAGAGCTGGGAACGTGTTGTCAATTCTCAACCCCCGTGCTCAGGAAGCAGCCCTCGGCAGGTGAAAGATGGAGTTTCAGGCAAAAAAAAAAAATGCTATGAATAAAAACCTGGTGATACATTTTCATTATTCAGGATCCCAAGCAGTCAAACTACCACACATTGAAGAGGATCTGGGGAGTTTCAGAGGCCTCTGATGGAGTTGGCTGGTGATACTCACTGGTCTTGTGACAGACTTGTTGAATGCAGGACCAAAGCAGGCCAGAGGCAGGAAGCTAAAAGGAAAGAGGAAACAGAGGAGACGGGGCAATGGAAAGGAGACCGGAGCCAGAACAGAAATGGAAGAAGACAAGATGTGGAAGGGTTGGGAAGGAAAAAGACCTGGGGGCAGGGAGGCTGACAGAGTGGCCGAAGAACACTATTTGCAGGGTGTAGATGCCCAGACTAAAGAAGGTGCCCATTCAACTGCACCGTGGGACACACAGAGATGTTGGCCCCTATAGAAATGGCAGAGGGGATGAGGAAACCAACAGATGCCTCTGACAAATGACTTTCCCAGTTGATAAACCTCATTAGACTGAATTTCACAAATGGCTTAATTTGAATTTCCAATACCTGAAAGATTTTGAACCAGAACAATTATTTCTGATGTAAAGGATCAATACAAGATTTCCTGAGCTGAATCCCAAGGCAACGGGGGCACTTTCAACAAGGTTGCTAGGATTAAAACTCCTTCAAATGCCAAATAAACATGGACTTATCTCTTTTTAAAGGACTCTTTCGTAAGGCAAAGGTTAGCATCGCAAGAAAGAGCAGGATGAAAATTAATCCAACTCACTGTGACCTCCTCAGGCTGGGTTTGAATTACATTTCCACATGGCCTGTGAAGATCTTTCATGTCTCTCGCTCCATTAGTTGGTGTACTTAGCAAAGGTCGGGGACTGAACAGATGCACTTTTCTAGACAGAGCAAGATCCTCCAGCACAGTCCTATTCCTGCCTTCTCTGGTGTGATTCCGACAGAGGTTCCCAGTGTGGGTGGTGTGGACATGAGTCCTCTCTGAAGACACCTCATTCTATGATAAGATGGATGTTAACTACCATTGTCATCACAGTTCTGGATGGCTTGGTTCTCACCTGGTTCCCCAGTGCTCTGGGGGCAAGAGATAATTGAGCCAAAGTCCAGATGTTCTCAAGTTTCTTTTACTCCTCGGGAGAAATTCAGTACCTTTCAGAGGACTGCTTTATTCTAAGCCAACCTCCAGCTAAAGTCAAAAAGGGAGGAGGAGGATGGAGATGAGGAGGAAGGACAGTGGCAAGGGAAGTCATTGTGGTATGAAAGCGTCATATCCCCCAGTTCTGAGAGTTTTCTTTCTGTTGGTGAATGGTGAGATTCACATTCATGTAGGTCTCTTAGCTTCTGGGTCTTCTTTGAGGCATTTTTTTATTCTCAGAGTGGGAGCAGAATTTACTTCTTTCATACAAATTGAAACCTCTCCTAGATTCCATCCCCCTCCAGTCAGAATGGCAATTATCAAGAATACAAGAAATAATAAATGTTAGTGAGGATGTGGGGGAAAGGTACACACATACATTGCTGGTGGGACTGCAAATTGGTGCAACCACTAAGGAAAGCAGTATGGAGATTCCTCAGAAAACTTGGAATGGATCCACCATTTGACTCAGCTATCCCACTCCTTGGTCTATACCCAAAGGACTTAAAATCAGCATACCACAGTGACGCAGCCACATCAATGTTTATAGCAGCTTGATTCACAATAGCTAAACTATGGAACCAACCTAGATGCCCTTCAACCGATGAAAGGATAAAGAAAATGTGGTACATATACACACGGAATATTACTCAGCCTTAGAGAAGAATGAAATTATGGCATTTGCATGTAAATAGATGCTAAGTGACATAAGCCAATCCCAAAAAAACAAAAGCCAAATGTTTTCTCTGATAAGCAGATGCTGATCCATAGTGGGATGGGAGGATAAGGAAGAATGAAGGAACTTTGGTTTATGTAGAGGGGAGGGGTGGGGTTGTGGGAATGGGAAGGACAGTAGAAAGAGACAGACATTATTACCCTATATACATGTATGAATACACTACTGTAGTGGCTCTGAGCCACGTACAGCCAGAGGAATGAGAAGATGTGCTCCCTTTGTGGACAATATGTCAAAATGCATTCTAATGTTAAATAAATATTTTTACAAAAAGAATTTACTCCTTTCAGAAGTTAGCAGTAGCCAAAAGTAAGGGCAAAGCTTGTGGGGAGCAATAACAGTGTTTCCCCTGTTCTTCTTCAGGAATGGAACCTCCCTGTTCTGCAGACATAGAAAGGGGCTGGGTCTGGTCCTGGGGCTTGAAGTTGAGGGCCGGCAGATAGGTGAATCCTTGACTGCACACACAGGTACTAGGGTTGCCTGTTCTGGCCTCCCCACTCCCCAAGCTCCTGAAAGACCAAGCCCAGGTTTTCTGTGGCCAATGAGAATATTCAGCCTGTTTATGAAAAAATTCAACTGCTCTTTCTCTCCTTCTCTCTCTCCCTCTTTCTCTGTCTTTTTCTATATTAGAAGCCATTAAAGCATTCATTAGGTTATTTTTTCCTCTAATTCCTTTCCCTCAACTAGTCGGGAAGTTCTACATTTTATTCCTCGTTGTTTAGTGTTGAACCATTAAACATTTAACACATACTTTACTTTAGACTTCGGTCTAAAAGGAATGATCGGTTTTATCCCCTTCCTTTCATAGTTCACTCACACCAAACCTTTTTATCTAGACTTATAAGCTACAAGTCTAAATAAAAGCTACACACAGAAAAGACATTGTGGTTGTTCCTTCAGTTTATACTTGTGTGAAGGGGTAAAGAAGGTATGGGTGAGAACTAGAAGATTGTGGAGGAAAGAACAAGGACAGAAGACTGTGACCCATTGCAGAATACCACCCAATAGTGGATTTTTGCCTGGGTAGCTCAAGGTAAACACATTAGTCAGCTTTCCATTCCTTACTAGAACAAAATACCTGAGATAATCAACTTATAAAGAGAAAATGTTTATTTGGGCTCATAGTTTTGTAGATTCCAGTCCATGACTGGTTGGACCCTTCGCTTTGGGCCTGTGGCAAGGTAGCACATCATGAAAAGAGTGCATGTTGAAGCAAAGACTCACCTCATCAGACAGGAAGCAGAGAGCAAAAGGAAGGGGCTCAGTTCCCACAATCCCTTTCAAGAGCACAGCCTCAATAACCTCAATAAAGACCTCTCACTAAGCTCCATCTCCTAAAAGCTCCACCACCTTCCCATAGGACCAAATTGAAGACCAAGCCCTTAGCATATGGGCCTCTGGGGGACATTTAAGATTCAACTATAGCTGGGTGTGGTGGTGCATGCCTATAATCTCAGTGACTCAGGAGGCTGAGGCAGGAGTTTCACAAGTTCAAAGCCAGCCTCAGCAACTCAGTGAGGCCTTAAGCAACTTAGCAAACCCTGACTCTAAATAAAATGGCTTTTTAAAAAGAGGGCTGGAGATGTGGGTCAGTGATTAAGTCCCTCTAGATTCAATCCTAGGTACTAGAAGGAAAAAAATAAGATTCAACTAAAGCAGTGAGAAATCTCAAGAACCCAGGCACAGTCTCAGTACCCAGGTAGCCAGAGACCTTACCAATCAGCCTCCCAATCTTTAGGACAGTGGAACTTGAGGCCACCTGCCATCAGAACCCTAGCCACCTCCAGTCTGGTGCCTGAGTTTGGAGTACCCCTCTTGAGGGCACCCCTCCACTGAGCCCAGCAAGAAGGGGCTCTGGGCTGTTCTCTGGGATGAAAACCGCACATTGCTGCAGCCAGGGCTGGGGTACTGGAATCAACAATGAAAACTCTCAGCTCCCTCTTTTCCTCTCCATCCTTTGCCTTTCTACTTTACTGAACCAAGAATCATGCCAGTAACAAACCTTCCCCAGGGAAAGCGCAACTGCGAGATGAGATGTGAAACCAGACAAAACGCAGAATCAGAGCCTGCAGCCTTGGCAGGCCCTGGCATCCCAGAAAGCCCTTTCAAGGATCTACCCAAGGACCCCCACTTTGCCAGCCTGTCTACTTAGACTTGTTACTCTTCTGGAGCCAGCTATCAAAGTGAATATAGAATATTTCTCATTCTCTACCCAGGACCTGGAGTGATCTTTTTAAAATGCAAATTGGATCATGTCCTTCCCCTGAACAAAGTCCTTTGATGGCTCCCTGTGCCTCTTAGAATAAAACCTAAATTCCTTACTGTGTCCTACAGAGCTCCGGCTGCTGTCTGCTTCTCCCACCTCGTGGGAGGCTCTTCTCTTTCTCACCACACTTTGGCCCTACACAACAGCCTGTCTGTTGGGCTGTCTGTTCCAGGTCTGTCCCCACTTTGTGCCCTCTTCACATGCTGGTCCCTCGACTCAGAACAACTTCTCTCTCCTTCTCTTGCCCTGGCTCATCCTCACTTCAAGCTACCTCCTCAGAGAAGGCTTCCCCAGGGGCTCACTGACCATAAGGATGACCACCCCCACCTGGTTTCTTTCCCAGCCTCCCAGCATCATCTTTCCTTCCCTGCCTCGCCCTCATCTCAATGCATCTTTCCTTGTTCCGTTTCATTCTTGCCAGGCTAGCCTGCAAGTTCCACTGGAAAAGATGGTTTCCCCAGCACCTAGAACAATGCCAAGTCCATAAAGGCTATTCGCAAATTGTTAAATGCATTTATTTATTAACTAAGCATTTATTGAGCATTCCGAGGTGGTGATGAAGATCAAGTGAGATAATGCTACACAAATATGATTGGTTATCTTCAGCAGCAGCATTATAAGTTCTACCCACAATAAACCACCAGGCTGCACTAACCAGCAGCCTGTTTTGGGTTATTTCCAGCATCATCTGAACAACAGCAACCACGGAAAAGGTCAAGGTTTCGCCACACTTTGCACAACAAGGATCATTTACAGTCCAATCATTTGGATTAATCTCCTGACTTCAGTCTGATCTATTTTTGTCAAGCAAGCAAATATATATTGATATTTGCAAAGAGGCTCACGCATGTGGTGTCCACTAAAATATGGCTGCATTTTCCATAGTAATTGTTTCTGGAAGCTCATTCCCAGCTGCGCTGGCTCATTTAGCTAATCTGCAGTAAGTATGGTATTGATCCTAGCAGCCAGGGAGGAGCACATTAGCCCGGCCCAAGGAAAGGTGATTACTTTGGCTGCATGGTCCCTTCCCAGACTTGGCTAACATCTAAAAGCCACAGTAAGATAATCTGGAAGCCAGCCCTCATGGTCCCTGGTCCCCTAGACACACACACATTCACACAGGCGGGTCACAGGAGAATGGCAGTATGGTGGCGACATCACAAAGAGACATTATCACTCCCATAAAAGGCTCTTATCATTCATTCCTTCATTCATTCATAACTGACAATATTTTATGAACATGATAATACTCAATGCTCGCCAAGATGAATCAAAATTGATATTCTCATATGCTGCTTATGGAAATGTAAAGGAGAATGAGCATAATCACTCGAGAAGCTAATTTAGCAGAATACATCAAAATGCTCATATTCTCTGATCCTGTAATTCTACATCTCTGAATTTGTTCTTGGTAAATAGTCATGGACGTGCAGCATTGCTTACAATAATTATAAATGTGCCAAAAAGGGAGATTGGTTAACTGAATAAGTATTATGTAGATTTTTAAAGAATACTCTTTAACCATGGAAAGTATCTGTGATTAATCAAGTGGGGAGGGAGGATGGGGAGGGAAACAGCTTTCAAAACAGTATAGACAATTTTCACATCATCACCCTAAAGTGTTTAAACTAAATTTGCAATTATGTGTAGAAAAACTACGGAGTTGATTAAAGAGAGAGTGGGTGTATAGAGGAATATTAGGCTCTTCTCGACTCTGTACTTAAAATGTTTCACAATAAAAAATAATGAACAAATATAGATTAAAATGATATATGCCAGAATATTGACAGTAGATGTAGAATTTCAAGTTATCTCTTCTTCAGAGTGATTGTCTAGTTCTTCCAAAGTCTCTAAAAATGAGCATCTATTCTTTGGGGGGAGTCTAAAAAAAGGAACAATAAATTTTCCTTTGCAAACAAGGCACCAAGAATACACAAGATCTAGCTGGTAGGCACTTGTCACAGAGCTGGGTTGGGGGAACAACAGGCATTCCCAGCCAGAGGAACAGTTTGGATAAGGCTTGGACATGGGAAAACAGGTATGAAAATGTGGGCAGTCCTTCTGTTTGGCTGGTTAGGATCCATGAAAGGTGTGTTTGGAGATGATGAGAACAGAAGGGTTGGGAGCACCCAGAAATCAGACCTTTGGGAGCCTTAAGAGCAGGGTAGGGAGGAACCCAGGGAAGGGGTATGTCAGGAAGCTCTCTGGATTAGGGTGGTCCTTGCAGGTTGGAGTAGAGAGTGGTTAGAAGACCACTCTACAGGCATGGCACAGGCAGAGGAGCTAAAATGTGGTCAGGTAAGAGGGCAGCAGCATGGAGTCACCTGAGAAACATCAGTGAACCATCCTGTCCATCTCCTAAGACCTGGGACAGGCCCTGTGGGACAGAAATTAGGAGCTCAAACTGAGGCGCCAGACTGTTTGGATTTGATCCTGACTTCCCCACTCACAAGTTGTATAGTCTCTCTGCTGCAGTGATTTCATCTGTGTAGCGGGGATAATGACACTGTGTCCCAAAGCTATTGTGAGAGGATCCCGTGATTAATATGTGTCAGTCCTTGGCACAGGGCCTGATACAGAGCAGCCATGTGGGTTAACTAGCATTATCCCCTCCAACCTGAAGTCCATTTGTGGTGCCCCAAGGGACATCTCACCTGCAGAACACACGTATCAAAGCATTCAGCATGGGCTCTGTCTTTCTGACCCTCCCCCAAAAAAGTTGTCAAAGAGTTAAAATGTTGACAAAGCCAAGATGAAGAAAAGACTGGAAGAAGGTTGTAGAAACAGTCAGTGACCCAGCTTCTGCATTAACTCCTGGAATCCGAGTCAGGGTGAAGATCAGTGTCCCGGGACAGATTTTCCCGACCCTGACAGATGAAGTGCACTTGGGCAAGGTCTCCCCCCCATGGGCCTGGGGCCCATTTTTTTGTGTGTGAATCTATTACCAGGCTGTAGCCAGGAAGTTAACGGGTGTGGTTTCCCTTGTCTAAATAGACCTTTAACAGCACCCATCCTGGGACCATGATTCATCCAATCACAAGGAAATAAACAAAAACTCCAGTCACCTGCCACATCCACCTTGCATCTGCTTCTCCCTGATGCAAAGTTGAAGTGGCTTCTTTAAAAATTGAAGGGTTAGAAACAGAGCTGCCTTTGGTCTGAGTGGACAAGAGAGGTTGGTGGGAGAATCCGAGGCCCCAGCAGCCCCATCTCCACTCCTATTTCCAGAATCACAGAAGTGATAAACAGGCTCATTACAAGGCAAAGGATATGCACAATCAATCCACGCCTTTAGGGTTGGGCTACAATTTAAAGAGAGGAGAAGAGAAGATAAATAAAAAGGCCTATTTTCAAGAGAGTCATTTAAGCCCAGAGAGAGGCCGTAATAATGTGCACACCAGCTCTGCTTAATTCGTCCCCAGCTCTCTCAAAATTGCCCTGAGATAATCAAAAGGAAGTGAAGAGGAACAACCCAGACTCCAATTCAGAAAAGGATGTAGTAATTAGCACCCGGTGCCTGGACCCCGCTGTCAGGCAGATCAGTTGGTCACAGTGGGGCCTCCTGCTGTCTTCCAATGGCAGAGGACACCAGTTCTTCCTCTCTCACCCTTAAGTTGGAAGCACAGAAATGACACATCTTTGACTGTATTTCTAAAATCATCTCTCAAAGAGATAAATGACTTCCTCTGGCCAGTGTGGTTCGACCCAGGTCTGGGAATAGATAAATTCATTTACGCAGGAGCTGGGACTCCATTTTTCTCCTGGTGCCATCCATAATCCCATCTCTTTCAATGTTTGAGACATTCAGGGTGATGAATGTGCCCCATTCACCAGGCAAGAGGTGAAATCCTCATGGGGAGGATCAGGCGGCCAATCTCAGGGCCCAGCTAGTGTGACAACCTGCTCTTGGGACTCCAGGTTTTAAGAATGCACCACACTGACAGTCCCCTGACTCCCCCACATTTCATTCCAAACAAGAATTCCCTCCTCTTCACATCAGGCCTCTTTACCTGGGACAAGCTGAAGCCTGCTTCAAAGAACTGCAGGACCCCCTTCCCCATCCCCCTGCATCAGGGGATAAGGGCTGGATGGGATCAAAGGAAGGCAAGACAGGCAGCCTGGTCCTCACCAGTCTGAGCATTCAGCTCTTGCAAGAGCCAAATGGACCTAGAGAAAGATTTTCCATTGCCTGTAATTCTTTCCAGAGGGTTTTGCTTTGTGAAAAGAGTTACCCTCTTGTGTTTCCTCCCTGCCCTTCCAGTTGGATGGAGTCAGGTCACCAAAGCCTACATGCCCCAGTTTTCTCATCCATAAAGAGAGAATCTTAATTCCTAACCTTCAAGGATTCAGCAAAACCAAGTTTATACACTGGTAAGACATATGGACCAATAAGATCTACCCAATCAGACCAGAGCAGCACACCTAGTTCAGTGTGTCTCAGCCTGAGCTACATGTTAGCATCACCAGGGAGCTGTAAAAATAAATAAATGAATAAAACATGATGCCCTGGGCCCAGCCTGGACCAATCACACCTGATCTCTGCCAGTGGAGCTGGCCTCAGTATTTTTCAATGTGCAGCCAGGGCTAAAAAAGCTGTTGCCTGGTTTGCTCACTTACCCTTCCCTTTCCTCAGGGCCCAGGATCAGCTCTGGTCACGCACTAAGTGGTTAACATGTGGTTGTGTTCAGTAGGCTTGGGGGCAGCCCTACCATGACACTCCCAAGGACAGGAAAAGGAATGATGACACCCTGCTTATGACGCAGCAGTAGGGACCCTGACTTGAAGCAAAGACAATGATGACAGTGAAGCAAAAGTTCGTTGAGCCCACACTGGGTGCTGGACACTGTGGTGAGCACTTGGTGTAAGCAATGTCTCTTTTCATCCTAACTTAACCCTGGAGATGGCACTGGGAGGAAGACAGTTTTACTGATGAAAGCACTCAGGCTTAAAAGGGTCAATAGTCACCCAGGGTCACGTGGATCCTACCCAGCAGGATTTCAGTTCTGGCCTCCTGGCTGGGACACAGTCCTGACCTCACCTCTTTGAGTGTCGGTGCCTCGTCTTTATTAAGGAGGGGACACGGGGAAGTCAGAGTTCAGAAGGTGTTAGCCAGCCCCAGCCGGGGAGAGTGCTTGGCTGACAGTTGTGAATCCACACCTCTGCTCTTAATCACTCCTGGGCATTGGCTTTCAGCAGAGGGTGGCAGAATGAAGGGAGATCTCAGAACGAAATCCTATATGGCAAGTGGCCTGACCCCAGAAACCAAAATCTTAAAGACTGTCACCCCCAGACTCTGGTGAAATTGAGCCGTGGAGGTACTTCCCCATCAGTCCCTCCAGTAGCTTGCAGTTGTCTCCGTGTACTCGTGAGGGGCTGTCCAAGGTTGCCAGTTAGTTAGCAGGACCTCTGGATGCTGGATTCTAAATACAATGCACCTTTGCTTAAAATGGGGTACTGCAAAAGCCTTGGCCAAAGACAGGTCCTCCCCTGGGCAAACCGCACTCCTGGTCCAAGTTGTTCCCTGGTCTCTTGGCCTTTGCTTAATACCACTCTGGTGGCTCAGTGCTCAATATCTTTTCTGCCCTCTTTCCAATCAGCTTTCCCGTACTATAGAGTCAAGGTGTGCAGTGGTGCACACCTGTAATCCCAGCCGCTAAGGAGGCTGAGGCAGGAGGATCAAGAGTTCAAAGACAGCCTCAGCAAAAGCTGGTGCTGAGCAACTCAGTGAGACTCTGTCTCTAAATAAAATACAAACTAGGGCTAAGTATGTGGCTCAGTGGTCGAGTGCCCCCAAGTTTAATCCCCAGTACCCCTCCCCAAAAAAAGAAGACCAAAATTCAAATTTCCCACATGCCCTTGCAGCTAAGACATGATTTAAGTTCAGCAAATCACATGTCCTTGAGAAAGTGCCTTTGACAGGTTAAAGAGTGGCAGGGGCTGTGTTTCTGCTGCTTATGCCCTTTTTGCTTGTGCCAAAGTATTTGCAGGAGTCTCAGCACATCAAGAAGCAGAGCCTTGGCTATGCCATTTTACTGCTGTGGATCTAGTTGATGGCTGCTCCCAGATATCCCTCTTCCCTGGTGGTGGCAGAGGTGAGAACTCCCCTGGCAGGTCAATTCTGAAGTGTGGTTCTAGGAGACATTTCTGGAGACCTGACCACATCATGGCCCTCTTCTCTAGCCCACCTGAGATTCTATAAGCACCTAGTTCTCCATCTTAAGTCCCTTTTTTTTTTCTTAAATAACTAAAGTTACTTCTATCATCTGCAACAAAATGAACACTGTTTCATAGAGGTATATACTCCCACAGACTCACCCGGCTTCAAGAATGCGACCTGAATAAAGACTGAGGAGTCAACATTGCATTGAACCTGGATTCAGAACCCGAGACCTCTGCTCCAGCCACAGAGGGAACTTGGGTAAGCCACTTCCCTGAGGTGAGCCTCAGTCTCCACATCTGTGCAGTGAGGACAGCTCACCCGTGCCCATTAGGCTTTCAGCAAACTGGGCTCAATGAGCAGGTCCTCCAGGTCCTTAGTCTAGCCAAAGAGGGAGTTACGCTTAGAGACATTGTCTTGACAGATGATGCTACAGTACAGTGGGGGCACAGAGGGACACAGTTCCCGGGCATCAGGAGGGTATTCATAGATGGAAGAACCAACAAAAGCAAAGAATCTCGAGAGTTGGCTCAGGGGCAGTGTCCTCCCGAGGGCAGGGCGGATCCTCTGGGTCAGGCTGAGGAACTCAGGCTTTTATTCTGAGAATTTTGGGAGCCACAGTGACACCAGGTCAACGGACACACCTGCCAGCACCCCAACTCAAGCCCCTTCCCAACCGTAGTACCCAACTTACCAAGTGGTTCAACATCCAGAGCCAACCCTGAAATGGGAAGGCAAGTCGTGTGTGTCCCCATTTGATAGAAAAGAAAGCTGAAGCTCAGAGGTAGGAAGCTGCCCCAAGGTCACACACGGAGTTCATGAGGGAAAAGGATGCAGGCTGGCCCACTCCCGGTGTCCAGTCCAGCCCTTCTCCCCAGGCCCCCTGTTAACTCTACAGGGCCCTGTGCAGGGGGAGGGGTCGAGTCAAGAAGCTGCTTCCACCAGATTGGCTTTAGTTACACAGAGATCCGATTTCAGGGTTGAGGAAGGGACCTGGCCTTCTGCACAGATAGCCAGGGCCACAAAGGCCAAGAGACCTGGAGTGAGAGTAGCATGGGGCTCTGCCCACCCGCACCCCTGAAGTCCCGCCAGTGTCCTGGTTTTAAGAACCTAGCCCTGGGGAAGGTTCAGCACCTCACTGAGCCTCAGCTCGCTTTTCAGCACAGTGGGCATAATCAACCGCGCTTTGCTTACTCCTGAGGTTTCTAAAGAAGCAAAGGTGCTTAAGAACATAAAAGTGCCTGGTTACCCATCATTCACAGCTGCCCAGGATCTTCGGTTGTGGCATGAGTGACAGCATAGGGGAATTCTTCCACACACCCCAAGGTGGGACATTTTTCTATCTTGTCCCTTGTCTCTGATTGGGGCCCCTCTCTCTGCCCAGTCTGTTTGGCATCTCCCTGACATCTCCTTCCTGTCCTCGTCTTTGTCCTTCCTCAGGACCCTTATTTGATAGGGGAAGAGGGAGGCAGAGGGGAAGAGACAGATGACAGGAAGAAATATCCTCAGCCACAGACTCCTTCCTGCTCGCTGGCAGCAGAGCCCAAAACCCCCGTGAGCTAAGTTTGGTGGTGACCCTCAGTGGCCCAGGTACTCCCCTTTTGTTTTCCGTGTCTTAACACCATGCAGCCACTGCCACCCCACCGTCAACCCTGTGAGGAGTTCCATCCCATTAACTCCTCCGTGTCACCATGGCAACACAGCCTCCTGACTCTCCCAAAGACAGGAGATAGGAGTTCCACCGACCCCAGGGTGGCCTGCACTCCATCCCCAGATGTGCAAGGAGGGGCAGAGACCTCTGCTCATTTCCAGTCGGGGTAACCACACACAGTGCTCCCAGAGTGAGTGCCTCCGGAAACAGCCCCTCATCCCAGACAGCCGTATAGACAAGGCTTGAAGCTGATTTCAGGCTAACTTCCTCCAGGATTACGCACCTGCCCTTTTTTCTCCAAAGCACTGAAACCTAAACTGGTGCACAACAGACCTGGAGCTTATATAGTATTGGTACAAAGTAGCTATACACTCGTTTTCTAATTGACTCTGCACTGTAAACCTCTAAAGTACACGCTAACTCCCCCCATCTTACAGAAGAAATTGAAGCCCAGAGCCAGGCACAGTGGCACATGCCTGAAATCCCAGCAGCCTGAGGCTGAGGCAGGAGGATCACAAGTTCAAAGCCAGCCTCAGCCACTTAGCGAGGCCCTAAGCAACTCAGCGAGACACTGCTTCTAAATAAAATATTTTTAAAAGGGCTGGGAATGTGGCTCAGTTATTAAGTGCCCCTGGGCTTAATCTGAGTACCAATAAAAAAGGAAAGAAAGAAAAAGAAAAAAGAAATTGAAACCCAGGGACGTTAGGTAATACACTCCAGTTTACATTGCCATTTAGAGGGAATAAATTTTGAATTTAGAAATGTATTTAACTTGGTATATTTAACACTTACATAGTTCTTACAATATGCCAGGCATTAGCTTGTGCTTTATGCATATTCATTTTTTTAATCCTTATAACAATCCTGAGGTAGATGCTATCAATAGCTCCATCTTATAAAGATGAGGAAACTGAGGCACAGTTTGGATGATTTGGATGTGAGGTGTCCCCCAAAAAACTCCAGTGTTAATGCAGGAATGTTCAAAGATAAAGTAATTGAATTGTGAGAGCTGTAACCTCATCAGCTCATCTTGGTTTGAATGACTGGGTGGTAACTCTAGGCAGATTGGGTAGCTGGAGGAGGTGGGTCACTAGAGGTCTGCCCTGGAAGGGTGCATCTTCCCTGTACCCCACTTCCTGATATCCCACCGTGAACTGAACAACTTTCCACACTAGACCCCATGATATCCTGCCTCACCTTGAGCCCAGAGTAAGGAAGCCTATGCATTCAGACCTTTGAAACTGTGAGCCCCAAATAAACTTTTCCTCCTCCAAGTTGGTTTTGTTAGGTATTTTGGTCACAGCAATGCAAAACCTAACTAAGTAAGTTAGGTAAATTACCCAGGGCTACAAGCAAGAGATGGAGCCTGCACTCCAGCCAGGCAATCTGGCTCCTGAGTTTGTGACCAGAACTACAGCTCTAATTCTAGGGCTCCTCACTTCTAGCTGCACCACAGCCCTCACAGCTCTGAAGTCAAGAAATTGACCACTTTTGCCATAGCCATGCCTACCTCTCACTGACCTGGCTAGCCAGAAGGGGGTTAGCTCCCTAACCGGCCAGCTGCCTCCTTTTGCAATTTCCCTACTCTCAAAGTGATCTTGCGTTTCCACTCACTGAGCCGGGCTTTAAAAGGCTCCCATTTGGAACAGCAGCTGGGAATTGTCTTCCTTCAGAGAGAAGAGCCTTCCCGTGCCCTCACAAGGGAAGTCCCCCTTGTCCTCCCACATTCAGCCTGTCTCCAAAGACCATTAATGCAATCGCTTAACAAGAGCCCAGCTCTAATAGAAAGAAAGAAAGAGGAGGAGCATTGTTAGTGGTTTGAAGGGGAGAAGAAATCATAAAATCCATCAAACCTGTATTTGTCTCATTAAAAGTGGTTCTAATTTATAATGTCCTGGAATGCAGATGCCGCCCAGCTGTGCGGGCCTGGTAGTGCTGCCTGGCGCGCCCCTCCCCTTCACACTCCTGGGCCCCCTCTCCCACCTCGCTGGGACTGCCATCAATTTCTGCTCATCAGCGGCACTTACAGTAAATGGATTCATTTGTGGCAATGGGAGCTGAGAGACAAAGGTGACAATATAATTAAGGTTTTTAATTCTATGCCTGAACAGTTAAGTCCAGAACTCATGATAATTAGCCGGCTGTAATGAAAGATCTTTAATCGTTATTTTCCCTTTGTTTCCTATAATTGTTCATTTTGGCCAACTACATTTGTCCTTTCATTTGAATCTGGCTGCACAGTTCTATGTCACTTTCATTATTCCTATAAACTCCAAAGAAAATATGTTGTGGAGGTGGTCATTTACAAAGTCAGTGGCAAGATGGCCCAGGGAGCTCATCCATGCACAACTGCTGATGGCGGGGGCTCTGACTACTTTCTGGAGAAGAGGAAAACTGGGCTCAGGAAATCCGCAGGCCTAGGGCTGTGTCTGCATAAAGCCAGAACTGGTGGGAAAAAGAGAAGGTGATGGGCCCTTCACAGCTAAACTGGCCACATGAGTCCTTTGCAAACTGGTTCTCAGAGGGATGATTGTTATCACACCATGTTTTCAATTCTCAAATGCATATATTGCTTTTTCACATTTTAGTTTCCAGATGCATCTTTTAATTGCTATGCATATTTAATGTCATGTCTGGCTTTTGTGTTTCCCGAAAAGTTATAAATGGCTTGACAGTGTTTCTTACAGTTGACAGCATGCTTGAGAAAACATGGTAAAAGCACCATCCATACAAGAAATATCTATGGAGGACCTGCTACAGGGGCAAGGGCTGGGAGTGCAACAAGGAATAAAATCTTGCCCATCCCTGCTCCCATGGTCTCTACATTCTGGAAGATCACCCAATCATCCTCCTCTCCAATCACTGTGGACTGTCTGGACAGATCATTTTTCACTTGCTGTGGGCTATTTGGACCCTCTTTCAACTATGGGTCGTGGTGGTCATATTTTTACAGGTCAATGTCTCTTAGAAACCAGAACATCAAAGCAAGGAGACTTTGACAAGGAAATGGAAGAATCTGGAAATATAAGTTTGGCCTTACAGCTGCCCAGGACAGGAGAAGAGTCCAGCCTGGGAAAATATATGGAATGCACTGGGATACCAGTGGTAGGTGGACCTGGGTAGATCTATGTGGCTTCTGAGACACCCCATGCCTTTCTCCCTCCCTCCACTTATGATAGGAGTCCTGACAGTCACTTGCCAGCGGCCACATGGCAAGCTCATACATTTCGAGAGAAGATACTGCTAGTCTGTGCCTTCTCTGTCGCATCACCTTTCAACTCAACGTTCTAGATGTCGCTCATCTTAGACTCACTTTAGCTACCATGAAGAGGAAAATTAGGTCACCCGACAAAAATGTTCTTCTCCAATCTGTTCTCCACACAAAGTCAGAGGAATTGCTTTAAAAGCACATGGTGCTTCCCTGCAAAAATCTTCAGTGGCTCCCTGATGTCCTAAGGGGGGTAAATCTCAACTCCAGAAAACAGTCAGAGGGCCACGTTGCCTGCCCTTCTCTCATCTCTGGCCTTTCTTTCAGGCTGGCTGCTCAGCCCAGCATGTAGCAAGCTCATTTCAGCTTCAGGACCTTCACCCTTTCTGTTCCTTCTGACTTCTTGGAGAAATCCCACCACCTCCTACTACCCTTGTGGTGAATGGAGTCCTTACCTAAAGCCAAGCTGCAATGTCCCTTTCCCAAATAGATCTACCTAAATGATGCCACTATTATTTTGTTTCCTGGCCCACTCACAACGATGTGCAGTTTCACAGTAGACTGGTGGGTGAGCTTGCTTTCTGCTTCCACCCAGGGGCAGTGAGGCTCATGAGGACTCGATCTGAAGCTATGTCCTCCCACTACAAGAAGTGCTGAATACATTTGTTAAACCAGACTCACTAAGCTAACCCTGAAGGCTTTAGCCTGAATAAAAGGGGACACAAGGCCAGGCGCAGTGGCGCATGCCTATAATTCCAGCGACTCGGGAGGCTGAGGCAGGAGGATGGCATGTCAAAGCCACCCTCAGCAACTTAGCAAGGCCCTAAGTACCTCAGCAAGACCCCTGTCTCTAAATAAAATACAAAAAGGGCTGGGGATGTGTCTCAGTGGTTAAGTGCCCCTGGGTTCAATCCCCAGTATCCAAAAAAAAAAAAAAAAAACTGAAAGAAAGGAAGGAAGGGAGGGAGGGAGGGAGGGAGGGCGGGCGATGGAAACCCTCTGAAGGACGTGGTCTGGCACAGTGGCACAAGAAGCCATCTGATGAATGCCCAGGGAAAGCTGAAGTCTGAGAAGGGAGCCCAGGAACCTAAGAACCCTCCCCTGGGTGGGCGTGGGGCCAGGAATTGGTGCAAGCCAATCAGCTGAGGGCAGCCCCCTGGTCCTGTTCTGGAGAGTGGACTTTTGCACAGTGCACCTCCTCATTGGTCACTACCTGCCCAAGGAAGTCCCACTCCCCAACACTGTAGAAGAGATAACTGTGTGATCCCTCTTTGTGCTCCTTCCTTTGCCTGGAGTCCATGGGAATCGCAGCACATCAAACACTTCTGGACCCCAGTTCACACAAAAACCTGCTTCCTGTTCTCTTCTTGCACTAGCCCCTTATGCACAGGAGGAAGATTAACTGCAAGCCAAAGAGTAAGCTCATCTGTTAATTTGGTCAACAAACACACAACACCTGCTATGTGTCAGGTTTTGTAGGAGGTGTTTGGGGACATAAAATATGAACCAGTGTTCCTTCTGTTCATTCTCTGGACCATCTCAGACACTCTAGGCTTAGTACTACTGATTTCCAAGTGTGAGAGATTCTTGATCTCCACTCCAACTGTATGTTTGCCCCACAGTTCCCCTCCAGCACGTGATTCATTCATTTATTTATTAAAACAATATTTAGTGATCATCTACTATAATGCCAGACACTACTGCAGGAACGGGGGGGGGGGGGGGGGGGGGCTAGTGGTGTGAATCCCTGCTCTTTTCTAGGCTTGTTAGGCAAAGACAAAAAGCGGACCTATAAACATGATCATTTTCCTTATACTCATGACTGTTGTGAGGGAAGAAAGCTGAGCCCCTCTGAGGAGGTGATTTTGGAGTAGACCAGTTGGGTGAGAGAATCACCTCCCCAAACTCATTCCATCTCTCTCCATCAGTGACACCTCCCTCTCCCCCTCTCTCTCTCTCTCTCTCTCTCTCTCTCTCTCTCTCTCTCTCTCTCTCTCTCTCTCTCTTTTCTTGACTGGAAAGTCCAGAGACCCCATCTAGTCCCCATTCAGCTGTTCACCCTCTCCCCATGTCCTCTTAACACTAGTCTCTTCCTTTTGCTTTCATTCAGATTTCAGGTTTTTGTTTGTTTTGTTTTTACAGCGTTGGGGATTGAACCCAGGGCCTTGTGTACACTAGGCAAGTGCTCTACAACTGAGCTACATACACCCCACTCCTTTTTATTATTTTTTTTCCTTTTTAATCTGAGACAATGTATCACTAAGTTTCTGAGGCTAACTTCAAATTTGCAATCCTCCTACCTCAGCCTCCTGGAAGCTGGGATTACAGGCATGTACCACCATCTCTGGCTCCATTCAAGTCTTTATTTGCTCATCTCATTCCTCTCTTCCTGTTGTCTCATCTTTTCTCCCCTTCTAATTCATCTTTACCCATGACTGCTAGATTTGACTTTCAGAAATATGCTTCAGAGCATGTCACTTGGCTTTTTAAAGACCTGCAGTCATTACCTCTCAGAGTGAATCCCACAATCGGTAGCTTGATAACCAGTGCCCTCCACAATCTTGCTCTAGCCAGTTATCTCCCGTCTCATTTTTCATGACAATATTTTGCACTTCCAACATGCCAACCAAGCTGCATATTCACAGCATTTTACCGCCTCTGTCCCTCTGTTCATGCTGCCCCCTTGTCTGGAGCTCCCTCCCCACTCATTGTGCTAACTCTCCTTAACTCTTCTCTGATGCACAGACCACAGAAATACACCACCCACACCCTCCACACCAGATACCCCTCCCACACATGACACATCCCACAGCTGGCACACACACACACAAAACACATATACACACGACACATACACACACACTGCACCACACATATCATTGTGGTCCTGTTTCCTTCTCATAAGCCCAGAGCACCTTGCTTGTGTCTATCTTGACCCCCTAACAGATGCTGAGCTGCTTCAGGAAAGTGTTTCCTAATGCATATGGCCCTCTGTGGCTATCAGCGGGAGGGAATGACAGAGGGTTAGGAGCAGATTCTGAATCCTGTCACTTGGTAGCTCTGTGACCTTCGACTGTTTAAGCCTTCCACATCTTAGTTTATAGTCTATAACATGGGGATTAACTGAGCTGATACATCTAAGCACTTAAAATAGTACTTGACACACCTGCTAACTAGGATTGATTGTAATCATGGGTAGACGGGTTCTGTCCCATAGGTTGGGCAGAAACAGGTTCCAGCTCAGATCTCAGGGAGGTTCTCAAGGTGAACTATCCCCACATCATTCTTTTTTTTTTTTTTAATATTTATTTTTTAGTTTTCGGCGGACACAACATCTTTTGTTTGTATGTGGTGCTGAGGATCGAACCCCGGGCCGCACGCATGCCAGGCGAGTGCGCTACTGCTTGAGCCACATCCCCAGCCCCCCACGTTATTCTTTTCCAGGTTTCTCCTCCTGACTGACAGGATATGGGAGGAGACTCAGCTGGATGCCCTTTCCTCTGCCTAAAGAAGCTGGGGAGATGTCACACACACACACACACACATTCACACACACTCACACACTGTCTCCTTCCTACGATTAAGCCCTCTTCTTCCTCTCCCCCCACCCCCAACAAGGAAAGTACAACCTGAAGGTCACCCAACAGGCATTGGGCAGCTGAATGCCAGGCCTTGTCCTTAGCTTTTGGGGTCCTGAGTAAAATGGCCCTCACCCTCCTCTGAGTGTCTGGAGAGCTCATGCCCACCAGACAGGCTGGGCAGGGTGAGGGTCTGGACTCCCTCTCTCCCCAGGATGGATGGGATTCATTCACCATCACACTGAGAATTCGGAAGCTCACAGTCACCTTGAGCAAGGCCCTCCTTACCCAAGCAGTGCATCGCTAACTGTAGACAGCAGACATGCTCACGTTGCCACCTGCCACCCTTTGTGTGCCACCAGCTGACTTCAAGGTCCTCTATCATCCCCACAGAGGAACCCAGGCCTCCATCCCACCTCCAGGGGAAACTTTAGCAAGTCCCATTGCCTCTGCTTCCCCTTCTGTGAAATGGGAGCACACACCAGCCCTGCCTCTCTCCTCCTCAGAGTCACTGGGGAAGGGCTGGATCTGTGGGTGGGAGCACCCATCAGAGACCATGTATCCCAAAGACATGCCAGGCCCTGCCCAGCGCAAGGCACTAGCCCGCATCCCCACCCCACCATATCCTGCTCTGGGTCACTTAGGGAAATCTTTCAGGAGAGGGCACAGCTCCTCAGATGCTATAGCCACCTGCACTGACTGCCTGCAGGTATTCAGCAGGCAAACAACTTCCATTTGCTTTTTTTTTTTTTTTTTTCTGGTACTGGGGATTGAACCCAGGGGCACTTGACCACTGAGCCACATCCTTTTTTCCTTTTTTTGTATTTTATTTAGAGACAGGGTCTCACTGAGTTGCTCAGGGCTTTGCTAAATTGCTGAGGCTGGCTTTGAACTGGTGATCCTCCTGCCTCAGCCTCCCACGCCACTGGGATTACAGGCCTGTGCCACCATGCCCAAGTCATTTGCAATTCTCAACTGTCTGCTAAGCTCCTACTGAGTGTTCGTCCCACCCAGAAAACGAGATGACAAAGTTCCCAGGAGTGATCGGTAACTGAACACTTCTGTGGGCCAGAACTTTCCAGATAAAGCCCTTTTAAGCCTCACGGCTGCTGTCAAAGCAGCATCGTTATGGTTTCCACTCTCCAGATACAAAAACTCAGTGTGGTGGCATTACTGCTCCAAGATCACACAGCTTCTGAGTGCTGGGACGGAGACGGAAACCCAGGTGGGTCTGATTCGGGAGATAGTCTCCTCTGCCTAGAGTTGTCCCCTGCTCTCGGGTGTTCACTCCAGAAGTCACCTCGGACAGACTCAGGCAAAAAATAGAAAGATCCCCCAAGAGGAGCTGTGGTTAGAATAATGGCACATTAGCCAGGTGTGGTGGTGCACACCTGTAATCCCAGTGGCTTAGGAGGCTGAGGCAGGAGGATCACTAGTTCAAAGTCAGCCTCAACTTAACAAGGCCCTAAGCAACTCAGTGAGACCCTGTCTCTAAATAAAATATTAAAAAGGGCTGGAGATGTGGCTCAGTTGTTAAGCCTCCCTTGGTTCAATCCCCAGTACAAAAATAAATAAAAGAGCACAGGCTAAGGCATCACATAAGTGGGACTGCAAGCCCAGCTCCATCATCTGACTGTGTGACTTCGAGAAAGATACACCTGAGATGGACATCTCCCTCCAAACCAGCCTGCCTCCATTTTCCCTTAGGACACACGGAGAGGAAAGAATAAATGTTCCGCCTGCCCTGAAGAGCATCATGAGGGGTAGAACAAGATGTGAAAACCCTTTGTGGGATGACAGGGATATTTCCAATCAAAGCCACTGTGTCCAGGGAGTTGGCTAAAAGGGCTGGATCAGGCTTGTATGCACCCGAGGACGCACAGGATTCTCAAGAATCCCAGGACAGGACACAGAGGGAGGGTGGAAGGTCAGCAGAGACAGATGTCTGACACCTTGGAAAGCAGGGCTCTGGTAAATGTGGGGGCTTCCACCTTGGTGAGGCCCCATCCTCTGACCCCCACTACTGATTTCTGGGGCCTGTTTCTCCAGGGCCTGCCAAGATCACTGTGACAGCCAGTGCCACTCCTGATGACTCACCTGGCCGCAAGGCTGTTCCTGTGCCCTTGAATCTATTCAACAGAGCAAAGCGATTAATTATTTTACTGTCTTTATGGCATCAACTTTAACTTGCTTCACATCCAGATTTCCAATTACATAAGCCAGAGTCTTAAACTCAGGAGGACATGTATTATTGAACTATTTATAATCGGAGTGTTTCAGAGCAGAAAACCTCTGCCAGGCAAGAGCTACCAACCAAAATTAATGATTCCGAGACCAAAAGACAATCTTTCTGTAATTGGAGGGGTGGAGGATGAAGGCAGGGAAGGAACAGAGAGGTTGAGTGTGAATCAAGGAAAGCACACCGTTGTCCACTGAAGGCCACTCACCCCCACACAGGAGGACAGGTCCATTGTTGGATGGAAGTCAGGGAAACACATTCCTACAAAAAGCAATCAAATGTAGTCTGGGGAGTGATTTGAGGGGGAAAAAAAAAAAGATGTAACCTGGCTCACCCCAGCCACATGGCTTTCTAGCTGCTTCCAGCAGCTTCTCAATTACTTCTGGAAAATCCATCTATTTTTACCAGCTACTGATTCTCTTTCCTCTCCTCCAAGTTTCTGCCAAGTCATGGGACAATGACCCGCTACTGCCTCTGTGACCATCTTTAAACCACCTTCCACCATGGATGTGTGTGAGCTCTGCATGGTCCACACAGCCTGTGTCCCTGTGGGAACTGCCTCCACTCTTCTTTGGTGCTAGGAAGATGTGCGTCCCAACATTTTGCACAAGTTTTAGTAGGACAGTTCTTCCATGTTTGCCCACTACACCTCCCTCCCCACAGGCCCCAGAGGAGTCTGTGTTGGGCCTGGACCCAGAAGATGCTCAGACAAAGTCAGAGTCCTCCTTGCTGATGACACCAGGCTGGCTGTCAGGCTGAGTTTGTTGACTTGCATCTCCTTGGTGACACGGGCAGATTACTGGAGGACCCTCTATAAATCCCCTGAACGGGTCCAGTTCAGGATCAGCTTGGATCCCGGCTATGAAAACACAGAGGAGTCAGAAGCTACAAAGCAACTCCTACTTGCTGAGCTCTGGTTCTATGACAACTCTCGGACGGGACTGTGTCCTCACAGAAACTCATTAAGTAAGTGCCATTAGCTCACAGATAATGAAACTGAGGCTTAGAGAGATTAAGTAACTTGCCCAAGGACCCACAGCTAGTAGGTTGTACCAGGCTTCTATCAAGGTCCCTCCCAGGTCTGCTGGATGCTGTCTTAGTCTGCTCCAGATGCTTGCTTAACAGAGTATCAGAGGCTAAGTGGCTTATAAATAACAGAAATTCATTTCTCACAGTTTGAGGAGCTGGGAAGTTCAAGATCAAGGTACTAACAGATTTGGTGTCAAGTGAGGGTCCATTTCTTGATTCATAGACAGCCATCCTCTTGTTGTGTCCTCACATGGTGAAAGTACAAGGAAGCCCTCTATAAAATACTATATTAGCATTTTTCCATTGCTATAATGAAACACCTGAGGCTGGGTAATATGTAAGGAAAAATAGTTTATTTTCTTCACAGTTTAGGAGGATGAAAGTCCAAGTAGCATAATGCCAGCTCTGGTAAGGCCCCACCTGCATCATGTTATGGTGGATAGTATCATGGTGGGAACATACATAAAAGAGAGAGATCATATGTCAAGATAGAAAACCTGAGAGACTGGGGAGAGACCAGTATGGCTAGCTATTTTATAATTCTTTCAAGGGAACTGGGGTCTCACAGGAGCTATGTTAATCCCGCTCTACGGCTGGGCCTCCAATGGCCCAGTCCACTAGTCCCTACCTCTTAAAGGTCCCCTTACCTATTTCTTTTTTTTGGGTGGGGGGGCACCAGGGATTGAACTCAGGGGTACTCAGCCACTGAGCCATATCCCCAGCCCTATTTTGTATTTTATTTAGAGACAGGGTCTCACTGAGTTGCTTAGTGCCTTGCCATTGCTGAGGCTGGCTTTGAACTCGAAATCCTCCTATCTCAGCCTCCTCAGCCACTGGGATTGCAGGCATGTGCCACGGTGCCTGGGTCCCCTTACCTCTTAACATCACTGCACTCAGGACCAAATTTCCAGCACATAAACTCTGGGCGACGCATGCAAACCATAACAGGCACTATCCCCCACCAGGAGGACTCCATCCCCAAGACCTACTCACCTACCAGAGGCCCCACCTCCTAAGCACACCACGGCCTTGGGGTTAGGATGGCAGCATGTGAATTGGAGGGCCTTTGATAAGTTCAAAGTTAAGACTCACCCTCCTGCTGCTTGTTCAAGAATATAAAACTACAATCCATTACTAAGCTTTTGTCTTGAAAAAATATTCTTAACATAGAAGAAATAAACACTGTTTGCTTTCTGCACGGGAGGTGGAGAAAAGGACCTTCATGACAAACAGGCACTCCATCGGGGGTGCGCGTTTGCTAAAGTGAAGCTGTAGTCTTAAAAGGGTGACCCTAGAAAATGCACAATGTCTTCTTTAAAAGCTTTTTATTATTATTATTTTCTTTCTGGCTAGCTGTTCCTGAAACTTTTTCAACTTCTCCTTGAGCACAGAGATAGCCACAATTCCCAGGCTCCTTTGCAGTTAGGCATGACCATGTGATTGGTTCTGGCCAATGGGATAAGAGCAGAGTCAGTCCTGGCTCTTGTTACAGCTCAAAGCTCATTCACTTTTCATCAGTTTGAGGCAAATGGGTGTTAGGACCTTCAGCACAGGTTGAAGGTGGCTGGGAAGAAGGTGAAGGAATCTGGGTCCCTGAACCAATATGGAGGGAGTATCTATCACCCACCAAACTAGAGTTTCCAGGATTAACAAAAACAAAAACAAGACACTCATTTAAATTAAAATTTCATATTAGGAATGAATATGTCTTTAGTATAATATAAATCAATTTGGGGACAGAGGCAACCAGAACCACCTTCTCAGACCAGATCCGGGCCCTTGGGACCACTATGCAGATAGGTATCATTTGGAAACTATTTATACTTTAAAAATGATGCATCATTTGAAATTCAAATTTAACTAGGTGTCCTATTTTTATCTGGCAGCCCTACACCTATCAGAACATCTGTCTGGTCCTTTACAAGTGAGACATAAACGTCTGTTGTGCTTGAGCCATCACATATTTGGGGGTTTGTGACAGAGCTAGCTTTACCTTAACTAATGCAACATCGCTCTCTTGAGGCATTAGATATCAAACAATCCAAACAGATGAGCCCAGTGTAGACTGGTCAGTGTTCATGAAGGGGAGGTGTCTTGTCACCAGCTCTTCTTGCCTGCACTGTGCTAGCTGGTAAACCTGTAAGATGGTCTCCCTTCCAAGGACACATTTGGAAAATCCAGGAGAAAGAATCAAAATTCTACTCCAAGAGCCCTCTACTTAAGACTCACAAATAAGTGCAAAATAAGGCTCAGAGATTCCCGGAAACTGTATTCAGCAACCACACTAGTGACAGGAACGTATGCAAGCAACAAAATGGTGCAGGAGGGCTTTGGGAGGAAAGTAGTCCCAACACAGAGTTCCTCCAGAGAACACAGCAACAGCCACCAGCTTGGGCACTCACAGGGCAAGTTCCTTGGTGGGTAAATGACCAGCTAGTCCATGCTGGAACTAGCTAGACAAGGAGATATGGACAGGTCAGGGGTTAGAATATGGAATCTTGTAGTCAGACTCTGGGGCCCCTGGGAAGGGCTTCCAAGGAGATTATTTTGTGGGGGGGAGTACTGGGGATTGAACTCAGGGGCACTCGACCACTGAGCCCCATTCCCAGCCTTATTTTGTATTTTTAATTTAGAGACAGGGTCTCACTGAGTTTCTTAATGCCTCGCTTTTGCTGAGGCTGAGGCTGGCTTTGAACCCATGATCCTCCTGCCTCAGCCTCCCAAGCCACTGGGATTACAGGCGAGTGCCACCACACCCAGCCCCAAGGAGATATTTTGAATGTAACCCAGAATAAAGAACCATGATTTGGAAGCTACATAGATATAGGCTTTGTTGTTTTTGAACTCTATGACCATAAGCAGGTTATTTCATCTCTCTGAACCTTAGTTTCTATCTCCATAAAAAGAAAATTACACTGAACAAACGTTATGAAATTACTCAAGACAATGTACCCAAAGCATTTAGCTCAGATATGGTGCTTAGTAAATAGAATCTCCTCCCAGAGGGCTTGATAGCTGGAAAAGAAAGGTGAGGAGGAGCCCACCTTTTAAATCACTCCCCAGTTTCCATTAATATCCACATGCTCCTCCTCCATTTCCTTGCACCATGGCCCAGCGACCACTGCAGCCAAGGTTGGGTTGTAGGCGTTAGGTTTCTGATGCCTCCATCTTCCTTTCCAACCAGGGACTACCGAGTTCCCATCACCATGGAAATAAAGTTCCAAATAGAAGGCGGACTCCACTCAGCCCCACCACTTGTCTCTTTCGTGGTATTGCCAAAACTCTGTCCCTTCACAGAAGAACGGGCTTTGTTTGAGTGGGCTAGCCTGGGAACCCATCACTACCTTGTTTCTCCAGGCATGAGCCTCGCTCCTTCAGAAGAGACCCCCCCGTGAACCTCACATCTCAGGGATGGCAGGTAGGGCTGAGCTCCAGCGTCCAGATGCTGGGTTCCAGCGCCCATCACTCACCTGCTCCTGGAGACGCTCCTGTCGGCTCCTCTGGAGTCATTACCGTTCGTCACGTTTATCTGCGTTTAGGTGCAGTGGGGATTCACGTGCTTCGATCTGTCTTTGCTCATGAAGCAATGGCCCAAAAAATGGTAATGACACCTCTGACGCCACAGCATTACTGCGTTCTTCACATACAGGGCTGTCAGTTTTAGCAAATAAAAACACAGGATGCCTAGTTGAATTTGAATTGCACAAAAGTAATTTTTTTAGTTTAAGTAAGTTCCATGTTTATGTGGACAAAATTATTCCTCATTTGTCTGACATTCAAGTTCAATGGGGTGTCTGTATTTATCTGCTGCCCCTTCAGCTGCCTGCTCCCATTGCACCTGGGTAAGAGCCAGCCAGAGAGTTTTCAGTCCAGCAAGAGCTAGATGTTGGGGTGTCTCCCTGCTTGGCCAGATCCAGCTTGTCCTTCTCTGATGTCTACGCCACATTCCCCTCAGCAACAAGACTGCCTGCTTTTCCTGAAACATGCACTTTCCCCCTTTGCCCACATCATTTCCCCCTTTCTGGACTGTCTGTTTCTCTGTCTCCATCTCTCACCTCCTGTTCATTCAAAAATGAGTTCCTGACACCTTCTCCAAAACATGCCACACTTCCCAGACCACTGATTGCTCTTTGCTCTGCCCTTCCATAGCCTGGGGTCTGCCACTCTCTCAGAGCAACGGACACTTTCACTGGAGCAGCTGCCCTGTGTACTCTTGATGGGGTGTGCAGCCTACAAAGCCCATTATCCCATTCTTTGTCATATAGCCAAAGGACTTAAAATCAGCATACTACAGTAACACAGTCACATCAATGTTTATAGTAGCTCAGTTCACAATAGCTAAGCTATGCAACCAACATAAGTGCCCCTCAACAGATAAATGGGTAAATAAAATGTGATATATATATATCTATATATCTATATATATATCTATATATCTATATATCTATATATATATATATATACACACACACAATGGATTATTACTCAGCCATAAAGAATGAAATTATGGCATTTGATAGTAAATGGATGGAACTGGAGACTATTATGCTAAGTAAAATAAGCCAGTCCCAAAAAAACCAAAGGTTGAATGTTCTCTCTGATATGTAGATGCTAACACACAAGAAGAGGAGTGGAGAGAAGACTAGAAGTTCATTGGATTAGACAAAGGGGAATGATGGGAAGGGAGGGGGTGATTATAAAGTTAACAATGCAGCATATATGGTACTCTTCCACTTTTAATAGACTATATTTTTCAGAGCAGTTTCAGGTTCACAGCAAAGTTGAGAGGAAGGCAGAGAAAATTCCCAAGTGTTGAGGAGGCGAGTTGGAAAGTGGGCTTAATGCACCAGACGCCCTTGTACCCCACTTCTGACTCTATAGAAGGCTCTGGGGCCCAGGGAGAAGGGGAAGGAGCAGTCAAGGTTACACTCAGTTGTTGGAATAGGGGAGCACTGAATTCTGCCATCTCCCCCTTTGAGCCAAATATGGGAGAAGATACTAGAAGGCCCTAGATACACGTGGAAACCCCAGGGCAGACAGCTCACGAGCCCATGCCCAGTGCCACTGAGGAGGCAGCCACTGGAGAACAGAGGGGAGATGTGTGCATCTAGACTGAGAGAAGCAGTGTTGCCCCCACACCCGTGAAGCTCCCCACAGCACCAGGACTGCATGGGAAGGCTTCCAGAAAATTCCTGTGTTTTCCAAATGGGGCACAGACATTGGCTGGAAAGATCATAGGCCATTGAGAGGTCAATGGCCAGGACAGCCTTCCTGAGGGCGAATCAGATCACAGACCCCCACCCAGAAGACCCTTACCATAATTAAGAAGAAACCCCCACCATATTTGTAACATTAAGTCCCTCTTCTTGTCAGAAAGCTTTATAACAGAATATAAGCAAAAATTTCTGAAAAAAAAACTCAATGGGGGTTAGAACTTCCTATTCTCTGGATGAACTGAGTTACTCTGTCTTGCAAAGGCTGTTTGGCAGCAGATTTGATGTTACGTCTGCTTTTGTGGTAAAACTTGTAAAACCTCTGACTAGACTAAAAAATGGTATAAGAAGCGCTATCTGTGAACACACACACACACACACATATAAAATACTGCTATGTATATGGCTACAAAAATGTAAATCTTAGCCCAGCATGGTGGTCCACACCTGTAATCCCAGCGGCTGGGGAGGCTAAGGCAGAAGGATGATGAGTTGAAACTAGCCTCAGCAAAAAGTGAAGCGCTAAGCAACTCAGTGAGACACTTTGTCTAAATAAAATACAAAATAGGGCTGGGGATGTGGTCCAGTGCCCCTGAGTTCAATCCTCAGTATAAAAAAAAAAAAAAAAAAAAAAAAGAGTGACTCTTCAAGCTCCTCCTCCCACCGGGTATAAACTTCAAAGAATTTTCAGATTATTCATCCAGAGAATGTCTTAGATGATAGCCTCTCTGTACTCTGCAGTTAATAAACCTTCTTCCTGAAAACTCCTCAAGTGTCCAGCCTCTTCTGTCCTACATCAAGGGGGCCAAAGGAGGTGTAGCCACATCAGCTTAAAGGATGCCCCCTTCCTTGCCCAGGGCCAGAAGGGAAGAGGCAGAGTCACAGCACCCTCCCACCACTTAGAATCAGCCCAGAGGGCATGACAGAGAAAACCTTGACGGAAAGCAATCCCGAGTGTGACAGAGCTCAGCTCCAAGCACTAACTCCCTGAGTAATCATGACTTCAGTGAGAAATCATGGGATCGATTTTCTGCATCAGGCAGAACAAGGGCGCAAGATAGGAGAAAAGCCCAGTTATCGGAAACCTCAAGTTACCTTTGGATGCCTCTGCCTTGAGCTATGAAATTCCCTCCCACGAATCATACATGCATACACCTGTTAGACTGGAAGACCTGGCCTTAAAATCTTAACTGTGGTTAGCAACACCCAGGAATGGCAAGATTCCCAATATCTTGGTGTCCTTTGGTAGGTTTTTTTCTTGCCAGGGCTCTCTCCATAACTGGTTTTCCCAGGGTCTCCAGGGTGGTGATGTCAGGGCAGAGGCCAGCCTAATGATCCAGTCTCAACCCACAGAAGCAGGTATGGTCACACATATCCCCACACTCAAGCCAACTTCCATGAGTGAACTTTCTAGAAGGGTTGTCTAGGCCTAACCTTTTTCTGAATAGCATCATCTTTCCTACCACCCACCCATCACCCTAACAATGCACATTCCATAATAGCAATGGGAAGTATGAGCAAGAGAAGCTAGAGGAGCGAGCCTCCAAATGTGACCTCTATCCCTGAGTCAGAGATGTGTACCCTCCAAGGTCTTGAAACACATCTACACATCTGACATCGGGCCATCATGGTCACCAGGCAGGCACACTTTGCCGCACTGGGTCTTCCCAAAGAGTAGCCCTGGGGAAAAAAGGCAGATGAAACATTACATAGAATTGCAAAGAAGCTCAGAACAGACCATTATCCCCCTCTCAAAAGAAGGTCACACAGGGGCTGGGGATGTGGCTCAAGCGGTAGCTCGCTCGCCTGGCATGCGTGCGGCCCGGGTTCGATCCTCAGCACCACATACAAAAAACAAAGATGTTGTGTCCGCCGATAACTAAAAAATAAATATTAAAAAAATTCTCTCTCTCTCTCACTAAAAAAAAAAAAGTCACACAGTCTCCTGAGATGAAAAGATAAGCCAAATTAACAATAACACTGTCTTAAGAACTTGGCCTCTCAGCTCTATGCAGGTTGTTCTGAGCATTTTATCATCTCATGCTTACGACAGCCCATGAGCATTACTTCAACATCACTGAGTGCTCATGTATCTGGTTTGCCAGGGCAGACTTGGCTTATGCCGTTGTCTCCATGTGCTTATAAGAGTGCCTGCTTTCACTCTCAATAATGTCCCTATTTGGACCCTGATTGGCTCCACTTTGTGAAGTGCAAAGCAACTCAGTGAGACCCTGTCTCTAAATAAAATACAAAAATAGGGCTGGAGATGTGGCTCAGTGGTTGAGTGCCCCTGAGTTCAATCCCCAGTACCATAAATAAATAAATAAATAAATAAATAAATAAATAAATAAATAAATATCAGTACAGTCTGTGATAAGGATGCTCTTGCAAACAGAAAGAAAGATCCATAGAGGGATGAAAGGAGCACAGTCCCAAGTGCATGAAGCTCAAGGATTCTCAGCTCTGAAGTGCTGTGAAAGAAATGGCTTTACCCACCCTGCTCAGGGAGCATCTGGCCAGAGCCCAGAGCCCTGCACACCTACACAGTCTCTGCTGCACCTGCTGTTGGTGGGGGAAAGATACAAAAGAGAGAGTCCTGTGGAGAGGACCCTGCAGCCCTGCTGCTGGTCCCCCTCCACTCTCTGGGCCACATCTTCCATCTGTGAAATGGACATGATAATTCAGGTCCAATCTTCCTCCCAGAGTTCTGCAGAGGGATCTCAAAGGGAAAATCTAGGTTTAGGAGTATTGTCTTGAAGCCTAAGCCACAGGTGCCAACCAGGCTATTCACACCTCCCACCCAGTGGACACTGCCAACTCCTGTAACATGTTTACCCAGCCCATGTGCCCCAGCGGGCTCAGCTCACAGCTGTGGGATGAGTGGCAAGCAGGCTCATTAGGTATGATTATTTAACCAAGTGAATTTAAATCTGGGCCCCCCCTGGGAAGAAAAGAAAACCACAGAACATTGGCTCAGGGTGTATTGATCATGTTGCAGGCCAGAAACCCTCCTCCAACATGCAAGGGGAAATGGAGCTGGAAGGAAGTCCCTGACAAGGAACCCTGTGGTGCAGGAATAGAGGCATGACCCTATTCCACATGCTCCCCTGGTGCCTGGCCTAGCTGGGCTGAGGCAATGCCAGATCTCCTCTGAAGACAAACCTGACGCCAAGGCACCTTCTCCCCTCCCCATCCCAGCAATTTCCTGAGGAACCCTAACTCTGAATGATAGAGGGAGGGGGAAGGTCATCTGGGCCACTTCAGGGAAGATCCCACTAGATCTCTCTGCCGGAAGACATCCCTTAATTTCTATAAACAGCAGGTGAGGCTGGGCAATGGGTGGAGTGCTGGGTTAGGAATCCAAAGACCCAAATCTAGAGCACAGAAGCTATATGACTTCAGCTCTCAGCCACAGTCTCCTCATCCATAAAAATGAGACTAATAAAGCATGCTCTGACTATACCCCAGGACAGCAAAGATTCTGTAGTCCATTAACAGGTAGGGAGTCGTAGGCCCATGGAAAGGGATTGAGAGGTTTACCTACTTACTAGTCTATTGATTTCTCCTTTATCCTTCCCTTCTTCTCATGCCCTCAGAAAGAGGTGCTCTGTTTCTTTGTCCCCAGAACACTATTCCTGTCATATCTGACATTTGATTCAAATTAATTTAGATAGAAGGTCTTTGGAGCCTTTCCCCCTGTCCTCCACACAAAGAAGAATGCCAAAGTATTGCCCTCCCTGCTCACAAATTCAGCTCATCTTCTGAAGCCCCAGTGCATTCTGGATCTCCCCTTCTTACTTGTGAGGGATCTGAGGTCAGACTTTGCAAAGATCCAGGACCAGAACGAGAGCATGACTCAAAAGAAGCCCTTTGTGTTTCCCAGCCCACCACTCAACAGTGCACCCTTCTCCCTGCAAAGAAGCCAAGAGAACAAGGGGATGCCTCCAAGGTGACGCCATTTACAGACAACCCTTAACAGTGACATTCAGGGCAACGACCTTCCTAGGAATCCCTCGTAGTAACATTTCAGCCCTGGCCCATGACAGGCTCCACTGACTCCTAGACATAAATTACTTGTTCATTATCAGGCCCCGACATGGGGAAGGATGTAGGCAGCTTGATTGTGTCTGTGTCCTGTGGCAGGCATTTGCATTCTGAGCTGCCACTGTCCATGGTCCTGTTTTACATGGGCCATGCCGCTGCCTTCAGCCCCAGGCAGACTCAAGTTACCCAGCAGCTTCGTGTATCACACGAACAGCCACCAAGAGTCTTGGGTGCTGGGTGGCAGGGAGGAAGCACAAGTTCTCATGACAGGAAGGCCAAGGGTAAGTGAGACGGAAATTCAGCACCAATATCAAGCCACACAAAGCCAGACTTGAATTAACACTGAGAGCTACCACTGACAGAGCCCTTGTTATAAGCCAGGCGCTGTGCTGAGTATATTTATTAGTTGGAATCCTTTGATTGCAAGTGAAAGAAATCCAACTCTAATCAGCTTAATCCAAAAGGGAAATGTTATGGGCATTTCTCAAATAATAAAACCACAAAAAGAATAGGGATGAGACTGGTCAAAGAGGTGACTGGCCCCAGTAATTCAAACACAACAAGGGCTCTCTTGTTATCCACTTCTCTTCTTCTGCTTATTTTTTTCCCTATGGCTTTAGCTCTTTCTCCCAGTCTGGAACCCTGTCTGCAGGCAACATCAAGCTTCCATCTTGCATCTTTACAGCAGACAGGAAAGGGCCCTTCTTTCCCCAGTTAGAGTATAAAATCTCAAGAATGGACACTGTTTGGCTCCACTTGATCACAAGCTCTTGACAGGGATGTGCAGAACTGCGTCCTGCAGCCCTGAGAACACTGGGGAGCACTGCCCAGGAGAAGGAGTAGAAAAACTAAAAAGGGGCCTTCAGGTGTCACACACATCATCTAGACCTTGCCGTCACCCTAGGAAACAGGTGCTATTATAATCCCCACTTTACAGGTGAGAAAACTGAGACTTAGAAAGATTAAATGTGACACTTCCTGCTCAGTGTCACCCAGCAGGAAGATGGCAGAGCAAGGAGTTAAATTCAAATCAGTTGGACCCCAATCCTATGCAGTTTACCTCCACTTATGAAACATTAGCCTAGCAAGTTGAAAGGGCACCATATCCCTTTCTCAGCCTCAGTAAGGCTGGGGAATCTGAGGCTGTTTGGCCCAGTGCAGGAAATGTGGTGGGGCAGGGTGGGTGGGAAAGTTTGACTAGGGTCCTCTCTGGCTGCAGGCCTGGCCTCTGGCCTCTGGTTTGGGTCTCTACTATTTGCCCTGGAAGGGCTGTTAGGTGGAGATCAGGAAGAGCCAGTGAAGGTGTTAGCACAAGTGAGTTTTGGGCCTTAAAGCTGCAGACTCCTCCAAGCTCCACAAAGACCTGATCAATATCCTCCCTCCTGAGCATACTTTCTTCCTTGCTGAAGGTCTAATGTGTGAATGAAAGGTGCTCCCGAAAGGTAGGCTGGGATGGAAAACAGGAAAAACACACCCTGTCAGTATCTGGCCACGTGGATCCGGGAGGAAAATGCTACAACCCACCCCCACCCAAATTGTCACATCTGCCTCCAGCCAACAAAGGGCTGAAAGAGCAGAGCAGAGCTCCTTGGGCACTTTGGCCATGAGTTTCTTGGAAACTATTTCATACCACCACCACCACCACCACCACCACCGCCCCCAGTGTCCTCCTCTATAAGCTATTTCTTGGAGTTTAGACTGCACACAATCCTAGAGTAGGAACCAGGCAGGACTGACGTCCCCATTTCATAAAGGAGCCAATTAAATATAGACTTTTTCCAGGACACATAACTAGTGAGTGATTTTAATATTCTTGTCATCACCATTAAAATCTTTTTCCCAGTCAAAATACAATAGTGTATTAGTCAGCTTTGCATAACTGTGTCAAAACACCTGATATAGTCAACTTAAAAGGAGGAAAGGTTTATTTTGGCTCACAGTTTTGGAGGTTTCAGTCCATGGTCATTTGGCCTTGTGGAGGCAGAGTACTTCATGGTGGGAACACATGACACAGGCAGCCTATTCACTTCATGGTGGCCAGGAAGCAGAGAGACAAACAAGAAGGAGTGCCATCCCAATATCCCCTTCAACGGTACATACCCAGTGACCTAGCTTCCTTCTACCTTCCAGTAGGCCCATGGTTTGGAGACCAAGCCTTTAACAAATGTGCTTTTTAGGGACATTTAAGATCCAAACTATAGCAAATAGTTTGTTAAAATATGTAACAATATTCATGGGTATAATTTTGCCAAGCATCTTATAAAGCAAGAGAGAACGGGTTATATCCTCTGGCTTATATCCTGAGTGAGGGTGACAACACAGCTGGAGACCTGGGGCCATTGTTAGCTGCCTGGGGCACACAGTGAGTCTCAAAAAGGAACTGCAGTTACTTGAGAGAACTTTAGGGTATCCCTTCTGAGGGAACTTGCAAGCGCCTGGGCCAGGAGGACCCAGTGGAGGGGGCACCCCAGGGCCTAGGAAGGGCTTGCCCAGGTGCCCTCTGTGAGAGTTCCAATATGGTGCTCCCCCCCACACACTCTTTCTGGGTTATCTCTCTGAGTTTAGAGAAAATATCCTATAATGATCACTTTGAATTGTCAACATGATTGGATTAAGAGATGCTGAGGATTACGGTGTGTCTGGGAATGATTGGCATGTGGGATAGTCAACTGAAATGGAGACCCCTCTTAAGCATGGGCAGCATGGACCAATAGGATGATGGCTTGGATGGAATAAAAGTTGGAAGAACAAGGATGCAGCAGCAAATGCAAGCTCTTCTTGAACAGGTTCTTGATTGCTGCTGTGATCCTCTGAGGATATCTGACTCTCGCTTCTTCACTCTTCCAAAGCAGACACTGCCACTGGGGTAGCACTGTTGATCCTCTTGTTCTGGACTGTGTGGCTACTGGTTCTTCCAGCTCTCCAGCCTGCAGACAGTCATTATGGACTATTGTGAACCAACCTAATAAGTCCCCTTTTTATAACTATACTTCCTGTTGATTCTGTTCCTCTAGAGAACCCTGACTAATACATATGCTGTCTCTTAAGCCTTCCCTGATCCCCCTGGCAGAATGCACAGCACCCTCCTCAGAGCTCACCTAGGCCATTGCCAGGACCTTCTGACCAGTATGTGTGCTAGTCTGCCTGTCACCTCATTCTCCCTCTGCCAGCCAGAGACTCCCTAGGACTTGACTGAGTCTCTTCTGCGTCTCCTCCACCCAGCACTAATCCCCAGTGTAGACAGCAGCTGCTTAATAGAATACAAGCTGCCCATCCTGGGAGTTCCCTCCCAGCTCAAGGAAGGTCATCCTCTGGAGTCAGAAACCCTCTGCATCCTGGCTTCAGAGCTGAGCCAAAGCAGAGAAATCCCCCAACACACACAATGCTTGGAAGGTCCAGGGGTTTCCAGGGCCTCAGCTTCCAGTCTAGGAGGACTGCAACCAAGACTATGCCCAGCTTTCATCCTGCAAGATGGAAACCTCTGCCCAGCAACCACCTCAGGGCAACAGAGACTAAATATATTCTCATTCCCTGAGCACAGAAGGCTATCAGCCCCTCATCTGCAATCACACTGAATCCCCAGAAGCCACACTCAGCCCCGGGGACACAGGAAGTGCTCTGCCAAGTTTACTGAATGACTAAAGAAATACACCAAAAGACAACTGAATCCATGGGGGAGGAAATCCAACATTTATTGAACCCACCTGGTGACAAGCTGAGGGCTCCTTGTAGGTTCCCTCACTTAATACTCAGCCACCATACCCATAAAGAGACAAACAGAAGCTCCGAGAAGAGAGTCAACATGCCCATCATTCCATCTGACCACAGATGGGGCTGTCTGGTCACCTCAGAGTCCACACAGGAAATGCCATGAGACTCTCTCTCATTCACCATTATCTCTTAGTCCCCATCACCAGGTATGGCTCACAGAAGAAGCCTGTGACATTGTAGTTATAGCAACGATGATGTCCCCTAGTTGGAAACTTGTGACTGTTCTCAGTGGCAGGGAAGAAAGACTTGGTACCCAGGGCCAAGAGGCCTCATGGGCTCCCTGCAAGTGACTCCTGCTTTCCCCACGCTGGTCCTCCTAAGAGAGCTGCCATCAGTGGCCAGCCCGCCCTGTGTGGCTGCCAGAGGGCTTCAGAATCCAGACTCCCTGGACCAAGCAAACCCCAAGGTCCCCAAACTTTCCACTTCCATAAAGTGCTCTGATCTTGTCAAATTGCTACCAGAGGAGTCATAGCTGAGTGAACACTTGCCAGGTTCCCGCAGCTCTCCCGAGAGCTGTCACCATCCTCATCCATCATAATTGAAGCAGTCCACCTGCTCCAGGCCCATCTTTCAACTGCAATGATGGCTGAGATGCGATAGATGTGTCTTGTCATCACCTTGACATTTTTTGGAGAATGCAAAGGTCAGGAGGGATCCTGGGGTAGGTGAAGGTGCCCAGACCTGCCTTACTGCAATCCCTGATGGCAGGTGGAGGGCTGCTGCCTCTCCCACTGAGCGCCTCCCCACTGCTACCATCTGCCACAGACTTCCAGCTGCCTCTCTCCATCAGGGCCGGAGGAGAGCGGGAGACTCCCTTCGCCCCGAGACAAGTTCCTGCACCTGCCTGCCATCTTTGGTTTTGCAAAAACAAACAAACAAACAAACAAAAAATACTCCAGAGGGGCAAAGGGATTTGAGAAGCACTGGCTTCCATGATACCCTGACTTGGGATAATCTGAATACACTAACTTTTCTTGTGCCTCTTCCCAGCCCATACCCATGGCCACTGGCCTTGAACTTGTGTGTCTGAGAAGAGAAATGATTATTACTGGTTTTCTGCACTTGGGTCCATGAATTGAAGCAGTGATTATGAATAGGTGCAGAAAGAGAGAGAAGGAGGGAGAGGCATCCAGTTGACCTACCACTAAGACTCCAGCCCAGCCCAGAGAGTAGAGGTGTCTTTTTGAGGAAAGTGCTGCCTGTTCATGGTCCTCGGGCTCAGAATCCAGCCACAGCTCCTTCTGCATGCAGAATAAAGACCAAATACTTTACCTGGACCTCAAGGCCCTGGATAATGAGGCACCAAAAAAGCAGGCAGTTTGAGGAGCAGCAGTAGAGATCTCTAAAAGAATCAGTGCCTACCTAGTTTAAGAAAGAAATTCATTTTTTAGCCATCAGAGATGCTCAAAGACAAAAAAAAGAGATGTTGAGAGCAGGATGGGCCCTTGCTTCCAGAGATAAAAGTATCTTTGGGAAGCCTGCTTCTGGGGCCCTAGAATAGGTCAAAGGCAGAAGGGACTTGAACTCCCCTGCACTGGCATCCAGGTCTTTGCCTATGTATTTTCTTCAGCTTAGAGGGCCCTTATCCTTCCCTGCTCCCTATGGACCCTTCTCAGCTACCCTTTGACTCAATAACACATCTTCTGAGCACCTACTCTGTGCTAGGGATGCAGAGATTATCCCTATCAAGATTTTGTCCCTTCTCCCCAAATCCCAAACATCTGTCTCCTTCCTCCCCAACCCCGGGGGGGGGGGTGCTGCTGAGCACAGCCAGCCAGCGTCACATGGTCATGCAGCCCAGAATGTACATTTGAACCACTGGCTCCTCTTCAACTCTCACTTAGGTTGTAAGGAGACACAGAGGACAGGGCAGGAGAAGCACAGGGACATACAGGCATCTGTCCCTGTGGGCTCTTCCATAGAGATCCAAGGAGATCTGTGTCCAAGGTTCACAACAAACCACTTCCAGACCTCAGGATATTTAGTGGGAGGCCCCTGGTCTCAAATAATGATGCAGTGATCTCAGAAAATATCCTGGTTTCCTCTCCTTAGATCTGGGTCTTTCTCTCCAGAGCTCCCTTAAAAGGCAGAGGGACCAGGACCTTGAATCTCACTGCCCCCCCATCTACATTGTGCATGCAACTCTGAGCTTTAAAGCCATGAACTTGTTGGAAACTCAAAGATTCTGACTCCAGGAGAACCAAGGAGACAAATCGGAGTTGTGTCACCTTATTGAAAGGGTTGGGGAAGCCACAGCTGGTTCCCCTTGGAGAGGGCATTACAGGTCTGAGTAGCAATGCTCAAAGCAAGAATTGGAGACAAAGGAAGATAGGCGGATGAGAGGGTGGCTCTGGATAGGGAGTTTTAAAGTGTCAGTTCCATGCCCTCTTCTTCCATATTGACATCATCATCAACAGAAGTGTTCAGCAAATCTGTCAGACAACAAATCCAGTAGAATCTGCAGTTCTAAAGACTGACTACCCCCGTGCAAAGTCCCCCAACCCAAAGGGGAAAATCTTGACATTTTACTCTCATCACATCCACTGAAACAGACAGCAAGACAAGGGCTGTCCACCAGCTGTGTGTCTTTGAGCTGATTTTAACCCTCTCTGATTGTACACACTATACTGGAGAGAACAGAAGCTCCAGATTGGAAGCAGCGAGCTTCAGTTTGACCAACTCTGGCTGGCTGGTTTGAGTCTTCTGAGCTTGTTTCCTCTTCCGAAAAGTAGAAAAAAAAATCTGCCAACTTCTCAGGATTGTGTTGATAAAGAGATAAAGGTGTATGATAAACCTGGACCACAGTAGGCATTTCCCAAACATCAGCACATAAAGGGACTTCATAAATTATATAGAGCTAGTATAAGCCTCAGTTTCCCAATCTATAAAATAGGGTACTGTCTGTGCTGATGATTCTTTTTTTTTTAAGAGAGAGAGAGAGAGAGAGAGAGAGAGAGAATTTTTTAATATTTATTTTTTAGTTTTCGGTGGACACAACATCTTTGTTTGTATGTGGTGCTGAGGATCGAACCCGGGCCGCGCATGCCAGGCGAGCCCCCTACCGCTTGAGCCACATCCCCAGCCCCCTGATGATTCTTATAAATCATTTGGCGTTTAATACATTTTCATTATGATTATTGTCCCCTTTTAAAAATAGAGACACTGAAGTTACGCTCCTTGTCTGGGGTTCCCCAGCTGGTAAGCCAGCACTTGAGCAGGTCTAACTCCAAGCCCAGCCCCTAGGCTCTCCCGATGGCTCTCAAGGTACAAGTTCTCCACTGAGGCTGTGATGGGAGAGACTGAGACATTCTTGTTAGGAAAAGTCCTCTTTCCAGGTGCACAGACAATTGTGCATGTCCATCTTGGAGACTACCATCTTCCCATGATTTCCAGAACATACTTCAGAACTTATCTCTTCCCTATTGAGAACCCTCTGTGGCCCCTGCAGCCTGGTGCTCCTCAACCAGGCTCCCGAGATTTTACAGATCTGGCCCCATCTGCCTTTCCACCCAACTCTTCCTGCTCTCCACTGCATACCTACCCTCCTTCATCACCATCTGGCCCCCATCTGTCCCTTCTGCCTGTGATCCTCTCCCCAATCATTTTAATTCCAGGTGCAACACAATGATTCCCACTCCATGAAGCCTCTCCAGCCCCAAGGTAGGGGACAGAGGGTGTTCCATTCCTAGTTTCTGTGCCTTCTTAGTGTTGTCCTGGTACCTTTCCAGAACACTGACTTCCTTCTGCCTGGTGTCTTAGCCAATATCCCCACCTCTCTCTCTTTTCCCCATTAGCCTGTGAACCCACTGAGGACACAGAGAGGCTTGGTCACCTCTGCTTTTGCACATCTGGCATTGAAGGTGATCACTATTTTAGAAACATTTTCATGATAGTAAGTCTACCCTAATTTTGTATAGTATTGTTTTTTTAAAAGCACATTTCTATAATTACCTCATTTTACACTTGAATTTCTCCTCATGATGGTAAAACAAATATCCCTATTTGATGGATGAAGAAACTAAAGTTCACTGAGGTTAAATGCCCATCTCCCTGGCCCCTGCCCAGGATCACACAGCTAATCAGTAAGTAGCAGCACCTGACAAGCCCCTGTGTGCTCTGAATCCCTTAACATGGTAAGTTCTGCCACACCAAGATCACCAAGGCATGGTTAGAAATCTTTAAGAAACACCAAGGTATGAAATAGTTGCCTGATGGCTGTGACATGGCAAATGTTATTCTGGGGTTGTTTTTGTTTGGTTGGTTTGGTTTTGGGGGAGGTACCGGCGATTAAACTCAGGGGCACTGGACCACTGAGCCACATTTCCAGCCCTATTGTTTGTATTTGATTTATAGACAGGGTCTCACTGAGTTGTTTAATGCCTTGCTTTTTGCTGAGGCTGGCTTTGAACTCACTATCCTCCTGTCTCAGCCTCCTGAGCCTCTGGAATTACAGGCTTGTGCCACCGCACCCAGCTGTTTGTTTTCTAAGGGAAATAAAGAAGATGGTCTGAACTAGAGACTAGTGACCTTGACATTGACCCAGGCAAGATTGATGGTTGTGAGCAGGAAAAAGTGGACATCAGTAGGGGGTGACAAGGCCTGGGTGTGACCTCAGCATCCACTTTTGCCAGTCAAATACTCACAGACGATTATGGTCAACCACAAATATCTGTGACCAGGAAGTAGAATTTAATACACTTCCTGGTCAGTTGCCTCTGATTTCTGCAAGTCCCCTTGTTCTTTCCCTCCCTGCCTGCTGAGTGTTCAGTTCTGGTCTAAGCTGACTTTGTTTAGCCACGTCTGTATGTGTGTGGTCTGTGTGTGTCTCTGTATGTGTGTGCGTGTGTGTGTGTGTATGTGTGTGTGTAAAATCCTCTAAATTACCTAGTGCTGGCCACCCTATCCAGGGGTTCAGGTCCTGTTTCTTAATGATGATTGATGGCTCTGAAGATGCAGTGGATCAATAGGGTCTGAATTCCTAAACTCTTGACAAGAGCTAGAGAGAACACACATCTCAATGCCTGCCACGTGAAAGCAGATGGGGGCCCTTGTCCCTCACCTCCCTGCTTCTTCCATGGTCAGCTCAGCCAGAGAAGAAGCCTGTGGGGTCACTCAGAAAAATGATTCACCATACTTGTTCCACAATGTGGCAGGCAGTTGTTTCATTCATTCAACAAATAATCAGCTTGTTAAAGGTCTGTACTGGTTATGGGGGAAGGAGATGGTGAAGGCCTGACCTCTGTCCTCATGGAACTCACCACAGCTAAGGGCTAATACCACACAAGATGACCCCCACACAGAGCAGGACAAATGCCCATCACCTAGCACCACAATGAGCCAGCTGTCTAAGTGCACCCTCTCATTTGGTCCTCAAGGCAACCCTATGCAGAGCTTGCTATTATCATCCCAAGAAAGAAGCCCAAGTGAGGTCATCTGGCCAAGGTCGCAGGGCTGGTAAGTGATGTGAGGCAGGATTGGGACCTAGGCAGAGACAGATAACGCTTCCCAGGTGGGAGAAATGACCTGGGCCTGGAGGGAGGGGAGATGTGATCAGGAAACACGGGGTTTGTGAGCCAGATCTCCGATGGCAAAATGACTGTCAAAAAAAAAAAAGAAAGAAAGAAAGAAAAAAGCAAAATCTTCATAACCGGAGCAAGGGCAGGGAGGCACACTGGAGAGGTTGAGGAATGGGGAGAGGAGCCGGTCTGGTCAGGTGAGGTTTCTGTGCAGGACAAGTTGCATGAACAGCAAGACGACATCAGGGAGCGAGCCGGCCTCGGGAAGACGGAGACTGTGTCCCCCGGTCCCGGCCTGCGCCCCGCGTCCTGGGCGGGGAGCCCCGCGGAGCCAGCCCGGAGGCCGAGGCGCGGGCCGCCGAGCGAGCGCACAGCGGCGACGCTGCCGTCGACAGGTAAGTGATTGGATTAAGAGGCCTGTCTGACAGGATGTCCGTTCAGCCGCGGAGGCTAATCAACTTCCCCATCCTGTCTGCTAATAAATCCTGCTCCGGGGACCACTCTGCCTGATGATCTCTCCTCGGGGACCGCCGCCGACTTCTCCCGGAGAACACTCCCGCAGTCTATTAAGGAGGCAGCTCGCGCCTGTCAGGTCCTCAGTCCCGGGGCGTCTCGGGAGGTGCCCATCACCCAGGTGCGGCGGCCGCAGAGCTGCCCGCCGGGGCCCCGCCGCCACCGCCGCCACCAGCCATTGTTCTGCCGCCGTGGGGGCTGACAGCCCGGCCTGGGGACGGCGCTCTGAAAGGCGGCGGCCTCGGGACCCCGCACTTGGCCGCCGGAGCTGGGGCGACCGCAGGCGGCAGGCTCCGGGAGGGCTCCGCGCGCATCAGTTAGGAAGCGCAGTCGCTGGATCTATAATATCTGTAGAGGAGATGTATAAATAAATTAAAGCTTTAATTATTTTCTTGGATTCGCTGCAGCTCAGGAGAGCTGGCGGAAAGCTGGCCAGGAAGGCCTGGCTCTCTCCAGAAGCGGCTCTACTTTGCTTAGTTAGCCACGGTGATTTTTTTTTTTTTTTTTCCTTTTCTTCTCTCTCATCTCCCCCACCCCCAAAAGAGGAGAGAGAGCAGCGAAACAATTTCCTTTGTTGCTCAAGATAAAAAGTACAAAGCTCTTGACTTGTGGGCCCAGCTGCTTCCAAAACAGGAGGCTTTCCCCACCCCAACACAGACACATCCACCTACACACACACACACACACACACACACTCACACATATAAATACACCACACACACTGGTTTTCTTTTCTGTGAACAGTGTCTATAGGCAGAGTTTAATCCCACATTTTCATCAGATGTGGAAGAACCTCCAAGGGCGTTATTAAATATGTGAAATACGCCAGAAATATTCAAGCAATCCCCATTTGGCCCTGGGAAGAGAGGAAGAAAGGACTGGGAAAGTAATAAAGTGTGTTTATTTTTTAATCTAGATGACATGTTTTACATCATTAAAAAGGACAATTATTTTTAAAATTCAGCCTGCACGCTTGGATGGTTCAAGAGGTCTACTGCCACAGAATCCATCAGAACCTCCCTCCACAGTCAGGCTTGGGTCCACCCTCAAGGCCAAGTTGCATTTTTAAACATTCAAAATCATGGAGGTAATTTTGAGTCCTTTAAAAAGCCCTCATGTCGGGCTGGGGCTCAGTGGTAGAGCACTTGCCTTAGCATGGTGTGAGGTATGGGTTCAATTCTCAGCACTGCCTATAAATAAACAAAATAAAGGTCCATTGACAACTAAAAAAAAAAGTATTTAAAATTAAAAAGTCCTCATGTCTAAGGAGCAGAAAGGGCAAGACCACCTTATTACTGTCACCTTTCCCTAGAAAAGGGGATTTTGATCTCAAGATCAGAGGATCCTAAACTCACACAGAGTTTTAAAGCCTGACCGAAGTTAGACAGGGTTTGAAATGCCCAAGCCTTTGCTGAAATATTCACATCTTTGAAATAAAATGTCATTGTTCCACTATGAAAACCTGATTGCTCTCCAAAGTAGGGGTGACTCCTATGAGCTAAAACTTGTCCAAGGCCACTCCTAGTGAGAGAATCACTTGGGACTTCTGCTTAGCCTAACACCTAACTGTTCCTTACCCTTCTCTCTCTTGGTTTGCTTTGAACACACAGCAGAAGGTTTTAATCAGTGGACCTGTTTAAAAGCATGTGTCCCTTTTCACTTCCAAGTGGGATTTCTAGGTATGTAATCCTAGAAGTAATAAAAATAATGACATAAAGATTGATGTCAAGGATGTTCAACACAGTATTCATGCCAGACTAAATATGTGAAGTCACCCTTTCTAAGGTGGAATCAAACATCAGAAATTTCACTGGGAGTGGTGACCTGCAATCCCAGCAGCTTGGGAGGCAGAGGCAGGAGGATTGCAAGTTCATAGCCAGACTCAGCAACTTAGCAAGGCCTTAAGCAACTTAGCAGACCCTGTCTCAAAATAACAAATGTGGCTCAGTGGTTAAATGCCCCTGGGTTCAATCCCTGGAAACAAAAAAACAAAACAAAAAAAATCAGAAATTTCATATTGTTCAGTTTAACAAAATTAAGGCATTAGAAATACCCATATATCAAATAATAGCGATTGTTGGCTACATTTCTTCCCCATCTAAAATACTATGTTGTTGTTGGAAATAATATTGCAGAATTCTATTTAGTAGAACATAAAGATTTTAGAATTATAATAAGTGAAATATAAGGCATACATTCTGATTCCTTTTGTATAAACATGAAAAATATATATGCAGAGAAAATGATAGACTTCAAGATATTGAAACATGTTTTCCCTTGAGGTTGAGATTATGTGTGATTTTTATTTTCTTCTTTTTACTTATCTGTATGTCCATTTTCTATTCCCAATAACAATACCACAGACTGGGTAAGGTATACTTTAGTTTATTTTGGCTCACATTCTGGTCCAAGGTTGAGGGGCCCAATCTAGTGATGACCTTTTTGCTGGCAGAGTCCTGAGGTGACACAGGGCATCACCTGGTGAGAGACATGTGCTGGTCTCACTCCCCTCTCATAGTCACCAGTAGACAATCATGAGGCCTCCACCCTGGTTACTCTAACCCTAAGCACCTCCCAGAGGCCCCACCTCTATTCCATCATCAGGTTCTGTCTTCTTCCTAACTCACAATGGGGACTGAACTCCAACATGAGCTTCAGAGAGGACAAATCATAGCACAGTCTGTTCTTTCATAATGTGCACTACTGTGACTACTTGTGCAGTAATAAAAGCAAACAATAAAGGCTTTTTTAAAAATCATGAAGTGTGGAGTCCAGAGTCAAATCTGAGATGATGACCAAAGCCAATTAGTGGAGACTACTGCAGCCCCCAGCTGAGCCACGGCTCCACCCCTTTTTGGCTGGTTGGGAGTGGCAGAGAAGGTGTGACCAGGAGGTTGGCCTAGGGGCAATGGCAGAGAGGATGGCAAATCACCCTCTTGAGTCATATCATCTGGGCAGCTGCCAACACCATGGGCACTCCCTGGCTGCCCAGGCTCTGGCCTTAGAAGAGAAGCATGAAGAGTAGAAAGTATGAAGATGGTTTTTTATCAGAAGGAAAGCTGGGCTTTGAGCATCTGGGCATGGGTTGGGGAGAGAGTCCCTGAGAACAGCCCTAAACTCTACTCTTGCTGGTCTGAGCCTGGGATTGTAGGGAGAGCAAATCTCAGCTGGATTTGGAAAAGTCTGAAATTGGGAGAGACCTGGGAGACACAAGCCTGTTCCAGAGGACTAAGGGTGCTGTGGGAGGGATGGAGTAGAAATGGCCATCTGTAGAGAGCAGTGCCCCTTAGCAGTCGGGCAGGTAACTGAGACCATGTCCCTTCAGAAGAGGTCTGTCTTGGGGGTGCCAGACAATGGAGCAGCAGCCCATGGGCATTGACCAAGGACCCAGCAGGACTGTGGCTCAAAGGCTGTCAGCAGAAATGGGTGTCTCCCAGAATGCAGGCGGCCCCCAGTTCTTTTGCCAAGGAACTGAGTGAACCCCACTCAAAATTTAGACACAATCTGACAGATGCAGTGTGGGAAGAGACCTTGAAGGAAACAGATGACTTGCAGTTCTCTGAGATGACCTTCCTGCTATATAGCTGAATGACTCAAAAGATAATGTAAGGCCTGACAGTGAAAGATAAGTCACCTTTCTCACAAACCCAAGTTTGTGGCCTGAGATTAGATAACAGGATGGGAAGGTACCACTGAGCGCCACATTCTGTGACTCTGTGTCCTCCCAGTGTTCAGACGGCCAAGAGGCAGAAAGGCCAGAGACAGGCAGTGGAGGACACCAAGCGACTTAGACTTGGAAGAGACTACCATTTCAGGCCTTTGGACATGAGGGAAACTAAGGCAGAGGGGAGCAGGGAGTTGAATATGGTCACACATAAAACCACACAGAGCCAGATTTGGGGCTCAGCTCTTTCATCCCCCCACTCTAAGCATTACAAGTGGCCACAAGACCAACAGGACAGAGTAGGATGGAAGAATGGGCACAACCCTCCCCTGGGTGGGTGAATAATCCCCAAGTTCAGGCTGCTGTTAGCATCCAGGCCTCCCTGGGAAGTCCAGGTGCTCATGTGCGCCCTGAGCCAGCTCATCTGCAGCCATGGTGTCCTGTTAATAACTGCACCACCCGTCTCCACACACGTCAGCACTAATCTCCACACATGGCCTTCCAGGACCTGATTTATCAGAATGGAGGGCACGCTCTTAAAGGGTCACAGCCCACCGTGGATCTCCGGCTCCTTTAGCAATAAGTGGCAGAACATATTTTCTCTGCTAACTCTACTGTATGTTACAGGATAGATTATTTTAAGAATCAAGACTAAATTGAAACAAGGCAGGCTTGATTTCCCCCCCCCCCAGAACCATAGGAGAGGGTCATTTATCAATGTGACGCAGTGGACAAAGTACTAGAGAATGACTCCAGAGCTCAGTGTCTCAGGGCCAGCACTTATTTGCTCCAGTGACCTTGGGCAAGTCATTTACCTTCAATGAACCTCAGCTTCCTCGTCAATAAAGTGGGAGTCACTGTCTCCTGTCCTCACGCACCAGATAGGCTTAGGAATCTATCAGATTTCCACCCAAACCCACCGATGGGGGAAATAGGAAAATTGCCATCTGCTTGGCCTATAAACACAGATCCTTAATAATCTTAGAAACACAGAATAAATCAGTTGGAGACCATTTTTGATAATCAAATTGACAAAGATTAAAAGTTGATAAAAGCCAGCACTGGTGAATGTGGGGAGATACAGTGACCCTCAAACACCACTGCACAGAATGTAGATCAGAACAACCTCTGTGGAAGGCAGGTGCGGCTGCCAACATGAGCTTACCCTTCGACACTGCAGCTCCCAACCTAAAAAATGTTCTGGAAAAAATAATTAACTGTGTCAGCAAAGATGTAAGAATTTTAGTAATTTTATTCCAGGTTCTGCTTATAATAGTGCAGATCATTAGGGGTTAATTAAAGTATGATCCAACCATGCTCATAGCACATTCCTTGCTTTGGAGCAGCAGAAACTCAGACCCAAGTGTGCACTCAAGAGCCTTCACACTGAGGATGGGGAGATGCAAGGTCTGGATCCCAATGTGACCATCCATCTACCAGCTACATAGCCATGAGTGAGTCTCTCTCTCTCTCTCTGGGAGACAGACAGACTTCTCATCTATAAAGTGGCCCTAATATTCTCATTCAAAGAGTTGTTGAAATGAGAGTGGGAAGCTCTTTGTTCAGTATGTGCAATTTCTCTTCCTGGTTGAATGAACCTTTGACAAAGGACTGCCTCTGGACATGGCACTGGATTGGGCCCTGTTCTGTTTCCCCACCAGAATAGTTCTGCATACCCTGAGCTCAACAGGAGCTGTTTAGGAGGCTAATGGCAGACAGTGCCTCCTCCCGACTCCCTATCTCCATCTCTTATCTAAAAAAGGGCTTCAAATTCCTTCTAAAACTTCTTTACTAGGCAGAGTGTGGATGGGAACAATGAGAGAGAGGGAGATCAACAGGACAGGTCTCTGCCATGGCTCATATAGACACATCATTTTCTTTTTTCCTATATAATCTTTAAATATATATAATTTATATGTGTGTGTGTATTATTTGTAGGTGGACATAGTACCTTTATTTTATTTTTATGTGGTGCTGATGATCAAACCCGGTGCCTCACGCATGCCAAGCAAGCGCTCTACCACGCTTGCCTGAACCACAACCCCACCCAACACATCATTTTCTAGTAGGCTAAAAGTAAATGCCCACCCCCCAACACGCACCCCAAGATATCAGGTTTTTATCCCTGGACTAGGTTTTCATCCCTTTTTTTTTTTTTTTTTTGGTAGCAGGAATTGAACCCAGCCCTTTTTTGTATTTTATTTAGAGACAAGGTCTCATTGAATTGCTTAACACCTACCTTGTGCTGAAGCTGGTTTTGAACTCACAATCCTCCTGCCTCAGCTTCCCTAACTGCTGGGATTACAGGCATGCACCTCCGAATTGGCTTAGACTGTACATGTTATGTAGCAAAATAGACTTTGCCAGTATGATTAAATTTAGGCTTTTTTAAAAATAATCTTTTGTAGTTGCAGATGGACAGTTTGCCTTTATTTTATTTGTCTATGTTTATGTGGTGCTAAGGATTGAACCCAGTGCCTTACATATGCTAGGCAAGTGCTCTGCCACTGAGCTACATCTTCAGCCCAGATTTAGGCTTTTGAGATAAGAGTCTCCTCAATTCTCTGGGGTGGGTAGGCTTAAAGAGGCTTAAGTGTCCTTAAGAGAAATGTAGAAGGAGGCTTAACAGAGAGAGGACAAGGCAATGTAGTCAAAGGGGCAGAGGTTGGAGGGACAGAGCCACAAAACAACAGCCACCAGAAGTTGAAAGAGGCAAGGAGTGGACCTTCTCTAGAGCCTCCAGAGGGCCTGTGACCTTGCCAACACCTTGATTTCCACCCAGAGAAACTGATTTTGCACTCGGGCCTCCAGAACTATGAGATAATAAATTTTTATTGTTTGAAGCCACCAGATTTATAATAATTTGTTACAGCAGCCACAGAATACTAATACACTCACCCTCTCTGAACCCATGTGAAAGTTCCACAAACCCCAAAGACTAAACAAAGCTTTCTGTTAAATAATGAAGAAGGGGCTGGCGTTGTGGCTTAGCAGTAGAGCACTCGCCTAGCATGTGTGAGGCACTGGGTTTGATCCTCAGCACCACATAAAAATAAAAATAAAGGTATTGTGTCCAACTATAACTAAAAAAATTTTAAAAAATAATAATGAAGAAATGGCTCCCTTCTATTTTGTTGCCCACAATCATTTGACAGCAAATGTCACCCTTTCAATACCAGAGGGACAGTATAGGATTCAGTCCTTCAAGAAGGGTCCAAGATTCTCAAAAAGAAAACAGTCTTCTGGCTGGTATAGCTTACCTATACTCCTTTATATATAAACCCCTATATTTATATTTATTTGAGAAAAAGGGCTCTGATTCTTAAAAAAGAAATAATAGTTTTTGGCAGAATCCTAAAGATGTAGTTTTAAGACATTAATCAGACACAGAATGAATTGTATGAATGAACAATTGAATGAATGAACCACTGGACTAATTCAAACCTTTCTATCCAAACCAAGAAACCATTAGGGTTGGGGCTATAGCTCAGGGGCAGAGTGCTTGCCTAGCATAGAGGCACTGAGTTTGATCCTCAGCACCACATTAAAAATAAATAAATAAACAAATAAAGGCATTCCATCCATTTACAAAAAAAGGAAAAAAAAATTATTGTTAAAGAAACCTGAACCCAGAGAGGGGAAGGGACTCAACCCAAGGTCACACAGCCAGTCAGCAGCTGAGATGAGCCTACAACTCAGGCCTTCCAGATACTCCTACTCAAGCATGTAGGTACCAGTGTGTGAACACACACACACACACAAACAAACACACACACACACACTTTGATTTCTAGTTCTGCACACTTTGCCAATTTTCCTCCTCTCTGAGTTACTGTTTTATTAGTTTCCTAGGGCTAACAAATCACCACAAACTAGGTAACTTAAAACAACGAAAATTTACTGTCTCATGGTTCCAGAGGCTAAGCCCACCATTACCCTCTTCAGAGAAATCAGGTCAGCTTCTCTCTAAAGACGCTCGGGCAGGAGCCCTTCCTTGCCTCTTCCAGCTTCTGGTGGCTCCTGGCAGTCCTTGTCTCAGCTGGCTGGCAATGCACCTCTCCAATCTCCGCCTGCCTGCCCATGGCACCCCCTGAGTGTCTCTCCGTGCCTGTTTTCTCTTCTTAGGACACCAGCCATTGACCTAGGGCCTACTGGTATAAGCTTGTCCTAATTTGATTATATCTGCAAAGACCCCATATCACATTCATGGGTGGGTGGACAAGAATCTGGGGTGGGGGGCAGGACACCATTCAACCCAGTCTATATTTATTTGGGATCTTTACCCAAACAAACAAATGGCAAGAGTTCAAAGTCCCACAGTAGCCAAAGAGCAGAACGACCAAAGCACATTCTCCATGTCTTTCTTTCTGCATTGTATAGTAATAACCTGTGGCCAGTTCTGCTGCCCCTTCAGCCTGGGCATTCCTCAGGGACAAAACCAAATTCCTAGCCCTTAACATAGCCCTGGCTTGAAGGAGAAACTTGGGGTCATTTGCTGGACAAATGGATGACATGAGACATTCGGAAGAAAAGCACAAAGAATATGATTTCCTATGGTGAGATGATGGCCAAGCAAATATTAATGGTGATGTCACCAATATTAATGGTGATGTCACCATCTTCTCAACCTCTTGTCGCTTCCAGGTTTCACAGTGAACAATTGACTTGGCAGGGGACTCTCCCTGAGGGAGTCGGAAACAGGGCTGGCATCTGGCAACCCACCAGCAGGGGGCAGAGTGGTCTCAAGGACAGAGCCCTGGGGGGTGAGCCTGGTTTCACCCAGCAAGGAGAGAGAAAACCAGGGCATCTCCCACCGAAAGGACTCTGAGGAAACAGCTAGTCCAACTCTCCTTTGTACTGACAGAAAAACTGAGGCCTGGACACGGAAAGGAGCTGGGCCACACTCACACAGAGTTGGGACCCAGAACTCCAGACTGAATTCCCTGAGCCAGTTCTACTGCTGGCTGCAGGTGTCATGTCCCTGGGACACAAACAGAGCTTATTATTTCAATATAGGCTTTTTAATAGACCCGTCCCTGGCTGAATTATAAGTACACCATATATATCCCTTTCGACCAATTGATGTCACTTTCAGGAATGTACCCCAGAGGATGCTCACTGCGACAATGTTTATAGGAGAGAAAACTTATAAACACAAAAATTGGAAGCAGGAGTAGATGTCATGAAGTGAAAAAATCAGAAACAACCAGTATGGAGCTGGTTTAGCAAATGATGATATATCTGTCTTGTGGAATATTGTACAATGATTACAAATAAATTTTTTAAAGAATATTTAGATGGGTGCAGGGATGTGCATGTGTAATCGCAACAACCTGGAAGGCTGAGGCAGGAGGGAGACCAGCCTCCGCAATTTAGTGAGACCTGTTTCAAAATTAAAAATTAAAAAAGGTAGAGCTGGGGATGTGGCTTGGTAGAGTTCCTCTGGGTTCAATCCCCAGTATGACAAAATAAATATATAAATACTTATTTATGAAAAAAATGTTCGTACTAGAAAACTGGGGAAATAATATGTCCTATATATTTTAATATCTTCAAATTATATATATACATATAAAAATTATATACATATATATTTATCCCATAGATATATTCATAGTTTCAAAGATAATAATTACCACTAGTTAAAAATTAGACTTTAGATGTGTTCATAATTACAATAAAATGAATAAAAATTACATCTTAGAATTTTAAAGTAAATATATTTATTTTAAATTACATATATATGTCATATAACATATATTATATACAACATCTATGTGTGAATTATATATGACATATATAATGTGTGTGTGAATATATATTTATATACCCATAGACATTAGGCCTGGCCTTAGGTCCAATGGTACGGGAGGTTCCACATTTCATGAATACACACAGACAAATAGCTATTACAGAAGACAAGATGTGTACACTTCTGTTACTTGGGATCTGGTGCTCAGTGCTGCATGGCATAACCCTAAACATCAACTCGGGACTAACATCATTCAAACCCCAGGAAATGTGTCTCCAGCTCTCGCCCCCTGTCTTTGAGACAAAGCAGGTCTGAATCCCAGTGCCACAGCCCTGGGTGGGCTGTGCTGCTGCTGACATCAGAGATGGACATGGCTCCAGAGTGCCTGGAAGATTCTTGCACATAAAAGCAAAGAACTTAATTTGTCAAATATCGTTTCTTGAATAGCAAGAAATGCAAGATTTTCTTGCATAACAGAATATCATCTCCCAGTAGTGCCAAGTGTCCTTTCTTGCTTTTTCTTCAAGTTCTAATTCATGGTGCCAAAGGTGCCTGCTAATTAGCAGGATATTTGCAACAGCTGCACATAACAGCTGAGGAATATTTTGCAATCCCAAATAATTCATTTTACTCTTAAACTTGTCTATGCATAGCTCTAGATATACAATGCATGAAGCACAATACCTATTCTTTATATTAAAAACTAGATAGACCTTGACAATCAAATAGCATAGTTTTATTATTTTTAATATTTAATCAGCTTTAATCAAATGTTTAAAAAATAAATTAAAATCTGCTTTATTGAAATACTTTTATCTAAATTTTTAATATTTACTAATTGTGATTTGAATTTTGCCTTTCCATCTTCATGGATAAACTTTGGCTATGTTAGAAGAAAAATAACTCTGTAGAAAAATGATCTAGATATTAAATATTTAAACATATGGTTTGTGTGACTCCAGCTGTACTCTTATCCTGGCACTGTGTTTAGAAAAAAAATAATACAGATACAAAATACACCACAATTTTAAAGAAGATTGACTCTTGATTGTGGGGTTGCCGATTTATTTTTATTATTTTATGTTTTTCTTAGCATTACTCTAGATGTACAATGAAAAACAGGACTTTAATAAGAGAGGAGGGCTGGGGATGTGGCTCAAGCGGTAGTGCGCTCGCCTGGCATGCGTGTGGCCCGGGTTCGATCCTCAGCACCACATACAAACAAAGATGTTGTGTCTGCTGAAAACTAAAAAATAAATATTAAAAAATTCTCTCTCTCTCTCTCTCTCTCTCTCTCTCTAAAAAAAAAAAAAAAAAGAGAGAGGAAAACATCAGTAAGTGTATATTTCCAACTGCCACATCAGCTGTCCAGTTCTCAGCCCCATTTCAACCTGGAATGATTTTGCCTTCAACCAGAGTCTTGGGATAGGTTTCCAGTTCTGTCCCTTCATAACCACCCCAGATCACCACAGAAGGGACTCCAGAAGGTGACCCCACCCTCAGCCTGCAGTGGTCACTCCCTACTTAGCTGGCATGCCTGGGCTTCAGGGGTTACTTAATGAGAAATAGAATCTGCCCCTAAATACCTTGGAGTTCATCTCCAGGCAAACAACACTCTCAGCCCTGGATATTATTTCTCTGAGCCCTTAGCTCCATACTACTTGGGAGCTGTTTGAGTTAGCTTGTTCTTCGTTGTGTCCAAAAGACCTGACAAGAACAATACAAAGGGGCTGAGGTCGTGGCTCAGTGGTAGAGGTCTTGCCTAGCATTGGGTTCCATCCTCAGCACCACATAAAAATAAATAAATGAATGAATAAAGATATTGTGTCTGTCTGCAAATAAAATATATATATGCAGAGGAGGAAACGTTTATTTTGGGGCTCATGGTTTTAGAGGTCATGTCCATGGGACAGCCCCATTGCTCTGGAGGATGATCCAGCACCCCACAGCTGAGAGAGATGCTGTTGGAATTCTGTGGAACAGTTCTGGAGCCCAAGGTGAGGCAGAACATCACAGCAGCATCGTGTGGAGGAGGGAAGCAGCTCAGGATATGGGAATCAGGAAGCAGAGACAGAGAGAGGTAGAGAGTGCTCCACTCACCAGAGACAAAATATAAGCCTAAAAGCCTTCTCCAGTCACCCGCTCCCTGCCTACAGTTACCACCCAGTTAGTCCATGTCAGTGGGTTAATGTAATCCATGTTACAACTCTCAAAATCTAATCATTTCACTTCTGAATGCTCTTGTATTATCTTACATGTGAGTTTTGGGGGGACACCTCATATCTAACCCATAACAGGAGCCAAGGTAGACAGTAGCCACTGTCCCTGCAGTTTGTGACAACCTCACATTCCCCATAACAGGGTGAAAACAGCTCAGAACCTAACGTTCCAGGAGCTTCCTCTGGAGGATGACCCAGCACCCCACAGGTGAGAGAGATGCTGTTGGAGTTCTGTGGAACAGTTCTGGAGCCCAACAAACGGGATCATTCCATAAAAGGAACCCATGATGAAGGAACAAACTGCGTCTCCTATGACAAAACAGCAGCGGGAACAGAGATGGAGAAGTCAGCGAATCCCCCCTGAAGCCCCCTCAGTCCCAGTGCCCTCTAAGTAAGGGCCGAGTCCTCTGACAGCAGAGCTTCCCCGCCCACCCCACCACAAGCTGCCTCCCCCCTCCCTGCCTGGTGGCCTCCCCCTTGACAGCTACATTCTCTTACCAGACCGTGACTGGTCCGAAGCTCCTCCTGAAACTGAAGGAGGGCCCTCTGCCATTCTGTAAGCCATGGGTCCCTGAAGATAAAGCCAGGAGGGTCTCTGAACCCGAATGAACCCTTCTTTTTACACAGAAGGCTCAGAAACCTCACATGATTACTGATCCAAGTCGGATCTTGTCGCAACAGAACCAAGCATTTTCCCTTCCAGCACACTGCATGTGAGGACATGATGACATTTTAAAGAGAACACAAGATGACTGTCACATTCCTCAAGGAGATGTACTTACACTTCAGGATTTTTAAGAAAAGAATCTCTGCTCAGAAGCTTGCACCAAGCTGTTAATTAATTGAGCTAAGGTGGAGACTGCAACGGCCTTATCCTCACAGGGGCCCCGGAGGCTGCCAGTGTGGTAGCTGGCTCAAGGTGGGCACTTGTTCACATTCTTTCTTTTCTTTTCTTTTTTTAAATATTTATTTCTTAGTTTTCGGCGAACACAACATCTTTGTATGTGGTGCTGAGGATCGAACCCGGGCGGCACGCATGCCAGGCGAGCATGCTACGGCTTGAGCCACATCCCCAGCCCCTCTTTCTTTTCTTTTTCTTTCTTTCTTCTTCTTCTTTTTTTTTTTTTTTTTGAGATGGGCTCTCTCACTAAGTTACCCAGGCTGGCCTCAAATTTGTAATCCTCCTGTCTCAGCCTTCTGAGTAGATGTTTTGTACCACCATGTCCGGCCACTTTCTCACATCTTTTTATTTTTTCCCCTTTTTATTGATGCATTTAATTATACATAATGGTGGATTTATTATAATATATTCATATATGCACACAATAAAACAATATAATTTGATCAATTTCATTTCCCAGTATATCCCCTTTCCCTTTCTCCCTCCCCCCAATCCCCTTCTTCTATTCTACTGTTCTCCCTTCTATTTTTTTTAATTTGTTCTAATTAGCTATATATGACAGTAGAATGAATTTTGACACATTGTACACAAGTGGAGCACAATTTCTTATTTCTCTGGCTGTACATGGTACAGAGTCACTCCAGTAGGGTAATCATACATGTATATGGGTAATAATGTCTGTCTCTTTCTACTGTTCTTCCCATCCTCATAGCCCCACCTCTCCCTTCACTCCTTTCTGCACAATCCATAGTTTCTTCTTTCTTCCAGACCCACCCCACTATGGATCAGCATCCACTTATCAGAGAAAACATTCAGCCTTTGGTTTTTGGGGATTGGTTTATATCACTTAGCATGATGTTCTCTAATTTCATCCACTTACCTGAAAATGCCATAACTTCACTTTTCTTTAAGGCAGAGTAATATTTCATTGTGTATATGTACCACATTTTCTTTATTCATCTGTTGAAGGGCATTTAGGTTGGTTCCCTAAGTTTAGCTATTGCATTGTCTCGTATCTTAACATCTTTGAAATTGGAATATAACTTGCAGATGGGTATATAACAGATCAGAGTGTAATCAGCAGCATATTTGTCCTTAGTCAAACAATTATTGTACAGCATACAATCAATTGATGGCATCTTAGACTCAATGAAATATGGTAAAATATGGTCACAGTGGCCAAATCATATTTGTCAAATAAATAAATGTGCCTACAACTTTGCTAAAGTTCTATAAGCATCATCTCATTTGCTCTTTCCCTAATTTCTCCTATGAAGGAGCCGTTGTTATACTCATTTCACAGATCAGAAGACTAAGTCCAAGAGCGGCGAAGGCACTTGTCCAAGCTCACACAGCGATGGCAGAGCCAGACTCGACCTCCAGCTCTGGGTAGATGTAGTTTCTGCTATACCACAAAGAAATCTGGCATTTCCAGAATGCAATTCCTTAGCCACCAAATAGTGATCAACCACCCTGGTTTGCCCTGATCTGGGAGTGAAGGGGATGGTTCATGAAAGTTTCAGTGCTGACATTAGCAAAGTCCCTGACAAAACAGGATGGTTGGTCACCCTATCACCAAAGTCCACGAGTTCTCCCCTCCCCTGTCCCTCTCTGCCTGCTTCCTTCTGTACTGCCTCTTCCAAGCCTGCACCTAAACATAGCCCTGGCCAGCTCTTGCGCCTGACTAGGATCCCCAGGGCTTGGGTTCCTCTCTGAATGAGCTGCAAATGTTCCTCCTTCCCTGGGTGTCTGCCACCAACACAGGCCAAATCCAGTTGTACACTGGACCTGCTGATGTTCACAGGACCTGCTGGGCTGTTGCTGCAGGTGGTGGAACATCTGATCAGGTTTTCACAGCTTCATTGAAATTATATACCATGCTATAGCTCCTTGTTTCCTGTTTCTTGCTGCTACATGGATTTAACAAGAAGCTCAGTCTTCTCAGGTTCTGGGATGCTGCTAATATTAGCACATTCAGACCCAGACAGGAAGGATTCTTGCATTCAAGAAGCCTCCCAGCTGCCCTGACTAAGGCTGTAGGAATCCGGGTAAGACCCATGGATTTTTTCAGAAGGCCAAGGTGCCCTTGAGCAGAGCTCCTCAGTGGGATCCTCCCTCCAATGCTCTTATAACAATGCAGATTCCTGGGCCCAAGCCCAAACTTGATCAGTTCGTTTCTGGGGCCCAGAGACATCCGCATCTTAAGTAAGCTCCCCAAATGCTTCTCATATGCTAAAGATATAAACCTCTGATGAAGATAGCTCTAGAACATCATTTGGCTCCTACCCCATGTGTCACCTTACTCCAGACCCTCCTGCAGCTGGGCCCAGAATCCTAATGCCCCTCACTCTGAGACCCTTGACCACAGCTCCTTCCTCCTGGGCATGTCCGTGCTGTCCTGCGGTTAGATCAAAAGAGTTCACCAGCTCTACTCCCACTCAGGGCAATGGCTGGAGTCCCCAGAAAGGACCTGTAGACACAGTGCAAGGACCTACAGAAAGCACTGCTTTTACTCACTGCATGTGTGCATCTTAGGTGTCCTCTTCCACCAGCTTCCCAGCAAACTAGGCTCCCTACCTGCTCTGCCCCAGATATTACTGGAGTCCCAGTTCTGTTGAGTCACAAATTTAGGAACCCACATCACCATCACTGGACCCCCAAACTCTTATCCACCATGCTACCACCACCCAGGTCCTGCATTTCAGGAGCAGACAGACTTGGGTCTCCTTCAGCAACGGGTTTGCATTCTGTCCCCAAACTGGGTGCTGTACAATCTCTCTCCTCTGTTCTTTTTTCTGTTTTTTGGCGAGGGGCGCTTACTGGGGATTGAACTCAGGGGCACTCGACCACTGAGCCACATCCCCAGCCCTATTTTGTATTTTACTTAGAAACAGGGTCTCACTGGGTTTCTTAGTGCCTCGCTGTTGCTGAGGCTAGCTTTGAACTCGTGATCCTCCTGCCTCAGCCTCCAGAGCCAGTGGGATTACAGGAGTACCCCATCATGCCTGGCTCTTCTCTGTTCTTTTTTTTTAATTTTTAAAATTTGTTTTAATTAGTTATAACATGACATTAGAATGCATTTATACACTTTTATATATCATACATAGATGGGATATAATTTCTCATTTTTCTGAGTGTATATGTTGCAGAATCATACTGATCATGTAGTCATATACATACATACAGTAATAATGTCTATTTAATTCTACTATCTTTCCTATCCCAACATCCCCACCCCTCCCCTCCCATCACTTCCCCTACCCAATCTAAGGTAACGCTATTCTTCCCCAGTGCCCTCTTGCCGCTACACTTACGTTTTCTTTTTCTTTTTTCTCTCCCCACAGGTAATGCCACCCACCACCTTGAGAATCCAATCAGAGAAATGAGAAGAGATAAAGCAAGACAGGAATTTATTACTCAGTGTGGCCACACTAGGAAGCAGGGACATCAGAGTCCTAAGTCCTGATGTCAGGGTTCCCACAAAAGCATCAGATTATATAGGAAAGGAAAAAAAACAGGGGTCTGAATCATGCTTGCAGAGTCAAGCAGTCTTGGTTCAACTGTGGTCCAGTCAATCATCATCTCAGGTCTTGTTCTGCAAGGTTCTGCTAGCTCCCGGGAAGTTGTTATTCTTGAGGGGCAGATTGGTTCCCATCATGATGTGATTCCTCCCTCTTGGGAGGCAGCCATGTTTCCCATCCTGGGATGAACTGACCACAGAGTTTGCTATTCCTGGAAACTTGAAAACATCTTAAATTACTCTTATCTTGGTGTCATTAGCTTTGACTGGTGACAAGACAGGTTAGGTAAATTTAGGACTCATCAGCCTTATATTACCATTTTTAGAGAGACACTCCTTAAATGATGAGATGTCCACCTGCAGAGCTGAGCAGAAAGCTGACCCCAGGTTTCAGGTAGCAGAGGATATAGCTGCAGCCCAAGGGAAGCGTTGGTGCCTTTAGCCACAGCTGCCTATAAATCCCAGTTATACCAACGTACCTGCCTCTGTCCTCAGCAGCCTCCCTGCTCCTCACCTGAGGGCTCTCAGGCTCACTGAATCCAGGGCATCAGGTGTCCCTTGTAGTCCCTGTACATTTTACATGACTCATTAACAAATGGACATATGTTGCCCTAACCTGATTATAACCATAAAAATACAGAGACAGGGTCTGTGTTTTGCCCTCTGCTATGTTCCCAGGACTCAGTACAGAGCTTGGAACATTGTAGGAACCTAAAAGATAAATAGATAGATACATAAATCCCCACCTGATACTAGGAAATGGGAACTATTAGTATTCCATTTTCACAGTTGAGGGACTGAGGCTCCAACAGGAGGGGTTGAGCAATTTACTCAGTGTTCAACTACTAATTGGTGGAACAGAACAGGAACCCACCTCACCACCCCCCCAACCGCCAAGCTCTTATCCACCACCTGGATCCTGCATTTCAGAAGCACACAGACCTGGGTCTCCTTCAGCAACTGGTTGGCATTCTGTCTTGAAACTGGGTGCTGTAACATCTCTTTCCTCTGTTCTTGTTGCTACATTTACTTTTATGCCTCTCTTTCTTCTCTCCCCACTTTCCCTTCCCCACCTGCTCTCTCCACAGCCTGATAGAGTCCAAAGCCCCCTTCATGGGGAACTTCTCAAAATACAGGCAGATGCAAGCTATCAACAGAGGAAAAAAAAAACTACATCACACCCAGGTGACTCACTAGCCCCAGTGAGTTGGGAAAACAGGCAAATAAGTATCTAAAAGAATCAGTGTTTTCCTCTCTTCAGCTCTGTTTTCCGCAGGAAAGAAAAATAAATTAAAGAAAAAATAGAAACAGCTCTTGAAGATGAAGAAAATGATATTTGGAAAACTTGTAGAAATAGATATAATAATGATAATTGGAAACTGGCTTCCACCCTTTATAGCAAATCCTGATGAGATGTATCCTGAAGTGTAAACAGATTTGAACAATAAACTTATTGAACCATATACAATTATTTCTGGAGAGAAATGGATGAGCGGTTGGTTAGACAAATGGAAGAGGTGTGAATGATTCTTAACACTCTGATCTGGCAAAATGGTCCTTGGAAATTAATGGAACAAAAAATTATACCGGGGAAGAGAAGCATCATCAGGAGAAAGCACTAAACATAGGAACCATGAAATGAAAATGCATTCTTATGAATAAGGGAATTAATGAAATGAATTTAAAAAAAGGTCAAGTTGGGGAGAATTTCACAAGGGCTGCAGCTCCACAAAGTCCCTAATTTACTGTGGCATTTGATGCACAGGACTTTGGGATACACAAAGTCCCTGAGAAATTGTCCATTCCATGTGTTTCTTTTTTTTTTTTTTAACAGAAGAGGTACCTCAGATCCAGAGAAGGTGAGTGACTTGCCAAGACCACACAGCTAAATGGGTATGCTCTTATGGTGGATTAATGCCATATGTGGACCAACAGAAGTCTAGACTGCTTTTAGTGACAGATGTTATGCTTTAAAGGTTGCAGAGAAGGTATGAAACAGGCCTGGAGATTGCTCAAGAGTTAACTTGCAAGAGCATCCTTTCTAGAATCAGAGAGACCTGAATTCAAATATCAATTCTACCAAAGACCAGCTGAAACCTTGTTAGTCACTCCACCTTCTGAACCTCAGTTTCCTCATCAGTAAAATGGAGCCACCATTGCCTACTCTGCAGAATGAAATGACATATCTCAGGAAAACCACCTACGACATGGTAGAAACTCAATAAACGTGTTATTATTCAATTCATTGCCTAGAAATTCTTAAGTTACCCCAAAAGGAAAAATGGCAACAAAACAAAATTTAAAAATCATGGAAAAGAATGAAAGATCTGACAGAAAGAAATCAGTGTGGCCCCAAAACTTGGTATCTTTATTCAGAGAAGTTAAATGGCCCAGGATTGCAGAAAAAAATATACTCAGGCCTGGCACCATGGCATACACTTGTAATCCCAGCTACTCAGGAGGCTGAGGCAGAAGGATGGCAAGTTTGAGGACAGCCTTGACAATTTAGTGAAATCCTATCTATCTCAAAATAAAATAAGAACTGAGGATGCAGCTCAGTGGTAGAGCTCACACCTATCATGCACAAGGCATTGGGTTCGATTCCCAGCACCACACATAAGAAAGGAAGGAAGGAAAGAAAAAAAGGAATGTAAAAAAAAGAAAGAACACATATACTCAGACTTGGTTGCAACATGGAAAGTGCTAGCCATGGTTCTCGAGCTGCTTTTGAGAATCTGGGCTGCCTTTTCCCACGTCATGCTGTGGGGTCTTGAGGCAACACTGCCTCCGCCTCTTCATAACTAGGCGGGGAAGGGGTTCTGCATCACGCCCCCACTTGTTTGGGTGTGGAACAGGGGCAGAAGGGCCCTTGGTGAGGAAGCTTCACTTCACGCCACAGGGGGCGCCAGAGAGGCACTGTCCTCCCAAGGCGGTCTCCAGAGCACGCGCAATGGAGCACGTCCGCAGGGCAGGCTGGCTAGAGTGGTGGACTTTGCTGACAGCAACTTTGGCAATCCCACGGGGCTGCTGAGGTCTTCAGGACCCTGGGGTGACTCCACTCAGCAGCGTCCCTGAGTGTTCCTACTTGCCAGGGAAATGAGGAGAGGGACCTGGTCAAGAACTGATTCTTGTAATCCTATCAGAAGCCAAAGTGTACTTAGCTGTAATTGTTTTCACCAAATAATACTGTGAACATCTTAATAGTAAATTATTAAGCTTAGAGACCTGCACTGACATAGCTCAGGATTCACCCAGTCAGCGGCTTAGAGAGGCTCAGCCACTACATCCCGCGCTGAGACCTATGGTCACAGTTTTCTAGATCCTTCGGCTTAAGCTGCCTGTTTCGAGGGAGTTAATTAAACGGCAATGATGTCCCTTTCAGAGTCTGCCACATTCATAGCATCTTCCCAGCTGCCCCACCAGTATCAATCCCTGCCTCACCAAACTCCTGTAGGTTTATGTTGACCCTGTCTTTGTGGACTTTTAGACAAGGCTGCATGTCAAGTGGCAGCAACGGAGGTCATCAGTGCCGCCAGAACTACTTGGCTGAGTATCTGGCAAATGGCCAAGGCTTAGAAACATTCTTAAGATTAAATTAAATAGTCGTGGGAATGTGGGCCTGGGCCAAATGGACTCAGAAGCCAATCATTCCAATAGTGGCTGTTGTTGCTGTTGTTTCAATATCCTTCATTCTTCCTAGGGAAATCTGGGGTGGTTTATACCAAGGGACTTATAGTAAAGGGTCCTGGGCTCTGGGTTCAGACCTGGGTTGGGCTGTGGCTGCAGGGCTATCCTAATGGAGGAAAAGGGCTTTTGTTTGGTTATGGGGGTACCCTGGGTCAAGCTCTGGCCCTCTGCTTACTACCTCGGACTTCATTTTCCTCCTCTATAATAAGATAATCATAGTCACTTTTCAGGGTTATAGTAGAATTTAAATTTAACAATGTGCAAAGTACCTGGATCATAGTAGGCTCATAAATACAGTAGTTTCATTCTCCTTTAATCTTTTTAAAAAGACGTGGTGGGGTAGAAAAAGGCTTGGGCTTCAGTACTAGGTTGATCTGAGTAGTCTGAAAGTTCCCTTCTCCACATACCCTTGTATGACTTTGGCAAGTTATTTAATGTCCAAAAACCTCTGTTTTCTCATGGCTGGAATAATAGTACCTTCTTAATTTGCTTGGGGAGGACTAAATGCGATTAGAAAAATGCTGAGAATATTGCACAGAACTTATTCATTTCTTAACACGTGGGTGCTGTTATAATTATTCTCTTCCTTAGCCTGGGGTGAAATATCCACCAGGCTCACAGTCAGGATCAGGGTTTATAATGGACTCTGGATCTGGTGGAAAGCCCCGCCTGCGTGGTCAGCACCGTGGACAGCTCCATCAGCATGGTGCCTTGGGGAATGGAGCTGTCCCAGAGGTTCCCAGCCCCCTGGGGGTCTACCCTCCGAGAATAATCAGCACAGATTATGCTAAAGGAATCAATTTCCTGGGCCCCAACTTCATATGAGTTCTTTCCTTAAAATGGTCTGCCCGTGGTGGAAGCATCATGCGGTTTTCCATTCCCACCTCTCCTTCCTTTTCTCCTTCTTCACTACAAACACTTTTACATCTTTTTTCACCCTGAACCTCATTTTTGTGCATCGTCCTATTGAGTCACAAATTCTGGGATCAAATAAAGAGACAATTTAAGAAATGGTGTTCTCTATGTTATCTTTAATCAAGGCACTACAATCACCACATTCCCAAATCCAGGGCCACCATATTAGTTGTATAGGTTGTCCACTAAAAAAAACTCCAGAGGTTGCCACTTATGTCATACCCTATGGGAATGACTATCCCTAGAGTTTTGTAGCTCATAGCCCACTTGGCTGCATAAGGCTGTCCTGCCCCCATCCATCTCACTAAGCGACACATTTCTAATACAATTTAACTCTTTAATAATTGTTTAACAACATGTACATACATTCATGTTGTTTTTATCAAGTTTGCATTATTACTATTTGAGATAATAACTCAATCCAGAAGAATTTTTTCTAATACTTATAGGATTATGGTCAGAAGAAATTTTTAAAATTCAATTTATATACATCTTTTTTGTTGTAGAGAAGTGTGATAGAAAAATCAATAAAAGACTTTCAAGCATAAAAATACATTACATTAGGATAAAATTCTGTGGGGGAAGTGGATTGGAAATACAATTTCCTGCTGTTAAATAAGAGCTCATTCATGTATTTTTTTAAAGGATGGTGGTATCAATTTGCTATGATATTTGTATTTTATTGGATACATTTAAAAAGCAATGTAAGAATTTTATCTCACAATGTATATATTCATAATACACTAGACATTACAACCTTTGTAATTATTTAAAATTATTATATTCTAGATGTCAATTTAAAAGTATCCAAAGACACATAGATTTTCAAAATTATCTCTGGCAGCATGGAGCAATCATGATTGACTCCACTGATGTTGTCAGCCCCACTTTAAAGACCTGCTCATCCCAGTGAGTGGATGTTCCCATGACACAAAAGAATGCAGGTCCCCTTTGGACCCTTGCTTCTCTTCAGGCCAAACTCAGGCTCAGGGGTCAGGACGTTGCTCTATGGGAAGGATAGTCTTTGACAACTAGACCAGAGTTGCCTGGCTTTCTGTTGTCCTTTCTTTCCTTGTCAAAGGACTTGGGTTTTCTTCCGTGTGACTGTAGGCAAGTGCTCACCTCCCTCCAGGCCCTCCAGTGATAATGTCAGGCACATGAAAGTCTTCCATCAGGCCTCTTTCCATAGAGAAAGAGGAGGCCTCCTTGGTGGTTTGAGATTCTGGCTTCTCCTCTATCCAAGCTCCCTCACTCTACTTCTGACACCACACCTAGCACATAGTAGGTCTATAGTAAATGTGCCTAACCATGGGACAATCCTGAATGTAGGCAGATTCATCTTTTCCCCATTGGAAATTCCAAAACAGCTTTTGACCAACTTGCATATATAAACATTTAGGAATATAGACAAGATAACCCAAGATCTTCTCATAATCTTTAATTAATTTTTTAAAATTAGTTACATGTATATTTAAGTAATGTCATTCTTTAGCATTAACTATTATTTCACATCACTTTAATGATTACATAATGTTCTACTGAGTGGTTATATCATGCTATTTTTTTAAAATATTTTTTAGTTGTAAACAGACACAATACTTTTTTTAAAATTTATTTTTATATGGTGCTGAGGATTGAACCCAGGCAAGCATTCTACCACTGAGCCACAACCTCAGCCATTCTATTTTTTAACCAATCCCCTTTTGGGGAGGCATTTGAGTTATTTCTAATTTTTCCCAGTACAAACAAGATCACTTTGAATTTAATTTCAATACATAAAATATATTAACACATATTGGTGTGGTGACTAGAAATTAATATGTTACTTGGAAATTAACATATAAAGTCTTATGCAAATGACAAGTATAGTTCAAAGAATTTCTTCCGTGTTCTTTCATGAAGCAATTGTACTCACTCTTCATATACATCTTTGACATTGACATTGATATCTTTGTCATCACCAGAGCCACTTCTCAAGTCCTCTCACAGCTTGCTAGAGCACATCATCTTTGCTTCCATCTAAGTCATTGAAGATACAGGACGTTTTTCATCCATGCATGATGCTGTCACTGGAAATTATACTCCCGGCCCCAAGTACCCATTCTCTATTCATGAGCTCTGCAAACTAACCACTTAGTGTATTGTTTTTTAAAGGGATCTTTAAGAGACTTGTTTATAACATCCAACACTTGCAATTATAAGGAAAAATTATTAAATCTGTACTTGGCATTTTTGTCTCCACTTTGACTCCAGAGAGTGACCTTTATCAGAAACATAGCATGGATTGGAGTTATTTTGAACAAATATGTTTTTCCCAAATAGTGCTTTGGAGGTGAAATTTAAGTGGCTGAGAATAAGCCTTGTAATTTGAGAGATTTAGGCTGAGTAGAAGAACCTGTCCAGGTTGAGGCTGGTTGAGGGCTGCCCTCCTGGGACTTACCACCAGCACACCAGGTTCCAGTCTGAGGAGAGACCAGTGGCAAGGACTATAATCCCAGCCCAGACCCCAGCCAGGGAAAAGCAGCAGTGTGTACCAGGCACTTCCTCTGTACAAACAGTGTACCAGAACTGTTCTCATCTGCTACCCTGCTAAGTCTCCCAGCCTGGTGTGAAGTGGCTGTTTATCTACATTTAGCAATGAGGAAACTGACACTCTAGTCATTTTTCAACCACATTTATAGAGATACAAAAAAACTGGCCAACAATTAATCTCCCAAGTGGTTACAAACCTCTGGCTCAGAGCTAGCTTTAGAGTAAGACATCTCAGATTTAAATCCTTGTTCTTCCACTTAGAAGACATATGACCAGCAACAAGTCATTTAATCTTTCTGGGCTTCACTTTTGTTACCTATAAAATGGAAGTGACAATGTCTACCTCATAGGGTTGTCATGAGGATTAAAATAATGGTATCTGGAAAAGAAATACCTTGACATTGTAAAGAAAAAAACATTTTAAATAATGGTACCGAGGCTGGGGATGTAGCTCAATGGAAGAATGTGTGCTTAGCACACACAATGCCCTTGGAATAGTAATAATAATGATGATAATAATAATAATACCTAACACAACTCACTGAATCATAAGTAGTGTTCATAAGAACCTGGAGGGCCCAACATGAGCTCTGAAGACAGAAAACCAAATAAACAGAAAGGCAGTTGCTCCTCACAGGGACATAGCTTCCCTGGACATTGAGTGACCACACTGTTTACCTTTGTGCATGTGAATTACAAGAAAGAGGACAGGCTTTCAAAACTAAACTGGCCACCCACTCAGACACAGTACCAATGATTAGTAGGGGTCTCAGCATGTGACAAGCATCTTAAAAATCATGTTTGTGGCTTGTTTTTCTTATTCCAAACATGAATGAGACATCTCATTATACACAAAAATAAAACTGCAAAAACTCTAATTCCCAGGGATGGGTTCAGTTGTAATTTTCATATGCAACTAATTTTTGTTTATTGGTTTTTGTTAATTTGCTTATCTGCTTTTCCTCTTTAAATAGCCAACACAGGACCACATTCTACCCATTATTTTGGAACTTGTTGTTCTGAGTCAACACTTCATCAACATCCTTCTTTGGCATTAAATATTATTTCACATCATTATAATGATTACATGACATTTAACTGAGTGGTTATGGCATGCTATGTTTTAACCAATCCCCTTTTTGGGAGGCATTTGAGTTGTTTCTAATTTTTCCCAGTACAACCAAGATCTCTTGAACTTTATGGTGATTAAAGCACTTGCTCCCATCACATGAGATCTTCTCATTAACTTGGCAGTAGGACAATGCTATGATCACTCTCTCCATTTGACAGATGAGAAAACTGAGGTTCATGAAGAAAAAGTGGCTGGCCCCCACTGCAGCCAACTTCCTGGCTCTCCTTTATTTCTCCTCATGGTAAAATGAATCCTGTACATTCCTCTTTCCCAGGAGCATATGGGTTTAGAAGGAACCCTTGCCAAACCAGAAACACTGACTTTCCCATCCAAACTAGCTTTTAATTCTCTCTCTAGCCCATTACTCAGTCTTAATAATTTCTTATTTTTTAAAAATTTCTTTGTGGTGCTGAGGATGGAACCCAAGGCCTTATGCATGCTGGGCAAAGATCCTACCACTGAGTTACAACCCCAGGCAGACCAAGTCAATCTTATTTGGATCATTATAATTACTGCCACTTATTTTCTTTATTTGCTTGTCTTTTAGGTAGTTTGGAGACCCTCCATGGGGCAGAACTAACCCCAAGAAGGTATTTTGGTTGTCAGCAGTTGGGAGGCAGGATGTTAACCATCCCACAAGGTATCACAGTCTCATATCCTCACAACACTCCAATTTTAACAAGACGTCCTTGTAGGTCAAAACCATTTTATAATTATCTTCCCCTAGAATCCACCTTATCTCATCTCACACTCAAACACAAATGATGATATGGTTGGTTTAATTTATAATGACTTTTCTAAGAATAAAACCAACATGGAAGCTGAGAGTGGTTTTGTTTGTTTGTTTGTTTATTAAAGAGATTATTTTGTGTTCTTCAACTTGGGAGTTTCATCATTTTAGAAGATGACATCATCATCAGGAACACCACACATGACATTGAGTCACTGACACTATTTCTGTGGTCAGGCTGCCTTTGTGGCTGCCATCTTCAAAGCATTTCTAAGTATATTTGCCAATATACTTTTTTTCTTAACCTCTTTTCTCAAGATGTCAAAGATTAAGAGAAAAATGTCATCAACATTCAGTAGAAAATATTTTTTTGTTAAATTCAAACATTCATGGTAAGTTAAATATAAGAGCCTAATTAGCTCCATTATTTTTTCCTGCATAATTATGACCAAATATTTAAATATTGAAATATATATTATTAAAATTACTTTCCTTTTTTTTCCCATTCTATGACAGGTTAAATGCTATATTTATTTTTTTAATTACGTGAATAAGTGGAATATAGTATTTATCGATTTAATTTCAGGATGATAAAGGGCAGTTTTAGAAATTGTATTATCAATGTGTTTGGCCTCCCCTCCCCACCAGAAGATCAGCTCCGTGAAGGCAGGGCCTGGTCTGGTGACTCACGACTGCAGCCCCTGCACGCAGAAGACTTCTCAGTAAAGATCGGTTGAATGAAGAATTATGGAGGCATTCCAGACACTGTCAAAGAATTTGAGGGAGAGAGAGATTTATAGCCAGAGTTCAGCCTAAGACAAGGGGATTAGGTGATGCTTCTGAAATTCCTTTTCTCCAAATACAAATTCTGGCAGGAACCCCCATCTGCCTGGACGGGAAAGGACACAGGGAGATCTTGGATCTGGAGTCTGCTGGTGGAGCGCCTGGCAGAAGGGAGGGCTGAGTAAACAATGGTTGTCGTCATTATTAGATTTCTCAAGCAGTAAACCTGAACTCTCTATTCTCAGCTACCACCCGCTCTTCTGTGCTCAAAATCTGTTTGTTGTTGCTCTTAATACATTTTCCTAACTGCCTCTTATTCCCATTTATTTCCTCCCATCTCCCCCGCCCGGGCCTGGGCCAACCTTCAATAATCTCACTCTAATTGGAAATTGGGGCTGTCAGGGTGACCTTCCTCTCCCCTCCCTGATTCTCACCTTGGTCCCCGTCTCTGACAGATGCAAACATCCCCACAGCTCCAAGCAGAAGCCACAGATCAGGAGGGTGCCGTGAGGGGCAGGCTCCCACAGGCTCTGTGGCGGGCAGGCCTGTGCCCCCAGACTTCAGCTGCCATGCAGGGAGTGGACCCGGCCTCACTCGTGATGAAATGTGCCACCCCCAGGGAGCCATCCCTGGTCTTCCACAGTGGCTCAGGCTGCAGGTTTATCACACTCGCTGAGAGAAGACATAATCAATTCCCCAGCTGGCACTTTGCGCTGAATACCCACTTTTTCAGCTTGATAGCAGGACTAAATTAGTTATTTAGCAACTAGGCCCTAATTTAGAGCGAGCGAGAGACTTGACAAGGATCATTGTTCAAGGCCATCCCCCCTTTGCCTGCAGATAGGAGGCCCACAAATCCCCAGAAGGTGATAAATAGACAATTAGAAAATAGATATATTTGGTTAGATCTACAAGGCTCCCCAGCGCTGTCAGGCTCACAATGAAGGGGGCCAGGGTAAATTGGTGGCCAATGAACGCCAGCTGCACGGCCATCCGTCCTGCAGACACTCAGCCATATGTGGCCATTTACAGGCCATCCTGAAGAATAGATCGGACCAATAAGACCAGAGGGAACTAAAAATACTTGACAAAGTTGGCTGCTCTTCATTTAACAAGAATAAAATATCTAATGGGGTGTAATGGAGGCCATCAATCACCCACTGCCAGCCCCGACCATAATACCACTTTTAACTATTAATGCAACTTTTTTCTCTAATAAGTGGGACAGTCGCATCCGCTTTGTACACAGGGTAGATGTTTGGGGAGGGGAGATGAATGGGGGATACTGGAGAGCTGTGGCAGAGGATGAATTCTGGCTTAAAAATAGGAAAGGGATGGTGGGAATGTAAGATGGTGCAGGCGCTACAGAAAACAGTATGGCGGCTTCTTAAAGCCTTAAACATAGAATTATAATATGATTCAGCAATTCCACTCCTAGGTATAAACCCAAAAGAATTGAAAGCAGGAACTCAAGCAGATATTTATCTACCCAAGTTCATAACAGCAGTATTCACAATACTCAAAAGGTGGAAGCAATCCAAGTGTCCAAGCCAGATAAATGGATAAATAAAATGTAGTAAATACATACAATGGAATATTATTCAGCCTTTAAAAAGAAGGAAATTCTGACACATGCTACACCATGGGTGGACCTTGAGAACAATATGCTAAGTGAAATAAGCTAGTCACAAAAAGAGAAACACTATAAGACCCTATTTTATATAAGATACCCAGAATGGTCAAATTCATAGACATAAAAAGTAGACAGGTAGTTGCCAGGGACAGTGGACAGGCAGAAATGGAGAGTCATTGTCTAATGGGCATAGAATATCTATGGGGACCAATAAAAAGGTCTGGAAATAGGTAAAGATGGTGGTTGTCAACATCGTGAATATACTTAACGCCACTGAACTTCATGCTTAACTGGTTACAATTGTAAATTGTATGTATCTTTTACCATAGTGAAAAAGGGGAGAAATTAATAGGAAATGGAGAACAGACAAGATGTTTGAGTCATCTGCTCGAGGGGCAAGCCCTGGATTCAGCAGCTAGGTGCTGTTTGGTTATTTCCTACGAGGAAGTTTTCCAGTCCATCTGCTTCTTTAGGTTCTAAGAAGCAGCCACTGAGCCCTGTTCTGAGAGGACAAGGTCCAAGGGTACAGGGTGTATGTGGATGAGACCACACCTGCCCTCATGGAGTTGCCATTCTACTATTGGGGACCAACACATACCCTGGACAGTCCGTCTCTGGGAAGACTGGATTTTCAGGCCTGAAAGAACAGAAGAAAGGCTCTCTGTTCACAAGAAAGAACACGGGCAAAGGGACGACCTGGTCCCCACAACATACATACCCTTTTGGCTGGAGTAGAAGGTACATAAGAGGAGGTAGAAGTAAGGTGACAATGATGAGGTGGAAAATAAGGTTGAAAGTCATCAAGAAAGCCTTCATTCAGGGGTGGGGGTGTAACTCAGTGATAAAGCATGTGCTTAACATGCACAAGTCCCTGGGTTTGGTCCGGAGCACCCCCCCAAAAAATAAGAAAAAAAAAAACTTCATTCATTCATTTTCTCATCCACTCTACAAATATGTAACTGTGATATCAGATGTTGGGATTTGTGGAAGAGAGAGATATACAGAAAAGAATTTTTTTAATTTATTAATAATTTACACTCTGTTGGCTTTATGATATCAGGTTTAAGAATCATTTTATAGGACACCACATTCTATATTACAACTCTATTAGGAAAGAAAGGCCCAGATCCACTCCCCGTCATTCTGCTTTTCACTTCAAATGACAACCCGGCCCCTCCCCCAGCCCCCAGCACAGCAATGGGCGATGAAACAAGAGATTAGACAGGCATTGGTTAGGAAGTGCTCAGCACTGCCGAGCAGCAAGGCTGGCGCAAGCTGGCCTAAACAACAAGGAGATACCCAGGCTCCATCACTGGATTCAGAGGTAGAGCAGACTCCTGGGTGGGTCACCTTGGAGGATCAGCCTTGCCAACACATACGCTTGACATTCTTTGTGGAGACTGGATTTTCACTGACCCATTTTCTCTTTTTCCTAAGCATGCAGCTAGAGTACATTTCCTGAGCATGCAGCTAGAGTACTCTGTTGATGTGGCCCTTTGAGTTCCCAGCTGATGGAAGGTGGGTAGGAGTGTGCACCACCCCCAAACCTGGCTCATGGAAACCTCTCTAACCCAGTCCTCCATTGTGGTTTCTCTTATCTCCAACCAGATCCAGAGGAACCCAGTGCAAGGGGATGGCAGAACCACCTGCAGGAAGGAGCTGCTTTTCCTCAATGACCATACAGATTAATTTGCTAGGACTGCGGTAACAAAATACCACAGACAGGTGGTCTTAATAACAGAAACGTATTTTCTCACTAGAAATCCAAGACCAAAGTGTCCACAGGTTTGGTTTCTTGTTGGCTTGGAGATGGCTGCCTTCTCACTGTACCTTCACATGGTCTTTTCCTCTGTGCCCGCACAGCCCTGGCATCTCTTTATGTATCATAATTTATGTATCCTTTCTTATCTTATATCTTTATGTATCCTCTTCTCATGAGGACAGTCAGTCAGGCTAGAGTCAGGCCCACCCTAACAGCCTCATTCTAACTTAATCACCTCTTCAAAGACCTGTCTTCTGTACCTCACACTCTAAGATACTTGAGTTAGGATTTCAACAAATGAATTTTGGGAGAACAAAATCCATAATATCACATGAAATATTTTTTCCAGATTTCCAACTGGTGATCAAGAAGCAAACCAGGCATTGTGTCAAGGCATTGATATTTGAGGGTTTGTGAAAGAAACAGCTAAGGATAATTACCCTGACCAATGCAGTCCTCCTGCTCTGTAGTCAATAACGGGCTTCATTTGAAAGAGCTTGCAAAACAGCTGCCAAGACAAACAGTCTGCTTCCTTGTTTATACCCCTTAAGAAAGAGAGGGTCACTTCCCAAAGTTCTCCAAGAATAATGAGTATCCTCCTTTCTCAGAAGCCCCTAGCAAACACTCCTCCTCTTTCATTGATCAGAAATGGGTCATATACCCAAGGTCACTTAAGAAAGAGAGGGTCACTTCCCAAAGTTCTCCAAGAATAATGAGTACCCTTCTTTCTCAGAAGCCTCTAGAAAACACTCCTCCTCTTTCATTGACCAGAAATGGGTCATAACACCCAAGGTCAATCTCATGACTGGGAAGATGGAGTCATTTTTCCCCCAAGCTCATGGCCACAAGAGAAATCCGGAAAAAAAAAATACTGGAATTCTGTTAGACAAGAGAAGAGAACAGATATTGGGAATGCAACCAAAACATCTGCTCCAACCATTTTTATCAGGGTTCTTTTTGTTTTAGATCCTCCAGGGACTAGAAATTTGCAAAGCCTACAGGACATGCAGACAGTAAACACTGAATGAAACTTTTGAGATTGCCCATTCTAGGTCAATCCCTTCATTGTATGGATGAACAAAATGAGGCTCAGGGACCACAAAGGGTCAGTGTAAAGCCACAGCAGAACAAAGGGGCCTGACCGATACACCATGCCTCCCTCACCCTTTCAATAGTTCCCACACCTTGCTGTTCATCAGCAACTCCTAGGGAAACTTCTAGGAATACAAATTCTTTCCAGAAATAGGTCTCAGTAATCTGCCTGTTTAAAAATCTCCCTTGTTTATCTTGGTTTGAAGACAGGTTTGGGAACCAGAATACCACACTTTTTCTAGAGAAATTATCCTTACATTCCAATTTGCCCTAAGAACAGAAAATGTTGTGAATTCAGTTAATCTAGAAGTATTAAAAGAAAAGCCCACCCAGAAGATCAAACTTCTCTTAAGCAAGTCCTATTTTCTTGAGGCCTCTGTTTCCTTGTCAACTTACATAGTTTGTTACCAATCCCTGGTCCCTCAGTCTCCCACAGCTACCATGGGGCCCATATGAATGAGACATAAGCATCCTTTGGAAACTATTAAGCATTGTTAACTAATTCAACCATCCATACTCCCCTTCCAGCCAGCTAAGACACGTTTAAGGAAACACTAAAGATATTTCATCCATATGGACTGAGCCATCAGTCTGAGAGATCCCATGGATAGAAAAGTCAGGTCCCCACAGATGGAGGCTAGACCCTGTTCTCAACCCACCATTCACTTGGGGAGGCTCCCACTTGGCCACTGCTGGTTTCATGCATTATTCAGCCACAAAGTCACCCTACAGTGGCCTGATAGTGTCCTTCACACAATCTGAGAATGTCTCCAGGTAGGGCAGACAAGGAACAAGAAGCTGAATGACTTTGAACACACCTACAGAATGCAGATGAGCCAGGTGCTTTGGCAGCGTGCGACTGAGTGCTCTTCAAGGAGAAGGCAGAAGAGGTCTGGGCATTAGATGGGACGAAGACAGTTACAGAATGTTGGCCATTAGGTTCTTGATAATGCCTGTGGTTTGGGATTTTTGTAGTCTTTTATCACCCCAGAATGAATCTCTGAGTTCATCATAAAATTCCCTTCTATGTCAGTGTTTAAGCACAGTCGCACCTCTTGACTCATTAGATCCTCAAAACCACTTTGCACACAAATAGATTAATATGTCCTTTTCTTGACATGCCATGCGTCAGCCCTGGTTCACTCAGTTTGAATTCACTCAGTCCCTCTGCTCACTGCTTTGATAAATGTTCACAAATCCAAACGCCCTAGGTCCCCTTTCTTAGTTCACTTGAATCATGCTCACTAACTACTTCCCTTAGCAAACTATGTAAGTTAGGATTCACAAGTAGGAGAAACCAACTCGAACTTAAGCAAGACTGAGGAAGTTATTATAAGGATAAAAAGAGAAATCCATGGAACACAAGAACAGGATCATGAAAAAAAAAAAAACAGGCAAAACCTGGGAGCTCAGACTTTATCAGAACATTCTCTTTATCTCTCTCTGGATGGGTAGCTATGATTCACACACACACACACACACACACACACACACACACATGCCTTCCAGATAAGTCTTCTCCAGTTCTCTAGTTTAACAAGAAAGAAATATGGCAGCCAAGAATTCCTGCTTTGCCTCTTATATGTCTATCCACGGGAGGAAAAAACCTGGCCACCCATCCATCCCAAATTTTTAAAGTTCTTGGAGAGAGATTACTGGCCCACTCAAGGTCCAATTACCAGTGGGAACCATCATATGGATAGAATAGGAGATTAGGGGATAATTCTAGAAGAGGATTGGGGGAGATCATGCTAGGAAATAAAACAAAATGTGTTCAATATATAAATATTTCTATATTCTGCCATGTGTGAGATATACATTGATTCAAAAACATATACTGAGCATCTACTGTGAACTAGCCATTGTGGAAGGCCCTGGATATAAAGCTGTGAACAAAACACTACCTCTGCTATCAGGTAGCTTACAGTTTATCTAGCAAGACAGAAGACACAATCATACCTGATAATTTATTGCAAATGTGGTATTATGAAGGAGGAGAAGAGGATAGACAGGATAGGTAACAAACCAGGTCCAGAGATAAACACAGAGAAGGAGATAGAGAGACGCCATGTAAACCTAGTTTGGATGGATGAGATGTCCTCCCAGAGGAGGTGAGATTGAAGCTGTGACTGAAAAATAAAAAACAGTTAGCTGGAAACTCTACTGAGTACTCTGAAAATTTAAAGATGAAGACTGTCTTCAAGATATTTTAATGTAGCCTGGGCATGGTGGCACACACCCAGTGGCTTGAGAGACTGAGGCAGGAGGATCTTGAGTTCAAAGCCAGCCTCAGCAAAAGGAAGGTGCTAAGCAACTCAGTGAGCCCCTGTCTCTAAATAAAATGAAAAAAAAAAAAAGGGCTGGGGATGTGGCTCAGTGGTTGAGTGCCCCTGAGTTCAATCCCTAGTACAAAAAAAAAAAAAAAAAAAAAGGATATTTCAATCTAAAAAGAGTTGTGTTTCCTGAAAACTCCCATGGAACATTGGATTCACAGCATAGTAACAAGTTTCTGACTGATTAAAACTTCAAAGGTACTGTGGTCAAATATATTTTGGAAACACTGAGTTGACTGTAAAAAGAAAGTTAAACTGTTTTCTTTACTGCAAGATTTTTGGAGAATTTTATGTGACATCGTACCCCAAGAATCTCCAGAGAATCTTTTTCCTAATCAAGACATCTTCAAATTCAAACAAAAGTGCTATCAGAAAACCATGTCAACCTGTAGAGGTTAAGAGACCTGTCTAAGGATGTACAATTTGCCTACTGACAATTTCCTCTACTGACCTTTCCAACAGCCTTCCCTCTATCCAACTTCTTTGCACATCTACAGAGACTGAAGATGTGAATTAACTCCTTTCCAGTCTCCTTTTTATTTATTTTTATTTATTTTTATTGGTTGTTCAAAACATTACAAAGCTCTTGACATATCATATTTCATACATTTGATTCAGGTGGGTTTTGAACTCCCAATTTTACCCCAAATACAGATTGCAGAATCCAGTCTCCTTTTTAGCTACAAATGGTCATGTAACCCTTTTCTACTAGCAAGATGTCAGGAGAATTCTGCTTGAGGGTTTGTGAAAAATACTTCTTTCCCACTATAAAGAGAGACTAATAGGATGGAGTTCTCGCATTGCCCTTCCTTCCTGCTTCTGGACTCTGTTAACAGCAGATGTGGTGCTCTGAGCAGATGCAGCCATATTTTGGCCCTGAAGAGAGATATTCCCAACACCGTGAGTGTGGGAAAGCATAAAGCAAGTGAGAATGGCAATAGCCCTTGATCACATTGCTACTGGACCAACTCTGTGACTGTCCGTTTCTTGACTTGTGTTATGAATACCCACTTTAATGAGGATGTTCTATTACTTGAAGTCAAAAACAGAAAAAAGAAAATCCTTATTCAATTTTCAGCACTGGTTATCCATGTTGGAGTTCAAAAATGCAGAAAGTCTTTCTGTTTAACATTTTCCTGATAGAATATCTTAGTTTTTTTGTTTTGTTTTGTGCAGTACTGGGGATTAAACCCAGGGGTACTGTACCACTGAGCTATATAAGCAGTCTTTTTAAAAATATTTTTGAGATATTGATGGACCTTTATTCATTTATTTATATGTGGTGCTGAGGATTGAACCCAGTGCTTCACACATGCTAGGCAAACGCTTGACCACTGAGCCACAACCCCAATCCTGGCAGCCCTTTTTAATCTACTTTTTATTTGGAGACATGGTCTCACTAAATTTCTAAGGCTGGTTACACACTTACAATCCTCCTGCCTTAGCCTCAAGCATATGCCATTGTATCCATCTTAGAATGTCTTAGTTTTTATTCCTAAATTTCACAAAACATACATATCTTCCAATATATTATTTCAGCCAATAGTTTTTATTCCTAAATTTCACAAAACATACATATCTTCCAATATATTATTTCAGCCAATATTCATACAGGAAAATTTTATACATATATGACTTCAAAAAAACTCACGGTGACATTATTAACAAAACAATGCACAAAAAAGTCTCAAGTTATATTCCAACTTCAGTTTGGAGACCATCAGGATTTCACGCAGAATTTTGAAGAGTATACCAGGAAATAGCAAAAGGGAGGCACATCTCAGATAAGCTAGTACTAGAAGTCTTGTCGTGGGCTGGGGATGGGGCTCAAGCGGTAGCGCGCGCTCGCCTGGCATGCATGCGGCCCAGGTTCGATCCTCAGCACCACATACAAACAAAGATGTTGTATCCACCGAAAAATAAAAAATAAATATTAAAAAAAAAAAAGAAGTCTTGTCGTTGCACATGAACAACACTATTGCTCATTTGATGATGAGAAGAGATATTGGAAGCATTTTTACACCCCAATTTGATTGTTTGTGACTAAATAAAGGCATCTGGCTGTGTGTTAGCTGTGTTAGGAAGATGCAGTTAAAGGTTTTGAGTTGACAAGCAATTTGTTGTATTTGCTTCCCATTTAAAATAATGGAAAATAGGCTGCCAGTCCATATTTTCATATAAAGTATATGATTTTCAGAGATGGATTACTGAAAGTACAAATGCCGGTAATTTCACGTGGCGGGAAACCTGAAATTTGAATTGTTTTAGAAATACCTCGACTGAATTACAAATCAATACTCCTTTTATATTAACAATCAATATGAAATTAGCTACCTTAAGAATTTCTGGGGTTGGGAATATAGCTCAGTTGGTAGAGTGCTTGCCTCGCATAGACAAGGCCCAGGATTCAATCCCAGCACCATCAAAAAAAAGGAATTTCTGCATCTAGCCAGGCGCAGTGACACATTCCTGTAATCCCAGCAGCTTGGGAGGCTGAGGCAAGAGAATTGAAAGTTCATAGCCAGCCTCAGCAAGTTAGCAAAGCACTTAGCAACTTGGTGAGACCCTGTCTCTAAATAAAATATAAAAAAGGGGCTGGTAATGTGGTTCAGTAGTTAAGCACCCCCAGTACCAAAAAAAAAGAATTTCTGCATCTCTTATAGAACAGTGATTACTCATTTATTTCCCTTAAACCACTGAGCCATAAGTCTGGCCATGCACCCAACCCACCTGAGGAGTATTTTAAAAATATGGATGCAGTTGGGTGTGGTTAGTTCACACCTGTTACCTCAGCAACTTGGGAGGCTGAGATGAGAGGCTTGTGAGTTGAGGCCATAATGGGCAACTTAGAGAGACCCCATCTAAAAAAAAAAAGTAGCTAGATGCACATGCCCCACCCTAGACAAATCAAACAGAATTTCTTGGGAAGTATTTTTAAAACTGTCCAGATCATTCTAAAATATAATCAAGTTTGAGAATCATTGCTCCAAGAAGTTAGAAGTAGGAAAACATTATGACAACAATAACTAAAAATTCTCTATTTTCTTTTTTATTTTGGCTACCAGGAAGCTCAACCAAACTCATAGGTTCTCACTTCAATTAACTCTCTTCTTTCTCCAGATGCTGCTTCTTTTAAACTTATACTTATATTCCAATAAAGTTCCAAGTTGTGTCCTATCAACAGAACTTCTCCCCACCTCGACTGACCACTCTAAGATGGGCAAGCACACAGGTACACACACATACATGTGCATGAACACACACATGCATGTGCGCACACACACACACACACATATACACACACCCTCCAGGGTTTGCTACTCCTGGAAGTCACACATCCTGCTCTTGACTTAATCTTTTTTTAACCTCTTCCAGAATTTTGATTGCTTTAAACATGTTCTACAGTGGTTGAAACCTTGACTAATCCAATTTTCTCATTAGGAATATCAAATATTAATATCAACCTACTTTCTGTGGCTAAAAAAATACTTTTACTTTGGGAACAAAACACATGGCCTCATTTACGCCTGAGTTTATCAACCAGTTAAAATTTTTTGTGGTGTTCTTTTCATCAGCTCTGACAAAGTGATATAGAGTTAGACACCCTGTGAACTGTTTCTTTGCTCTAATGTGTGAGCTGCGCTTCACTAGAGGGGATAAAATAATCCACTGTCATTTCTGCTTTTATCATATTCATTTTTGGCAGAGAATTTATTCGCTCTTTACTATATAGTTATTTATGTGCTACAATCTTGCATTTTTGCATTCCCTAGAGAACGCACCATTAAAACTCTTAATGTGACACCTCATATTTTTAGTAGACTAGAAAATAGTTACAATTTTAATTTAAATTGAAATGACTATGTAATAGCTGGACAAATCAGTTCGAGATCCCCAGAGCTCTTAATTGTAATTCTCCATTGTTTTCTATGCATAAATTTCTTTTTCAAAGTGCTCATTCTGAAATACTTACTCATTTTTTTCAGCTGTTCTATGTTCATTTCAAACTCACTTATTTAATAATTTTCTATGGTTAACAACTTCATGATTAAACTTTAATGTTAAATATAAATGGTTGACATAATAAGCTTTATTAGAGTGTTTAGAAAAGAAAGAGGATTCAACATTTAAGAATGATGAGCTTGAGTATCAAATGTAAGAAAAGGAGAGATATTCAGGAACAAAGCAGAGACACAGATTTATGTATATATTTATTTTTATATATTTATTTTTTATATATTTATATATATTTAAACTATATATGTTAGAGATGTAAAAAGCGATGTATATGAATGTGTTAAGTTTTCAAAAGCAGTGGGAAGAAGAACTTTAATATGATGGGATTCCGGGACAGAGGCAACTGTGAGGGTATATAGTACAACCCATTCATTTTACAAATGAGGTGTCCAAGGTTCAAAAAAGGGAAGTGATATTTTCAAAATCAAAATCATTAACCTCTTTCTAGAGTCCTCACATCCATCAATGCTCAGTTGTCAGCCTGAGCAATAAATTATATCAAAGCTGCCTACTGAGGGTGTGGTCGTGTAAGGATGTATTTCATGGCATCTGCATCTTAGTTTAAAAAACAACAACAACAACAACACTTGAGATACTGTGAGATCAGGTTTGATTTTACTCCTGCCTGGCAACGACATGATGAAAACATTCCCAAAGGAATCTAGTGGGTACCTCTCAAATAACCCATGAAAGGGCAACTCAGCTTCCTTGCCCAGTGTCAGAAGCAAGAACATCTATTCTTCCCCTCTGTGCCACATCCCAAACCTCCATCTCTCTCTCTCTCTCTCTCTCTCTCTCTCTCTCTCTCTCTCTCTCTCACACACACACACACACACACACACACACACACACCCCTAATGAAGGTTGACTGCTGAGCTGTCCCTCTAGTTACTTGGAAAAGATTTAAACCACCTAGAAAATAGCCTCGAAGAGGTTCTAGCAATCTGGGTCTGATGCTGACTCTGCCTTAACTGACCATGTGACCTGGGTCATGTCCATTTTCCATACTAGGCCTCAATTTCTTTAGCTGTAGAATGAGAAATTAGGTCTATAACTTTCCCTGCTCTTGACTTAATCCTTTTAACTCCGTTTTCATGTTCTTAACTAAACATTTATCGAGTTTAGGCAAGACTCTATGCTTGGCACAAAGAATATCAAGTGAATAAGACACTCCCCTAACCTCCAGTGGCCGAAATGAGATCAACAATACAGAATATGGGGCAAGCAAGAGAAGGGTAAGAATAAAAATGGGCATTTGAGTGGGTGGTCAAACCAAAATGCATTGAGTGACCATGTGATATGCTATATAAACCAGGACACTTGTGAAGTAAAAGGGAGTACTATTAATATCAGGCAGGGACAACAGAGACTGGGACTCAATCAGGCAACCCAAGATGTATGTCACCCTACAGGGATTTGGAGGGGATAATAATTTCAGGTCTAGCAATATTGGCTGTTAGGTGCCTATGAAGTATTCAAATGGAGCTAAACAGTGGAAACATGGACATGGGTTTGGAACTGAGACCAAAGTTGTAGTCCAAATGTACAGATTTGGGAGCCACTGAGTCATAGGACAAGCTGGGTATGATGGCATACACCTGTGAACCCAGCTACCGAGGGGGCTTAGGCAGGATTCCAAGTTCAAGGCCAGCCTGGGCAACTTAGCAAGAAAGACCCTCTCTCAAAATGAAAAGACCTGGGGATGTAGTATAGCTCAGTGTTAGAGTACTTGCCTAGTAAACACGAGGCCCTGGGTACAAAAGGCTCAGGCCCCTCAAAAAAAAAACAAAATAAAAACAAAAAAAAACAAACAAACAACAACAACAAAAAAAAAACGCCATAGGATAGATGAGCTCATCCAGAGAAATGAGAATAATACAAAGAGAAGAGGGTCAAAGTCAGAAGATGAAAATTAATATTCAAGGGTAAGGGATAAGCTCCAAGCAGAAAAACCCCCAAATGGAGGTCATGGTCATTGGTGCTGGAGGCAGTGAAGAGTGACTAATTTTAGCAAGTCACTTATGCACTTGGAAACTCTTCACCTCTGGCAGTCTCCTCCACAGCCATGCTCTAAAAGCCCCTTTAAACCAAGACTTCGCCCCTTCCCTTTAAAGTTAGTCCCATCTGCATGAGGTCTGTTTGTGCATCTGAAAAATGGATATGAAATTTAAAGGCTTTATAGTATTAAAGGGATCAAATTGCATCACAGACCTGAAAAGTACTTTACAAACTATAAATACCATACTGAAGTCCTCTCTCTTTCTCCCAATCTACCAGCCTCTCCATCTTTAACAGAGAAATTTCTCATCTCCATCTTCCTTCCCTTCTGCCATCAATTATTATCAGTCTTACCGGTCCAGCCTCCACCTCAATCATTCTAGCCAAATCAGGAGCATATGGTCTGCATTTCTTGCCTCCACCTCCCTTGTCTTCTGAGGTCAAGCTTCTACCCCTACTTCACTTTAGAAATGTCCCCCAGTTTGTCCAGGACAAACCCAATGCCCTCTTCTCATTCCTCAGCCTCCTCGGCCTCTGCAGCTTCCTACTGTTGCCTATTCCTCCTTCAAAGTTCTTTGTTCTTGCCTTTGCTGATATATTGTTCTCCCATCTCCCTTGAACTCTATTTTTTAGGGCCATATTTTATAATGCATGAGTCCAGCTGTAGTTTTCCTAGGACTTAGACCCATTCATATAACCTTGGGGAAGAAGAGACATTTGGCCATTGGAAAGGGCCCAGTTTCCTCTTTCTAAAGCCATTTCCTAAACTTGAAGCTTTCATTAAGAATCCCTTGGGGGGGCTGGGGATGTGGCTCAAGCGGTAGCGAGCTCGCCTGGCATGCGTGCGGCCCGGGTTCGATCCTCAGCACCACATACAAAACAGAGATGTTGTGTCCGCCGATAACTAAAAAATAAATATTAAAAAAATTTAAAAAAAAATCGAAAAAAAAAAAAAAGAATCCCTTGGGGTTCCCACTCTATAACCTAAAATCCAGGACCTAGATTCTCACATCAAGTATCTCAAAGAATTATTGCCTCTTGGGGTTCAAAGAAAACCTTAAATGATTGAGTTCGAACATCATGTAAGGATTATAACCTTCCTCAACAGACTCAGTGGAGGGGCTCTCCTGTTTCTGCTTGAGAATCTTGGGACAGGGAACTTGCCACTTATAAGGCAAGCATTTTTCCTTCTCAGAGAACTAAGGGAAAAGTCTTACCTCACATTAAACTTGACTTCTTTTATTTTTTTAGGTACTGGTAACTGAACCCAGGACCTTGAGCATGCTAAGCAGGCACTTTACCGCTGATCCACATCCCTAGCCCTTTCAAACCTAGCTTCCTATTACACCCACATGTTTGGTCTTCGTTTTACCCCACAGGTCTACCCAGAAGCAGCCAAATCCCTCTTCCACACATTTTCCAATATTTGAAGATGCCTATTACATCTGCTCCTCATGCTCACTTCTGGAAAGCTGGGCCACCTCCATTTCTTTCACCATCCTCTCACCAAGTAGCTTCAATTCCCCGTAAAGACCTTCACCCATTTATCTAAGTGTGACCATTTCTAATAGTGAATGTGTGTGTGTGCGCACACGAGTATGTATTAAATGAACAAAGGGAATTTCTTTTAGTTTTCCTTTAAGTAGTTCATTTTTGCAAACATCGGAAACAATTTCCAAGAGGCAGCATGACATATGATGACATAGGAACAAGGTTATCCAGAGCCCAGCACATCAGACAGTCTGGAAATCCCTTAAGTGAAGAATGCTCGTCTCCATGAAACCTTGATAATTTAAAAGGGACAATGACTATCTGAAGCAGTCAAGGTCTCCGTTAAATCTGGCAAAGCTAGGTGACTGGAAGGGGGGGTGCATCTCATACAAAGGGACCCTTTGGTCTTTAGCGACATCATTATCTGTGGGTTATTATCATTACTACAAATACTAATACACTTTTATTAAGCACTGGCAATGACCCAGGGCAAGTGAGTTTAAGTTCATATTATATCCATTTTCATTATCTAGAGAAAAGAGGAGAATGAACAAAGGACCATAATGTGAAATTCTAAAGTAGGAAAAATGAAAAAAGGTTAATTAAAAAAAAAAAACTCACAGAGTAAAGAGAAAGGCTCCAACTGTTCGTGGTCAGGAGCCATGATGGATGGTGGATCTTGTCACCCTGGACTTGTCCCCTGTGATTTCTTTCCATCTCTCTCTCTCTAAAAAAAAAACTCTTCCTCTCAGCTAAGGACATGGCAGGGACAGGAGAGGGGATGAGGAGCAGGGAGATAAACTTTCTTCTTAAGGGCCCCTCTGACTCTATAAGTCAGTGCTTCCTAACACCTAGCCCCAAACAAAATCAAATTTATCATTAAATGTACATTAAATTGTAAAAATCAAATTAAAACTTTAAATCCTAACATATGCCCCTTTCCCCATCTTTTTTTTTTATCCAAACACTAAAACATTGAAGCACACCACCTTCACCTTTCAGTACACCCTGGCCTTCTGGACAGTTATATTTCTCAGGACAAATGCAAGAAATGTCCCATTAACCACCATACCTCTTTGAAAATCTCCTGTGAAATTACGTCTTTCTGCTCTATGACTCTGTGTATGGTAACTAGGATTATCTTTCAAAGCAAGTTATTTCTCTTTATCAAGGAAATGGCTGAGGTTTTTTGGAATGTACAAACTAGCCTGATAATTTAGAACCCTAAACATGTTAGTAGGATAGACACTAAATGTAGGGGAAGAGTGTTAGGACCTCAGACCTCTGTTAAACAACAAGAAAATCTTTGAAATGCATGAAATGACTCTGGAATCCAGAAGTTGAAAATCTTTCAATTCTTATTTTTTTAGTGGACCATTTTCTCCTCATTCAAAGGAAGACACTTTGAACTTGTTGCTTTTACTAATAAGAATCACATAACACATTCAATTATATATTATTACACTTAATATGGTCTGAATTAGTGAAGTCTTCTTATGTTTTACCAGTTTATGTAAGACTGCTGCTATGGAGAAGTAATCTTTTCATAAATATTATGTACAATCATAATTTCCTATACAGTGAAGCTTCAGGAGAGAGGTAGTTCTTTATTGCTAGTTTAGGAAAGAATATAGGCTTTGGGGCCTGTCACACTTGTTTCAAACCGATTGCACTTATAAGTTCTATGACCTTGAGAGTTATTGCTTTGCCTCTCTGTGTGTCAGCTTCCTCCTCTGTAAAAAAGAAATGACTTACTTTGCAGAGTTCATGTATAGATTTAAATGAATTAATAGGTACAATATATAGGGTTGTGGTGGTGACTTGAAAGCATTTATATAAATCTGAGATCAGCAAACTTTTTCTATAAAGGCTCACATAGTAAATACTTCGCAAATCCTGCCCAAACTACTCAGCTCTACTACTGTAGCACAAAAGCAGCCACAGACAATATGAGTATTGTTGTGTTTCAACAAAACTTTACCAAAAGAGGCCACAAGCTTACTGGCATGACATAATTGGCCAGATCTTAATTAAACTTGTCTAGCATACTATATGGCAATAGTGGGTGCTCAATACATGACAGCTGTCAAAATGATTATTTTCTTTCCAGCCAACAAACACAATCATTTTACCTTATGCAACTCACTCATCATCTTATCATTTCCAATTTCCATAAAATTCAAAACTATCTAAAATGCTGCTACCAAAGATTCCAGATTCAATCTACTCCCAAATCCAACCAATTAATTCATTATCTTCCATATTGTTACTAGATAACAGATGTTAAAGTTAAAAGGAGCTTTGGGACTATGGGGTTTAGTTCAATACTCAAGTCCCTTCTATGACATATCTCATAAACTGTCATCCAACATGCCTGAACATTGCCAGTGATAGGGAAACTACTCTTACTTCTAAGAAGCCCTTTCTTTTCATGTAGCTTTGAGTGGTTTGGGAAGTTCTTTATAGTGAGCTTAAGGTCAATATGGTTCAGCTTTGTAAATATATGCTAAGTCCCCTGCTATATTCTAGTCATTTCTAAATAATACAAAGGACAAAAGTATGACCTATCTCCAAATTTTCACTGGACTTACTTTGCCTGTCAGTCATCCAAAACTAGTCCCATAGTCTCCTACAAATGACAGCTGTTCAGGTATTTGAGGTTGGGTGTGTACACCTGTCATGCCTGCTACTCAAAAGGCTGAGGAAGGAGGATCGAAAGTTCAAGGCCAGCATAAGCAATTCAGTGAGACCCTCAGCAACTTAGCAAGACCCTATCTCAAAATAAAAAATAAATAAATAAAAAGGACTAGGGATGGAGCTCAGTGGTAAAGTGCTCCTGGGTTCAATTTCCAGTTTTAAAAAATATATATATTTGAGGGGAATGCCCTAAGTCTTCTCCAGGTTCCAAACTCCCAATTCCTTCAACCATTTTTCACAAGTTCCTATATCATCTCTTCATACTTTCTTCTTCTGGGCATAAAATTCATAGATACCCTACAAAGAAGTCCAGGAGTAACTGGTTAATGAAGAGTGAAGCAGACTCATAACTATCAATTTAGTTTAAGGTCAACAATTTAAATCATATTTATCTCTGTGATGGTTCAGATGTACGGTGTCCAGTTCCCCACAAAAATTCATGTGTTAAGGCAGGAATGCTCAGAAGTTAAGTGATTGGATTGTAAGAACTATAACCTAATCAATCCATCCTAGTTTGAATGACTGGGTGGTAATTATAGGGAGGTGGGGTATGGATGGAGGAGGTGGGTCACTGGGCGTGCCCTGGCAGGATGCATCTTTCTTCCTCTCTCTCTCTCTCTCCCTCCCCCCATCCCTCTTTCTCTCTTTCTGCCTCCTGACTTTGCCATGAGATGTTTTCCTCTGTGACCTTTCTCCCATAATATGCTGCCTCAACTTGGGCCCAGAGCAATGGAGTCACCTATGTATGGACTGAGTCCTCTGAAACTGTGACCCCAAATAACTCTTCCTCCTCTAAGTTTCTTCAGCTCACCTCTATATCCCTTTAATCTTCCAACTGGTCCTACAGAATTAGAGCTAAGTGATAAATTTTATATAATATGGGAACCATTGACATTTCATTTTTCTTAAGCAAGATTTAGCACTGTCAGAGTACCTATTTTTACTTGATCTAGTCTGATGAGTAGAACTAATAATAGCCTTTCTAAGCTGAATTAATGTTATGAATGATAAAAATACATAAAATTGATTTTGGGAAACTACCTATTCATGAATGAATAGCAAGTTCACATCTCCAGCTCCCATCTCTTCTGGGTTTCAAATACATATTTCTTTCCACATATTAGTTTCCACCTGGGTGTTATAAAGGCATTTTAACTCAATGTGTGCGAAAGTGAACTTAACTCCCTAAAACACATCTTTTCCTGTATTATTTATTCTCTATGTTGTACATGGTTTGCCTATCTACTTACATGTGTGTCAGAAACATCAGAGCATTCTTTATTTCACCATCTAATTCCCCTTTGATAAACTATCACTTCCTAAATTCTGATAATTCTAGCCATGTCCTGGGTTTTTCCCTAGGCAACAGCTACCTAGCTGCTCTCTCAGCCACCAAGTTCCCCCATTCTAAACCAATATTTTATAAACTACAGGTTGCAACCTATCAGTGGGTCATAAAATAAATTCAGTAAACTTCAACTTGCATATTTAAGAATAAAATAGAACTTCTCAAAGTAAGATGAAATGGTTTGTGACAGATCAATGTTCCTGCAAACAACTAGAAAATTGCATTAATTTATTTTCTTTGTTTAAAAGCATCAGGGAACTGCTGAAGCAATGAGGACTAAAACAGCTAAAATCTTGGAAAGGAGAGATATGTGGAGAGATGAGTCCAGTCCTTGTCCATAAAGAGAGAGAGAGACTGCTGAATACCAGAGAAGCAACAAAGTTTGTGCAGGGCTGGAGTAAATTAACTGGGGACTTGAGGTGTTTCAAACACCCAGTCAGTTTCCCCCCATCAAGATATGAAAATATTAACAAATTTTGAGCCATGTGAAGCTGGAAGCAAAAAGAAAAAAAATCCAAAAACTAACCGAAATCAGTTTTCTATACAATCTTATAGGGTGGAAGAGATAAAACAGATTTCAGGACCTTCTGGGAGGATGAGTCCTGGTGAACACAGCAGGATCTCAGGTGAATTCTTTGATTCAACTGAAAGCATCAGCATAGTCCTGATGGAATTAAGGTGATTACCTTTGATCCTCTCTGCTCAACAAAAAAAAATAATGAATTCTTTTGAAGGAAATATGATTTGGAGCTTTGACAGTCTTTAATATAAAATGTCTAGCTTTCAATTAAAAAATTACTAGATGTACCAAGAAACATGTTGAAAATCACAGGGAGGGAAACATGATAAAAATTGACCCATACTGATTCTAGTTTGTGAACTATCAAAGACTTTTTAAAATTTTCTGATATATATGTTCAAGAAAATAGAAGACAAAATGAAGAAAACAGATGAAAAGATGGAAGTTTTCACCAAATAACTGAAATCTATTTTTTTAAAAGTCATATGAAAATCTAAAAGCTAAAAATACCATTACCAGCTACTTGGGAGACTGAGCAGGAGGGCATAAATCAAAGCCTGAGTAATGCAGCAAGATCTTGTCTCAAAAATAAAATTTAAAACAGGCTGAGGATTTAAAGAGCTCAAAGTTAGAGCACTTGCCTAGCATGCAGGAAGCCCTGGGTTCAATCTACAGTACCAAAAAACAAACATTTAAAAAAGCCAGTTACCATGCCTAAGAACCAATAGATGAGTATGATTGTGGATTTAGCATAACCAAAGACAAAATTAATGAACTGGAAGACATGTCAATAAACAAACTGAAGCACACAGAGGAGAATTGGAAATATACAGGTATATAAAAGATAAATGAAGGGAGGGAAAGAGGATCTGGGAACTGAAGTGAAGCACATTATATACTATGCTTGTATGCTTATGTTGAAATGAGCCCCACTATTATGTGTAACTATGATGCACTTAAAAAAAAATAATAAATGGGATACAATGAAAAGGTTTAACTTACAAGTAATTGGATCCCCAGGAGAAGATAGAAAATGCAGCAGAAGAGTTTGAGATGATAGCTGAGAATTTTCCAAAACTGGTAAAAAAAAAAAAAAGACATTAAAATAAAGATTTAAGTTTCTCAACAATCTCCAACCAGCAGAAATTCCAAGAAACAAAACAAACATTTACCTAAATCATAATCAACCTATTGAAAGTCAAAAACAAAAAAAATTTAAGACGCTAGAAGGAACATTGCCTTGCAAAGAAATAACAGTAAGATTTATGGCTGACTTCTCAAAATAAATTATAGAATCCAGAAGACAATGGAATGACATCTTTAAACTGCTGAATGGAGAAAGAGGGACACAAACTTGCCCATTTAGAATACTATACCCAGTGGGAAAATCTTTTAAAATAAAAGATAAAAAAAAGTCTTTAAAAAATAAAGAAGTCACCACCAACCAATCTGTACTAAAAGGAATATAAAAGGAAGTTCTTTTGGCAAAGGACAAAGTCCAAAAAATGACCACAGAGGAAAACATGGAAATGCAGGAATAAAGAGCAACAAAAATGGCAAATGTGTAATAGAAATAAGTAAGGACTGTGAAACAACAATAATTGTCTCTTGAAATTTGAAATGCAGACAATAGTACAAAAAGCAAGAGGAGGTAATGTATTTAAGCTATTGGAAGAATTTTGTTTTGTTTGAAAAGTGCTATGTAGACTATAGTAATGATATATGTTTATAATCTAGCATGACTACTAAAAAGAGAACAAGCAATTGTAGAATATGGCTTATAGTTTAGATCTGAGGTGTCCCCTGAAAGCACATGTATGAGACAATTCAGTAATGTTCAAAGGTGAAATGATTAGATTATGATTAGGTTAATCCACTTGATGAATTGATAATTTGAAAGGACTACTGTACTGTGTGGTAGCTGCAGGCAGGTAAGGTATGGCTAGAGGAAGTAGGTCCATGGGGGCATGCCTTTGGGGTTTATATTTTGTCCCTGGACTCTTGTGCTCCACCCACTTATGCTTCTTGGCTGCCACAAGCTGAGCAGTTTTTCTCATCCATCATGATGTGCTGTCACACCTTGGGCGCAGAGCAAGCCCAGAGCAATGGAGTTAGCCAAACATGAATTGAGACTTCTGAAACCATGAGCCCAAAATAAACTTTTCCTCCTCTAAGTTGTTCTTATAAGATATTTTAGTCTCTGTGACAAAAGGCTGATTAACACAAGTTAATGGATAACAAATAATATTTTATATTTTTGATCCAAAGGAAGACAAGAAAAAAAGAGAAAGATGAATATAAAACAGGTAGATGAAAGAAAAACTAATAGTAACATGGTAGCTATAAACCCAACTATATCAGTAGTTACATTAAAAGCAAATTTGCTATACATGAACAAATTTTAGAGAAAAACTATTTCAGTATAGCAGGCAAAGCATATGACAAAATTCAACATTCACTCATGGAAAAAAATATCACTCAGCAAGCTAGGAATAGAAGGGCACTTCCTTGATCTGAAATCCAACATCTGTGAAAAACCTATAGTGAATGCACTCAATGGTGAAAGAATGGGTAAGATCAGGAACAAGACAAGAATGTTTTCCTCATCACTTTTATTTTGACATCACACCAGAAGTCCTAGTCAATATAACAGGCTAAAAATGGAAAGAAAAGGCATTTAGATTGAAAGGAAAGAAAGAAAATGGCTTTATTCACAAATGATATAATTATTTACACAGAAAATCCTTAAGAATCTACCCCCTAAAAACTAATAAAACAGGAGAATTTTTAAAAATCACAAAACACAAGGTTAACATATAAAACTCAAGTGCATTTCTACATAGTAGTGATGAATAATTAAAAATTGAAGTTTTTAAAATGTCACTTTCAAAGCATCAAAAAGCATGGAAGTATTGATGAAATTAATAAAAGCAAATACCATGATCATGAATCAAAAAAATCAATATCATTAAGATGTTAATTCTCTATAAATAAATCTTCAAATTTTATATAATCTTTTATTTATTTATTTATTTTAGTTGTAGATGAATGCAATACCTTTATTTTATTTTTTTATGTGGTGCTGAGGATCTAAACCAGTCCCCACACATGCAAGGCAAGCATGTTACCACGGACCCACAACCCCAGCTCCAAATTTGATATAATCTTAAACAAAATCCCAGCAGGTTTTCTTATGTGAAATGACAAACTGATTCTAAAGTCTGTATGGAAACAACAAAACAATTTTGAAAAAGAACAAAGTTGAAAGATCCATACTTCTTGACTTTAAACTTACTACGAAGTTGTAATAATCAAGACATATTAGTGTAAAGAAAGACATGCAGAAACATGAAACAAAATAAAGTCCAGAAAATGATCTACACACACACAGACAATTGACTTATGACAAAGATGCTGATGGAAAAAAAAAAAAAGACACATCTTTTCAATAAATGGTGTTAAAACAACTGGACACCAACATGCAAAACAAAAATAAAAAACCCTCACCCCCTTTACAAAACTCAACTCTAAATGGATTACAGCCTAAAATATAAAAGCTAATATGATAAATATTTTTGGAAGAAAAACAGAAAAAAATCTATATCACCTTATTAAATTAGGCAAAGATTTCTTAGATATGGCATAAGATCATAAAAGTAAAATGTTGATGAACTGAATTTCATCAAAATTAAAACCTCTTACTCTTCAAAAGTCATTTTTAAGAAAATGAAGTCCCTGATGGGAGAAAAGCATGTGTCTCATAAAGCACTTATATAAAATTATATATAAAGAGCTCTCAATTTTTTTCCCTTCCATTCTTTTATGCTGGGGGTTGGGCCAGGTATGTTCTACCACTGAGCAACATCTACTTTTAGTTTTTGCTTTTGTTTTTAAAATGTTCTTACTAAGAAGTTGGCCTCAAATCTGTGATCCTCCTGCCTCAGTCTCTTAAGTCACTGGGAATAAAGGCATTCACAGCTCAAATTTAATAAAAAAACAAACAGCCCAATAAAAAGGCACAACTGAAAGGGGAGAGAGAAAAAAGAATGGATGGTCAATGAGTACAGGGATGCTGTTGGATACCTTCTACAGCATAGTAAAATAACCATAGTTGGAAATTAATTGTATATTTCAAAATATGTTCTCAACACAAAGAAAGAGAAATGTTCAAGGTGATGGATATACCAATTACCCTGATCTAATTATTACATTGTATACATGTATTGAAATATTACACTGTACCCCATGCATATGTAGTTATTATGTGTTAATTAAAATTTTTTAAGTATTAATCATTTATTTTTATTTTTTTAAACCTTTATTTTATTTATTTTTATGTGGTGCTGAGGATCGAACCCATTGCCTCTCATGTGCTAGGTGAGCGCTCTTCCACTGGGCCACAACCCCAGCCCCAGTATTAAAAATTTAAAAGGCAGGACACAAAAGATTTAAACAATACTTCAGCAAAGAAATATGAATGGCAAATAAATACATGAAAGACACTCAACATTATTAGTAATTAGGAAATATAAACTAAAGACAAAGTGAGAACTACTGCATATATAATAGAATGGGTAAACTCCTTAAAAAACAGACAATTTGGGCTGGGGTTGTGGCTCGGCAGTAGAGTGTTTGCCTAGTATGCGAGGTGCTAGGTATGATCCTCAGCACCACATAAAAATAAATAAATAAAATAAAGGTATTGTGCCCATCTATAACTAAAAATTAAATATTTTTTTAAAAAGACAATTCAAAGTGCTGACAAGAATATAAAGAAATGGTTATGTTCACACACTCTGTTGGAGAGGAAAAAATAATACAGCCACTTTGGTAAACAATTTAGTAGAGGTTTTATTTTGTTTTTCCTTCCCTTTTAAGGCACAATCCTTTACTTAATTGGAATTTTATTATTAGAAAATGGAATATATTCATTTGGTTGCAAAAAACGGGCAGCAAGGGGACAAAGGTGCATTAAAGATGCAATCTCTCTGCTTCCTAGCTGCTGTGAGCTAAGCAGCTTTCCTCCACCAGGGTCTTCCATCATGATGTTCCACCTCATCTTGAGTCCAGATCAATGGAGTTCACCGACTATGGACTGAATTTCTGAAACTGTGGGCCCAAAATAAACTTTTCCTCATCCTAGTTGTTCTTGTCAAGTATTTTGGTCACAGCAACAAGATGCTGAAATAGAAATTAGTACCAAGAAGTGGGGTTCTTGTTGTGATTAATCTGACCATGTGCTTCAGAAGCTTTTGGAACTGGTTTGCAGGAGTTTGCAAAAGACTAAAGAAGACTTAGAATAAAATAAGCAGACTTTTTTTTTTTAAAGAGAGAATTTTAATATTTAATTTTTAGTTTTCGGCAGACACAACATCTTTGTTTGTATGTGGTGCTGAGGATCAAACCCGGGCCGCACGCATGCCAGGTGAGCGCGCTACCACTTGAGCCACATCCCCAGCCCAAATAAGCAGACTTAATGGGTTATTTTTGTAGGCATTCAGAATGCCCACAGGAATGCAGACAGTAAAAACTGTGCTCATAAAGTTTCAGAGGGGAACAAGGAACCTATTGGGAAATGGACTAGAGTCCATTCATTTTACATTCTGGCAAAGAACTTGTCTACCTTTTGCTAATGTCCTGAGACACTGTGTTAGGCCAAATCTAAAGGTGATGGACTAACTAATCTGATGGAGGAAATTTCAAAGCAGCACAGTATTCAGGTAGTAGCATGTGTATTGTTGGCAGCTTTTAGCTAGGTTTACTCTGAACACTGACAGCACAAGGCAAAGAAGAAAGATTTGAAAAAACCATAGCTTGGCCACAGAATAACATGCAAAATTGGAGCCAAGGAAGGTGTGGTTGTTGAAGAGATCACTGTCACTAAAAAGAAACTAAGTACTTTGTACAGAGACAATAGGAAAAATGCCTTGAAGGCACCTGAGGAATCAGAAAGACCACAACCATAGCAGATTCAAGGGTGTAATAGTGAAAACTCATTTAAAAAGAGAGCATGGGTGTACTCAGCTCACACAAGGGAGCTAGAAAGTTGTTTCCCCTGGATTCATTTCACTGTGTAGAGCTGCCCACTCAAAGGCCCCTGCAGCTGTGATAAAGAGGGTCCAACTACTGCTCAAGCTGGAGGCAGACCTTGGCATCATCAACATGGTGCTGGTTCTGCAGGAATCAGGATGCTGGAAGTAGGGGGTCATGGAGGCTTTCACTGAGATTTCAAAGGAAAGCCTGGGGCCAGGTAAAGTGAAGCAGATTCAGAATTTCTGTGGATAGCCTCTGAGTGGACAATGTGTGAAGCTGTGAGAATGAAGCTGAAGCTAATGGAGATCCTCTGAATTAAGAGATGCCAGAAAAGAGAGACATCTGCTGAGGAAAGCTACTTGTTACAGACAGAGCCAGTCTCAAAGAGAGAACATGTGAGCTGCAACCAGCAAGGACATAGGCACTTGGCTGCACAAGCCCTGCAGGGATCACATCTCATCACCATGCATCCCAGATGCTGGACATGGAACTATAGGACTTTGCCCAGCTGGGTTTTGGTCTTTCTTTCCATAGCCCTACTTCTTACTTCTGGAATGGAAATGCTTATTCTGTGCCATTATGTATTGGATGTATGTAACTTGTTTTTAATCTTTACACAGGGTCTCATAGCCTTGAGTCTTGAGTCTCAGATGAGACTTTGGACCTGGACCTTTGGACAAAGCTGGAACTGTTGATTGCAGGGGCCCATGGAAAAGGGCTAAATGTATTTTGCATTATAAGATGGGCATGAGCTTTTGGAGGTCAGGGAAAAAATGTTAGTGTTGATATGTGATGCTCCCCAAAAGCTCAGGAGACAAAGAAGCAATAATCAGGGTGAAATTATAAGATTATGACAACTGTGACCTAACAGTGGATTAATACATTTGGTGGATTAATAGTTTGAAAGGACTACTGTACTGGGCAGTAATTGTTGGCAGGAAGGGCATGACTGGAAGAAATAGGTCACTGATCATTGGGGGTGTGCCTCTGGGGTTTTTATTTTGTACCTAGCACTTTTACCTCTCCCTGCTTCATGGTTACCATGAGCTGAATATCTTTCCTCCACTACATCTTTTTACTATGATGTTCTGCCTCACTTTGGACCCAGAGAATGGAGCCAGCTGACCACAAACTGAAACCATGTGCCAAAATAAACTTTTCTTCCTCAAAAACTTTCTCATCTCTATGTCCCCAAAACACAATTCTGCTCCTGTAAAGCAACCAATATTATTGGTTTCTTTTGCCTCAGCTCTATTCATGCAAACAATCACATGTATACAGTCATTTATATTGGCGTTTATATTTTTTACTATATATGTATGCATCTTATAGTCTTTCATCCCTTTAAAAAATAAATGCAAGTATACTATGGACATTATTCTCCTTGTTCTTCTCATTAAATAATCTATCATAAATTATGTCTCATCAGTAAAAATCTTTCTGATTCTTTTTCACAGCTAGATAACACACCACTGTCAAAATTCCTTTAAACTAGTACCATGTTGATGCATGTTTGGTTAATTTATGATTTTTTTCCTATTATAAACAATGGTTCAATATGTGTATTATTTCTCTTATGTTCAAGTAATTTTTGATAGTTTCCTATACAATTATACACTGACCACAGGATTAAGCAATTCCATTCCCAGATATTTACCCAAATGAAATGAAAACATACATATAACAAAACCTGCACATATATGATTACAGCAGCTTTTTTCCTAAAAGTCCCAAAATGGAAACTCAGAAGTCCTTCACCTGGTAAGTGGGTAAACATATTTTGGAATAGGTTGAGAATCCTTTATCTGAAACACTTGGGTCCAGAAATGTTTCAGATTTTTAGTTTTTGTTTTTTTTTTTTTTGGGGGGGGGGATATGCACATAGATTTTATAGGTTAAGTATCCTAATTTATGGGGCCAGGCCTGTAGCTCAGTGACAGAGCACTTGCCAAGCATGTGTGAGGCACTAGGTTCAATCCTCAGCACTACATAAAAATAAATAAATAAATAAACAAACAAACAAAATAAAGGCATGCTGTCCATCTACAAGTTAAAAAAAAGTATCCTGGAAAAAAAAAAGTATCCTAATTTTTAAAAAAAATCTAAAACCTGAAATGCTCTGGGGTGGGGAAGGGGATTTTTTTTTTTTCTGTACTGACAGAATCCAAGGTCTCACAAAAATAGGCAAGTACACTGACCAACATTCCCAGACTGTGAAATCTAAACTATTGTGAGCACTTACTATGTTGCCAGAGTTTCAAATTTTGGAACATTCTAGATTATCAGATTAGGAATATTCAACTGGTATTATTCAACTGATGGACTATTATTCACAACAAAAAAACCATGAGCTTTTAACATAGATAGGCAACCACATAAATAAATTTCAAAATCATCATATTAAGTGAAAGAAGCTATACACAAACATTCCACACAGTGACTGATTCTATCTATGTAACACCCTGGACAAAACAAAACTGTAGAAAAGGAAAGGTCAGCAATTGCCAGGGAATGGGAAGCAGAAAGACTGACTAAAGAGCAAGATCAAACTTTTGGGGATGATAGAAATGTTCTAATCTCAGGGCTGAGGTTGTGGCTCAGTGGTAGCTAGCCTAGCACATGTGAGGCACTGGGTTCAATCCTTAGTACCACGTAAAAATAAATAAAATAAAGATATTGTGTCCAACTACTATACACAAACACACACACACACACATTATACATATAGAATATATATATATTCTAATCTCAACTACAGGGTGATAATTACATAACTACATAGATTTATCAAAATATGTACTTTAAAAAGGTGAATTACATCAGTAAGCCTGATCTCCCCTAAAATATATTTTAAAGTAAAGTTTAAAACTCCAATTTAAATGTTACAATTATGAAATAGATTTTTTTTAAAAAAAAACAGAATCACTTATAGTAAATACATGAATATTTATATATAAATATTTATATATAAATATTTTGTCTGTCTATTAACAGAGATATATTCCAAAGTCATTAAGGAAATGCAAATCAAAGCCCAAATGAGCTAGTAATGTATAAGTGCTTACATTATGTGTACTTGCTTGCATTATGTTCATGGTTAAAAAAATTATGAGGTGTTTCAGATTGTGTCATATTCTATAGTTAAAAGTGATCCTTATCTTGTATCTTACAAAAAAATTGACAATTTAGACTTCAGAAAATTAAAACTTTTGTTCCTCAAAATATATTCTCAAGAAAGTTAAAAAAACTAAAAATAGAAAAAAATTAAAACTCACAGAAAGGGAAAAATATTTGCATATATTTACTATCATATCATTGTCATATGTATCATCATATAGTTAACAAAGGACTTATATCTAGATTATTTAAAAAACTCTTACAACACAATAATAAAAACAATCCAATTAAAAATAGGCAACGGATCTGAATAAACATTTCTTCAAAAAAAAAAAAAAATACCAATGGCCAATAAGCACATGAAAAGATGTTTAATCATTAGGTAAAAGTAAATCAAACCCTCTAGAATGGCTAAAATTTTAAAAAACATTACAGCAAGGGTTGGAGGAAATGTGGAAAAATGAGCATTCTGATACATCGCTAGTGGGATTATAAAATGGTAAAATGACGTGTAATGAAAAAGGCAGTATCACAACAGACACTACAGAAATACAGAAGATAATTAGAAATTATTTTGAAACCTTATACTCTAATAAAATAGAAGATAGTGAAGGCATCGATAAATTCCTAAAGTCATATGACCTGCCCAGATTGAATCAGAAAGATATACACAACTTAAACAGACCAATATCAAGTGAAGAAATAGAAGAAGTCATCAAAAGATTACCAACCAAGAAAAGCCCAGGACCGGATGGATATACAACCGAGTTTTACAAGACCTGTAAAGAAGAACTAATACCAATACTCTTCAATCTATTTCAGGAAATAGAAAAAGAGGCCAATATCACCCTGATTCCAAAACCAGACAAAGACACTTCAAAGAAAGAAAACTTCAGAACAATATCTCTAATGAACATAGATGCAAAAATCTTCAATAAAATTCTGGCAAATCGAATACAAAAACATATCAAAAAGATGCACCATGATCAAATGGGATTCATCCCAGGGATGCAAGGTTGGTTCAACATAAGGAAATCAATAAATGTAATTCATCATATCAATAGACTTAAAGATAAGAACCAAGTGATCATCTCGATAGATGCAGAAAAGCATTTGACAAAATACAGTGCCCCTTTATGTTCAAAACACTAGAAAAACTAGGGATAACAGGAACTTATCTCAACATTGTAAAGGCTATCTGTGCTAAGCCTCAGGCCAACATCATTCTAAAAGGAAAAAAACTGAAGGCATTCCCTCTAAAATCCGGGAACAAGACAGGGATGCTCTCTCACTTCTATTCAACATAGTTCTTGTAACACTGGCCAGAGCAATTAGAGGAAAGAAATTAAAGGAATAACTATAGGAAAAGAAGAACTTAAACTAGCACTATTTGCTGATGATATGATTCTATACCTTTGCTGAATTCATTTACTAGTTTTCTAGAACTAGTAAATGAATTCAGCAAAGTGGCAGGATATAAAATCAACACCCATAAATCAAAGGCATTTCTGTATATCAGTGACAAATCCTCTGAAGAGGAAAACTACCCCATTCACAATATCCTCAAAAAAATAAAATAAAATACTTGGGAATCAATTTAACAAAAGAGGTGAAAGATCTATACAATGAAAACTACAGAACCCTAAAGAGAGAAATTGAAGAAGACCTTAGAAGATGGAAAGATCTACCTTGCTCATGGATAGGCAGAATTAATATTATCAAAATGACCATACTACCAAAAGCACAGTACAGATTCAATGCAATTCTGATCAAAATCCCAATGGCATTCCTCATAAAAATAGAAAAAGCAATCATGAAATTTACCTGGAAAAATAAGAGACCCAGAATAGCTAAAGCAATTCTAAGCAGGAAGGGTGAAACAGGTGGTATCACTATACCAGACCTTAAACTATACTACAGAGCAATAGTAACAAAAACAGCATGGTACTGGCACCAAAACAGGCTGGTAGACCAATGGTACAGAATAGAGGACACAGAGACTAACCCACAAAATTACAACTATCTTATATTAGACGAAGGTGCCAAAAGCATGCACTGGAGAAAAGATAGCATCTTCAACAAATGGTGTGGGGAAAACTGGAAATACATATGCAACAAATGAAATTGAATCCCTATCTCTCACCATGCACAAAAGTTAACTCAAAATGGATCAAGGATCTAGGGATTAAACCAGAGACTCTGCGTGTAATAAGAAAAAGTAGGCCCTAATCTTCATCACGTGGGGCTAGGCCCCAACTTCCTTAATAAGATGCTTATAGTACAAGAATTAAAACCAAGAATCAACAAATGGGATGGATTCAAACTAAAAAGTTTTTTTCTCAGCAAAAGAAATAATCTGTGGGTCTGAGGCTGTGGCTCAGCAGTAGCATGCTTGTCTAGAATGTGAGAGGCACTGGGTTTGATCCTCAGCATCACATATAAATAAATAAATGTCCATTGACGGACGGACGGAAGGAAGGAAGGAAGGAAGGAAGGAAGGAAGGAAGGAAGGAAGGAAGGAAGGAAGGAAGGATCTGTGAGGTGAACAGGGAGCCTACATCCTGAGAGCAAATTTTTACCCGTCACACATCGGATAGAGCACTCTCTAGGGTATATAAAGAACTCAATAAGCTAAGCACCAAAAACAAACAAACAAACAAAACACAAAAAAACCCACAAATAATCCAATCAATAAATGGGCCAAGGACCTGAACAGACACTTCTCAGAAGAGGATATACAATCAATCAACAAATATATGAAAACATGCTCATCATCTCTAGCAATCAGAGAAATGCAAATCAAAACTACTCTAAGATAACCATCTCACTCCAGTAAGAATGGCAGCTACTATGAAGACAAACAACCACAAGTGTTGGCAAGGATGTGGGGAAAAAGGTACATTCATACATTGCTGGTGGGACTGCAAATTGGTGCAGTCAATTTGGAAAGCAGTATGGAGATTCCTTGGAAAGCTGGGAATGGAACCACCATTTGACCCAACTATTCCTCTTCTCGAACTATACCAAAGGACCTAAAAACAGCATACTACAGGGACACAGCCACATCAATGTTTATAGCAGCACAATTCATAATAGCTAAACTGTGGAACCAACCTAGATGTCCTTCAGCGGAAGAATTGATAAAAAAAAAAATGTGGCGTTTATACACAATGGAATATTACTCAGCAATAAAAAAGAACAAAATCATGGTATTTGCAGGTAAATCGATGGCGTTAGAGAAGATTATGCTAAGTGAAGTTAGCCAATCCCCAAAAAAAACAAATGCCGAATGTTTTCTCTGGCATAAGGGGGGTGACTCAAAGTGGGGTAGGGAAGGAGAGCATGGGAGGAAGATTATTTCTAGATAGGGAAGAGTGGTGGGAGGGAAAGGGATGGGGAAGGGGATTAGCAAGGATGAGGGAATGTGATGGTCATCATTATACAAAATATATGTATTAAGATTTGAATTTGGTGTCAACATACCTTATATACAAACAGAGAAATGAAAAACTGTGGTATATATGTGTATTAAGAATTGTAATGCAAAAAAAGAATACATGTATAAAAAAATAGATATAAATAAATAAAATTGTAAAATGGACTTGAAAACAATACGATAGTTCCCTAAAATGCTAAATGACCCAGGAATTTCACTTCTAGATACATAAACAAGAGAACTGAAAACATGTCTACACAAAAAAATACACAAATGTTCACACCAACATTATTTATAACAAGAAGGTGTAAACAACTTAATATCCTTCAGCTGATAAGTGGGTAAAATATGATATATCCATATAATGAAATATTATTCAGCTACAAAATGGAATGAAGTACTAATATGACTACATGATAAATCTTGAATACCTCATGTCAAGAGAAAAAGCCAGCTGAGTGAGGTGGCACATACTATAATCCCAGCAACTCAGGAGGCCAAGGTAGGAGAATTGCAAATTCAAAATCAGCCTTTGCAATTTAGCAAGACCATCATATTTTGAGTCCCTGTCTCAAAATAATAAGTAAAAGGACTTGGTAAAGCACCCCTGGGTTCAATCTCCCCAATATGCATCAGACTCCAGGGGCAATACATGTATGGCTCTATTTACATGAAATGTCAAGAATAGTGAATCTTTAGAGACAGAATATAAATTAGTGGTTGCCAGTGCTGAGGGATGGGAAAAGGAGACTGACCATCACCAGTGGTTTCTTTTTTAGGATAAATGTTACATAATTAAATTGTGATAATAGTTGTACAACTATGAATATACTAAAAAACCACTGAACTGTACACATTTTAAAGAAGCCAATGTTCCAATATGTAAATTATCTCTCAATAAAGCTAATATGAAAAACTTAAACCTCCCTTTATTATTTAAATGGCTCTCCCCTGACAAAAAAAACTTAAGTTTATAGAGTATTGTAATTCCTTTATGAGTTATACTTTCTGTCCTCATCTCCTACTGTTCCTCCCTGCACCACTTTCTGATTCTAAACATTTAATTCAATTTTATAATTTCATGCCTTTACACATACTCTTTTCACCATCAAGAACGGCATACTCCACTCTTCCCTTTGTGGTAAACTCCTATATATTCTTCAAGAACAAAAGCTGATTCATTCATTCTTTCTTTCTTTTTTAATATTTTTAGTTGAAGATAAATAAAATAAAGGTATTGTGTCTGTTTTTTTATATGGTGCTGAGGATCAAACCCAATGCCTCACATGTGCTAGGCAAGCATTCTACCACTGAGCTACTACACCAGCCCCACAAATGCTGTTTCAAGAAATCTTTCCTACCTTCAGATAATCTCCTCTATGCTATAAATACTGGTCTACACATCTGCCCCCGATAGTAGAGTTTGAACTCCCTAAGTTTACAAGACAGTATCATCTTAAGCTCCAGGACTCAATGCTTAGAAGCACCTATTAAATGATTACTAAATAAATACATGACAAAACACTCAATCGCTACTGATCCGAAATAGTATTAATTTTTCTCCAACTAGTGTAATTGGTAAAATCTATACAAATGTAACTTGAGTTCTGGCCTTTAGAGACCAATAAAATGAAATAAAAATACAAATTTGGGGCCAACATTGAGACTTAGGGAAATTACCATAAAGTAACATTTCATGGTGGTTCATAGTTTAGATATTTACCATTGTTGACTGAACATACTTACTAAAGTCAATACTCTTTTATTCAACATATTAAATATGTTGTTTAACTCTGGTAACCACAGCTGTGACTTAGTTAACGATTTCAATAAATCCTACTTAAATAAGAGACAGGAAAAAAATTATGCAAATGAATTCTTATCTGTTTTTCTGCCCAAGGCATGTTTGATAACAGATAAAACACACTCAAACAGTCTCTACTTAATAGTCAGGAAACCATTAGAGATTTTATTTGGATCAAAATAAAATATAAAGAAGAAAAGTCTGTTATATTAACGAACAGTTTTATTTCAGAAAGAAATTACACATTAAAAGGGACAGGTAAAAGCTTACATTCACATATGAAAGTGAATCAAGAAAAGTCAATACTTATTAATATACACATCGCATGATTAAAAAAGACAGTAACAGATAATGACAGACTTGCCTTGGATTCATCCACAAAATTATACCTTTTTCTTAAAAACAAAAAGGCATTATATTAGTCTTTAAGATAGCTCTTTAGAAATGAGTTGGTAATTCCAATGGACTTTAAATTCAAACCAATCACATCAGTCTCTATGTATCACACCCACATTTGTCAAAGCAGGATGGAAACCATTCAATTACACCTTGCAGCTAGACAGAATATCTTCCACTAATCTCTTGTAAACCCAGGCATCACCCTTAAGCCGCTGCCTCCGGATGCCCACCACATCAGGTTTTTGTAGCTGGCACACTTCTAATTCAAACTGCATTGTCACTTTGCCAAAATCTGACTGTGTTTGACACTTCAGTGTATAGCTGTGAAAAACAAGATAAGATACCAATTAGTAGGAAAATCATGACTATTTTGGATAATACAAGAGATTTCTAAGCTTCTAAAAGGCTGGTGGGGAAATAAGCCATTATTCCACGTTAGGCAATGTATTACTGCTTATGGTTTCCAAAAGGCCTAGGTATGCTTTAGTGATAGAGTATGACTGGTGTTTTCCCAGAAGCTAAAGGAAAATCCAAGATAGAAAAGGATGAAAAGGCTTTACCAGAATTCTCCCTTGCTCCAAAGAAAAGCCCTTCTTTCATAGCTATGCATGCCATTCATGCTCAGGAAATCTGGCATTCTCCATGTAATCCTTTCAGCAGTATAATCCAGGAACATTAGGACATTTCCACAATGTTCCCAACAAAGAAAAGTACAAGGAAGATTAAAAATATTTTATGTAGTTGCACCTTGTTAGACAGTTCTTTCTTTCTTATAAATGAAGCAGAAGCCACCAACCCAACAGAACATGTATTTTAGAGGATTTTCTAATGGTAGTAAGAGGTAATGATCATTATAATATTTTATAGCAGAAAGGAAAGCAAAAGAAAGTCTAAGGATATGATACATCCCCACAATTGAAACATAGAGCACTTATAGTTAGAACTGCCACATTACCTGCCCTCACAGAAAGGCCCAGTTTAAGTTAAGTGAAGCTTTAAATTCATCTTAAGAAACAGAAATTATCTTGGGGCTGGGGATGTGGCTCAGAGGTAGAGCGCTTGCCTAGCATGCGTGAGGCACTAAGTTCGATCCTCAGCACCACATAAAAATAAAGATATGTGTCCATCTATAACTAAAAAATAAATATTTTTTAAAAAAGAAATGATCTTGAAAAGTTACATAAAGTGAATTCATATAAACAACACTATGTTTAAATTACATTGATTTTAGAGTTTTATCTAATTTCCAATAAAAACAAGGACTAATTTTAAATTTAGGTTCCCTAAATATTTAAAAGCTATAACTGGGCACTGTTTTGTTTTTTAATCTGTTATGTTTTATGAGGTTTCACAAATTATCATCATTCTTTGTCCTACTAGTTATGTTAGTCAAGTGTTTTGGGAAAGTTGCTTGATCACTTAAAAATAAGCAGACAAACAAATAAAAATAAATAAGAAGTCAATATCAGAAATGCCAAAAGGAGCACCCTATAGTTAAGGTTCTTGATAAAAAGATGAAGCATAAAATGATTTGGTTTAAAAGCAATTTATCTTAACTGGAAAAAGATAATAATGTAATATGGCAGAGATTACAATATCACAACAATGAAAAAACTTTTCTTTCTACTTTGTCACAAAGATGTTGAAAAACAAAGAAAGGGTCAGGGAAGAGACCCATGTGGTTGCTCAGGAAGTTAGGAAGACAAAGTAATGATTAACATCAGATCACATGCTGAAGCAATGATCAACCAAAGCCTTGTGACAGAGACTCAGTCAGAAGTTCTGGAATCACAGATATGCCCCTAAGCATGAAGAGAACAGAGTAAGTTAGAGAGATGTGTTCTAAAGAGGCCAAAAGAAGAAAACCCAGGTTCACATTAGTAATGTTTGTCAGCATTTGCAAACAGAAACAAGTAAAGTTATGTTTGGGAGAAAAAAAAAAAAAAGTCTCTTAAAATCTTACTCTTTACTAACTATTCTATTTACACATTTTTGTTAAATCTTTTAACAGCTGTTATATTTGGGATTGGAGTATCCCCCAAAGGATCATACTTTGAAGGCTTTGTCCACAATGCAGCAATATTCAGAGGTAATAGGGTTTTGGGAAGTGATTGAATCATGAGGGCTCTGAGGACAATTTCATGGAATTATTAGGAGGCGGTAGAAACTATAGGAGGTGAGACCTGGATGGGAGTTAGTCTTTGGGGGCATGCCCTTGAAGACTACGTCTTGTTCTCCTCTCTCTGCTTCCTGGCTTCCATGAGGTGAGTTACTTCCCTCTCCCGTGCCCTTCCCATGATATTCTGCCTTGCCTCAGGCCCAAAGCAATGGAGCCAGATGACCATGGACTGAAATGTGATCCTGTGAGCCAAATTTGTCTTGATGATGCAAAACAAATGCAGTGAATCTACTTAGTCACTTTAAAAAAAACATTTTAGAGACATAAATTAGTGGAAATTGCTTAGAAATATGAAGATCTTGGATAAGCAGAAAAGGTCTGGCTGTTTGGACCATGAGACTGTCATCAAGGAGTCAGAGTACTCAAAAGCAAGAAAAAAGTTTAAGTTTGAAGTACTGAAAACCCAGTACTATGAGATAGCCAGTCACAAAAAGAAGGATTCTCTATAAATCTTTGATTTATTCAAAGTGTCTAATTCATTTACATTAAAATTTATACACACTATAAATATCTATAAATATTGTTGCAGAATAAAGAATCAAAGGAAAACAGGATTTAAAAGAAAACTGGTAGTTCAGATATTCTCATTCCAAGATAAAAGTTTAACTTCAAAAGGGGTGCTTATGGGCTGGGGTTGTGGCTCAGCGGTAGAGCACTTGCCTAGCATGTGGAAGGCCCTGGGTTGGATCCTCAGCACCACATAAAAATAAATAAATAAAATAAAGGTATTGTGTCCAACTACAACTAAAAAATAAAATATATATAAAAAGGAGGGAGAGTCAAGATGGCGACAGGGAAAGGCCCACGGAAGGGTCCAGTCTGAGAGAGGGGAGTCAGACAATGAAGTGAGGAATTACCAGGGAAATTTTTTTTTTTTAATATTTATTTTTTAGTTGTAGTTGGACACAATACCTTTATTTCATTTGTTTATTTTTGTATGTGGTGCTGAGGATTGAACCCAGGGTCTCGCACATGCGAGGCGAGCGCTCTACCGCTGAGCCACAACCCCAGCCCTTACCGGGGAATTTTAACAAATTATGCTTAATGGGGCCTGCTCCGGCCATTCAAATTTGCCCGCTCCCTGTTAGAAGGACAAATTTTTTTTTTTAAGTTATCGGCAGACACAACATCTTTGTTGGTATGTGGTGCTGAGGATCGAACCCGGGCTGCACGCATGCCTGACGAGCGTGCTACCGCTTGAGCCACATCCCCAGCCCTAGAAGGACAAATTTTAACAGGTATTCTGAACTGATGATGACCTTCCTTACTCCATTCCAGCGGGAAGTTAGAAAGGCACCCGAAACTGGGAAGATATTAGTAGCTTTCAACTTTCTCCAGTTTTTGAGCAGGTTAATGATCAAGACCATTGTGTTTGCATCCATGCGGTAATTCCATTTAAAACTATCAAAAAATTTTAAAATGCTTAAAAAAAGAGGGGGTGCTTAATATCTCAAATAGAAGAGAATAAATTATGAACAATGATACTACCATAAAAGCTTTTCAAAAAATGATGGGAAAAAAATTTTTTTAAATGGTAAGATGGGAAAAGAATCAACTCACATTCTTTAAAGTCCAATACAGAGTAATAAATGCAACAGTCTCTAATTTTGCTTCTTACCCCTTTTGTACATAGTCAACATGCTTCTTTGGAAGAATAGACATTATTTCATTCAAGAGTTGATCAGGATTCACTAATCTGGTTGTAGTCACATTATAGTGAAGCTATAAAAAAAAAGGAACAAGAAGTAAACCTTTACATAAGCCCAAAGACCATCCTATCTGATCTAGAGATCCAAAATTCCTCAATATAACATCTTTTCAAGCAGAAATATTTCAAGAAAAATACTGAAAGAATTGACAGCGAACTCGGTTAATTCTATTAAGATGGTGCTAGGGAAGCTTGGAGAAACAATGTTTATTAGGAACTTCATCCAAGTTATTCCACTCTATACTTCCATCTTACTATCCTGCCAATTTCATCCTCCTCCCTCCTTCCCGTCCCCCAAGGAGGTTTCACTGTTTCTGAGACTGACCTCAAATTTGCAGTCCTGTATCAGGAACCTCAATAGCCCATTCACCACCATGCCAGACCTAATCAATATTTTTTAAGACATAAATATTTAATAGCCTCAACTTACCTGTTTAAGCTGTACCTAATTCTACCTTCTCATATCAAGATAAAGACATTAATAGTCCTAAAATGTAAACTGTGGGAATATGAAACAAATGCCCTAGAAAGTTTGCTTGTATACAGTTGGATGGTTCCTTAATTCTTTCTGGAATATTCAAAGACTATATAATAGGGGGCTGGGATTGTGGTTCAGGGGTAGAGTAGTCACCTAGCATGCGCAAGGCGCTGGGTTCGATCCTCAGCATCACATAAAAATAAAAACAAAAATAAAGGTATTGTGTCCAACTACAACTAAAAAAAATTTTTTTAAAAAGATTATTACAGAATTCTAGGAGCTGATTCTATGACAATTCAATAAGGAAATGAATATAATAGGTACTCCTTTAAAAAAGTAATGTTATTTTTGTTCCTCATTGACTGAGATCATAATTCTAAGATATTCATTCATAATTGATATCCATATAACTACTTATTCAACAACTATTTACTAGAGTCAGGTGCAGTGGTGCACACCTAACAAGTGGGCAACTTAGCAAGACTGAGCTGGGATGCAGGTCTGGTAGAACATCCCTTGGTTCAATCCCTAGTACCACAAAAAAATAAATAAATAAATAAGCAAACAACTATTTTTTGATATATTGGATACTTATCACATGATAGGCTCTGTTTACTAGGTATTGGAAAAGAACAAAAACTGCACATTCCTAGTAGTTCTCTTACTGCCAAAATCATATTTTCTATGTCTTTTTGAGATTTGAGTTACTTTTATAAATAACAAAGTGCTGAGGTAGAAAAGAACCAGCTTCCTTAATTTTCAAAATTAAGACCTATGTGCCCCAAAGAAAGAATGTAAATTTAAGGTAGAGTTTTCCATAGTGGGGTATAAATTATCACTGGAGATATCCAAGAAAACTCCAGATGGCACATGAAAAAATATTTTTACTTTAATATTTACATATTTGTTTCAATCTTATCTATAAAAATTAACAAAAACAAATAACAGTCTTCTTTTAAATAAATTTAAATTTTATTATTTTATTAAAATAATAAATTAAAATTTATTATTTTATTATTTTATTGAAGACAATAAAATCAATAAAAGATTTTTTAAAAAACTATAAAAAATTTAAAAATAAAAATAAAAAAGGTAGTTGTTTCGATTGTGTTAAGTTTACAAGCATATATAAATATAATGCCAAAGCATATTAATTGTACTTTTCAGATATGTACAGCTTATTATATGTCAATAATACCTATATAAATCTATTTTTTAAAAGAGGATCACCATAAACAAAATATCAGATCAAAAATAGTACAGAGGATATGTCAATAAGCAAATGTTGTGAAGGCAAGTGTTAAATGGTTGGAGTTTGGGAACCTCAGCTTCAAATTACAAAGGGAATAAGCAGCACAATCAGGATGGGACCATCTATCTCTTAGCTTCCAATCAAAGGCTCATCATCAAACTAAATTAGTTCTGTTAAGATGATAATAAATCACACATTTCCAAATCACAATTTATTGCTTTCATAAAATAAAGAATAATCCTAATTTATCTCTTTAAATTTGAGATTTTTTTTTAATAGATTGCTTCCTAAAAGTGGCTTTAACTGCATATGACTTGCTATCTTAAAAACTAAAATTAGGGTAGGGTGCACACCTATAATCCCAGTGGCTCAGGAGGCTGAGACAGCAGGATCAGCAAAATCGAGGCACTAAACAACTCAGTGAAACCCTGTCTCTAAATAAAATACACAAAATAGGGTTGGTGATGCAGTTCAATGGTTGAATGACCCTGAGCTCAATCCCTGGTGCACCCCCCCCCCACAAAAAAAAAAAAAAAAAAACTAATTGTTCTACTATTCTTAGAACCTTTCTATAAGTTTATTTTTTTAATATAAGAAGTTAGTAGAAAAAAATGAGATTTCCTAAAGCCAGTCCTTCAGGCCTTCAAAAACTTACAGCATTAAAAAGACTCAAAAATGCAAAGTTATATCAAGCTTCAGATCTTCGGTTTGTGCTAATTAAGACTATGGTTCTGCTATACTGGGGTTAAAATGCTCAACAATGATAAAAATCCCTAACATTGGAATGATATGTTATACTAATAAAGCATTCCATGTGCAATGCCATATCCAATTGTACAGCTTGTTTGTACAGTTCAGCTCTATGAGGTTGCCAGGGTAGGCATTATCTCCAGATTACACAAATGAAGAAACTAAAGAAATCAGGATAAAAGTACTTGTCCAAACTATACAATATAAAACTTGTGCTAGAACCCAGGTCTCCTGATCTCCAATCTTCATGGTTTTTCTTCTACATGGGGGAAGTGCTCAGAGACTACCTGAAACACCAATTTACACCACAGCAGTTTTTTTTGAAAAATGCAGTGAGGTTCCAAACAATATACATAGGTAAAGTTTTAGAATATTACCCGTTAATATTTGATATCTGCTTAGCTTCTCAATAATACCTGTAGTTGGATAACTTTCTTTAATTTTACTTATTTCACGTTTTTCTTAATCCCAATGTTAGAATTTGAAATACTGCCTGTCTCCAAATAAAGAAATCTCAGAATAAAAGAATAAAATACGTATAGTGAATAAATAGCCATACATTACATAAAATTTCCCAGTGTACTATCAATTCAACAAGATAACAACCAATACTAATTGGCAAGTCCCATCTTCCATTTTGAGGCAGGGCATAAATGGGACCACAGAACATTTTCTTCACAAGCACCTTTCTGAGCAACTGCTCAGCATTTTCCTAGACCATGCAAAATTACTCAGAGTCTTGGTACAAAAACTAAACACAGACCCAGTCCCCAAATCACAAGAACTATCATCCCTCCTTTGGGTCCCACCCTCTTGGAACTTATAGTTATTACAGCACTGAACCCAGGGTGTCAGAGCAGTGTTCTAGTTTGTTTTCATTGCCGCTCTATGGGTTCCACAAGGGAATGAGCTGTGTCTTATTCATCCCTTTACCTCTAAACTAACTTCTTCCCTTCCACCCAATAGAAACACCATTCATTGGATGTTTGAATGAATGCTCAGAGAGAATCCAAGAAGAAGCATTTTATATCTACTAACAGTTTATTTTTCCTTTCCTTCCCTACTAAATATATTGTTCATACTACTGACAGATTAACCCATTTTAAGGCAGACACTTCTATCAAAAAAGGATCCAAACCTCTTAGCCAGGTGCTGAGAGCCATAGCCAACTAGGAATGATGCATGGCATTTTTGGTTGAAAGGTGATGCCAGCAAGCCATTGAGATGATATGATTATGTTAAGATCTGCATTCAATTGGATATTAGACCCCTGCTGTCCACCTTGGCCTGCTACTTTGGAGCTCTAGCGGGACTCCCGGAGAGTTCCCATTGGTTGGGGAAGTGCGGTAGGAGGGATTTCCGGAGGAGGGATTTTCCTGTTGGAGTAGTGTGGCTTTGGAGAACACCAGGTGTGTGGTTCGGCATATTTCCCGGGAGCGTGCATGGCATTGGCAGGAGTTTCAGAAATAAAGTTTGTTCCTGCTTGAGTGGCTCGTGATTTTGTGCCCAGCCAGACTGCGGCAGCCAGGCCCTTTAGGACCTCCTGGCCTTCCTTCCCAGCCTGTTCCTCATTATTTTCCTCACACACCTGACATTCAAAGTTTAAATCAACTTCTCACACATGCTAATATTTTGTGAGGGCCTGCCAAGGTACCTATGTGGCAGGGACTCTTCTATGTGCCAGAGATACAACAATTAAGCTCCAGCCCCCACCCTTAAGGCAGCTCTTCATTCCCCACACCTCCCCCCTCCATGTTGCCTTGATGATTAATCCCTCCATCTGATCTTTAATATTTGAATTATAGTCATGTGCTCTTTGAAAGAATTTATGTGATTTACCTCTACATTCCCAAAGTCCACTGCATAGGAAAATGCATATAGTAAGTGCTCCAAAATTCAGGGGAAAGAATAAGTAAATAAAAAACACCAATCAGTTCATTCAGTATTTTTCTTAAAAACAAACAATAACAGGGCTGGGGCTGGGGTTCAGTGGCAGAGCACTTGGCTAGCATGTATGAGACACTGGGTCCAATCCTTAACACCACATACAAAAATAAGTAAAATAAAGGCATGCTGTCCATCTACAACTACAAAAAAATAAAATAAAAATAAAAAAAGAATAACAACAAAAAGCAGTCATCTTCTGAAATCTATATTAGAGAATTCCAATACACTTACCTTTAGCCTTCTTGGCCCATCTTTGGCAGTGCCCTTCCTTTTGCTCCTGGTAAGCACAGTGATGACCTTATCCAACCCCCTTTCAAGGCTCCCAAACACTTTGGTTCCTTTTCTTTTTGGAGTATCCTCCATATGTGCCTGGTTAAGATCTAGTTCCACTGAGCGGCACCTTAAAAAAACAAAGTACAAGTAGCATTGGGCTCCCCGCCTGCTGGGCCCTTACAGGCCCTGTTGTGTCCCTTTACACACACTGGAGTGCCTCAATCAGGTGTGCCTGGGCCAGATCATCTCATCCTCGGGGGAACTAAAGCCATATCCCACTGGAGAGGAGTCAGTCCCCTCACCCCAAGCAAGTGCTAGTTGACAAAACTACACCCCCCCCTTTTTAATAATGTCAAATATACTAAAAAATGGGAATAATAATACAACAAACACCTATATGTCCTCCTAGTTTCAACAACTGTTAGTATTTTATCACATTGGTTTTCTTCAATGTGTATAAATACATTAAATGTATGTGAATATTTGCTGAGATATCTGAAGATACCATGACACTTCACTCTGAAACATTTCAGTATACATTTCCATAAGAACATTGTCTTACATAACCACAATATCATTAGCACATCAAGAAAATTAGTAATAATTCTACAGTGTCATTTACACGTTCTAATCACTGTAACTGTCCACCAAAATGTATCATGCTTTTTAAAAAGTTATAAAAGACAGCGGCCCTTATTGTTGCAGAATATTTCATCCTACAGTGGTGGGTTTTCTTTCAAATACCCAGTTAGTATCTCTACTATCTGGGGGAAGCTGTTGTGAGTAGATACCTATGCTCTACTGGCAGATGAGCAAGGAAAGATGGGCCTCAGAGAGGGAACTCTAGATAGCTGGAGGCAGGGCCATTGTCTTCCCATCTGTACTTTAAGAAACGGTGCCAGTCCCACTGCTAATCAGTTATAATTCCACTTCATGAAGAAGGTAGAGCCAACAGCTCTGGTAATGGTCACAGACCATCATCTTGCAGACATTGCTATAGAACATATATGTCATGATTCCCCTTAATTAAAGTTATCAAAGATAAAAAGAGAAATCTCATTACATATAGCAAAAAATCTCAGAGTCTGAAAAACTGAATACCTACCGCCTCTCAGGGCTAATGACACTTGTCATTAACTTGTCTCTTCCTGCTGAATTTCCTGGTGTTTTAACTGGGGTTTCTTTCAGATACTGGTTTCTAGCTATTAGAAAAAACAAAAACCATATGTAGATGATGTACTATGGTTCCAAAATTTCTACCAATACTGTATATATTACCTATTGACTTGAAATATTGTTACTATTTACCCAATGATGTTAAAGACTCTAATTCTTAAAGTTTTTTTGTACTAGGGATTAAACACAGAGGTGCTTTCCACTAAGCTACAACCACAGTCTTAAACCCCAGTCTTTTTTGTTTTAAGACAGGGTCTCGCTAAATACCTAAGGCTGGCCTCAAACTTGAAATCCATCTGGCTCAGCTTACTGAATTGCTGGAATTACAGGTATACTGCCACTGCACGCAGCTCAATTTTTTAAAACATATTTATATTTTAGTTGTAGTTTAATACAATGCCTTTTATTTTATTTATTTATTTTCATGTGGTGCTGAGGATCGAACCCAGGGCCTTGTACATGCTAGGTAAGCACTCTACTGCTGAGCTACAACCCCAGCCCCCCAGATCAAATTTTTTTTTTTTAATATTTATTTATTTTTTAGTTCTCGGCGGACACAACATCTTTGTATGTGGTGCTGAGGATGGAACCCGGGCCGCACGCACGCCAGGCGAGCGCGCTACCGCTTGAGCCACATCTCCAGCCCCAGATCAAATTTTTAAAGGAAGTATATCCATGTGTTTTATAATAAAAACAAAATCATTTTGTCTTTGATGTGTGGCTCTTCTTTTCTTTCCTGCAAACTGAGGCCATACATTTTATGATATTATTATGATACATCTAAAAGATCATTCAAATATAAATTTCATGATTAATAATTCTTCCTTCTACAAATAAAAATCAATTTATATTCATTCAAGGGCCCCAGTTTATGCCATAATTGATGTAGCATTATAAGGTGTTAATTCCATTCCCAGCCCTACTCAACTTCTGTTAGGCAAAGTGATCAGTCCCCTGAAAATGCTTGATAAAAATTATTAAAGAAATATGAGGGCTGGGGTTGTAGTTCAATGGTAGAGTGTTTGCCTAGCACATGTAAGATACTGGGTTCAATCCTCAGCACCACATAAAAATAAATAAATTAAATAAACTTAAAAAAAAAAGAAATATGAGATCCATTATTTTTTATATTTCCCAATTCCTGAATTTTGTGCTTTACTTTATTTAGGGTATTTGAATCTCAGATAGTTTGTATCAATTTTTCAGTAACAAATCTGGTTACTACTAAATAGTTAACTTTTCATTCATGATCTAAGAGTTTTATACCTTTTAGAAATAATATTTACTTTATAATAACAAAGATATGATATCAAGTTTTTCAAGAGAGATTGTAGGCTTGATTTTATTTATAAATATTAAGCTTTATTTTCTCTAGTTCCACAATAAGAAGAAAATAAGAGCAATCAGAAGTACCCATGAAAATAATTTTCATTTTTGTGTTCTGAAAGTATCTGCTACTACACATAGCTGTCCTCTGAAAACTCTCACTGACTGGATTGTGCAGGAATCACAAAAATGAAATTAATGTTTGTGTCAAAAATAACTCACAGCAAAAATAAAATACACTAATGGAAGCTATCAATTATAGCTTCAGCCACTTTCCCTCTTAGGCAGCTCTTACATTTAAAGAAAAACAGCTAATAAAAGCTTTTTGACCAACACAATCTCACAGGGACAAGATACGTTAACTGATGACACTTAAAAAGATAATAAATTTCAAACCATTCACATTTAAAAACCTTCAGTTACATAAAAAGTATCAATAATGGTAAAGATCATATTGTCAACAGGTTTTTTAAAAATCCACTAATAAAATAAGGTGAGCTAAGGTTCATCTTATTTCCCTGACCAATCTATGACTCATAAAGGACACTATAGTTATATTGAGAGAAATAACAGAGGAATGAGATACCTCATTGGAAAAAGATAAAATCATAGCAACCTTGGGATCCTACTACATGTAGCTGTTATCACATTGAACCCTTGTAACACAGGAAGCCAAACAAAAACACTCATCACACAAAACTGGCCTCACATTTTTGGGACTTGAATTGATGAAATAAAAATGCCATTAACACAATAATGGGACTTCTAGCAAATAATCAGGCAAAGTCTTCCATAACATCTTTATGGATAATAGATTGACCACTGAAACTGGTTATCAACTCCATTACCAAACTAGAAGCACAATGGTAAAAAGCAGTTTAGCAGCAGTTCACAAGGCAATGCTTCAGAATTTGAGTTCCCAGGATTTTAAAATAAAACAAAGACTCTAATTCTTAAAGTTTTTTTGTACTAGGTTATAAGTACAAATAAGGCTAATAAAGCTTAGGTGTCATTTTAAAAGAAACATGGACTGGATCAAGGTAAATAAAATTCATTTAGGCCCTAATTTATTCCTTCATTTGGCAAATATGACCCTACTACATACTATGCGCAGCTATAATAAACATGACTGAGTCTGCTGTTATGACACTTACTACCTTATCTTGGTAAGACTGTCTTATCTTGTTTAATTTTCTTAGTAACCCTAGAAAATTGGGTTTTTGTCCTAAGTACCATATCTTAACAGGCACATTGACAAAAGTAGAATATATCCAGCTGAGGCCAGTAACCAAAGGGTTAAGGGAAACCGTTTAAATAACTGGTGATATTTAAACTAAAGAGAAAACCAAGGGCAATGAGAGTTGTGATTACTAGACACAGACTTAGATACCTAGAGGGACATCACAGATTTACCCTATCTACTGTGTTTGGCGAGTAATAACAACAGGGAAAACAGGACCAGAAACCAGATGTGGAGATCCAGATGAGTATCCAGAAGGGTTCTGCAGAGACTTTGGTTTGAGTCATTCTAAATGGGAGTAACTAAGCAAGCAAGGTCTAAACCTGAATATATGACCTTAGGAAAATCACTTCAGCCCTCTGAGTCAGGTTTCTAAGATGTGAAAAAATGAGAGTTGGATTAGACAAGCTTTAACTCGCTCTTTCTACTGTGCTACCCTATGATGCTATGATTCAATATTTTAAATGTGGGGAAAAAAACCCTCAGTATTATCTGAGAATGATTATAAGTTAACTAATATGCTTTCATTTCAAATAATACAAATAGCATATAATAAGAAGCAACTTGACTTCTAGAAATTCCTGACAGCAATGCTAGCAATTTCTGACCTGATATATGTTTAACACAGTAAGAACAATGAAATTTGAAACATTTTGATCATTGCCTAATTCACTTAGCACATACCTTTTGAGGGTGTAGTGTAATGATTTGGTGTTGTGAGTACTTCTCTTTTATGCTGGTTCTTATTAACTGGAGTCTTTGGCTCAGGAAATACAAAACATTCTTCATTCTTTACAGCAGATTGTGGAGTATATACATTCTCTTTGTTCTTTAATTTATTTGCAGATGACTTGCATAATACTGGAGTTAATGATTTAGACTCCAGATCATTTGATTCTGTCCAGTGCTTGGTAAACTGGAAAAAAGAAAGTTACCAGACAAAGCACACTGAAAAAGAAAAGTCAATTTTTTTGCAGCATGCTTAAATCACTTCCAAATTACCTTGCACTATTTTTATTAAAATTAAATACTACCTGCGTTCAAACCTCAGTACCACACATTTTAAACATCAGATACTATCAAAAGGTTGTTATCTGTGCTCCATTTGTGTACAATGTGTCAAAATGCATTGTACTGTCATATATATAACTAATTAGAACAAATTTTAAATTTTTTTTAAAAAGGTTATTATTGGCAATACCAGGAAATTTGAAAATGTATATCCAGTTCTTTTTAATTCATGTAGATTATTTTATTTTAGTCTGTTCTACTGACAAGTAACATAGATCTATATACCAGGAAGGGAGGATTTAACCACTTAGCTACATGTAAATTATGTTTAAGTTTTTTTTTTAAAGGAAGAATATAGTGCTACAAAATGGAGTCATGGCTTTTCTTTTTTCTTTGGTACTGGGGATTGAACACAAGGTGCCTTACCACTGAGCTACATACAGCCCAATCCCTTTTTAATTTTTATCTTGAGTCAGGGGCTCATTAAGTTGCTGTGGCTGGCCTGAAACTTACAATCCTCCTCCCTCAGCCTCCTGAGTCACTAGAACTATAAGCATTCACCACCACACCTGGCTCAATCTTGGTTTTTTTAAACTTGCTAATAATTGCCTTCCCTTTCATTAATATTCCAATAATCTCTCAATAATACTTTCAGTTGTTATTCAATAAATCTGCAGTCACACACTTGATCTCATCATGTTAGTCTAGGTGTTTTTATAATTGAGACCTATTCTGCCTTAAATAGTAATAACAACTACTAACCTGTGGTGTTGGGGGAGTTGATAAATTGTCTTCACACCATTCATAGTCTATTAGTCCAGCCACATAATTTTCATCACTTGTCACATCTTCCAAGCTCAGATTCTTTGACTATTGAATTAAAAGATAAAAGAAATTAGAGATAATAGCAACACTGTTTGATTTTTAAAACAGTATGTTCCAGGCACAGAGGAAGGTCCTGGAAGCAGAAACAAATAAAAGATAGGAATTTGGATGAGCTCACCATCAAATACAAAAACAACAAGTCAAAAGTTTTTATTTTAATTTTCAGGAGACTCTTTCACTCTCAAACAATGTGTCTTAGAACATTCTTAAGTTATATGGCATACTACTTACTTAGCTTATCAGTATCACACAATCACTACAATATCAGACAACTTGTTTGTAAATTTACAAATAAAAAGCTTTGACAAAGCAGAAGATGGAAAGGAAATGACTTTTGAAACTCAGGTGTTTTACATAAAAACATACAAAACATTAACTGTTTCTACCAGGAGTAAATTAGTCTTATGACACATCTCCCACAGACATGACACTTGGGGTTCTGTGCTAACACTTTCATCAGCATCTAACGTATTTTCCCTCATTCTTTCCCCTTTATAAACAAAGGGTATACCACGTTCACCCTAAAGTCTAAGAGTATGGAGTATTATTGTATTTTTTTTATTTCTCCCTCCTTCCTTTTCCTTCATCATGCTAATCTGGCCAAGTAAGTTTACCTGAATTTATTATACCTCATCCTTCTTTTCTAGACCCACTGCCATTACTCCAGGACAAAGCTTATACCTGAACTATGCAGACAATGTGGCTTTGCTAACTATCTTTCCACCCCCACCCTTTCAACCAGGTGACAGAGTTCTACAGAATTGCCCAATTAGAACTGGCTGCATGTAATGCAAAGATGAGGAAAATACTAAAGTTAAGTCTAGGCTCAGTGGGGGAAAGTTCAGTATTGTATAAATGATGGCCGTCATGGGTTCTGCAATAGGAAATAACTAAACACATACCATCCCTGACTGAACAATTCTATATATCACAGGGTAAATTTTTCAAAATCATAGTCTTATCTCTTCCTTGCTCAAAAATCAATGGTTCCTGAGCTGGGGTTGTGGCTCAGTGGTAGCATGCTTGCCTAGCATGTGTGAGGAACTGGATTCGATCCTCAGTACCACATAAAAAATAAATAAATAAAGATCCATCAACAACTTAAATAAAAGAAAGAAAGAAAAACCTTTATATTAAAAAAAAAGTTGATGGTTCTCAATTACCTATTGTACAAAGTCTAAAACTCTGACATGCTCTCTGCATTCTAGCTCTTCCCCACCCTTCCAACTTTCTTGTTCTCTCATTCTTACTTTTCCCCTACTTGAACTTTTGATTTTAAGCAAACAAGCCTAGTTACTGTCAACAGAATACATTAAGCATTATGATGTGCCTAAGCTTTTGCTAATTCTATTTATCTTATCCTGATTACTATGCTCCTTCTTTTCCTTTTTTTAAAACTCAGCTGAGTCAAAGTGAGTCCAGTTTCAAACTCATTTTCATGGTTTTCACAAAACTTCTCATGGTTATCACTCCTGCTCTCAAAATCCCCTACAGCATAACTTTAGCCACTTACCGGGCAACCATCTGGCCCTATAATAGAGTGTGACAGATAGTCAGATAGATAGATCAATCATACCTCAACTTGACTGTTAAAGAGCAAGTATCACACTTTATATAGATTTGTTTCCCAAGATCCAGCATGGGGCCTGAAATGCTAACAATGTTGATGATGGTGTGATCTTTTATGAATCTTGGATCAGACTGTATTATTGTTTCACTGAATGTGCCATCTATTGATTGATAGTTCAGAATTTTTGAGGAAAAGGGTGATTTTATCAAAGGAGAAAATAGTACAAATAGATCATGTGGCTTGCTTCAAGGCTCAATGATTTGAATAAAGATCAGAAGAAGGCCCAAAGTGTACATCTACACGAATGGGGTCCTAATTAGAATAAGATGTACATGCTTGTACAACTATATCAAAATGGATTCTACTGTCATATATACTAAAGAAAAAATAAATAAATATAACGAAAACCAAAAAAAAGACCCCAAATTTGATTTCAATTTCACATCCTGACATTAAAAGGTCTATCTATGGTTAAAAGAGAATAAAATCATGGTATTTGCAGGTATATGGGTGGAGTTGGAGAATATCATGCTAAGTGAAGTAAGCCAATCCCAAAAAACCAAAGGCTGAATGTTTTCTGGGATATGTGGATGCTGATCCATAATGGGGGTCAGGGGAAGCATGGGAGAAATGGAGGGACTTTAGATAGGGCAAAAAGGAGGGAGGGAAAGGGAGAGGGCATGGGGGTAGAAAAGATGGTAGAATGAGATGAACATCAATACCCTAAGTACATGTATGAAGACATGAATGGTGTGATTCTACTTTGTGTATAACCAGAGACATGAAAAATTGTGCTCTATATGGGTACTATGAATTGAAATGCATTCTGCTGACATGTATAATAAATTAGAATAAATAAATAAATTAAAAAAAAAAAAAAAACTTCTATCTGAGGGGATAGGGCTGTAGCTTAGTGGCAGAAATGTTTGCGTGGCATGTGTGAGGCACTTGGTTCAATCTTTAGCACCACATAAAAACAATCAAAAGGCATGCTATCCATCTACAACTACACACACACACACACACACACACACACACACACACACAAGTCTATCTGCTATAAAAATTGACTCAATGACTAACCCAATAATGAAATTATTAGAAAAAATGTTCATTATAGGGTAAATGGAAGATAAGAGTAAATATCTTCCCATATATTTTTCACTTGAATACTTTACAAATCATGTTTAAGTATCTCAACTGAGATCATGCCAAGTCAAATATAAGAAAATCCAATGACTCAGGAAAATGTCTCAGACAACTTAACTGACGTGTTATAAATTTTAAAATTTAGCTAAGTGATTATCCTAAGTAGAGAGGAATCTAATACCTTTCTGCAATTACCTAATCAGATGCAAAGCTCATGATTTTGTATCCTCCTGGACCTAAATGAATCTGTGACAGAAGGATGATAGGTTGATTCATGGAGTCAACACACAAAAGATCTGTCTGGGCATGGGGTATTCACCAACCCAATAAATTCCAAAAATAGCTAGAACACCATCCTAGGAATAAGATTATCTCACTTCAAAGATCTCTTTACATAACAGCCACTTGCACTATACTTTTAGTTCTGAGTTTGGTCAAGAGACCAATTACAGGAGCTGGAGTTGTAGCTCAGTGGTAGAGCACTTGTCTAGCATATGTGACGCACTGAGTTCAGTTCTCAGCACCACATGTAAATAAATAAAGGTCCATTGACAACTAAAAAAATATTAAAAAAAAAAAAAAAAAAGACCAACTACAGAGTGAAGCAGAGAAGCAGATTAGGTCTGGTTGAGACATACGACACAATCATGTAGCACATGATTGACAAGGGCCATATATACCTTGTATTCACAGATCTTTAAAATTGTTTCCTACAATTCAATTGCACATCCTCTAAAAGACTTGTGTGTGCATAAGTTATATAAACAAGTACACTAGAAAAGATTGGAGACAGTAAAATATTAGCTATGTCATCTATACATAGTAGGTTTACAAGTCAATTCTATTTTCCTTTTAGCTAATCTATTTCTACAATAATTATGAGTTGCTTTTGTGAGTAAAAAGGGTAGAGGGAGAAGGTTTTCAAAAAGCCACATTAACATTCAAACTTTAAGAATTCAAATTTAGGGGCTGGAGTTATGGCTCAATGGTAGATGCTTGCCTAGCACGTGTGAAGCACTGGGTTCGATTCTTAGCACTGCATATAAATAAATAATTTTTTTAAAAAAGGTCCATTGACAACTAAAAAATATTTTTTAAAAAATTCAAATTCAAAACTTCCTATTTTCCTCTTGAAAATGTTTATGTCTTAAAATATTTATCTTTGGCTCCTTGACATCAGAGTTGTAGTACATGGCAAGACTAGCAAGCATCCACATGAGAGGTTCTAGCATTTACCTTTGGGGTGGCATTAGCAGGTCCACAGGAAAAAGGAAGCCGTAAACGAACCGGCTTTCCCCGAGCCTTCTTGGCCAGAAGAAGAAGATAAGTGGCTGTGAGGTGATCATATTGCCACTGGAGGAAAAAGAAATCAAGCTGTTTAGATGACTAAAATTATTTGTTAATGTTCTATTTAAAACATTATTAATATCTACTAAAACACTATTAATTTTTTTTCTCAATGATCTAGACATTCAGGATTTTAAAAGTCGACAGCTTTACAAAGGCATATAATGACAAATAGCAATCCTTTATACCACACCTCTAGACTCTTATAATTTTCACTTCACAGGAAGAACAATTTCTAAACACTTAGCTATTTTTTCTGCCATTAATTCTAAATTTCTAAATTAACTGCTTATATAGTTTTAAGCTTTTTCAGCTTCAGATGTTATCCATAGATTTCCTAGTATGGAAAATAAGAAGTTAGCTGTACTATAAGACATTCCCTTCCATACACATCTCTCTGAATCCTCCTATTGTAATTTTATCATAATTTTTAGTTGGATTAATATTTACATTATGAGTACACAAATATTATTCATAACTAAGTAGGGATAATTTTCTAAATATTTAATTGGTACACTGACACCAACCAATCAGAAAAGAGGCCAAGCAGTGACCAGGGTACCCAGGGACTCCTGCCATAACAATTACTAACCTTTTAATTGTGGGATGTAGAGAAAGTAGTGCCTAGGTGTTTAAGAAAGGTAACAGGGAGCATACTTGTGGTACTGCTTTTATACCCATCAGAATATAAAGACTCTAGTATTTTTTTTAAAGTTGTAGTTGGACAGAATACCTTTATTTTATTTATTTTTATGTGGTGCTGAGGATTGAACCCAGCGCCTCACACATGCAGGGCGAGCACTCTACCGCTGAGCCACAACCCCAGGCCCAAGACGCTATTGATATTTTAACAATCAATATGGCCATATGAAGTATCAGCCCAGAAGCTAAACTACATAGGGTGCATAGGGTGCTATGGTTTGTTTCTTCTTTTCACAAAACTTTGTTTTTTCTGTGGTTAAAAATTTTTAAAGAGTCCATTGTTCTAATTTAACCAGGAGTTTCAACACTAAAGACTTCCTCTCAATATGTTCACAGCACATCTGCTAACCTGTCTCCTCCCTTCTGGAAACATTCTACCCAAAAACTGCATTTCATGTTCTACCCTGAACTGGCTTCTTACTCAGCCTACCACCTGTCAATCTAGGAATACTTTTCACCTCTATCCTAAGATGCACCCCCACTTTTCTAGGTCCTAAGTATTCCTCTTTCTTGGTTTACACTCTTGTTTTGATGGAAGCCATTCTTCAGTAACTTTGAGGGTGCCAGAGAGAGAAACTTTTTAAGATCTTGCATGTCAAATACATGAAAGCATTCTAACCTCATACTTGATTCTGGTTTGACCAATTATAGAATTCTAGGTTGCTAATAATTTTCATGGTTTTGAAGATATTAGGGACCCCTTGATTCTAATATATCTACTGAAAAATCTAGTCTTTCACATCCCCAAGTCTCTTGCTTTGTCTCTGAAAACCTGTTAGATCTCTTTTTCCCCAGCTTTCTGAAAGTTCACTAGAAAAGGCCTGGTATAGATCTATTTTCATCCACTATGGCAAGCCCTAGTTAATCCCCACTTCACCCTTGGAAATTTTATACTTTAGTTCTACAATAGTTCTTTGATGGTTTCTTCCCGTTTCCTTCTGTTTTATCTTCCTGCAACATCTATTGTTTATATATTGGACATTTCTTACTCTTTCTCTTCTATTTTTGTATCTCTTTGTTTTTAGGTTCTACATTATGATTTAATTTTCAAACATTTCTACTGCAGTTTTCACTTCTGTGGGCATAGTTCAGATCTGCAAAAACTGTCACTTGAAAGTTGCTTCTTTTAGTTATCTATTTCCTATTTCGAGAATAAAACAGCTTCTCGCATTTCTGAAAATATTGTCATTTTTAAGATATTTTTTCCCATTCCCTGTATTATGTCTTTTCTGATTATCTTTACTTTTCTTTTCATCTTCCTCCCACCTACCTTACTCCATTTATTTTGATTTCTGACTTTCATGTTAGAGGTTTTCCTCAAATGTCTGTTGATCTTTGGTTATCTGTCTCTATTTAAAAGTGAAGAATTATATTACATGGCTGATTAGAGCCTCAATGGGTAGGATGAGTGCTGTTGAGGGCTTTTCTCTAAGGTGAACAAACAAGAATCTGAACACATAACCACTGGTAAGTAAGTCTTTCCTCCTGGATGTTTCCTAGAGATAAATCTTACAATATTTTCATCACCCTCATTGAAAATAAGATAAAACCCTGGTTCCAGCATTCTCAGAGTTGAATAGGGAAAGGGTTTAGAGAGGGCAGTTTGCTGCTCAATATAAAAACTTTATGTGTCCATGCATCTGTTTTAGAATGGTTGATCACCCCCACTTGAGCTATGTCCGGTTCAAGAGGTAAAAATCCCCAACCTTGTTGCGGGGGGTACTTGGGTGAGGAATAAGTGGCTGCATGCAGCACAAAATACAGAAAGAGATCTAGGGTCCACACTGCTCCTAATATAGACTTTCAATCAATCTGCTTCCAGTCCTTCTCACCTCCTAACTTCAGAGGTTCCGGGTACTTCTGGTTCCTGAGCCTTTCTGGAACTCCTGGGCACTAATCAATTTGCTTGTTGCCTTTTCCCACTTTAGGCACTGAGCTTTCCACTTTCCCTAAAATGTTGAATCAGTTACCATTTATCTATTTTTTAACTTTGAAAATTTTATTGACATCCCTTTGTCTCCTCTTTCATTATCTTTGTCATTGTTTTTTTTTAAATATTTCTTCAGTTATACACGGACACAATATCCTTATTTTGTTTATTTATTTTTATGTGGTGCTGAGGATCAAACCCAGCACCTCACATGTGCAAGACACACGCTCTACCACTGAGCCACAACCCCAGCCCTGTCCTTGTGAGTTTTTTGCTCCTTTTTTAAAAAATCCCTTTTTGTTGCTTTAGTGAGTATTCAGGATGTATTAGGTGGAAACATATCTCCTCAATCCACCACTTTTAGTTGAAACTTTCTAAATAATGTACTCGTAAGACAGAAGGCTCTGCCAAACAACAGTGTTAAATTTTAACAGTATTGAAATTTTTTTTTAATGTTAATGCAGGTTTTTAATTTTTGTGGTACTGGGGATAAAACCCAGGGGCACTCTATGGGCTGAGCTATATAGCCCCAGTACTTTTTAATTATTCTTTTTTCATTTATTTTTGAGACAGACCCTACCAAGCTATCCAAGCTGCCCTTGACCTTGCTGTCCTCCTCCTGCCTCAGCCCCTAAGGTGATGGGATTAAAGGTGTGCACCACCATAAATGGTCAGTACTGAGTATTTAATGCTGTGGCATTCCCTCACAAAGTACATGACTTAAATAAGTCAACTACCAACTGTTTTTATTAATAAGTTTTATCATTTAATATTTTAAATGGCCCCAATCATAGTACATGCTCTGAAATTTACAAGATGGCCCAACCAATCTAGTGGGTAAAGTATAAAACACCAATGACAAATTATTGTAGAATGTTACCTTTCATCCAGATAAGGCAGAGGGAAAGAAGAACAGAAAAGGCTTCATGGAGAAGGTACCTGGGAATTGGGTGACAACTAAATAGTTATAATCACCCTCAACTTTCCCACAACTACATTAAAGATTTTTCCCCATCTCCCACATCTATTGTGTCCTGTGTGCTAGCCAACTTTTTTTGAAAGAGATGCTGCAAATTGATTACAGATAATGGATGAGAAAAAAGCGGTCACTTTCTTATCAGCAATGGCCTAACTTTATCAAGGCACTGGATATTTCATCACTGAACCACATCACCAGCCCTTTTTCATTTTGAGAGAGGGCCTTGCTGAGCTGCTTAGGGCCTCACTAAATTGCTGAGGCTGGCTTGGAACTTGTGATCCTCCTGCCTCAACACTCTGAGCCACTGGGATTTCAGGCGTGTGCCACCACACCCAGATAGATGGGTTTCCCCTAAGCATGCCTAGGAGATACACAACCATTCTCTATACTCCCTTTTCCCTCAGTTAAAAAAAGCAAAAAACTTTTTATAAACTTCTTTAGCAGAGCCACTGTATACTTCCCATTTTGATAAATGCACAAGGGAGTTCTGTGTTCAATAACAGATAAATCAACACATTAGTTATGCTTTCAGGTGATGTCAATCCACAAGCCTAACACAACTAACGTCTCCCTTACCTTTTAGGCAGTTCCCTCTTTTGAAAGTCAAATGTATAAAGGTGATAATTTACCCTATTAGAAAGAAGTTTCCATTTCTAGAAAATTAAAACATTTTTTAAACCATCAATTAAATGTTAAATAAGTTCACAGGCACCTGGCTAAAGAAGCAGGGTTAGATAAATTGAGGAGTAGCCCTCTACCCCTCACCTGACCCTCTTCCTGAGACCCTCAATCTTTAAACATAAGGGTGTTTGCATCACAGAGGTGAGGGAAGGGATCTGTCTTGGTCTGAACATGTTCTCACATGCACACCTGACTGTCAGTGAACTTCCCCTTTCAGATAACTGGCTGCTCCCACAATCTAGAGCCACCTGCTGCTGAAGGAATGGGGGAAAGTAAGGAGAGTAGTAAATGGAAAGCTCAGGCACCAGTGTTAAGAATCCCAGTGGGGCTCAAAATCATGAATCACAGGAGATTCTGACTACTGCATATAAAAAGCAGTTCAGAAGTGCTCACATACATAATATAAAGTGAGAGTCCTGCAAGAGATGGATATTTGGGAATAATATTTTTCTGTATTTACACAAAGATCAGCAGTACCAGACCAGCATGGATCACAATGTATCACTCTCTCTGTGTCCTAATAAGCCCCCAAAGTAAAGGCAGAGCTTCCAAGATGCCACAATTATAATAGGCCATACCTAATCTCAAATTTGGTTTTCTCAGGGCTCTTCACATTAGAAAATACCTAAAACTAATGTGAATTCTCTGATATTACTTAGACTAGGGACCTGAGCTTTAGTATTACTAACTTCTGATCTAGATAATTCTTTATTATAAAAGACTGTACTGTGTATTGTAGGGTGTTTAGCAACATCTCTGGCCTCTACCCACTAATTAATTAATTAATTTGGCCTCTACCCACACATCCCAGCTCTTACAACTAAGAATGTCTTCAAATATTGACAAATACCCCGAGGAGGGCAAAAATCACTCCTGATTAAGAAAGACTGACTTAGACCAACATTCCTAAGTTTTAATGTACATGTGAATCACTTGGGAATTTTATTAAAATACAGATTCTGATTCAGTAGGTCTATGCAGGGGCCTGAGATTCTGCATTTCTAACAAGCACCCTAGGGGTACTGATGTTGCTGGTCCTAGATTGCACTTTGAATAGTAAAAAACTAAAACAGGGTTTCTTAACTCCTAGCTGCATAATGCAATAATATGAGAAGCTTTTTAAAAATTCCACTGCCTAGGTCATACCCCACACCAACTGAGGTATAACCTCTGGGGATGGGACTTGCAAATCAGAATTCTTTTTTAAAGATGCCAGATGATGCCAATATACAGCCAAGGTTGAGAATATCTGACCTACAGGGAGCAGCCTGTATCCTAGTCATCCCTACAACTGGACATGAGAATAAACATATATTTAAGAATAAAAATATAGAGACTGGGGTTGAAGCTCAGTGGTACAGCACTTGTCTAGCACGTGAAAAGCACTGGTTTCAATCCTCAGCACCACAGGGGGAAAAAAACAAATAAATAAAGGTTTTTTGTGTCCATCTACAACTTAAAAATCTTTTTTAAAAAAGAATAAAAATATAAAAGAAGAAAAACTATTACTTGCAGGCTCAATATCAGTCGTATTTAACTTTCAGAATAATTGAGATTTTTTTTTTTTTTTTACATTTATTTTTCAATTGTAGTTGGACACAACACCTTTTATTTATTTATTTATTTATTTTTATGTGGTACTGAGGATTGAACTCAGGACCTCGAATGTGCTGAGCAAGTGCTCTACCACTGAACCACAACACCAACTCAAAAAGATCTTTGGAGAGATATACCAACAGAAAATAATCTTTAATATGCTTCATTATCTTTTCTAAACCGAAGTAAGGAAAGCAATTAATTCATGTTTTACTTTTAAGTTTGGAATATAGAGATTTTATGATAAAGGATACCATGTAAATTTTTTTTTTCTTTTTTTGGCAGTACTAGAGATTGAACCCAGGGGCACTCTAAACTGAGCTACATCCCCAGCCATTCTTACTTTTTATTTTGAGAAAGAGTCTTGATAAGTTATTCAGGCTGGCCTCAAATTTTTGATCCTCTAGAGCATTAATCTCCAGGATATATAAAAACCTCAAAAAACTCAACATCACCAAAATAAATAATCCAATCAATAAATGGGCAAAGGAACTGAACACACACTTCACAGAATATAATCAATCAACAAATATATGAAAAAATGTTCAACATCTCTAGCAATTAGAGAAATGTGAATCAAAACTACATTGAGATCCCATCTCACTCCAGTCAGAATGGAAAGCATCAAAAATATAAGCAACAATAAATATTGGCAAGGATGTGAGCAAAAAAGCATACTCATACCTTGCTGATAGGACTGCAAATTGGTGCAACCACTGTGGAAAGCAGTATGCAGATTCCTCAGAAAACTTTGAATGACACCACCATTTGACCCAGCTATCCCATTCCTTGTTTTATACCCAAAGGACTTAAAATCAGCATACTACAGTGTCACAGACATATCAATATTTATAGCAACTTAATTCACAATAGCTAAACTGTGGAACCAACCTAGATGCCCTTCAACAAATGAATAAAGAAACTGTGGTATATACACACAATGAAATATTACTCAGCCTTAAAGAAGAATGAAAGTATGATATTTGCTAGTAAATGGATGGAACTGGAGAATATTATGCTGAGCAAAATAAGTCAATCCCAAAGAAGCAAAGGCCAAATATTTTCTCTTATATACGAATGCTAATTCACAATAAGGTGGAGGATAAAGGTATTTTAGACTAGACAGAGGGGACTGAAGGGAGGAGAGGAGAGGCTTGGGGGTAGGAATGATAGAATGAATCAGACATTATTACCCCATGTGCATATATGATTACATGACCTGTATAACTCTGCATCATGTGCAACCAGACGAATAAGAATTATATTCCATTTATGTATGATGTGTCAAAATGCATTCTACTGTCATGTATAACTAATTAGAACAAATTTAAAAAAAAACTGTGATCCTCCCTCGTCAGCCTCCTGAGCAGCTGAGATTACACACATGCACCATTGTCCTAGCTGAGTATGTTACTTTCAAGTTTCTGATTTTTAAAATCAGTGGATCTCATAAAATTTTTCCTAGATAAAATGACACAATATCTGGGATTTTCTCTGAAATATTCCAGCTAGAAAAGGTGAAGGGAGAAGTGGTTGGGATATAGTTAAAACTGGCAAAACATTAACAACTGTGGAAAGTGGGTGATGAGTGCATTGAAACTCATTGTTAACACAAGTTTCTTTACTCTTGTAGGTGTTCAAAACTTCTAAAATTTTAAAAGAAAATTTTTGTATTGGAAACACAGTCTTCTATTTAAGATCATCCCAAAGAGAAAGGCATAATTTTTTTTTCAAATTTTCTTTGTTACAAGAATAAAGACATCATATCTTCCAGCAATTTCCAATTCTTGCCATTCTTCTAAAGGCATTCCCCATGAAACAGTAAATACTTAGATTTTCCATTCATATCTCAGAGTCTTTGTTCATTAGATCATTCATTTAATTATACTTAAAGCATAATTCTTTTTAATCACTAAAAAGAATTATGCTTTAAGTAAAGCTTTATTCAATTTTTTTAAATCTAATTAAAATTTCTACCTTCCAAGTTGGAGTACAGAAAAAACAAACACAAATCATAAGTGACAAAAGACATAGTATGAAACACAAGCAAAGCTAGGTATGATCCTCGCCTATCACATTAGATTGCACTCAAAGACAACTGTGAATGCCTGTCTCTAGGGGAAAAATCCAGGAAAAATCCAGACATTGAGCATCTAAAACATTTTTAAATGATGCAACATCAGAAATCTTGATAATTTCATGGTATTTATGTTTCTACCAGGTTGTTTTTTAGTTAAGAAGAAAACTGTGCTGTATTTAACTCACTTTTTACAGCAGAACCACATTTCTATGTTAAGAACTTTAAAGTAGTGAAAATAAGAACTGTCAATTCTCTGTGGATTAGTTTGCTCTGTTCCTTAATTATTTATTCCCTATCAGTATCTTTAATCAATGTCTTAAGTAAAGAGTATTCATGTAGACAAAAAAAAATTGCATTGAAACCATACATAAGTACAATATTTACATTGATGACAAAATTACAGGTCTGGAAATGCTATCTTATTTTAATATACTAATAAGATAAACAATGAAACAAAAGATATTATTCTTAAATTCATGCTGTATTTCTTACCAATGAAATTAAATCCTCCATTGTTTGCCTGTTGTTTCTGTGATGTACAGAAAGTTCAGTTACGCAATCATCATCAAGGTGAATAAACTACAAAAAAGAATTTTGTAAATTTGATTAACAAGAAATTACAAATTATTTGTTTTCCAACTTAAAAATCAGCATAATTGTTTTATAAGACCAAACACCAACATGCTAAAAACAATATGAATCTGTCAAACTTTGGGGTCAACATCACTGCCCAGCATTCATATTCCTTAAGAAAATCAACACTGCTGAGGCAGTGAGGGAGGGGGAAAGTGCTGGGGAGCGATACTGGCTAAATTATACTGTTACACTGTGTACATATATGAATATGAAACAACAAATCCCATCATTATGACTACAATGAACCAATTTAAAAAAATGTAGAAAAGAAAGAAAATCAACATTCCTTAAGTCTGGTTTTTTGGTTTGATTTTGGTTTTGGTTTGGTTTTGCAGTGTTGAGGACTAAACCCAGGAACTCATTCAAGCTAGGAAAGCGTTCTACCTCTGAGCTACATTCCCAGCCCAACATTCCTCATAATTTTTTAAGATATAATCAATTAACAATAAGCATTTCAAGATGATAGGTTTCTTTCCCAGTTCTTCTTATCCCACTTGTCAATTGAACAATTGTTAAAATGTCTTTGTGCAGCAAAGAGACTTGTACCCCTTCCCAACTGTAAAAGCTACACTAACATTTTTATCAAAGAGCAGCCATCAAGTCAGTGGTACAACAGTGTGTTTAAAAAGTGGCTCAGACCTCTAGCATATTGTACCTCAGGTTATGTTTCAATCAACACAATCCAAGGAGTCCCCTTGATGATGCCATAGATGCTACACAGTAACCACTGTGCTGAATATACAGAAAACCATAATTTTTAAAGAAATGAATCAGAGTTTCTACATAAATTTCATTTTACTTAGGGATGGAAATTGTCAAAGTATTAAGATCCCTGCATCATGGGACTGCACCAAAAATAGAGCCAAAAATGAACTGAATCAGATCACTGAGAACAAAAACGCAGGACCTAGAAAGGAATTCAAATGATCACATTTGAAGAGAAGCCTAAGGAAAGTAATTTTAAAGTTCACCTTCCCAAAGTAAGACATTCTCTTCATGTTAGCCCCAGGAAGCAATGTTTTACTTCCTGCTTCAAGTCCTCTTATGCAAGAAACTCAGAATCATTCAGATGGTTAGCTTTTCCCTGTTGCCTGAGGTCTGTCTCCCTTTGACTACCCACTATGAGTTGGTATAGCCTGACAGCTAACAGATTTTCTTTTGCTGTTGTTGGGTTTTTAATTTGGTACCAGGGATTGAATTCAGGGGCACTGTACCATTAAGCCACATCCCAGCCCTTTTTTATATTTTATTTAGAGACAGGGTCTTGCTCAGTTGCTTAGTGTCTAACTAAATTGCTGAGGCTAGCTTTGAACTAGCGATACTCCTGCCTCAGCCTCCCAAACCACTGCGATTACAGGAGTGCACCACGGCAACCAGCCCAGATTTTGTGATTTAACAAACTTTGATTTTAATTGTGATATCACTTTATAATTATGTGACCATGATTATACCTCTAAGTCTCAGTTTCATCATCTGTAAAAGGAAGATGGTACAGTCTTTGCAATATATGTAACATATGGGGAGTACCCAGTACAACATTTAAGCACACTAGGCCCTTACAAAATGGTTAACTGTTTTTACTGATAGTTTATTTCGTCTTTGTTAGAAGACCCTTTCATAAATTTGAATATTGCTATTATAGGCAAACTTTCCTCTCCAAGTCTTTGTGTGTGTGTGTGTGTGTGTGTGTGTGTGTGTGTATGTGTTGCTGGGATTGAACCCAGGGCCTTGTGCATGAGAAGCAAGGACTCTACCAACTGAGCTATATCCCCAGTCATGCAAGTTTTTTATTTTCCAGTTTCTTCAACCACTGTTTAAATGATTAACTTCTCTTATCATTTTTTTAATTATTTATTTATTCTTATGTGGTGCTGAGGATCAAACCCAGGTCCTCGCACATGCTAGCCCAGCGCTCTACTGCTGAGCCACAACCCAGCCCCAACTTCACTTATCATTCTGCCACTTTTTTTTAATATTTATTTTTTTAGTTTTAGGTGGACACAATATCTTTATTTTATTTTTATGTGGTGCTGAAAATTGAACCCAGTGCCTCACGCATGCTAGGTGAGCGTACTACCACTTGAGCCACATTCCCAGCCCGCTGCCACTTTTTTTTAGACCACAAATGCCAGGTTGTCATCAATCTTCAAAATGGGTATTCAGTGGGCAGGAGTTGTGGCTCAGTAGTAGAGCGGCTTTCCTCACGTGTGTGAGGCACTGGGTTCGATTCTCAGCACCTCATATAGATAAATGAATAAAATAAAGGTCCATCAACAACTAAAAATTATTAAAACAAAACAATGAGGTATTCAAAACCAAACAAAAAAGAGGTTTGGTCAGCACAAAGCAGAACAATAGCATGACTTTCCCTTTTTAAGGACATACTAGTAACAATGGGTTCAAGAGAAAAATCATCATGCCATCATAAAAAGAGAAAAACAATAAAGACAATGACTTTGCTGTGGTCTGAATGTTTGTGTCCCCCTAAAATTTATATGTTGAAACCAATGTGACAATATTAGGAAATGGGGCTTATAAAAGAGGCCTGAGAGAGATCCCTCACTCCACCTTGGAGGAATACAGTGCAAGGGAACCAACTATAAATAAGAATGCAGACCATTACCAGACACTAAATGAGCTAGTACCTTGATCTTGAAATGCGAAGATTCCAGAAATGTGAGAAATAAATTTCATCCCTAATGCATGGTATTTTGTTACAGCAACTTGAATAGACTAAGACAAACTAGCACTGTTGACTGGTTTAAGCACAACCTCATGTGTAACAGTCAAAATGAAGACTACAAAGGTTTAAAATAGTGGTACTATACAAGTTCAAAATGCTAAGAATAAGTTTTCATTGTGTTGCTTTGGGCAGCTCCCAGAACTGTAGATTTTCCCTTTTGAATGATCTCAACCTCAGAAGCCCAAACAGTTTAACACCCAGTTTAGTATCTTCTTATCCCTGTCATCATTGTTGAAGTAAGTCTTTAGGGATTCTCTCCATGATCTTAAGTTACTCCCTTAAAAAAAAATCCTCTCCTCTCCACAGCCTCCTACTCTATACTTTTACTACAAGGTTTGTATAGCAAGGGTAAGAAGAAGGTGCTATCTTTTCTGCTGGGCTCCTGAACTGGAAAAATAAAAGGGGTGGTAGAAAAGACAAAGGGTCCGAAAACCATGGCTTATCAAGATGGGCTTTCCAAGGGGGCTCTATACTTTGTTTTATGTGCTCTGAATTCTCAGCCACATATATTCGAATTAGGTTAAAAACAAAAATGCATATAAAAATCTAATCAATTATTTTGGATTATCTGTGCCTACTACATTTCCTGTTCACTAGTGAAGAAAATGGAACTGAATATAACTTCTATTTGATACAATACTTGGGTACTAGATCTGTGCATAGAAATAGAAAGAGGAAATCATGTACAGAGTTATTACAGCATGTATACCTTAAATATCCAAGTAAATATGAATTACTTTTTATAACTTATTCTTGATAAAACAACACTGAAAGAAAAAAAAAATTTCAAAAAGCAACAACAATCCCATATAGCTCTTCTGTATATAAGTCATTTGATCCTGCAACAGCTCTGGAAAGCAGACAAAATAGAGAAGTGGTACTACATGTAAAAGTACTCTATAAGTGGCAAAACAGGACCCAAACATTCATAGGAGATTGACATCAAAATACCAACATTAGAGGTGATAAAATGAAGACTACTGATATCACCCAAGACCACATTTTTTCATTTCTAGCCCAAGGCTTTTTCTATCATGCCACAATGCCACCTCTCTATGACTCTGCTCTAGTAAAGACCAGGTGTGCATGTCTTGTCACAAAGAATGCAGGTGCAGAGGATACAGGCCCCAAACTTAAACCAGTTGACCTATCAGATTGATTCCGTGGCACTGCCCTTCTGTCTGGATTCAAATCTTAGTTCTGTTCTTATTAGTTGTCTGAGTGTAGGCAAGTTACTTAATGATTCTGTGTCTCAGTTGCTCCATTTGAAAAATAGAGGTAAAAATAATACTTACTTCAGAAGGCTAGTGTTAATGTGAGGATTAAATGAGTTACAAAAAAAATTTTTTTAAAAAGTCTCTAGCACAATGCCTGACTCTTAAAGATATTATTCTAAGAATTGTATCTATATTATAGGGTTGTATAATTATTCTACTAATTATAGTGGCCCTTATTATAATAGAAAACTATTATAAATACTTAACAAATATTGGCAATTATTAAATTAGATGTAAGGAAAACCATGTACTCTGACAACACCCAAAACTTTATATATTTTACTTTTTAAAAATTCTTTCCCAGTATTGAGGATTGAACCCAAGGGTGTTCTACCACTGAGCTACATCCCCAGCCCTGGTTATTTTTTATTTTGAGACAAGATCTCACTAAGTTTCTGATGCTGGCCTCTAACTTGTGATCCTCTGGCCTCAGCCTCCCAAAGAGCTTGAATTATAGGTGTGCGCCACCATGCCAAGCTATGTATTTTATTTTATACCAAATAAAAAACTTTTGGGTTTTTGAAAGAGACTTTCTTCATTTTGGTATCTTTTCTGTGTATCCTATTCAGTCAGGATCATGGCTGAGAAGATATGCAAAGCCCTCCACACATGGAGAAACAATGACCCCCAATGGTTGAACACAGGCATTTGTACCGCCCACTCTCTACCTTACAAGGAGCACATCAGTTTCGCTGGCTCTTTTCCTGCATAGTCCTTAGGCTCTTAGTGTTGATAATTACTAGGATTAAGTTGTGTTTGCTTGATTGCTATTAAAGATATCATGGAGGGCCAGGAAGAATATGAAGAAAAGAAATTCTAGGAGTTGAGAGCCAAAAGAGAATCAAGAAGGATTTTAGTGCAGATTGCATGGTGATAATTGTGGGGAAAAGACTGAGAAGGAGCTTGAACCAAGCAAAGTCTATTTTTTCCAAGACCAGTTGGCTACTGGGATTGATGTAATTATTCTAGAAAGCAAACATGTCTGAAACCACTTTTAAACAATTCTGTTGATCTATGTGCATGTCCTGCTCCACTACAGAACTTTTGGTGGAACATCAGAATATCCCCAACTATCTGAAAAGACTTCCAAAATACTTATCCCTTTTCCTATAAACAATTCTGTTGATCTATGTGCATGTCCTGCTCCACTACAGAACTTTTGGTGGAACATCAGAATATCCCCAACTATCTAAAAAGACTTCCAAAATACTTATCCCTTTTCCTATAATATATGTATCCGAGGCTGTATTTTCTTCATTTGTTTCAATCAAAAAACATATCATGGGCTGGAGTTGTTGCGCAGTGGTAGAGCACTTACCTAGCACATGTGAGGCACTGGGTTGGATCCTCGGTACCACATAAAAAGAAAGATATTGTGTCCATCTACAACTAAAAATAATTTTTAAAATCTAGTAGTTTAAAATAATATCAATTTACAATTCTTGGGACTAGCAATTTGGGATGGGTTTAACTGGGCAGTTCTCACGCTGGTTTTGTGTGGCTTCGCTCATGAGGCTTCAGTCATCTGGTAATTTTAGCAAGGGTGATTGGTCTAAGCCTCATTCAAAAGACCAGCTATTTGCTGGGCCACATGAGAGGCAAGCTCTCTACCACTGAGTTCAACTCCAGCCCAAGCTACTAGATTTTAAAGTGTTTTTTTGTTTTTTAATGTAGCAATAGTTAACAAATAAAACAAAGTATCCACATTCTTTCATACCAAGATTAAGATGCCATTTGTTTAAAAATAGATTTTATAGGAATAATATTTAAATAATTGTTTAAACATGAATAGCACTTTATGCTTTTTGAATTCTCCTGCTTATATATTAGACTGTTTTTCAAAGTGTGATCTGTAGACCCTAAGGGTCTCCAAAGTCAAAACTATTTTTATAATAATACTATTTTTTCATTTTTCAAAGTCCTGACATTTGCACTGATGGTACAACAGCAAAGCAATAATGAATAACAATGCTGGTGCCTTAGTAAAAATCAGTGTGGTGGCACCAAACTGTACTAAGATATTGTATTTTTTGTTGTGTACTCACAGTTCAGGAAAAAAAAAAAAAAAAGCCAGAATCTCTTTTTTCTTTTTTTTAATGGCTTTCAACTTTTTGTTGTTGTTGTTGTTCTTTTTGGCTATATATGACAATAGAATATATTTTGATACAATTTACAAGCAAGGAATATATCTTATTCTGGTTAGGATCCCATTCTTACGGATGTACATGAAGGTGGGATTCCCTGTGTTGTTTTCATATATGTACATGGGGAAATTATGTCAGATTCATTCCACTGTCTTTCCTTTTCCTACCTCCCTGCCCTTCCCTCCATTCACCATTGTATAAGCTACTGAACTCCTATTCCACTTACTACCACCCCCTTAATTGTGGGTTAGCTTCCATGTATCACAGAAAATATTTAACATTTAGCTTTTGGGGACTGGCTTATTTTACTTAGCATGATTGTCTCCAGATCCATCCATTTGCTGGCATATAAAAAGGTACACTTATACATTGCTGGTAGGACTGCAAATTGGTGCAACCACTCTGGAACACAGTATGGAGATTCCTCAGAAAATTTGGAATGAAATCACCATTTGACCCATATATCCCATGCCTCGGTATATTCCCAAAGGATTTAAAACCAGCATACTACAGTAACAGCCAGTTTCAATTAAATACTTGACAGGGACTGGAATTGTAACTCAGTGGTAGAGCATTTACCTAGTATGTGTGAGGCCCAAGGTTCAATCACCACCACCCCCAAAAAAGTAAACACAATTAAGTCCTATTAAGTTTCAACCTCAAGTACACGTTTTTATTATTGTGTGTGATAAAACACAAAGTATGCATGATGTGATTCTGAACACAAAAGTGTGATGGCTGTCTGGAAAAAGCACCTGTGTGGCTGTTACTAGCTCAATTAGTCTTTTTTTTTTTTTTTTCATAGAACACTATTTTTATTTGAAAAACTATTGTTATTAATTTATACTTGGATACTTAGCAGACATTTTATCAAATTTAAAATAAATTTGATACTACAAGGAAATTAACTGACAGTATTTATTGCCAATGATATAATTTGGATTTTTTTTTTAATTACAATTTTGGAAAACTTGTATCTGCCACCATGAACTTGACAGCTTTCCAATACTTAAAGATTTTTCTGATGAGATTAATAGCGATTTTTTAAGGAATGTGATTTTTTTTTTGAAGTGTTGGAATGTGATTTTTTAAAAATACTGTACAGTGAAATGTATCAACATCGGGAAGATCTGCCCAGCTCAGTGAACAAGAATTTCCCAAATGACCAATATATGGGGAAGAGTCAAAGGACCAATGAGTGGATTTTGTGGGATAGAGTATAAAGAATTCATTAATAATATTTCAGATTGCACATGTAACTAATCTTTAAAAATCCAAGGTGGGCACAGTGGTATACACCTGTAACCCCAGCAGCTTGAGAGGCCAAGACAGGAAGATCATGAGTTCAAAGCCAGCCCCAGCAACTTAGCAAGGCACAAAGCAACTCAGCAATATCCTGTCTCTAAATAAAATACAAAAAAAGGCTGGGGATGTGACTCGGTGGTTGAGTGTCCCTGGGTTCAACTCCAGGGAGGGAGGGAGGGAGGGGAGGGAGGGGAGGGGAGGGGAGGGAGGGGGGGAGGAAGGAAGGGGGGGGAGGGAGGGGGGGAGGGAGGAAGGAGGGGGGGAGGAAGGGAGGGAGGGAGGGAGGAAGGAAGGAAGGAAGGAAGGAAGGAAGGAAGGAACCACCACTTGTCAAGTTTTAATGGAATATCAAGAATATCTGAAAGGGCTATTAAAATATTTCTTCTTTTCCTACTATGTCTGCATGAGGCTACATTTTCTTCATGTATTCTTTCATCAAAATAACATATTCAGACTGAATACAGAAAGAGTCAATTATACAGGTGTCTTCTATTAAACCAGACTTTGTTGTTGGTGATACAAGGAATTAAACCCACTGAGCCACATCCCCACCCATTTCTGTTGTTGTTGTTTGTTTGTTTCCTTTGAAATAGGGTCTCATTAAGTTATCAAGGCTGGCTTTGGTTTTGAACTTGCAGTCCTCCTACCTTGGCCTCTGAAACTGCTGGGATTACAGGTGCACATCACTGCACCTTGCTTAAACCAAACTTTTTTAAAAACTGCAAAGATGTAAAACATGCCACTCTTGCTAAAAAAAAAAAAAAAGAATTTTTTTAGGGGCCAGGGAGCACTGGGGATTTAACCCAGGGGTGCTTTACTAATGAGCTACATACATACCGAGCCCTTTTTAATTTGAGAAAGGGTCTTATTAAGTTGCTAAGGGCCACACTAAATTGCTGAGACTGGTCTTAACTTGCAATCTTCTTTTCTTTATAAAAATATTTGTGACATGGCCAGATTCAGTGGCACATACTTATAATCCCAGTGACTCAGAACACTGAGGCATGAGCATCACAAGTATGAGATTCACCTCAGCAACTTAGCAAGACCCTAAATGACTTAATGAGATCCTGTCTGAAAAAAAAAAAAAAAATGTGGCTCAGTGGAGAGGAACCACTGGATTCAATCTCCAGTACACAAAAAAACCTACATTATTATATGTATATGATAGGTTTATTACTGTTACTTTTAAATGAATAAATAAATATTAAGATGTAAAAGAGTCCCCAACAAAAAAGTTTGAAAACCATTGTAACCTCATAACTACTTGGGGAAGTAGAACTGATTTAACCTACTTTCTACAGATGAATAAATAGGTTTAGCAAAATTAAGTAACTTGCCCAGTACTCCCAGAGCATTAATCCTGACTACACATGAGAAACACTGGGAAGCTTTTAAAAATACTCATTAAGTGTTCTTGGGTGCAGAGTAGGTATTGTTTTATTTTAAGGTCCCAAGTGATTCTCATATGTGGCCCAGGTTAAGGAACTATTCAATGTACTAGAGATTATCAAGCAAACATATTATCAGGTATAAGTTTCCTAAATAACAATATCATGAGTAAACCTACAAAATGCATTTGCATTTGTATTTAGATTACATCACTGTAGATCCTGAATTCACACAAAGATCAAATATTTTTTTAAAATTCCATTGGATTTCATTTTACTTACAGGATTCTTGCTTTGCCACTCAACAGGACAGTTGTAATCTTGCATGATCCAGGGATGGTTTAACAGATTTTTCATAGAAATCCGTTTCTTTGGGTCCACCTAGTGGTCATTAAGAAGCAGCTATAGATTAATATTTCAAATAGAGAACATAGAACACCTTTCCTCTTGAGAACTCAAAATGTACCAGAACAGATGTAAACTTTATTATCACAAAAATGCTGTCAAAGACCTTAAAATGGCCTTGGAATAAATTCTTTTAAAAAGGCAATAGGGGCAAGAAAACTATAGCAACCAACACAGGCTTAGAAGAAAAATGTTTAACAAACATGAACTTCATTGGTATGGACATTATTCATGAAGTTCAGTCAATCTATTGTATGATGTAATAGTCTTTTGCTGGAAAACCTATTCACGGAAAATATTCACCAATTTAATATTCAAGCAGTCACAATGCAGGGCATTCATATTGAATAAGCAATCTCTACCTCCGATGAGCTTACATTCACATAGAACAAGTTGAAAAGCACACCTTTCTTTCCCATTTGTAATTTTCAAATGTGAGGAGAGAAAAATTAATCAACAAAGATTAAGTTTTTGGAGTCCAGAAGAAAGGATGAGGCGTTTTCAATCTCATTATGGAGATTTGGTGGTCTGGCCCTACTTAATCAAGGTGGGTGAGCCTGAGGTAAATTTTGAATAAAAGAGGTGGAAATGGCTTAATAGATGGAAAAAGTAGAAGATATTCCTGAATACATAATGAATAAAATATTGCACTAGTAAGATACTCATGTTTTCAAATGGTTTCATAGCAATCTCATTTTATCCTTCTAATACTGCATAGCAGTGAGGCAGGCTCAAAACTCCTATTTTACAGATCAACACCAGTTTAGGTTTTGATGAGTAGGGTGGATACCTAGACTTCAGTACTCCTATTTTTCACTCTTGGAGATTCATTCTACTAAATCAGTGGTTCTCAAAGTATGGTCCCAAGACCACCAGCACCAGCATCATCTGAGAGTTTGTTTGAAATGCAAATTCTCAGCCTGGCCCTAGATCTGTTGAATCAGACACTCTAAGAATAGGGCCAAGTAAGCTATGTATTAAAAGCCCATTGAAGCCAGGCACAGAGGCGCACACCTGTAATCCCAGTGCCTCAGGAGGTTGAGGCAGGAGGATCAAAAGTTCAAAGCCAGCCTCAGCAGGCACTGAACAACTCAGTGAGTCCCTGTCTCTAAATAAAATACAAAATAGGTCTGGGGATGTGGCTCAGTGGCCGAGTACCCCTGAGTTCAGTCCCCAATACCCAAATAAATAAATAAATAAAAGCCCATCAGGCAATTCTGACACACACTAAAATTTGAGAACCACTGAACTAGATCACAGGACTCCCTCAATTATATACCATCTTGTTCCAGCATTCGCTCAGTGTGTTCTGTATATCTAAAATACAAGGGTGGGAACAAGACAATGGAAGCAAGTGAAACAAGAGCTGATTAAAAAAAAAAAAAAAAACCACTCAAGAAAAAGTAAGAAAAACCATATCAGATCAAAAAAATGGGGGTGGAGGTGTTACATCATTAAGAAAGGATCCAGCTAGGGGTATAGCTCAATGGTAGAACACTGACTTAGCATGTGAGAGGCGCTGATTCAATCTCCCATTAAAAAAGAACAGAAAGGAAGGAAAGGGGGCAGGACTAGTGGAGGACATTTGCAAAGTTGATTTGATAGATGGAATCCTCTTAAAGCTAATAGATAATGATAAATGTGATAGTAAAATAGATACCTTAAAGTTAAATCAAACAATTATGATAGACTTTTATTATTTTTAACAAAGTTTACCTGCAGCATTTGTTGAAGAAGCAGAATGCTACTGGGAGAGAGCCACTTAGGAACATCATATTTCCCTCTCTACAAAAAGCAAAGAAGACATTTATTTTCAATCAGCCTTGACCCAAATTTCAAAAGTAATGATATACTATAGGTTTAGCTTCAAATTTGAAGACTTTACCCAACTAGGAGATTCAGTAAAATTATTAATAATAAGAAATCCATTTTCTTGCCTTAAAGAAGGAAATCCAGCAAATTAAATATCATCATCACCTCTAAATTATTCAAATGAAAGAAAAGGACTGGAACACAGAGAATGTAACTGTAGAAAATGCAAATGTTATAGGGCTTGAGAATTCATAGTATGAGTACACAGACAACAAGTAAACCATTGTACCCAATTTGATTGCTGAAGCAAACTGCAGTTTATAATCTCAATTATCAGTTGAAAGTAATGAAGCCATAGAAAATAAATCTGAGTGATGGGAATAAGTTCAATAATAGAGTGCTTACCTAACATCTAGGTTCAATCCAGGAAAGAAAGGAAAGGGGAAGAAAAAAGAAAATAGCAAAAAAGCAAAGCAAAGTGTATTTTGTAGCAGGACAGAGACTGTGATTAAAAATAAGTCATATATCTTTCACAAGGAAGAATTTATACTCATTGAGACAAACTGATAAAAGCTACTTTCTAAAGCAAGTACCTTTTCTGGGAAATGAAAAAGACTCAGGAGACAAATATTTACAACCCAGTGTACTCAGAAATTATGATCACAATGTCATCAACTAAAGAGAAGACCAGGGGTTGCTAAACACTCATACATGTTAGAATCCTTCTTTCCCTTTTCAGAGGAAATAACACAATAATTTCTCACAGAAGAGATCAAACTGTTTAGTGATGTACCAGGCGCAGTGGCACATGTCTGTAATCCTAGCCACTCAGGAGGCTGGGCAGGATGATCTCAAGTTTAAGGTCAGCCTTGGCAACTTAGCAAGATCCTGTCTCAAAATAAAAAGGGTTGGGAGTATGGCTTAGTGGTAGAGCAACCCTAGGTTCAATCCCTGGTATGGCACCAAAAGAGAAAAAAAAAAAAAAAAAAGTTTAGTGATGTTAGGATAACAAGATAATTATTTGAGAAAAATTAAGGTTGAACTGTCATTGACAGTACATCATTAATTTCATGCAGATTAAGTGAAAATACAAAACCATTTTAAAAGATCTCATAAATAAGAAAGATGTCACCACCACCACCACCACCAAATATTTTCTTCCCACATTTCTCCTGTCAGTTAATGGAACTGTGCTCTACTAGTTTATCAAGCCAAAAACTTTGGAATCATTGTTACCCTTTCTCTCACACACCACACTCAATATCTACTGGCTCTGTTCAAAATGCATCCAGAATTACTTACCCTCTACCACCAACCTCAGTCAAGTCATCTGGCACACTGCAATAGTCCCAGATTCCACCACTGTTCCCCAAAGTCTAGACTCCACTTACCACCACCAGTGTTCTTTGAACACATTGGGTTAAGTCATGTCACGTCACTACTTAAAACTCTCTAATGGATCCCCAACTTGCTCAGAACAAAATCCAAATTCCTTATACTGACTCCAAAGTCACTCTCCTTGCTACTTTTCAAACCTACCTCCTCATTCTCCCCCTTAATCACCAAACTACAGTCTGAAGAGAAAACAGTCTTGTCTTCTGGCCTTTGTATCCACTGTTCCCTCTGCCTGTAACACTTTGGCTAGGTATTAGCAGAGCCTGTACGTTAATCTTCAGGTCTCCACTTGAATGCCAGTGATGTCAGTGAGATCTCCCCTTGAGCCCCATAGACATCCTCTATCTCCCTTTCACATCTAATGTTCTTTACTGTACTTATTACCACATGTCATATTATATTCTATTTATTTTCTGCCTCACTACATTCAAATATAAGCTCCTTAATCATAGCAATTTTTGTCTACTTTGTCCATTTTGTTCACCTAGAATAGTAGTTGACCCTTGCATGGGCTCAATTTTGTTAAATAAATGGAGGAATGAGGTAAAAAGCATACATTACAAAAGAAAATGGACAAAGAGGGGCTGGGATTGTGGCTCAGCGGTAGAACACTTGCCTCGCACGTGTGAGGAACTGGGTTCGATCCTCAGCACCACATAAAAATAAATAAGCAAAATAAAGGTATTGTGACCATCTACAACTAGAAAAATATTTTTTAAAAAAGAAGAAAATGGACAAAGAATAGTCACAGTTAAAATCCCCCCCAAAAAACTTTTAAATTGTGAATAATCAAAAAATATGTTCAATTAATCTAACAATAAATAACAATTTAAGTAAAAATATGATCTACTTACTGTCTATCAAACTATCAAACGGACAAATTTTATTTCTTTCTTTGACACAGGGTCTTGTTATGTTGCCCAGGCTGGTCTCAAATCCCTGAGCTCAAATGACCCTCCTGTTTCAGCCTCCCAGGTAGCTGAGACTGTAAGCATACACCACTATATCCAGCTTTCAAGCTGACAAACTGTTAAAAAAAAAAAATTGTCCAGCGTTCATAAGAGTTTAGGAACAAGAATGATTATATATCCAACTAGAAAGTATGAACTTTTCTGAAAAGTAATTTGGAAATATGTATTAAAAGCATTAAAAGGGGGGGGGAGCATTTAAAATTACATATCCTTGAGCCAGCAACTTCACTTCTAGCAATTTATCATAAGCAAATAATCTGGCATACAAAAACTTATGAATGGGGCTAGGGTTGTCGCTCAGCAGTACAGCACTCACCTAGTATGTGTGAGGCCCTGGGTTCGATCCTCTACACCACATAAAAATAAATAAAGGTATCGTGTCCAACTACAACTAAAAAATAAATGTTTAAAATAAAAAAATTTTTAAAAACTTATGAATAGAAACATGAATTGTTTATGATGCAATTGAGAACTAAGAACTATATATGGCAAACTCCAAAAGTCTCCAAAACTAATAAAACAAATTCCTAGTCCAGAGAAACAAGGACAAGAGCAAAAAACAAAAACAAAAAAATGTAAACAATATCCACATTATGTTCAACCATAAAAATGGGATCCTAATTAGAATAAATGATAATCCATGGATGTATATGTCCAAGTACACTCTACTATCATGAATATCTAAAAATTAAAAAAAGTAAAGGACACTAAATAGGAGAAGCAACTGATTAACATCAGCATTTGGTTTCTGTGTTCTCATGAACTATCTAGGACATAATTCTTACAAAAATCAGTCCAACTGAGGAAAGAAACAGATGGTATGGGTCATTCAGAGTCCTAAGACCACACAGGAGGTTGGATTTCCATATCAAAGAAGCAATCTGAGTCCCAAAGAAGCACAAGCAACAAACTTACACAGAAAAGATGCCAATGTCAAAGCAACTCTGATGAGAGTAAACAAACTAACCTAAAAAATATATTTTAGAAAGGGAACTGCTTTCGTTTTATAGATGACATTTGAATATTAAAAATTTCATCCTCCCTCTATCTAAAGCACTCAATATGATGCAGAGGGCCCACTCTTACCAGGGAGCCTTAACTCTTGCCAGAGTCAGAAACTAAAGATTTCTGAACTACAGTGAGGAAGTTCCTAATTCTTTTCTTACTATTGCCACTCCTATATGGCCATCTGAACCCCAATGTGAAGGCCCAGTACTATCTGTTCCACACATATCCCTAGAAAAAAGGGATTTTTAGTCGGGCACAGTGGTTCATGTCTGCAATCTCATTAGCTCAGGAGGCTGAGGCATGAGGATCACAAGTTCAAAGCCAGCCTCAGCAACTTAGTGAGGACCTAAGCAATTTAGCAAGACCCTAAGCAACTTAGTGAGACTGTCTCAAAATAAAAAATAAAGTAACTCTATTCTTCCCTAGCCCTCTCCCATTGTGAATTAACATTCGCATATCAGAAAAAACATTCGGCCTTTGGTTTTTTCGGATTGGCTTATTTTGCTTACCATATTCTCTCAAAATGCATAAATGCATTCTAATGTCATGTATAACTAAATAAAACAAATTTTAAAAATTAAAAATAATAAAATAAAAAGGGCTGGGGTATATCTCAGTGGTTAAGTGCCCCTGAATTCAATCCCTAATTCCAAAAATCAAGAAGGGATTTTTAGATGCTTGGGCCAACTCTCTGGGACTTAGCATTAAGTCACAGTTGTTCTATTATTGGCCCTGGCCTAGATGGCTCCCCTCTTATAGCTGAGCTTTTCCTTATTCCTGAAAGCAAGGCTTCTCATGATCTCAACCCTGGGAACTTGACTTTTCTCATTCTTGGCAGACTGCCCATTTGCCTGGTCTCAAATATTTCAGCTTGCTCTTACCAAGGTCCCACAGAGAATAGAGACCAGCCTGGAACAAGGACCCTCCTCCCTTCTGATCAAATGCTCATGGCCTACCTGAGTTTCTGATTGCAGCCTGCTCCTAGTGTGTCCTCCCTCATGCTTCACTCACTGGTCAAGACCTCCATGTATTCCAGGTGGTCTTCCCTCACAGTGACCACTTGCAGTGATATTTGCTGCTTACTCTCTGGTTCCCATCTGTGCTGAGCTGAACAATATCCCACTCCCCACTGTGCAAGAATAAATTTCTTGTTTTAAGCCACCACACTGTAGTACTTTGTTATAACAACCCTAGGAAACTGATTCACCATCTATAAGGGTTTGGCTTTACATTACTTCTCTCCCACCAGCATTACCCACCACAGGGATAAGTCTGGATCCAGGTTCCAGCTCTTTCTCATCTGCTCCAAACAGCAGGCCCATAATCCAAACCACCAAATTAAAAGAAATAGTATGCCTTAAAGTTCAGAAACTAGGGACCGGGGTTGTAGCTCAGTGGTAGATCACTTGCCTTGCATGTGTGAGGTACTGGGTTTGAATCTCAGCACCACATAAAATAAATAAATAAAGATATTGTGTCCATCTACAGCTAAAATAAATTTTTAAATATATATATATATATAAATAATTATTTTTTAAAGTTCAGAAACTACCATGCAAAACAAAAGTACTCTTAACTAAAAGTAGAAGTACTCCACAGAACCTGATGTATTTTTACATCAAAGTAAAAAGTATTACTTTTTAGTATCAAAAAAGTATTGAATGAAGAAAGATCCACTAGACTTATTTCAAGTTCCTTTTTTTTTTTTTGGCCTTTTAGCATCCCATTTTGAATTCTTGAAGTATCATTTTAAGAGATTCCCTATGCTTCTCTAGCACATGCTAGCAAGCGTGTGTGTGTGTGTGTGTGTGTGTTAGTTACCAGGGATTGAACCCAGGGACGCTTAGCCACTGAGCCACATCCCCAACCCTTTTATTTTTTGAGACAGGTTAAGTTGTTTAGGGCCTTGCTAAGTTGCTAAGGCTGGCCTCAAACTTATGATCCTCCTGTCTCAGCCTCCTAAATCACTGGGATTACAGGTGTGCACCACCACGCCCACCTCCACGCTAGCAATTCTACCCAGAAAGAAGCAGGAAGAACAAGTGAAAAAATGTGGGGTTTAGTGCATCAGACACAGATTAGAGCCATGCATTATGTGTGAATCCCAGTTCTGCCACCTTCTGGCTCCATGAACTTGTACAAGTTATTTAATTTCTTTGACCCTGGTTTCTAAAAGAATAGGCTCCAAAGACAAATTGCCTATGTTCAAATTCAAACTCTACCACTTACTTGCAATGTGACCTTGGAGGAGCAATTTAACCTTGTTATACCTCAGTTCCCTCATCTATAAAACGTATAATTATAGTATATATTGCATAGAATTGTTGGAATTGTTGTTAGGCTTCAATGATTTGATATATATAAAGTACTTAGCACAGTGCCAGGTATACAGTAAGAACTCAGAAAGTCAGTTTCTTCTATTATTGTTGTTGCAACCACTAATACTATATAATTCTAACAGTTGCTATCTGTAAAGCAATGCCACTTATAGTATTAAAAAGGAATAAAAAGAGTATGCATATGAAAGCACCCAGCACAATATACCTTGCACATAAGAAACCATAAATGTTTAATGAATCCAAAATAAATAGGAGAGGGAGATAGGGATACTCAAAAGAGTAGTAGTATTCTAAAGATGGGCATGTTGGCCATGTATGCCAAAGACGAAAGAGTCAGTATAGTAAAAAAGGCTAAGGCCATTCTGAGGAATGCTATATGCTGCCCAATGGGCTCTACCTCACTGCAACTGCTTCAGAATCTCAGGATTGCCTGGTAAGGAACATGTATCAACCAGTCAAGCTCTGGTCACATCACCTCCTGAAATGCACCCACGCACTTACCCTGTTTGGACAGAATACCATCCACAAGCAAGTCATGAGGCCTGTGACTCATCACCATCCTCTGACATTCTCAGCTTTACTCTCTGCACTGGATTATCATCAAAAAGTGAGTCCAGAGCTGGGTTCTGCTGCCAGACTTCACCCAACATTTTATCTCTACACAGCACTTCAAAATGCACAAAACACATGTATTTTATCTTGTGGAGTAGGCAAGAATTATTAACCACATTATACAAATCAGGAAACTAAGTCTCAGCAAGGGAGATTAATCACTTGTTCAATGTTACAAGACACTGGTTCTCATTTGTCCCACAAGACACATCTGGAAGTATCTAGAGACATTTGATTGCCGCAATTTGGGGGCTACTACTGGCATTGAGTCAGTAAAGGTCATAGATACTGTTGAACATCGTACACTGCACAGCACAGTCCCCCCCACACACACACAACAAAGAATACCTGGTACAAAAAGTCAGTCAAAAGTGCCAAGATTGAGAAACAGTTATTAAGCAAAAAATAGCCAAGTAGGACCAGAAGAGATACTTCTTCTATCGTATTGTGCTTGAAGGTCCAAGAAAGACTATAAGTAAAAAGAGAAAGGCTACTTATTTAAATATTAAAATACATATCCAAAGACCAAACAGAAAAAACCTTAGGGAACAATTCTGCTGGGGAAGAGCATCTCAACAAAATGCCCAGTGTCAACCAAGGCTGTGCCCCTTAACCCTTGTTTCTGTACAGTCTTTGGATGATTTTTGTTTCTTTATTTAAAGGATGAATACCTTGCAAATGAGAGCAAGGGCAACAGCGGGTAAAAGCCAAGTGGAAGGGGGTAAAAAAGATCTGTGGGCTAAGCAAGATAATCCTGGGAATTCTAGCAGGCTTAAAACTGTTCACTTTTCACATAGTTCTAAGAAAGGCAGGCGATCTCTCCAACACATAACCATAGTACTGCAATCAACTCTGTAACTCTATTATAAAAATATAATCTTATAAAGAGACAGCTTGCCTATTTTTTTGCCCATTTTCTTTAAAATTATAAATTATAACTGTTAAGAAGCAATTTGGAGCTGGGTATGCAGCTCAGTAGTAGAGTATTTGCCTGGCACTGGTGAGTCCCCGAGTTCGATCCACAATCACACACACACACACGCACACACGCATAGCAGCAGCAATTTTACTTTACAGCCATTTAACTTACATTTACTAAATTATTTATACTATTCTAATATTTCTGTACCAGAACTGGAGTACATCATGCTTGTCTTTGAATGCAGTGATAGCAAATGAATATAGGTGACATTAATAATATTAATACTCAATCTGTTAGTAATCATGCCAGAATTTGCAGTTGAGCATTTTGGTTAAAACAGTGAACAAATGCAAAAGATAAATGAAGCCTGCCTCTTAAACAAGAGTTACATACAGTGTGTCAAATATTGCTGGTTTTTTTCAATCAAGGCAAGAACGGAGGGAAATGTTATTCCCAAGTGAGGAATTTTAGAACATTCTAGGCAAAGATACATACTGCATGCAAGTGATACGACACCTTAATTAGATTCAACCAGCAGACTGTATTACACTGCGACTCGGAACAATAGTTCTGAGCCAAGATTACAATAAATTTCAAAATCTATAATGTGTGAAATTAAATTCCACAATAATGCATAAAAGTCCTAATTTGAATCAATTTTCAACTTGCAAATACATGAAAAACTAAAAAATGAAATTCAGAGCAGGAGAAACAAAGAATGTACAGTATTAGTAAATAATATTAATTAGGAAGGCCAAATCTCTACTGAACAAGTGTTAGACATTCTCTACCACATTCATTCCACTGCAAAAGATATTGGATTTGCCAAAAATATCAAAACTTGGATCTAGCATCTACTATTAGGACATTACTGTTGTAACGTTTCACATTATTTGAAGGTAAGCACTCACCCCCAAAGGATTAATTCAGAATCCATTAGTGCATTCAAATAAATAAATACACTGGGGAAACAATATATTAATAATTAATAGCATTAATTCCACGGCTGCCATGTAAATATGAACTTGCAGTAACAACAAGTGAAGACAAATAAACAGCATAACAGTTTAAAGTTTGGATATGGAAAAACACAGCAAACCTCAAGCTTAAGTCAGTAAATTAGGAATATCATGAATATAATTCAATTTCAGTAGAATCACTTATTTTTTTCTGGGGATAAGACTACAAAATCTTGACAAGGTATATTGGAGACAGACTAAAAACTAATACCCAAATACTTAGGGGTTGTCCTGTTCTATTCAGTTCTTGGGTTTTGTTTCTGTTTTTCCCTGCAGTTTTAATGCTTTTATTTTAAACACAAATAAAATGCATGCTGAGCCATATATTCAATTTTTTCACTGTGCAGTCTAGCATTGTGATTGGTGACTCTGATGGCCTGCTAGGTTGCTATGTCCACATATTTTTTTTAATACCTTTATTTCACTTATTTATTTTTTATGTGGTGCTGAGGATCGAACCCAGGGCCTTGCGCATGTGAGGCAACCATGTGCAAAGGGACATAAAGATAAACAAGATACCCACTTCAGAAAGCTCTACCATTGAGCCACAACCCCAGCCCCTGTTACTCTTAAGCGAAAACATTATAAGCAATCTCAGCACAGGAAGATTCCAGCTCCTTGACACTATGGACCAGGAACTTCTAGAAGCCACTGGACAGCACATGCTTTATTTCCTTTTTTTTTCCCCCATAATCACTGTTAAGCATCAAGATCCAACCCTTGAATCTCTCCATACCCTGTCGTTCATATGTCTGGGTTTCCACCAGTTATGTTTACTTTTGACTTACCAGCCTAACTGGCGCCAGTTACACTTCTTGACCCTTTTTTTGAGAGTAGGAGATGGATGCTACTACTTCCATGGGAAGTACCAAGGAAAGATTTATTCAGTATTTTAAATCAACAACTTAGATCAGAAATATTTAAGAAATATACTAGTAGCACAATGCTCACAGAGAAAGTTGTCACCACACGACAGGAAAATCAAGTTCAAAATTTTAACATAAGAGAATGCTAGGCTGAAACAAACAAGAAAAACAGAATGTGAATAAATAGAAGTCAAAGAAATTAGAGCTACTCGGGGCTAGAATGGACCCTGGAAACATGGACCCTGATTATTGCAATACTTTAACACTACTGATACAAAAAAAAAAAAAACAGGACCAGTAAGTATTCTACTGGGTGACATTCTAAAGAGAGTAGAAAAGCTGGTACATAATAATACTAATGTGAATTAGGAGAACTTATAATATAGGTAAATCTGAAAAGATGGGATGACTGGGAGCACTCCCAAGTTCATGGGCACAAAAAGAAGCTTGGGTTCGGAGGCACTTCTCTAGGCTTCTGATTCTCATGAAACTAGGAACTAGAATTGAGAAACAATACTGGGCACTGAGCTTGACTAGAGCTGAAAGAATGAAGTTGAGCTTCAACAGATGGTTTGAAATCCCAGCTCTGCTACTTACTAGCTCTACGACCCTGAGTAAATTACTATAGATGGGGAACAATAATAGAAAATGCCTCACTTAGAGCACAGCCTGGCAAATAACAATAGCTCATGAATATTAAGCATTACTTTTGTTACAATGGAATAAGAATATGCATGCCAGCAAACAATTTATTATTTCCTGAGCAACCATGTGCAAAGGGACATAAAGATAAACAAGATACCCACTTCAGAAAGCTCTATCCCTTTGGAGGAAAAAAAGCGGGTGGGGAGTAGAAAACACAACAAAGAAATACAACAAAAAAACTGGTGCAGATGCTCTAGGCAGAAGAGATTTGAGCACATCTCAAAAAAGCATAGAATTCTACTTTTTTAAAATTTTTTTATTTATATATGACAGAAGAATGCATTACAATTCTTATTACATACAGTGCAAATTTTTCATATCTCTGGTTGTATACAAAGTATATTCACACCAATTCATGTCTTTATACATGTACTTTGGATAATAATGTCCATCACATTCCACCATCATTTCTAACCCCATGCCCCCTCCCTTCCCCTCTGACCTATCTAGAATTTGTCTATTCCTCCCATGCTCCCCCCTCGTTACCCCACTATGAATCATCCTTCTTATATCAAGAGAAAACATCCGGCATTTATTTTGGGGGAATTGGCTAACTTCACTTAGCATTATCTTCTCTAAATCCATCCATTTACCTGCAAATACCATTATTTTATTATTTTTTATTGCTGAGTAATATTCCATTGTGTATATATGCCACATTTTTTTTATCCATTCATCTACTGTAGGGCATCTGGGTTGGTTCCACAGTTTAGCTATTGTGAATTGTGCAGCTATAAACATTGATATGACTGTGTCCCTGCAGTACGCTGGGGACACAGTCCTTTGGATATAGACCGAGGAGAGGGATAGCTGGGTCAAATGGTGGTTCCATTCCCAATTTTCCAAGAAATCTCCATAATGCTTTCCACATTAGCTGCACCAATTTGCAGTCCCACTGAATTCTATTTCTGTACACCTATAGACAAAGTCTCAGACCTGACCTGCAGAAGTCACCTCTCCTACTCTCCCCATTAGCTTTTTGCGTTCAAACTCACTAAAATCTTTATCATTCTACTTTTTAAAATTCAACACTAGCAAACCAACTTCAACAACATATTAAAAGGAGTATACACTATGACCAAGTGGCATTGTTCCTGGAATACAAGGATGGTTCAGCATGCTAAAATCAATGTAATGCACCACATGAACAAAACAAAGAAAAAAACAATACAATCAACTAAACTGACACATGAAAAAGTATTGGCAAAATTCAACATGTTTTCATGATAAACACACTAGAAAAACTAGGAATAGAAGAAAACTTCCTCAACATATTATAAATCCATAGCTAATATTGTGCTCAGTATGAAATGATTAAATGCTTTTCCTCTAAGATCAGAAATATAAAACAAGGATGCTCACATTCTCTTCTATTCAACATAGTAAGGGAAGTCCTAGCCAGAGTAACCAGACAAACAAGAAGAAAAACATTTACATGCTTCAAAATCTAAAAGTCTTTGGCATAGAATGAAGTCTCCCTTCTATCCCTCTCCTCTAATTTTCCTCTACAAAGGAAATAGCAATTATCATCATCTACCACCTTCTGTCATATGTCAGCAAATAAGAGGAATATACCCTCTTTTTTTTTCTGGTGCTTGGGATCAAATCCAGGGCCTCAACCAAGCTGGGGCAAGCACTCTGAAACTGAGCTTCATCACAATCCCTTTTTAAATTTTACTTTGAGAAAGAATCTCATTGAGACTGGTCTTGAACTTGAAATCCTCCTGTCAGAGCTTCCTAAATAGCTGGGATTACAGGCATGTACCACCATACCCAAAACTGATGGTACATTACACATACTGCTCTACTCTTTGCTTTTTCACTTATGTATCTTAGACACCATTTCATTATCAACATCTAAAGAGGTCCCTCGTTCATTTTTTTAATACTTTTTATTTATTTATTTTTATGTGGTGCTGAGGCTCAAACCCAGCACTTCACATGTGGTAGGCAAGCACTCTACTACTGAGCTACAACCCCAACCCCCCTCATTCATTTTTATATCTGTAGAATACACCATTATAGATACACCATAATGTAACAATAATTGTCTAAAAAAAAAAGAAAGTACTAATAAGACCCATAGATTCAAATGGCATTAACAAATAAAAAGATCAAGTAATAAACAGCAAACAGCACTGTATTACTATGCCATGAGAATACAGAACCTTGGAAGGGGTTTGAACCTCATACAATGCAAAAAAAAAAAAAAACAACCCACCCAAGGCCAGGTCTCCAAATCTGGCTCATTCATTCACCATTATCAACACTAAAGATATGTTATCAAACCATCCATTTTTAACATGTAATAGACTTTATTCAATGAAATTGTGGATCTACTACCTTTCTAAACATTCCATTTAAAAAGTACACCAGGGAAAACAATTATAGCAGAAAAAATCTGGGGAGAAAACAGAATAAGTTAATTCTACCAGATATTTAATAAACAATATTTAAAAGGTACAATAACTGAAACAATTAGATATAAGAAGAGACAAAAAGATAAATGCAATGAAATATAAAACCCCAAAGGGTCGGGGGAACAGCTCAGTAATACAGCACATTCTCAGCATGTGGGAGACCCCATATTCAATCCCTAGAGCCACCCTACCACCACCATCACAAAAAAAAAAAAGCAAAGACAAAGAATTGTACAGCCTCACACAGTGGCCCACACCTGTAATCTAAGCAGCTCAGGAGGTTGAGACAGGAGGACTGTGAGTTCAAAGCCAGCCTCAGCAATTTAGTGAAGTCCTAAGCAACTCAGCAAGACCCAGTATCCAAATATAAAAAAGGGCTGGGGATGTGTCTCAGTGTTAAGCACCCCTGGGTTCAATCCCTGGTACCAAAAAAAAAAAAAGAAGAAGAACGGAAGAATTATAGGAATTTAGTATATAATCAAATTATCATTTAAAGTAATTAGAAAAACAATAAATTACTGATGCATAGTATCGGGACAACCAGATAAATCAGCTGAGAAAATATATACTGGATTCCCAGAAACTATCAGAGATCAGAGGGAGACTAAAGAAGCATGATAACTAACTATAATATGGCATTCTGGAAGGATCCTGGAACAGAAAAAGGACATTAAAAAAAAAAAAATCATGAAATTCAAAGTACAGAGTACAAAGTTAATTGTAATATATCCACATTGGTTCCTTAAGTGTGACAAATGTACCACAGTAATATAAAATGGTAATTATGGAACAAATAAGTAAGGAGTAAATGTAAATGGATTTTAGGAAAGAAGAAGGATATTGGAGAAAGCAGTCAAAGGAACTTTAGTTTTTTTTTGTGTGTGTGTGTGGGTGGTGGTAGGGTGGCTCTAGGGATTGAATATGGGGTCTCGCACATGCTGAGAATGTGCTGTATTACTGAGCACATGTAATTATGGAGCAAACAAGTAAGGAGTAAATGTAAATGAATTTTAGGAAAGAAGAAGGATATTGGAGAAGCAATTTTTTTTCCCCCGAGTTTTGAACACAGGGGCACTCAACCACTGAGTAACATCCCCAGCCCTATTTTGTATTTTATTTAGAGACAGGGTCTCACTGAGTTGCTTAGCACTCATCATTGCTAAGTCTGGCTTGGAAACTCACAATCCTCCTGCTTCAGCCTCCTGAGTGGCTGGAATCACAGACATGCCCGACTGTACCCAGCTTAGTTACTTCTTTATAAAGAATGTTTTTAAGAACTGGGGATGTAGCTCAGTGGTACAGAGCTTGTCTAGCACAAACAAGGCCCTGGATACCCAACACCACCAAAAAACAAAAAAAAAGAAGAAGAAAGATCTATACATGCTGCCATAGGTAAAGCAATCTTTAAAGGAAAGCATTCAGCCAGGCATGGTGGAGTGCACCTGTAATTCCAGAGGCTTAGGAGGCTAAGGCAGGAGGATCACAAGTTCAAGGTCAGCCTCAGCAATCTAATGAGGTCCTAAGCAATTTAATGAGAATCTATCTCAAAATAAAAAATGAAAAGGGCTGGGGATGTGGTTAAGCATCCTTGGGTTCAATTCCCAATACCAAATAAGTAAATAAATAAATAAAACAAAGCATTCAAGTGGGCTGGGGATGTAGTTCAATGGTAGAGCACTTACTTGCCTAGCATGTGTAAAGCCCTGAGTTCAATTCCCCAGCACTGCAAATAAATAAATAAATGTTTCAATTTTTAAAGGAGGAGGGGGCAGAGTCCACAAAATGTGTGGATTATGTAAACCCCCCAAAAATGTATACATAATTGTATAAATACAGACAATATATGAAATCTTTTTTTCTTTTATTTGAGGTACTGAGGTGTGAACCCTCACTAGTCACTCTAAAACCTACAGTAAGATACTCCTAAGGAAAATGGAAACAGCACATTCTTCCTTGAATGAAACAGTGACACATGACAGAACACAGTAGTGCCACCTTTCACTACTCTTTGTATTGTAAAGTACTTTGCTTCATATAAATATAGTTAAATGGATTTACAGATTATACTATGTGGTTTAAATAAACTAAATCCTCACAAAATAGCAAGTGGTTAGAGAAGATTCCTGCAGAGAAACCACAGATTAAAGTCTTAAAAAGATAAGACTATGAATACAAGCACAAGCAAACAACTATCACAGCACTGACACCTTTACTCTTAGTACAGTCCATCATCCAGAGCAGGAGGTTAAAAAAAGATCTAATTAGACAAGACAGTTTGTGTACAAAACTTGAAATTAGCAAGACTATCTGAAATAAGGATTTTTACATACATTATTAATAAGGAGCTTCAAATCATACATACCAGAATCTAGAATATGAAAACAAACTATAACTTTTTTTTTTTTTTTTTTGTACTGGTGATGTAACCCCAAGGCACTTTACCACTGTGCCACATCCCCAGCCCTTTTTATTTTTTATTTTGAAACAGGGTCTTACTAAGGTGCTAAGGCTGGCCTTGAACTTGCAATCTTCCTGTCTCAGCCTCTTAAGTCACTGGGATTTCTTTAATTTTTTAGCTTAAAAAATGTTTAAAGTCAAGAAACTACACCAAAGCAAATTCCAGATGAATATTTAAATATAAAAAAAAATGAAACCATAAAAACACTAAAATAAACTGGGTACAGTGGTGCACACCTGTAATCCCAGTAACTCAGGAGGCTAAAGCAAGAATATTGCAAATTCAAAGTCAGCTTGAGTGACTTAGTAAGATCTTGCCTCAATGTTTTTTAAAAGGGTGGGGAGGAAGTGATAAGGATGTACCTTAGAGGTAGAATGCTCCTGGGTTTAATACCCAATACCATTAAAAAAAAAAAAAAAAAAAAAAAGAAGAAGAAGAAAAAGAAAACATGTAAACTCTAAAAAGTAACCTAAGTCAGAAAGCCTTTCCAAACTTGACAATAGAAGATTGGTAAACTATATAGCAGCACAATTCACAATAGCTAAACTGTGGAACCAACCTAGATGCCCTTCAGTTGATGAATGGATTAAAAAAATATGGCATATATACACAATGGAATATTACTCAGCAATAAAAGAGAATAAAATCATGGCATTTGCAGGAAAAGTGCTGGGGAATCGAACTCAGGGTTTTACACATGGATGAAGGTGGAGAAGATAATTCTAAGTGAAGTTAGCCAATCTCAAAAAAACAAATGCCGAATGTTTTCTCTGATATAAGGTGATTGACTCATCGCAGGGTAGGTGGGGGAGCATGGGAGGAATAAATGCACTCTAGATAGGGTAGAGGGGTGGGAGGGGAAGAGAGGGGGGCAGGGGGTTAGCAATGATGGTAGAATGTGATGAATATCAATATCCAAAGTACATGTATGAAGACATGAATTGGTCTTTATATACAGAGATATGAAAAATTGTGCTCTATATATGTAATAATAATTATAATGCATTCCACTGTCATGTATTTTTAAAAAATAAAATCAATTAAAAAAAGAAAATTAGAAAAACAATTTAAATAAATAAATAGATTGGTAAATTTGACTAAATAAAAATTGAGGGCTGGGGATGTAGTGGTAAGCTCTTGCCTACCATGCAAGGCCCTAGGTTCAATTCCCCAGTACTGCACACACGTATACAAAAGTTAAAATTCCTGCACAGCAAAAAAAAAAAATAATAATAATCTTAAATATGAAGAGCAAAAAGGTGATGTACTATATTGATGGGGGTACAGAAAATTGGTACCATCTTGCTATTGCTGGTAACTGTATGAACCAATAAAACTTTGATGGAAGTAATATGGCAATATGTATGAAAATTTCTAATCATATATCCTTTGACTCAGCAACTCTTCTAGCAATTTTCTTTTTCTTCCTTTCTTTTTTTGGTTTATCGTTTTTGCAGTACTGAGAACTGGCAATTTTCTTACAGATATGTTCACAATATGCAAAATGACCACTGGGAAATTACTTAAATGTCCATTAACATAGGATCAGTTAAATAAATTATGGTACAAACATATACTGTTCTGTGCAGTCATTAAAAAGAATGAAGAACCAGGTGTGGTGGTACATCCCCATAATCCTAGCTACTTGGGAGGCTAAGGCAGGAAGATTTCAAGTTTGAAGCCATCCCTGTCTAAATAAAATAAATAGGGATAGGGATGTAGCTCAGTGGTAGAGTGCTTAACTAGCAAGCACAATACCCCTGAGTCCAATTTCTAATACTGCCCCCCACCCAAAAGCAACGAAGAGGCTCTGCGCTAGATATGAAGTGGTATGATTTCCAATACACTGTTAAGAGAGAAAAACAAGAGGCAAAACAGTATGCTTAGGGTATGCTGCCATCTGTGCAAAAATAAACTGGGAAGCAGGTAACCCAACAAGAAAATACAAAGGCTATGGGTGTAGCTCAGTGGAAGGGTACTTGCCTAGTAAGCTGAGACCCTGGGTTCAATTTTTAGTATCACAAAAAAAAAAGGAAGTAAGGGAGGGAGGGAAGGATAAAATATATGATTCCATATACATGTATAGACTAAAGTCTGAAAAAAAAACATAAAAATCTGATAAATATGTTAACATTGTTACCTCCAGGTTATGGGTTTTATAGCTGGATAAATAACAACCTTATGCCAACGAATATGAAAAGCTGGACAAAATAGAAACATTCTTTATGTCCAAAACTGAATTATGGTCATCCCCTCTCTCTACCAAGTCTTCCCCATCTCAGTTAATGGCAGCTCCAAACTTTTTAGTCACTCAGGCTACTCCACTCATTCAATACATCAGCAAATTATGTTAGTTATACCTTCAAAAGACAAAAGACATCAGTTCTACATTCTGACTATGATGGGGGATTACATAACTCTATAAAATTCATAGACTCAATACCTCAAAAAAAAGGCCAATTTTACTTTATGCTAACAGAAAAATTTTTTTAAAAAGAGACATCCAGAATCCATCCATTTCTTGCCATCTCCATTACTAACATCTCTGAATCACTATAATATCCTCCCAAACAGTCATCTTGATTCTCCTCTTTGCTTCCCCAGTAACCCTGATTTTCCTCTTTGCTTCCTACAGTCTATCCACACAGCAACCAGTGCAATCCTATTAAAAACTAAACCAAATCATAGCACTTCTCTATTCAAACCCTCCACCAGCTCCCCAAATGCTCCCCATAAAGCTATAGTCAGCAAGCAGGAACCAAAGCAAAAACTGCTACCTTCCAAGGATTGGAGGAATCTCAAGAAAAGTGAGAGAAAACGCAAGCTGTCTTGGCTACATCAGCACACTCCAGGAGACTGGCTTCCAGCCCAAGCCCATGGATCTCACCTTACTAAGGAGAAAAATGCATACACAACCCCCAAGGCAGGGGTGGTAACACCACTATTGCTATCATTACTTTTTTGTTGACCCAGCAGAATTAGAGCTCCTCAGCCTTTAAGGAGTTGAACAACTGTGATTCCACCTCTTCCCAAATTCCTCTCTATAGTTTAATAATCAATTTTAAAGACTTTTTCCAAGACAGATCATAGGAAAAAATTAAGTTAAATAAAGAAAAATTAAACAACCCAGTGCCCTTAGACTTGATGTTCTTTCTAGGGGTTAAGCAACAAGCCAACTGCAACTGCCACTTTCAACTCTATACTACATTCCAGAAATGAGAGTTAATTCAGAAATCTTCTAACCTAAAGATGGTATAGATTCAATGTCCAGCCACAATAATCTCTGACCATTCCTTCCCATACTTCTCCCATCCCTATGCCTTTGCTCATAGTGTCTACTCTGCCAGAATGCATTCACCCACATCCTTTTCTGAAGCACTTCTACTTGAGGGGGGCGGGGTTTCTGGGGATTGAACCCACGGCCCCATACATGCTACAAGATGGCCTCAAACTTGCAATCCTCCTACCTCAGCCTCCCAAAGTAACTGGGATTACAGATATATGCCTCCACACCTGGCTTATTCTTTTAAAGTATATGATTTACTAGATATTAATATATTCATAAAGTTTTGGGTGCTGGGATTGTAGCTCAGTGATAGAGCATGTGTTTAGCCTGCACAAAGCCCTAGGTTCAATCCCCAGCAACACACACACAAAAAGGCTTAAACACAAAATTATCATCACTACCTAATTCCAGAATTTTTTCTTCATTCCAAAAGCATAAAGTATAATAAGTAAAAAACTTTTACACTGAAATTCTATGCCTTGGGGCTAAGGTTGTGGCTCAGTGGTAGAGCACAAGTGCCTAGCATGAGTAAGGCATTGGGTTCGATGCTCAGCACCACTTATAAAGAAATAAATAAACTTATAAAAAAAAAAAAAAAGAAATTCTATGCCTTGTAATACTCACCATAATCTTCTTGTACAAAGCCATGACATTATCATCATCAAATGGTAGAAATCCACACATAAGTACATACAAAAGTATGCCCATGCTCCAAACATCTGCCTAAGAGGAAGAAAAAAAAATCATTCAAAAAAAAAATATATAGAACACATTTCAGAATGATAAGATACTTAATAAAACCACAGAATCTTTAAAAAGCTGAAATAGAGCTAAGAGACCATCCAATTCAACCTGCTCATTCTAGTCTGGAACCCTGAAGTCTAGAAAGGCAGGTGTGTCCAAAGTCACCCAATCAGTGGCAGACCACCCAGGAACTTTCCTCTTAGCTATATGCTAACACTTAATAGGAAAAAAAAAAAAATTATTTTGCTTGGATGGATTGGGCATGATAAAGAATGAGGCCAGGTCTCAGATTCTGAAAACAATTCTATAGAGCTACTAAGGATCTCAGTTACATATGAGGATTATGTAAACAGGTGTGGGGATGTCAAAACAAGTCTGAAAATTTCGTGGCAATCTACAAATGTGACTAAGTTACACAGTAAAAACTATTTAGAGAAATTTTAATATCATGCTAAGTGAAGTAAGCCAATCCCAAAACACCAAAGGCCAAATGTTTCCTCTGATAAGTGAATGCTGATCCATAATGGGGGATTAAGGGGGGGGCCCATGGGATGAATGGAGGAACTTTGGAAAGGGCAAAGGGGAGGTGGTATGGGTGTAGGAAAGATGGTGGAATGAGATGGACATCATTACCCTAGGTATATGTAGGATTGCACGAATGGTGTGACTCTACTTCATGTATAACCAGAAGTGAAAAAGTGTGTTCCATTTATGTACTATGAATCAAAATGCATTCTGCTGTCATGTATAACTAATTGGAATAAATTAATTATTTTTTAAAAAATTCAATGATTGACTTTTTCAAATATAGGGGCTAGAAACTAGCCTGCCAGCACAAATAGCCCTATAAATCTCCAATATCTTAATGACATTGTCTTTGAAGGATGGAGTTTAACCTTTATGTGAGATATCCATGTGTCTATGAGCCCTAATCAGTAACTGTTATTTTCAAGCAGGATTTGACTTGATCAGTATTGACACAACCAGCAAAAGTTGTATTACACAACCAGTAATAGTTCCCACTCTCATTTGATCCTTAGAAAAATTTTAAGAGATAAGAAGGATGGCTTTTTTTTTTTGTACTTGTAGATGGACAACATGCCTTTATTTTATTATTTTTTTTAAATGTAGTGCTAAGGATCTAACCCAGTACCTCACACATGCTAAGCAAGCACTCTGCCACTGAGCTACAACCCTAGCCTTTTTTTAAAGAAGTAAAAAAGGGGGACCCAGTGATTTAAGAGGCTGAAGTAGAAGAATTTTAAGTTTGAGGCCAGCCTTGACAACTTAGCAAGACCTTGTCCAAAAATAAAAAGTAAAATAAATAAAAAGTGCTGGAGATGTAGCTCAGTGGTAGAGTGCCCCTGGGTTCAATCCCCAATATCACAAAAAATATATATATAAAGAAAAGGGAGGCCTGGGATGTGGCTCAAGTGGTAGCGCGCTCACCTAGCATACGTGAGGCACTGGGTTCAATTCTCAGCACCACATAAAAATAAAATGGAGATATTGTGTCCACCTAAATATTAAATATTAAAAAATAAATATTAAAAAAATAAAATATAAAACAAAAACAAAGAAAAGGGAAATAAAGTTAAATAACAGGCAGCATCACACATCTGGATAATACCTATACCAGAATAACCCAGGTTATTCTGTCCTGTTCACTGAATCACATAAATTACTAGGACTCTATTATGATGCCACAAGTGAACAATGTGCTTTTAAGCTGACATGTGATTTTGATTCCAAGTTGTAGGAGGTCAGAAATTAACAATTTATGCCAGAGAGTTGTCAAATATTTAATCTATAAATTGAGGCATGATGGCATGGCACTCATTCAAAGCAAAGAGGCAACACAGGAAAGAGTAAGCTAACATGACCTTGTCAAGTACCGTAAGAAGTCAACAGAGACATTATGTCTGGGGTTAAACTAAAAGATGAAGAAAATAATAGAAAAGATTTTCATAGATGTATCAAAGCCTACATGAGAGAAGAAAGCAGAAAAAGTATTCAAAGCACCGTCAGTTTCAAATTAGATGTAAGAATAAATTAATCTACTAAAATCATAAGCCAAAGCAAATCCAGTCTATAAGTTATCAATTACCAAAAAATAAAAAAATAACTAGAAGAGGGACTTAAAACCATTTCCTGTGAGATACTACTAAAGGAATTTTGAGATATTACCCTGAAACATGTCCTTAAAAGCATGATCTGGACCATAAGCATGAGAAACACCTAAAAAACTGCTTATTTTAAAATGAAGATTCTTAAATCCCCAACTTCAAAAACAACCCAAAATTTCCAAGGGTACAGCTCTGAGCTCTGCATGCTTTAACAAGTACCCCAGATGATTCCTTAGTACACTGTCCTAAAGGCACTGTCTTAGAAGGATGGAAAGTCAACTAATATGGACAAATAAAACAAAATTATGTAGGAAAAAACTCAGACACATTCAGACTAGCAAGGCCTTATCACCAGCCTTCTAAGAATCTTGTAAGATTAGGCTTATGAGTATCACTCCTTCTGGGAGATTAGACAAATATGGAAAAGTCCTTCACTCAGTTCAAATCTTGACCACAGTTACCAGCTCAAGGAAAAGCCTAAGGAAGTATTGCAAACTAAAGAATACTAAAGAGATACAGTAACTAAACGCCATGTGTGATCCTGGATGGGGAGCAGAGAGCAGGGATAAAGCTAAAAAGGACATCATTGACATAAGAAACACCATCTGAACATAGACTGTAACTGAATAAATTACATCCACATGAAATTCCCTTGTTTTTATAATTACAGTTACAAAAGAAAAGAGCCTTGAGAGAGAAGATGGGAGGGGAGGGGAGGGGAGGGGAGGGGGATAGTAGGGGATAGGAAAGGCAGCAAAATACAACAGACACTAGTATGGCAGTATGTATAAACGTGGATGTGTAACTGATGTGATTCTGCAATCTGTATATGTGGTAAAAATGGGAGTTCATAACCCACTTGAATCAAATGTATGAAATATGATATGTCAAGAGCTTTGTAATGTTTTGAACAACTAATAAAAAAAAAAGAAAAAGAAAAGAGCCTTGCTTTGGGGAAAGATATGCATAATTAGTGAAAAGAGGACATGTCTCCAGTTTACTTTTTTTTTTTTTTTTTTTTTTAAGAGTACTGGAGATTTGGGGCTGGGGTTGTGGCTCAGTGGTAGAGCACTTGCCTAGCACGTGTGAGGCACTGGGTTTGATCCTCAACACCACATAAAAATAAATAAATAAAATAAAGGTATTTTTTTAAAGATTTTTTTAAAAAAGTATTATCTCTCTCTACAACTTAAAAAAAAAAACAAAAACAGAGTACTGGAGATTAAACTGAAGGGTGTTCTACCACTGAGCTACATCTTCAGCCTTTTTTTGTTGGTCTCAAATTTGTGATCCACCTGCCTCAGCTTCCTAAATCTCTGGGACTATAGGTGTGCACCACACCTGTCTTCCAGTTTATTCTCAAATGATTGAGAAAATTAATAATATGTGCATATACATATGTATACACAAAGACAAAATAAAGCAAATAGGGAAAAATAAACAATTGTAAATTTGAATAAAAATATATCAAAGTTCCTCATGCTATTTTTATCGTATACTATACCTTTGAGATTATATCAAAATCAAGTTGCCAAAACCAAGTTAGTTCCCATCTTCTCATGTTACAAACTAAATAACCTCGTATTGCTGGGGATATAGCTAAGTTGGTAGAGTGCTTGCCTAACATGTGCAAGGCCCTGGGTTCAATCCCCAACACCACAAAAAGAAAAAAATAATAAGAACTTGGTATTTCCCAAAAGTTTCTTTATGTCTGGGGTTAAACTAAAAGATGAAGAAAATAATAGAAAAGATTTTCATAGATGTATCAAAGCCTACATGAGAGAAGAAAGCAGAAAAAGTAGTTCCAAAAGATAGTCCACATGAAAAGTGAATTCCATAAGCAAATAAAATCAGGACAAGCTGCTACCTGTGACATTTCCCTCCCAAAGGATCACATTGCACAAGAGCATATTAAAGATCTGGAGATGTCCTGAAATCCTGAAATAAGAAGACTGTTCCAGGAACTAGGTTGTAGCTCAGTGGTAGAGTGCTTGCCTAGCCAAGTATGAAGCACTGGGTTCAATTCACAGAACCATAAATAAATAAATAAATAAATATCTCATCAACACCTTAAAAAAGAAAGAAATTTAATTTTTAAAAAAAGAAGACTGTTCCACCCAGCACTTTCTGAGCTATTGATGACTTAATTTTTTTTTTTTTTAAACTTTATGATACTAACATCAGCAACACTAGTACTGCAGAAAACAGGAAAAACTAACGAGCTTGAAGTAGCAATTGTAAAGCCGGTGAAGCCTGGACTGCTGGCCTTGGAAAGTCAATTATGGACAAAAGACAGGTTTTCTCTCTGCTAATTGGCCTCTCTGAAAACTAAGGCTGCAATCCTGACCTTGTACTCTACCCAGTTGGACGAACCAGTCCAAACTATGGCATTGTTCAATACAAAAATAACCACAATAAGGACACCAGAAATATATCCCTCCTTCAAAAGTATATTACAGGTTATTATATTTATCACAAATTATTAATCCCATCTACTAGTTTATAAATCTCACTCTCAAACAGACTAAACTCTTTGATTAACAAGATTACTTACTTCATTGTTATATCCCCAATACACAGTGCTTGAGTCACTCAACTATAAATCACCAATAAATATGTTGATTATACTGATTTAATCAATGAATAATTACCTCAGATCCAAGATATGATTTGCCTTGTATTAACTCAGGTGCTGCATAAGCAAGGCTCCCACAACATGTCTGTAGATGGTAATCCTTGTTACCCTGTCAATAAGATAAAAATGAAACACTTAGGGCTGGGATTGTGGCTCAGTGGCAGAGCACTCACCTAGAAGTACTGGGTTCCATCCTCAGCACCACATAAAAACAAATAAATAAAATAAAGGCATTGTATTCATCTACAACTAAAAAATATTTTTTTTAAGTGAAACACTTACTAATTACAGCCCTAAACAGTATTAAATCTTGCTGGGCACAGTGACATATGCCTATAATCCCAGCAATTTGGGAGACTGAGACAGGATCACAAATTCAAAGCCAGCCTCAGCAACTTGACAAGACCCTAAGCAATTTAGTGAGACCCTGTCTCAAAATGAAAAATTAAAAGGGCTGGGAATGTGGCTCAGTAGTTAAGTGCCCCTGGATGCAGTCCCAATGCCAAAAAAAAAGTAGAGAGTATTGAACCTTGATAAACACTCTTTGAACACAAAAAGAAGTTAAATGAAGAATTTTCCCAAATAAGGAAAAGACTTCTATAGCCAATCTGATATTCTTTGCATATATGTCTATATGCACATGTGTTCTCTGCTTCTCTGGATTTCCTATACCACTACCACCTGACACAAATGAAATATTTTTCTCCTTCACTCAGTCAAGTCAGGTTCATACTTCCCTAGATATTCCTGTGCACAATAATCAGCCTAGCATACATCCGAGCCCCTGTGTCTTCCCACCCTTAAATACTCAAAAAGAAATGATCATGTCTTTACCAGCCCCTATCTCCAATATTAAATCCTTACAAATTCAGAGAGCTTCTTTCTCCTTAGAGGAAAGAAAGCAAAACTGTATGTAGCACAGGGCCTTGACAACCTATTTCTAGATTCAGTTATAAGAGAATCACCAACTTAGCTTCCCAGATCTGTTGAGAAATTTGCTCATGCTCCTCTCCCCCACAGAAATATCAAGACAATGAAAATGAAGTTACTGCCCAACTCCTATAGTCTTACAGCTGGCAAAAGACTTGTGAAACTGAGATCTCATTTATAAATGAAATATGCCCAGAAATGAGTTCTTCACAGAAGATGGAGGCAATTCTCTCCCAGGCCACCCCCGCTTTCTTAGATGGCTCTATGCAGGTCAAATCTGTGGCAGCCATAAAAAAAAGGGTAATGAAGTCTGTCACAAACATTTCCCACTGCCTGCTGTGGACATCATGACTCAAACAAGCTTATCTGTTCAAAGTATAATCTTTATATGTCTAGAAAAAAATAATACCTTCTAGCATTTGCTTCCCAAACACAAGGTTCCACTGATAGTCACTGAAGAGCCAAGGGAGGGAAGAGGATCAGAAAGAATCAAACATTCCACTGAAGGGGCAAAATCTGCTTCCCTTTGCACCTAGCTAATTCTGACTGGGACAGGAAATAATCATGGGACTACAAAGGGCCAAGACAAGTCTGCAATTTTGACATTCTTAATGAGTGTAGACAGCTCATTTTAGAGACTGTAACTACCATCATTAGAGAACTCAAGAAGAAACCTCCAACAGGCAGCCACACAGGAGATCTGCTGCAGAAAGCAAACCTGGGAAGTTCAAAGTCACCTCAAAGAGAAGTTATACTGAAGAATACCAGTGCTTAACTACAGAATGCAAATTAGAGAAATACCTAATGGTATATAGAAGTTCATCTGGACATTTTCCTTCTTCTTTCCTAAGGAAAGGGGATTTTCACGAAATATAACTAATTCTTAGTTACATAACCATTTGAATAACAAATAGGTTTATAACAAATTCTCAACTCCTAGCCCTATGAACAAAGGCATCATCTAGTGGCAATACACTCAAACTGCAAGCACATGATCTATTTAGCATTCATGCTAATGACTTCATGTGGCCTTGGTGCTACAAATTCTCTCACAGCTTACCCATGGGGTCTTCAACAGGACCAACACTAGACCTAGACCAGTGGCTGTCAATCCTGGCTACCTATTTTAGAATCATCTAAAGGATTTATACAAATTACTGATGCTTGGAATTAAATTTAACATTCTTTTTGGGTTTTTTTGGTACCGGGAATTGAACTCCCCGGACACTCAACCACTGAGCCACACCCCCAGTCCTATTTTGTATTTTATTATTTATTTATTTATTTATTTATTTTTATGTGGTCTGAGGATGGAACCAAGGGCCTTGCACTTGCAAGGCAAGTGCTCTACCGCTGAGCCATAAACCCAGCCCCATTTTGTATTTTATTTAGAGACAGGGTCTCATTGAGTTGCTTAGTGCCTCATTTAATAGCCGAGACTGGCTTTGAGCTTGCGATGCTCCTGTATCAGCCTCCTGAGCTGCTGAGATTACAAACATGCGCCACCACGACTGGCAAATTTAACATTCTTCACAATGGAGGCAATTAAGCTCAATGAAGACCAAGTGGAAGTCAGAGCACAATAACACATTAAGGGGTGCATTTACAAGGAAATAAATGCATTTTTATTTCTGCACTTACCTTGGGTTTTGCACAGAGACCAAAGTCAATCAGCTTTAATTTATGATTTTCATCAAACAATAAATTTTCCTGGGAAAACAAAGATATTTTGATAACTATATTCTTTTTTTGTTTTTTGTACCCAGGATCGAACTCAGGGGCACTCGGCCACTGAGTCACATCCCCAGCCCTATTTTGTATTTTATTTAGAGACAGGGTCTCATTGAATTGCTAAGCACCTCGCCACTGCTGAGGCTGGCTTTGAACTCATGATCCTCCTGCTTCAGCTTCCCAAGCATCTAGGATTACAGGCATGCGCCACCATGCTCAGCAATAATTATATTCTTATTTCCTTATATTACATCCCACCTTTAGCCATTTCTTAAAATGATTTAAGGTTATTAATGTTGAAAATCCTGGGTACAATAAGATGAAAAATCACTGGAAAGTAGTGAAATAATAAGATATAAAAGGAGAAAGATAAGGAATGTTGATAAGTATACCACTTCACCACAGGACACACCAGCATAAACCATTTCTCACTGGTACTCTGAGGGCCAACTAAAAGCAAACACAATTTGTTCCAAAGGAAAGTTTAAACCTAAAGAGTAATTTTCAAATTGAAAAGTTGGGTATAAAAAGATAAAAAAGGATAACAAAACTGCCATATCTTCTCAGACCAATTCTAAGTCCCTGAACCTTTAAATCCATATTTACTATCACCCACTAGCCTGCAGACTTAAAAAGAATATTCACATCTTTATTCCGCAATCCTTAAAAAGTCAAGTCTGTAGAAGGTTTAAGCAAGAGGATCCCAAGTTCGAGGCAAGCATCCACAACTTGCCAGACCCAGTCTTAAAATTAAAAAAAAATAAATTAAAAAAAGGCTAGGGATATAGCTCACTGGTAGTGAGCCCCAAGTTCAATCCCCAGTACAGTCCAAAAAAAAAAAAGGAGTCTGTTGATTCCATTGAACTCCTGAGGAGATGGATTTAAATTAAAGGAGCACAGTGTTAGAAAAACAGCAAAATGGAAACCCTCTATGACTCTTTTTTGTTAGAAATAAAATACTGATTACAAGGACTTTTACAATGATATATAAATGACAGATAGAAAAAATGCTATCTATCCAAACAGTCTACCATAATTCAAAAGGAGGAAAAAAGAAATGGGATAGATTCTGACTGGAACAAAAGAAAAAGAAGTAGGGCTAGGATTGTGGCTCAGGGGTAGAGCACTCGCCTAGTGCATGCGAGGCCCTGGGTTTGATCCTCAACACCACATAGAAATAAATAAATAAAACAAAGGTATTGGGTACAACTACAACTAAAAAATAAATATTAAAAAATAATAATAATAAAGAAAAAGAAGCAAAGCTTAGATAGATTCTTAAACAGAACATCTAGAAGCCCGAAAACACCAGTTAGATAATGCTGAACTCTCAGATGAATATGAAAGTATGTCACAGTCACTTACTGGTTTGAGGTCCCTGTGAGCATAACCCTGGCTGTGCACATAAGCAACTGCAGACACTATCTGACGGAAAACCACTCTGGTCTCCTCCTCTGACAGGCGATCCTGGGAAATTATGTAGTCAAACAGCTCTCCTCCTGGGCAGTACTTCAACAGCAAGAGAGTCAAATAGATATTGTTATAGCTTACAGAAATAACTTCAGAGGAATATTAAAAAAATTATGTTGAAGTCAGATATTAATTCAAATTTAAAGGCAAGGGAGATGAGTGAGCATATTCAAAAATACACTCTAAGGATCAAACAAGTCAATAATTATTCCAGGAATGAGAACAATAACTCTTTTCTTGAACAGTTTTATTAACAGTAAACAAAAGTAGAACTAACTACACTGTGGTTTTAAAAGGTTCACTCAGGGTTTTATATTTTTATAGCAAAGAATTACAACCCATTCTCATCTTAATATGCTTCCATTTACTACAGTTACCTACTTTTTTTCTTTCTTTCTTTCTTTCTTTCTTTTTGGTACTGGGGATTAAACTCAGGAGAACTTTACCACTGAGCCACATCCCCAGCCCTTCTTATTTTTTATTTTGAGACATGGCCTCTCCAAGTTGCATAGGGATTCACAAAGTTGCTAATGCTAGCTGTGAACTTAAAATCCTCCTGCCTCAGCTTCCTAAGTCACTGGGATAACAGGTATGCACCACCATGCCCAATAGTTATCTAAGAATTTTTTTAAAGCAGCAATAATTATTTCTCCAGTAATTATTGTTGGTTGCTGTCCAAAGACTAGTGATTTTCCATCTGCATTAGAAAGACTCGGGTTGCACAGAGGAACCTCAGTGTTTGCGGGGAGAAGAGGTTCCAGAGCTCAAAGCTCTAGGCTTTCCATCCTTTCTCTACAGCAGCAATACTTTTTGTAAACTCGGTTTCCAATTAAAATTTTATTTCATTTTGGGAAAAAAAATTTATATTGGCAATGTCAATTAAAATTATAAATGCATATAGCCTTTGACCTCACAGTTCCTCAAAGAATTGTTCCTACAAATATACTTAAATTGACAATGATGCATATTAAACATCATTCACTGAAACAACAACTGTTTATAAAAGCAGAAAACTGGAAACAAACTGTCTTAGCCCATCCATGGTATTATACCTTACACTGGATAACTTATAAAGAACAGAAATTTATTGCTTACAGTTCTGGAGGCTAGGAAGTCAAAGACCAAAGTGCCAGATGATTTTATGTATGATGAAGACTTGTTACTCATAGATGGCACTAGCTATGTGTCCTCACATGGCAGAAGGGAATAAGCAGGTTGCCTGAAGTTTCTTTTATAGGAGAACTAATTGAGTTCTCACCCCTCCTCCTTATGGCCCTACCTCTTAATACTATCACACTGGAGATTACATTCCAGTATAGAATTTGGTGGGGACACTGACATTCATACCATAGCAACAACCAAATGCTCGCACTATATAAATTATGTCACAGTTATAAAATGAAATTCGTGGCAATAATTTAAAAAGAAGAAATGAAATTCACAGCAACAATTTAAAAAAGGAGAGAGAGCTCTTTACAAACTAATATGGGACAATATCAGGTATTATTAAAAAAGCAAAGTGCAAAAGAGTATAACATATTGATATGGTGACTTGCAAAAGCATTATGCTGAGCAAAATAAACAACACACAAGAGTACAGACTATATGATTCATTCACATTAAGTTCTAGAGGAGGTAAAAATAATCTATGGTGAAAGAAATCAGTGGTTACTGGGAAAGGCAGAGCAAGTACTGCTATAAAAATTTACTTTGAAAAGGTTGGAGAAAACTTTCCAGAATGATGGAGATGTTTTATAACTTGAGTCAGGTGATAAGTACATAAGTATATACAGTATACCTAACTGTGCATTTTACAGTATGTAATTATGCCTCAATAGTAATTTTTTAAAACTCTATCCAATAAGATTTATATGAAGAAAACAAACTATTTCATATTTTTCCATAAAAAATAATAAATAGAAAAAGCATCCAAAATTTTAAATTTTTTTTAAAAATACAAAAATAACAACAAAGAGAAAAAAACATTTAAAATCTCCATGAATGTACATAGATAATTGGTAAGCTAAAATGCTAAGTGGGCCCAGCCTGGTGGCCACATCTATAATCCCAGTTACTCATGAAGCTGAGGCAGAAGGAACACAGCACGTTAAAGGTCAGTCTTAACAAGACCTCTCAAAATAAAATTTTCATAAAGAACAGAGGATGTAGCTCAGTGGTAGAGTGCCTGGGTTCAGTTCTCAGTACCATAAAAAATAAATAAATAAAATGTTAAGTGGGGAAAAACACAAGGTACAAAGTACTATAGTTTGTGATCATAGGCTATACATACATAGACACACACAAACATACACATACATATGTAAAATATTTCTAGGTATCCATAAGAAACAAGAAAAATAGGGAATGACACAGAGGAAAAGGAATTGGATAAATGGGATACAGGGTAGAGAGGATTTTATTTTTAACATATATTCTCTTGTACCTTTTAAATTTTGTCCAAGGTTCATGAATATTTTGAGTTTTCATTTATTTTTTTTAGGAATTTCAGCCAGGTATGGTGGCATGCACTGTAATCCCAGCTACTCAGGAGATTGAGAAAGGATTGTTTGAATATAGGAGTTCAAGTCGAGTACAGCCTGGGCAACATAGGAAGACCCTGCCTCCAAAGAAAAAGATTTTAAAATCACTATAGCAGACCATATGGGTAGATCTATAGTAAAATAAAAATAGCTCTAGGTCCAAAACTTTCAACACAAATTTTAAAATGTATTTAAAACAGCGTTAATCTGTAAAAACAGTGTGTAGCTACACATTCTTTGGCTAAAACTAAGAGATGAATGACACAAGTTCTCAAAACTATGTTTAATGCCACAAAAGGCAGTTTAAAACTTGAAAGAGTTTAGTTTGCATAACACATAGACTGGAAACTGTATATGCTGTGAATTAAACTGCCCCCCCCCAAAAAAAAGATATGCTCAAGCCCTAATGTGGGACCTATGAATGCGACCTCATTTGTAAAGTTATTTGTAAAAATAACCCAATTAAGAAGAAGTCATACTAAATTAGAGTGGGCCTTAATCCAATGACTTGGGTTCCTATGAGAGGGAAATTTGGAGACACACTGACACACAAAAGAGAAAAGACCATTTGAAAATGAAGGCAGAATGGAGTGGTTTGGTGTATCCATAAGCCACAGAACACCAAAAATTGCCAGGAAACACCAGGAATCAGGAAAAAACAATCTTGCCCATGTCTTGATTTGGGAGGAACTCAATCCTCCAGAACCCTAAGACAAATTTTTACTATCTTAGGCCACCAGGTTTGTAGATATTTATTAGACCTAGGAAATCAATATACCATATAGAACTGAAATGGATCCTTCCCTTTGGGACCAAATTCTAGCTTATTTTATCCAATAATCTAAACCACCTCATTAGGGGTATATTAGAGAGAGTACATATACCATAAATTTGTTATATATGCCTACTTTAATTATCTAAATTACTAGAGACAGAACTCAAACAGGCAAACCACTTAACATTTATTTTAATCTTTTAGGTAAAACATAATTTTCTCTCAACTATTGATAAAGTGACCAAAAGTTTTAGGTCTCTGGAACATACTACTAACCTCAAGAACTATGAATATTTTGTTGGCTGTTTCCAACACATGATAGAGTTGACATATATGCTGATGTCTCAAATTCTTCAAGGCATCAATCTCTGTTTTGACCCGGGGCAAATCACTCTGTGACAAAACATCATTTCAAATGAGCAATAATTTAATAGGAAATGTTCCTAGTATCTACACCAGCAGCTTCAATACTATACAGAAAAACTATCAAAAGCCCTAAAACAAACTGCTCAAAAACAGAAAAGGTCAGGCATGGTGGCATATACCTCTAATCCCAATGACATGGGAGGCTGAAACAGGAGGTTTGCAAGCTCAAGACCAGCCTCAGCAACTTAGTGAGGCTCTAAGCAACTTAACGAGACCCTCTCTAAAACAAAAAAATAAAAAAGGCTGGGGATGTGGCTCAACAGTGAGCCCCTGGGTTAAATACCCAGTACCAACAACAACAACAACAAAATGCCAATCAAGAGCCACACTCAGTGGTGCAGGCCTATAATCCCAGGAACTTGGGAGGCTGAGGCAGGAAGATTGCAAGTTTGAGGCCAGCCTCAGTCATTTAGCAAGATCCTATCTCAAAATGGGATGGAGTTGTTGCACATGTAGGTTCGATCCAAAAAAAATAAAAGTTGGTTAGGGAGAAAGATAAGCCAAGCTGAAATGTTTGAAAAGACAGAAACCTAGAAATCCCATGAAATAACAAGTAAAACCTTATTATAAAAATGGTCTCAAGTGCCAGGCGTGGTGCACACACCTGTAATCCCAGCGGTTTGGGAGGCTGAAGCAGGAGGATTGTAAGGTCAAAGCCAGCCTCAGCAATGGTGAGGCACTAAACAACACAACCCTGTCTCTAAATAAAATACAAAATAGGGTTGGGGATGTGCCTCGGTGGTCAAGTGCCTCTGAATTCAATCCCCAGTACCCGCCCTCCAAAAAATGGACTCAAGCTAATCATCAAGGGCTCAAGATTCAATTATCTAGAATTATGTAACCAGACAACAGGTCTTGATCAAGAATCAATTACAAGTGCTTGCTTCAGCAGCACATATACTAAAATTGGTACAGAGAAAATTAGCATGGCCCATGCACAAGGATGACACGCTAATTCATGAAGCTTTCCATATTTAAAAAAAAAAAATCAATTGCAAGCAGGGCACAATGGTGCATGCTTGTAATCCCAGCAGTTTGGGAGGCTGAGTCAGGAGGAGTGCAAGTTCAAAGCAAGCTTCAGCAACTTAGTGAGGCCCTTAGCAACTAGACAAGACCCTGTCTCTAAATAAAATATGAAAAAGGGCTGGGGATGTGGCTCAGGGGTTAAGCGCCCCTGGGTTCAATCCCTTGTACGAGAGAGAGAGAGAAGGGGGGGGGGGGGAGGGAGGGGGAGGGGGGGTACTAAAATCTAAATTGCTCGAGAGAATAAATTAAATTTGTAATCAATGTTTAAAAGCCCAAGAAAAATGAGTTTTAATGTTCTTTTATTAGATTAATGAATATAGTATTGAGAACTAAAAAAAAAAACAAAGATTGAAGACTGAATTATTGTTCAACAGATTATTAAAAATAAATTATCTGGAACATTACTCAGCATTAAAATAAAATGGCATCTGCAGGTAAATAGATGAAATTGGAGAATATAATGCTAAGTGAAGCAAGCCAATCCCAAAAAATAAAAGGCCAAATGTTTTCTTTGATATGAGGATGCTAACCCATAATGGCGATTGGAGGAGGAGCATGAGAGGAATGGAGGAACTTTAAATGGGGCAAAGGAGAGGAAGGAGAAAGGATGGGATAAGAGGATAGGAATGGTAATGGAATGAGTTAGACATCACTACCCTAAGTACATGTATAAGACACGAATGGTATGAAAATACTTTGTGTACAATCAGTGTCTTGAAAAATTGTACTCTATATGTGTAATATGAAATAAATTGTATTCTGCCATTATGTATAACAAATCAGAATTTAAAAAAAGAAAAACAATAATTGTCAGATTTTTTAACATATATCTTGAAGAGAATTCAAAGAATTAAATCACATTTCTACATCAAAACTCCTTAGTTTCCTGTGACTTATTTATGTATGTTAATCATGGCTTATATCCTTAATAATAAAAAATAAGGTAATGATTAATGAATGCTAAATCCTGTCTCATTCCAACAATAAGAAAACATTTAAAAAATATTTTTTATGTTTCATAATTAAGAGCATATTACAGCTGGGCAAACAGGGTATATGCCTATAGGCTGAGGCAGAAGAGTTACAAGTTCAAGGCCAGCCTGGGCAACTTAGTGAGACCCTGTCTCAAAATAAAATCTAAAAAGGACTGGGGACATAGCTCAGTGCTTGCTTAGTACATGCAAGGTTTAAAATGTTTATACTGTTTACTAAAGTGTAAACTATGAATAATTATAATACTAACTCAATCCAAAAGAAAAAGTCATTTTTCTTTAACTTTTTTTTTTGGGGGGGTGGGGTGGGGGGGGGGAGTACCAGGATGGAACCCAGGGCCTTGCATCTGGTAGGCAAGCACTGTACCACTAAGATACATGCCTAACCCTTTTTACTCTATTTTGAGACAGGGTCTCACTAAGTTGCCCAGGCTGGCCTTCAACTTGTGGTCTTCCTGCCTTAGACTCCTAAACTGCTAAGATTATAGGCATGCAACACCATGCCCAGCTAGTCTGAAATTAGAAATTTCTTTTCTAATACTTAAAAGATTTTAGTCAGAGAAAAAACTTAATTTTCAAAATTGATCCTCAAAAAAAAGAAACAGCCAGCATCTTGGGAGGCTAAGGCCAGAAGGATTCCAAGTTTGAAGCCAGCCTGCACAACTTAGCCAGACCTTGTCTCAAAATAAATAATAAAGAGGTCTGGGAATATAGCTCAGTGGTGGAGCACCCCTGGTTCAATCCCCAATAGTATGAAGGAAGGAAGGAAGGAAGGAAGGGAGGGAGGAAGGGAGGGAGGGAGGGAGGGAGGGAGGGCAAGCCACAGGTATATACTTAGAGACTAGTTAGAGTTCACTAACTCTCAGGAGAAGACTAGAAACAAAAATTAAATCCAGAAACAAACCACATGAAGGATGGTAGAGGGAATTAGAAAATGAAGACTCCTAACAACTTCAAACACTAGAAAGGCATAGAACGCACAAAAAGGACCATCAATAGAAACAGGTTTTACTTCAATATAAAAATAATAATAATTTTATATATATTATAGCCAAAACCACAAATTGAATGGTCTATTTTAGTAGGTAATGAACAACTCAAACCTGGAAGCATTCTCAGAAAGGAAAAAAATACTGATTAAAAAAAGGATTCATTAGATAACTTCTAAAGTCACTTTGAATAAAAAGCTGGGATCTAAGACTTATCTATCTACTCACCTATACTACAAAATATATCAACGTGAGTGAGAGTATTGTGAAAGGGTAAAAATGGGAGATATTAATACTCAGAAACTCCTCCAAGACTATGAAACAGTGCTGTGGATATAGTTCAGTTGGTAGAGTGTTTGCCCCAAATGCACAAGGACCTGGGTTTAATCCCTAGTGCCACCAAAAAAAAAAAAAAAAAAAAGACTATGAAACAACCACCAAAAAAAAAAAATGAATGTTACAGAGTTCAAACGCCCTACATTAAAATCTGAAGGACAAAGTAACCCTCCCACCCACCCAGACTACTTTAAAACCACAGATCTCTATACATTTTTTAAAGGCATAAAAATATTATTCTAAGAATAGTAATTAGGATATTCAGGTTTTAATCACAAAATTGCTCTACAAGGAGAATATTAAAAGAACAATTTTAAACTTACCCCTAGTGCATTTTTATCCATGATTTTTATAGCTACCATCTCTCCAGTGAGGATATGGCAGGCAAGCTTGACCTTTGCAAAGCCACCTATGCACAAGAAAATTTATGACAAAGAGATAAACAAGGACTCAAGCAGAAACACCTGTTCACTTTTTTTGTTTTTGTACCAAGGATTAAATTCAGGGACACTCCACCACTGAGCCATATCCCTAGCCCTATTTTGTATTTCATGTAGAGATAGGGTCTCACTAAGTTGCTTAGTGCCTCGATTTTGCTGAGGCTGACTTTGAACTAGTGATCCTCCTGCCTCAGCCTCCCAAGCCACTGGGATTACAGGCATGCGCCATTGCATCCAGCTACAACTGTTTTATAATTAACATTGCTAGAACATAATAGAAAGTTGCTGAGACCAAAGACAAATTATATAAAACTTCCACTCAGTTTTAAAATTCGGAGGATAAGCAATTATGCTTTAAAACTGGGTCAAAAGCAGAATAAATGTTTCTCCTTAGATTTCTCAATCTTCAAATTAACACTTCCAAAAAGAAGCTTCTGGTAGCCTGTTCCAAATTCTTTACCATTTCAGTAAGAAGCAACTTCATTTTCCCAGGTGCTCTCAGGCCCAAAACCCTGGAACCATCCTTATTTCCTCTCTTTTATAATACCCCACAGCCAAAACATCAACAAATCCCAGTGGTTTACTGTGGAGGAAAAATATTAATGTTTACATGGGGGAAAAGCAGGTACTGACTAGAAATGGTCTCTCTTACCTGAGTGAATATAAATAGATATATATATTTGATCAACCTATCAAGATCAGTGCACTTCGCATGTTTTACGATGTTATACCTCAATAACTACCTCATCACTGTCACTATCATCCTCACCTAAATCACCATCATTGCCAGAGTCACTTACCTGAATTATTACAATAGCTTCCTAACCTCTCTCTGCCTTTGCCCTTTCCCTCTTCCCCACAATCTTTTCACCATAAAACACAGTGACCCACTGAAAACAAAGGTCACACCACTCCTTGGCTCAAAACTCTCCAATGACTTAATTTTTTTTTTCTTTCTTTCCCTTTTTTTTTTTTTTTTTTTTTTGGCCAATGACTTACTTAGGATACAAGTCAAAGTCCTTGCAATATAAAGCCCTTCTACTACTTTCCTCTACCCTTGCTCCACTTTTTCTTAGGTAGAAAATTTTAATACAGCATAAGTTAGACTAAAAAGCCTCAAAAGACTATACTCTCAAATAGTTGATCTATCCTCTGCCTCCAAGAAAAAAAAAAATAGCAATTACCTGTTCCAATAGTTTCATATAATTCATAGTATTTGAGAAGTTCATCATAATCTTTCATAGTCCACCTGGAAGTGTTTTCAAAATGACAAAAAGAACCTGTAAGACAGAAATACCACATGACCAATAAAGGAAATAGAGCCAGTTTATCTCTTCCATTTGAATTTGAAATATGAATGACTTAGGTATAAAATTAATACTGAAAAAAACAATTAGCCATAGGGGGAAAACTATCCTGAATTCCAATCTGACACCACACATACAAATCAATTCCAAATGAAGACTTAAACATAAGCCAGGCACATTGGCCCACACCTGTAATCCCAGTGACTCAAAAGGCTGAAGCAGGAGGACTGTGAATTCAAAAGCCAGCATTAGAAAAAAAAGAAAAAAGTACAGCATGTACAATTATGTACAGTATATAATATTTAATATTATAATAAATGACCACTACTGGTTTATGTTTAAAAAAAAAAAAGACTCAGCAACTTGGTTAGCAAGACCCTGTCTCTAAATAAAATATAAAAAAGGGTTGGGGATGTGACTTAGTGGATTCTATCCCTGGTACCCAAAAAAAAAAAAAAAAAAAGATTTAAATATGAACCCAGCACAGTGGCACATGCCTGTAATCCCATGACTCAGAAGGCTGAGGCAGAAGGATCACAAGTTCAATCAACCCTCAGCAATTTGGTGAGGCACTAAGCAACTTAGCCAGACCCTGTCTCAAAACAAAAAATAAAAAAGGGCTATGGTTGGGGCTGGGGTTGTGGTTCAGCAGTAGAGTGCTTGCCTAGCACATGCGAGGCCCTAGGTTCAATTCTCAGCATCATATAAAAATAAATAAATTAAATAAAGGTATTGTATCCAACTAAAACTAAAAAATAAATATTAAAAAAAAAAAGTGGGGGTTTGGCTAGGGATGTGTCTCAGTGGTTAAGTGCCCCTGGGTTCAATCTCCAGTGCAAAAATTTAAAAAAAAAAGACTCAAACATGAAAAGATAAAACTTTAAAAAATATATTGTTGTGGGCACAGTGGCACACATCAGTAATCCAGGGACTCAGGAGGCTGCAGCAGGAGGATAACAAGCTCAAGCCAGCCTCAGCAACTTAGTGAGACTCTATCTCAAAATAAAGAATAAAAACTGTCTGAGGCCAGGCACAGCGGCACAGACTCGTAATAGCAGTGACTCAGAAAGCTGAGACAGGAGGATCAACAGTTCAAAAGTTCAAGGCCAGTCTCAGCAATTTATGGAATCCCTGTTTCAAAATAAAGAATAAAAACAGGCAAGGGATGGAGCTCATGGTATAAAGCCTCTGGGTCCAATCCCTGGTATTAAAAAAATAAAAATAAAAGACTGTTATTAGAGGTAAAAGCAAATGGAAATGCATATTTGGAGCTTAAACAATTGGTTAGCTTATAGAAAAATGAACACTGGTCTCTATATCTCACACCATACATAAAATCAATCACATCTATGAAGACTTAAAAGTGAAAGTCAAACCTGTAGTCCTCAGGAAACTGAGTCAAGAGGACCACAAGTTCAAAGTCAGACTGGACAACATGTGGAGATCTTGTCTCAAAATAAAATTAAAAGGGCTTGCTGCTAAGTGGTACATGCCTGTAATCCCAGTGGCTCCAGAGGCTGAGACAGGAGGATCTCAGTTCAAATCCAGCCTCAGCAACAACAAAGGCACTAAACAACTCAGTGAGAGCCTGTCTCTAAATAAAATACAAAACAGGGCTGGGAATGTGGCTCAGTGGCTGAGTGCCCCTGGGGTTCAATCCCGGGTACCTAAAAAAAAAAAAAAGCCAGGGGAGGGGGTGCTTGCTGACACACAACACAACAAGTTGGGGAAGGGAAACAGACAAAAGGAAATGAAGAGAAGAGAGGAAGGATAGGAATAGGAAAAACTGTAGAAGAAATCAGAAATAACTTTCCAATGTATGTATGTGAATACACTTTAGTGAATCTCCACATCATGTACAACCACAAGACTAGGATCCTAATCAGAATAAGTTATACTCCATGTATGTATAATATGTCAAAATTCACTCTACTGCCACATGTGTATCTAAAAAGAACAAATAAAAAATAAATTAAAAAAAATTAAAAGGGCTGGGAATGTGCAATACAAGAGGCAAAGTGCTCCTGGGCTCAATCCTCAGTATGGGAGGGAGGGGGAAAAAGAGGTACAAATCTTTAAAATGTTTAAATGTTTAAAGGCTCATACCAAATCTATAGCTGGGAGTGGCAAAAGAAAGAGGCAAGACAAGAATACTTAACAAAAGTAAGCATTAGAAGAATAGTTTCATGGAAACCAGGAAGGAAAGAAAAACTCAATAAAAAAAGTTTCTAGAAAGTAGACAGCTAATAAATTTTCTAAAAGTGCTGCTACATTGGTCAAATCCTAGGACTTGAAATTAAGTGCTACAAAATAGAGCATTCTATATATAAATATGACATGGGGTTAAAGCTCTCTAAATCTATACAGAAATGGTTTCTCTAAGGGGCTCTTCTTTCCAAAAGCTGATATGGCAAAAAAAAGCCTTGGGATCCCAACCATGGCAAGAGAGGTCCCCATATCTCCTAGAAAGCCAAGCAGGAATCTCAGGGACTCAAGGAAAGTTCACTGTGTCAGTTACAAAGAATTTCCCACATAGTCCTGCACAACATACTGGGGCTCCAGAGTTCACAAAGGGGTGTGAGGCCAAGGCCCATTTAATGATGAAATCCTACTTTGCCTGGTCCATTCCTTGGTGACCTAGCAGTGGACTAGCTATGCCAGCACAGGGTTCAGGATTCCAGGAACCCATTCTAACACTTCAGTAGTTTAAGAGAGCACATGCACAACCAACTGGACTTGGGACAGAGTTCTACCTAGAAAGAACAAAGCCCATGCATCTTGATCACTCCCTCTCAATGGTGGAGTGTTGGTACTAATGTTCATTTCTTTCTAGAGCCAGTCTCATTTCATAAACAGGTAAACCTCTCACAAACCCATTTAAGTTCTGGAATTGATGGATGGCAAGCACCATGTTCCCTATCTTCAAGTTCTCTGCTCTATAGCCTGTCCTCATCTAACGCTGAATTACCAGCATATTATGAAACATTAATAATGGTCATCATGAATTTGGGACACCTAGAGTACAAATTCAACCTCAGAAGTGAGGTGAGCTTATAAAGGAAGACAGATTAATAAGGTAGGTCCTTATTAGAATAAGGATGGGTCATCTTCTTAAATTGAAGTAGAGAAAAATCTGAATAAAATTATCAAAACTCTAAGAATTACAAAGGATTATTTTTTAAATATTATTTCAAAATGTCTAAAGCACTAATTTCATGAATCCTTTTCCTTGAAGAGAAAAAGTAAATTATTATCAGTAAAAAGCCTTTAAACATTTGGCCAGTGAAGCCAGGTATAGTGGCTCATACCTGTATAACCCCAACTACTCAGGAAGGTGAGGCAGGAGGATCACAATTCAAGGCCAGCGAAGGCAACTAAGTAAGACCCTGTTTATATTTTTCTTTGTTGTTGTTGTTTTAGGAGGAGTTAATGGTGCTGGAGACTGAATACAAGAGCACTACGCCCTTTCTATTTTTATTTTGAGACAAGGTCTCAATAAGTTGCTTAGGGCCTCACCAAATTGTTGAGGCTGGCCTCAAACTTGCTATCCTCCTGCTTCAGCTCCCAACTCACTGTGATTACAGGCATGGGACACCGTACGCGGCTTAACAAGACCCTGACTAAAATGAAAAATAGGGCTGAGCATGTAGCTCCATGGTAGAGTGCTCCTGGGTTCAATCCTTAGTACAAAAAAAAAAAAAAAAAAAAAGTCACTGAAGAAAACTAGAAAAGCTTTGGGAGAAAAAATACAAAACTCAGCAAAAAAAAAATTGAAACAGCATTAAAAAAAAAAAAAAAACCATTTTAGGCTCAATGTAAAAGAAGAAATGGAAAAAGAAAATGGGCACCATTTAAAAGGTATTAGCCATTTCCCAGGAAGAAATGGCACTGAAACAACTTAATAAGGAGCTTGAACTTTTAATCTACCTGAACCTGCATGAATAGAATAAGAAGCAAAGTCAAAGTCAGGTCCTGGTGCTGAGGGAAAATTGGTGATAAAAAATGAAACATCTCTCCTTCTGCCGGAAAAATCACAATCACAGAGGACATACTAATTCTCACTGGGCACCTGAAGGCGTAGAATTAGAAACACTCTTAATAGTAACACTAATTCAGAAATCTTTTAAAAAGCATTAGTCAATGGGACAAATATGAAAATAAAGTGGAGCCCCATCACCAAAAAAGTGTGAAAACAGGACTCAGAATTTCTAAAACAAGCAATTATAGCAGTTAAAGTCCAAAGGTCAACACAAAGCTCAAAAATCTATGGGATCCTGATGAGGGAAAGAAAAAGAGCAGGGAAATGGAAATAGAGGAATGTTGGACTATTAATCTGTGGAAAGTTGTCTGCTATAAAAATAAGCTAGCAGATCCACTGGAGAGCAAAGCCCCAACTAGTGCAGTACTGGGGTACTCAGTGCAGGGCTGACACATTTCAAAGTCTGAAAAACCATTAAGATGGAAATGGATAAGGGAAAATAGCAGGATTCAGGAAGAGTACTAAGAGCCACTACTGCCCTCCACATAAAGAACTGGGCTATTTTGAATTGTCACCCTCAGAAAGAAAATGCAATTTGTAGTATGATGTTGGAATTCACTTCCTCAAATTCGAGATATAAGGGCATCATAACTTCTCAGGGGCATTTAACTACTGAACCACATCGATAGCCCTTTTTTATTTTTATTTATTTTTGAGATAGGGACTCATTAAGTTGCTTAGGCCTCACTAAATTACTGAGACTGGCTTTGAATTTACAATCCTCCTACCTCAGCCTCTCAAATTGCTGGGATTACAGGCATACACCACCTGCCTGGACACTTTCTAATTTGAGACAGGGTCTCACTAACCTGCCAAGGCTGCCTTCAAACTTATGATCCTCTTGGCTCAGCCTCCTGAGTAGCTGGGGCAGGCTTGCGCCACTGCACCCAGCTTTATTTTTTTGAGACAGGGTCTCATTAAATTGCTCATGCCAGCCTCTAACTCACAATCCTTCTGCCTCAGTCTCCCAAGTAGCTGAAATTACAGGTGAGGAAGGACTGAAGAGCCTGACAGCCATCCGGGGCCAAGCGGCAAGAGCGAGAAGTAGTTTGCTACCTTGATAACAGATTATACTTGATTTTTAAATTTTGTGGATGTGGAACTCATTCTAAATACTCTTAAGTGTCCTGGTTATCCTCTAGAATCTGGAATATATAACACAGAAAGAGTTGTGATTGGGATAACCTAACTACATTATTAGTCAATGTGGAAGATTGCCATTGTAGACAATAAAGGAGGAAACTAGATCCTAATCAGACACCTGAATGTCCTTTTCAGATGTGAATAAATAGAAGAATTGGAGGTATACATAACTGAGAACTCAACTTCTCTGGCTAGAATTAATGAGGAGGTGGTTTATGGTTAAATTGTATAGGGCAGCAACAAATTGGGGTGTTTAGTTACTAAGAGAATTTTGGGGGCTATGCTAAAAACACATTTATCTGCTGCAAAATACAAATATCACATCTAGAGAGTTTAATGAGACACTAATGAGAATAATTCCAACTGAAAACACAGAATGGCTTATAATGCAGCCTTGTAATATGGTTAATTAGCATCCTGCCCTGCTCTCTTGCAGAGATTTCTGAGGAGACCAAAGAGACATCTGCCCATCTAAGTAGAACCATAGTAGTTATGCAGAATGGTGAGATCAACTGGTGAAACAAGCCCCATGAAGATATAAGGAGGCTTCTTCTGATTTCTCCCACACTCATGAAAAACAGAAAACAAAACATAAACAAAAAAAAAAGAGAGAGAGAGAGAGAGAGAACTGAGCTTGTAGCTCAGGGGTGGAACACTTGCCTAGCATGAATGAGGCCCTGGGTTCAATTCTCAGCACTACATATAAATAAATAAAATAAACGTCCATCGACAACTAAGAACTATTTAAAAAACTGTTACCCTGACCTTCTCCCTATCACATTAATCAAAGAGAAATGCCAAAGGTGAAACTCAAGAACAATTTCTCATCCGGGGCTTGATCATTCTCTTGGGATGCCTTCTCCAGGGAGTGTCCCTTCCCCCTCGCCCTCCCCACCCCCAGGCTTCTTGGTGGAAGTAACCTGCTGCTGCGTTTATTGCTTTAGCCTTCTATGCACCCTTTTAGTAAGCCTTTTACACCACCACTTTAAGGTGAAGGGAGAGGAAGGATCTGGACTCTGAAAAGGGGGTGGCAACATATTTACTTTTTTTTTTTTTTAACGGAAATACACCACTGGAGTGAGTTGTACGGAAAGAAATAACGCAAATCCCTTCTTGGAGCTTCTTTCATGGACACAGCTTTGGTCAAGGAAACAGGAATGGGAATTCACATGTATCAGTCTCCTGGGCGGCACGCACAGATAACCCTGTGAAGCCGGTTCCATCATTCTCCTCACCGGGGAGAAACCGAGGTTCACATGAGCCAAGAATCTCATCGGGTACTAGGCCGGTAATGTGGGTCTCCAGAAAACTCCTCCCGCCTCCCGGGAGCCGGGAGCGAACCGGGTAGGGCCGGCCACACCCCGCGCCCCGCACAGCCGAGACCCTGGCCCTCAGCTACAGCTGCGGAAGACAGACGAGAGAACTGACCTGAGGAGCGGAGGGCCGGGCGGGGTCGGGCCGGACGGAAGGACTGAAGAGCCCGCCAGCCGTCCGAGGCCAAGCGGCGAGAGCCAGAAGACCTTAGGAATCGTTGTCGTTCGCCAGGCTCTGGTCGCTTCCGCCCGCCAAAGGAATCAAACCTCCCGTGCCGGAAGGGGCGGGGCGTGCGCGCCGCCGAGTCCCAGAGGGGCGGGGCGCACAGCTCTCGGGAGCGCGCCGGACGCGGGATTCCGGTGGGGCGGGGGCCTCGCGGACGTGTCGGGGCGTCAATTGCTTGGCCCCGCCCCAACGTGGACGGCTGAGGAGTGACTCAAGCTCTTCTTCTTTGGACTGGAGTGTGCACCCTCCGGAGGGTGAAGATTTCCCAGATTGGCATTGACGTGCAAAGTTACCACGTACTTAACTTTCTTTAAGTTCTCCCCTAGAAGTGATCTGCCAGAGAAGTCCTTAGTGGTCACAGTTCTCATTTTCGTCCTCCCGCTGCCTAAAAGCGGTTTTCCCACCCAAAAAGACAGGTATACCACCCTCCTCTCCTGAATCTTACTAAATCTGTTGTCACAAGGAATAAAATCCCCAGGAACCAAATTAATCGTCCATTAGCTAACGTATGCCACCATAAACACCAACCCAGCATCACAATAGTAGTTTTCTGATATATTTACTGTTTGGTCATTATTTATGTAATTTTTCCCCCAGTACTGGGGATTGAGCCCAGGGCCTCGGTATGTTAGCCAAGGTCTCTACTACTGAATTAGACCCCACAGCCCAAATCACCCCCACAGCCTTTTTTTTTTTTTTTGAACAAGGTCTGGTTAAATTACCATTTTGAACTTGGGATCATCCTGCCTTAGCCTCCCCAGTATCTGGAATTACAGGTGTTAGCCAGCACACCCCATTATTTATATAATTTTTGATGGACTGGACAAATTATAACTGTAGTGATACCTCTGACCAAAGAAAAAATTTAAGAATTATAGCCACAGGAAAGAAAAAATATATTAAATTTAAATTTATATATTTTTATTACAATAAAATATAATAGGGTGCTGAATAAAGGATTGTAAGGCAAAAAAAAAAAAATGTTGCATGAAGATAACATTCTGTCCTGGATTTCATACCCAGGCTGCAAAAATAATAATAATAGCATTTTGGGACCAGGAGATGTAGCTCCATGGTAGAGCACTTGCCTACTACCCACTGGATGCCCTGGGCCCTGAGTCCAATTCCTGGCACCACAAAAGAAAGAATAAGATAAAGTTGCATATGATTACAATGGGGCTAGTGAAGCCTAAATACCATACTGAGGTTCTTTATAGATATAGATAGATATAGATATAGATAAGATTCTGGGAGATAGAAATATGAACTAGGAGAAAAAAGGCGAAATAAGTGAATGTTAAAGAGGTAGTATATGTAGCAAGTAACAGCCTGACTTAAAAAAAAAAAAAAAGTATATAGACTGGGGATGTAGCTCAGCGATAGAACCCTTGGGTGAGTCGCTAGCTTCAGTCTGCAGCACTGCAAAATAAGAGGCTGTGTATTGTACAGTGATCTTTTTTCAATAGATGACAGTAGGTATCAAATCATTCAAATATTTCCAACTTCTTACATACCTTTAAATGAGTGATGTTACACACCTACATTTGAAAATATTTACAATATACTGTATATGGTGGCACATGCCTATAATCCCATTGACTCAGGAGGCTGAGGCAGGAAGATTGCAAATTCAAACCCAGCCTCAGAAATTCAGCAAGGCCCTCAGCAACTTAGCAAGACCCTGTCTCAATTTTTAAAAATTAAAATTAAAAGGATGGGGGATGTAGCTCAGTGGTAAAGTGCTCCTGAGTTCAATTTCCAGTACAAAAAAAAAAAAAAAGCTTTTTTGAAAATGTTTATAATAATCCCATTTTTTAAAAAAATTGCAATAAATTACATCCTTTGCAACTATTCAAAATTATGATGAAAAAATTTTACACATCTACTTAAAATTTTTCAAGATTGTTTTGAGTGTATATATCCAAAACAGTTTGAATATCACTAAGTTAAAGACAATTATAAGCAAGAGAAAACAACCCAGTGCCAGGAGTTAGGAGCTCTGAGCTTTGAGACCTGAAAGAAGAGCCCTACCCTCTAGGGGCTATCCTCATATGAACAATAAAGAGGTTAGGTGGATTCTTGGCCTTGGCAGGTCAGCCTCCAGTACAACAAGCAACACATCTGTGGAGGAAGCATCCAGGATCCCCAGTGGATCCTCACGGCAGCCCACTGCTTCAGGTACAATCAGGCCCATCTGCCTGCCGTTCTTTGATAAGGAGCTTGCTCCAGCCACCCAATTCTGGGTTGTCGGCTGGGGCTTTACGGAGCAGAATGGTGGGAAGATGTCTGACACACTGCTGCAGGCGTCAGTCCAGGTCATTGACCACACCCGGTGCAATGCAGAGGATGCCTACCAGGGAGAAGTCACTGAGAAGATGCTGTGTGCAGGCGTCCCAGGAGGTGGTGTGGACACCTGCCAGGGTGATAGTGGTGGATCCCTGATGTACCAGTCTGACCACTGGAAGGTGGTGGGCATTGTGAGCTGGGGACATGGCTGTGGGGGCCCAAGTACCCCAGGAGTGTACACCAAGGTCACAGCCTGTCTCAACTGGATCTACAGTGTGTGGAAGTCTGAGATGTAAGGCTGCTGTCCCTCTGCAGCGTTCAGAGCTGCTTCTCTCCAGTCCTGCCCACTGGGGATCCCCCAGAAGTCCCATATTGGGGCTCGTCTCTCCACCCATGGCCTTGGCATTTGCTAGAGCAGCAAACGGCCTCCGTTCCTGCAAGACCCTCACACCCCGGAGGCACCCAGAAGGAAGGCAGCTGCCCTAGCTCAGTCATCCCCAGTGCTTCCAGAATCCCAGGGAGAGATGCAGCCCGCTGAACGGAGCCAGCTATGGACAGAGATCTCAGAGGCACTGCTCACTAAGGAGGAACTTTCCACCTCTACTGAATGGAAGAGGGTTCTTTCATGAGAACCCAGATGACCAGGCTGGAGAGGAGAAGAAGAGGGTCTGGCCAGCCCTCTTTCTCCACCCATTCCCAAGCCCACCGGAACAAGAAACCAGGTGTAATGTAAATGCACATCCTACCTTTGGCGTGACTACTGTTACCTACAGGTGTTATTATTGTTACTTCTAAGTGTTGTTGTCATTAAAGAATGATATCTTTGGTAAAAATAAATAAATAAATAAATAAATAGATTAGATTACAGTTCCACTGCTCCCTGTTTTGAGAGTCATGAACTGGATGGATCAGGCCATTAGAAATGTAACATCTCTATCAATAATAACACCATTAGCAGCAATAATAAAATCCAGTACATTTTTTTGAACAATTAATGTGTACTTACATACATAATCTCTATATCCGAATGTCTGCCCCCTCACACAGGGTAATTGGTGCTATTTATTCTTTCTTCAGTCACCAGTGTCTACCCTAAACCGGGTCCTGTTCAAGGTAATGCCAGAAAAAAGAGATGTTTCTTCTGCTTGAAGGAGTTCAAAGACAGGAGCTAATAGATAACCAATGCTAATAAAGGACCAAATAGTAGTGCTATATACAAGTGCATGCAGCCATGAGGTTTAGAACTCAAAAGGGGGAGCATTTAATTCTGCCCAAGGGATTGAAATATTTTGTACTGGCTCTGGGCCTTGAAAAAAAAAAAAAAAAGGAAAGAAAGAAAAAAAAATACATCGACAAGGGAAGAAGAACATTCAGAAGTCTCGGTGTAGAAAAGCAAGTTATCCGGGCACAGTGGCACACCCTGTAATTCCAGCCACTCAGGAGGATCACGAGTTCAAAGCCAGCCTCAGCAAAAGCAAAACTCTAAGCAACGCAGTAAGAGAAAGAGCTGGGGATATGGCTCAGTGGTCTAGTGGCCCTGAGTTCAATTCCTGGGAAAAGAAAGACAAAAGAAAGAGAGGAAGAGAGGAAGAGGAAGAGAGGAAGAAAGGAAGAAAGAGGGCTGAGGTTGTGAAAGAGAGAGAGAGGAAGAGAGGAAGAAAGGAAGAAAGAGGGCTGAGGTTGTGGCTCAGCGGTAGAGCACTCACCTAGCATGTGCGCGGCCCGGGTTCGATCCTCAGCACCACATAAAAATAAATAAATAAAACAAAGATATTGTGTTCAACTACAACTAAAAAATAAATATTAAAAAAAAGAAAGAAAGGAGGGAGGAGAGAGAGAGAGAGGGAGAGAGAGGGAGAGGGAGGGAGGGAGAGAGAGGGAGGGAAGGAGGAAGGAAGGAAAAGCAAGTTAGGTGGAGCAAAATAAAAGCCTACAGGGAGGGGTGTGGCATAAAAGGTAGAGCTGGTAAGTAGCAGAGGAGCACAACATAGAGAGTGTCCAAGAAAGGAATGGCTTTGTGCACAGGCTATGGTTATGAGAGCAGCTGACTAAGAAAGGGAGATGAAGGATTTTGCATCTTATTCTTTTTTTTTTTTTTTTTTTGTGGGGGGGGGCGTGTTCGTAGGATTGAATTGAACACAGGAGCACTTAACCACTGAGCCACATCCCCAGCCCTTTTTTGTATTTTAGAGACAGGAATTCTCTGAGTTGCTTAGGGCCTCGTTAAATTGCCAAGGCTGGCTTTGAACTGGTGGTCCTCCTGCCTCAGCATCGGGCGCCACTGGGATTACAGGCATGCACCACCATGCCTGGCTTGGATTCACATTTCAGTGAAAACCATTCCACCAGCATCCTAGGAGTATGCTAGGCCTGCTGAGACAAAGTGAGATCTGTGTGTTTCTGCTGACAGAATGAATGTCATGAATCTCAGTGCCATGAGTAACTGTGTCATCAGTGGAACAAGAAACAAAGGTTGCAGTCCTGTGTCTGAATACCTCATTTATAGCTTTGCTATGTGTTTTCTGAGGTCATCCAGGTAAGCCAACCTCAGTCTACAATGACCTGATTTGTATACATAATCCAATAGTGAGCAGGAAAGACACACAAAACTAAGTTTGGGATCATAGTCCTGGTAGAAAAAGAGATGGCTTTAAAAAAAAATAATAAAGAGGAAAGGAAAGGAAAAGAAAAAGATAAGCTATCAAAAATACCTCAGAGGGCTGGGGATGTGGCTCAAGTGGTAGCGTGCTTGCCTAGCATGCGTGAGGCACTAGGTTCGATTCTCAGCAACACATAAAAATGAAATAAAGATATTGTATCCACCTTAAAAAAACTTAAAAATAAATATTTTTAAAAAATTTAAAAAGGGAGGGAAAGGGAGAGAGAAGGGAAATTGCATGGAAATGGAAGGAGACCCTCATGGTTATACAAAATTACATACAAGAGGAAGTGAGGGGAAAGGGGGAAAAAAAACAAGGGGGAGAAATAAATTACAGTAGATGGGGTAGAGAGAGAAGATGGGAGGGGAGGGGAGGGGAGGGGAGGGGGGATAGTAGAGGATAGGAAAGGCAGCAGAATACAACAGACACTAGTATGGCAATATGTAAATCAGTGGATGTGTAACCGATGTGATTCTGCAATCTGTATATGGGGTAAAAATGGGAGTTCATAACCCACTTGAATCAAAGTGTGAAATATGATATGTCAAGAACTATGTAATGTTTTGAACAACCAACAATAAAAATGTAAAAATAAATAAATAAAACTTCAGAGCCTGATGTGGCAGCAGCCCATGCTGTAATCCCAGTGTCTCAGGAGGCTGAGGCAGAAGGAGCACAAATTTCATGACTGTCTTGGCAATTTAGCAAGACCCTGTCTAAAAAATTTTTAAAAGGGGCCAGGCCATGGTGCACATCTGTAATCCCAGCAACTCAGAAGGCTGAAGCAGGAGGATTAAAAATTTCAGGCTGGCCTCAGCAATTTATCAAGGCCCAAGTAATTTAGCAAGACTGTGCCTCAATATTTTTTAAATAAATTAAAAATAAAAAGGGCTAAGTATGGAGCTTAGTGGTAAAGTGTTCCTAGGTTCCTTAGTGTTCTTTAGTGTTCCTAAAGTGTTCCTTAGTGGTAAAGTGTTCCCTCTAGGTACCAAAGGGGGAAAAAAAATTCTTAAGGGAGCTGGGGATATAACTCAGTGGCAAATGACCCCTGGGTTCAACCCCCAGTACCAAATAAATAAATAATTTTAATTTTTTCTGGATTACATTTTTTTAATTTTTTAAATTTCTGTTTACTACACACCAGAGTATCTTAATAGCACTTATAAATAAACAATGATTTATTCTGTGAGTTATCATTCTTTGCTAGACACTATATTAGGGTTTATACAAATATTATTTCTAGTCCTATAAACTAGGTATTCCTATTCTCATTTACAGATGAAGAAACTAAGGCTCAAGGAGTTTCAGTATCTTGTGAGAAATAGATCCAGGGATCCAAAGCCCAGGGTTTTTCTATCATAGTTCTCAGTTAATGTTTGCTGAACTGAATATGGGAGAAGTTTGAAGAATTAAAATTTTAGGTACCATACAAATATAAGAGACTTTATATATTAATGAGAATAATGATGAATACCAATCTAAAGGTCACCTTCATTAATAGGCATAGGCTGGGGCTGGGGTTATGGCTGAGTGGGAAAGTGCTTGCCTAGCATGTGGAAAGTGCTAGAACCCAGCATGCAAAGATAAATAATAAAAAAGCAAAGGCAAAATAATCTAAAGTAGAATATTATGCAACCAATATTTCAAAAAATTATATAATTACACTGCCATTGGGGTTGCCAAATAAAATGCCAACACTTTAGAGACATGGTTAAACTAAAAAATTGTTCATTATTTATCCAAAATTTGAGTTTAACTGGTCATCCTATATTTTTATTTACTATATCTAACAACCCTAAATACCACAGAAGCATATCTGGGTTTTTTAAACTATTTTTAATTGTAGACGGGCACAATATCTTTATTTTATTTAGTTTTTCATATGGTGCTAAGGATTGAACCCAGTGCCTCACACATGCTAGGCAAGCACTCTACCACTGAGCCACAACCCCAGCCCCCAGCATATCTGTTTTTTAAGTCAACAAAATAAGCTACCAAGATAATAAATAGCATAGCCCCATTTTTGTTAAGAAAATGTATAAGAAGGAAGTATGGTAGTGAACTCCTATAATCCAAGCTACTCAGAAGTCTGAGGTAGGAGGATAACAAGTGCAAAACCAGCCTAAGCAACTCAGTGAGACACTGTCTCAAAATAAAATAAAAAAGTGTAAGGATGTAGGTGAGAAGGAGAACACTTACCTATAGCATGCATTAGGCCCTGGGTTTGATCTCTAACACAAAAGAAGGAGGAGGAGGAGGAGGAGGAGGAGGAGGAAGAGGAGAAGGGGGGGAGGGGGGAGGAGGGAGGAGGGGGGGAGGAGGAGAAGAAGAAATAATACACATTCAATAGTATGAAATGATCAGAGATTCCTTGATGCTCGGTTCAATTTCCCCCATTGGTAACATTTTGCAAAATTATGATACAATATTACAATCAGAATATTGGGCTGGGAATATAGCTGAGTTGGTAGAGTGCTTGCCTCATATGTACAGGCTCTAGATTCAATCCTCAGCATCATAAAAAATGAGGAAAAAAAGTTAGAGATTATTGACATTCATTAAATAATCCAAAATTTTATTCAGATTTTCCCAAGGTACTTATTTATATATGTATGCAATAAATTCTATATATTTTTCATCTTTATATTGTGCCATCTTTTTTACCTTTTTAAAAATTTGTGTTATTATTTTTACTGTACACATTTATAGGGTACATTGTGATAATTCCACACATGTACACAATATGTTAAGATCAAATCAGAAGGGACTGGGGTTGTGGCTCAGTGGTAGAGCACGTGCCTGGCATGTGTGAGACCCTGGGTTTGATCCTCAGCACCACATATAAATAAACAAAGTAAAAAATCCATTGGCAACTAAAAAATATTTAAAAAAAAAAAGATCAAATCAGGATACTTGGCATTTCCATCTCTTTAAGCTTTTTTTAAATAAATTTTTGGTTAAAACAATTGGCCATATTTAGGGAAAATAAAAATGTAATATTTCAATACATGTATACAATGTGTGCTGATCAAATCAAGGTAATTAACATTTCTATCTCCTTATTATTACTTTGTGTTTCAAGCCTTTGAGTTCCTTAAATTCTATATAATTTTATCACCTGTGTAAATTCATGTATTCTCTACCATAGTCAAAATAATGAAAAGTTCCATCAACACTTTTTATAGCCATACCTATTCCAAACTTACCCTGACCCCCACCTTATATCCTAACTTTTGGCAACCACTATTTCTAAAGTTTTATAATATCAGAAAAGTTTTGTAGGGCTAGGGTTGTGGCTCAATGGTAGAATATTCGCCTAGCATGCATGAGGCACTGGGTTCAATCCTCAACACCACATAAAAACAAAATTAAATTAAATGATATTGTGTACACCTAAGGTTTTGTAATTTAATTTTTTTTTAAACGGGGATTTAACTCAGGTGTGCTTAATCACTGAGCCACATTCCCAGCCCTTTTATTTTTTTATTTTAAGTCACTGTCTAGCTAATTTGCTTAGGACCTCTCTAAATTGCTGGAGCTGGCTTTGAACTTGCAATCATCCTGCCTCAGCCTCTTGAGTTGCTGGTATTACAGACATGTACCGCCACTGTGCCTGGTTTATAAATAGGGTTTACAGATCTAATCTTTTGGAATTGGCTTTTTACTTACTCAGCATAACTCCTTTGAAATTCATCCAGGTTGTTGTGTGTCCAAATAGTTCATTCCTTTGTATTGCAGAATATACACTATGGTATGTATATGTGCCACAGTTTGTTTAACCATTTACCGTTGAATGACATGAAATGATCTAGTTTGGGGCTATTACTAACAAATCTGCTATGAACATTTGTGTGCAAGTTGTTAGGTTCTTTGGGGTGGAGGTTGCTGGGGATCAAATCCAGGGCCTTATATGTGCTAGGCAAGTGGTTTACCACAAGCTATATCCCCATCTCTCACCTTCATTTTGTAAACTAATTTTTACATCTAAAAATAATAAACTATATAAAAATGTGAAAACATAAACATGGGGCTGGGGTTGTGGCTCAGTGGTAGAGCACTTGCCTAGCACATGTGAGACACTAGTTTTGATCCTTAACACCAACCTCATAAAAATATAAATAAGTAAAATAAAGTTATAAAAAAGCAACATGGGGGCTGAGTTCAATCCTCAGCATCATATAAAAACAAATGAATAAAATAAATGTCCATCAACAGCTAAAAATATACATACAAAAAAATCAACATGGTGGGGCTGAGGCTGCAGCTTGGTGGTAAAGTGCTTGTCTTGCATGTGTGAGACACTGTGTTCAATCCTTAGCACCACATAAAAATAAATAAAGATACTGTGTGTTCATCTACAACTAAATTATATTTTTTTAAAAAAATCAACATGGTAAAAATCAAAATAAATTCAAAAACAAACAAACTGGGAAATATTTATCACTATGAATCAATAAAGGGCTAGTTTCTTTAATATATAGTTTCTACAAATCAATAAGAAAGCTAAATCCATAAGAAAACTAACCCAAAATTACTATAAGTAAAAGATATAATCAGATGAGAAAAAAATGACTCAAATATATGAAAAGATGTTCAGCTTCACCCATAATAAAAGAAATACAAACTGAAACTTTGATAAGATACCATGTTTTATTAACAAATTGCCAAATATCAAAGAGTTTGGTAGCCAGGTTTAGTGGCACATACCTGTAATCCCAGTGACCCAGGGACTGAGACAGGAGGATCACAAGTTCAAGGCCAGCCTCAGCGAGTTAATGAGACCCTCAGCAATTTACTGAGGTCCTAGGTAATTTAGCAAGACCATACCTCAAAATAAAATATAAAAAGGGTTAGGGATGTAATTCAATGGTAAAGCACCCCTGAGTTCAATCCCCAGTTTAAAAAAAAAAAAAAAAAAGTGGCGTCTGCATTGGTATTTCCTGGTTCAAACCATAAAGGGTTGTTGTGAGGATAAAATGAGTTACTGCATAGCTCTGAAATCAAAGTGTTTAGACTAGTACCTGCCATATGCTATGAAAGTATTAGGCAGCCAGGTGTGGTGGCACAGGCCTGTAATTCCAGTCACTCCGGAAGCTGAGATAGGAGGATCAAAAGTTCAAGACCAGTCTCAGCAACTTAGGAAGCCTCTGTCTCAAAATAAAAAATAAAAAGGACTAGGATGTAGCTCAGTGATAAAGCACCTCTGGGTTAAATCCCCAGTACCAAAAAAAAAAAAAAAGTATTAGGTAATGTCATTAAATGAATTGGGAAAATGCAAATCATAGAATATCTGTAATATTGTGTAATTTACATGGAGGAAAAAAACCAATATGCTTGTCTGTAATATATAAAAAGTGGATTCTTTTTTTTCCCTGTGGAATTGGGAACTGAACCCAGGAGCACTCTTCCACTGACCTTCATCCCCAGGCCTTTTTATTTTTTATTTTGAGATAGGTTCTCACTATATTGCTGAGGCTGACTTCAACATTCAGTCCTCCCCAGTAGCTGGGATTACAGGCATGCACCATTGCACCCAAAATGAAGTGAATGTCCCTTGAAGGATACACTCATGAAATGAACTGAAGTTTAGTGACTGCTGTGAGCATCCTAAAAACTGGGGCCTTCTGAATCCACAAAGCCTGAGTTGTGAGTCCCAGAACAAAGCATACTTCACCTCTCTGACCATACAGCTTTAAATACCCTTGCAGCAGGCCACTTACCACCCAGGTTTATTACTGGTCGGCCAAATGTTGCTCTCCTGACAACATTTGGAAGCCAGAGACTGTTTCTGGGTGGATGATCCCAACTTGGTACACAGGAGGAGCTCAATAAACTTTAAGAAATATAACTTGGGGGCTGAGTTTGTAGCTCAGTGATAGAGTGCTTGCCTAGCACATAGGAGGCACTGGATTTAATCCTCAGCACCACAATAAATATAAATAAATAAATAACTGGTATGTATGTGAAAATTCAGCTTCTGGAACAGGGATGTGGCTCAGTGGTAAATCATCCCTGGATTCAATCCCCAGTACAACAAAAAATAAAAAATGAAAGAGGTTTAGGACTGTAGCTCAGTGGCAGAGCTCTTGCCTCACTTGTGTGGGGTGCTGTGTTTGATCCTCAGCACAAAAAAAACTAAACAAATAAAAGCATTCTGTCTGTTTACAACTACCAAAAAACTTTTTAAAATGAAAGAGTAGCTTTGAAGTATCATATTTAAGAACTGAAGCTATTTATGGTAGGTTCAATGACGGAAGACAAGTCCTATTCTCTGGGATCTCACAGCAGTTTTCCTTTCTTACTACTTAAACCTGTGGCTGTGGCATACTTTTACCACTTGGTGGCAGCATACCACAATCACGGATTCTACTACTTGGAGAGATGAATCCTTTAAAAAGATTATGGGTAACAGGGCATAGTGGGCATGCCTTTAATCCCAGGAACGCTGAAGGCTGAAGCAGGAGGATTCCAAGTTCAAGGTCAGCCTCAGAAGTTTATCGAGGCCCTAAGCAACTTATCAAGATCTTGACTCAAAATTAAAAATAAAAGGGATTGAAATGTAGCAGTGCCTCCTCCCTCTTCCTCCCAAATATTCAAATATTATATATATATATATATATATATATATATGAATACATATATATTTGAATACACACACATATATATATATTATACACCTGAATATACATATACATATACATACATATTCAGGTATATATATATTATATATGTGTGTATATATAATATTGATGATATAATTGTGGCTATATGTTATGATAATATTGTGATTATATTTCAAAGTCAATACTTTGAATTTTTTGCAGCCTTTGAAGTGTTTTGAAAGGTACATACACAATGTATACAAATGTATACATGTATCAAAACACTGAATTGTATCCCATTATTTGTAGAATTATTACACGTAAATTTTTAAAATAAACTTAAAAAGGGGGCTGGAGATGTGGCTCAGTGGTAGAACACTTGCCTAAAGCATTTGTGATATACTGGACTTAATCCCCAGCACCACAAAAAGTAAATAAATAAGACTTTTTTAAAAAGGAAAAATTCTACAGAAATGATAAATGATAGGATTGCACATCAATTGATATTTATATGTTTCCTCAAACCCCAGTGTCTGATTTCCCTTAATCAAACCCAACAGGGTCTTTCAAAAAATTAATTAATTTAAAATGGGCAGAGTGGTGCACACCTGTAATCCATGTAACTCCAGAGGCTGATGCAGGAGGATAGCAAGTTCAAAGCCAGCCTCAGTCATTTAACAAGGATCTCACTAAGCAACTCAGTGAGATCCTGTCTCAAAAGGGTCTGGGTGGCTGGAGATATGGCTCAGTGGAGGGCGCTTGCCTAGCATGTGTGAGGCACTGGGTTCAGTCCCCAGCACCACATAAAAAACTAAATAAACAAAATAAATTTATTGCACCATCTACAAGTAAACATACATTACAAAAAAATAAAAGGGCTGGGGATAGCCAGGCACTATGGCACATGACTATAATCCCAGCAGCTCTGGAAGCTGAGCAGGAGGATGCGAGTTCAAAGCCATCCTTAGCAATGGTGGGGCACTAAGCAATTCAGTGAGACCCTGTCTCTTACTACAAAAATGGGGCATGTGGGGCTGGGTTTGTGGCTCAGCAGTAGAGCACTTGCCTAGCACAAACAGGGTGCTGGGTTCAATCCTCAGCACCACATTAAAATAAAGGTACAACTATAACTAAAAAAAAAAATGTTAAAAAAAATGGGGCATGTGGCTCAGTGGTTGAATGCCACTGAGTTCAATCCCTGATACCCGACCCCCCTCAAAAGGGCTGGGTATATGGCTAAGTGGTTAAGCACTCCTGGGTTAAATCCCTGGTACCAAATAATAATAGTAATAATTAATTAATTAATTTTTAAAAATTTAAAAAGTGTATGCCTCTAATCCCAGCTACTAGGGAGGCTGATGCAGGAGGATCACAAATTCGAGGTCAGCTGCAACAATTTAGTAAGATCCTCAGCAATTTAGCGTGACCTGTCTCAAAATAAATAGAGGCTGGGGGTGTAGCTCAGTGGTAAAGTTCCTTTGGGTTCAAAACAAATAAAAAAACCTTTTAAAGATACATAATGAGGCGGGCTGGAGTTGTGGCTCAGTAGTATAGCATTTGCCTGGCATGTGTTAAGGCACTGGGTTCAATCCTCAGCACTGCATATACATAAAAATCCATTTACAACTAAAAAATATTAAAAATAGAAAAAGATACATAATGACCTGTAATCCTAGCAGCTCAGGAGGTTGAGAGAGGAAGTTCACAAGTTCAAAGCCAGCCTCAGCAAAAGCAAGTTACTAAGCAACTCAGTGAGACCCTGTATCTAAATAAAATACAAAATAGGGCTGGAGATGTGGCCCAGTGGCCGAGTGCCCCTGAGCTCAATGCTCGGTATCCCCCCCAAAAAAAGATAGATAATGAAATACAGATAATGATAGAAAGTCTGAGACTCACTTCAAAATAACCTGGAAAGAAGGAGAAGAGATAAGAAGGTAGAAACCAGTCAGGCATGGTGATCCACACTTACAATGCCAGTGACTGGGAAGGATGAAGCAGGAGGATCCCAAGTTCTAGAACAACGTTAGCAATTCAGCCTCAGTGCAACCTTCAGCCACTCAGCAAGACCTTATCTCAAAACAAGGAATATTTTAAAAAGATCTGGGGATGTAGCCCAGTGGTTAAGTTGCTGGACCCCTGCGTTCAATCCCTAGAACCAAAAAAAAAAAGGAAGGAGACAGAAGCTGGGTGTGATGGTGCACACCTGTAATTCCAGAGGCTGGGGGGACTGAGGCAGGAGGATTACAAGTTCAAAGCCAGCCTCAGCAACTTAGCGAGGCCCTACGTAACTCAGTGAGACCCTGTCTCTAAATAAAAATTTAAAAAAGGTCTGGGGATGTGGCTCAGTGGTTGAGTGCCCCTGAGATCAAACCCCAGTACAAAAAAAAAAAGGAGACAGAAACAAAACTGGTCAAGAGTTAATAATTCTCAAAGCTGATTTATGGTACTTGGAACTTTATCATATCCTTGCCTTTCATTATCAGCACACCAGCAGCCTCAGTATCGTCTGGGAGCTTGTGAGAAATGCAGCATTCCAAGCCCCTCTTCAGGCCTGCTGAATCAGAATCTGCATTTTAACAAGATCTCTGAGTGACCTATAGGCACACTGAGGTTTGAAAGTACCAACATATTCTTTCCACTTTTGTGCATGTTTGAAATTGGCACAATAAAAAAGTATAAGTCCTAAAAATTATAACAATAAATTGAATTTGTTGGGACTGGGGTTGTAGCTCGGTGGTAGATTACTTGCCTCGCCTGTGTGAGGCACTGGGTTCAAATCTCAGCACCACATAAAAATAAATAAATAAAAATATTTGCCTATCTACAACTAAAAACAAATTTTTTTTTAAATTGAGTTTGTACAGTAAATATTGCGTAAAGAACTGGGGATGTGGCTCAAGCAGTAGTGCGCTCCCCTGGCATGCGCGGGGCACTGGGTTCGATCCTCAGCACCATATAAAATAAAAAAATAAAGATGTTGTGTCCACCGAAAACTAAAAAAATAAATAAATATTTAAAAATTCTCTCTTTCTCTTTTAAAAATATATTGCATAAAAAATGCTCATCAAATATTGGTTGGGGGCTGGGGTTGTGTGGCTCAGTGACAGAGCGCTTGCCTCGCATATGTGAGGCACTGGGTTCGATCCTCAGCACCACATACAAATAAATAAACCAAATAAAGATATTGTGCTCATGTATAACTGAAAACATATTTTTTAAAAAATTGGTTGGGATGAGTTAGAGGCTGCTCAGATAGCAAATATTTCTAGTTTTCTTGTCAATAATTGTATCATAATTGCAGTGTGTTGTGGTTTAAAATACAGCACATATCAACATATTTAATCTTTACAAAAAGCTTCCAAAGTATCCCCTGTTATAGATTTCAAGGAGAGTAAACTGAAGTCTAGGGAGATCAAATGACTCAAAGACCCCATACCTCTTTTTAAATTATATTCTATTTATTTATTTGCAGTTCTGAGAATTGAATCCATGGCCTTTAGTTTATTAGGAAGGCACTCTGCCACTGAGCCCCCAACTCTTCTTTCTTTCTTCCTTGACAGGGTCTAGCTAAATTGCTAAGGTTGCTCAAATTTGAAATCCTTCTGCCTCAGCCTCCTGTGTAGATGGTATTACAGACATGAGCCACTACACTTGACTTTTTTTTTTCTTTTTTTTTGGTACTGGGGATTGAACTCAGGGGCATTTGACCACTGAGCCACATCCCCGGCCCTGTTTTGTATGTTATTTAGAAACAGGGTCTCACTGAGTTGCTTAGCGCCTCACCATTGCTGAGGCTGGCTTTGAACTCACAATCCTCCTGTATCAGCCTCGGGGGCTGCTGGGGATACAGGCACACACCATTACGCCCAGCTACACTTGACTTTGATTCCATACCTTTTAAGTACAAAAGCCAGAAGTCAAAATGAGGACTTCTAGCTCCAAATCCCATTCTCTTTCTATCACTACACCATATTGCTAGAAGTTGAAATGTGTCCCAGGCATCTGTGGCTTGTTTTTATAGAATTCAGTTTTAGTCTTTTATATGTCTGTAACCATTTCTTATAATATGTCTCATTAGGCCTTGGTCACTTTTACTCCCCCTCTGAATTCTACTGACATTCTGCTGGGAAAGTAAGGCAGCTCTGAATCTTACCTCATTCAGGAGATGATTATCTCAACCCTTGAATTAATTCACAAACTTTACAACTAACATGACCCAGACATGAAGCTAAATAACCAGGACTGGAACAGTGGTGTATGCCTGCCATCCCAGCAGAGCGAGGCTGAGGCAGGAGGTTCACAAGTTCAAAGACAGCCTCAGCAACTTAGCGAGGCCCTAAGCAACTTAGCAACATACCTATCTCAAAATAAAAAAATTAAGGGCTGGGGCTGTAGCTCAGTGGCAGAGCGCTTGCCTAGCATGTGTTGAGGCCCTGGGTTCAATCCTTAACACTGCATAAAAAAACTAAATATACAAAAGCATGCTGTCCATCTACAACTATGAAAAAAAGTTTTTAAAAACCCTAAAAAGGGTTGGGGATGTGGCTCAGTGGTTAAGCACCCCTGCTCAATCTCTGGTACAAAAAAATAAATAAAAATAAAAAAGATTTCTGGAACTGAGCAAGCTGGTAAATGGTGACACCAGCCATTGTCATGTGAAACAGAAGCACAACACATGGACTTCTGATCCACAGGATCATGAAAATAATATACTTTTTTTTTAACCCACTAAGTTTTGGGGTGGTTTGAAGAAATTACTATTTTTCAAATGGCTCGGGGCTGGGGATGTGGCTCAAGTGGTAGCGCGCTTGCCTAGCATGCATAAGGCACTAGGTTCGATCCTCAGTACCACATAAAAATAAAATAAAGATATTGTGTCCACCTAAAACTAAAAAATAAATATTTTTTAAAAATGGCTCAAGGTATTTCCCCTGCAAGAAAGCTAAAGTACTATTATTTTTTTATTTAAAAAATTATAATTCCTGGCCTGGGTTTGTGGCTCAGTGGTAGATCTCTTACCTCATATGTGTGAGGCTCTGGGTTTGATTCTCAGCACTACATATAAACAAATAAATAAGGTCCACCAACAACTAAAAAATATTATAATTCCTCTTTGGGAAATTTCTCTTAATGTAGATCTGACCAAGATTCTCATTTTATACAAACAAACTTTTCAACACATTAAACATCAAATTTCAACTACCTATTCTATGTCATCCTGAAAACTTTGACAAATAGACTGCAAAGCAAGGACTGAGCGAACTTTGCAATTAGACATCCTTCAACAACTGAATGACTTTTAATAATCAGGATACTCATGCAAACTTCAACTTAAAGGCACATGATCCACAGTGGTTTTCATGCCAAGACTGGACTCTACGCCAACGCATCCATTCCAGTTGGAAGAACCGGGGCTACAAAAAGAATTCTGGAGAAAAACTGCCAAGTCCATTTGTTCAGCCTTATGAAATTCTTCTGATCACTCCCATGGCTGTACTTTGTATCAGACTACCCACGTGGATACACTCCTTTAATCAGAAAGAGGATCACCCCTCTATATTCAGGTTACCCAAACAAATTGGAAGGGTTTTTTGTTTGTTGTTTTGGTTTCTGGGTGGAAGGCAGGGTTTGATGCTGGAGAACTTGAACCCAGGGTCTCATGCGTACTATACACATGATCTGCCACTGAGCAACACCCCAGCCCTGGAAGTTCTATTCTTTATTACTATCTATGCCTTCTCCCTCAGATACTAGGCTAGTGAGAAAGTGGGGAGCACAGGGCTCATTCTTTGTGAAAGAGCCATAGTATCTACATGTGCCTCGATTTTTTAATTCTTCCCCTTCTCCATTCAGAGAATCTTTATCTAAACCAAGTATCAACAAACCTTTTCCACAAAGTCAGACAGTAAATATTTCTGGTTTTGTGGCCCATACAATTTCTACTACAACTACTCAGCTCCACTATTAGACTACAAAAGTGGTCATAAATAATAAGTAAATGAAAAAACATGTCTGTGGAGTTTTTATGGCCAGCCGCTTTGACAGACATTATTGTGGCAAGTGTTGTCTGACTTACTGCTTCAACAATCCCAATAAATAATATGTATGAGGGCTGGGATTGTGGCTCAGCAGTAGAGCCCTCGCCTTGCACGTTCGAGATCCTGGGTTCAATCCTCAGCACCACATAAAAATAAATAAGTGAAATAAAGGTATTGTGTCCAACTACAACTAAAAAATAAAGATTTTCAAAAAATAATATGTATGAGTTAATAAAAGACACGAACTAAAAAAAAAATTACTTAAAAGACCTGAAATTTGATTTTCATGTAATTATTATCCTCATTTTAAATTTTTCAATAATTTAAAATTGTAAAAGCTATTCTCATCTCATAGGTTTTAAACAGGTAGCAGACTGGATTTGGCCCACAGGAAAGATTTGGTCTACTATCCATAGTTTGCTGACTTTTGTCCTTCATCATAATTTCTCCACAACCTTTTCCAAATTTAAAACCTGGTGTTCCTTGGGATGGAACTTGACATAGTTACAAATACATGGGATGTCTCCATATCAGCGTTATACAAAATAAAGATGGTTTTTTTGAACAGCCTAGGCAACACAGTGAGACCCAATATTGGGGGGGGGAGAAGGAAAATAAAATACTTTTCTATCTAATTTTTCTATTTAATTTTAACTGCTAGGTGAATATGTCTAGAGAGAACTATGAGTGCTAAATCCTCACTTATTTAAAATATGATTGTTGTACCTATTGAAGCCTTGAAAGAATTATGGAGACAGAAAAGTAACAGATCATGATTCATATTTCTACTGTTTGATATTTGAAGTTGATAAAAAAAATTAAAAATCCCTAACTCCTCCAATTTACTTATGTAAAAAAAAAACCTCTAATATTCTGTTTAAATTAGCTTGGTGGCTTAGCAAAACAGCATAGCAGATGCTTAGTAATGAGAGAATGTCTATCCTTTAAGTCAGTGATTCTCCACCTTGGCTACATACTAAAATCCTCTAGAAAGTTTTTAGACCTCCAAATGCCCAGACTGTACTTCTGCCAATTAAATCAGATTCTGAGGGCCAGAACTTTCTAATTTGCATACAAGATTACCAACTACTACTACGTTATGATAGTCAGGATTTCTGCTCTTTGTCCAGGTGCACTGTATCATGTTCAATGCCAAAACAAAACAAAACAAACAAACAAACAAAAAACAAGAAAATCACAACTTGCAACTCTTTCATAATCTTTTATAGTCTAACCCCTAAGAAAGTTCAGATCCCTTGTATTGTAGGCACCTGGTCTTTCTTTTTGTCTTGACCCATGTGCCAGAACCAGATGAATTCCAGGTGGACTTCTGAAGTCTTTCTGTAACCTCTGAAACAAAGAAGTCTGTAGGTAAGTCAGTTTTAAACATAGCAAGACAGTCAGGCGCAGTGGCACTTACCTATAATCCCAGTTATTCAGGAGGCTGAAACAGGAGGATCACAAGTGCTAGGCCAATCTGGGCAACTTAGTAAAACCCTGACTCAAAATAAATAAGTGAATGTGGGCTGGAAATGTAGCTCAGTGGTAGAGTGCTTGCCTGGCACATATGAGGTCCTGGGTTCAATCCCCAATACCGCCCAAGAAAAAGACAGATAGTTCATAAAATAAGATATATGAATAAACATCTTGAGAAAAGATTCTCAATATCTCAGGGAAATGCATATTAAAATCATGAGATATGACTTCACACCCACTGACAATACCAAAAAACTAACAAACATTGGTAAGGGTAGAGCGCCTGGAACTCTCATACACTGTTGGTGAAAGCAAGAAATGACACAACTACTTAGATACACTGTTTATAGCAGTTTCTTGCACAGTTAAACATGTACTTATTCAATGATCCACCAATTCTACTTCTAGTAAAGACATACTTCCATTACCATTGTTTAAGAATGTTCATATGTTCATATAGGGGCTGGGATGTAGTTCAGTGGCAGAGCGCTTGCCTAGCATGTATGAGGCACTGGGTTTGATTCTTAGCACCTCATAAAAACAAACAAATAAAATAAAGGCATGCTGTCCATCTACAACTACAAAAACTTTTTTTAAAAAAGAATGTTCATATAGCTTTATTCCTAGTAGTTCTAAACTTGAAACAAATCCAATGCCCATCAACAGTAGAATGGATAAGCAAATAGTTTTATAAACAAAGGAATACTACTCAGCAATAAAAAGAAACAAATAGCTGGGCATGGTGGCACATGCCTGTAACCCTAGAGGCTCAGGAGACTGAGGTAGGAGGATCACAAGTTCAAGGCCAGCCTCAGCAATTTAGTAAGGCCCTACTTAGCAAGACACAGTATCAAAATTAAAAATAAAAAAGGGCTAGGAAAATGGCTCAGTGGTTAAGTGCCTCTGGGTTCAATCCCTGGTATCAAAAAATAGAAGTAAGAAAGAAACAAATATTTATTGCACATAAAAGCACAGATGAATCTCAAAAACATTATGTGGAGCTGCGTGCAGTGGCACAAGCCTGTAATTCCAGTATTTCGTGAGGCTGAGGCAGGATATCAAGGCCAGCCTGGGTAATTAACAAGACCTTGTCTCAAAATAAAAATTAAAAAGGGCTGGGGATGTAGCTCAGTGGTTAAGCACCCATGGATCCAATCCCCAGTACAAAAAATAAAAGGGGGCGGGGCGGAAATCAAGACCAAGAAGAATCCAGTGGGCAGGTGTGAGCTTCCCACATATTTTTGTTGGTTTGATCCACATTTCTCAGTTGACTGATTCACATGCCATTTGTCTCTGACATCATACGCCCCATAGTATGTTTTATCAATTTTCTAGGCAGCTCAATTCAGTCAAGCAGTCAAATTGACAACCAAGATTAACCATCACAAGGCCCTAGAGCCTCCCCATTGATGCCTCTCTCCAGGAGGCTTCTCTACTTTGGCTGAGTAAGAATGCATACAGGCCCTGAAGAGCACTGTAACCATTGTTGCTGTTCCAGAGCTCCCATCCCATGAGGGAATGCCTAAGGGTGGCAAAATGAAGGAAAGTTTGAGAACATCAAGTAGTGTAATTTTGCTAGAGTGTTGGGAATATGAAGGAGAGGACTGGGAAACAGAAATGGCAAGGAGACCCCTCAGTGCAGGGCTAAACAGGCTGATCTTTATCAGAGGCAATGAACCTGCAGATTTTGAACAGAGAATGCTTCTCAGTTAAATGCCTTCTCAAGGGTTTCACTGATTCCCCTTTGATTCCTGCTTAATGCCTTTTGGGATCAGAGGAATTCACAAAATCTATTAGCAGAAGCTTTTCTTTCTTCATTCTGTCAAACTCATAACCTTTACTCCTCTGATGATCAGCAGAGGCATGAATGGCTGTTGTGTACTTTGGATTCATTTTTTTTTTAATCCTTTTTTAATACTAGGAAGAAACTTTCATGGAAATTTTCTAGAGCATTTTACTTTCTGGCTCCTTTTTTCTCATTTCCCATTCTCTCCTCCTACTCTGCAATCTTATTTCCCATTCTACTATTCTTCTTAAAACACTCTCACATGGAACATCAATTCTATTAATTAAGGCTCTGTATTAGTTTATCTATTGCTGCGGAACAAATTACCCCCAAAACTTAGCTGCAGTGAAATAATGACAAGCATTCATTATCTTTCACAATTTTTGTGGGTTGGAATATCCAACAGGGTACAGCCAGAATGGCTTGTCTCTGCTCCATGATGTCTGGGTCTCAGCTGAAGGCTTGAAAACTTCGGGGTTGAATCATCTGAAGTCTCATTCACTCACATCTGGTGATTGATTCTGGCTGATAGCTGAGACCTTAGCTGGGGTTATTGGCTAGAACACCTACACATGCTTTCCCCAAGTGGTTATGTTTCCCTTTCAGTATATCGACTGGGTTTCAAAAGGAAACATCAAGAGATTAAAATGTGGGCTGGGTGTGGTGATGCACAACTGTAATCCCTGCAGTTTAGGAGGCTAAGGCAGGAGGATCCTGAGTTCAAAACTAGCCTTAACAATTTAGCAAGACCCTAAAAAACTCAGTAAGACCTTGTCTCTAAATAAATTTGTTTTGAAAAGTGGGGAGGCTTCAGGCTGGAGTGTGGCTCTGTAGTAGAGTGGTTGCCTAGCATGTGTGAGGCACTGAGTTCAATTCTTAGCACCACCCAAAAAATAAATAAATAAAATAAAGTTATTTTTTAAAAAAGGGCTGGGGATGTGGCATAGTGGTAGAGCACCCCTGGTTTCAATCCCTGGTACCGAGAGAGAGAGAGAGAGAAGAGAGAAACCTATAACACTTTTTATGTGTTAGGCTCAGAAATCACATAGCATGACAGTGCTGACCTCCTTTAGTGACAGCAGTTAAAAGCCCCACCCAGACTCAAGAGGAACATAGACCTCCATCTCTCAGTGGAAGGAGTTTCAGTCACATTGCAAAAAGAGCATGAAGAACTGAATAAATATATTGATAGAGCTATGTTTGGAAAATACAATCTGCTACAGATTCTTATTGTTTCATGTTACAAAAAACCCAAGCCTAATTGGCTTAAATAAAGAGGAAATTTATTGACTCACATGTTGAAAACTCCAGGGGTAAGGGCTGACTCCAGATAAAGCTTGAATAACTCTCAAGCTATGTCATCAGAACCAGTTTCTCTTCATCTCTGGGTTCAACTTTTTCCATGCTGACTTGAGCCCCAGACAGATTCTCCCTCTAATGGAGGCAAGAGGCTACCAAAACTCCATCCACATATCTTCATTTGCTTAATTACTACAGTTAAAAAGATGTCTGCTTCTCTTTCCAGGACATAGTTCATACAAATGTCCTGGAAACTGATTTTCTTTGGCTCTAAGTGTCCTGACTTGGCTCTCGTACCCATTTCTGAATAATTCTCCGTTGTCAAGGAAATATTCTGTATCAATCGGCTTAAGCCTGAGTCACAATATCCACCTCTGGAGTTGTAGACAATGTCAGCATCACCATAAGTCCTAAGTCTTTTGTAATAGAGGTTAATTCAGCTACAAGGACAGAATTTACATCAAGAATTGTCATCAGTCCAGTGACAGGCCTTTACCCTTGCTAATCTCCAGAAATGTTACCTAAATAAACTTTTATCCTTTACAAAGCAAAAAAAAAAAAAGAATTGTCATCAGATTTTTCTCATATCATAAAAAGTCTAGAGACATATAGCACCTGATGTTGATCCCTGAAGCTCAAGGCTTCAGGGCTGGTACAGCTGTGATCCTCTTGATCTTTTTTACTTTCTCCCAAAATGAATGCTCCAGTTTTAATCATCCTGTCCCTCTGGGCATCATGTCTCTTTTGTGGCATATGCCACCTTGCCACTGCTGCTGTAAGGTGGTTGAGAAAGTGAGTACAGGTGAGGAGGCCAAGGAGAAGAGAGCTGGGAAGGGGAATTAGGTTATTTAACCCACATGGAAATGCATCAGCTTCACTTGAACCACATGGGTATCTCTTCCACAGCAAAACTTGAGTACTCTTACAATAAGTAGGTTAATAATCTGGGCACTGTGATACATGCCTATAAGCCCAGTGACTTAGAAGGCTGAGGCAGGAGGATGGCAGGTTTGAGGCCAGCCTCAGCAACTTAGTGAGACCCTCAGCAACTTAGCCAGACAATGTCTCAAAGTAAAATATGAAGGACTGGGGATGTAGCTCAGTGGTAAAGTGCCCTTGGGTTCAATTCCCAGTACCAAAAAAAGAGTGAATTCTTACTGGTAATTGCCAAATTCTGTAGGATTTAAGTCACTTTCTTCTTTCTTTTGTGTGTAATACTAGGGATTGAACCCTGGAACTCACACATAATAGGCAAGTGCTCAATCATTGAGCTAAACCCCAGCCCTTTTTTATTTTTTTGTTTTGAAACAGAGTCTCCTTAAGTTGCTCAGGCTGGCCTCAAATTTGGGATTCTCCTGCCTCAGCTCCCATGTCACCAGGATTACAGACATATGCCACTGCCAGGTCATTTTCTTATTGAATTTCTCATTTGTATTTGACATTGTTGATTATTATCTCCCTTCTGCAGCTCAATACCTAGTCATTAAAACTCTGTTTTCACCGGGTGCATGCCTGTGGCGCATGCCTGTAATCTCAACAGTTCTAGAGGTTGAAGAAGGAGGATCGCAATTTCTAGGCCAGCCTCAGCAATTTAGCGGAACACTAAGCAATTCAGTGCAGTGAGACCCTCTCTCAAAATAAAAAACAGAAAGGTCTGGGATGTAGCTCAACGGTAAAACACCTCTGGGTTTAATCCCCAGCCCGCACACACACACATACACACACACACACACAAAAAAAAAACCACCACCACCACCACAACAAATAAAACCACCAAAACTGTTGCCTTCCTTTGTTTCTATGACACTGAGCTTTCTTGGTTGTCCTTGCTTCTCTCAGCTCACATTATTTGTGCTTTTGAGAAGCCCCTTTCCACTCCCTGTCCCACAATCATGAACTAAACTGCAACCAAATACCCTTCTCATTCTGTCTGCTTCCTTACCTTTGTCACATTTCCTAAACTGACTACTCAGTTCATCCTTATTTCTATAACAAGATATTTTAAGATTGTTCATCTTCTCATAAGTTTAGATTTGGCCCACTCCCATAAGCTTTGTTATGTAGTACTCTGCCTTTGGTAAATATCTAAATAGATTTTACTGTCCTTGAATTTGTTTTGTACTATGAATAATGCATATTCTGCTTTCTTTTTGTTTGCATTTGCCTGTTGTCTCTTCATAAAGGTTATGTTTAATGCTTCTGCTCATTCATATGTTGCACACACTTGGCTTAAATATACACACTTGACTTCCATCTAGTATGCATATGGACTCTCTTGTTTATTAGTTTAAATGCCAGTGGATACACACCCAGGGATTTCTGAATTTGTGGCCCACTATTGAAATCACTTTGGATGTCTTTGATATTCTTCCTGGAAGAGATTGAAGGACTGAACTATGGCAAGTGAATCAGGTCCAAATTCTCCATCAGCCACAGGGAATTTTCAATGTATTCAAAATAGTGTAAATGCCTTTCGTTCTTTTCCCTGAGCACTAGGAAATAAGTGGAAAACATAATAAACACGAACCTCTGCCTTCAAGACATATACACCAGCATTGATCCTGATCCAGGCATGTGGCTAAATAGCCTCTGCCAGTTTCCAAAATGCACCCTAAACACTTCAGCTGTGTTCTTCCTTGGTGTACCAGAATCGTCCATGTTTATATAACTTTGATTATGCTACTGTCTATTGACTCATTCAAAACTCATTCCATAATCCTTTCTCCATCAAAAATATTCTATAGCTCTTTGTAATACATCCTCTGACCTCCCCTCACACAGGTTCAGGCAATCATTGATCTCCTATAACACTCAAGGTATGAAGAAGCAAATCAGAATATGTGATGGATCCACATAGGCATTTGCCAAAAAAAAAGAAAGGTAATTGGTGAGCTCTGTATATGCCATTTCTTCTCCCAGAAGCACCCGTAATGTAAGTTACTATTTCCTTTAAAAGATCCCTCCATATATATACACCTGAATCTTTGGGTAAAGAGATTCCATCCTCAACAAAAATCCCTGTGTGCCTTGCCCTCATCTTCCTACAGAGCCAGTGATTTCTCTAGGCTCCCGTTTTATAAACACTTTTGTTTAAATCTGGAGAAAACATTTTGCAGCAGAATCCCTCAAAGACTGGGAAAGTGTATGTTGAAACTGCTGTCCATTAGAGAAGCAGTTGGGGATAGCATGAGAGGTTGTCAGGAAAATAGCAGAGCATCAGAGGTGGAGCCCGCAACAGCTAAAAGTTGCATTTTGTATGATATCATCCCACCTCCATTCATTCTATGATAATAGGTGTGGTTTTATTTTTTACATGAGTGAAAATAGTGACAGGCCAGAGACCCAAGATAAGGGTTGACAGGGGGGAAAAATAGGGACAGAGCCCCAGGGCTGAGAGAATTTCTATGAAAGGAAATGAAAGAGAACACACAAAGATTTTTTTTCCCAAGGGTTATTGGGGTAACCAGACTTCAAGATGTCCCTCACTGATTCTTCTCTCCTAGTGTACATGTATCCTCTCTCTTACATGAAGAGAGCTGACCTGTATTAACTATAAAAAATTATAGTAATGATGGAGGGTGACTTCCAAGGCTCGGTCATAAAAGACAGGTAAGGTTTCTGCTTTGCTGTTTCTTGACTTATTCACTCTGTGGGTTCCCATGTTGTGAAGACACTCAACCACATGATGAGAAACTCCTGACAGAAAGAACCAACAAACACAAAAACAAATAAATAAGAGGAAAAAAAGAGAAAAAATCAATCAATCAAACCTGACAGCAGGTGTATGTGTCCATCTTGGAAGTGGATTCTCCAGCCTCAGGCCAACATCTTGACAGCAATCTTATGACAGACCCTTTGCCACTGACCTTATTTCATTCTCTGCAAGCTATCTGGTTACTCTCCACTGCCTCCCTGAATGGACTTTGAGCTTCTAAAACCAGCCTTAGGCTCCATCATCTAACACTGTCCCCAATGCAGCAAGCAGACTAAAGACTCAAAGAAAGTATATTAAATGAATGATCACTGCTCTCTAAAGAAATGCATGAGGGAGTAAGTACGGGAATCAGTGAAAGAATGAGGGATCTATTTCCAGAGTTCTTTAAATCAAAGGGCACAGACTGCTGGGCATAGTGGTGTATGCCTATAGTCCCAGCTACTCAGGTGGTTTATGCAGGAGGATCACAAGTTCAAGGCCAGCCTTGGAAACTTAGTGAGACCCTGCCTCAAAATAAAAAAGAGTTGGGGATGTGGCTCAGTGACAGAGTGCTCCTAGGTTCAATCCCCAGTACCCAGGGGGAAAAAATTCTGGTACAGAAACTTTTGTAAAATGATTCCATTAATTGCATTTAAAAATTTACTAATTAACTGCAAATAATTGTGCATGATTATTAATTTATATATGATTGCAGTTACAGCCTAACCTTCGAGTCATAAACTGATTTGTCTACAGGGATCAGGCTCTAGAGAAATGGAATGGGCTTAATAGCGGAAAGCCGATCCCACCCCTACCCCCCACTACCAGGGATTGAACTCAGAAGGGCTTAACCACTGAGCAACACTCCCAGTCCTTTTTTATATTTTATTTAGAGACAGGGTCTTTCTGAGTTGCTTAGAGCCTCAGTAAGTTGCTAGGGCTGGCTTTGAACTTGCAATCCTCCTGCCTCAACCTCTGTAGCCACTGGGATTATAGGCATATGCCACCACACAGGGCTATAGTTTATTTTTGCTGGAGTTTTGCATTCTAAGGTGAGAGAGACACAGGGATGAGGGATGGAGATAGGGAATGGGAATGGGGGAAAAGAGGGAAGATTAGGTTCTCCAGCTCAACCAATGTGAGAGAAAGGAGGGAATTTAGTAATCTAATCCAATTTTTTAAATCTTTACAAAATTAAGGTATACTTGTAGAAATGGATTGGTATAAATAGAAAGGAGACATTCTTCCTCTTCTGCCTTCATTTACAGATGGAAAAACAAGCTCGTGCAGAGAAGTGAGGATGCAATGTCACCTAGTGAAGGAGTGCAGCAGGGCTGGGATGTAGCTCAGTGGTAGAGTGCCTACTTAGCATGCACCATGCCCTGGGTTCCATTTCCAGAACCATCAAAATAAACAAATGGGTACAGAAGTCTTCATGGAGGCAGACACCAAGATTGAGCAGGATTGCTTTCCATAGAAAAGCAAGAGGCTAGAATGTTTGGAAAGTTTATTCAATTATCTGTTTTTATACCTGGGAATAAAAAAAAAAAAAAAAAAAGACTAGAATGGCCTTCTAAAAATTATTAAGTGCTCATTATGATACTGTGCTAAGAGCTTTATGTAGTTTTTTTATTTAAGCCTTACCACACCCCTTGGAGGGAGATACAGTTATTCTCATATTAGAAATAAGGAAATGGGCTCAAAGGACTAATTTGCCCAAAGTCCTGCTGCAAGAAAAGTGGAACAAGAACCCAGGACTTTTGGGACCCTCAAATCTTAATCCCATATGTCACCTTGTATGTAAATTAAAAAACAATGCCCCTGCCTCTGGGCACATAAAGCCCTACCTCAGGGCTCATGATCATGGGCAGCACATTGCACTCCAGCCCCATAGCTGTTAACCACTACAAAATATGACTTAGCCAAACAACAATGTTATTTTTGTTACAGCAAGTCTGTAATAATTCTGCAATAATTATTAATTTATTTTGGTGCTGGGGATGGAATGTGGGGTCTCAAGCATGCTAAGCATGTGCTCTACCACTGATGTACACCTTCAGCCCCTCTATTTCAGTTTTTATTCTGAGGTGAAAGAATGGAGAATAGAGGTGCAACATCTAGTGCTATACAGTAAGTCCCAGACACAGAAAAGGGGAGAGAGTCATATTGCTCAGAAATAGTGAGATCTAGGTTCTAGGGCTGTCTCCACCACAATCTTGCTATCTGATGTGGGTCTTGGTTTTCTCATCTACAGAATGAAGGGATTGGGGGTCTGGAGGTATAGCTTCATGGCAAAGCCTATGCTTAAGTTTCATCCCTACCATAAGGAGAAAAAGGAGGAGGAGGAAAAAGAAAAGTGGTGTTAGTTCTCCGTTTGAATGAGTTCAGGCCTCCTTAAGATAGGCCATGGTACTGCTGGCCAGTTTTGTAATTAGAATTACTTAAAGTAAGTCAAAACTTGCTTTCTTTTTTTAGAAAATTATTTTTTTTATTTATTTTTAACTGATAAAATTATATATTTATCATGTACATGATATTTTGAGATATTTATACATGGCAGAATAGCTTTAATGGTGTTGATTAACATATGCATTAAATAACATACTTTGTAAGGTGAGAACAGTTAAAAATTCACCCTTAGCAACTTTTAAGAACACAATCCATTGTTTTTTGTTTTTTGTTTTTTTTGTGTGTGTGTGTGTGGTCACTTGTTGTATAATAGGTCTCTTACAACTTTCTTTCTTAATTTCAGCTGTACATTGGGACCACAGAGCACATTTCAAACACATATCCCCAAGACAGTCCTTCAAATATTAAAAAATAGTATGTATCCCAGAGTTGTCTCTTTTCCAAGCTAAATGTCCACCGGATTTCATTCATTCTGCAAAGATTATGGTTTCAATTTCTTCCATCCAGGCTCGCTTATTCAAGACATTCATCCAGCATATCTCATATACCAAGTTCTATGGGAGGCATTGGAAACAGAGAAAACGAAGAAGCCTAGCATCCAGGGAACTTGTCTGATAGAAACAACAGGGAAACACCTAAACCATTGTACCAGCCCCAGTAGAGGGTGTGTAAGAACATTAGGGGTCCAACAAGGAGATAATCAATTCTACCCAGGAGAGCTTCGTGGAGAAGGTGGGCCACCTGCCTCGAGGTCCGTGCATAAATCCCTTTATCTTTCTTTTCATTCAAGGACTTTACCTCCTTCTGCCTTCTTTTCTTGGCATTTCTCTAACACATCCTGTTCAAGTGTTATGCTTCAGGAAAATTTTTAAAAATATATTCATCTGCCACCTTAGAAATGTTTTCATAAGAAGGAAAATCTAGCAGCTTGTGACAAGAATGACTATTTCAGCACATGAAGTCTGAAATAATTTCACCAGCTCCCATTCTTCTTACAGTTCCTCTAAACCCGGCTTCCTCTCTTATGTCATCCTTCTTTTTCTTCCTCTCTTTAAATCTTTCTCTTGTTCTCCCTTTCAAAGCCTTTTGACATTCTCATAGATTTCCCTCACATTGTAGCTTCTTCACAAACTCGGAGGGTTAAGTGACTTGGCAGAAGCTACAAACTAAGTGGCAGGATTCAAAACCAGCTCTTCTGATGATCACATTCAATCACAGGAAAAGAAATCACAGGGCTTCTATTTGACACTTTGTTAATCCAAGTGTGCATATTTTAAAATATAATCATTTCCATCACATGCCAAAATGCAGGCCTAGCCTTTTATTTATTTTATCTATCTATTTATTTACTAATTAGTACTAGGGATTGAGGCCAGGGCTTTCTACTACTGGCCTACATCCTTAGCCCCTTTTTATATTTTATTTTATTTTTGGGGGGTATCAAGGATTGAACTCAGTGACACTTGACCACTGAGCCACATGCCCAGCCCTATTTCTTATTTTGTTTAGAGACAGGGTGTCACTGAGTTTCTTAGCGCCTCTTTTTTGCTGAGGCTGGCTTTGAATTTATGATCCTCCTGCTTCAGCCTCCCCAGCCGCTAGGATTACAGGCATGTGCTTCTGTGCTGGCTTTCCCTAGTTTTTAATCTCAAAGGAAAGCCCTGCTGTTATTGCAGTTTTGCCATATAACAATAATAGTTAACAGACCGAGGAGAAGAATTTTCTTTGCTCCTGTGCTCAGGAAACAAGATCAAGAAAGTCTTCCAAGATGGGATTCATGATGGGCAAAAAAGCAGCTCAGGGCAAAACTGTGGGGCTGATATTATTGTAGAAATTCAAATGTAGGCTGGGCACAGTGGTTATAACCCCAGTTGCTCAGGAGGCTGAGGCAGGAGGATGGAAAGTTCTAGGCCAGTCTCAGCAACTTAATGAGGCTCTAAGAAAGTTAGTGAGATCCTGTCTTAAAATAAAAAAAATAAAAAGGGCTGAGGATGTGGTTCAATGGTAAAGCACTTCTGAATCCAAATCCCAGAACCCTCCCCCACCCTGCAAAGAAAAGAAAGTCAGACATTATCTATGTAATTATACATATTGTTATTTGTGACCTTATTTCCTCTTAACTATAGAGAGCAAACTCTTAAAGGAAGATTCTGAAATCCTTGTAGTGCATTAATGCAGTAGGATCTCAGTAAATGTTTGAAAATGGGAACATAGGGGAAGAAGAAGAGGAAGAAAGGAGGAGGAAAGAGGAGAGAGACTGGGGGGGATTAACTTTAATTCTATTTTTTTTTTTTTGTACCAGGGATTGAACTTAGGGGCACTTAACCACTGAGCTACATCCTCAGCCCTTTTTGTTTTTTTTTTTTTATTTTGAGATAAAGTCTTGCTAAATTACTTAAGGTTTTGCTAAATTGCTGAGGCTGGCTTTGAACTTGTGATTCTTCTCTCTCAGCCTCCTGTGCTGCTGGGATTACAGGCATGTACCACTGTACCCAGCTACCTTTTTATTCTTGAGAATAAACTGAATTATTTTGGTTTATTGCTAGAGTGATACCTATATGTGAAGAGAGATTATTTCACTATTTCTGTATGCTGTTTTGATTTTCAAGAATGCATTGTTTTGTATAGTAGATGCTATGTGTAAGATCTTTCCTGACCTTTCACTAGGTTAAAACATTTTGAGATTTCCGTTATGTATCTTTGATTTAAAAAAATTTTTTTTAGTTGTAGATGGACACAATATCTTTATTTATTTATTTTTATGTGGTGCTAAGGATCAATCCCAGTACCTCACACATGCAAGGCAACTACCTTACCACTGAGCCACAACCCCAGCCCTGTATCTTTGATTTATTATATATAAATTCACCATGTTTAAATGATTTAAATACAATGCTGATTATTATACATTTCCATTAATTAATTCACTTATTCAAAAATATGTTAGAGCCCCTACTGTGTGTCAGGAACTATGCTAGTTATTGTTGAGAATATAATGATGAATAAGACATGTTTCGTTACTTCAAAGTCTTCAAAGGCTATTTTGGGAGACAGGCAGGTAAATTAGAATACACCCTTGACATTTGTGAATTACTATTCATTGTTTCAACTATTCACAAACAGCCTCAGAGATCCATGATATGAATGTAATTGTAATGAGAATAATTATACTGATATAGTAGGCTGTTGAGAGGATTAACTGAGATAATGTATTTTTAAACACCTAGCATGAATTTGAATCAAGAGCAATGTAAGATTCTAGTGCGGGAGGGAATCACTTGACTAGCCAAGTTAAACATGGGGTGAGCAATTAGACTAGGTTGCAGGGAGGAGGGAGATAGAGGAAGAAAATCCCATTCTCCAAATATAGGAGAAGAAAACATTCTTGTAACCCAAAATATTGGAATCATTTTTAAATACCTGAAATCAGCTGCATGAATTGTAAAACATAAGCAATTATTCAAGTTCTTCTGTGGCACTATTTTTAATTTATTGTTTTATTTGTTTGTTTGTTTTTGCTGTGGTAGGGATTAGACCCTGGGCCTTGTGCATGCTATGCAAGCAATCTACCACTGAGGCACATCCCCAGCCCCCTATTTTTAAAAATTCACAAACCACTGATCAGGACTGAAAAAGAAAGCCAAATCCTGTGAAGATCATTCCTCCTACCATTTCTACCTACGAGATATTCTGCTTCCCTGTCTGCACAAATGTTTGTTCATATCAACACTAGCACAGATTTATAACTCATCTTTAGCTGTTCATCTTTGTTAACTCTGATAACATTATTTAAAAATGTCAAAAGAAAATGTTTTTTTTTTTTTTTTCCTTTTTCATTTTACTTGCTTGGCCTCCTCTCAGTGGCTAAGATCTGAGTAGCCTCTGCTCTCTGTTTCTCTCTTTCAGCTCTCACTGTCTTCTCCTGCCTTTGCCTCCTGTTTGCTTAGTCAGAATATCTGTCTTTTAGGTGTATTAGTGTCTTAAGAGACTGGAACAAACAACTGTCATAGTGTGCTTTGAAGATTCAGAACCTTGGACAGCAACGTGGGTGCCCTCCCCATTTAAACACTAGTCTCTACCAATGCAGCCATAATGGATAGTAATCATAAATGTATGTGTCAGAGACCTGTCATGAAATTCAACTGGAAGCTGGACACAGTGGTGTACACCTGTAATCCTAGGGACTCAGGAAGCTGAGGCAGGAGGATCACCGATTGGAGGCCAGACTTTGCAATTTAGTGAGATACTGTCTCAAAAAATGATAAGGACTGGGAATATAACTCTGTAGTAGAGTGCCCCTGGATTCAATCTCCAGTATAAAAAATAAGAATTCCCCAGCACAAAAAAAATCACAAACAGGGGCTGGGGTTGTGGCTCAGTGGCAGAGCGCTTGCCTAGCATGTGTGAGGTATTGGGTTCAATTCTCAGCACCACATACAAATAAATAAAATAAAAAATGTTGTCAACAACTAATAAAAATAGTTTTTAAAAATCTGAGGTTTAAAAAAAAAAAAACCCAAACAAAACAAAAAGCTCAATTTGACTTGTTATCCTACCAGTTTAATAAAGTGTTGTTGAAGAACAAAGGAGGGAAAAATTGAGCCCTTCTAAAGAATCTGGGGAAGTTTCATATAGAAGATGACATCACACTGGAGCCTAGGAGGATGAAAACAAGAAGTATCCAGGTGTTTGAACTAAAAGGGATCTCAGTTGTCATTTTACACAATTTTAGTTTAAAAATGTTTTTTACTAAAAAAATACAAAAATATATTTTGTTTTATGTGTCAGGATTAGGGTTGAGTGCATATAAATAAAACCTAAACAAATAATAAAAATAGCTGAGTATGGTGACGCACACCTGTAAACTCAGTGGCATGGGAGGCTGAGGCAGGAGGATTTCGAGTTCAAAGCCAGCCTCAGCAATGGTGAGGCGCTAAGCAATACAGTGGGACCCTGTCTCTAAATAAAATACAAAATAGGGCTGGGCATGTGGCTCAGTGGTTGAGTGCCCCTGAGTTTAGTTCCTAATACCCCCCCCAAAATAGACATTTTTAAAAATATTTTTTAGGGGCTGGGGATGTGGCTTAAGCGGTAGCGCGCTCGCCTGGCATGCGTGCGGCCCGGGTTCGATCCTCAGCACCACATACAAACAAAGATGTTGTGACCGCCGATAACTAAAAAATAAATATTAAAAAAATTCTCTCTCTCTCTCTTCCTCCCCCTCCCCCTCTCTCACTCTCTCTAAAAAAAAAAAAAAAAAAAAATATATATATATATATATATATATATATATATATATATTTTTTTTTTTTAGATATGGACCTTTATTGTATTCATTTATTTATATGTGGTGCTGCGAATTGAACCCAGTGCCTCACACATGCTAGGCAAGCCCTCTACCACTGAGCCACAGTCTCAGCCCCATAAAGTAGACTTTTTTTCTTTCATGTATAGAGAAGTCCAGAGACATTCAATACAGCTGATATGGAGATATCACAGCCATGAGACCCAAGATCCTTAGGCTTTTTTTCTTCTACTGTCTTTAGTGGCTTTCATTCTGAAGGGTATCTCATGGACCAAGATGGCAACTAAAATTTCAACCACTACTTTTTCAGTCTTATACCACTCTATAAGGAAGGAACCTGGAGGTCATGCTCTCCTCAGTGTCCAAGAGCCTAGCACAGGAAATGAGTTACTATATGAATGAGCTCCGTCTTAGGAACATCATGAGGTCTTTGATTCTCTGTGAAGGGTTCTCCTCATTATATTCTATTTCCCAGAATTTCTCCTCACAAGTCCTCATTCCTCTCTGCAGTCACCTTGGGTGAATCTGACATTTTTTTATATGACAAACCTTCAAACTTCTCATGCCCTGTCCCCTCCCACAAGATCTTTACTTACCCAGGACAATGGTCTCCATATTTTCATCCATTTCTCGCAAGACCTGACTCCAAAATTTTCTGTTTCAATTTGATCCTATGACAGAAATTCTGTCCCATTCTGAAATCAGGAATGAATTAATTTTTTAACAAAGGCAGTACCTACTTTTAGGTGCTGTCTGGGCTCCAAACTGACTAAAATAAGGGTTTATATATTATTTTATTAAATTAACCTTCAATCAAACCTCTTCCAAAATGGATGGAGAGAGAGATTAAAAGTAAAATACTATTCCCAAAATTGTCACTTGATGTTCACAAAACATTACATCCCCTGTGTTTTATATGACCAGCTCCTTGAATAGTGAAGTTTTACCTTTTGGTTGCAACCCCAGGCTCTGCTTTCTTTGCTTCCCTTGGAAAATGAACACTTAGGTCTTGTGCCCCTATTTATCCTCTCTCAAAGTCTTATGTCCCTCTGAGTGAAATACTATTATATACCTTACTATGGGGCTCATATTATTTACTCTTTATGGTCAGTGGGACATTCTCACTAAGATAAGCCCAAGATGTCAAATTTCCAGTTAAATACCCCACTCACCTTTGGATCCAATCTATCTTTCTGCTTCTAGATGCTCTAATTAAGGCTGCCTTCACATACATGAATATATTCACCTACTCATGTAACAACCACAGAGATCAAGGTACAGAATATTTATAGCTCCCTAAAGGCTCCTTTCTACCTCCAGTCAATTCTCACCCCTCCATGACAGTCAACATTTGGGTTAGTTTGGATTGTGTTTAAACTTCAGACAAGTGAAATTATCCACTTTGTGCTATTTTGTGCCTGCTTCTTTCCCTCACCATTATGTTTGAGAGATTCATCCCAGTTGTATTTAGCAATATTTTGTTCTTTTTTATTTGCTGTGTCCACTGTGGCAAGTGATTCAATATCATTTCAATATGAGGCTGTGATGTGGTCAAGATTAGGGACCATGGCTATACAGGCAACCAAAACAGCTGGAATTTGATCTTCCAAACTACTGGACTTAGATTTACGCCTGAAATGTTTACTTATCAGGTCGTCTTTGGGCTCAACTAGATATTTAATGTCACCCAATTACCATAGGCCTCACTTGGCATCATATTAATTCAGAAGGGTCCAAAATAAGAGACCTCATGCTAACAGGACTGCCTCCATCATTTCTGTTCAGCAGGAGTTCTTGTAGTGATCAATCTTATTTTTCTCCCCTTCAGGTGACAGAACTTGAAGTCAGGACTCCTGAGTTTGAATGTCGGCTCTTTACTTACCATCTAATCCAACAAGAATAGCTGGTGTGCTGTAATCAGTCATAAGAACCAAGGAGATAAGATCACATCAGTGAGTGTGGTAACAACCTTAATTAGAAATGCTCTGTCCCAAATAGGCATTACAATCTTATGTCCTATGGACATAGCTTTCAGGATCCCCATAGTAAATGGACCTAGTTACAAAAGTCAGCATAATTAGGGAGGCCAAAATTCACTACTTCTCATAAGTAATGCTCCCTAATATGATAGCTGACATTACCTCTTTATTAGTTAGACTTTCAGGGATGCAGAGCTAGAAAGTTAAACAAATTTGTTTTGAGAAAGAGAAATCCTTTATTCATAATCCCTTCAACTGACACATTGACCTTTATAAAGCAGTTAACCAACAAGATTATTTCTTGAAAATCCCTTCCTTACTCCCTTCCTTCCTTCCTTTCTTTCCTCAATGCTGGGGAAGTACTCCTCCACAGAGCTACTTCCGCAGCCCTTTTATTTTTGAGACAAGGTTTTGCTAAGTTCCTTAGGTTGTCCTCAAACTTGCAGTCCTCCTGCCTCAGCCTCCTAAATATCTGGCATCACAGGCATGGGCCACTGTGCCCAATTCCTGCTACCTGCTTTATAAAATTGGAATAATAAAAGTTCCCATCTTACTGGAAATCCTTATAAAGATCAAATGAGGTAATATATGAAGATGATATTACAAAAGCTACACTTAACTTTACTATTACAGTAGTGAAAGGAGACCTAGAGAGAAGGGGGATTTTTACCTTGTCAAACATGGTGGCAGAACTTTCCAGGTCTCCTGACTTATACATTCCCACTGTCTTTTCCACAATGCAATGGGGTCTATCATAAAAGTCACTTTACCTAGTTAATGTTTAGGAATTAAGAAATCTCAAACTAATCAGGATTTTTGTCCTGGAGAGAACATTTTTGTGAAGGTCTGTTTTGCCCTAAGGACTCCTCACTCATCCTTCATAGGACACAGGACATTCAGAGGTCTTAGACCATTAAGGGTAAAATCAAGAATTTTCTCAAAGATGCAAGAAAAGTGAAAATTATGTTCTCAGCTTGCTGCTGATTAGCAGACATAGGGCAAACAAAACCACTAAGCATTAGTTCTTTAAGGCTCTGGCTCCTTTTTCCTTCCTAATAGCCTCTGCAGGGAGGGGGATGTGAATAGCAATATGATCAGAACCATAATGAAGGAACAAATCTCACTGGGAGTCAAATACCATTGTTTAAAAAAAAGAAAGAAAAAAGGCACTATGGGCAGAAACCCAAAAATCAGAGGCTTCCCCCAGTGTTCTTTGAATCCATTTTTTAAGCTGTTAAAAACACCCTTAAAATAAACCTGCCATCTTGTGAGGACAGGAAGAAGGTTACCCATCTTTCTGCCACCATCTGCAGGACTAGCTTAGTTTTAGGTTTCCTTGAGCCACACACACCTCCACTCCTACCCCCAGCCTGTTTTTTTTTTTTTTTAATTTAGCAAAGTTGTCACAATTAAAATTTGAAGTGAACCAAGGAGACCCTATTGAGATAGTAGTTTGCTTTACAATGTATTTTATTCATGCGATTTCACACTTCTAAAAATTTCTGACATTGTGCTTGGCATTTGTGTTCACTAGTCTGAGTTTGGATCAGGTCAGTTTAAACCTCCTTCTAGGATTAAAACTCTGTTTGTTGCTGGGATCATGGCTCAGACTGTGTTTGGGATCGGGGTTCACCCTGTGGCTGTAATTAGGGCTCATTGTGTGGTGGGCTAAGAGCGCAGTCTGTGATTAGGGTTGAGACCAGTCTGTGGTTAGCATGAGAGCTTAGTCTATGCTGGAATGGGGTCTCAGCCTGTGGCAGGGATCAGATTTGTTTGTGGTGAACACTAGGATTTGGGCAGGGGCTGGGGTCATGGAAGGATAGGGCTGTATTCCAGGAAAGGAGGGGCAGGAAGGGTTGGTCAGGAGTCCAAACAGTCCATTCAGGGGTTGTCAGAACAGAGGACTGAGCAGATGGAGAACCATAGAACCAAATGAGGGCTAAAACAGAGGTGGCAACCCCCACCCAAATGTCTAAAATTAAAAGGACTGACAGTATCAAGTGTGTGAAGACATGAAACAACTGGACCTTTCTTACATTGCTGGTGGGAGTATAAACTGGACAACTGTTCGACAGAATTTATACAGCTAAATATATGTTTGCCCTGTGACTCAGCACTTCAGCCTACGAATGAACAAATAATTGCTGCACACAATAATGTGGATAAATCTCACAAATAGGGTGAAGCAAAAGAAACCAGAAACCAGAGGGTAGGTATTGTATGATTCCATTTATATGAAGTTCCAAAACAGGCAAAATTAACCTACAATGATAGGAGTCAGAATAGTGGTTACAGTTAGGGGATAGTGTAGACTGGAGAGCGCATGAGGGAATCTTGTAGAGAGATAGTAGTGTTGCTGAAAGCTCGGTCCTTGTCCCCATGCCAATGAAATAATGAGGACACGGTTTTGAGAAAAAAGAAAAAGAAGGTTTATTGCTTTGCTAGCAAAGGAGAAACACAGGGGAACTGCTGTCCCAAAGGCTGTAATTTTGCCCATCAGCAGGAACAGGGGGCTTTTAAAGAAGTGATTCAAAGGCTATATTCCACGTGTTCTCTGTTGGAGTTGTAATTCATTGTTAATTTGGGAAATAGTCATTTCTGAGATCTTCTGCTTCCATCCTCAAAATCTGGATTACTTTGTTAAATGGTGGGTGTGTACTCAAGGACAGATAAATATGCCTAGGATAGGGAAGAAAGGTAATCCTGTTTCCCTTAAGATTAGGGTGGTGGAGAGATTAGGGAGGAGCAGGAAGAGTGCAAGAGAAAGAAATATGTCCATTTTTAAAATCAGTTGCAGTGCCAAAGAGTAAGGGCTATATTCAAAGCATGAAGTGGAGCACTGTTACAGTAGGGTTTATATTTGATCAGGTGTTGGTTACACAGGTAGACACATAAAAATTCATTGAGCTAAACATTTAATAGTTATGCACTTAAGAGTAAGCAAGTTATAATTCAAGGGGAAGTAAAAAGGAAGCAGGCGAAACAATACAGAATGTGGTTGGCTGGAGACTGGTTGGCAAGTTCATTCCACAGTCCTGACTTCTCTGCTAAGACAACTGTGATATTTCTACCATGGCTTGTTTTGTGTGTGTGTGTGTGTGTGCGTGTGTGTTTGTCATGTGTGTGTGTGTGTGTGTGTATACCTAGGATACAGTGGGCTTATGAGGTTGAAGCCCTTGAAGCAACCACACTGGGCAATGACGTAAAGAGCCAAGGACTTGAAGTCAGGACTCCTGAGTTTGAATGTCAGCTCTTTACTTACCATCTAATCCAACAAGAATAGCTGGTGTGCTGTAATCAGTCATAAGGTAAGTTACAAATTATTCATTGGCAATTATAAATCACTGGAGCTTTTAATAATATTCATTTAGCTTATTTGAATTCATAATAAGGCACTTGGTTGAAAACAAATTAAATCTTATAAGAGTATACAGTGAAAAGTCCATTTTCCTCCCTCCCTGACTCTAAGCAATAGTCCCCCAAACTTCCTGTCTAGTGGCAGCCACTGTCATCAGCTTCTTGAATATTTCCAGAGATAGCCTATGCATATTCATGAATAATTTCCTTGAAGAAAATCAGAGCAGATTCAAGGTCTGCCTATAATGTTGCTTGCATAGTAGATACTTTATTTTTTTTCAAAATAGGATGGTTTTCATTATAAAAATAATACACACTTAAAAAATTTATAAAGTACCAGTTTCCTCTCCCTGCTCTACCACCTTTCACCCTTCAATTCCAGAGTTTACCACTATTAATAATTTCCTGTGAGTAAATCTGTAATCTGATATTTTTATCAACAATATATTAGAGACATATTTTTATATCATTTACATATAACTTACTTCTTTCTTTCTTTCCTTCCTTGGGATTAAATCCAGGTTTGCTCTACCACTCAACTACATCCTCAGTCTTTTTTATTTTTTATTTTGAGATAGTCTCCATAAATCAAAGGCTGGCCTCAAATTTACCTCAGCCTCTGATATTGCTGGGATTATAGGCATAGCCTGGCTTCCTTTTGCATTTCTTAAAGGCTACATAACATTAAATAGTTATCAGTGAGAGAGAAAGGGTAAAGATATGGTAGAAATTATACATAGGAGTATGTCAACTGAAAGCATCATCTGTCATATGTGTCCCAGTAGAAAAAAATGTTCAGAGCAACAGATTTAACTCTTCTGGGTCTCAGTATCTTGCCTGCAAAATGGAGACAGTAATGACAGTCTTGACTACCTCATGGGATTGTCGTGAAGATTACATAGAGAGAAGGAGAATGGATGAGAGAGTACTTGGAAAATTGAAAATTGCTATGCAAATGTGAGAGACTTATTCCTGGAGAGCAGAAGGGAGTGGTAGTTTCAGGGTCTAAAGCGTAACAACTCTTACTAATAACAATGGCTTCTCCTGCCTCCTTAGCCAAATGAACCATTCATCTTTGCACAATTGTTGTGAACTTTTACTGAGTTCTTGCCTTGGCAGACATTCTTCTGAGACTCTCTCTCCCTCCCCCGACCTCTCTCAATCCCTCCAACAACTCTCTTACTATTCTTATTTGACTACTGAGGCAACTAAGGCTAACACACCTGGTTAATGACAATTTTACTTCTGAACCATTCCAAACTCTGTGCTATTCATTTTGGAGGTTTTATGCCATGTTTCAAGTATGTATTGGGGCTGTGATTTAAAGAAGTAGCTGAGGAGGAGGATCACAAGTTCAAGGTCAGCCCAGGAAACTTAACGTCCTGTCTCAAAATAAAAAAGGCTGGGAATGTAGCTCAGGGGAAGAGCACCCTAGAGTTCAATCCTTAGTACCAAAAACATAAAAAAATAAAAGCAACTGAGGAATATAACTAGAGAAAGAAGTGGCTCATTCCACCAGCACTAAAAAAATAAAAAACAGCCTCACAGATTGTCACTTTGCTGTCATATTTGCTCCTGGACCCTTCATGGCTTCCTTTGTTAAGTAAAAACCAAGATCTTCAGTCTGGTGTTCCAGGACTCCCTTGGTCTGATTAATTAACTTTTCCAGGGCTTTGTCTTACACAATAGGAACTTCTAAAACTATCTTCCTCATTATTTCATACCCATTTGGGAGCTTCTTATGGGTTGAATTGTGTCCTCTACAAAAGAGTTGAAGTTCAAACATCTATGATCTCAGAATGTGACCTTGTTTGAAAGTAGGGTCATCATAGATGTAAGTAGTTAAATGAAGTCATACTGGAGTAAGGGCGGGCCCCTAATTGAATACAACTAGTGTCCTCATAAAAAAGATGGCTTCATGGAAACAAACCAGGAGAATGTGAAGTAACCATGAAAGCAGTGATAAGAGTCACACAGCCACAAGCCAAGGAAGGCCAGATATTGCCAACAAACCACCAAGAGCCGGGAAGAGACAAGGGATTCCCCTAGAAGCTTCAAAGGGAGAATGATACTGCTGACATTTTGATTTTGAGATTTCTAGCTTTCAAAAGTGAGAGACAATAAATTTCTATTGTTTTAAGCCACTCAGTTTGTGACACTTTGTTATGGCAGCCCTAGAAACTAATACCAAGCCTGAGACCTTTAACCCCAACCCTGCAGATCTGAGCCCAAGATGCACGGGAGAGCCTTTTGTCCTGTTCCTTTGTCTTAGCAGGCAGTGGCATCCTTGGTTTCCTTGCTAGACACACAATCACACACATGACATTCCCCCTGTCTCTTATGGCAGGCAGCACACGAGTAGTCTGTTTATATCCCGACATGCCCTGCGCAGGGCCAGTCAGGTCCCCTGCCCCCTGCCTCTTCCTGGCTCAGAGCCAGCCAAGCCCCTCTGGGGAGACAGTAGATTGAAGCCCCCTTCTGGGTTGCCTAGGCAACAGTGCCGACTGAGTGCCCTCCAGCCAGGCAGCTGTGGCTGAGTGAAGAGGGGCCAACGGAAGTTGGAGTTAGGGAAGGGGATTAGAGGAGAGACCCAAAGAGAGTTTCTAAAAGTGTCTGTAGTACAAACCTCAAAGGTGAAATTAAAACTATAGCCTCACTGTAACCAGCATTATAAAGCAATATGAGACTTGAGATTGAGCAGGAATGACGGAATTCTATACAGAGCTCAGTTCTAGGAGTCCAAACCCAATTCAAACCAATGCTTTGAGATATTTTGATTGCACAAGAGATCAAAAGGTAACAAAATTTGGGCAAATGGGAACTGATGTTTTGCTCAGTCAGTGCAAGTGTTCTATAAACTGTAGTGAGATCAGGCATGGTGGTGCATATCTGTAATCCCAGTGACTCAGGAGGATCATAAATTGGAAGGCAGCCTCAGCAACTTAGCAAGACCCTCTTTCAATGATTAAAATACTAATACTAATACTAATAATAGACGGGGATGGAGCTCAGTGGTAATGCATGCCTGGGTTCAATCATCAGTACCAGATAAATAAATAAGATGCACAGTGAACGAAGAGGAAGATGGCTTGTGAATTTTGGGTTTGTGCTAAAATGCTTGCTTTGTGCAGGGAAATGTGTTGGAGCTGGGTATGGAGCATAGGGGGAAAGAGAAGAACATGATGTTATACCCACACTTTTAAGCAGCACATGTTCCTTCCTTCATTCCAATCAGTACCTCAGGAATAGACTTCCAAGATAACCTACTGGAAAGCTCCAGGGCAATTCTTCTACTGGGTGGATGTTCAGGGAGGGATGGGACTCAGTGCTAAATAAATTTTTCCTTGCTATAGGTCAGTCCCGGGTGAGCATATATACCCAATCTTAGCCAATGAAAAGTAGTGAGATTTTTGCTTGGATTGCTGAGAGGGATATAGGTTCTGTGTCAGGTGCTGCCATTGCTACTTTGTCATCATATGGGGTCTAATATGAAGCCAATATGGAGGTGAGCCAGCTGAGAGACAGAGGAAAATTGGGAGCTGATGACGCTATTTTAGCCCCTGAATCAAGTCATGCCAGATCAACCCTATCAGACTTTGGGTTATATGAGCCAGTCAATGCTATGTTTCCTTCTTTCTTTTCTTTTCTTTTTTCTTCTGGTGGTACTGGGGATTGAACCCAGGGCTTCACACATGATAGGTAAGTGCTCTCCATTGAGTTACATCCCAGAAGCCCATTTTTCTTTTTAGTTTCATTTTGAGACAGGGTTTCATTAGATTTGAGGCCAAACTGGCCTCAAATTTATGGTTCTCCTGACTTAATCTCCCAAATAGCTGGAAATTCTGTATCTTAAGGAGGTTTATGTTACTTCTAATCAAATGACTCCATAAAAGATACATTAAAGGGCTGGGGTTGTGGCTCAGTGGTAGAGTGCTAGCCTAGCACTTGTGAAACACTGGGTTTAATCCTCAGTACCACATAAAAATAAATAATAATATAAGGGAATTGTGTCCATCTACAACTAAAAAAAAAAGATTCATTGGAAACTCTTCTAACTCTTTAATGACATTCACCAATGCTATCCATTCCTGTATAAAATCCATTCCTATATAAAATATTCTAATTTATGCTTAACACTCACTGCCAATAGACTACAAATGATCTCAAATGATCCCATCAATTGAGAGAGATGTTGTCCCCAAATCTCTGTATATTAGTTGTAGTTATTACTGAAATCACTCTATCTTAAATTTTAAATTAACTGTGGAAACACAAACGCAAGAGGATGGTTAGTTCCATTTTTTATGAAAACTAAGTTAAGGGCTAGGGATATAGCTCAGTTGGTAGAGTGCATGCCTCCCTTGCACAAGGCACTGAATTCAATCCTCAGCACCACAAAAACAAAACAAAATAAAACTAAGTTAAATGCTTTCCAAAGACTTGATAAAGATGAGCAAAACAGCTTTGGGATTATCTATGGATGAATTGCATTATTAACAATGAAACTATAAATATATGGATGGATTTTACACTTAACTTTGGAAGGGACTTTAGGTCCTTTTTCTCCTCTAAAGAAACTAAGGCTGGAAATAGTGGTTAATGCATATTGGGTGAAAAAAGAGATCACTAATTGTCTCATAAGAAGTTTTGCAGCTTCCTCCTGGGACACCTGCTCTGGGGGAAGCTAGGCATTATGTAAGAAGTCTAGCTAGCCTGAATCCACCATGTTATTAGGAAGCCCAAACTAGTCACTTGGAGAGAAAGTTGCCCCACTCATCTCCAACTGTTCCAACCAAGCCAGCTGGGGTACTAGAAAAGTGAGTGAAGAAGCCATCTTTGATGTCTAGCCCAGTCAAACTTTCAGTTGTCTAGCTGTTCAAGCCACCATCTTACTTCAGCCTCATCAAAGGTCCCAAGTGAGAACTACACAACCTAGCCTAGTCTACCACCAGAACCATGAAAAATAATAAATTATGTTTTAAGTCACTAAATATTAGAGTGGTTTGTTATAAAGCAACAGAAAATCAGTTTTTTGTCAATGAAAGGAGAAGGTTATAAGAAAAGAAAAGTGGCCATTAATGTCAATTACCATGAAGAGATCATAGAAGAGTTGAGAAAAGGCCATTGTATTTAGCAATTGAGAAGTCACCATAGTCTTTCAAGCATGCACATTCACTAGAAATTCAAAGTGTTTGTGGAATAAGTGAGCAAGTAGGAAATAGATACAAGGATAGATTGGCCTTTTTTCTTTCTTTTTTAATAGTTTAACATTCATCATAATAGTTCAACATTCACTGATGATCCTTGCCCGAATCAATTATCTCACTGGAGATTGCAAAATGGTGACTTTTCTAATTTTATCAATTCTACTACACTTATTAGCTGACATTCTTCTGCAAAGAGTTTCCCCTCATCAAATAGGAAAGAATCTAATTTCTTCCTAAAATGGCAAGTCAAATGTTTCATTCTTTGTCTTTAATTACCAATTTCTTGACAAAGAAGTTGGAGTCTTAGCACTCCTACCCTATAATAGTGGCCAATGTGTTTTTTCTTTTTTTCTCTCTGTCTTTGAATATCATTATGGACTCGTATCACATATTGGGGGGGGGGGTAATGGGGGATTGAACTCAGGGGCACTTAACCACTGAGCCATATCCCTAGTCCTTTTTTGTATTTTATTTAGAGACAAGGTTTCACTGAGTTGTTTAGTGACTCACTTTTGCTAAAGCTGGCTTTGAACTTTCGATCTTCCTGCCTCAGCCTCTGGAGTCAGTGGGATTACAAGCCCACCGAACCGGGTTTACATTAGTCTTTAAAGATGCAATGGAAGAGGAAATGTGACCAGAAAATTCCTAGAATACAGTAGTTAAAGAAACATACACACATACCTACACGTTTACCCCTAGCAGTAAATCAAAAAGCAAAAATAAAAATTATGGCTGGGGGTGATGAGTCAGGCCTATAATCCCAGCTACTCAAGAGGCTGAAGCAGAAGGACTATAAATTAGAGGTCAGCCTGGGCAATTTAAGGAGAACTTGTTTCAAAATAATTTTTTTTAAAAAAGGCTAAGGATGTTGCTCAGTGGTAGAGTGCTCACTAGCATGTGTGAAACCCTGTGTTTAATTCCCACTACCACAAGAAGAGGAAGAAGAAGAGGAGGAGGAGGAAGAAAAAGAAGAAAAAAAAACTTATAAAGTATTCCATTCTTCTACTGTATTTATTTTTTGATTTATGGTGCTAGGGATCCAGGGGAGCTCTACCACTGAACTATATTCCAAGCCCTCTTAGTTTTTTATTTAGAGACAGGATCTTGGTAAATTGCTGAGGCTGGCTTTAAACTAGGGACCTGGGATTACAGGCTTGTGCCACAAACCCCAACTGCTACTGTATTCACACTCCAAAGAAATTCTCACACAGCTCCATAAAGGAAGCGTGGAAATATATTCATGGTAGCATTGTTTTTGATTGTGAAGAGTTGGAGGTAATTTGGATGTCCATATCAAAGAAGTCCTTAGGCAAAATGTGATGGATAGAGTCTTATGCAATGATTAGAAGCAACTGGACCATATCTTAAAATATGCTGCTATGAAGAAGAAAAAAAATTAAAATTACAATACTATGTATATAAGTGAAAAATACATGTGTCCAAAACAATAATACATATTTTATTTTATTTATTTTTTGATGATACAAATTTTAATAAATACCTACAAAAAAGAAAGGATATACATGAAATACACTGGAATGATGGACTTCAGTGAGAAAGTAAAGATTGGGGAATGTGGATAGAAGAGAAAGAATAAGAAATTAAATAAATAAAAGAGGGCTGAGGTTGAAACGCAGTGGTACATGCATGCTTAGCATGAGCAAGGCTCTGGATTTCATCCCTGGCATCACAAATAAAACCATACACAACTCCCAAATAATAAGAGGTGCCTTGCAAAAGAGGCATATGATCCATTCAATCTCCTAAACTTAATCAAAATAAGTAAGTGATTCAGTAAATAATTTGCTACAATCTCTTTAGAAAGTAAAACCTTTGGCTGGGTGTGGTGGCACACATCTGTAATCCCAGCAGCTTGGGAGGCTGAGGCAGGAAGATTGAAAGTTCAAAGCCAGCCTCAGCAAAAGTGAGGCACTAAGCAACTCAGTGAGACCCTGTCTCTATATAAAATACAAAATAGGACTGGGATGTGGCTCAGTGGTTGAGTGCTTCAATCTCTGGTACCTGCTTCCCCCCACAAAATAAAGAAATAAAGAAAGTAAAAACTTCAAGAACATTGAGTTAAACCCTGTGCAGCGGCACAAATCTATAATCACAGCTACTGAGGAAGCTGAGGTAGGAGAATGGTGGAGGGCAGCCTCAGAAATTTAACAAGACCCTGTCTCAGAATAAACAATTAAAAAGGTTGGGCATGTAGTTCATTGGTGGAGTGCTCCTGGGTTCAATACTCAGTGCTGAAACAAACAAACAAACAACAACAAAAATTGAGGCAGTATTTCTACTGGTAGGAGTTTGGCTTAAGGAAATAAAATCTATTATTTATAATAGCTTATTAATGTTATCACAGTGAGAAAATGGTTGGTTGGTATGTTTCTGCTTCCCTCACATCCTGACACTTACATCTCCAGTATTTCAGGGAAACCTTGAAGGCATCTCATGTGTGCTTGTGATATACTTGTGAACAATTACAGTCATGTGGTATTGGTGGATCAGTTATTTCCTGTTGCAGTCTCTCATTTGGGAATACTATTTTTACTGCCTTGTCTGGAGTCTATCAGTTGGTGAGGCTGCAAAGTATTATTTTGTAATATTTATAATAATACCTTGCTCTTCTTTTCACTTTACATACTATTAAAGGTCTAATTTAGCCTTGTAGTTTTTCATGAAATAACTCTTTTAGGGGCTGGGGATATAACTCAGTGGTAGAGCATGTGCTTAGCATATATGAGGACCTGGGTTCAATCTCTAGCACCAGAAAAAAGAAAAGAAATAGTTCTTTCATTATTTCTTTATAATTTCTCCCCTTCATTCTGCCTACGTGCCAAATAATAACTTGGAAGCTGTGCTGGGATACAAATTCGGGTAACAGACCTTGTGCTGGGCTTGGAAGTGAACTGGGAAATGCAAATGAAAACCTGAGATAACATTTCATATCTATTAGGATAGCTATTATGAAAAAAAAAGGAAAATAAGTGTTGGTGGGGATGTGAAGAAATCAGAACCCTTGAACATTGCTGGTGGATATGGAAAATGGTGCATATCTTGTGGAAAACAGTTTGGTGGTTCCTCAAAAAGTTAAGTAGAGCTGGGCACAGTGGCATATACCTATAATGCCAGCAACTCTGGAGGCTGAGACAGGAGGATTGCCAATTAAAAGCCAGCCTCAGCAATTTAGCGAGGCCCTAAGTAACTCAGTGAGACCCTGTCTCAAAAAGTGGGAGGAGGCACTGGAGATGTATCTCAGTGGCTAAGTGCCCCTGGGATCAATCCCCCAGTACCAAAACAAAATTTAAAAATAAATAAATAAATAAATAAATAAATAAATAAAAAGGGCTGGGGATGTGGTTCAGTGGCAAAGCATTTCTGTATAAAAAAACAAAAAAGTTAAGCATAGATTTCCATATGATTCAACAATTCTACAAATATATGGACAAAAATCAAAAGCAGGGACTCAAAGAGATACTTAATATAAGTCAATATTCGCAGTAGCATTATTCATAATACCCGAAAAGTGGAAGCAACCTAAATTGTTCATTAACAGATGAATGAATGCATAAATAAAATATTGTGTGTGTGCACACACATACAATGGAATATCATTCAAATTAAGAAATTTCTTTTCTAGAAGGAAATTGTAAGGTACTACCATATGAATGAACCTTGAAAACATTATAAGAAGTGAAATGATCCAGATGGTCACAAAAACAAATATTGTGTGATATCACTCACATGAGGAACCTAAAATATCCAAATGCATAGAGACAGAAAGGAATGCCTACCAGGTTCAAGGTCCTTGGTTTGATCCCCAGGAGTGTGTGTAGAAGAAAGCATTATGATCTTATAGAGATAGAAAATAAAATAGATGTATTAGGGGCTGGGAAGAAGAGGGAAGTGGTAATGTTTATTTAATGGGTATGGAGTTTCTGTTTGTGATAATGAAGATAGAAATGGATAGTGGTAATGGCTGTACATTATGAATACAGTTAATGCCACTTTAAATTACAATTGTAGACTTGAAAATGGTCAAAATAACACGGGTTTGTGATTTACATATTTTTACCACAATTTTTTAAAAATGGAAGAAAATCAAATGAGCAAATCTGCTATTTTGCTTCTCCTTTGCAAATTTTTGAATCCCAATCTCAGAAAGACATTAGTAATTTTATTTTAGTGTCTCTAGTCCAACCACTGCAGTACTTCTGCCTTCTGTGTAGGGTCAAAGAATTAAACTAACCCTCAAAGTTCTCTGTTTCTTATATCATCCATACTGTATTCCCTCTCTTCAGGAATGGTACTACTATTGTCACCTCATTGCCAAAAATCTGTTAATTTTGTTTCTCATTTTCCTCAAAAATTATGCCCTATTGGTATACCATCTTAGTAATTCTATTTCTACCATCTCTTGTCTTGGTTTAGATCTCTTTCTTTCCAAAGCACATTCTAATCACATTCTTCCCTCACTAAATCTTCCAATGACTCCTTTTGGTTACTCGGGTTAAATTTAAAAGCCTTAATATGGCATTTGAGACTCTTCATAACCTGGCCTCATCTTTTTTTTTTTATTAAAATGTATTAATGGTAAATATTAATGGAATTTAGCTTGATATATTTATACAAGCATAAAGCATGCACTGATCAAATCCAACCATTGTTTTTCCACCCTCTCTCCTGTACCATCCAATTTCTAGTAATCACTATTCTACTTTCAGGTCAATTTTTTTTTAAGCTTTCACATATGAGAGAGAACATGTGCTACTTGTCTTTCTATGTCTGATTTTTTTTTTGGGGGGTGGTACTGGGGATTGAACCCAGGATGCTTTATCACTGAGCTACATCCCCAGCTCTTTTTATTTTTATTTTGAGACGGTCTAAGTTGTTTAGGGCCTCACCAAGTTTCTGAGGTTGGCCTTAAACTTTCAATTCTTCTACTTCAGCCTCCCAAGTCACTAGGACTACAGATGTGTGTCACCATGCCCATCTTGTGTCTGACTTTTTTCACTTAATATATTTTCCAGTTCCATCCTTTTAATTGCAAATGACAGGATTTCATTTATTCATTCATCCTTCTTGTACTTTATTATTGAGACAGGGTCTTGCTCAGGCTATCCTCAAACTTGAGTTTCTCCTGCCTCAGCCTCCCAAATACCTGGGATTACAGATATGAGCCATTGCACCTGGCTTTCATTCTTCTTTGATTGATTAATACTCCATTGAATATAGATACCTTTTTAAATGCATTTTAAAATTATTTATTTTTTAGTTGTAACTGGACACAATATATTCATTTTGCTTATTTATTTTTATGTGGTGCTGAGGATCAAACCCAGGGCCCTCCACATGCTAGGTGAGCACTATACCGCTAAGCCACAATCCTAGCCCAACATACCTTTTAACTTTCCAGTGGTAAGACTCTTCTTACCAATCATCACCCAGGCTGTGCTGCAGCCCATTAAACCTGTTGTTTCTTAAACTCACAATGCTTTTTGAAATTTTATTCATTCATTTATTGCGGTGCTGGGGATCAAACCCAGGGCTGTACAAATGCTCTGCCACTGAGTTACATTCCCAGCTCCTAAGCACATAATGTTAACTTCTTTTCCTAATCATCACTGGAGGATGGAAATGTTAAGAGACAGGGACCACAGCAGAAAAAATTTGATTCATTCTTTTGTTTGCTCCCCTTAGTAGACAAGGTGAGATGGGGGTTTACCTGACTTTCTCCCTTATGCCTCAAGGCATCCAGGGATGACTGGTTACTGGATTAAACTGGTACACTGTCCCTTTTCTTCTAGGGCTTTTGCTCCAACTGGAGTTGTAAGAGCTGAAACTGGGGTTTGGGATTTGGGGTAGAAATAGACATGATTTTGCTCAAAGGTGCTGAGACCTATTGAAGGAAAGATTCCTCCATATAGTACTTACCATGCGTTCTTCTGTGGGCCCTGGGATGGAAGACCCAGCTAATAACATGACATTACCTGCCTCCTCTGTGACCATAGCCAAGGACTGAATTCAGAAATCTTAGGTCTCTTGGCCAAAAATAATTTAATGTCTTTGCATCCACTTTTCTTGAACCTGCTCCAAATTGGTAAACTCCTATTCATCCTTAAGTTCTTAACTTCTGAGAATCTCACTGTTGTCCAAGGAGATTGTAAACTCTCTGAACACCTGGATCATATTTTTATCATTGTATTTCCTGGTGCCTAGCCTTGCTGATGATTATGTGGATGAAAGATAATGCACCTCGTGGGGTGTGGTGGTGCACATCTGTAACCCCAGTGGCTCGGGAGGCTGAGGCAGGAGGATTGAAAGTTCAGCAAAAAAGAGGCGCTGAGCAACTCAGTGAGACCCTGTCTCTAAATAAAATACAAAATAGGGCTGGGGATGTGGCTCAGTGGTGAGTGTCCCGGAGATCAATCCCTGGTACCAAAAAAAAAAAAAAAAAAATATATATATATATATATATGTCAATCACTTAATGTCAAGGTGGAATTGGAAGTTTCTGTTGCCAAAGATTCAGTCACTCATCTCTTGTACTTGTCAACTTGTAGAGCTCTCTCCTCTAAGTTGCAGTTGGTGGCTGCACGTGGGGAAAGGCTGTTGTTAACACTCCGTTGAAATGATCTGGTCAGCAGCTTGGTTACACACTCACCCATAAGCCTGTATTTAAAGGTACCTCTAGCACATGGTTGAGTTTATTTTGTTCCTTTGATATCAGAGTCACAGGAACATGGGAAGGAAATGTGCTGAGTGCCCAACATCACATAGGGGAAAGGAAGGCGGCCCTAAGGTCAAGAATCCGAATTCTTGCCCTCAAAGGAAAGCGAAAGCCATCAGCACAGCTCCAGCCTTTCCAGCTTCACAGGTTCATTTTCTTTCGAGAGTAGGCCCAGTTGGGCTGGATGGTGTTTAACAAAATTTAAAGTGAGAAAGAGGAAGAGAAAGTCAGAAAAGGGGTCGAAGGGCCAGGGTTGAGCTCATTGACTTCTGCTCAAAATTCAAGATGGGTCTCTGAGACTCGGGGTAGGCAGCTCATCTCCATCTCTTTGGTTTCCGCCTGTGCCAGCCTCTCCAGGTCCGCGGAGACTTATTTATCATTGAAAACACAGCTTAAGAAAAGAAGGCAGAGTTTCTTTCCTAAGTGTCGGAAAAGGGAAAACTTTGAGGAAACAGCCAAGAGAGGGAGATCAGTGGGTGGCTACAGCGCCGGGAAGAGGAAGGAGGCCGAGGCGGCGCAACTCGTGGAACGCGAAGCCGGCGGGCGGGCGGGCAGGCAGCAGCTCCCCAGGCCAAGCCCCCGGCACACTCACGGGCGCAAACCCCCGCGGAAGAGGGAGGCGCGCAACACAGCCCTGGCGCAGCCGGGCCCTGGGAGCTCAAGGCCTGGCCCCTGAGGCCCGCGACCGCGCCCCGTGGGCGGGCCGGGGGCGGGGCAGCCTTTGGAGCTGGGCTCCCCGGGCGGGCGACTGGCCCGCGGCCTCCCAGCATCAGAGAGCGGCCGCGGCTGAGGATACCCCTCGGCGCCGCCCGCCCGCCCCGGGAGTCGCGGCCGAGAAGCCTGGCGCCCATTGGCGGCGCGATTCGGCGTTCCCGCCCCCTCGACGGCCACGCCCCCTCCGCCGCCGCCGCCGCTTCCCGGCTCCGCCTCCTCCCCCTCGGGAGCCGCCTCCGTCGCCGCCGCCACCGCCGCCGCTGCCAGCCGGGGCCCAGCCAGCGCCCGCCGCGCCGGAGTCCAGTCGCAGCCCGAGCCGCTGCCTGCGGCCCCGCCATGAGCGGAAGCGCCGCCGCCGCGGTCACCGCCGCCGCCGCCTCAGCAGCAGCCGCCGCCGCGCACTTCCAGCCTCAGTCGTCGTCTCCAAGGCCGGGCCCCGCCGAGCTCGGGCCCCCGCGCCGCCCGCGCCCCCAGCCGCCGCCGCCCCGGCCCGAGCCCGCCGCCGCCGACCGCCTCAGCCCTCCGGGCCACGGGCCTCTCCGGGCGGGCGCGCAGGGTGGCGGCGCCTGCGGCCGAGCGCCGGGAGCAGGTACGGGGTCCTGGAGCTGGCCAGGCGGGGAGGGGCGTGGGTCGGCTCTGGGGGCGGGGGCCCCAAAGGCGTGTGGTCCAGCAGTCCGGCGCCGCGGAGGGGGAGGAGCGTTGTCCGGCTCAGCTTTGTCCGGCCCCGGAGCCCCTGTGAGCCCTGCGCCTCTGCTGCGCCGAGCGACTCACAAAGCGTTTTCCCACCCTGTGGGTGGCCTTCTCCCCCGGGGTGGGTAGGGCTAGACCTCGATAAGTCTCCGCTGGGCGGAGAAGAAAACTGAGGCTTAGAGGGAGAAGTGACTTGCCCAAGGTCACATAGCCGGCGAGAGTCGTAGGGACCCGGGGCTACCCCGGGCTGGCACGGGCCCGGAGCGGAAGGAACTGGGAGGAGGCCCCCAGCCCCCGAGAACTGAAGGAGATTGCACAGGGAGGAGGGGGCTAGGGCCTGGTCCTTGGCATACCCACCCAGCCCTTTATGGGCTCGTTTAGGAGAAAAGATCTCTTGCGGAGTGGGACGGAGGAGCTGAGGCTGCTTGGGGAGCCGCAGGGGCGAGAGACTGCTGTGAGGGGTGTGCTCTCGGTGAGAGGGCTTTCTTAAGTGAATGGGGCAGAGCTTTGGAAACTTCTTATTGTGGGGACCGCTTGGTCCCTGCCAGGCCACCTTCCCAACCACTGCACGGACTAAGCTAGTTCAGCTGGAATTAATGGGGGAGGGAGGCCTGCTCGGTTTTATGGAAATGCCGATGTCTTTTTCACGAAATGACCTGGGGTTCGTTCGTGCCACAACCAGAAATTGTATATGGCCCTGGTAAAGGCATTTACAACTGAAGGCCATATGAGTTTTTTTTCCAGGTGGTCTGGACCTACACACTTGGAGAACTCCCAGAGAAAGAACAGCTATCCCAGGCGGGGAAGGGAAAGGAAGCTGGGAGGGTTGGAACCAGTCAGTCACCCTCCTGCTTGGCATGCAATAATCAGAAATCCCTTTTTTTGGGGTGGGTGGGTGGGTGATTAGGTGGGTTGTTTTTACTGTGGGTGTATCTTGGAAAGAGAAGGGAGAGATGTGCAGTTTCAGAGGAAAGGGGAAGAGAGCAACGCAGTTGCAGGCAATGAAGAGGGTCCCATGAAGCCAGAAAATAGACACTGGAATGAGGAAAAAGGAGAGGGTATTCAGTCATTGTGGGGGAAGGGAGATGAAAGGTTTGCTGAAGGGGGGAGGGTGTCTAGTGTAGAGAAAAAGATATGAGGATGTTTCAAAGAGGAAGCCAAAGGTGATGAGTTTGAAAAGAGTCTGTTAGAGGTGGATGGTACCTTACAAGGTTGAGTTTATTGTTTTGGTCTGTAATCACTTCATTTTCTTTGAGTAAGGATAGTCAAATACTTTATGGAAACATTCTAGCTTTATCACTCCTCCCGACCCCACCCCATTCCTGCTCCTGTTATAAGGATGCAGGCCCCCAAATGCCCTTAGTATTATCTTGGAAGTAAGTCACTACAAAAGAGGGAAAGGAAAGACTAATTAACCAAATGCACTAATTAAGGCCCTTTGTCCAATATGATTCCTTGTTTAAGTCAGCTGTTTTTTTGCTGTCCTCCTGCACCTCAGCTTTCCAGCTGTGGTGGCTCTTGGCGGGGTGCTTTGGGAAGAACTGCTGTGCTTCAGACAAGACATATTAGGTTTACCCCCCCCCCAAAAAAAAAAAAAAAAAAAACAAAAACTGTAAGAAACATATGCTTGACAGATAAATTCACATTTGTATAAGAAAATATACAGACTTATAATCAGGAAGATGCAAATTGAAACAACAGTGGATGCTATTTCATACCCATCTTATAGGCAAAATTAAATGCTGTGATAATTATTAGTAAGGTTGTGGGGAAATACACTGTTATATACTAGTGTGAATGTAAATGGGTACAGCTGCCATGGAGAGTGGTGATATAGTGATGTCTAGTTGAAAGTGGGCAGACATACCCATCTACCTAAAATTTCCCTTTCTGATATATATTCAAAGAAATCATTATACCCTTTTTTAAGAAAATAAATACCAAAGAAGTATAAGACTGCTTATTCCAGCTTAAATTTCCACCAACAGACAATTATGAAAATTTTTAGAGCCACACAATTGAATAGTATAACAGTGTAGAAAAAAAATTTTAGCCAGTACATTAAAATGATCTTATGGAGCATGTGTCTGTAATCCCATCCTACTTGGGAGGCTGAAGCTGAAGGGTGACAACTTTGAGGCCAGTCTGGCAACTTAGCAAGAGACTATGTCTCAAAAACAAACAAACAAACAAAAAATGACTGGGGATATAGCTCAACAAGTCTCAGAAAAACTCTAACAGAATCTTTCTACTGTGTAAGATATGAAAACATGGAAAATAATAGTTTGTGGTTATGCACATATGTAGTAATAGTATAAAAACATGTGCAGGTAATACTAACACAAGTAATACTTGTCTTGGGTAGAGAAGATGAGGATAGGATTGAACAGAAGCATGTAAAGGGCTTTAACTAATACCTATAATATTACCTGAAACCTCAGTCACACATTAAGATTTGCTATCTTTGGGATGTGGGGTACAGAGATATTAAGTATATTACTCTAAATATTTTTCAGAAATATTTCTCATATGCAAAACATTTTCTTATTTACAGAACACAAGAGTTTTTGTCCCATAATAATGGAACTCTAGCAAGCTACAGACTCCAACTTAGTCCAGCCTGTTAGACATGCAGGCTGGTGATTCTTTTCTACCCTACTCTGACCTGCCTAACCTAGTTCTGCTGTGGATGACATTTATTTGGGAACTGCTGATAGGTGTGGAGGATTTCCTAGTCTTTCTAAACTTTCTAGTGGCCCGAGGTCAGCAGTTTGAGCTTTGTCAAAATAAATGCTCTAGCACATTCTGATTTATTAGGTATATATGGAGGGGCTCAGACATCTGATTTTGAGAAAGCTCCTTAGTAGTTGTTTTTTTTTTTGTTTTTTTTTTTTTTGATACTGGGGATTGAACTCAGGGCATTCGATCACTGAGCCAAATCCCCTGCCCTAGTTTGTATTTTATTTAGAGACAGGGTCTGACTGAGTTGCTTATCACCTCACATTGCTGAGGTTGGCTTTGAACTTTCAATCCTCCTGCCTCAGCCTCCCAAGCTGCTGGGATTACAGGTGTGCGCCTCTGTGCCCAGATAGATTTTTCTTTTTTTAATATTAATTTTATAGTTGTAGTTGGACATGATACCTTTATTTTATTTATTTTTATGTGGTGCTGAGGATCAAACCCAGGCCCTCACACATGCTAGGTTTCGTGCTCTACTGCTGAGCCACAACCCCAGCCTTCCTGGTAGTGTTTTTTTTTTTTTTTTGTATTGGGATTGAAACCACTGACTTAATATCCACAGAACTTAATTTTTTATTTTGAGATAGGGTCTCACTATAAGTTCAAGGCCCTCCTGTATCAGTGAGATTATAGGCATGTGCTATTGTGCCCAACTGCTCCCCAGTAGACTCTTGATGCCCACTGAAGTTTGGAAGCACTGTTTTAGCTTTGCCATAGCCTTCCTCAGGCTGTATTCTGTTGTCCCTCCTAGAAATCTGGGGTATGATTTGGACTCATGCAATATTCAGCTCTTTGGTGAAGTCTAAAAGAATATAGGGTTGGATGCCCATACCCATTTTAATCCAGGTTGTCAACTCTCTTATTTTCAGGCAGGTAACAAAGGGTCTTGCTACCTTCCAAGGCTGTTTATCAGCATTTATGACTTCTATTACATATGCCCATGGTTTATAGCTAGGATAAGAGTAAAAAGGGTCTAATCTAGAATGAAAATTAGCCAATTTTGAGAACCTGTGGCCCTGTACATGCTAAGCTTGGGTTCTATCAATCAGATATACCTTTAGGACCGTTGTTGCTTAAAACAAAACAAAAACTACTGGTGACACTGAAAATGAACCCAGGGCCTTGCACATGCCAGGAAAGCACTCTACTATATACCCCAGCACTGCATTCCCCTTCTTTAAAATTATGGACCCTTCTCACCAAATTGCCTAGGCAATTGACTTGGAATTTGCAATCCTCCTGTCTCAGCCTTTCCAGTAACTAGGATTGCAGGCGTGCACCATCATGCCTGGCCCTCATACCTTTTTTAAGAGAAAGGTGGTTCATCCTTCTGCAGATGATACAAATTGTTTTAGTGTTTTAGCTTATGACTTACATTTGTCATTCGGCTATTTGAACCCATAGTTGAACAGATTCTAGTCTTTAGGAAACTGGTTAACCCTTAAGTTGAAAGTTTCCTTTCTCCCAAATATGCTAGTTTTTTTTTTTTTTTCTTTGCTAGATTTTTTTTTTTTTTTGTATCAGGGCACTTTGCCATTGAGTTATACCTTCAGCCCTTTTTATCTTAGTTTGAGACAGTCTCATAAAATTATGGAGACTGGTGAACTTGAAATCCTGCTTCAGCCTCCTGAGTCGCTGGGATTACAGCTTTCACTAGATTTCTTTTTGCTGTAGTCCTTGTTCTATTCCTAATGTGTTTAGGGATGAACATATATTAAATGTGAGTTTTTCTGATAATGAAATTTGCAAAATGCTTGTTTTGTTTGTTTTTGTGATGCTGAGGATAGGATACAGGACTTCATATGCCAGGCAAGCACTCCACCACTAAGCCACATCCCTAGCCCTTAAATGCCTGTTTATGTTGATGTTCTTCTTTTTGTAAACCCACTTTAGTGGTACAACATTGGTCCAGGTACACTTTTTATATCACGGTTGCTGTGTAGGAATGTAGATTCCTTCTAGCACAAGGACACCTGTTTTGGGCTATAAGTGAGGGTAGAGATCTGTTACCAAGATGAGCATCTGGTATGTAACTGTGTGTCCTCAGAAAGGGTTCCTTTATCTCATTCACCCAGGTGCCTTATGAATAGCACTGCCCACCAGCTTTGGGACTCTAGATCTAGCTATAACTAACTGGGTCATCCATATTCGTCATGGCTCTGCCATGGGAGCTGGATTGGTGCTGGATCTGAGGCTCAAAAGAGTTCTTCATGTAAACTTTTCATGGCAAAGAGCCCCAACCCTGGCTTTACATCAATCACCATGCTCAGCTGAACTGCCCTGTATTTGATCCCTATTATTTATGAAAATATAGAATGAGAGAAATCATTAAAAATACAGAAGTATCAGGTAAGTGAAGGAGAAAAGATAGCTATGTGTCGCATTTGCTCTGATATTCTGACAGTGTTCACTTTGAGGGGGAAATGTAATGTTATTTTTCTCTTCTGATTTCTCCCTTTACCAGCATTCTTGAATTTTTGAAGACCTCAGGCTTTTTAGCCATTTTCGAAAATATTTATCCATTTGTATTTTCCATTAAGTGGTTGTTTATGCTTCCTGCTGTTTCATTTTTTTTCTTGGAGAGAGAGGAGGGAAGAGTATGAAACAAGGACAAGACTGAACTTCCTATTGCTTTTGCAAATAATGGCGGAGTGTTTTCCAGAATAGTTGTCATGGGAGAGTGATATTCTAGGGGCTCAAGGCAGGTACAGGTTTCTATTGACTTTTTATTATTTCTAAACATGATTAAGGCTCTTAGAGAATTGCATTGTGCTTTTACTGCTGTCTTTAATGAATTTTTAAAAGAAATTATATATAAATAAAACTTACAGTGTTTAACAAAAATGATCTTATGTTTGCATAAGGAGAATAAATAGATCTTACCTATAGTTCTTACCCAAAGTGGTTTCAGTTTTTCCTCTTTTTCTTTACTTTTATTTATTGTACTGGGGATTGAATTCACGGGCATTCAACCACTGAGCTGCACCTCCAGCCCTATTTTGTATTTTATTTAGAGACAGGGTCTCACTGAGTTGCTTAGCGCCTCCCTTTTGCTGAGGCTGCTTTGAACTCTCCATCCTTCTGCCTCAGCCTCCCCAGCAGCTGGGATTACAGGCGTGTGCCACCGTGCCAGGCTCCCCTCTTCTTAAATGGATATTGGTGCTGTTAACCAAAGTGATATTGGGCAGGTGGAGAATGATAGTATTATACTAGGGTTTATCATTAGTTTCTTCGTGATATAAAAATCTATCACTGCCTTTTTTGCTTTCATGGTAAAATATACATAGAAATAGGGGAGTGAGAGATTACAAGTTTTGATGTATATGCTCATTTGATTTCTTTAAAAGACAAGTGAAGGAAAAAGTGGTAAGAGGAAGAAGTATGTGCATGGAAGAAAGTAGTAGGCAGTTAGGTTGTAGGGCATTCTGTGGTGCTTTTGAGACATTACTTGAGTTGAAGAGAAGTTATCTATTCTGCTTTAGCATCTTTGATTTCAGTGTTTGTGAATGGTGCTTGCTGAGCTTCTGTTGAAACCTATATTATTGTCACAGAATTTAAAAATGGGCATTTCTCAGACAACTACAAGAGGGTGAGCTGAAAGCAAAGTCAAGTATTCATTTCATAATTACTTTTGCAAATAGAGAGGAGTTGGGATTCATAATAAAGAAAAAGTATTTTTCATTTGTGCTGTCTTTTTTTTTTTTTAATATTTATTTATTTATTTTTAGTACTCGGCAGACACAACATCTTTGTTGGTATGTGGTGCTGAGGATCGAACCCGGGCCGCACGCGTGCCAGGCGAGTGCGCTACCGCTTGAGCCACATCCCCAGCCCTATTTTATTTTATTTTTTTTGAGAGAGAGAATTTTAATATTTATTTTTTAGTTATAGGCGGGCACAACATCTTTGTATGTGGTGCTGAGGATCGAACCTGGGCCGCACGCATGCCAGGCGAGCGCGCTACCACTTGAGCCACATCCCCAGCCCCTGTCTTTTTTTTTTTAAAGAGAGAGAGAGAGAATTTTTTTTTTTTAAATATTTAGTTTTTTTTTAGTTTTCAGCAGACACAACATCTTTGTTTGTATGTGGTGCTGAGGATCGAACCCAGACTGCACGCATGCAAGGCAAGCGCGCTACCGCTTGAGCCACATCCCCAGCCCCTTGTGCTGTCTTGTTTAAAAATAAGTTCTAAATGCCTCTTTGTATATCGATTTTTTTTTATTGCCACCTTAGTACATATTTGAGCATCTACTGGGGGCCAGTAATGCTAATACTGGCATTAGTATGTGAACACCAATTCACTCCAGTGATAACTTTCATTGTCAGAAACCTAGCTATACTGAGATGAGCACAGAGGGTGCGCTTCAGGACAGCTGTTGCTTGCTTTTCTTCCCTATTTCTTGTTTCCTTCTGCTCCCTGGCCTTCTGGGCTTGTGGTGATTGTGCCCATCTGTCAGGACAGCATCCGCCCCTATCCCCATGGGGAGGAGTGGAGAGGCTGAGGGAACCCTTACTGATTAGCCATGAGAAAAAACCCAGAATCAATATTGAAGCCAAACTGAGGGCCACCCTAACAGATCCAACTTCTCTGTTTCTGTCACCCATCCTTTGCAGTGGAGCCTGGAAAGCATCCCTCCATTGCCCATCTTACAAAGAAGCTTTGTGTATAAGGATGTTCTAAAAGGCGGGGTCACTGTAATTATAATTCCTTAAGCACAACCAAGTAATGGGGGCAGACAGGGTAAAGATGGTATCCAAGTACTTGTTGGTAGGGAAAAGTCAGGGAGGGCTTAAAAATCATCTGGGAATAGTATCCAGAAGTGGATAATAGAGCAGCGTTGGTGATGCTGACAGGAACATGTTTAAATGAGTACATTTAAGAGTTTTCTACTACTTGCAAGATTATTGAGGGTTTAAAAACACAAGATTGAGCATGAAACTTTTTCTCCTTATCTGAAATTGTAACTGAAAAGTACTTTAGAAGAAGGTATATAGAAATCTGGGTCTACTTTGCTTTGTGTTTGTGTTGTTAGAGTGAGTGATTGAGTTCTGAGTTTTGAAAAGCCAAATATCTAACTTGCTTACTTACCAGGGCATACTCCCACTAATCTGTTTTTTTTTTTTTTTTTGTAAGTAAGTAATGACTGACATTTTGGGGAAGTTGATTTTCCCTGCTGCTACCAGGAAAAAAAAAATCATTCTGGAATATGAGCTTAATAAACTTTTTTTTTTTTTTTTTTTTTTTGTGATACTTGGGATTGAATTCAGAGCCTTGTACATAGACTCTACCACTGAGATACATTCCCAGCCCCTGTTATTTTATTTAAATTCAGGCTCTTGCTAAATTGCCCAGGCTATCCTAGAACTTGAGATCCTCCTACTGCAGCCTCTTGAGTAGCTGGTATTATAGGCATATTCCACTATACCTGGCTGTAATAAACTATATCCATCATTCTGTCATAATGTGCTTCTCAGCTCTATTGCCAATCTTTAAGTGAAAACATTTTAAAAATATATTAACCACTACTATATTACTTGTTATTAATATGTCAAACAAACTGCTTAAAAAAGAAGTATACTAAATAGTTGCTTGCAGAGGTGATCTTTAGGTTTTAGGATAGTGGCCCCCGGTAGTCTTTACTCAGGATGAGTAAAGAGCCCTCTTTTTTTTGTTATAATTAGCATTGATATCTATATTGTACAGGTAAATAGTGTGTATCCCATGCAAACCGATAGCTATTGTAAACTGGCCCTTCTTCGAATTCTTTGGAGTCCAATCAAGAGTTGGACCTTATCCTTTTTTTTTTTGTGGGGCATGGGTACTGGGGATTGAACTTAGGCACTCACAATGAGCCACATCCCAGCCCTATTTCATATTTTATTTAGAGATAGGGTCTCACTGAGTTGCTTAGCTCCTTGCTTTTGCAGAGGCTGGCTTTGAACTCATGATCCTCCTGCCTCAGCCTACTGAGCCACTGGGATTATAGGTGTGCGCCACTGTGGCCAGCAGGAGTTGGACCTTATTCTTATTGTTTAGTATGATTTTGTCCTGGTTTGAGGAAATCTACATTAAATTTATCTTCACATAAGTCAACTGGGTAGCTCATTAAAAATCCTGTACAGGGGCTGAGGCTGAAGCTCAGTGGTTAAGTGCTTGGCTCGCATGTGTGAGGCACTGGGTTCAATCCTCAGCACCACATAAATAAGGATGCTGTGTGTTCATCTACAACTAAATAAATATTAAAAAAAAAATCCTGTACAGATAATCCTTCAAAAAGGCTGTACTAATCAATCTGATAGCTACATTTTGTGAGGTTTTTTTTTTTTTTGTCCTGGGGAGGATTGAACCGTATCTCTAGCCCTTTGTTGTTGTTCTTTTTAGAAAATTTTTATCTTGAGATAGGGTCTTACTAAGTTGCTTAGGATCTCTCTAAATTGCTGAGGCTGGCTTCAAACTTGTGATCCTCCTGCCTCATCCTTCCAAGTTGCTGGGATTGCAGGTGTGTGTCTCATGCCTAGCATTAAAAATATATAAGGATCTATTTTATCTGCTTTTAGTGAAAAAGTCCTTTTTTGGGGGGGGTTTAAAGTATTTTATTATGCTAAAAATAAGGTGAAACCAATTTTTGATTATATGCAAGCCAAATAAATGTATACTTGATGCAGTTATTTATTACAATTAACTTTATTTTCCAAGATTGTTTAATAATAGAGTATATAGTTAAATAAAGATATTTTCCACAATGATATAAGACTGTTCACATTCCTTTTTTTAAATTTTTTTAATTTGTTCTTATTCATTATATATGGCAGTAGAATGTATTTTGACATATTATACATATATGGAGTATAACTTCTCATTATTCTGGTTGTACATGATATAGAATTACATTGGTTGTATAATCATATGTGCAAAAAAGTTTTTTTTAATCCCTCCATTTTGGTCAAGTATGTTGATCAGTAGAACTTGTATTGTAACTTTTTAAAAAAATATATATATTTTTTAGTTGTAGATGGACACAGGATCTTTATTTTGTTTGTTTATTTTTATGTGGTGCTGAGGATTGAACATAGTGCCTCACACATGCGAGGCAAGCGCTCTACCCCATTTTCTTAGAAAATCTCCCATGTTCTGTGATTCTGAGATTTTTTTTTAATTTTTTATTTTTTTTTGGTACCAGGGATTGAACCCAGGAGAACTTAACCACTGAGCCATATGCCCAGCCCTTTTTTATATTTCATTTAAAGACAGAATCTTTCTACGTTTCTGAGGCTGGTTTTGAACTTGTAGTCCTCCTGCCTTAGCCTCTGAGCCAAGCCCCTGGGATTATAGGGGTGCACCATGGCACCCAGATGATCTTTCTTTTTGTTTTTTGGTACGGAGGATCAAACCCAGGGTTTTGTGCATGCAAGACAAGCACTCTACCTACTGAGCTATATCCCCAGCCCAGGATTCTAAGATCTTAACCATGTATTTTTGGGGGCACTTAGGCAGATACAAAACTTGTCTGTCTGTCTGTCCCCCAAATCAGCTCAAGAATGGGTGTTTTTATTTTTTAAAACCTTACTTTTCATAATAAACTCTGATTTTTCATGAGCTAAAGCATAAGCATATTCCTTTGTTAAGTAGAATGGAATATGAACATATCAGGTATCAGTTCGAGAACCTACTATTATGTCAGTGCTGTCTGAACCAGTGGATTATTTGAGAAAGATAATCTAGCATAGTGATTCCCCAATGTTCTGCCTTAAAATTGGTTGGGATCCTTGTTCATTCTCTATCATAAAGTAAATCGTGAGGTGGCCTAAAGTTGGAATCTGACATTATGTAAATTTTCTCATAAGCAGTTTTTGATGGAAAAATGGAATTCTAAGGTCCAAACGAGGTACAGTACTTATAGACTTTTGGAATGTGTCCTGTTTTTGAGTTGAGAACTTGCCAACTCAAATCTTTTTTCCCCTTCTTTGCCAGATTTTGTGTGTGTGTGTGTGTGTGTAAGAGAGAGAGAGAGAGAGAGAGAGAGAGAGAGAGAGAGAGAGAAAGACTGAGGATTGTATTCAGCGCTTCATTCATGCTGGACAAGTAAATGTTGTACCACTGACCTACACCCCCAGCCCTCCTACTAGCTTAATGATACTTAGAAAGAACAAATTAACTTTTTACCTCTCAAAATTACTAACCAGTATGGAATTAATTCATAGGAGGAAGACATTCTTTCTATACAAACCAGTAAAAACTAATCCAGACAGTTGAGTTTTTATATACTTGCTGGTTTATTAATAATCAATAATCTTTTTTTTAAAATTTTATTTATTTTTTTTAGTTTTCGGCGGACACAACATCTTTGTTTTTTGTATGTGGTGCTGAGGATCGAACCCGGACCGCACGCATGCCAGGCGAGCGCGCTACCACTTGAGCCACATCCCCAGCCCAATAATCAATAATCTTAACATCAGAATATAGTATAATGTTTGGGGGCTCTTAAGGAAGATGCTGTTTACTATCTTTGGCAGGAACTCTGTATTTTCATTGTATGTTACTGGGGATTGAATTTAGGGTCTTGCAACATACTCTATGAGTGCCCTCCCACTGAGATAGAACCATCCAACCCTTTAAAAAAGGTTTTTCTTTGAGTTGGGTCTTGCTAAACTGCCCAGGTTAGCCTTGAATTATTGATCCTTTTGTTTCAGCCTCCAGAATTGCTGGGATTATATGTGTGCCACCAAACCTGGCCTGAATCCTGAATTTTTGTGACCTTATTATCCAAGATTTTTTTCTTTTCTTTTTTTTTTTTTTTTCCTTTTCAGTACTGAATCCAGGGACTTGCACATACAGGCAAGGTTTCTATTACTGACTGGGCCATATCCCCAACCCCAGTGTTTTCTATCAAAACTGTGCGTAAACTGGGTGCGGTGGCCCATGTTTGTAATCCCAGTGATTAGGGAGGCTGAGGCGGGAGGATCACTAGTTCCAGGCCAGCGAGGGGAAACTTGATATCCTGTCTCAAAATAAAAAGGGCTGGGTTATAGGTTGTAGCTCAGTGGTAAAGCACCCCTGGGTTCCACTTCCAGTGCTGCAAAAACAAAACTAAAGATAGAAAACAACCAAAAAAAAACTCCCAAACGGGGCTGGGATTGTGGCTCAGTGGTAGAGCGCTCGCCTAGCACCGGCGGGACCCGGGTTCGATTCTCAGCACCACATACAAAAATAAAGGCATTGTGTTGTGTTCATCTACAAAAAAGATATTCATTCTCATTCTCATTCTCATTCTCTCTCTCTCTCCCTCCTTAAAAAAAAAAAAAAAAAAAAAAACTCCCAAACTCTGCATGTGTTGTGAGGAACAGTTAGAAATTAGTGCTATTCTGTAGTGATATTTTAAAGCTTTAAGCTACTGCTATATGATTTTTTTTTTTTTTTGGTGGTAGTGGTGGTGGTGAGGTCCTGGGGACTGAACCCAGGACTGTTCTACTATTGAACTACAAACCTAGTCTTTTTTTTTTTTTTTAATTTATTTCTTACATACATGACAATAGTGGAATGCATTATATTCATAATTATCCATTCATAGCACAATTTTTCGTAATTCTGTATATAAAGTATGTTCATATCAAATTATGCCATTATACATGAGCTCTCTCTCTCTTTTTTTGCATTACAATTCTTTTTTTTTAAATACTTTATTTTTTATTTATTTTTTTTTAGGTGGACACAATATCTTTATTTTTTATTTTTATGTGGTGTTGAGGATCGAACCCAGCGCCCTGCACATGCCAGGTGAGCGCACTACCCCTTGAGCCACATCCCCAGCCCACATTACAATTCTTAATACATCTTTATACCACAATTTATCATATCTCTGTTTGTATATAACGTATGTTGACACCAAATTCACATCTTCGTACATGTATTTTGTTTAATTTTTTAAAAATTTTAAGATGGTATTTTATTTTGATTTTTTTTTTTTTAATTTATTATTTTGAGTTGCTGAGGTTGGTGTCAAATTTGGGATCCTTCTGTCTCAGTCTCCTTTCTGGGTTATAGGTATGTGTTACCATGCTTGGCCATTTTTTGTTTTTTGTTACTAAAGATATCAAACTCAGGACCTTGTACATGTTAGGCCAGCACCTGTCGCTGAGCTACATCTTCAGCCTTTTTCATTTTTTATTTTGAGACAAGGTCTTGCTAAGTTGCAGAGGCTGGTTTCAAATTTATAATTTTCCTGCCTCAACTTCCTGAGTAACCTGGGATTACAGGCATGTACCTCCATGCCTGGCAGAATTTGACTCTATATATTTTGAATCTAACTGTTGGTGGACAAAATGATTTAAAAAATTAATTCTGTTTCAATTGACAGAAGTGATTTTTTTTTTTGGGGGGAATTGGGGATTGAACCCAGGGACACTTGACCACTGAGCTACATGTCTACCACCCCCTCCCATTTTATTTTTGGTACCAGGGGTTGAACTTAGGGGCACTGGACCACTGAGCCACATCCCCAGCCCTATTTTGTATTTTATTTAGAGACAGGATCTCACTGAGTTGCTTAGCTCTTGTTTTTTCTGAGGCTGTTTTTGAATTTGTGATCCTCCTGTCTCAACCTCCCAAACTGCTGGGATTATAAGCATGTGCCACCATGCCTATCCCTATCCCTTTTTATTTTGAGTCACAGTCTCACTAAGTTGTTCAGACTGGCCTTAAACTTGGGATCCTCCTGCATCAGTTTACTGAGATGCTGAAATTATAGGTGTGCACCATCACAACAGACAGATGTGATTTAAAAAAAAATTTATTATTTAGTTGTAGTTGAACACAATACCTTTATTTGATTGATTGATTGATTGATTATATGTGGTGCTGATTATATGTGGTGGGCCTCGAAGGTGCTAGGCGAGCACTCTACCACTGAGCCACAACCCCAACCCAGAAGTGATTTTAACAGACAATTTTGGAGCTATGTTGGAGAAGTTTAAAAAGGTGTGGAGTGTGGGTAGAAATCGAACTAATAATACTATACTGAAATCTTTTTATAGTACTTTTGAGATATAAACATGTTTCCTTTTGAAATAGTTATTTGGTAGTTATTTTCCTGATACCATGTAATTAAAAACTCAAGGCCAAATTTTATTTTAAGGCTTAATTAAATCCCCTTGTTTTTGTATGGGAAATTATCAGATTGAAAGGAGGCTTTATAAATTTTAATTCTAAGATTGCTTTATGAAGGGAGAGGCAAATCAATTGTATATGGGCCCCACAGAATTGACCATGCTATTTCCTGGGTCTGGGAAGCTGAGTGGGGGACTGTGTAGTAATGGGGTAGAGCAGAAGCCTGGTAGGAGCCAGAAGTGAAACTGGAAACGCCTTAAAAAGACAGATTGCTGTATTGTAAATTAAGCTGAATTGAGCAGTGAGACTACAAATATTTGTTTCTTTTTTGTGGTAGTAAGGATTGAACCAGAGGCACTTTGCCCCTGAGCTACATCCCCAGCCCTTTAATTTGTGTTGAAACAGGGTGTCACTAAATTGCTGAGGCTGGGCTTGAATTTGTGATTCTCCTACTTCAGCCTCCCAAGTATCTGAGATTACAGGCATGCACCACCTGTACAGATGTTTCTTAAGCACAAATGTGTATGTATTCATCTGTAGTTTTCCTGAGAGTCATTGTGACTGCAGTAAGACAGAATGGAGGAAAATAAGAGAGGCAAAGGGATCATGCATGCAGGGGTTTCAGGATGCAAGTTTTTAAATGAAATCTGAACTTTCCAGAGAAGTAGCAGGAAATTAAAGGTGGAATGCTGGGGACATTTACCTGGCTTCCTAAACTATATGGAGGTGAGGACTGCGACATGAAAGTGGGGAATAGGTAACACTTATATGTTGGTAAAACTGTTCAGTTTCGAACAGAGAAAGTATATCCCTCTGGTTTGTTTTAAGATGATGGATTTCCACCTGGGCACATCCCAGCTACTTTGGATACCGAGGCAGGAAAATTGTAAATTCAAGGCTAGAGTCTTGCCTAGCACATGGGAGGTACTAGGTTCAATCCCAACACCTTAAAAAAAAAAATTCCCATTGTAATATTAATATAAAAATTAGCTAATCTTGTTAATTTTATTATGCCTGGAGTTTACATCAAAATTCTTTTTAAAATAACTCATGATATAACATTGTCACCTAAAAGGAATAAATTTCCAGGGAGATTTAATGGTGGTTATGTGCTGTCTGTCACGCACAAGGATGACACTGCCAACATGCTCTAACTAGGGCATGAAGAGCTGATGTTTTCCTTGCAGGACTGATAGAGATACATTTATATTCTAGAGATTAAAAACCACTGATTTCCTCCATGTCTTAAGCCACTCACAGACACTGTGTAGGTGGGTACAGGTTAATATGGATTGGGATTATGATTTATGGCTCTGAGTTAGATCTGTGTTTCTCACACTTTACTTATGCACAACCTGAGGATCTTGTTAAAATTCAAGGACCCAGGTGATGGTGGACCTAGTTTTAGTAGCCAGGAGATGAAGTAGTGGTTCACGAACTTCAGCATATACCACGATTATGTGGAGGGCTTGTTAAAAGGAAAATTACTGGGCCGCATCACCTGAGTTTAGCTCACTGAGGTGGGGCCTGATAATTTGCATTTTAAACAAATGTTTATTTGTTGCTAATATAACTGAGGGGGAGGGGAAAATTTAGAGAGTTATTGAGGTAGAGTATAAATAACTCTGAGGAGTCAGGTGTAGTGCTGTATGCCTGTAATCCCAGTGACTCAGGAGGCTGAGGCAGAGTGATCCTGAATTCTAGGCCATAATGAGACCCTGTCTCAAAATAAAAAAATTAAAAAGGACTGGGGATGTAGTTCAGTGGTAAAATGCCCTTGAGTTCAATCCCCAGTACCAAACAACAACAACAACAAACCTAAACCCCTGAGGAGAAACATGCCATCTATCTTGGCTCCCTCCCCTCCTCCTAGATGCTATCTGCTGTGTTGCCCAGACTGGCCTTGAACTTTCCACTCTCCTGCCTCAGCCTCCCAAGTAGCTGGTATTATTTTTTATTTTGAAAAGTTGCTGAGGCTGTAGTTGAATTTGCATTCCTCCTGCCTAAGCCTCCCAAGTCAATGGCATTGTAGGTGCACGCCCACCATGTCCAGCCCATCTTGGCTTCTTTTTTTGGGTATCAGGGATTGAATTCAGGGACACTTGACCACTAAGCCACATCCCCACCCCTATTTTTTTTTTTTAAATTTTATTTATAGACAGGGTCTATACTGAGTGGTTTAGTGCCTCGCTTTTTGCTGAGGCTGGCTTTGAAATTGCAGTCCTCCTATCTCATCCTCCTCAGCAATAAAATGCACTGGCTCAACTTGGCTTCTTGAACTTTCTTTTCTTTTTTTTCCCTGAAGCTCAGGATGACCCCGGGGCGTTATGTATGCTAGAAGGATGTTCTGTTGCTGAGCTGAATGAACTCCAGCTCTTGAGCATTATTTTCTAACTGGACTAAAAGTGATGGAAAAGAAGATTGAAGAAAATAGTAGAATATACCATTCATGTGAAACAACATCCTATAAAACAATTCTCTGTATTTTGTTGTATATACGTTTCACCATCTGTCTAGATATCCCACTAAACTGATACTAACAAAGATGATTATTTCCAGAGAGGAAAAAAATGTAGGCTCATGGAGGGTGGGACTTCAGTTGTCAAGTTTTACTTTTTTCCTTCTTTTTTGTGGTACCAGGGATTGAATCCAGGGCCTTTGGCGTGCTAGGCAAGCGGTCTACCATTGAGATACATTTCCAGCCCCTTTTATTTTATTTTATTTTGAGACACGTTCTTGCCCAGACTGGAATTGAACTTGTCCTCCTGCTTCAGCCTCCTGAGTAGCTGGGATTATAGAGATGTAACATCATGCCCTGCAAGGTTTTACTATTTAATGAAGATACTGTGCTTTTATAATTAATTTTATAAAAGTTAGAAGTCTGGGCCACCTTTTCTACTGCCTCTTTGCTCCAGATAAAGAACTCTCAGGCATTTTGGACTGAAGGGTTGGAAGAGATTATTTATCCACCTCACCTGGCAGAGCAGCCTGCATTATAGGATCAGGTTCTACTCAGCTGTCTCCTGTCTGCTTTTGGGGCCTCAGCAATAATTGTTCTGATTTCTCTGATTTCATCCCATGTGTTTTCTGTGGGCTCCCCACCCCAATTTTGTAATTGTTCCTTTTATAAAAAAAAGCACTCAGATTATTCTCTTTTTAATAATGCAGAATAGATGTCTCTTTTCTCAAAATAGATGTCAAATGCCTTTTTTCCCCAAAGAATTTAACCTTTTTTTTTTTAAATTTGTTTTTTACGTGATGCTGAGGATCGAACTCAATGCCTCACTCAGTGGCGAGTGTTCTACCACTGAGCTACAACCTGAGTCCGGCACTCACGTTATTCTAATTTGTGTCTATTGTGTCTTCATTGTTGGGACCTTTCTGATGGTTTCTGATGTTTTCTTTAAAATATTTTTTAGTTGTAGATGGATATAATACTTTTTACTGGATCGAACCCAGTGCCTCACATGTACTAGGCGAGTACTTTCCTATGTTCTTGTTCCTTTCTTTACTGTAGTACCAAAGGTGGTAACAGGTACCATTTTGTTGCATGTTCTTCTAAATACTTTCTGTTCATAGCAACTCTCAAGTGTATTTGTGTGTGTGTGTGTGTGTGTGTGTGTGTATATATATATATTATATATATATATATATATATATATATATATATATATATATATATATATATATACGGTAAACACAATGGTCATATTATATTTCTCACTCTAATTTTTTTTACTTTGTGGCCATCTTTGTATATCAGTTTAAATATCTACCTCATTCTTTTTTTTTTTTTAATATTTTTTAGTTGTCAATGGACATTTACTTTATTTTTATATGGTGCTGAAGATCGAACCCAGTGCCTCGCAGTGCTAGGCAAGCACTTTACCACTGAGCCACAACCCTAGCCCCTCTACCTTATTCTTAATAGTATAAGAATACTTAATAGTATAAGAATACTTAATAGTATAAGAAATATAATAATATTTCATGTGGACATAACACAGTTTCACCATCTTTTTTTTTTTTTTTTTTTGGTACCAGAGATTACAGGCATGTGCCACCAAGCCCAGCAACATTCTTCTTGCTTTTGACAGAGGTTTTTCATTGTGTTCCTTTGAATTTTGCTGATGTTAGGGAAAACTCTTATTTCATAACCTGACTTTCCCCTGCTCTTTATATTTCCATAGGTTTTTCTTGTGTTTTCTAGTTGAATAACCTGATTATTGGTAAATATTGCTGATTTAGACTCCTTTTCAATATTTCCCTCCTTTTTCTTATTGCATTGGTTAGACCATAAAATTCAGGAAAATGTCACATTTTCAACTTCAGTGTATTAAGACTGCTTTGGGAGCAGGGCGCTGTGGCGCATGCCAGCTGGGCTCCCAGCGGCTCCAGAGGCTGAGGCAGGAGGATTGAGAATTCAAAGCCAGCTTCAGAAAAAGCAGGATGCTAAGCAACTCAGTAAGACCCTCTCTCTAAATAAAATACAAAACAGGGCTGGGGATGTGCTCAGTGGTGGAGTGCCCTTGAGTTCAATCCTCAGTACCAAAAAAAAAAAAAAAAAAGACTGCCTTGGGTTATTCAGGAAAATGTCACATATTCAGCTTTATTTGCTGTATTAAAACTGCCTTGGTTATGTTTCACTCTTTATTGTTGGGTCAACTGTGGGACTGAAACCTGACAGATTAGGGAAATTTTTTTATTGAGTTTTTCTCAGAGTAGATGTCAAATGCCTTGCTCTTTATTCCTTGGTACTGGGTGCCAGGAATGCTTTACCACTAAGCTAAAATCCTCAGTCTTTTTTCTTTTATCTTTCAAACCGGGGCCTTGCTAAATTTCTGAGGGTCTCACCAAGTTTTTGAGGCTTGCCTCTTGTTGGAATTACAGGCATGTGACCTCATCCCCAGAGCCTCATTCAAATATAATAGGTACCTATCTTTGTATTTGTCTGATTCACCAGTACCATTGTACCCTCCATGACCATGTCTCTGCATTATTATAAATGATTTTTGTCTGGTATACCTTAGTGGGAGACAAACTATAACCAATAAACATACCACAAGTGCTACTCAGGCTGAAGTTGTGGCTCTTTGTGTAGAGTGCTTGCCTCATGTATGAGGCCCTGGGTTTGATTCTCAGCATCATAAATAAATAAATAAATAGGGAAAAGGGCCATATCTAACTTTAAAAAAAAAAAAAAAAGAACAGTTAAAGCAGCGTAAGGAAAGAATGAAGGGAGTAAGTACTGTTAAAATTCGTTGGTCAAATAAAAGTCTCTTTAGTATGGTGACATTTGAGCAGAGACATGAGGGAAATGTAAAATCAAGCTGTGTAAGTGCAGAATCCCTGAAGCAAATGAGTGCTTGTTATATTGAAGGATCAAGAGGGACTTCTGAGTGGCCAGAGAGGAGTGGAGTGACCTGAGGTAGTAAGGTGACCTTTTAAGCTGTTAGGTATATATATATATATTTTTGGGGGGGTAGTGGTGGTTCTGGGAATCAAATCCAGGACCTCATTATGTAAGGCAGGCACTCTACTGCTGAACTACACTCACTTCCAGCTCCAAAAAGACTTTCTTTTTGACTTTTTTGTGAATGAGACCGATCACAAAGTATAATAGCAATAATATGATCAAGATTTCACTCTCAGAATGATCATTCAGGCTGCTGTGCTGAGAATGAGTATAGAAGGGTAAGGGTTGAAGCAGGAAAAGCAGTTAGGAGGCTATGGTGGTAGAGCAGGAGAAATTCAAGGTGCTTTATGTGCTAATTGGTCATAGCTGGGAAATTGGCTAAGTGAGAAACAGACTGTTTAGTGTACAGTGAGTCACCCTTCAGCCTTTGTCAGCTTGACCCCCCCATCCCCACCCCTTTTGGGTACAAGGGCTTTCTTTCACTTTCCTGAAATTGTGTCCAAAACAGTGGACATCAGGCCACATCTTACTCCATTTCTTACCAGAATTCTCCGCAGGATTTACCTCTTCTTGGATTACAAACTCTGTAATTTCATAATCCTGGGTTTCCTCTCACCTTTGTGTAGACTTTTTATTTTTCTTTTTCCCCTAATCAGTTTATATTTGAATTTCTTAGGAGTTGTGCCTTCATCTCTTTCCTGTGTTCTCTTTCTAAAAGATAGTATTTATTCCCAAGGACATAAATATTATTTATATGCTGACAATTCTCAAATTTATACTTTACTTGGAGCTCGTACTTTACATGTCTACAAGTGAAATTATGCGAACTACTCTTGCTCCTATAGTTTTTTTTTTTCCACCAGAAAATGACACCCAGTTGCTGTTTCGGGAAACTGGGAGTCATTTTGGACTACTTTGTTTTTGTCACATATCTTTCTCTTACCACCACATTTTTCAGTAAGTTCTTTCTAACCCATCTCTAAAATCTATCCTTCCTTCCTTTTACTTGAAGCTATCCCATTTCTTTCTCTGAGTTACCATAGTAGTTTTTCAACTGGTCTTTATGCCACTTCTTTGGCCTCTTCCCATTTTCTTTCTGCACAGAAGCCAAAGGGCTTTTAAAAGAATAGGTCACATGGCTACTTAAAACCATTCAGTGGCTTCCATTGCTCTTGAGCTTAACTCAGTTTTTCCTGTCTCTCTCTTAAGTTGTTTTCTCTGCATAGAATGTTCTCATTCTATTCTTTTAGACATCAACTCCTACTCATCTATGAGCTTTAGCTTTCTTTGAGGCCCTCTTTGATTGTTCATTTTAAAGACAGTTTTACCTCTTTCCTCTTTCATTGTATTATTTTTTTCTTTCATTAGCTCTAAGCCAAAATTTACCATTACTCTATCATGGGTTTATACATCTGGTCCAGACTTTTTTGTCCCTCTGTGTCTGGCAGGACAGATGAGTCTCTCTTTTAGCAAGAAAGTTTGGTCTTGACTGTGATGTATCTCAAAGAAAGTGGATTCAGAAGAGTCTGCAAATAATTTTTCAGTTTGCCTTGGGTAAGTTTTCAGAAGCCCATTTTCCTTTGATGTTTCTTCTTTCTTCATATATACCCATTCCCTTTCTATCTTGATCACCTTCCTTTTGCCCAAGGCTGGCAAGATCTTTGATATGTTGTATTTAGGCCTGGGAAGACCTGATCCTGGCTCCAGTTAAGGTGGCTTTTGGATCATCTTATTCTTTAAAATTGAACATCTGCAGGACAGACAAACCTTTCCCTCATTTTGGCCACCTCTCCCAATATAACTTGGATATATTATTCTAAAGTACCTCCTTCTGACCAGGAGTTTGACATTGGAAAGAACTTGGGGAATGGAGGAAACTGGGATCCCCCTATCCTTCTCTTTAAAAGTTCTGTTTTTCCACTAGACAGCAAGCAGCATGAGATGATCTGTGTGTTCATCATCATGTTGTACCTGATGTTAATCTTGCTCCTAACACTTAATACATAGACAAGGAATAGGACTGGAACAAAAGCTGGTGGTTATTTTGTGAGAACTTCATCTTACTGATGGTGGGGCTTCTTTTCCTTTCATGCTTCTGATATTCAGAATGATGTTGTCACCCTACCTGCAGCAAGAGTTCCCTTTTATTGTTTCTTCTCTGGGCAGAGCTGAATGTGACCAAAGTTTATGCCTTAGAATGTATTTCTTGTTGCTGAATGCCACCTTCAGTTACCACTTTGTTTTTGTTCTTTTAGTCTGGGATTGAACCCAGGCGGGCCTAACCACTGAGCTATGCCCCCAGCCCTTTTTAATATTTTGTTTAAAGACAGGATCTTGCTGAGTTCTTTAAGACCTTGCTAAATTGATGATGCTGCCTTTGCACTCGTGATTCTCTTGCCTTAGTCTCCTGAGCTGCTGAGATTGCAGGCATGTGCCACTGTGCCCAGCATCACTTTGTTTTTATGTGTGCTGACATTACTGATTAAGTTAGTTGCTGCTTCCCTAGTCTGTCACGTGTTCCTGGCCCAGGAAATGCCTGTTTCTTACCACTATACTTTTTAAAATATATATATGTGTGTGTGATGTGTGTGTGTGTGTGTATTTATTTTTTTAGTTATAGTTGGACACAATACCTTTATTTAATTAATTTCTTTTTTTATGTGGTGCTGAGGATCAAACCCAGGGCCCCATACATGCCAGGTGAGTGCTTTGCTGCTGAACCACAACCCCACCCCTTACTGTTAATTTAACTATACTTTTGATTTAACTCACTCTCAAGATCAACCTTGTTCTTGGTAACAGGTTTGGAGCCAGGCACTTGTATATACACTTAATGTTGTCACCTCCATTTATTCCAATATGTGTATGATAGCTTGACTAAAGCAATACAGATAGGTTCTTTTTATTCCTGCCTTTGAATTTTGTTTGGTTGGTTAAATTTTGGATTAGATTAGTTTCTTTTTCTTTTTCTTTTTTTTGGTACCAGGGATTGAACTGAGGGGGCACTTAACCACTGAGCTATATTCCTATCCCTTTTTATTTTATTTTTTAAATTAAATTTTATTTTTTTAAACTTTATTTTAATTGTTTACTTTTTTATTTGGTGCTGAGGATCAAACCCAGTGCCTGACATGTGCTAGGCAAGTGCTCTGCCACTGAGCCACATCCCAGCCCTGCTTTTTATTTTTTGAGACAGGGTCTTGCTAAGTTGCTGAGACTGGCTTTGAACTTGCAATCCTCCTGACTTTGCCTCCAGATTAGGTTAGTTTCTGCCTTCCTGTGATCACTTATGTTACAGAAGTGAGTCACCACTTTTGCAAACTGAGAATAACCTATTTGTAATTTCCCCCCACTTCCTTCTTTGTTTGCTAGACACCTATTTGGAATCATCATTGTTAACTCCCTGTGCTTATATCAAATAATTGATGTGACAATAGTGGAAGAGTTGGAATTTCTAGTATATTTATTACTCCTTACTCCCCCCACCCCCATACCAGAGATTGAACTCAGGGACACTCGACCACCGAGCCACATCCCCGGCCCTATTTTGTATTTTATTAGAGATAGGGTCTCACCGAGTTACTTAGCAAGTCTTGCTAAATTGTTGAGGCTGGCTTTGAACTCCTGCCTCCGCCTCCCAAGCTGCTGGGATTACAGGCGTGCGCCACAGCATCCGGCCTCTCTTTACTTTTTAAAGTCCTTACCGTCTTAAAGGCAGTACCCTCAGTATCTTTTAGGCAGTTGATTATGACCTTTTCTCTAGTTGTAAGCTCTAATTGTGGCCCTGAGTATGACTTTCAGATATTATGAAGCACAATTTTGGTGAATGGATTTCAGTTTCTGCTTTTTAAATTAGAAATAAAAATTGTTTTTGCCAGGCCCAGTGATGTACACCTGTAAGCCCAGCCATTAGGGAGGCTGAGACAGGAGGATTGCAAGTTCAAAGCCAGCCTCAGCAATAGTGAGGTGCTGAGCAACTCAGAGCGGCCCTGTCTCTAAATATAATATAAAATAGGGCAGGGTTTATGGCATGGTAGTTGAGTGCCCCCAAGTTCAATCCCTGTACCAAAAAAAAAAAAAGTTTTTGTATCAAAAACAATATTGTTGTTTAAGTGAAAAGTTTTTCCCTTAAAAACACTGGATAGCAGTAGCCTTAAAATACATAGGTGTAAAGTAGAACGTCTGTGCTGATGTTACCAGTCACCTTAGAGAATCTTGTGTGCACTGCTTTTTTTCCTTTTCCTCTTTCTTTCTTTCTCTTTTTCTGGGGGCAGGGTACTGAGTATTGTACATGTCACTAAAAAATGAAAATGATTTTTTTCCCTGAAATTCATAAACTGCTAAAGTGAAGACAATAATTAATGGTGGTGAAAGGAAAGCAGGATTTCTTTGTAAGCCCCATACAATAATGTTTTATGTAGTTGATATATGATAAAGTGTCTACATGTACATACATATTTACACACCAGAGTGTTAAATATAAAAGAGTACTAACTAATCAAAATACCTAAGTGAGAGCAATACTCTAACCCTAGGTTTTGAGAGAGCTATTTTCATTTTGGACAAATAGAAGGAGTTAATAATACCTTATCACAGTTTAATAAGTTTAAGTAACCATAAGAAGTGGTAATACTAGTTGAGATAAAGTCATTTCAGGGATGGTTTTTGACTGTTTATGGATGCTGGGAGGCCTTTACCTTAGGGACTCTGTTATCCCTTCCCACATATTTTCAGAGTGTCCATGGAGGGCAACCTTTCTTTCTTACAAAATACCTTGATTCTTGCAGGCATGGTGACACACACCTATAATCCAGTGTCACACCTATAATCCAGGGGGCTAAGGTCAGAGGATCACAAGTTTGAGGACAGCTTCGGAAATTTAGTGAGGCCCTGTATAAAAATTAAAAAAAAAAAAGGGGGGGGGGTGGGTGGCTAGTGATATGGCATGGTGGTTAAGCACCCTTGGGTTCAACCCTCATACCATAAAAAAAAAAGATAAATAAAAATTAAATAAATAAAAATTTAAAAAAGGACTTGGGGATATAGCTCAGTAGCAAAGCACCCCTGGGTTATATCACTAGTTAACCTCTACCACCACCACCAAAAAAAAAAAAAAAAAAAAATCTTGTTGGGCAGGATGTATAATGGACTTGTATCTCTGTTTTGTTAACCTTGATTATGGTCTGTTAGTGTTGATACTATATTGAGGTTCTATATTCCAAAAGGGTTGTGTATTTGAAGAAAATAAACTCATTACCTTTGTTTTACTTAAAACAGTGATTCTTAATCTTTTTGGCATCATGGGTTCTTTTTGAGGATCTGATAAAAACTGGACCTTCTTTAACACATGAAGGTATGCACTCTGATTTTGCATATGGTTTTAGGATGACACAGACTTCTGAAATCTATTGGTAAACTTTTTTTTAAGCTTGAGGACTTCACTTTGGAAACATGTGCCTTAAAGCTTATTATCAACAATAAGATTTATACCTATGAGCTCTAAAGTTATTCTAACAAAGAGTTTAAATTATTTAAGTAAAATTTGTCATTTGTGTCCATGTGCAGACTCTCAGAATCTTATGATGTAAGCAGAACTCAGTTGAAAGGATAGATGTGTATCTTTCTGCTATAACTTACTATGAAAGACTTAAACCATTTAATTGGCAATTAATCTATTAATTTTAACTTCAGTCAGAAATTCTGCCCATCCCTGAACTGTTAACCTTTATGCATTTTGTATAGTTTAGCAAGATTGTTTCATCTTCAGTTTGGTTTAAATGTGATTGATTTTTCTATGAGTTTAATGCCTCCATGTTCAGGAAAACTAGTACTAGTTCTCAACTAGTACTACCACTTATTATGATTGCTTAAACTTATTAAACTGTTGGAAGGAATTATTAACTCCTTCTATTTGTCCAAAATGAAAATATCTCTCTCAAAATCCAGGGTTAGGGTATTGCTGTCACTCTGGTATTTTGACTAGTTAGTACTTTGAGGATAAATCCATGATCACAAGAACCTATGATAATCCTAGTCTTACTTTAATATAAATTCATCTAGAAGAAATTAGAATTTAGTAATTCGCTAGCTTTTTATTCCTGGTAGGACTGTCATCTATGTATTTAAAGAATTGGGATAAGGCTGGGGGCATAGATCAGTGGCTGAGCACTTGCCTAGCATGTGTGAAATACTGGGTTCAATCTCCAGTACCATACACACAAGAAAAATTAGGGTAAATTTTGGCTCCCTTATGTTTTTTATTTATTTTGTTGTCTTGGGGATTGAATCCAGGGTCTTTAGCATGCTAGCCAAGTGCTCTATCACTGAACCATATTCCCAGCTTTTTTTTTTTTTTGAGAGAGAGAGAGAAAGAAAGAGAGAATTTTTTTTTTTTTTAATATTTATTGTTTAGTTTTCGGCAGACACAACATCTTTGTTTGTATGTGGTGCTGAGGATCGAACCCGGGCTGCATGCATGCCAGGCAAGCGCGCTACCGCTTGAGCCACATCCCCAGCCCCACCCAGCTTTCTAATGGTATTATTAGCTTGTACTTTATTCCATAATCTTGTAAAATGTGTATTGATGAAAATGGTACAAAAAACAGTTGGATTAGAAATCAGCAGTTCTAATAATACCTTCCTCCCAACCTCCACTAAACAACTCTTGATCTTGGGTGAATCACTTAATCTTCCTGGACTTTCCCTCATCTATAAAACAGGGAGATTGAGTTCTTATCATTTTGAAGATCATTAGGGTTCATAGGTTTTATAATTCTAAAACATATCTACCATTAAATAGGTCAGCACAGTGGTCAACCCAACTCTGTTTATTTTCCTATTTTGACATAATATAGGATATAACAATTCGGGAACTAAGGAGATTGAGTATTGAGCGCTCCAGAAATGGAGAAGCAGTGGGCATTCATTAGATTCAATATGCTCAGTAGGCTGACAGGTGAATTGCAGGAAGTGACTCAGAAACTCTCAACCTGGCCAGGTCTTCACTGGCAAGACAGAGCCTAGGACAGGTACTTGAAGGGAAAAACCAAGGGTTTGAGATTAATGAAAGAAAATAATCTTTTTCTCTCTTAATTCTACAGAAGTCAGCATTTTTTTAAAAGGCATCTAATTGATGTTAATAATGATTATCATGAAAAATTTAAGAAAACATTGCATTTAATGATTTCTAAAGCATAGAAATGCATAATTATCTTTTGGAATAATTTAAGTAAAGATATTTGAAATAATTATTTGTTGGATCAGTGTTAATAAAGAAAATTTGTTGGGGGGGCTGGGGTTGTGGCTCAGCAGTAAAGCGCTCGCCAGGCACATGCGAGGCCCTGGGTTTGATCCTCAACACCACATAAAAATAAATAAATGAAATAAATGTATTTAAAAACAAAAAACAAAGAAAAATTTGTCTAGATGGAGCTTCTTCCTGTGATGCTGGAAAAATTATTCTCACCATAAAAATGACAACAATAAGAAGTAGGTCATTTCTTAAATTAGCTAGATCTAACCATTACACAATGTATATGTGCTTTAAAACATTTTGTACACAATAATTACGTACAATTTTATCTGTCCGTTGAAAAAATAAAAACAAATAAAAATGAAAATGATCCCAAATGAGTAGTTTTACTATTATGAGGGGAACAAAAAATTACTAGGCTACCTTTTCTGTGATTTGGCAAATGGCAATATGAAAAAAAAAATTACTTAAGGAGAAACGAGTGTACGTTCAAGTTATTGATTTATTTACTTTTACTACCTCTTAGTTTCCTCCTATTGGAGATAGTGGGGAGTTCATTCTTTTGTAGAGTTGTGTTTACTTTTAGAACACCTATCAATTGAGATAAAATAAATACTACTATATAGGAATTTATTCCTTTATGTGGGAGTTGAATACTGATAAATTTGCTGTTCTCACATTTGTTTTTTGTTTTGATACTGAGGATTAAACCCAGTGATACTTCACCTCTGAGTTTTATGCCCAGTCTTACCTTTGCCCCCCAATACTAAACCCAGGGCCTCATGCATATGAGGCAGGCACTTTACCACTGAGCTATATCCCTGTCCTCCAGTCTTTGTTTTTTTTTGGAAGACAGTGTCTCACTAAGTTCTGAGGCTGACCTCAAATTTGGTGACCCTCCTGCCTCAGCCTCCTGAGTTGCTGGGATTAGAGGCAAGTGCTACCACACCCATCTATTTCACATTTGTAGCTAATGAGGTTTAGTTTTTGTTAACTGGCATAAATACATAACCTTGAAATTTTGCTTTTGATTTATAATATTTAAAATCAACTTATGAGACATCAGACTTTTTCCTCAGATTTTATTTTTATTTTATTATTTATTTTTTGGTACGGGGATTGAACTCAGAGGCACTCAACCACTGAGCCATATCCCTAGCCCTATTTCGTATTTTATTTAGAGAGAGGGTCTCACTGAGTTGCTTAGCACCTTGCTTTTGCTGAGGCTAACTTTGAACTCGTGATCCTCCTGCCTCAGCCTCCTGAGTCACTGGTTGCAAGCCTCAAATCCGTGTCTGACTTCCTCAGATTTTAAAGAATACTTATAATATATTTGTTCACTATTGATGTGAAATAATGTCACAGGTATACTACTCTGTTTTCTAGAGTTTAAAAATACATGAAATAGGGCTGGGGTGGTTGTGGCTCCATGGTAGAGCACTTGCCTAGCATGTATGAGGCACTGGGTTTAATTCTCAGCATCACATAAAAATAAATAAAATAAAGGCTCATCAACTTATGAAAAAAATACTTTAAAAAAATGCACGACATGGTCTATATACATTTTTATGCTTGTTATGGAAAATTTCAAACATATAGGAAAGTAGACATTTGTATAATGAACTTGTTTGTATTCATCACCTAAAATTGTTACTAGATTAACAATTTTATTACCTTCACCCACTCTTCTTATTCCTACTTTATATATAATTTTGAAACAATTCCAGACATAATATTATTTAGCCAGAAATATTTCAGCATGTCTTCCTAATAGTATACATATTATAATGATAACAGCATCATTGTAACACTTAAAAATTAATACTACTTCATATTTACTATGATGGTTATAATAAAAGACAACAAGTGTTATGAAAGATGTGGAGAAATTGGATCATTCAAACTGCTGATGGGGATGGAAAATGATGCAGCCACTTGGGAAAGCAGTTTTGTTTTTGAGAAGTTAAGCAAGAGTAACCATAGATCCAGCAATTCTACTCTCAGGTATATGCCTAAGAAAATTGAAAGCATAAGCCTGTGCAAAATTTGTACACAAATGTTTGCAAGGTCATTCATTATTCACAGTAGGTAAAATGTGGAAAGAATCTGTATGTTCATCAGCTTATAAATCAATACACAAAATGTGCCATCTCCATTCAATGTACTATTATTAGTAAATAGAAACAAAGGTTTGATACTTGCCACAAAATGGATTAACTTTGAAAACATGTTAAATGATGGACTGGGGTTGTGGCTCTGTGGTAGAGTGCTTGCCTCACACATATGAGGCACTGGTTTCGATCCTTAGCACCACATAAAAATAAGATAAAGGTATTATATCCATCTACAACTAAAAATAAAACATTTAAATGAAAGAAGTCATATTCAAAAGATGATATATTGTGTGTTTCCATTTATGTGAAATTCCAGCACAGGCAATTTCATCATGACAGGAAGTAAATAGTGGTTAGCTTAGAGGGAAAGAAAAGGGAAGTGACTGCTGATTGTTGGGCATTTCTTTTTAGGTGATGAAAATGCTCTGGAATTAGTGGTGAGTGATTCACAATTCTGTGGGTATACTAAAAACTAATAAAACTCTAAAATGATGAATTTTAGGATATGTGAATTATATCTTACTAAAGCTCATTAAAATTAATACTTAAAATATTCAACATGTATTTTTCTTTTTTTAATTGTAGATGGACACAATACCTTTATTTATTTCTATGTGGTGTTGAGGATCAAACTCGGTGCCTCACATGTGCTAGCAAGCACTCTACCACTGAGCTACACCCCCAGCCCTCTGTGTATTTTTCTAACCAGAATTTTGTTCATTACATTCTTAAGGTGTCTGTTTTTGCAGCCCTCTGTCCACTCTCTTTACTCTACATTGGTTGCTTAGAATGAGAGGTTTAATTAGACTCAGTCATAATTTTTTTGTATGTGGGGAAATGCAAAAATATATTATAAAATGTTGTTTTTTTCCATCAGGAGATCCATGATGTTTCATTGTCTCTCAGTTTTGTGATGACAGAAGTCATTGGTCTTGCTTAGATCTATTAGGGATTGTTAAATGTGGTCATATAAGTCTTGAAGTTAGGCATGCTGCTTTTTGTTTTTTCTTTTTAGGGTCTGAAGGAGTGAACCCAGGGCATGCTAGGCAAGCAATCTACCATTGATACACATCCCCAGCCCTGTTTTTAAATTTTTATTTTGAGTTAGGGTCTTGTCAAGTTGCCCAGGCTAACCTTGAACTTGTGATCCTCCTTCTTCAGCCTAGGTATATTGTTAGTGCTCTACCACTGAGCAACATCCTCAGACCTTTTAAAAATTTCATTTATTTTTGTGGTACTGAGAAGTGAATCCAGGGACTCTGTACTACTGAGCTTCATCCCAGCCTCCCGCCTCCCTTTATTTTATTTTGAGACAGTGTCTCTCTAAATTGCTGAGGCTGGCCATGACCTGGCTAAAATTTTGAGACATGTTCTTCCCAGGTTTCTCATGCTGGCTTTGAATTTGTAGTTTTTCTGCTGCAGCCTCTCAGAAAGCTGTGGTTACAGTTGTGTACCATTAATTCTGATTTATTGTGTGTGTGTGTGTGTGTTTTTTTTACTGGAATTAAAGATGTAGTATGGTTATATATCTGTGGTTTTAGTGAATGAAGTTACCATTATAAAGATTTTTGTAAAGGCACAAGAAATTCTCTACCCTCCCTCCCAATTGTGGTCAGCCATGACATACTCTTGCCACCTGGTGGCAGCATATAATAATTTTGAAGTTATTAAGGCTTCTGAGACTTTATTTAAAAAAATAAAGAATGAGAATGGTAAGTTATTGCTTAAAGATTACAGGTTTTCTGTTTGGGGGTAATGAAAAAGTTTTGGAAATGGGAAGTGGTGTTGGTTGCACAACATCGTCAATGTAATTAACATCCCTGAGCTATACACTTAACATGAACTTTACCATTTTAACCATTTTTATGTTTTACCACAATAAAAAAAAGGGATTAAACTCATGGTAGTTTATGATAGTATATAAATGTTTGAGAGAATTCTTTAGTATGGCTCTTATGAAAAGAGCTAATGTGTTTGCCACACTACCTACCGTCTGCAGAGAACTCCTAGTGTATCCTTTTAAATCAGTGAGCTTCAAAAATGATATTGAAACCATGAAAAAATAAAACATAATGTTGGCACTCTTGATATAGTGAGGAGACTGGAAAGCTTCCTTCCATCAGCTGAGCAACCCCTCCCCCTACAGTCAGTGTAGGATCCCTAAATGTTTTAAACCATGCCTAGTCTCTGAGTAGTTCCTTCATTAATGATGATAAAGAAAAAAAAAAAGTTCTACCAAAAACCACTGTTGAGAGGTATACATATTTGTAGAGGAGATCCAGATGTAATTTCTTTAAACTTGTTTATCTTCCAGGTTTGTTTCAACATGAGGTAATCATATACTTGGATTGGGAGGAGAGGCAAGCCCTTTCTGGAGAACATTGAAAAGTATAGGAAATTATGCTTAGTGTTCTAGATGTTATGAGTTTCAGAGCAGGGTGGTATCTTACATTATCAAGCTCATCCTTTTCATTTTGAAGATGTGAAAACTCAGTTGCAGAAACATTGACTTGAATAACGTTAGACAGTCAGTGGTAGGACTGGACTGTTTATACTACGCCACTACTTTAGAGGAAAGATTTATCAAAAAGAATATAGGTTATTTTTATATCTAAGGACATAACTACTATTTAGTCTATTTTTCCCCTTTTTCTAATTTTCTTTTTACTCATGATAATTATGGGGTTCTCTGTCCAGTACAATCTCTGGTAACCAGAAAATTAAAACAACTAGAATATGTAGTTCTTTTGAGAACTCTAGTTAATTCACATTTACAGTTGAATAATACCTTGATATAGTCTATCACAGTGAACACAGATAGTAGCTACAGGGTGGTAGTTTGTAATAGTAAATCACTGGCCTAGGCCTTAAGACCTGTTCTATCCTCATTTTGCCATTAACTTTCTGTATCCCTAGGGGCAAGTCACTTTTCCTCTGTGGACCTCTGTTTTAGGCTCAGTATAAAATGGTAGAGTTAGATTTGCAGGGTTCTTTTCTGTGCTGCTGTATAGGTTTCATATTTCAGAGAAGAATCGCCATTTTGCTAGATGTTGTGCACACCTCTAGTCCCTGTAATTCAGGAGACTGAGGCAGGAGGATCTAAGTTTGAGGCCAGCCTCAGCAATTTGGCGAGACCCTGACTCAAAGTAAAAACAAAAAGGACCAAGGATGTGGCTCAGTGGCAAAGCATCCTGAATTCAATTCCAAGTACTAAAAAACAAAAACAAAAACAAAAAAACAAACCTTCTTTATGTTTCTAATGAAGAACAACTCAGAGGGTAGAAGTTACTGCTCTTGGTTATCCATGATAGTAGTTATGCACATGATGAAATAAAATCTAGTTATGAAGTACAGTTGAATTCTATTTAGCCTCAATATAGTTAATACTTTTTTTCCATTGTTAAAAATCTCAGATTCTTCTTGATCTGGGTCCTAAGTCAAGGGTTTGAGAGAAAGGAAATGAGAGTTGGAATTGTCTATTCCTTTCGATGTTTACATTTTTGTTATTTATTCAATAATTCTTTTGAATACTAAGTGTGGTAACAGAGCATCCAAGTTCATTTTATATTTAAAAACTTGTATTTTCATCATAATTCTTTGGGAGTATATTTTCTTCTTAGTGTCTACTTTAGCAGGTTGTTTGTTACTGAACATTTACTAGTATCAGATATTACCAGATGTCCACACCTCAAGAACTCGAGATAAGTAGCTATTTATTGCTAATTTGGAATATTCACAGGTAGCAGAATTTCATCTCCTAAATTCATAGTACATAAATGCATATTGTGGCTTTACATTCAGAATTTTTTAACACCTACTTTGTGTTCAGCCCTGTGTTAGGCTATATATCCAAACATCTAAGTCTTGGCTTCTGCTCAGATAGCTAGCTTAGAAGGATATATGAAGCATTGTGATGTGTTGTGACAGATGGGTGCAGAGGTGTATGGCAGCACAGAGGAGAGGTGTTTAAATTATTTAGTCTCAGGGTTGAGATTCTAGAGTCAACATTTCTTGCTATACTTAATCACAAGGATGTAATCTGTCTCTTGGAATATTTAAACTTAATAGTTTTTAAATTTTTTTTTTTGCGAGAAGTTTTTAATATTTTTTTTTAAGTTTTTGGTGGACACAACATCTTTATTTTATTTTATGTGGTGCTGAGGATCGAACCCAGCGCCCTGCGCATGCCAGGCAAGCACATTACTGCTTGAGCCACATCCCCAGCCCCATAGTTTTTAAATTTTAATACAAAAAATAAATTTTTCCTGAACTGTTCCCTTGTCCCCAGTTTCTTTCCAAGAAACATAGGGAGGAAGGAAGCATTTGATGTAAATTATCATTGATAAAAACTCTCATGTTGAGTTCTTATTGTCCTCAACTTTTACAGATTTTGGGAGAATTCTTATAACATATGAGCTATTTCTCCCAGCTCCTTTCCCTCTATATCCAGGAACAGAAATTAATCTTTCATTTAACACAAATCAGTAAAACATTGCCAGAGTTTGTACTTGAAGTCCAGAGATCTAGCATGGAGTCTGTTAGTATGGTTAGAACGTGGACCGGGCTGATGCTCTGAGAAACTCCCTGACATGAGCAGAGGCTCAGTTGTACACATGCCCCCAAAACACAAGGGTTCTTAGTACATCACCAAGTTTGGTGGACTTTCCTGTGCAAGAGCCAAAATTCTGTTTGGTGGGAGAGGAAAAAGAAGGAAGGGAAGACAGGACTAGATAATAAGCAGAATGAGTGTGAAAGAACCAGCCAATTCAAGTCCTAGTAGTGCACCGAGTGGGAATAGCTCTGCCATTCCACTTAAGGTGAAGTCTCCAACTAGGTATAGTGGTACACGCCTGTAATCTCAGTGACTTGGAAGGCTGAGGCAGGAAAATCACAAGTCTACCTATATATCTTGTTCTAGGTTGTTACTTCAGGTGACACATTTAAGTTATGTTTTGTAGAGAAAAGTGTTAGCTGATAGTATATTTTTTTAAAGTGACATTCCTTGAGATCAGCTGATAGTCTGAAGTACTAAATTAGAAAGTTGGATTAAGGAGTTTTGTAGGTTGACTTTCAGAGAATCACATGCTTCCTTGCTGTAGGAGAGTCTTTCACAAGTTGCTTTTCCCTCTACTTCACCATCACTAGGTCTTTCTGTTGTTGCCTCCTTTTTTTTCCCCCTGGGGTAGGGTACTGGGTACTTGATGACTGGGCCACATTCCCAGCCCTATTTTGTATTTTATTTAGAGACAGGGTCTTACTGAGTTGCTCAGTGCCTCACCATTTCTGAGGCTGGCTTTGAACTTGGGATCCTCCTACCTCAGCCTCCTAAGTTGCTGGTGTTACAGGCATGTGCCACCAGCTGTGTTGACTTTTAACATGAACTGACTTCTTGCATTGCCTCTCATCCCTATCTCTGATTTATTCACAAGCATTTCTATACCAGTATAGTTTTTATTGCCTTCATATGTATAGTGTGACCAGTTAACAGTACTCAAATTGTGTACAAAGTCTGATGGTGCAATTTATTTGCAAAACTATTAACAAGGAAAAAAGTGAAACAAATGAAAATTGTTTAATTATGTATTTAGTAAATATTATTTATTTATTCATTTATTTACTTGTGATACTGGGGGTTGAACCCAGGGTCACTTTACCACTAGATACATCCCCAGGCCTTTTTAGTTTTTGTTGTTTTGGGACAGAGTCTTACTAAGTTGCTGCTTAGGGTCTTGCTAAATTACTGAGGCCGTCCTGGAACTTGAGTTCCTCCTGCTGGATTACATGTATATATCCCCGTGTCTGGCACATATAACCATCATCATCATTAATTTTTTTTTGGTCCTGGGGATTTCTAGGGTTGCTTAACCACTGAGTCACATCCCTAGCCCTTTTTATATTTTATTGAGGGTCTTGCTAAGTTGCATAGGGCCTTGCTAATTGCTGAGGCTGGCTTTGAACTTGTGATCCTCCTACCTCAGTCTCCCGAGCTGGTGGGATTATAGACGTGTGCCAGCAACCATTATTTTTAATTAAATAATTTTTTTTAGTTGTAGATTGATGCGATGCCTTTATTTTATTTATTTATTTTTATGTGGTGCTGAGGCTTGAACTCAGTGCCTCACTTGTGCCAGGCAAGTGCTCTACCACTGAGCAACACCCCCAGCTCTAGCAACCATTATTATTATTTTTTTAAATTATGTGAAATTAGGGACACGTGACCACAAAATCTACTTCCTATGTCTGCTGTCTGTATCTTTGTCATCTTTAGTATCTCTGTCATATTCAAATTTTCTCAGGAAGTATTTCATGCTTAACTTCAATCCCATTGGGTTTTATTTGGTTCTAATACTTGCTGTTTATTGCTGATAAATTGTCAAACCTGTGCCTTGTCATTTTAGGGTGGAAATATCAGGTCATAACATACTTCCGATGTGAATGAATCCCAGACCTTGCTCATGCTGGGCAAGCTCACTACCTTTGAGCTACATTCACAGCCCTGTGTTTCTTTATTTTCTGCATTTAGTTAGTGCCTGCTGTGAGCCAGGAAATGTGCACCATGCTAGAAGAAGAATACATTGGAAAGAGTTCCAGCAAAAATTAAGGACTTTGGCATTCTTTTTTTTTTTTTTCCATTTGTTCTAATTAGTTATACATGACAGTAGAATGCATTTTGACACATCATACATAAATGGAGTATAACTTCTCATTTGTCTGGGTGTACATGATGCAGAGTTACACAGGTTATGTAATCATATAAGCACATGGGTAATAATGTCTGATTCATTCTATCATTCCTACTCCAAAGCCTCCTCCCCTCCCTTCACTCCCCTCGGTCTAGTCTAAAATACCTTTATCCTCCACCTTATTATGAATTAGAATTCGCATATCAGAGAAAACATTTGGCCTTTGCTTCTTTGGGATTGGCTTATTTTGCTTAATATTCTCCAATTCCATCCATTTACCGGCCATAATTTCATTCTTCATTAAGACTGAGTAATGTTCCATTGTGTATATACACCACAATTTCTTTATCCATTTGTCTATTGATGGGCATCTAGGTTGGTTCCAAAATTTAGCTGTTTGTTGTGAATTGAGCTGTTATAAACATTGATGTGTTTGCATCACTGTAGTATGTTGATTTTTCAAAAAATATCTTTTAGGGGCTGGGGACGTGGACAAGCGGTAACGTGCTCGACTGGCATGCCTGTGGCCCGGGTTCGATCCTCAGCACCACATACAAACAAAGATGTTGTGTCTGCCGATAACTAAAAAATAAATATTAAAATTCTCTCTCTCTCTCTCTCTCAAAAAAAAAAAAATATCTTTTAATTGCAGATGGACACAATACCTTTATTTATTTACTTGTTTATATGGTGCTGAGAATCTAACCCAGTGCCTCACACGTGCCAGGCAAGCTCTCTACCACTGAGCTACAACCCCAGTCCCTGTAGGCTAATTTTAAGACTTAGGCATTTCTCACAGGCAAATTAGAAGCCTTGGTTTGAATAGAAACGTTAATTATAATTATTTTTCTTGAATTGCTATGTGCCGGGCACTGTGTCATTTGCTTTTTCATACATTCAATCTTCTTAACTCTTAGAACAGCTCCTGAAGTTCACATAAGCCAAGAAATGAAAATAAACATCATCCATACAAAAACTTTTTGATAAATGTCAAAACAACATTATTCATAATATTACCTAAGTGAAGTCAGCATTATTTAGTTAGGAATGAATTGATATAGGCTATAATGAGGAATGAAACTTGCAAACATTTTGTTAGATGAAAGAAGCCAATCACAGAGACCACATATTTTATGATTCTATTTATATGAAATACTCATAATAGGCAGATGGTTGTCAAGGGTTTAGGGAAAGGGAAAATGAGGTAAATGTTTATTATTGCACAACTTTGACTATATTTAAAAAATTGGATTGTGTATTAAATAGATGAATTGTGTAATAGATCAATTATATCTCAATAAGATGGTATAAAAGAAAATGCAAGAATCTTAAATTGGATTTTTCGCTTTACGTAGGTAAAAGCATCAAAACCTTATTGTAATAGCAAATAAGCAGGGTGAACCTCGAGAGTGATATTAGTTTTTACTGCATATTTACTTATCAGGATTTACCTAACATTAGTAATGTCTTTAAGTGTATTATATAATAGAGCCATTAGTTTGTCCTTTAAATTTTAGGAAAACTTTCTAAAAGCACTGTAATGTATTTTGTTGTAAGTACATTTGGAAAAGGCTTAAAACATTGAGTAAAGTTGAGTATTACCAATTGGATGATATTTGAATCTTTGGAATGGAAATTGTTAGTTGACTGTTAAGACTTGGAATCCATAATCCTAGCAATTTGGGAGGCTGAGGCAGGAGGATTTCAAATTCAAAGCCAGCCTTGGCAATTTAGTGAGACTGTGACTCTAGATAAAATATTTTAAAGGCTGTGGATGTTGCTCAGTGGGAAGCACCCCTGGGTTCAATCCCTGGTACCCCCCCCCCCCCGCCAAAAAAAAAAAAGACTTGAAATCCTCTTAGCATATTTCTTTGTGACCAACCAGAAACCCTGATATCCCAGTAACAATTGTGAAGGCAGCTAGTTGCAGATGCAGTTAAGACTCAGCTGGATAGGTAAATCAATAACTAAAACCCAGGGAGAGTATGTCCCAGAATTTAGCAACCTCTGGGCCAAGTATTAGATAAGGCTCAACATGTTTTCATGTCCTGCTATAAAATCAAGCTTAAAAAATTATTTATGCTAAAGTGAAAGGAAAAGAATCTTGAAAGCACAGTAAATGGGAACAGAACCAAAATTAGACTTAAGCGCCGTTCTGCTTTTGGACAGTAATTGCAGTGACAGTTACTGCCTTGTTCCTGGGACTGTATTTAAAAAAAAAAAAAAAATGTCTGCTTGTCACTGTCAATACAGAAAACATGTAGCTGGTTAATTCTTTATTATTGATTAAGTGCTTTTTTAGCACTGGTATCTATTATTTGGCTCAAAGACTGATTTGGGGGGTGCTGGGGTATTGGCTCAGTGGCAGAGTGCTTGTCTCGCACATGTGAGTCACTGGGTTCTTCGATCCTCAACACCACATAAAAAAATGAATAAACAAAATAAATTTGGGAAGAGGTTGTATTTAATTCTTTAGAAAACAGGACTAAATTTCAGGCCAATATACGAATAGGTATAGAATAACCTATTATGTCGAGATGTGGTGAAGCATGCCTGTAATTCCAGCAGCTTGGGAGGCTGAGACAGGAGGATCTCGAGTTCAAAGCCAGCCTTATCAACTTAGGAAGGCAGTAAGCAACTCAGTGAGATCCTGTCTATATATAAAATACAAAAAAGGTCTGGGGATGTGGCTTACTGGTTAAGCACCCCTGAGTTCAATCCTGGATACCAAAAAAAAAAAAAAAAAAAACGGGGGCGGGAGGGATATGTGTAAGGGCTTGTACTAATGTCCTAAAGGTTCTAAATACAATGTAAGATTTGTATCTTTTACAATATCAATTTTAGCCTGAGGGACTTCATAAATTTATATGCCAACAATATATGGTTGAATTTCACTTTGCTAGCTTGTCCTTTGGATTGATCATTGGGACCCAATTTGAGATATAACTTCTGTCACACCTCACATGTGACTCCAAGTTTACTACTTTGAGCTCTTATGATGTATTGAGAGTAATTGGTCCAAACCTTGTTCATCAGCTTGTGTACTTAACTGGTATATAGGAAGGCCTGGTTAGATCACTAAGGCATGGGGATTCAGTCCTTTTGTACCTTGTGTCCCTCTAGTGCCAGCTTAGGTCAATAATTCTGTCTCCCTAACCTATATGCATGTTGGGGGAAGGATGGGGTAGAGGGGAGAGTCTTTGTCTCCGAGGAATTTCATAGACAAGGAAGGCCAGTGCTCATGGGTTGGTCTCATCTGCCTTCTCCAAAGACATTTTTTTCTGAAGCCATTAGGGATTTGTACTGGCACTTAATAACAAGATTAAACTTTTTAACTGTTTTTTAAACTAATATATAATCTAGTACTGCACATTATATGATGTTAAGATTGACCACTGGATTAAGATCTTTATTGTAAGGCTCTTCCTGCAGCTAACAGTAATCTCTATAGTGTTACTTTGGCACTTAACAAATCCCCATCAGCCATTTACCTAACAAAATAATTTTATCTTTTTGATAATTCTTGGCTGGATCAGTCAAGTAATTTTATTAGGTTTGCAAAATGATGTTTTCTAATTTTAAAATTCCTTCTGCATATTTTAGCTGGCATCATTTTGTAAATAAAACCAGTTGTATGGTTATCCTGAAAGATAAGGAAGAATGCCTGGTTTTTTAGTTACTGAAATAAAAAGCTCTTTAAAGTACATACTTTAAGATGCAAAGATTTTCCTTTTCTTTTTATTGAGTACTGTTAAAGACTCAGGGATTTTTGTTGATAAGATAAATTTTAGTCAGCTACACTTGTTTTTTATTTATTTATTTTTTAAATATTTATTTTTTTAGGTGTAGATGGACACAATACAATGCCTTTATTTTTATGTGGTGCTGAGGATGGAACCCCGGTCCTGCCCATGCGAGGCGAGCGCTCTACCGCTGAGCCACAATCCCAGCCCCTGTTTTTAATTTTTATATTTGAGGGTCATTTTAGGTTCACAGCAAAATTAAGAGGAGCTCCCATAGACTCTGCTCCACATGAGCTTAGCCTTCCCATTCATTATAAAGATTTCACCACCACAGTGGTACATTTATTACAATTGATGAACCTACATTAACACATCAGTATCACTTATAGCCCATAGTATACAATAGGGCTCACTTAAAAAAAAAAATCTTTTTTTAGTTGTAGGTGAACACAGTACCTTTATTTTATTTTTATGTGGTGCTGAGGACTGAACCCAGTGCCTCACACGTGCTAGATGATTGAGCACGCTACCACTGAGCCACAACCCCAGCCTAGGATTCACTCTTTGTTTACACATCCTACAGATTTGAACAAATATATAATGACACGTATCTACCATTATACAGTATAATGTCATATAGTATAATTTCAGTGCCCTAAAAAGTTCTGTTTCACCTATTCATACCTCCTTTTTCTGTTGTCCCTAGCAACTATTGATCTTTTTAATTGACTTTAAAAAAATACAATTAAGTGCTGGGGATGTGGCTCAAGTGGTAGAGTGCTTGCCTGGCATGCGTGCGGCCCGGGTTCGATCCTCAGCACCACATACAAACAAAGATGTTGTGTCCACCGAAAAACTAAAAAATAAATATTAAAAAGTTTTCTCTCTCTCTTAAAAAAAAAATACAATTAAAATATATCTACATATTTAACATATAAATACATACATATGACAAATATATAAAGTATATATTATATATAAAACAAAAGATCTATCTTTTTTTAAACAAGTGTGTGTGTGTGTGTGTGTGTGTATTTATTAAAACTTTGGCCCCTTTCTTTTGGTTTTTCAGAATAGGTCTGAGAAAGTATATAGTACTTAGGTTGGTGCAATTGCCCTTCCCATTGTTGAGTTTTGTAGTTCAAACCTTTCACTTTTATAAACCAGTCTTTTCAGACCTGGAGATCTACCCAATGGTACATCACTTTCCTAGTATGTGTGAGGTCCTGGGTTCAATCCTCAGCACCACAGAAAACAAAATCTTTGCAAGATGATGGGCAGGTAGCTGTTGAGTCTAGGAAATGAATAGGAGGAACCCATGTCCTATTTCTAGGTTAACACGTTGTTTTTAGAAGGCAGAAGACCCCTCTCTCACATATACACATTGAGGAATAATTCTGACAGTACTCAATGCTACTTTTTAAAAAAATTTTGGTGCTGGGGTTTTAACCCAGGGCATTGCGCATGCTACACACATACTCTTAACACTGAGCTATAACCCCAGACTGAATGCCACATTTTTATGACAAGTTAAAGAGTTAATTTCCCTTTAAAAATATGTAGACTTTGGTGAAGACTCTTCAGTTCAAGTTTTGTGGTTTAACGCCTCTTGATTTTTTGTACATAGATTTCAAGGAATATGTGTATGTCTCAACAGTTATTCTTTTGCTTATTTAAGAAGATTGGGAGGTGGATGTAGCTCAGTGGCAGAGCACATGCTTAGGTTTATGAATTTTTTGGGTTTTGTCCCTAAGAAAAAGAAAAAAGAGTCTATGTTTATGTTTCAAAATCTCAATATAACAATTTTTACAAAGCAGTGTGCAAAAAAGTCTGCTATATTTTAGCTATCCTTGCTAGAACATGACATTTGAAAAGCTACATGTCAAAAGAGGGGGATATGAATTCTGGATGGAACTGACACTAAGAAAGGCTGATATTTTAAGTCTGTTATATATTAACATGATCATTCGCTACACGTATGTGTTTACATTTTAGTTTCCTGCTAGGAAAGGAGAAGTAGCAAGAGATATCATCATAAAGTTGTAGCGTTTACCATGCCAGTAGCACTCCTGCCAATATGGTAAATATTCTGAAACCCACTGGGCTTCCTATAAGAAGCGTGGAAAGCACCAGCCCCACAAAGTGACATAGTACAAGAAGGACAAGAATTCTCTGTATGCCCACAGAAAATGGTACTGTGACAGGAAAGAAGTGTAGCTTTGGTGGGCAGACTAAGCCATTTCCCCAGGAAAAAGGTAGAACTACAAAGAAGATTGTGCTGAGGCTTGAGTGTGTTGAGGCTCACTGCAGATCTAAGAGGATGCTGACTGTTAAAGAGATGCAAGGGTTTTGTACTGGGAGGAGATAAGAAGACAAAAGGGCAGGATACAATGATGCACACCTATAATCTCCAGGCTGAGGCAGGAAGATTGCAAGTTCCAGGCAAGCCTGGGCTTCTTAGAAGATGCTGTCTAAAAATAAAAACATAAGCCAGGTGTGGTGGTGTATGCCTGTAATTTCAGCAACTTTGAAGTCTAAGGCATGAGGATTGCAAATTCAAAGCCATCCTCAGAGCTGGGTACGATGGCTCATGCCTGTAATCCCAGGGGCTGGGGAGGCTGAGGCAGGAGGATCTTGAGTTCAAAGCCAGCCTCAGAAAAAGCGAGGCACTAAGCAACTCAGTGAGACCCTGTCTCTAAATAAAATACAAAATAGAGCTGAGGATGTGGCTCAGTGACTGAGTGCCCCTGAGTTCAATCCCCAGTATTAAAAAAAAAAAAAACAAAAAAATTGACCTTACGTTTTGGAGTGCAGGAGTCTTTGTGAACATGACAAGTAATGTCTCTACATTGCCACTTTGTTCCTAGAGACCAAAAACACCAGCAGGATGTTTTTAGTAATTACTTTGAAGTTTTTCCACCTCCCCATCACTGTTTCAACCTTGACTTCTTTGCATTCTCTAGTTATACAATTTTTTGTTCCATACTTTGACTTCATTTCCCCACTGCTGTTTTCCCTGATTTTCACATATTTTTCTTACTCTTCACAGAATGTTTCTTGTCTGTTCCCTTTTAGTGCTTTTGATTGAGTCTGTTCTTGTGGTCCCAGCATCTTTTGCTAGTTACAAGGTTTGTTTGTTTGCTTAATTTTTAGTTGTGGATGGACACAATACCTTCATTTTATTTATTTATATTTGTGTGGTGCTAAGGATCAAACCCATTGCCTCACATGTACTAGGCAAGCACTCTACCACTGAGCTGCAACTGCAGCCCCTAATAAAAAGAGTTTTTAAGCTGCGTATGTGTCTGTCTGTCCTTCAATTCCTTTGGCAGTCTGTGAAGTCTGTAGGCTCCTTTCCAGGAGAATATTCACATACCCCTTCCCAATGCTGGGGATCTAATCTAGTATCTCACACATGATAGGCAAATGCTCCCACATCCCTACCTGGAAAGTATTTTTTTTTTTTTTTTTAAAGAACTGGGGTTTTAACCTAAGGTTGTTTGTTGTAACTTTGAGCTATATCCCCAGCCATATTTGTATTTATTTATTTAAAATAGGGTTTTGATAAGTAGCCCAGCCTAGCCTCAAGCTGTGTGCCTCTTGCCTCAGCCTCCCAACTCGCTGGGGTTACAGGTGTGTACCACCAAGAGGCTGTGTAGGAAAATATTCATAATTGCGTGAAATAAAATACATGGTATTACAAAGGAAACCAGTTATGTTGCTCCTCATTGTCCTCTTAACTTGGCCAAGTTTTTGGGAACAGAAAAGGGGTATTGAAGGACACGGTGTTTTATTCTCCCCCTTTGATTTTGGGATGATACAGTTGCCCAGGCTAGCTTCCATATTGTGATCCTCCTGCCTCAGCCTCCCAGGTAATTGGGATTAGAAGCAGGCATCTCCACATCTGGCCACAGGAATGAGTTACACTCATGGTAAAAGTCAAAGAGAAACTGCTTATTTTTAAATGGGGTTGTACATTTTCTTGTTGAGTTTTAAGAGTTATTTGAATATTTTTAGGGAGTTCTTTATTAGATATGTATTTTGCAAATATTTTCTCTCAGTCGATGGCTTTCTTTTCATTTATTTATTTATTTATTTGGTACCAAGGATTGAACTCTGGGACCTCCACATCCCCAGCCCTATTTTGTATTTTATTTAGAGACAGGGTCTTACTGAGTTGCTTAGTGCCATTCTGTTGCTGAGGCTGGCTTTGAACTCAGGATCCTCTTGACTCAGCCTCTTGAGCTGATGGGGTTACAGGCATTTGCTACCAAGCCCAGCCTATTCATTCTTTTATTTTATTTTATTTATTTATTTATTTATTTTTAACATTTATTTATTTAGTTATTTAGTTATTGGCAGACACAACATCTTTGTTGGTATGTGGTGCTGAGGATTGAACCCGGGCCGCACGCATGCCAGACGAGCGTGCTACCACTTGAGCCACATCCCCAGCCCCCTTTTCATTCTTTTAAAAGTGTCTTTGTGGTACATATACACAGCCATAAAGAAGAATGAAAATTATGGCATTTGTCGATAAATGGATGGAACTGGAGACTGTCATTCTAAGTGAAATAGGCCAATCCCCCCAAACTAGAGGCCGAATGTTGTCTCTGATGTGTGGATACTGGCTCACAATAGGTGGGGGGTGGGGGGTGGGGGAGTGAATGGAGATCCACCGAATTGGACTGGGGAAGGGAATGGGGCTGGGAATGGGAGAGACGCTTGCATTAATCGGACATAACTTTCCTATGGTCTTATATGAATACATGATCATTGTAACTCCACATCATGTACAACCACAAAAATAGGAAGCTATACTCAGTGTATATGTCAAAATACATTCTACTGTCATGTGTAACTAAAAAGAACAAATAAAAAATTCTCAAAAAACAAAAAACAAGGGCTGGGGATATGGCTCAAGCGGTAACGTGCTCACCTGGCATGCGTGCGGCCCAGGTTCAATCCTCAGCACCACATACAAATAAAGATGTTGTGTCTGCTGAAAACTAAAAAATAAATATTAAAAAAAAAAACAACTGTATTTCACAGAGCAGAAGTTTTAAATTTTGGAGAAGTTCATCTTATCAGTTTTTTTTCCCCCCTGAATTGTGCTCTTAGTGTGTATCTGAAAGCTTATCATATAACCCAGGGTTACCTAAATTTTATCTGTGTAATCTGAAAGTATTATAGTTTTACATTTCACATTTGGGTTCATGGTCAACATTGAATTCGCTTTTGTGAAAAGGTATGGATAGGGTCAGTCTCTAGGTTCATTTTTAATTATTTTTCCATGTGAGTCCCGCAGCCAGCTTGTCATTTATTGTTCGTTTATTTCGCCATACTAGGAATTGAATCCAGGATCTTGCTCATGCTAAGCATGAGCATATAACCACTAAGTTATATCCCCAGCCTTTGTTTGTTTGTTTGTTTGTTTTGGGGTACACTGAGCCACATCCCCAGTCCTGTTTTGTATTTTATTTTGAGACAGGGTCTCACTGAGTTGCTTAGCACCTCAGCCTCCTGAGCTGCTGGGATTACGGGTGTACGCCACTGCACCCAGCTTGTTCATTTATTTTTATTTATTTATTTTTTGTGGTGCTGGGGATTGAACCCAGGGCTTTGTGCATGTGAGGCAAGAACTCTACCAGCTGAGGTATATCCCCAGCCCTTATTCATTTATTTAACACACTCTTTGAGATGAGATTTTTAAGTTGATAAATAATGTATTAATCCTTCCAACTCTTGGAGGCCAAGGTTTTGATGATGGTCCCATATGATGTTCTTCCCTACACTCATTAGAATATAATATATGAAGTGTTTCCGGTTTCATATAATATCTTTCTGTATCTGTATCCAATAGAAACAAATCTAACATGATACATTAAATACATGGGTATGTGTAGGATGAAATAATGTTGTCTGTTGTAGTACCTCTTTGAAAATGTGTGCTTATGATTATTAATTATTAGGTTTATTTTAGCCCATCTGATTTCAGACTTATAAGACATTGTGTTCATACGGGACTAGTTAAAGGAGTATAATTTAATAGAATTAAACTTTTCCTAACTCCCCCTTGAAATACATACAATTTGTTTTGAATAGTTCATTTTGATTTATTATTTTATAATTCCAGTTTTAATGTTTCAGAGTCATTATTGTATATTTTTTGTTCCAAATCATGGGTTTAGAAAATGTTAAATTATGTTAACTAGACTTAGTACTGGAGGGACTTCTGTGGTTTATATTATTTTTTATCCATATTTGTACCTTCTTGGTCAGCTCTATCTCATTTTCCCCAGAATTGTCACCAGTGGCAAAAACTTGTTAAGCTTACTGACAAGTTTAGTTTTTATTTATTTTTGACAATTTTTTTGAGGAAAATAGATAATAAATATTATGACATAATCAAACTTGTAAAGTTCATTTTTTACTCTAGTTCTTGGTACTTAGGACTTTTCATTGTCAGTGATAGAAATTGAAACCAGGGCCTTGTGCATGCTAGACAAGTGCTCTGTTACTGAGTTACAACTCCAGCATCTTATTTTTTCTTTTATTGGATCAGTCTTACTTTCCTTGGGTAAATAAACATGAATAGATTGTGGTGACCCACTCACTATGTTATACACATTTCATTTTCCTGCTTACTTGCAATTTTATTTATTTTTATTCTTGTGTTTATGAGTAAGATTATTTTCTTATTTTAGTGCTCTCTTTTGGCCATACAAAATGAGTTGGGGATGATAATTTATACTGAGTAGATGAGTAAGAGTAAATAATTTTCTCTGGTATGCTAATGTGAATTCTTTCTCTGGTATTTTGAATTTGTAGGAATGGTATATTTCTCATTTTTTTATGAATGCACAAAAAGAATATATGACACAAATCTACATTTAATAAGTTTAAAAGAGTTATTTCAATGAGTGAAAATACAGATTTTTTTTTTTTAAAGAGAGGGAATTTTTTTTTTTTAATATTTACTTTTCGGCGGACACAACATCTTTTTTTGTTTGTGGTGTTGAGGATCGAACCCGGACCACATGCATGCCAGGCGAGCATGCTACCGCTTGAGCCACATCCCCAGCCTGAAAATAAAGATTTTTTTTTTGGTGGGTACCTGGGATTGAACCAAGGGCACCCAACCACTGAGCAACATCCCCAGCCCTATTTTGTATTTTATTTAACTTAGAGACAGGGTCTCACTGAGTTGGTTAGTGCCTCGCTTTTGTTGAAGCTGGCTTTGAACTTGTGATACTCCTGCCCCAGCCTCCCAAGCTGCTGAGATTACAGGCATCGGCCACTGTGCCCAGCAAAATTAGGATTTTTTAAACGGTCATTCATGTTAGAGTTTAGTTGGCAGCCTTATTTTTCAATGTCATGTGAAATAATTGGGCATATGAATTAATGGCACTCTAAATTTTATAAACTAATGCTATCTCTTAAGTGTAACAACCAAAGGTAATGGTGGGAATTCTTCTTAGGTTCAACTTCTTAGGTTCACCTCACTGAGGCACTAACCAACTCAGTGAGACCCTGTCTCTAAATTAAATAAAATACCATTCAGACCGATGTTAAAACCAGTGTGGGTCTCTTTTACTACCACTTTAGTCAGAAGTATAGAGGACAGAAACCACAACTTGTTAGTAATGCACCGAGAGTCCATACTTCATATAGAAGTGCTCTTTTGACAGTTCAGGTTCAAAGAGATGGCATTCATGTTGGGTGAGCCCAGAGTTTTGTAATTCTCATGGGAGAAGATTATCTCTTACAAGAACTTCATAAACATAGTTTCCAGGATCCTCTGCAAGGACAAGGATTGGAAGGGATATGCCCAATTACAAACCATCACTCTCAGGAAAGCTCAGAAACATGGCTTTCTACTAGATATTTATCATGTTTCTCATCTAGACCCAGTCTACTGTTGGGTAATATAATTTCTTTCATAAGCATGGTTGCCAAGTAATGTAGTTGGCATGCTCTATTAATTAGGTTAATGGGGGGGGGTGGTTAAGTGAAAGATTCTCTTACATAAATGTTAATATCAGGGTATCCAGTTGGCATCCAGGTCCTTGGTGTCCTGAACAAAGAGTGAGCAAGACACGCACAAGTAACAGGCAAAGCACAGATTTATTGAAGGTCAAGGTAGAAGTAACACTCCATTAGGCAGAGTGGAGTGGGCTGATCAAGAGAAAAACTCAAGGCCCCCATGTCTGGAAATGATTATCTTCTTTTTAATATTTATTTATTTATTTTTAGTTATAGGTGGACACAATACCTTTATTTTATTTTTATGTTGCTGAGGATCGAACCCAGTGCCTCACTCACGTGTACTAGGCGAGTGCTCTACCACTAAGCCACAACCCCAGCCCTGGAAATGATTATCTTATACACGGAGCTGTGAGGCATTCTCTTCCCTATCTAGACCTGATTAAAGACCTTACCCCATATGCCCCCATTGGTTACTTTATGATACCTGATTAGAATATTATCTAATCTCCCACCTCCCCACCATTGGTTAGTTTAGAAAACTTAACTAGAATACTTCCCATTGTAGCCCCTTGGTCATTTTAAAATACTGGACCTGTGGCAGGAGTTGTCATGGTAATGGGACTTATTATATAATAACAGGGACACGACTCATCTCCCTGTCTTGTCTTGCAGCAGCATCCTTCTTAGACCCTGCCTCTGCGATCTTGGTGTCCCTGAACTCCTACCTAAAATAAAGACAAAAATTTTTGTAATCTTTGGTCTGGAGTCATGTGTGCTGATTTTTCATTTATCGCGGCGTTCACGTTTAGCATCTTCTTTCAGCAGATTTTTTTTTCTTTAGCCGAGCGCTATGGCATACACCTGTAATCCTTAGTGGCTTGACAGGCTGAGGCAGGAGAATGGCGAGTTCAAAGCCAGCCTCAGCAAAAGCAAGGTGCTAAGCAACTCAATGAAACCCTGTCTCTAAATAAAATACAAAATAGGGTTGGGGATGTGGCTCAGTGGTTGAGTGTCCCTGAGTTCAATCCCTGATACCAAAAAACAAAAACAGAAAACATTTTCTTCTAGAATTTTTTTTCCCTACATTTTCTTCTAGAACTTTCTTTAAATTGTTTTTACATTACATAGATCTTTGAGCCACCATTTTTTTTTAACATGGTGAGATAGGAACCAAATTTTTAAAAAATGGATAATAAAATTGTTCTAGTCATTTATTGAATAATGGTTTGTTTTCCTATTGGTTAGAAATATCACTATTTTCATAGAGCAGTTGTTCTTAGGAGATAGTTCTTCAAATTAGCAAACGGTTGGGTATATTAAATGTATGTACATTTAAAATAATGAAAACATTTGAAATCTGTAGGTTACATTGTGTTTTTATATGCTGAGAATTTATAGGGTCAATGTTTCCCTCAAAGTATGTGTAGTCTGAAAAGGAATATAATTTATTTTCATCACTAACAGAAGTTTGTCTTATTGACAGCTGTGCGTTTAAGTGGCCTTACTTAGAAAATAGATGACTTGCGATGGTAGAGAGTGGTGAATTAGGGGTTGAATAACAGGGTTTTAGTTTAAGATCTGCCACTTTACTTTCTGCTACTTTGTGAGAATCAGACTCTATTTTGTTTTCTTCTGTTAAAATGCATGAATGATAATCCCTACCCTGCCAGTTTATAAATGTTATTGAGTATTAGATGGGATAATGGATGTATAAGCACTTTTAATTGGTAAAGCACTTCAAATATAAGCAATTATTGCATCTTAACCTTTCCTCCCTTTTTCTTATAGGTAGTGTTGGTGCTTCTTTTCAGTGCCAGTCCATCCATCACGATCACATTTGTCATGATGACAGTGACAAGGTGAGGTCCGTGCTGATGTCTATCATGATAAAAATGCATGCTACCCTTATATTACTGGGTTCACTTGCATAAATCTGGATCTAGAACCTAAACAGTGACTTGGTGGGCACAATGTTGAGATGCAGAGAGTCTCTTTCTGGTTTGTGTCAGGTTATTAGACTGCTCCAAAAAAACCTGAGGATAGTTCCTCAATAGGAGGTGGGCTGGACTCTTACTTAGAAGTAACTCCATTTTCTTATTTTTATCTCTGTCTTCCTCTTTGTCTGCACAGCCTAGATAGATCATCTTAATATATGAAAATGTGTTCCCAAAACTAGTAGCAGTCTTAGCAACTTGTGTTTATTTCTAATTGGAATTGTCTTGGAAATTCCAATTTGATTCACTTTTGGAGTTGATTAGTTATGTTAAATTATGTTTTCTTCTTAATACTTCTTTGGTTCCAAAGTCCACATTAAATCTTGGGGCTTGAGAATGGAACCTGTGTGATTCTGGTTTGGGCTTTTTTCTTTTAATTTTTAATCATATCCAAACTATTGGTGCTTTTGTTTCATTGTGTTGTTTTTATTTCTGTTCGTTTTATCTCAAAAGAAACCTGGTCTTGGGAGCTTTCTGATACTCATCAGCAAACCTGTTGGCCCACCCTTCCAGTAGATATTTCTGTGGGCTGGATGTTTAGCATGTTTACTACTGATCTAAACAGCTTAACATTTAGTCTTATCCAGCTTCACTTTCCAGAGACTTTCTTCCCATGTCCTTGTCTTCTGTGCAGGAATATATTAATCCATTGGTAGTTTCCAGTACAGAACAATCCAAGCAATCTTTTTCTCTGTTATTTTGATTCTCCTCTCTCATTCTGTTGGAGCTAGATTAAGAAGTTGGTCCATCATTGGGATTTTCCAAATGACTTTCTCTGTTTTGTGTGTTGGTGTCACTGTCTTTGTGAACTTTGCTCAGACACTGTTTATAGAGGAAGTGGTATGCTCATAGCATTCCAAAGCATTCCATTCTTTTGTTATTGGAGCAATCCAGAGGCATGGATTTCACTTTTAACTTCTTTCAGAGGCAAGCTACCAAGGCTGCCAATTATATAATTGGCTCCATAAAATGTAATATGTACTACAGAGTTAAGAAATGAGCATTTACAGTTTAAGAAGCTAGATGCCCTGGCACATGCCCTGTAATCCCAGCAACTCAAAAGAGACTAAGGCAGAGACCTGCACAGATAGCCAGGCACAGTGGCTCAGGCTCATCATCCCAGTGGTTTAGGAGGCTGAGTCAGGAAGATTACAAGTTCAAAGTCAACCTCAGCAATTTAGTAAGACTCTATCTCAAAATAAAACATAAAAAGGGCTGGGAATGTGGCTCAGTGGTTAAGCACCCCTGGGTTCAATCCCTAGTACCAAAAAAAAGAAGCTGAGGCAGGAGGATCATGAGTAAAACAAGCCTCAGCAATTTAGCGAGACCTGTCTCAAAAAAATTTAAAAAGGGCTATGATATAGCCTAATGCTAAAGTGCTCCTGGGTTTCATCCTCAATTCCCCCACCACCCCTGCCAAAAAAAAAAAAAAAAATGATAAAATTAAGAGTGATAATAGAAGGAAAAGGCAAAATTACTTTTTTTTTTTTTTTAATATTTATTTTTTTTTTTTAGTTTTCGGCAGACACAATATCTTTGTTTGTATGTGGTGCTGAGGATCGAACCTGGGCCGCACACATGCCAGGCGAGCGTGCTACTGCTTGAGCCACATCCCCAGCCCCAAAATTACTTTATGTCAATAATATTACAAATGATTGTGTTTCATAATTGTGAAGGTGTTTTGGAGTTAATATTAGAGTCTAGGGATGACCCCCTCCCAGTATTGAGAATTGAAACCAAGGGCATTCTTATCCATTGAATTACATCACCAGCCCTCTCATATCCTTTTTAAAAATTTGGATACAGGGTCTTACTAAATGCCCTTGAACTAATGGCTGACCTTATACTGCAGTGCTCCTGCCTCAGCCTCCCGAGTCACTGGGATTACAGGCATGCTCCACCCTGCCCAACAGGGAATGAGATAATTCTTCACCTCTGCCAGGTTTCCCCTGTCTCCTTCAAATGGTTCTTCTCCTAATTTCTCCATCTTTACCTTGCTGATTTTTTAAAAGTTATATATATATGTGTGTGTACACACACACACACACACATATGTATGTGTACATGTTTAGTTATTGATGGACCTTTATTTTATTTACTCATTTATATGCGGTGCTGGGAAACGAACCCTGTGCCTCACACCTGCACTCTACTGCTGAACTACAACTCCTACCCGACCTTGCTGATTTTGGGAGATGAGATTTTTCTCAGAAATACATGGGGGAGGGAAATAAAGGTTCAAGAGAAATTGTTATTTGATCATCAGACCCAAGAACGACCAGAGACTGCTCTCCTTTCTTGCCTGCTTGATCTGTGTATACTATGGTTGTTTTCCAGACCAAAATAAAGGGAATGAATAAAGGTCTTCTAACTGTATATTTTATAATTTATTTTTCACCTTTCAAACTATTTTGTGAATAGAATATATTTACAAAACACAAATACTCAACATAAATATGCCAACTCATTTGACTTTTTTTTTTGTGTGTGTATGTGTGTGAATCAAAAAACTTCCATCTTTAATGGTACTTTCTCCTGATAAAGAAAAATGTCTTTACAGGCAATATGAAACAGTGTCCATACATGCTTTTTATGAATATTTAAAATAAACAATTTTATTAGATTAGGAAAGAGAAGAATTGCTGAGACTTAATGATTCATGTGGGTCTTTCTATCTAGGTTTAATTTTCTTTCCTTTTTTTTTCCTTCACTTCCAAAAGCCACTTTTTTTTCCCTAACCTGCATATTTTTTTTTTATTTATATATGACAGTGGAATGTATTACAGTTCTTTTTTTTAAAATATTTTTTAGTTGCTGATAGATCTTTTATTTTTTTTAATATGTGGTGCTGAGAATCGAACCCAGTGCCTCACACATACCAGGCACGTGTGCTACCACTGAGCCACAGCCCCTGCCTTTACAATTCTTATTACACATATAGAACACAATTTTTCATATCTCTGGTTGTATACAAAGTATATTCACACCAATTCGTGTCTTCATACATGTACTTTGGATAATAATGTCCATCACATTCCACCATCATTTCTAACCCCATGCCCCCTTCCTTCCCCTCCCACCCCTCTGCCCTACCAATCCCAAAAAACCAAATGCCGAATGTTTTCTCTGATATAAGGAGGCTGATTCATAGTGGAGTAGGGAGGGGGAGCATGGGAGGAATAGATGAACACACTTGACTTTTAATTCTCTAAAATGGATAACTTAGGTCTTGTAGATATGAGACCATGCTGAAACTCAGTAAGAAAATATGCTTTAATCCACAACTGTTTTGTGGAGTGTGTTTTGTGAACTGTTTGTGAAGTGACCTCAGAAAGCAATATGGAAAGAATTATATGGAGTTCAGAGACCTAAGTTTTAATCCTAGCTCTACCACCTCTTAAACTAGATGACTTTAGGCAAATTTATGATAGGGTCTTGCCTGTGAATGGTACTTAATAAATGTAGTTGTTAGCCGGGTACAATAAATGTAGTTGTTAGCCGGGCACGGCTAGTGGTACAGGAAGGTGATGTTGGAGGATCATGAATTGAGAGCCAACCTCAGCAACTCAGCAAGACCCTGTCTCTAAATAAAATATAAAAAAGGGCTCAAGATGTGGCTCAATTGTTAAGTGCCCCTGCGTTCAATTCCTGGTACCAAACATAAAATAAAATAAATGTAGTTGTTATTTATGCTTACATTTTATAATAACACTTTTTTAATCCTAATAATTTGTGTGTTTGTATGTGTGGTGTGGGTGGTGGCAGGGGCAGTGGTGATGTAGATATTATGGGATGTTGAGCCTGAATAGGCATATGGGTCTCTGTTTCTCCCTCGAAATCCTCCTGGCAGATACCACTCATTGAAAACTATATTTTTTCCTGCTAATTGACACAGCCTCAGAACCCTCTTCAGCATTGTTTCAAGGTAGTCATGACCAATAGGTTGGTATGTGAAAAAAACCTATTTGTTATCCTTGGATTAGGTGGTCTTAAGTTCATTGCAGGTCTACCATTCTATAATTCTAAATTGAGGGGATCAGGGGCTGGGGTTGCGGCTCATGGTAGAGTGCTTGCCTAGCATGCATGAGGCGCTGGGTTCCATCCTCAGCACCACATAGAAACAAAATAATGTGTCCACCTAAAACTAAAGATACATAAATAAATAAATATTTTAAAAAATAAAAATAAATTGAAGGGATCATGAACTTCTGATACTAATTGGACAATGGTACCTCTAACAGCCTAAGAGAGTACTTGAAAAGGAACAAGTTAAGCATGCAGAAAATTATTTAACAGAAAGTTTCTTAGGGACATGTGTATGAGTCCACTGATAAGTTAGTGGGACTCTCCTTGGTGAGGAGAGTCCCACTAGCTTAAGATAGGAAGTAGATTTTTAAAAAACTGAACAGTCTTTGTCTATTTAAAATGTGGTAGGATTAGTATAGATCTAAAGAATTATTTTATTCATGTTATTAGATAAATAAAGTATTGAAAATTAAAGTTTAGTATGGGGTTATAGCTCAGTGGAAGAGCGCTTGCCTCACACGTGTGAGGCACTGGGTTCAATCCTCAGCACCACATTAAAAACAAACAAACAAATAAATAAAATAAAAAATAAAGTTCACCACAGGTTTAGTATCCCTTATCTGAGAGTTTTTCACATTTTGGAATGTTGGCATAGATCTCTGTGAATATCCTACCACTTCAAATTTTGGATTTTTAGATTAGGGATGCTCAACCTGTACAATAAAAATAGCCATGCATGATTCCCTACCACCACCCCTGGTACTGGAGATTGACTTCAGGGGCGCTTTACCATTGAGCTACATCCCCACCCATTTTTTGAGACAGGGTCTCTCTTACTTGCTCAGGCTGGGATCCTCCTGCCTCAGCCTCCCAAATCACTGGGATTATAGGTGTGTGCCATTTACCCTGATAATATATACAATGTTAAGTTAAAAGAAGAAAAATGAGGAACCGAAAACTTTATTAATGAAAAATTCAACAAGGAGTTTAGAAGCCTTTAGAATATGAGTAAGGATAAACAAAGTAATGTGGCAAAGTTAATCCATTAAAAAGGTGAATGTATCAAAGTTGTTGATTAAATGATAGATTGGTTTAAAAAGCAAAATTTCAGCTTATGTTTTATATGAGATATGCTTGAAATGACAGAAAAATGAAAAGATAAAGATAATATCAAGCACTAGAGGCTGGGGGTTGTGGCTCAGAGGTAGAGCACTTGCCTAGCATTGTGAGGCACTGGGTTTGATCCTCAGCACCACATTAAAAAAAGTATCAAGCACTATACAACCAGGTAGAAAGAAATGACATTTTGAATAGAATTCAAAGCATAAATTATTAATCTGCCTAAGAGTCAGAAGGCATAATGCATAGTGAAAATAGGACAATTATGAACCAACACATCTTTGACATCATGATATATATTTTTGGGATTTTGTTCCTAGCTCATACACTCCCCAACAATATGCCAGGTGTGGTGGCCTGCACCTGTAATCTCATCTACTTGGAGACTGAAGTGATTGCAAGTTCAAGGCCAGTCTCAGAAACTTAGTGAGACTTTGTCTTAAAATAAAAACAAAAAAAGAACTGGGATGGGCTCAGTGGTAGATTGTGCCTCCGTCTAATCCCCACTACAAAAACAAAACCCCCACTTCACCCTGCAAGGCAGTCATAGTGACTAATTTTGCTCCTGCCTTGGAGCTGGCCAGAAAGAAATTTTTTGACCTACCTTGTCTGAAAGTAGATGATAAGATCCCCATTTCAGAGGGGTTCTGCCCCATCCCCACAAGAAAGGAATGCTAAAGAATCTGGACAGACAGGCCTTGCTGGGTTTCTTCACCCAAACTACTATCATTAGATCATACACTTTTTGTCCAGTTACATGGTTACCAGGGGCTGGGGATACAGCTCAGCAGTGCATACTTATCTAGCATGCTCTGATCCCTGGGTTCTCTCCCCAGCAAGACAAAAAGAGAGAGAGAAAGAAGTGGTTATCCATGCTTTAATCATGCCTGGGCAATGAAGTTTCCATAAATCCCTAAAAGAACAGAGTTCAGAGAGCTTACTGATAGCGAAACACTTGGATGTTCTTGGAGGGTGGTGCATCTGGAGGAAGCATGACAGCTCAATGCCCCTTCCCTCATGCCTCACCCTGTGTCTTTTCATCTGAATCCTTTGTAATATTCTATATAATAAACAGGTAAGCATAAGTGTTTCCCAGAGTTCTTTGAGGTATGCAGGCAAATTAATCAAATCTGAGGAGGTCATTACGGGAACCTGAGTTTATATCTGGTTGCTCAGAAGTATAGTCACAAACGGGGCTTGTGACTGAGCTTCTCAACCTGTGAGATCTGAAGATATCTCCAGGAAGATAGTATTAGAACTGAATTAAATTAGAGGATACCAAGCTGATGTCTGCTGCTGTAGCATTGTTTACTTGCTGGTGGGGAAAAGTCGCCATGTTTTGAAAAGTCTTCTCTGTTGATTGTATGAGAGCATAAGAAAAGAGTTCATATTGTTTGTACTAAACACCCCAATTTTAAAGAATATCTTTAATTGTAGATGGATATGATATTTTTATGTAATTTTTTTATTGCGGTGATGAGAATCAAACCCAGTACCTCCCACATGGTAGGCAAGCACTCTACCACTGAACCACAACCCCAGCCCTTACAAATATTTTTTAATATGTTCTATTTTTATGGACACAATGCTTTATTTAATTTATTTATTTTTATGTGGTGCTGAGAATCAAACCCAGTGCTTCACATATGCTAGGCAAGTGCTCTGTCACTGAGCTACAACCCCAGCCTGACTAAACATCCCAAATATTTAAGCCAAAAATCATTAGAAATATGTGAAGAAATTGACAGAATTACAACTGTAGAAAGGATGGAGATGCTTGGAAGAAAGAATATCATTTAAGAGATTAGTGTGAAAAATAAAAAAGGTTAGTGTGTTGCTGTGTATAACAAATTACCACAAATACAGTTGCTTATAAGCCAGCATTTATTATCTAACAGTTTCTGTGGATCTGGAGTTCAGGCATAACTGAATTGTATCTGGATCCTCTGCTTGGGGTCTCACAGTCTTTGGTCAAGGTGTTGACTGGGATGTATTCTCATCTAGAATCTTGACTCTGGAAGAATCCGCTTCCTCCAAGCAGATTCATGTTCAAGCATTCATGTTGTTGGCAGAAGTTATTTCATCATGACATATGACTGAGGGCCCTGGCCTCTTACTGGCCTCCAGTCAACTACAGGTTCTAGAGTCTGACCACAGTTCTGTTGTGATCTTCTTGTTAAGCAGTTCACAACTAGCTATTTTCTTCTTCTAGACTATAGGAGAGTCACTAGTCAGCTGAGATGGAGTCTTATGTAAGGAAACATAATTGCAGGAAAGATATCCTGTCACTCTTGTCATATTCCTCTGGTTAGAAGTAAGTCAAAGGTTTCATCTGCATTCAGTGGAGGGGATTACACAGGGTGAATATGGAAAATGTATTATATCCATACAATCAAACTTATTGATTTGTCAATTTCATTGATTGGCATTGATTCATCAATGATTACCTGAGTGTGCCTCCATTGTGGTATTGAAAAAATTAGTATAAGGAAAACGTGGCGCACTCCTATAATCCCAGTGATTCGGGAGGCTGAGGTAGAAGGATTGCAATAAAAAAAACCCAACCAGATAAACAAAAAGAATTAGAAATGAGTAGAAAGCTGATTTATTAGTTCCTATAACATCAGAAAACATGCCTTAAATATTTTAGTAATAGTTTTATTGAGGAATAATACATATACCATAAAATTCATCCTTTTGGTTTTTATTTCAGGGTCTTGAGTACTTTCAACAAATTGAACAATTAGCCTTACCATCTGATTTTAGAATATTTTTATTTCCCCAAAAACCCATACTCAAAAATGAGTTACTTTCCATCATCTTTTTCTTAGTTCCTGGCAGCCTCTGATCATTCTGTCTATAAAACATCATGTTTGGGGCTGAGGATGTGGCTCAAGCGGTAGCGTGCTCATCTGGCATGCGTGTGGCTCGGGTTCGATCCTCAGCACCACATACAAACAAAGATGTTGTGTCCGCCGAAAAGCTAAAAAATAAATATTAAAAAAATTCTCTCTCTCTCTCCACTCTCTCTTTAAAAAAAAAAAAAAATCATGTTTGGCTTTCCTTACTTAGCACGATCATTTTAAGGTTCATCCTGTAGTGTGAGTCAGTATTTTATTCCATTTTATGAGTGAATAATATTTGATTGTATGGATATAACACATTTTCCATATTCACCAATTGCTGGGTGTTTGGTTGCTTCGATTTTGTGGTTATTATGAATAATATTGCTGTGAATGTTTGTATGTAAGTATGTTTTTGTTTACTTGGTCACATGATAGATTTTTGTTTAATGTTTTGAAGAACCAGAAAACCATTTTCAAAACAGCTGCACCATTTTTTATATTCCCACCAGCAATGTATTAGCATTCCCATTTCTCTCTCTCCTTACTAACGTGTTTAGATTGTGTGTTTCAGATTATATCCATTATGTGAAGTGGCATCTCATTGTAGTTGTATTACATTTCTATAATGATTAATGTTGCTGAATATGTTTTTATATGCTTATTGGCCATTTCTAAATCATCTTTGGGAAAATGACCTAATTTTTATATGTGGTCTTTCAATATGGATTTCTCTGAATAATTATATGAAAAGAAAAGTCAGTTAAAGACCTTTTTTTTTTTAAAGAGAGAGAGAGAGAGAATTTTTAAATATTTATTGTTTTAGTTCTCGGCAGACACAACATCTTTGTTTGTATGTGGTGCTGAGGATCGAACCCGGGCCGCACGCATGCCAGGCAAGCACACTACCACTTGAGCCACATCCCCAGCCCTAAAGACCTCTTTTGTTGTTCTACTCCTTGTGCTTAAAAACAAAACACAACAAATCCCACCCATGTCCTCATTTATATAGTTACATGTGTTGATATGGACAATGAGGAGATACACAGATAACTGTTATTTTTTCTTTTCTTTCTTTCTTTTTCTTCTATTTTTTTTTTTTTTGATTGATTGATTGAACCCAGGGGTGCTTTATCACCGAGCTACATCCCCAGCCCTTTTATAAATATTTTATTTTGAGACAGGATCTTGATAAGCCAATTAAATTGCCTTGAACTTGGGATTCTCCTGCCTCAGCTTCCTGAGTCGCTGTGATTACAGGCTTGTGCCATTGCACCCAGGCCAATAAATAAACATTCTATTGAATATCGAGCATTTCCCCTCAATATTGTCTCTGCCTTCATTGCATAGTTGAATTGAATTCAAGCTAAATTGTTCTGATTTTTTAATGGCGTATAATGAATTACCCTAAAATTATTGGTGCATAGCAATAGTACTTTTAGTATTTTTCATGATTTCAGGATTTCCTGTGTTCATCTAGGTGGCTGTTGATTGGAGTATGGCATGCAGTTGCAGTCAAATGGTGACTGAGACTTTAGTCATCTTGAAGACCTCCTCACCCATGTGCCTGATGGTTGTCAGCTGGAACTTCCCCAAGGTTCTCAGCCTAAGCACTTATATGTAGCCTGGGCTTGATTCTAAGAATGAGTGTCCCAAGAAGACCAGGCAGATGCTATGGGTCTTTTTTATGACCTAGCTTTAGAAGTCACAAAGCATCATTTCCAACATAGTCACAGGTCTGCCCAAATTCAGAGGAGAAAACATCAGCCGTACAACTGGGGAGGAACATCAGTGTAACATTTTAAGAAGAGAATGTAGGATATGAGAACTTTCTGTGGCCATGTTTGAAAATAGAATCTGCACACACACTATATATATATATATATATATATATGAAACTTCAGTTAAAATGGCTGGATAATGTTCCATCAGAAGAACATGGTAATTTAACAAGTCTTTAATTGTAGAATTGGCAGGTCATTTTAAAGACACTATTATGCATTTGTTCATCAGATATTTACTATGTGTCAGTTGAGTCACCAGAGTACAGTAGGGAATAAACTGATAAGGAAGGCTCTAGAGGTGTTTATTTTTTGTGGAAGGAGCAGAAAATAAATTGAATTTGTAAACTAGTAAATATTCAGATGCTCTAAATCAAGGGTTGGGGAAGGTCTTTAAGAGGATGACACTTAGGCTAAGATCTGAATAATGAGGAACAAGTCATGTGAAAATCAGGGTCATGAACAAACATTCCAAGGGAGGATACAGGTGGTGAAAAAGCCCAAAGACTGAAAAGATTGGCTGATGTGTGTAAGCAAGTTAGATGAAGGTGGGAGCATATGAGAAATGAGGTTGGAGAGGTAGGCAGAAACCAGATCATATAAATCTTTGCAAACCAAGGGAAAGAAGTTTAGACTGTATTCTTCCTTTTATGGGAAGCCATTGGAGGGTGGTGGTAGTTGTCACATACCCCACCCCCACCCCTCAATCAAAGCAGAGTTAACTGTGTGCTAGGGGCCACGGGGCCACAGGGCCACAGAGTGCTGGCCACTCCCTGTCTGGTACCTGGATTACCCCTGGCCTCTACCCCTTGCTGGCCACCCATGGCTTCCCTTCCCCCAGGCTCCAGCCCTTCTCTGCCAGGGACACAGGACAGTTCAGTAGTAGTAAGTGTAGTCACATTAGTATGCAGTCTCAAGCTCTTTTCATCTGGTACATCTGAAATTCAGTGTATTCTTTTTTTTTTTTTTTTTTTAAGAACTTAACCTTTATTTTGTGCATTTTTTTTTTAATGTGATGCCTTACCTGTGATAGGCAAGTGCTCTATCACTGAACTACAGCCCCAGCCCCTAGGTGTATTCTTTTTAAACAACTCTCTCTTCCTCTCCATAGCCCCCGTCAACCCCCATTCTTTCTACGAATTTGACTATTCTAGGTTCCTTATATAAGTTGAAGCATACACTGTTTGTCTTCTGTGACTGGCTTATTTCACTTAGCATGATGTCCTCAAGAGTCATTCATATTCTTTTTAAGGCTGAATAATATTCCATTATTTGACATGTCAAACATTGTGTTTATCCATTCATCCATAGATGGGCACTTGGGCTGTCTCTACTTTTTTTCTTAAATCCCTACAGTACTGGGAATTGAATCCAGGGCCTAAGGAACATGCTCAGCAAGTGCTGTACCACTGAGCTACATCCCCAGCTCTTTTTATTTTTGAGATAAGTTCTTGCTAAGTTGCCCAGACTGGCCTGGAATTTTTTTCCCTGACCTTGAATTTGCATTCTTCCTGCCTCAGCCTTCTGAGTTGCTGGAATTATAGGCAGGCATCCACATTTATCTTAAATAAATAAATAAAACCAATTCTTTACTCCTTTTGACTTTTTGAACAACCCTGCTGTGACCATGGATATACAAATACCTCAAGACATTGCTGTCGGTTCTTTTGGGTATATATACCCAGAAGTGTGGATCAGATGGTAATTTCATTTTTAACATTTTGAGGAGCTGTCATACTCTTTTCCATAGTGGCTATACCATTTTACATTTCTACCAATAGTGCAAGAGGATTTTGATTTTTTTCCCCCACATTTTTCCCATTACTCATTACTTTGTTTTTTCCCTTGTGATTGGTGAGGTTGAGCATCTTTTCATTTGCTTGTTGGTTGTTGGCCATTTGTTATGCATCTTCTTTGGAGAAATGTCTGTTCAAGACTTCTGCCAGTTTTATTTATTTATCTTAAATAAATATTTTTTTAGTTGGACACAATACCTTTATTTTTACTTATTTATTTTTATGTGGTGCTGAGGATCTAACCCAGGGCCTCGCACGGGTTAGGCGAGTGCTCTACTGCTGAGCCACAACCCCAGCCCCTGCCAGTTTTAAATAAGGTTCTTTTTTTTTTTTTTTCCTGTTTATTTGTAGGAGTTTTTTGGGTATTTTGATTTTAATCCCCTATTAAACATGATTTTCATATTTTCACCCATTTTATAGATTACTTTCTCTTTTGTTGAATGTGTACTTTCATACACAGGCATGTTTAATTTTTATGTAATCCAGTTTGTCTAAATTTTGTATTGTAGCCTGTGTGTTTGGTGTCATATGCAAGAATTCATTGCCAAATCCAAATCCAATAACATAAAGCTTTTTTGCCCTTGTGTTTTTCCTAAAAAAAGTTCTATAATTTTAGCTTTCGGTTTAGGTCTTTGACCTATTTTGAGTTAATTTTTGTATGTGGTTTGAAGGATCCAGTTTCTTCTTTTGCGTGTGAACATCCAGTTTTCCTAGCTGTTGAAAAGTTGTCCTGTCTTTACTAAATGGTTTTAGCATCCTTGTGGAAAATCATTTGACCATACATCTGTAGGTTTATTTCTGAGCTGTTTATATTCTATGCCATTGGTGTTTATCTGTCTTTATGCATGTACCACATCATTTTTGATTATTGTAGCTTTGTAATGAGCTTTGATAGGTTATTTCTTAAATCTATATTATTTATTACATTAGAATTACTGTGTCTAAGGATATGGGCAACTTTTAGTCATTGTCTCTTTATATTTTTCACAAATTCATATGTGTCAGTTTTTGTTTCTGCCTAAACTATATGAGAACAGTTGTCTCATTTTCTTTTGACATCATTGAATATTATACATAGTGTCATTTGCTTTATAAATATGATTGATAAGAAATTGTGTCTGTTATTAAACTAATATTTATTGTAACTAACATTAGAACTACTGAGATTTTATAGATTTCATGTTTATTAGACATTTAGATTTCTCTTTTTTTCTTTTGAATTGTGTCTTTTTTGCACATATTTTCTCTTCTATGGGATATTCCTTTTTGTCATCACTTTATAGGGGACATTAAATCTGGTGTATTTGCAGAAATTTTTCCATATTGCCTTTTAATTTTTAAGTGATTTTTATCTTATTCAAAGAAATTCTTCATTTAAAGAAATTAAAGTGATTTGGAGGGCCAAAACTATCAAGTGTGTTCCTTTAAAATATGCCTTATTTTATGTTTAGGAAGTTGGTCTCCATTTAGATATTGATTGTGTTTTCTTAGTTTTATTAACTTTGTATCCTTTCTGAGCTATCTGAAATTTATTTAGTACATAGTATTATGTGTTTCTAAATAGTTCCCACCTTGCTTTATTGTGAAATATCTTGCATAATTAGAAATATGATGTAGTAATATATATTTTGATATTATTGCTGACATTCTTTTGGTGATCTTTAAAATATCTTTTCTTGTTAAGTTTATTTTGTTTTTATTTATGAAACACTTGTAAAAAATAAGCAGGGGACTGATGCATAAACTTCCTGTGGGAGCTTAAATGATATACTCACTCCCTAAAGAATTGTGATACTTTAAGTGTTTTATTTAGGGTTATGGTTTCTGTTTTGTGATGCAGAGTAGAATTTTGCTCAGGCAACACATTTCCTTTTTTATCTGAGATATGCAGTCTGGAAAGGCCTGTGGCATAGGGAGGAAGGCTCAAGGTTTGTGGAGAGTTGCCGCATATTACAAATGTCTGTGCAAAACCATAGGTTAGGCAGGGTTCTACATTTCATGAATAGAAGATGCTAGAATTTTACAGCAGTATGTGTCATCCTCTCCAGATTGACTCTCCAGATAAATGACATCCCTTAGGATTCTCTAGGGTAAAGTCTGTTCCTCATCAAACATAGTGGAAGTAACCAGATGAACACTGGTCCACTAAGAGAGCATTCTGTTTCTTGCATCTTAAATTTCAGATTCTCTCATGCCCATGAATTTCTTCTTAGCAATTGCTTTTGTATTGTTTTCCCCTAAGTGAAGGAATTAATTTGCTTCTGTTTATTTTTTTAATATTTATTTCTTAGTTTTTGGTGGACACAACATCTTTATTTTATGCGATGCTGAGGATCGAATCCAGCGCCCCGCACATGCCAGGCGAGCGTGTTACCGCTTGAGCCACATCCTTAGCCCGTGCTTGGTACCATCCTTTTTTTCTTGAAGCATATATGCAAATATAGTCAAATATTAAGTCCTTTTTTAACTGACTTTTCAAGTTACATTTTCCTTTAATTCCTAGTTTTTATTTCCTCTCAATTGTACCTGACCAGTTTTGTCTTGTTTTCTCAGGTACTTCTGTGGGACTCCCTAGGTATCTCTTCTGAGGCTTACCCCTTCAGCCAGTCCTTTGACCTAAGGCCTATGGGTCACCAGCTTTTTATGAACAGCTATTGCTGTTCTCACTAATGTTCCTTTGGCTTAAGTTTGGACCCAGTTCCTAGGTTATGGCATTTAATAAACTATAGTAAGTCTCAAGGATTTAGCAGGTAGACATTATAACAAAGAGAACTTAAAAAACTGGATATGAAATATGTCTGCTCTCAAAATATATTGGCCTGTTTGGCTTCAGGGCTTTTCTCTCTCTAGGGCTTGATTTGCTGCTGTCTTTAGGGTTATACTTTCTTTTCAGAGAAAGTTGGCATAAACACTGCTTGCTGTTTCCTACTCCAGAAACTTTTTAAACTTCTAAAGTTAGCTCTCTGCTCAATATAAATACTTTATAAACTTCTTCCATTTACTCTAGAAAGTTTACTTTTATTGATATATTTTCAAATGTATACCAACATATACATATATAAAAGAATATTTATGATATTTTTGTAATTGCAAAATCACTAAAAATAACCTAAATATAAGACATGATTTTTTTAAAAAAATTTTTATTTGTTGATGGACCTTTATTTTATTTGCTTATTTATATGGTTCTAGGAATTGAAACCAGCCTTACATGTATGAGGCAAGCACTCTACCACTGAGCTACAACTCCAGCCTTAAGACAAGATTTTAAAAACAAAGGGTGGCTCATTCCTAACAATGAAATAGTAGGCTTTGTTGAAAAGAATAACCTAGATCTATATGTGGTAAACTTTTCTGTGCCTCTTACTGTCCAGTGGATTTGGCTGATGACTTCAGCCTGAATTTGCTTTACCCCTTCACACTTTTACTGCCATAGAGCTTTCCTCCATTACCCCAGTTGCCGCAGTGCGCAGTGGGGTTCCTGTCATCTCTCACCCGTATGGTGGAAACAACCATCTAACCAGTCTCCCACCTCAAAGCCAGAAAACTCAGTGGACTTGGATTTTGGTGAACCTTTGCTGCCCCCTTCTGGTGTTTGGCAGGTGTTATCACTTCTGGGTGAAACTGATAATGCAGATTATTTTATAGTAGGTCAAGTCTTGGTATGCTAGTAGATACTGCTTAGCCAGTACATCTTTGCCCTCGGAGCAGCTTCGTCGTATTAGGTTCTTTTAGCTGGTTTTGGTGGAAGGAAGGAAACTCTTAGGAGATTGAGCAGAGAACTAACTTTAGGGAAAAGTTTCAAGTTTACTTTTTATCTTCTTTTTCAATCTTTTCACTGCCTACTTTTCCTTTGTTTTTGTACTTCTCCTTGGAAATTTACTGCTAAGAAGAATGGAGTTCCCACTGCTATAAAATGTTGACATATCATTAATTGAACTATTTACTGAACACATGGCATGTCCTAGACACTTTGCCAGATTCAGTGAGAGTTCTTGGCTTCAAGGAGTTTTTCCTGTGTGTTAGGCACAGAGTCAATTAAATACACAGTTTCAAGACAGCATGATTAATACTATGTTAGAACACACAGGAGAGGCCACTAACTCAGGAATAGTCGTTGGGATTATTGGAGTGAGGTTTTAGTCAGGACACTTGACGGTGGATTAATGACAGAACGGCTCTATTCCTGATAGCATAACCAATGGGGAACTATCTGCATTAGTAAAGATCAGGTACTTCTAGTAGGAAGACCATTCTCTACCCAGCATCTATTTTGGCATTTTCCCTCTACAGGAAAGGTTCTTCAGCTTCTAGACAAATGATTAACTTTATCTGTGGCTCTTTAATCATGGCTTTCAATATCTTACAACAGAATATAGCCCTCTTTCTATCTTTGTACATTATGTCATCCACCATTCCCCAAACTTGCATATCTGTGATAGACAAAGCAGAAATGAGAACTGCCCTTGAGCGTACATCTAACAGGGAAATAGACATTTAATAAATACTTCAAGGTGTTACGATAGAAATGTATGAAGGGACAAGAAAGAGCCTATAGCCTTATAGTCACTGTTTTTGTAAAATGATCCTTCAGATAATCATTATTTTGATTTTCTTGATGTCTAGAAAGGCAGAATTGATCACAAAATTTATATTTGCTGTTTGACAGTTATTAAGTAGCATTTATGTGAAATTTGTTTATAATCATTGTTTATGCCATATGCTTGAAAATGTACTTACAGCAGCAGTACCCTTCATGATTCAGAGATGGTTTTCCATAAGCAGATTGTGAATTTCAGAATGAGATCTTCCTTAGAATATGTACTAAGGTTGTAGTTGGTTTTCCTTAGAAATAAACAGAAAATCTTACCGGATACTTAAAGTAATTTAATTTCAAATACAGTTGGCTAACCAATGAATTCTCCCAAACATATAACAGAGTCATAACACCAATCTTACAACAGTGCATCTAGAGAATAGGAAAGAGAGAGAGAATACTCCCTGAATAACTAAAAACTTTTTTTTTTTTTTAAAGAGAGAGAGAGAATGAATTTTAATTTTTATTTTTTAGTTTTCGGCGGACACAACATCTTTGTTTGTATGTGGTGCTGAGGATCGAACCCGGGCCGCACGCATGCCAGGCGAGCGCACTACCGCTTGAGCCACATCCCTAGCTCATAACTAAAATCTTTGTAATAAAACTTGACAAGGACATTCAAAAATGGAAAATTACCACTAGCTCACTTAAGAATACAAATGTAAAATTCTAAACAAAATATTCATAAGCCAAACCCATCAGTATATTAAAAGGATAATGCAATAATACCAAAATTGATTTACTAGGAAAATAAAATTGGCCTAACAGCCAAAAACCAGTCTAAATCATACATTAACAGAAAATCATAATTATGAATTGCAGAAAAATTAGACAAAAATGCTAATTTTTAATAAACCTTACCAAATTTGAACCAACTCCCTGAATTTGCTAAAGGGTTGTACAAAAAAACACTGCAAATCTAATACTTAAAAATTGAAAGTTTCCACTTGAGATTTGGAATAAGAAAAAAGATAACTGCTCTCACCATGACTCTTTAGCTTAGGACTGCTTTAGCTTAGGACTAGAGGTCCTAAGCAGTGCAGTAAGACCAGAAAATGAAAATGTTGAAAAGAAATTCAACAGTCATTGTTTTCTGCTAAATAGTATTTAAACAAGATTATGTAAATTAAAAAATTCAAAAAGTTTTTGAGATGAACTATTGTAATTTATAATTGAATTGTGTATTTTTTTTAAAGAACAAATCCAAGAACTAAAATATGCAGGACCACTGCAGAATACTGTGAAAGATTATTTTAAAAAATTAAAGATTAAATGGAAGGATGCATCTGACTCATAGATAAGAAGTATTATGAAGATATCAGTATTATGAAGATATCAGTACCCCTTCATTTGTCTCTTCAGCAAGTTTCCCGTGTTCTTTTCCTCTATTCTGCCTTTGAATTCTTATTCTAAAATTCCCGTGGAAATTTTTTAAAAAGCCATGGTACTTTTTAGGGGGTACTAAAAAAGACAACCTGTGCTAACTCATAAAAAGAGGTCTTATAAAACAACAGTAATTGTGATAGTGTGGTATTGGCACAAGAATGAATTGATTAGTAGAATAGACTGCTGAGCCCAGAAACAAACCCATGGGTATATAGATACTTGGTTTTTTAGCCGAGGAGCAGTTGGAAACAACAGTTGTTTTTTTTTTTCATTATGTGATGCTGTGTCAAACAGATGTCCACCCGGAACAAAAGCAAAAACCAGCTTTGTTACCACTTTACCAAAAACCAGTTCCTGGTCATGTATAGACCTAAATGTGAAAAGGGATGTGTAAAAACTCTAAGAAAATAATATGGGAAAATATCTTTATGATCCAAGTGTAGAGGAAGGTTTTTTGTTATTTTTTTCTTTTTTCCTTCTTTTTTGGTGTGTGTGTGTGTGTGTGTGTATATGTATGTATGTATTGCTTGGGGTGGGGGGAAGCTAACCCTTGCTGCACATGCTAGGCAAGCATTCTATTACTGAATTATATCCCCAGCCTGGCAAGTTTCTTTTCCTTTCCTTACATCCCTTCCCCACCCACATCCACCCACCACTTTGTCTTTCTGTTTTTCTTCCTTCCTTTTTTTGTAAGTGCTCAATTCAGGTATTCTAGGCATTTGCTCTATCTTTGAGCTACATTCCAAGCCTCTGGAGGATTTCTTAAACAGGATAACAATAATAGACAAACCCCAAACAACTTTTCAAGTGGGAAAAATTAATGGTGTGTTTCTTTTGTTAGGAGTGATCAAGAAAAACATGATGATTCTCCCTCTGGAGAATCACTCTTTGTGGAGATTTAGAATTGAAGACATTTAGATTGCTTTTTTTCCTTTTGAATTGTGTCTTTTTGCACATATTTTCTCTTCTATGGGGGTATTCTTTTTTGTCATCACTAATTTTTAAGTGATTTTTATTTTATTCAAAGAAATTATTCATTTAAAGAAAGTGATTTGGAGGGCCAAATCTATTGGTGTGTTCCTTTAAAATATGCCTTATTTTAAGTTTTAGGAAGTTGGTCTCCATTCAGATATTTATTGTGTTTTCTTAGCTCAGAAAGGATACAAAGTTAATAAAACTATCTGAAATTTATTTAGTACATAGTATTATGTGTTTCTAAATAGTTCCCACCTAGCTTTATTGTGAAATATCTTGCATAATTAGAAATATGATGTAGTAATATATATTTTTAATATTGCTGACATTCTTTTGGTGACCTTTAAAATGTCATTTCCTATTAAGTTTATTTTGTTTTTATTTATGAAACACTTGTAACAAATAAGCAGGGGACTGAGGATAAACTTCACTTGGTGATTAATTCTAAAATTATGTGCATTTCAGTGTGGTGGCAGATACCTAAATTAAGTTTTGTGATGGCTGCTGTTATTCTTGTGTATTAAGAATGGCAGGACTCAAGGATCAACAATCTCATTAACTACCAGACTCATTCGAAGGCATTTAAATATTTTCCTATTTGGTAAGCAGGTTTGGTTTTGGTTTGTTTTTATTTTAAAAGCTTAAATATTTTCCTATCTCCAGCTGAACAATTTTTTAGTAGGCATTCACAGTTGTAAAGAGCAATAAAACCAGTTGTAAAGGGCAGTCTTAAATTCTCAAAAAGCTCTTGCTACAGCAACTACTTTTCCTACAAATGCTATGCTGTCCCCTAACCATATGTGCCTCTTAAACGGATTTTCATCAGTTCACTAGTTGTACTAGCCACAATCTAAGTGCTCAGTAGATACATGTAGCTAGCTAGTAGCTACCTTTAGGATAGTGCAGATGTAGAACATTTCTATCATTGTAGAAAGCTTTACTAAATATTTCTCCAACAGGATTTTCTACCTTTGTGGACAGACATCAAGTAAAATTTTGATTGAACAGTTAGTTGTTGAGGAGCTGCTCTGATAGAATTTAATCCTTGTCATTTAGTTGTTGAAATTGACCTACCTTAAAAGCCTATTTGCCCACTGGGTACTAGCACTAGATTTTTTGGTTAAGGAATCTTTAAAGAAATTGTAGTAGAAACTTCAAACTATCCAACCTGGAGTTGTGGCAGCATTATTTACATCTTGACAGACTTTGCAGGTTAAGCTCTCAGAGCTCAGTTAAGATCTTAACTGTTTGAAAGGTTTTCAAGGAGTTTTCCTCACAAAAGGTTGACTGAATGGCAGAAAAATTCACTTAAGCTTATGGGTGAGGAACTAAAGACAGCTGTTAAGAGGTTTTGGCTCTGTGATTAGCACAGAAATCCACCTTTTATAATTGATAATTTACCTTCCATTTCCCAATTTTCTTCTCCCTTTTCCCATAAAATAGCCCATATCCAAGCATGAAGGAAAAGGTGTTTCAGGGTGGTCGGCATTATGCATGAAAAGCTTTCTGTTTTAGCTGAGATTCTGATGGAAGAGCTGTAATGTGAGGCAAATCCACAGCAGTGAAGTGGGAAATGTTGAGGAACCCAACGCTTAGAAATGAATTATACTGGGTGCACCTAAAGGTGTGATTGAGACTTTAACTGAGCCATCGAGTGAAAAAAAAATTTTTGGATGTTATCTACAAGCTGGCTATTTTGAAAGACTGGCAGAGAATTTGGGGGAAGAGTCAGCTAGATAACTCTACATTAAAAAGAGTGTAGGGATCCGATGAGGGGGATATATGTTCATAGGGGCCTGTTATCTCATTTCAGCTTTCCTTTGCCCTGGAATTAGTTTGCACTTGCTGTTTGGTTTCAGATCTGGTGCTTTATTGTGATATGGAAGACAAATGTACACGGTTATTTCCTTCATAAATAGAATGTACAAGGTTTAGAGGGTTCTGAAACATCAGTTTAGCTTGATTCCCTCATTTCTTACTTTGAAGCAGCTGAGGTCCAGAGAGGGAAGGAAACAGGTTTAAGTAATGCCCAAAGAATTAGAACTTTGGTGTTCTGCTGACTGGACCTAGTCACCTTTAAAATATGTTAACCATCTTCCGGTCGTGGTGGCGCTTGCCTTTATAATCCCAGCACCTGGGGAGATTAATAGGAAGGAGGATTGCCAAATTCAAAGCCGGCCTCAACAATTTAGCGAGATCCTAAAACATACAAAACCCCACTGGGCAAGTGGCTCACAAGTACCCCTGCGTTCAATTCCTAGTACCCCCGCCCCCCCAAAAAAGAAAACCTCACCATCCTTGTAGGAATCTTCTACTTTTAAAAGCCCCCGTCTTCTGTGATGCTCTCCCCAATTCCTCCCTCCCCACTACAATACCATTTAACAATTTTTATCATTTATTGTGCTTTTATGAATAGTCTTCTCTCTTGGATCTTGAACATTTTCGGGAACCAAGCCTACTTCAGTCCGCATCCTTATTTTCACACTCTGCAGCAAGGTTTGAATAACTATCAGGCCTGTGAAGCTTTAGTCCAAGTTGGGGTCCAACCAGCTTGCTCCCTTGCGAGACAATTTTGTCTATATCAGTAAAAACTTCCATTCTCTTGGGCCACAGAATACATATTTGAGAATTCGATTAGGTTATTGTTTGCTGAATTTTGGAGTGGTAGGTACCGAGCAACAGTAACAACATACCTAGGAGAAAATGAATTGGGCAGCACTGCCCGAGCACCCGCGCAAAGGGCTGGGGCGGGGCTGCGCAGTGGTGCTGCGCGTCAGACTCTGTTGCCGGAACTGGTTCTGAGCGCGCTGAGACGCGCGCTGCCCCGCCCCCGCGGGGTGGAAACAAAGGGGACTCGGCACAGCGAGTAGGGCTGAGGGGGAAAGGGGCGGAGCGCTCAGGCAGTCTCGCGCTCTGGGCTTGCTAGGTTTGTGTCGGAGAGGGGGCAGGGCGCGCGCGGGGCGGGGGCGGGGGCAACATCCAGAAATGGGAGGGGCGTCGCTGCGCACGCAGCGGAAAACAGTGCGCCAGTGCGCCGGCGCGCGGCGAGACCGGGTCCGCGAGGGCCGAGGCTGGGTGCGGTGGGGCGGGGCCCCCTCGTGCAGCGGTGCGGCAGTGGCGAAGCCCCGGGCGGTTGGGGCGCAGGGCGGAGAGAATGGGGCGTCCAAGGTGTTAGACGGCTCTCAGCTCTCGGTGTGCAGCCGTCGTTTCTTGGCGCGGCCCGTGTGATGGTGCCCGGAGGAAGGAAGCGCCGTGACAGCGCCTCAGTCAGAGCCCGGGTTCCGGGGGTGAGGAGGCCCGGGAACGGCGGAGCTGGCGAGCTGGCCGCTGGCTGGGCGAGCGGTCACAATAGGAGGCGGCGGCCCAGCAAGAAGCCGCGGGAGCAGCCCCGCAGGGCGGAGCCTCCCCTCACAGGTACTGGCAGCAATGGCCGTTGGTTCCCGCGCGAGGGCGGGACGGGCCTCGGGCCGGTGGTAGCCGTGAGGAGGTTTGGCCCGAGTGCCCCAGCTCTCTTTGTTCCCGCAGCGGCGGCGAGGAGTGCGAGCTCAGCTAGCTTGAGCGCCGGCCCTCTGCCGCCTGGCAGATGGCCCGGCTCTCTCGCTCCCTCCCTCTTTGCCGAGGCGCAGGTGTAATGATGTCACCCAGGAGAACGCAGAACCCGGTCGCAGGGGTTCTCTTCTCCCGGCCTTCTGCCCCCTCGGGTTTCTGGACGGTCTGCGTTTTGTTCTCAGGGGATGGAAGTTCTTCCTTTCAGGGCTGAAGAATGAGAGAGGTTGGTTTTTGAAACTGGAGTTTTTCAGGTTATTGAGATCTAAAGAGAATAAAGTTTTTGTTTTGGTGTGTACTGCTTGTAAGGGAGGGAGATTTTCTTTGTGTTGCAAAAATGATATGTGATGTTAATAAGTAAAAGTTGAGTATGCTAATTCTTCCACCATAAATAGAAGTGAATACTTAAATGTAATCATTGCTATCATCTTATGAATTGCCTTTTTTTCCCTTCATAAGCCGTGGATTTAACAGAAAAGTAAAATGTGTTCAACGCTTATACATGCTCATCATACTAATTTATTATCTTACAATTCCAAGCCTGCCACATCAATATGGCTTTGTTTGCAGGTACTGTTGTAACATGTTTACCATAGTTCCTTTAAATAGCAAGGAGATCTTTTAATTTAGGCTTCAAACAAAATCCACTCATGGTTTTTACCGGCAGAATTAAAACCAAAGCGAAATTGTTCAGGAACACGATCTAAAGAAGGAATGCAACTGACACAGAAGTCAACAATGGAAACCTAAATATGTGGGTATGGAAAGGTGGAACACTTGATATTAAAATTTATAACTTGAATTTTAACTAGGAGTATTATTTCTTCAGTTAGCCCTTACCTGAGTTCCTCCTGCCTTATAACTTATATAATGCATTTCACACTTTGAAAACTTAGTCATAAATCTACACATTTATAAGGGTCCCTTTAAAGTCAATTCCTATAATATTCTCTTTAGACTCATTTCTAAGAGAATTGGAGGTTTTAAAGACTATAATTGAATATGTTCTGCAACCGACTAGCCACTTGGACCTCAGGTCCTCCAAAATAAGAAAGAACTGGACTTTTGGGCCCTCCACCTCTGATACCTTTTATAGCTAACCTAAATCGGCAAGTAGATACTGAGAATTTTCTGTGCTAAAACATTCTGACTTATGAGGAAAAGTAAACAGAATGACGTAGTCTGACATAATTGAATCTCGTAGCATCATAATGTAGAATGTAGGTCTATTGTGTTCTCTTTGCCAACAGCAGCAAATGGGCAAAAACCTAAACTTTTTAAAAGCACTGTTTTTTACCCAGTTCTTACTCTTTCTTAGGCTGCATGTAAAATATAGAGAGAAATCAAGATAAAAATTGATGAAATGATCAGTTGCTTGGTCAGTATGGAAAGACCTAGTTTATCTGTCTTAGCCGGGCAGCGTTGCACATGCCTATAATCCCAGTAGCTCTGGAGGCTTAGGATGGAAAGTTCAAGGCCAGCCTAGGCCATTTATTGAAGCCCTTAGCAACTTAAGCAAGACTCTCTCAAAATAAAAAGGGCTGGGGATGTTGCTTAGTGGTTAAACACTCCTGGGTTCAATCACTAGTACAAAGGAAAAAAAAAAAGATTATCTATCTACTAGTTTGTTTCATCTATTTCTCTTTGTTTCATGCTGCCCCTAGTTTGGTTTAGGCACTCCCATTTTGTAATTCATCTTGCTGGGAAGATAATTCTCTGTCAGTTTTTATTGTGCCATGGTGTCTGGGTTATTTTACTGATTTTCTGGTTTCCTGCTAAATTCACATATCAAATGACAACAGTTTTCATTCCTGTTCCATTGTAGTTAACCTATAGTTCACTTTTTCTCTGCTTAAGAGCAGTCAGATTGTAAGCATCCATTTGGAAGATGTAGTTCTGTTCTAGTTTATTCATAGGAAATGTTAAATACCTAAGAAGGCACTGTTAATCTAGAGGATATAAAGCAAATGCTTGAACTCTGTAGTAAATTAATGAGAAAGAAATTTGGAGTAAACAAGAAGAGGGATCATGTATATAGTCTCATTGTTTTCCAAACTTGCAAATATCTCCCCTCCCGTTATTTTATGGAACTCTGGACTAGGGAAAGGAAGTGCAAGGAGGTGGAGTACATGTCTATTTTCATTCATCTTGGTTTTGCCTTGCTCTCAGAAAGACATAGGTCCATTTAGTTTCCTTTAACTCAAAAATGGGAATAATAGCTTATTTTTAGAAAGAATTGCCAGTATTGGGCAGTAGTGAGTAATGATCATCCCTGAGGTAGATAGTACAGTTTTTTTTTTTTTTTTAATGGTTTTCCCCCTAGCCTATTAGCTTTTCAAAAATAATTTTCAGAGAACTTTTGACAGTTGAATAAAAGTAATAGAATGATTTTATTTCTTTTATCATCTCAATTGTGTGCCGTTGGTATTTATGTGTGTTTGTAGGAAAGATAACTGAGCCACATTCCTAGACCTTTTTGCTTTTTATTTTGAGACATCCACTCACAAAGCTGCTGAAGCTGTCCTTGATCTTTGGACTTCAGCTTTTCAGAATTAGAGTCTTGGTTCTTTTTTTTTTCTTTCTTTTTTTAAAAAATCATAAATATCCATAAATTTGATCAGTCTTTTTAAAAGCAGCTTTATTGAGTGGTAAAATTATAGACCATAAAATCCACTTGGTAATCAATTGATTGATAGGAGTTGGGCTACTGGGAATTGAATCCAGGGTGCTTTATCACCAAGCTATAGTCCCAGCCCTTTTTATTTATTTTTTTTAAACATTTATTTATTTATGTATCTTTAGTTTTAGGCAGACAGGTTATTTTGTTTTTATGTGGTGCTGAGGATCGAACCCAGTGCCTCACGCATGCTAGGCGAGCGCGCTACCACTGAGCCACAACTCCAGCCCCCCCCCCCCCCCCTTTTATTTTTTATTTTGAGATGGGGTCTTGCCAAGTTGCTTAGGACCTCCCTTGGTTGCTGAGGTTGGCTTTGAACTTGGGATTCTCCTGTCTGAGCCAGTGCCCCACTTAATTCATTGACTTCGGTTAAATTTTTACAGAGTTGTGCAGCCATCAACACAGTCCAATTTTAGAATATTTTTATCATCCCCTCAAAATTCCTGTACCCATCCAAACCAATCTTTTGCATGGCTTGAGGAGGCACACATTCCTGGCTCCAACGTCCTTTCCCCTGCTCCACTAGCAAAATCCTCTTGGAAAATTATGCTTCCAAAAAGTAAAAGCTAAAGAAACTTTTGCTTTAGGCCTAGTGATACAACTGTACTCAAAGCAACAGTGAGGTCTAAATACTTTCTCAGAACGGTAGGGGGGAATATCCCAGCAACAGGCACAGTACCAATAAATATCTCAGTGATTTATCCTGTCTCAATTTGATGAGGTGGACTTGTGGACAACAACTGGCTTTTGTTATTTTTTGTTTTGCGGTGCATCCTAGGCACTCACTTTCCCCAGCACAATCACTGACTTAAGTGGTGATCTGCAGGTGAGCTTTTCCCCTGTCCTGATCAAAACTTTCTGCTTGTCTTATTCTAACCAGATTCATTAAAAAACATTTAAAAAAAAAAAAAAAGGCAGGCTATGCTATTATTTGGTTACTTTGGAAGATTACTCTTTCAGTAGTTGAGTTCCTGCTTTAATATACTCTTTTAGGTGAAAGTGACATGCTGAATATGACATGGAGATTTGGTGTGCTTTTTTAGTTTTTATTAAGATATTTATGTACCTTTAATTTATTCATTTATTTATATGCAGTGCTGAGAATCTAACTCAGTGTCTCCTACATGCTAGGCAAGTGCTCATCACACCCACATCCCTACCCTTTAGAGTGAATTCTTGGTTTTTCTTCATAATCTTCTAAATTTTTATCTAAAATTTATGAGATTCCAGGAACTTAACCCCAATTTTTAAAAAAATATATTTATTTATGTATATATTTGTGAAAAAATTTTTTATGTAGCACTGAGGATCGAGCCTAGTGATTCACACATGCCAGGCAAGCCTCTGTTGCTGAGCCACAACTCCAGCTCCTTAACCCCAATCTTAATCATAACATTTACATGATTTTGTTCCTCTCTTACTTAATAGCATATGCATTTTTATTGCTATTTTTAATGGCTATGTAATAGTTCACCAAACTGGTGCACTATAATTTTTCTTAGCAAATGCTTACTGAACATTAAGCTTTTGGGGTACATTGGTGTATGCCTGTAATCCCAGTGGCTGGGGAGCTGAGATGGGGATCACAAGTTCAAAGCCAGCCTCAGCAATTTAGGAAGAACCTGAGCAATTTAGCAGGCAAGATCCTGTCTCAAAGTAAAAATTGAGAAGAGCTGGGGATGTGGCTCAGTGGCTAAGTGCCCCTGGGTTTAATCCCCAGTACCAAAACAAACAAAAAACATTAAGCTTACTTTTAAATTGTTGGTGGTATTGTGTTATGATGATGAATACATTTGTTCATGTTGCTTTTTCCTTATTTTGGAGCATAACAGAATTTATCAGATTAAAGATTGCAGATGCAGATTTTAGGTATGCTTTTCAAATTGTTCATAAAATCTGCCAAATTGCTTCCCAAGAGTTTAACATTTGCTCTCATGGAAACATGAGAATATTTGGAATCTTAAGACAAGTTGGATTTGACTTCATTGTGTAGATGCCAAGACTTGGACCTAGAGGATTAAGGACTGGCTAGAGGCAACACTAAGCCCTTGACTCCTTTTCATCTGATGTTTTTTCTTTTTTGTATTCGGTTTTGATTGAGTCCTTTTGACCAGCCCATATGCTGCTAGTAACAGTGAACAATTTTTTTTTTCTTCTGTGGAGTATTATGGCCAGTTTGGAGAAGGCAGTTTATTTAAGCCTTTGAGCACTTTGTTCTGTAGAAAGTGCATTATTTTAGTGCTGTCCTCTAGGGGTCATGTACTTACAAATCCTGTGCCTCACCTTTTTTGGGAAAATGTAAATGAATGAAGAAGAAAGCTGTTATCAGAAGCAGTTTTAGAAGGAATAAGTTCTGGACAATGTCTCCTAAATTCTGTAATTTTTAGCACATTAACTGATAATAATTATCAAACTCTCCAAGAAAAAGATTAAATTAAATTGTTGATTATATATGACTACCAAAACAGAAAGGCAACATTAAAAGTTGTTCTGAAAATAACAAGTATTGGGGCTTAAAAAGTTAAACTGGTTTTTGTAAACAGTCTTGTGAAACTGTGAGGTTCCCCCCCCCCCCATTATGTTGGGGTAATTACTCATACGGTTATATGTAAGTAAACATCAAAACCAAGAAACTCTAGGAGTTAGACGTAATCCTGTCTCAGGGATATTTCCATGGCTGTGCTTTTGCAAGTACAGGTTGCATCCTGAGAATAGGTTGAACAGTTATTTTATATTCTCCATGTTCTCCATATTCCCTAAGAATAGGTTGAAGTTAACCAAATCTTTGTAATGCTCAATAGTTTCCAGGCTAGAAAAAAATACTCATATCAATTTTCAGGTATACTTTAACATTATGTATGTTTGTATGTATGTATTTGGCGGGGGGGGGGGTGCCAAGGATTTAATTCAGAGGCACTTGACCACTGAGCCACATCCCAGTCCTGTTTTGTATTTTATTTAGAGAAAGGGTCTCACTGAGTTGATTAGCACCTCACTTTTTGCTGAAGCTGGCTTTGAATTTGAGGTCTTCCTGCCTCAGCCTCCCAAGATGCTAGGATTACAGGTGTGTGCCACTGCACCCATCTTAACCTTACAAGTTTAACTGAGGAAGAATTAGTGAAAACTTATCTAAAACAATTTATAAGGAAACATACTTATTATTTTTAAGTAGCTCTTGTGGAATAATTGTTACTAACCAAAGAAAATTATAAAGAAGAATGTTTCTTTTAAAGATTAAACTAAAAGATAGTTTAGTACATTGAGTATGAACCTTAGTGTATGATGGACTTGGGTTCAGATTATATAATTTTGCTATTTTTGAGGTATGTGGCTTTAAGCAAGTTGATTAAACCTAATATATAGTGCATAAATATTAGCCCGGTTCAGTTCCTGGTGTGAAGTTAGCTATTACCAGATTGAGATTTGATTTGTTTTTCTGGCACTGGGGATGGAACCTAGAAGTTCTCTACCACTGAGCCACATCTCAGCCCTTTTTATTTTTAGATAAGGTCTCACTGAGTTACTCAGGATGGTCTTGAACTTGCCTCTACCTCCCAAGTTGTTGGGGTTACAGGCATGCCACAACTCGCCAGCCAAATTGAAGTTTTAAAAACTCCTGTATGCTTAAATTTAAAATACCTTTATTCTTTCATAATTAAATTCTGGAGAAACTTCCTTCCCTTGAGTTTGGAGCAAAAAATTTTATCCTAGTTTTATATATACGTTAATTTTATGTGGTTTATTACAGATTACCACAAATCTGTTATAAAACACAAAATCTATAATGTTACAATTTCCATATATCAGGAGTCTTGGTATGAGTTGTCTGCTGGACCCCCTGCTCTAGTAAGTGTTCCAGCTCCTAGACACTCCTGTCAGGTCCCTACCATATTGCCTCCTTTGTATCCCTTTGCACAGTGTAGTAGCTTGGTTTGAAGGGTTAGTAAAGACCCTCTTCAGGTTCAAGAATGGCTCAGTTCCTTTTCTTCAAGAACTTTCTTTGATGAAGTTGGGCCCACCCAGGATATCTCCCTCTTGATCAACTTAAAATTGACTGACATTAGCATATGAAATCTGTCTTATTTACAGTCTTGTCCATATATAAGATCGAAGGGTTGTACCTGAAGTGGAAATCTTTGGGGGGCACCTTTTGCCTAACATATATATACCCAAAATGTTTTGTATATCATTTTATCTGGTGGAGGTGGGGGGCTTGATCAAGCTTATCTATGGTTTTGTCCTATACTTTTTTTTTTTTTTTAAAAAACAAGTTGCATAATGTCTGTTCATGTTTTTTTTTTTTTTTTAAAGAGAGAGTGAGAGAGAGAATTTTTTTTAATGTTTATTTTTTAGTTTTCGGCTGACACAACATCTTTGTATGTGGTGCTGAGGATCGAACCCGGGCCGCACGCATGCCAGGCAAGCGCGCTACCGCTTGAGCCACATCCCCAGCCCTCCTATACTTATTTTAACTACATGATTTGAATGTAGCTTTCTTCCACCGTATTTTAGTCCTCCCTTTTTGTAGACAGTTGGAGCTTCTGACCAAAGGAGGCTGTTTTGAGTAGGATAGAATATGCTTGAAAATATTAAGGCCACAGGGGCCTAGTTTGTTTTATTGTTGTTGTTATGTATTTTTTGTTTATATGTGACCAAAATCTTAAATTTTTAGAGGAGCAAAGAATGGAAGAGAGAAAACCTGACCCCTGATTTGTTTTCCCAAACAACTATTGGCACTAGCATTTTGTAAGACTCTTTGACTTGATTGTTGAAGGCAAATAACCTTATTTAAGCACACTACAAAAGTTATTTACCATACAAATTAAAAGCATTAGAGGATTACAGAGAAACATTTTGAGAGAAAATTGCTTTGAGATGATAAAAACATTCCTTAGATTGAGTGAGGAGCCAGGAATTTTGAAAATACCACCTCTTTCTAGGAAATCTTTTCTTACTACTCTTACCCTCAGATCAGCTGGGGCTTCTTACCTGTGTTCTATATTTGCCTCATTTAAATATTATACTATAGTTGACTGCTTGCATCTGTTAATTAGAATAAAGCTTACTGAAGGGTAGGATTCATGTTTTATCTTTATACCTTTCTTAGAACACTTAGCTCGTGGGAGGGAATCAGAAAATATTCCTTGATTGAGTGATATATACTTTATAGTGTTACAGAGGTAAACTTAAGCTCATGTCCAAAAATTTTGTGTCGCAAATTAATAAATTCTAAAATACTTGCCCTTGTGATTTGCTTTTATTCCTAGGAGGGTATTTTAAAGTATTTTTACTCTTATTAGTGGACATGGTTATGTTTACCAGACTCATGGCAAGCAAGAAAAAAGGTTATAAAAGAACTAAGGAAAGTTATTACAGCAAGGGTATTAATATAATGAACATTCCACTGCTTTCCTTCTCCAACTTCTTCCTTATTCTCTAGCCATACTGAACATTTTGCAATTTCCTGACTATACTATGGTCTTTTGCCAATTGTCCTAGTTTATAACATGTACTATTAAGGTACTTACACTATATAGTGATTTACTTTTGTTTTCTTTTTATTTTGCAGTACAAGGGATTAAATCCAGGGCCTTGTTCATACTGGACAAGTGCTCTACCACTGAGCTGTATCCCCAGCCCTTTTGTAACATACTTCTCAGTGGTAGGAAATCATGCCTTTCTTTCTGGTCTAGTGCCTGTCAAATAGACACTTCAATAAATATGAATAAATGAGGCAATGAAACTCTAAAACACAAGACAGTGTTAAACTATGTGATATTTAGTGTGGAAACAAATATATAAACCTCAACCACCAAGGAGAATTTCACCCTCACGGTAGAGTAGAACAGGTTGTGTGCATGATTTTTTATTTTTATTTTTTTGGTACTGGGGATTGAACTCAGAGCCACTCAACTACTGAGCCACATCCCCAGCCCTGGTTTTTTTTTTGTTTTGTTTTTGTTTTGTTTGTTTGTTTTATTTAGAGACAGGGTCTCACTGAGTTGCTTAGCACCTTGCTTTTGCTGAGGCTGGCTTTGAACTCGCAATCGTCCTGCCTCAGCCTCCCAAGCCACTGGGATTACAAGCATGCACCACTATGCCTAGCAGTGTACATGATTTTTAAGGTACTATAAACATATTTAAATATGAGGAGATTGAACCCAGGGAACTTTACCAGAGTTAACCTCTAGTTTTTTTATTTTTATTTATTCATTCATTTATTTTGATAGAGTCTCACTAACTTGCCTGGTCTGACCTCAAACTTGCACACCTACTGCCTCAGCCTCCCAAGTAGCTGGGATTACAGGTGTGTACCACCACAAGCATTTAAAAAGAAGTTTATTTACTTTGGGGCTTATGATCTTATCCTTTATTCCTTAAGAAAATCTCTAGGCTTATGTTGAGAGAGCAAAGATTACCAGTTAAACAAGGTTGCTATATATCATATGGTATACAGTCATATGTAAGATAGCTATAGAAGTTTTACCACAAATATTGTCAAGAATCCTATGCGTGATCATTTGGAAGGTTATCTAAAAGTAGAATGAGGGGAAAAAATTGTTAGTCTAGGCACACACATTGTTAGTCTAGGCATTCTATACTTAAGATATGTAATACTACCTCAAGTTTTCTTAACATGAAATCTAACCTTTAGGATTTCAGAATTAACATCAATAGAAATGGTGTACCCATAGGTATTTAGGAAACAAGAAGGATTTGGTGTTCTTGAGCCATGGCTCTTTTGCCTCAAAATTTTTATAAAGAGATCCATTGACAGAGGCAACCTTTGCCATCCTTATGTTTTGATGTTTAAAAATTTTAAAAATTTTTCCTGTCTCTGCTAACAGAATCATCAAATACTAGAAAATCCACTGTCCTTCATAGGCTTGATTCTCCATGTTGGTGCAGCTAGCCATGAACTATCCTTTTCTTCTCCCTCTTTTTCCCAGATATCTCCCGGGGCCAATTCAGCACCTCTACCTGGCCATCCTAACAAGGTGATTTGTGAAAGGGTGAGACTTCAGAGCCTGTTCCCTCTCCTCCCAAGTGATCAGAACACTACCGTTCAAGAGGATGCTCACTTCAAAGCTTTCTTCCAGGTTCTTATATATTTACCCTTTCCCTACACAGGGCTGAAAGTCACAGATACATTCTTGGTTGTTTCTAGGAAGGCTTAAAACATTTCTTATTATCATCTTCTTATTTTCTGTTGTACGTGGGAATAAATATTCTTCTTAGAGCACTTCTTCAACATAACTTTCAGCCATTGTTTTCTGAAAAATGTTTGGCTTCTCTTGAAATATTTTTACATTTTTTAACGATTTACCAGTCTGGTTTTTCAATCTTAGTCTTAATCACTTGTTCTAATAAGCCAAGTTTTGTTAGGAAAGTAGAAGATAAAAAATGTGTGAAAGTGTGTAGGAAATGAAAACATGAAAGCATATAAACTATTTTTATAAGTCATCATTTATTCATTTGCTTACTGCCCTGAGTTTCTAGTAATACATATTTCTGAGAGAAAGCATGGCTGTTTGGCTTCTGTGTCTTTTAGTTCCTATATGTTAATTACAATTTAAAATTTAAAAAAATACAAGGTGAAGGCTGGGCACAGTGGTATGTGCCTATAATCTCAGACAAAGAAAGCTGAGGCAGAAAGATTGCAAATTTGAGGCAAGCCTAGGCAATGTAGCAGTACCTTGTCTCACAATGAAATTAAAAGGACTTAGGTTGTAGCTCAGCGGTAGAGCACCCCAGGTTCAATCCCCAGTGCTGCTAAAAAATAAGATGAAAACAGGAAAGTTAAGAAGTTGTAAAAAGAATAAAATCATCTTTTTAGGTTGTTAGTGAAATTACTGAGATCTGCTAAAACACAAACCACTGGCTACTAAACTTTCACACCATCCTCCTAGACAGTCACATTTCAGTAATGGAAGTCAGTCTTGCAATTTTACCAGAAAGAAACCAAATTATATAATTGCTTCTAGATGGTAGGCTTGTGGGCTAAGGCATATATATGTACACCTGCAAACCTGAGGTAGTAAAGTATTTGATAACCAACACTGGGACTTAGAGAAAGGCAGCTCATTTCTATTTGTGTGGAGAAACAGGTTGAAGCCTGGAACTGATTTGAAAAGGATATGCTTATGACACATTAGTTGGACATACGAGAAGTTGGAAACATGAAACTGTGAAGCTATGTGATCCAGGGTTCTTCAGTCTGAGTCTGATATTCTTTGTTAAAATTTGTGACAGGTTCTCTGCAAGTATTAAGTCTTTTGTTTGACTCTCAAACTAGTCTTCTAATGTTAGATGAGCAAATAAAGTTTAAAAAGCTTCCTGAAGCTGGGTGCTGTGAAGTGTGTCTATGATCCTAGTGACTTGGGAGACAGGAGGGTGCAAGGTCAAGGCCAGCCTCAGCAACTTAGTGAGACCCATCTCAAAATAAAAAAGACTGGGCATATGGTTCAGTGGTAAAGTGCCCCTGGGTTAAATCCCCAGTACCATAAAAACAAAACAAAATAATTTACTGAGACATCTGCTTAAATTCAGTTATTGACAGAGCAGGGACTCAAATTCAGCTTTAGCTATATCTTGTCCACTTTGTTATACTACTTTAGATATCAAAAGGTATTTCTACAAACTGTGCAGTATATATTAAGAGAATTATCTATATTGAATTGAATGGCATATTGACTGATTTTGATTACAGCATCAGTCTGCAGTAGCTTGATATTTAGTAGATGATGGATGGCTAAGAAAGAAATTGACTTAATACCCTTACTACTGCTACCAATAACAGTTATTTTATATTCTCCATATTCCCTTTAAGTCTCCAGGTACTCACTCAACATTAACCTTAAACTTAGAGATAGCTAGCTGCCAAATGCAATAGATTTAAGCTCATGTTTTAAAAATGGAAGTGTAATGTTAGAGCCTATCTATATTTAGGGTGTTTTGTTATTTTTTGGTTTGGGATCTGGTGATTGAATACAAAGCCTCATACATGTAGACATATACTCTTCCACTGAGCTGCATAAAACTTTATAGATCTTTCGTACAATCTTTTGAACTACTGATAATTCAGCTAATTTGATACCAAAGTTGAGTGTAATTTGTCAGTTCCAGCTATGCTTTTCATCCTAAGAAACTTGGTCACCATAAAAAGGAAAACCTACCTAGTCATCTCCTTTCCTTACAAAGTTATTCCCTTAATGTGTTATGCTTTCTTTTCCTTAGCTTTTCCCCTGCAAGTACCTTCCCTTCCAACTCATTCTACTTTCCTTCCCTTTGGAGTACTAAATTTTAAATATATTTACCTATCCTTTCAGTTTTTTTCTTAAAGCACCTTCTCTACTTCCTTATTTTAGATAAGACTTCTCTTTTTTTCAGAGAGGAAGCCCTATAACCTCCTCTAGAGGTAAAGAAATTATTGGTTGTTCTCCCTACCCCACCCCCCAAGCATGGGGTTGGATATATGGATCGGAAGTAGGGCAGACATAGGGGAGAAAAAAAGGTATTGATCTTCCCCTAGATCCTTAATGTTCTCTCTCTTTTTTTAATGGTACCAGAGATTGAACCTAGGGACACTTTATCACTGAGCTTCATCCTCAGCCTGTTTTGTTTTATTTAACTGTTTAAGCTTTAAACTACAGCTATTGAGAAATTAAATGTGATGTATAGATATAATTTTGTAAACTACCTTGTGTGATCCAAACAAAATTTCATACTTTCTCCTGCTTTCATCCTTCCATTGCAAAACAAAACTATGTTTATAGCTTAAATATTATAGTTACAGATATTTGCTGATTAGAATCTAGTACTGTGGAACTAAAATACAGTGGAGCTCTAAAAATATAGTGATTGAAAACAACACAAATTGTAGCATCAAATTAAATGAGTTTTTGTGAACCAATGGTGTTTTGTGTGATTAAAATTTGGGGAAAATCTAGGACATAACATCACTCACTAATTGTGCTGATCAAAATCTAGCCATGCAGACCTCCTTAGAAAGTTTTACTTTTTATATATATATATATATATATATATATATAAAATAAAATCTCTTATGGGTTCTGGTGTATAGCCAATGATAATGTCATAGTATTTTCACACAACGTTGGGTCCTTTACATTCTGATGGAATTGCAATATGTTTTATCACTAGTGTGCCACCAGCGTCTCTTTTTAAGCACTACTGCACATAAAACTTAATTTCTTTGAGCTTTTATGAAAAAACACAAACTTGGACCATGTCATTCTGGGAGGATATATTGGTTATTTAGTTGAGAGATTGAATTTTATAGTAAAATTTTTGAATTCAGGAGTATCAGAGCTGTATATCAAAAAATAAGTCCTGTGAAACAGGACTATGTACATTGTATGGTTGAAGGGCTATATATTTACCAAGTTGTCTTTCAGAGAAACATTTTATATGTATCTGAATATACCTTAAAATGAAGACTACAGCTATGGAAATTTAAATGTGATATATATATAGATAGATAAATATAATTTTGTAAACTACGTTGTGTGATCCAAACAAAATTTCATACTTTTTTCTGCTTGCATCCTGCCATTGCAAAACAAAAAGGAATCTGTTATTCTTGATTAGCAAATTGATTATATCAAGTATTAAGTTTTCTAAGTGTTTTCACATTTATTATTTAAAATGAATAAAAATCTCTGAGAGTTTATTCTTCCTGGGCCATATGCAGTTAAATTTTGTCCCCTCCCTGCTTTGTCATAGAATGAGAAACTTCATGTTTTGTTAAAGATAGTTAAGGCTTGAGAAAATCTGGTAGTTCAAAGGAAAATTGGGAACTCTTAGATTGTGCTTATTTGTAAGTCTAAGGTGAAAGGTAGCCCTACTAAATGATTAACAAATAGAGGGCTAGGTTACTAGAGGACATTGAATACACACACACACACACACACTATTGCTCCTTTGAGAAGGAAATCGTGGGACTTAGTAATGATTGCTAAAATCAGAGGCACATATTAGTCACTGGTTTAGTTAGAACTTGGAACCCTTTTCCATTTTGGTGAGAGTGTTTGTGGCATAGCATCTCCTTTATTTCCAAGACTCCTTGAGAGTTTTCACCTAAGGTATAAAATATTTTTCTTTATCATGTAGTCCGCAGAGTTGCTGGAGCTAGACAAATGAAGATGGCTCCAGTGGTTTATTTAAGGGGGGTGCATCAAAGTCAGGGATAAGGTTTCAAGGGCAGAGTCTTGCTTCAGTGAAGTCTTGCAGTCAGCAGGTTGATTGGCATCTTGGCAGGTCACACCCATCTCCTGTGCTGTGTGGGACATGGCAGAGCGTAATAGGAATTCACAGTGTCTCTGGGCAGTCTTAGACAGAGGAAATGTCCACTGGAAGTTAGTTCCCCAGACACCAGATATTCCTATTCACTAGGCTATGATGTCAACAAAGTCCACACACATAGCTCTTAGCTATGGCATGCTGAGGTAGAATTCCTGCCCAGAAAAGTTTGTAAGTGGGGTCTGGGGTGGGGGGAGTGAATATGGGGCTGGTCAACTGTCACAGTTGTCAGAAACTTGAGTGTGTCAGAATTCTAAGAGTGGAAATACCTCAAGGGACCCAATTGGATATTCTAGAAATTGTAGAAGCTGATGGATGGGCCACATGCCCTGAGAACCTTGTACCCTCATCTGCTTAGGTGGCTAAGTCCCACAGTATACAGCACTACTTCATTCACCTTCCTTCAGCCCTTCCCCTGGTGGGTCTACTCTCACCTCTAATCCCATCCCTACTACCACTCCAAGCTTTGGGGCAGCTCCTCCTCCTCCCCCTCCCCCTCCCCCTCCCCTCCCCCTCCCCCCCCTCCCCCTCCCCTCCTCCTCCCCCTCCCCTCCCCCTCCCCTCCTCCTCCCCCTCCCCTCCTCCTCCCCCTCCCCTCCTCCTCCCCCTCCCCTCCCCTCCTCCTCCCTCCCCCCCTCTTCCCCCCTCCTCCTCCCTCCCCCCTCCTCTTCCCCCTCCTCTTCCTCCTCCCCCTCCTCTTCCTCCTCCCCCTCCTCTTCCTCCTCCCCCTCCTCCTCCCCCTCCCCCTCCTCTTCCCCCCTCCTCCTCCCCCTCCTCTCCTCCCCTCCTCCCCCTCCTCCTCCCTCCATCTACGATCAACATCTCATCCCCTCCTCTCCTCAGTTACCTCCTCTGTACCTCCCCCTGAGGCTATCCCACCTGCCCTTAACCTAAATCCAGGCTGCTTCTCCCCCACCAAATTCTACAGTGGAGCCTCCACCAGATACGTTACACGGAGAACTCAACACCCTAAAACCATCATGGCAGACAACATTCGGGCCCTTTGCCCTCTACAGTGAGTGAAACCAAATTTAAAGAGATCATGAAGCGAGACGGCAATATTCAGCAGTGTCATTTCCACAGCAGTGTCTGGAGCCAGTGCAAGGGATTACAGTGACGTTTTTGAGACCCACAGTCACTGCAGTTATCAAGCAGTCTTGGGTCACCAATCATGAGCATTGCCACATTCTTATATCCTCTTCTTAAGAACTGTCTTCATGGCACTGAGGACAAGTCCTACTGTATGTGTGCCAGTGAGAGCTCTTCCAGGAAGACATTGCTCCAGAGAGGTCACCCAGCCAGTCCTGGGAGAATCGCAGAAGGCCCCAGAATCTGTAATGAAGGTTGACATGATGCTTATTTCCAACAAGGAACTGGGACCACAGGTGATGCTGGAATAGAGAGCAGGATCAGCCCCAGTGGGAAGCAAATGTTTGTTTGTTTTTTTAACTAGTTGTGACAGCAAAATGTATTTCAATTCATCATACACATATGGAGCACAACATTTCTATGTCCTGATTGTACACGGTGTAGAGATGCACCATTCATGCAAGTAGGGTAATGATGTCCATCTCATTCCACCATCTTTTCTACTTCCATAACACCTCTCCACCACCCTTCCTTTGCCCAATTCAAAGTTCCTCCATTCTTCCCATGTCCCCCACCCCCATCATAGATCAGCATCCACTAATCAGAGAAAACATTTGACTTTTAGTTTTTTGGGTTGGATAACTTTTCTTAGCATAATATTCTCTAACTCCAGTGGAATGCATTTTTAACACTTGCCTCCAGGGTTGTTTTCACTTCTAATAATGATTGGTTGTAAAATGGTTTGATATTAATAGAGGTATAATTTTATAATCATTTTATCAGACACTTAATGCTAAGTATAATCCTACACATCTTCTTTCTCACCTCTCTTGATCCTTAGTTCATACCAGTGTTCTGTATTATAATTTCTCTACAGTTTCAGTACCAAATAGGGACAGTACTTGTACCTGATTTGAATCTGTATCATATGATTTTTTTTTCTTTCATATGAATTTTAAGTTGTTATCATCTGGTATTTTGAAAAGTCAGTCCATGGCATAGAATCAATGAGAGAAAAGAATTTCTCCCCCTGAGAATTCAAAGCATCTTTTATAGCAATTTATCCTTTTAGGCTTTTTCTTAAGAGAGTCCCTTATCTCTCTTAGTTTAGTAGTTCTCAAAGTTTGGTCTCACACAAGCAGCATCAGGCATCACCTTGGATCATATTAGAAGCACCAGTTTGTGGTTGTCAATCCCAAACCTTATGATATAGAGACTGGGGACTGAGGCCAGAATCCGATGTTTCCAAGATATGCAGAAGTCTTAAGAACTGTTATTTTGCTGGGCACCATGGCACACATCTGTAATCCCCAGTGGCTTGGGAGGCTAAGGCAGGAGGATCTTGACTTCAAAGCCAGCCTCAGCAACGGCAAGGCGCTAAGTGGCTCAGCAAGGCCCTGTCTATAAAAAAATACAAAATAGGGCTGGTGATGTGGCTCAGTGGTTGAGTGCCCCTGAGTTCAGTCCCCAGTAAACCACCCGCCCCAGCTCAAACCCCTAGTTAACCCCCCACAAGAAAAAAAAATAACTGTTATCTTTTATCCCCTCCATATTCAACATTGTGTTTACTTCTATCAAGAGTTGTAGTAGCATGGTTATAGATGAGTTTTTATTTTAATTTCTAAGCTTAGAGATTCACAGCATGTATAGGGAAATTTAGACTCCAACTCTAATGTGAGATATGAACCTGGGTTTAAGTTCTTGAGAGAGAAATCCATCCTTCACTTAATCCAGATAGAGCCAGGTGTGTTTCCTTGCTGACTCTATGCCAGTGGGATGACTTTTCCTATTATTAAGTATATAGCTTTGGATTAACTTCTTGCAAGGATCTCAGTGATGCCTTATCTTCTGTCTTTAGATCTTTGTTTCATGATTTTTATATTTAGGCTGGTTTTTGTCACAATAGAAGTCTTTATAGAGTTATTTATCAAAGTACAATTCAGGAAGTACAACAGTAATCCTTCATGCCTTGTTCTAGGTTGATTTTAATTATTGAAAATCAGTAAACATTCTTCATTGTGTCAGGGTTATTAGTAATTTTACTCATTGCAGAACGAAGAGCATATTTGGCCCATGGAGAAGGAAATGTAATCTTCTTACTACCTATTCCACTCAAAGAATGCTCTAGAATACAAGATCAGATGGAATTGATTTCCTTTATTTTGCTGAACTCTGATTGCCTTTTATCTTTTTTATAACATGGGCCATTTGCTTAAATTTTACTAATTACTTCCATGATCACAGACATACTGTTTTTTAGTTCGATCATTTTTCTTAGAGCCACCTGACTACTTGTTTTTATTTGGAATGATTACTTTTCAGACTTGCTGCATTGCGATTCCTGAGATTTCTTTTCATTGCACTTTTGTATTTATTCTACCTTTTATTGGAACATATATCTCTCTTTCAAATCTTGAGAGGAAATGGTCAAGCATATACATAAAATACATAAAATTTTCTGATGTATGAGAATCAATTTTTTAAGTCTTAATAGTCAGTACATCTGGCAAGTTCTTGTTTTTGTCCTCACCAGATTGATAGTTTGGAGATTAATAGTTTAGAGTATAAAATTATAGATTCAATGTTATCTTACCTTAAAGTATTTTTAGTATCCTTTGTTTCTTCTGGTGTTTTTTTATTTTATTTATTTATTTATTTATTTGTAGTTTATTTCACTTCCCTTTTCTGGAAACAGGATGTTTTTGAGCTCCTTAAACTACTAGAATTGATAAGGATGTGATGAAACCACATTGTATATAGTATACTTTTATTTATTTATTTATATATATATATATATATATATATATATATATATATATATATATATATAGTATACTTTTTAATGTTTCCCTGTCCCTGAATTCATCCTGGCTTCCTATTACTTTCAGTAAAAAAAATTAAGATGTACCAGAGAACTAATGAATAAATAGCTCGCCTCCCTTCACTTCTGTTTGTCTTTTCTTTTTTACTTATGTGAAATCATCATAGCACAAAGAGAAGGAGAGGAACTTTTCTCAGCCATCTTTCCTTACCTCTTATTAAATCATTGCATTTTCTGTAAAATATGAACTTGTTAACCCACATTTTGAACATTGTGAAATGTGAAACTTTACAGCCAGCCAAAGTTCTTTCTTATTTCATTTGATCTTTATCGTGCTCATCTGTAGCATTAACCTCCATCTTGAATGAAGTTGAATGCATAAATTTTTAGAATTCAGAGTTCCATGTCAGGCTTTGCAGAAGTATGTGCAGGGTAGGAGATATATATGAAAGGTAGTGATCAACCTTTTTTACTTTAAAAAGTCACTGTTGGGATGGGGATGTGGCTCAGTGATTAGATGCCTCTAGATTTAATCTCTAATAATTTTTTTTTTTAACCAGCTATGGAGATAGCTTATTTTTCTGGTGCTCATGATTGGTTATTTTATTAGTTTCTCAGGTCTTAATTGCTCTGTTCTTTTATTAAAAAATCAAAATATCTCAGGTTTGAATGGGTATTTTTCATTTTTAAAATTTGAGATTATTAGAACATAGGAACTTAAAATCAGGTAAAAACGGGCATATTTTTAATAGTATCATTAAGATAAATTAATATCATACTCTATAAAGCATACTCTTTCATATATGGTTCTGAACTATTTTCTATTTGTATTGTGACAATTGAATTGTAATATTAAATATAGAAGGAAAATGGCATGACTTTTGGAACATCTCTGCTGAATAATTTGGAATGATCAAATGTAATCATTTGGCAATTTGCTTCATTCCGCCCAATTTAAAGAAAGCAATCAGTTGTTTTGTGTTTATCTTTAAAAAAATCCTACATTGTAATATGTAGATATGTGCACTCTTTTGGGTAATGTTTTAATATGACATTTGTGCATGTAATAGGAATCTCTCTCTCTCTCTTTTTTTTTTTTGCAACCTAAATTTGTACCCTAATATCTAAGTAGTTAGAACTTGTAGGAGTAGATTGGAAAATAGGTCTGTTAGAAAACAGCCCTCTCAGATTTTCAGCTAGTTTGTACTTTTGTAAGACTCAGTTGAAAAATCAAATTGGATGGGGAGAATCCTGGAAAGTCAATAATGCAATTAAGTGATCATATCAGTTTTATAGCTAGTAAGCCCATACTGTGAGCCTTGAAAATGACAAATCCCAAAGTGCTATGACATTTTAATTAGGAAATGATGATCTATATTAGTTGACTATTTCTATTTCATATAAATCTTACTTTATCTATGTAATTATCATTAAAAAATATATGTATAGTAGCCCAAACAGAGAGAGAATAGTAGTGGTAATAGTAGTAGAATTTAGAAGCAAGTTGAGGGCCTGTGAGATGGAGGGGGGTATCCTAAACCAAACTTTGAACTTGTCAATTGATGGTTAGATGATTAACTGGTAATTGGCAAAGAGCATGGTAGAATTTCTCAAGCTGATTAGGATTTTAAAGATAAGGTCAAGTACTATATTAAAGCTCATTGCACTATCATATGCCTTATATATTGTTACCTGACATTTTATCATTAATTTTTTAAAAAGTTAATTTTTCATTTGTTGTGCATCTCACTTCTTTCTACCTTAAATAGCATTTTCTTTAGGGCTTTACATTTAGATTTATAGTGCATGTGTATTCTCATTTACATTTTGGGGGTAAATATATTTAAATAATTATGCATATGCAGTATTATGAAATCCTTAAAAGGCCTTATTCAGTTGATTGATTTTGTTGCATTGGCAGAGTGAAGATAGTCCGAGTCCTAAGAGACAGCGCCTCTCTCATTCAGTCTTTGATTATACATCAGCATCACCAGCTCCCTCACCACCAATGCGACCATGGGAGATGACATCAAATAGGCAGCCCCCTTCAGTTCGACCAAGCCAACATCACTTCTCAGGGGAACGATGCAACACACCTGCACGCAACAGAAGAAGGTTAGTTGGTTATAATTTATTTCTTAAAATTTTCTTTTATTAGTAGATTTGTAATTTTAACATCAGAAGACATATTTGTGTAGGCATTTCATTAACACATCAGTGGATGCACATGTGCACATGAACATGTACTAGATTTTAAAAGCTCATTTATCTTGTAATTGACATGTGAAGAAATTGAGAGGGATAAAGTGATTTACCTAAAGTCCTTCTATGACATTATATATTTTTTGTTGGTGGTGTTTCAGTGCTGAGGAACCAACCCAGGTCCTTGTGCATGCTAGTCAAGCAAGTGTTTTACCACTGAGCCACATCTCCCACCATATATGAATTCAGTTTTACCTTATGGTTTAAGACTTTATGTGGGCTAGTCTATAATCCTGATTCATAACTGTAAGGAAATATGGGCATTTAGGAATAAACTATCTCTTTGCCACTCCATTCCTATTTCTTCTGTATCTCCTAAAGCAATTAGGAACTTAAGTATGTTTCTTATTTAAAAAAAAAGAATAAATAAAAAACAAAACAAAACTGTGAAGCCTGAGTTGTGGAAGAATAACTGAAGTTCACTTTTAATCCTCCTTTCCACCAGACTTGGCTCTTGCCTTTTCTTCCTGAGTCCATTTCTTCCTGAGCTTCCTCTTTTGTTGTTGCTTGAGGTCATAAAATTCTTATTCCAGGTAATTGTCTAATTGGGGTGACATACCTGTTTGCATATCCAGGATGTTGATAATCAAAGGAAAGTAATAATCTTGAATTAGGAAAGTATTATTGACTAAATGTTTTGTGTACCTCCAAAATTAATATGTTGAAGTTATAACCCCTTACTGTAGGTGGTATTTGGAGATGTGACCTCTAAGGGAAGTACCTAAGGTTAAATGTGGGTATAAGGGGTGGGACCTTTGTCTAATAGGATTAGTGTCCTTTTAAGGGAGAGGCATCAAAAAATTCATTCTCTGCCATATATAAACACAGTGAGAAGTGGTTGTTGCAAGTCAGGAGGAGACCCCTCTCCAGAAATCAGTCATGGTGGCATCTTGATCTTAGACTTCAAGCCCCAGAACTTTGAGAGAATAAGATCCTATTTAAGCTACCCAGTTTGTGGTATTTTTATGGCATCCTGAGCAGATTAATACAGAAGAAATACCACAATCACCGTTCTGTTTTCCAAATGAACACAGATTCCAAACATGGTAACTGAGCTATATTCTATTGTGACACTAAGACTTACTCTCAATACATTATTAGTCAATTATATGGAACAATTTTAGTAAAATAATGTATGGCTACTAGGACAATTGTTTTATAGCTGTTAAATAAGCACGAAAAAATAGTTTTTGTTTTATTTTGGTTTTCGAGTTTTTGTTTGTTTTGCTTTTATTTTTTTTAATATGGCAAATTGTCATATACTGAAAACATGTAAAACAAATTATGGTCAAAAAAATAGCAAACACATATACCCAAAACCTAGGTTAAAATAGAACCTTATTGATTCCACAAAACAAAAGAGTGAGTTGCCACCACTGCCTGCCTCCACCTCCTCCACCTGCCATTTTCCTTCCTCCTTCCTAGAGGGTGAACTCATCTAGGAATCTGTCATTGTTCTCTATATTTCACACCCCCCCCTTTTAGTGGGGGCGGGGTACTTGGGATTGAACTCCAAAGCACTCAACCACTGAGCCACATCCCCAGCCCTATTTTGTATTTTAGAGACAGGGCCTCACTGAGTTGCTTAGCACCTCACTGTTGCTGAGGCTGGCTTCGAACCCACGATCCTCCTGTCTCAGACTCCCAAGTCGCTGGGGTTACAGGCATGCACCACCCTGCCCAATTGTTCATTATAGTTTTTAATGCCTGTTGGTGTTTTTCCTTTTTTTTTTTAACTACTAATATGAGGATTAAACCCAAGGACATTGGTGGCAGAAGTTTATTTTTACTATGACATAAGCTTTCATTTTATTAAGGTACCACACTATGTATCTACCTACTGATGGTAATAACTGGGTCGAGTCTTCTACTGTTACAAAGAACTGTTAGGAAATTTCATATACGCATTTCCTCATGTACATGTGTAAAAGCTACTAGGCTATAGAAAAATGCTCTGGATCTAGAAGAAAGTGTCAGATTATAATAGTAACTAGGTATAGACTCTTGAATTAATAAGAAGTATCATGCTCTTCATTAATGGCAATACAAAGGTGGTGTAGGGAGAACTTAACTGTCTAGAAAACTAGCTACTTGTATATTCTGTATAGACCAACTTTAAACTTGACTGCCAGATTTTCTCCTAGAGGCCAGCTGTGCAAGGAGATGTGATTTTGAAAGTAATGTGGCAAGATTTTAAATGCAAAGATGCACAAAATCAGGAAATAACCAAACACTTGAAAGAAACCAACAAAGTGAAAGACACTAAGTGTAATAAAACAACTTGAATAAATAGAGGCATTATGCTCAGTAATTAACAGAATAACTTGAATAGTTAAAAGAAATTAGAATTGTAGATTAAGTAAGACAGATGCAAGAGGATATTATATCCATAAAAATCAACTTGGAGAGGCTGGGTTATAGCTCAGCGGTAGAGCACTTGCCTCACACATGTGAGGTGGAGGGTTCCATCCTCAGCACCACATAAAAATAAATACAGTAAATACATTTTAAAAAATCAACTTGGAAATCTCAATTAGTAAAATTTAATAAGTGGTCAGAAAAAGTGGAGTTTCCCAAAATGTCTTATAAAAAGGACAAAATAGAAAGTGTGGGGAAATAAATTTAAATAATGATATCAAACTATCAGTTTTATACATATGTCTAGTAATATTTTCAGTTATATATGTCTAATAATATTTATATTTTGCAACATAAATAAAGTTTTAAAAGACAATAATATAAAATCACTTTTCAGAATTGGAGAAAAACTGAGTTTTAAGCAGGATCTTGGTGAAATTTCAGAACATACACCAAGGAACAAACACTAGACTCAGCAAAAGCAAAGCTCTAAGAAACTCAGTGACTCTCTAAATAAAATACAAAATAGGGCTGGGGATGTGGTTCAGTGTTACAGTATCCCAAAGTTCAGTTCCTGATACTACTACTACTACCAATAATAATAATAATTATTCACAGATAACTTGAGGTGGAAAATAGACCATACACAAAGAAATGAGAACCAAATTGACCATAAGCCTTTCTAACATTAACAGCATTAGATATAAGAAGGCAGTGGAGTACATCTTCAGAGTTATGTGAGAATAATCAAAGTGTGAAATATGATATATCAAGAACTATGTAATGTTTTGAACAACCAACAATAAAAATTAAAAAAAAGAGTTATGTGAGAATTTACATTTTGCTTTGAATTGTACCGGCTGATTTATCATTTAAGTGTAATGTCAGAATGTAAAAGCATTTTCAGATATACAGATACATACAGAAAATTAACGAGCAAGAGATCCTTTCTGCTTGTATTATTGAATATTACACTCTATCCAGGAAGCAGAAGCAGAATAATAAATACAAGAAATAGGGTTCAAGACCATTGGTTAGCAATGAAAACAAAAACATGCTAATTCTGAATAAGGGTCTGTTGTTTATGAAAGAAATTCAGAAAAGATCAGAACATGAGAAGGGGATAGAACAGAGAACAGAAATGATTTTAGAAAAATGAATGTATGTGTTTGAAAACTTCCAGTGACTGATCACTGGAAGATTAGCATGTATAATGTCCACACATTTAAATAGATAACATATATATAAAAAAATCAGTACAGCAAAGGCAAAAAAGTGAGGTTAAGAAGAACAGCATTGGGGCTGGGGATGTGGCTCAAGCGGTAGCATGCTCGCCTGGCATGCGTGCAGCCCAGGGTTCGATCCTCAGCACCACATACAAACAAAGATGTGTAAAAATAAATAAATAAATAAATAAATAAATAAATAATAAAAGGACAAACCATTAAAAAAAAAAAAAAAAAAAAAGAACAGCAGCATTGTGCTGTTTTACAAGTGTTAGACCTGAAGCAAATTGCAAAGTACATATCCGTCACTGGTAGAAATATTGCAGCTGAAAGAAATATTTGTCTCTCTTCCTTGTTTTCAGGTTTCAGTAATTCTGAATAAATGTTCTAGCGCAAAGGTGTGCAACAGAGGCAATGAGATGCAGTCAATATAGGAATGATAGGGATCAAAATCATGAAGGGACTTTCCTGTTAGCACAACAGGATCTTGTGATTATTTCAAGAGCTTCATAGGAATTACTTTTGAATAGGGAACGAGTAACAAGTGACAGTAATTGTGAGGGGAAAAAATAGTAGGGTAAAGGTTTGTGGACAGATGGGATTTTGGGGGGGAGGGGGAAATGTTTACATACACCATATAAATATAGCATAAATATGTGTATATACAAATATTTCTTTCTGCTTTGTTTATTTGTTTTATTTTTATTGTGAATTTAATCCAGGGCATCATGTATGCTAGGCAAGTGCTCAGCAATGAGCCACATCCACAGCCCTTGTTCTGCTTTCTTAGCCTGGAAACAGTGAATGCTACTAGTATCTGGTCTTGGCTTCCAGATACCATTCTGCAGTAAAGGAACCAGGGCTTTTTGTAGAACTGTTTAAATCCAGGGCTGGAGTAATGAAACTACAAAGATGACCCTGGAGTAAATTGTGGTTTCAGATATTAAAAACATGGGAGTATATTGAACAAGAGCACAGGAGCCAAGCTGAAAGTGTTCCCAATGGAACAATTTGAATAACAAAGTAAAACAGTAGTATAGATCATAGCCCAGTGAGCGGAGTAAATATTCATGAATCCATTTTGATCATAAGCAAGTGAACAAACAAATGAGAGATGAGTGACAACTCTTCCTTATAGAATTCCTGTTAATAAATATACAGTGGGGCATGGTGGTGCACACCTGTAATCCTAGCAGCTCAGGAGGATGGCAAGTTCAAAGCCAGCCTCAGCAGTGACGAGGCACTAAGCAATTCGGTGAGACCCTGCCTTTAAATAAAATACAAAATAGGGCTGGGAATTGTGGCTCAGTGGTTTAGTGCCCCTAAGTTCAATCCCCAGTAACTCCCTCCCATCCCCGCCCCAGTACACACACACACACACAAGCTATCAGAATAGAAAATCACCATTGGAATGGTATAGTGATTGCAAATCTATGTATGTTGAAAATTATTGATGAAACCTACTTAAATTTGTAACTTTTTAGAGCCAATGAAGAGCCAAAGCAATTATTTAATAGTTAAGTTTACCTTAGAATACACTGTCAATGGGTATCGAAGAGAGTGAATACAGAATCCTGATGGATCATAATAGTAGCATGTCAGTTTATTCCACTTTATTCAATAAAAGGTACATGAATCATCAAGTTTATAAAATAAAGTGAAGTATAGAAGTATCCATTTTATTATTTCTTGACTTTCTGGATTATTTACATCGGTACTAAAAATGAAGATAAACCACTCATTTTCCTTTACTATTTTTGCTTTTAGTCAAAGAGAATGTACTAGATTTTTTTCAATGTAATTCTTTTTTATGCTAATTTGTTATATATGACAGCAGAATGCATTATAATTCATATTACACATATAGAGCACAATTTTTCATATCTCTGGTTTATAGAAAGTATATTCACAGGCTGGGGTTGTGGTTCAGCTCTACCGCTGTGCCACAACCCCAGCCTGTGAATATACTTTCTTGATATCAAACCCAAATCACCCTGGGTTTGATCCTCAGCACCACATAAAAATAAGTAAGTAAAATAAAGATATTGTGTCCAACTACAACTAAAAAATAAATATTTTAAAAATAAAGAAAGTATATTTACAACATTCATGTCTTCATACATGTACTTAGTTAGGGTAATGATATCTCATTCCACCATTTTTTTTTTACCCCCATGCCCCAATCCTTGCCCTCTCACTCCTTTCCCCTATCTAGAGTTCATCTAATCTTTCCATGCTCCCCCTCCCAACCCCACTATGAATCAGCCTCCTTAAATCAGAGAAAACATTTGGCATTTGGTTTTGGGGGATTGGCTGACTTCACTTAGCATTATCTTCTGCTATGCCATCCATTTACCTGCAGATGCCATGATTTTATTCTCTTTTATTGCTGAGTAATATTCCATTGTGTATATATATATACACCACATTTTCTTTATCCATTCATCTATTGAAAGGGCATCTAGGTTGGTTCCACAGTTTAGCTATTTGTGAATTGTGCTGCTATAAACATTGATGTGGCTGTGTCCCTGTAGTATACTGTTAAGTCCTTTGGGTATAGACCAAGGAGTGGGATAGCTGGGTCAAATGGTGGTTCTGTTCCCAGTTTTCCAAGGAATCTCCATACTGCTTTCCAGATTGGCTACACCAGATTGCAGTTCCACCAGCAATGTATGAGTGTGCCTTTTTCCCCACATCCTTGCCAACACTTATTGTTTGTGTTCTTAATAGCTGCCATTCTGACTGGAGTGAGATGAAATCTTAGAGTAGTATTGATTTGCATTTCTCTAATTGCTAGAGATGCTGAACATTTTTTCATATATTTGCTGTTTGATTGTATATCATCTTCTGAAAGGTGTCTGTCCAGTTCCGTGGCCCATTTATTGATTGGGCTATTTGTTTTTTTGGTGTTTAGCTTTTAGTTCTTTATATACCCTAGAGATTAAGTGCTCTATCTGATGCGCGAGAGGTAAAAATTTGCTTCCAAGATGTAGGCTCTCTATTCACCTCACTGATTGTTTCTTTTGCTGAAAAGAACCTTTTTAATTTGAATCCATCCCATTTCTTGATTCTTGATTTTAATTCTTGTGCTGTAGGAGTCTCATTAAGGAAGTTGGGGCCTAATCTGACATGATGGAGATTTGGGCCTACTCTTTCTTCTATTAGGTGCAGGGTCTCTGATTTAATTCCGAGGTCCTTAATCCACTTTGAGTTGAGATTCGTGCATGATGAGAGAGAGATTTTTAATTTCATTTTGTTGCGTATGGATTTCAATTTTTCCCAGCACCATTTGCTATCTTTTCTCCAGTGTATGTTTTTAGTGCCTTTGAATGACCCTCTTTTTTTTTTTTTTAATTTTTTATTGTTGGTTGTTCAAAACATTACAAATTTCTTGACATATCATATTCCACACTTTGATTCAAGTGGGTTATGAACTCCCACCTTCACCCCATACACAGATTGCAGAATCACATCAGTTACACATCCATTGATTTACATATTGCCATACTAGTGTCTGTTGTGCTCCGCTGCCTTTCCCATCCTCCACCCTCCCCCCTCCCCACCTCTCCCCTCCCCTCCCCTCCTCTCTCTCTACCCCCTCCACTGTATAACCCTGAGGGTCTCCTTCCATTTCCTTGCAATTTCCCTTCTCTCTCCCTTTCCCTCCCACCTCTCATCCCTGTTAAATGTTAATCTTCTTCTCCTGCTCTTCGTCCCTACTCTGATCTTAGTTACTCTCCTTATATCAAAGAAGACATTTGGCATTTGTTTTTTAGGGATTGGCTAGCTTCACTTAGCATAATCTGCTCTAATGCCATCCATTTCCCTGCAAATTCTATGATTTTGTCATTTTTTAATGCAGAGTAATACTCCATTGTGTATAAATGCCACATTTTTTTTATCCATTCATCTATTGAAGGGCATCTAGGTTGGTTCCACAGTCTTGCTATTGTGAATTGTGCTGCTATGAACATCGATGTAGCAGTGTCCCTGTAGCATGCTCTTTTTAGGTCTTTAGGGAATAGACCAAGAAGGGGAATAGCTGGGTCAAATGGTGGCTCCATTCCCAGCTTTCCAAGAAATCTCCATACTGCTTTCCAAATTGGCTGAACCAATCTGCAGTCCCACCAGCAGTGTACAAGTGTACCCTTTTCCCCACATCCTCGCCAGCACTTGTTGTTGTTTGACTTCATAATGGCTGCCAATCTTACTGGAGTGAGATGGTATCTTAGGGTGGTTTTGATTTGCATTTCTCTGACAGCTAGAGATGGTGAGCATTTTTTCATGTACTTGTTGATTGACTGTATGTCCTCCTCTGAGAAGTGTCTGTTCAGGTCCTTGGCCCATTTGTTGATTGGGTTGTTTGTTCTCTTATTGTCTAATTTTTTGAGTTCTTTGTATACTCTGGATATTAGGGCTCTATCTGAAGTGTGAGGAGTAAAGATTTGTTCCCAGGGTGTAGGCTCCCTATTTACCTCTCTTATTGTTTCTTTTGCTGAGAAAAAACTTTTTAGTTTGAGTAAGTCCCATTTGTTGATTCTAGTTATTAACTTTTGTGCTATGGGTGTCCTATTGAGGAATTTGGAGCCCGACCCCACCGAATGTAGATCGTAGCCAACTTTTTCTTCTATCAGACGGCGTGTCTCTGATTTGATATCAAGCTCCTTGATCCATTTTGAATTAACTTTTGTGCATGGCGAGAGAAAGGGATTCAGTTTCATTTTGTTGCATATGGATTTCCAGTTTTCCCAGCACCATTTGTTGAAGATGCTATCCTTCTTCCATTGCATGCTTTTAGCCCCTTTATCAAATATAAGATAGTTGTAGTTTTGTGGATTGGTTTCTGTGTCCTCTATTCTGTACCATTGGTCCACCCGCCTGTTTTGGTACCAGTACCATGCTGTTTTTGTTACTATTGCTCTGTAGTATAGTTTGAAGTCTGGTATCGCTATACCGCCTGATTCACACTTCCTGCTTAGCATTGTTTTTGCTATTCTGGGTCTTTTATTTTTCCATATGAATTTCATGATTGCTTTCTCTATTTCTACAAGAAATGCCGTTGGGATTTTGATTGGCATTGCATTAAACCTATAGAGAACTTTTGGTAATATCGCCACTTTGATGATGTTAGTTCTGCCTATCCATGAACAGGGTATATTTTTCCATCTTCTAAGATCTTCTTCTATTTCTCTCTTTAGGGTTCTGTAGTTTTCATTGTATAAGTCTTTCACCTCTTTTGTTAGGTTGATTCCCAAGTATTTTATTTTTTTTTAAGATATTTTGAATGGAGTGGTTGTCCTCATTTCCATTTCAGAGGATTTGTCGCTGATATACAGGAATGCCTTTGATTTATGCGTGTTGATTTTATATCCTGCCACTTTGCTGAATTCATTTATTAGCTCTAATAGTTTCTTTGTAGAGCCTTTTGGGTCTGATAGGTATAGAATCATCTGCAAATAGTGATAATTTAAGTTCTTCTTTTCCTATTTTTATGCCTTTAATTTCTTTCGTCTGTCTAATTGCTCTGGCCAGTGTTTCGAGAACTATGTTGAACAGAAGTGGAGAGAGAGGGCATCCCTGTCTTGTTCCAGATTTTAGAGGGAATGCCTTCAGTTTTTCTCCATTCAGAATGATGCTTGCCTGAGGCTTAGCATAGATTGCTTTTACAATATTGAGGTATGTTCCTGTTATCCCTAGTTTTTCTAGAGTTTTGAACATAAAGGGATGCTGTACTTTGTCGAATGCTTTTTCTGCATCTATCGAGATGATCATATGGTTCTTTTTTTTTTTTTTTCTTTGAATTTTAACATTGTTTTAATCAAGTAATGCAGCTGTTTGAAACAGGAAATTTTAAGACAATTCAATAGAGCAAAGTGGATTACTCTATTAGGTTACCTGTGAATTAAATCCAGATCATGTGAATTTGAATTCCACTAAAGTTTGGCACCAGACTTAACACTGGTCTAAGCCCTAACCCTCTCCCTTAGTGTTGAGAAGCCCTGACACATTTCCCTTAGAGTAAAAGCCACACAGCTCTACAACAACCACTTCATCAGCTTGACACGTGTAGTAAGTACACTCTACATGGGTCACCAGCACCTCTGATAGAATCTAGTTAATGACAGCAAATGGGCCTTGCCCAAAGAATCTAACCTAGGTTACAGGAGTTTGCAAAAGTCCCCTCTTTGGTGTGACACAGCATGTTCCCTTCAGGTATATAGCTCCTGCTCTTCACTCACTAGAATCTATCAAAAGGCAGAGGGAGATCTATGTTCTGTCCATGTTAATACTGTTAGGTTTTTATTTCTGTAAAGTGTCAAGCTAACAAGGTTTTATTTTCAAATATTTGTATACTTTCAGTGTGAAAAACTTTTATATACATGTCATTAAAGTCTCATAATCTGTGAGATGGGTCACAAACAAGAGCTGAATAATGTGAGCCAGTGCTCCACACAAAATTAACCACATGGACTTTGCAATGCCTGGAATGCACTTTTTGTGGAAAAGAATAAATGCAAAGTTTTTATAAACTCAAAAGTCAGAACCCCAATCAAAAGTTTTCATCAGCTAACTGCATAAGAAATTCACCTGTGTCAGTCCAAATCCAAGGCCCTGGATGGGCTCTCAGACTCATCACCTACACCCAATGGCCATCATCCAAACTTCTTGGGAGCCCAGCTATATTCAATGTGAAGTAAAAAATATCCCTCCCAAGTCTTACACCAAAATATAGGCTCTGACTTAGAAATATGCCTTTAACTTGTTTCTTTTTTAAATAAGATTTTTTTTGGGAAAAAAAAATCAGTTTGAAATATAGCAACACTTATTTTGGCAAGGCAATAACCAAAATCTAAAACAGCATAAGCTACGTGTCCAAATGTAAAAGGCATTGAATAAACCACGATATTTTTTTTTGGGGGGGGGGAGGGGGGGCGCACGACATACTGAACACAAGATAGAATGTCTCAACATTTTGAAATTATAATTTAAACCTTAAGGGTAAAAGCTGAAAAACTGCTCAGTTCTTGCTAGAGATTAAATGCACCTTTCCCTGTTTCCCCCAACTAAAATCAGAATTTATTATTTAATCACACCTCAAAGTTTGAGTTTTCTCTTGGTACAAAGCAACCACTACATACACATTAAAATACTTATTTGTTAATGTAATAATTTTTCCCTGGCTCATCCAACGTGCAATGCACATGACTCCAAAGACTAAAATTGGGGGCTAGTGTACATGAACTGAAAAATCACAACTCCAAACTTCAAAACTAGTTCTTAAAATTATTTATAGGACACTCAGGTTATTTTTATTTCTCAACAAGATGTTGCACTGTCATTTGATTATCAGTCTACCTCAGCACAAAAAAATTGCCAGATGCCAATTTGAGGGACTAAAAAAATTCAAAAGTACTAGATTTAACAGCTCAGTAAGATCATTACAAACAAGTTTGTTTACATTCTGCTGAAAACCCCTGAATGGTCTCAGCACCTAACAAAATCTACCAGGCTCCAAGGACCATGTCAGGTTAAATGATGGCACCACTTTTTAAAAGGAGCCAATTACTTTAGCTAAGTCATTCAGAGCCCAAAATCTGAAGAATGACCAAAATCAAATCTTTATTTTTATAACTGTATAAATGTGATCCAAATGTGTCCACCACTAGTTTTTCCAAAAGAAACATGCTATAAATAAGCAAACTACATCTGCTCACTGATGTGTGTATGGACTTCCTAGATGTCTCATTGGGCTAATTACAGACCACTCACAGTAATAGATTTTTAGTATTAAAGTGTAGCATGATGTTAAGCCATTTTAGCTTTTACACATACATGTTGCACTTCTGGCTGATAATGGAGAAACATTTGCAGCATTACACTGTTAAGCTAAGTTGCATCCATTCTTTTAAATGGCGTCAATATCAATGTCATCATCCTTGTTGTCAGACTGATCATATGGTTCTTATTTTTAAGTCTATTGATGTGGTGAATAACATTTATTGATTTCCGTATATTGAACCAGCCTTGCATCCCAGGGATGAATCCTACTTGATCATGGTGCACAATTTTTTTGATATGTTTTTGTATCCGATTCGCCAGAATTTTATTGAGGATTTTTGCATCTAGGTTCATTAGAGATATTGGTCTGTAGTTTTCTTTCTTTGAAGTGTCTTTGTCTGGTTTAGGTATCAGGGTGATGTTGGCCTCATAGAATGAATTTGGAAGGTCTCCCTCTTTTTCTATTTCCTGAAGTAGCTTGAAAAGTATTGGTATTAGTTCTTCTTTAAAGGTTTTGTAAAATTCTGCTGTATATCCATCCGGTTCTGGGCTTTTCTTAGTTGGTAGTCTTTTTATGGTTTCTTCTATTTCCTCAATTGATATTGGTCTGTTTAGGTTGTCTATATCCTCCTGACTCAATCTGGGCAGATCATATGACTTAAGAAATTTATCTATGCCTTCACTATCTTCTAATTTATTGGAGTATAAGGATTCAAAATAGTTTTTGATTATCTTCTGTATTTCTGAAGTGTCTGTTGTGATATTGCCTTTTTCATCCCGTATGCTAGTAATTTATGAGTTCTCTCTCTTCTTCTCTTCGCTAGCATGGCTAAGGGTCTGTCGATTTTGTTTATTTTTTCAAAGAACCAACTTTTAGTTTTGTCAATTTTTTCAATTGTTTCTTTTGTTTCGATTTCATTAATTTCAGCTCTGATTTTAATTATTTCTTGCCTTCTACTTCTTTTGCTGTTGTTTTGCTCTTCTTTTTCAAGGATTTTGAGATGAAGTATGAGATCATTTATTTGTTGGTTTTTTCTGTTTTTAAGGAATGAACTCCAAGCAATGAATTTTCCTCTTAGAACTGCTTTCAATGTGTCCCATAGATTCCGATATGTTGTGTCTGTGTTTTCATTTATCTCTAAGAATTTTTTAATTTCCTCCTTGATGTCTTCTATAACCCATTGATCATTCAGTAACCTATTGTTCGTTCTCCAAGTGATGTATGCTTTTTCCTTCCTTCTTTTATTGTTGATTTTCAGTTTCATTCCATTATGATCAGATAAGATGCATGGTATTATCTCTACTCCTTTATATTGTCTAAGAGTTGCCCTGTGACATAATATATGATCTATTTTTGAGAAGGATCCATGTGCTGCTGAGAAAAAAGTATAACTGCTTGATGTTGGGTGGTATACTCTATATATGTCAATTAAGTCTAGGTTATTAATTGTGTTATTGAGTTCTATAGTTTCCTTATTCAACTTTTGTTTGGAAGATCTGTCCAGTGGCGAGAGAGGTGTGTTGAAGTCTCCCATGATTATGGTATGGTGGTCTATTAGACTCTTGAACTTGAGAAGAGTTTGTTTGACGAACATAGCTGCACCATTGTTTGGGGCATAAATATTTATGATTGTTATGTCTTGTTGGTGTATGGTTCCCTTAAGCAGTATGTAGTGTCCCTCTTTATCCCTTTTGATTAACTTTGGCTTGAAATCTATTTTATTTGATATGAGTATGGACACTCCTGCTTGAATGACCCTCTTTTTTGACATTTACTGTTTCAGTCCTCCTGTCAGGCGCCAGAGAGGAAGAAGGGATCGTCTGTCTCGACATAATTCCATTAGTCAGGATGAAAACTATCACCATCTCCCTTATGCACAGCAGCAAGCAATAGAGGAACCTCGAGCCTTCCACCCTCCGAATGTATCTCCCCGTCTGTTACATCCTGCTGCTCATCCACCCCAGCAGAATGCAGTAATGGTTGACATACATGATCAGGTATAATAACAGAATGTTCCAGAAATACAAATGATGAAAGTTGGTTGCTTTTTTGATTGCTTGATTCTGTGTTGCAAATTTCTTTGTAATTTTACCTGAAATTCGCTATTTTATTTAATTTTAACTCTTAAAATAAAGAACTTTGAATTCTACACAAAATAAAAGTTCAAAGAAAAATAACAGTGAAAAAATCAAAGTATTTTATGAGGGAAGTTAAGAATCAATCCGAACAAGTTGTTCAAGACCTTTTTGTAAAATATTGTAACACACTTGAGGAAGTTTAAATAAAATTTCCAGTTGTCAGTTTTCAAAATTGATATATATAGAACTAATGTGATCCCATATAAATCTCTAATAAGATTATTGATGTAACTTGAAAAGTTGATCATATAATTTCTGTGGCGGTTTAAAGGACCTTATATAGTCTGTAGCAGGAGAAAACAAACGTAGCTTATTGTGGTGAAATAAGCAACATGAGCATGAGCATGTGCTTATTTGTTTATCTGTTGTCTATGGTTTCTTAGTGCAGAAATCAGGATGGCCAGCAAACCTAAAATACTTAAAAAATAAGTAATGGAGATTGAACCCAGGGACGTCTACAACTGAGCTACATCCCCAGCCCTTTTTCTTTTTGAGATAGGGTCTCATTAAGTTGCTCAGGGCTGGCCTCAAACTTGTGATCCTCCTGCGTAAGCCTCTCAAACAGTTGGGATTAATTATAGGTATGTGTCACTGTATCCCTCTCAGAATTTTTATAAATGAGGCTAGGACAATTGGGTATCCAAAAGAAAATGTGAAAATAGAGCCTTTACCTCACACTATTCACAGTGGTAAAGTCCAGGTAGATTAAAGAGTTAAGTATTAAAGGCAAAATAATAACCTTTCAAGAAAATAACAAAGAAATGGCTTTATAGCCTTCAGTAGGGAAAGGCTTTCTTAAAAGGAAAAGCACTGATTGAATAGAGAACTAGTGATAAATTATACTTAATTAAAATAAAGAAATGGTGTTCATTGTAAAAAGTAAATATATATTGGCCACTTAATTTTTTTAATAAAGATTCCACAGGGATTCAAGAAGAGGGAGGAAGATCTTTTTTTTTTTTTTTTCTTTTTAAAAAACAACTTTATTGAAGTAGTACTGACATACAACAAGCTACATATGTCAAACTGTACACTTTTGACATGTATGTATCCCATGAAACCATTACCTCAATCAAGATAATAAACATACTCAATTACCCTAAAAAGTTTTAGTAAAGGATTTTAAGAGCATGGAAACAAACTAATGCTTCTGGAAAGTGTTTCTTTTCTTTTCTTTTTTTTTTTTTTTTTAAATTTTTTATTGTTGGCTGTTCAAAACATTACATAGTTCTTGATATATCATATTTCACACTTTGATTCAAGTGGGTTATGAACTCCCATTTTTACCCCGTATACAAATTGCAGAATCAAATCAGTTACACATCCATTGATTTACATATTGCCATACTAGTGTCTGTTGTATTCTGCTGTCTTTCCTATCCTCTACTATCCCCCCTCCCCTCCCCTCCCCTCCCCTCTTCTCTCTCTGCCCCCTCTACTGACATTCGTTTGTCCCCCTTGTATTATTTTTCCCCTTCCCCTCACTTCCTCTTGTATGTACTTTTGTATAACTCTGAGGGTCTCCTTCCATTTCCATGCATTTTCCCTTCTCTCTCCCTTTCCCTCCCACCTCTCATCCCTGTTTAATGTTAATCTTCTTCTCATGCTCTTCGACCCTACTCTGTTCTTAGTTACTCTCCTTATATCAAAGAAGACATTTGGCATTTGTTTTTTAGGGATTGGCTAGCTTCACTTAGCATAATCTGCTCTAATGCCATCCATTTCCCTGTAAATTCTATGATTTTGTCATTTTTTAATGCAGAGTAATACTCCATTGTGTATAAATGCCACATTTTTTTTATCCATTCATCCATTGAAGGGCATCTAGGTTGGTTCCACAGTCTAGCTATTGTGAATTGTGCTGCTATGAACATCGATGTAGCAGTGTCCCTGTAGCATGCTCTTTTTAGGTCTTTAGAATGATGCAGAAGCAACCAGATATCCATTTAGATGAATTTAACACTGGATTCTTGACTCCATGTCACATACAAAAATTAAAATTGGATTCTAGATTTAAATGTGAAAGGTAAAATTATTTTTTTTTAATATTTATTTTTTTAGTTGTAGTTGGACACAATACATTTATTTATTGTTACACGGTGCTGAGGATTGAACCCAGGGCCTTGCAGGTGCTAGGTGAGTGCTGTACCGCTGAGCCACAACCCCAGCCCAGTAAAATTATTAATGAAAAAGATTATCTCTTTATGAGGTACCAGAGATTTCTTAATCAGGATATATGAAGCTCCAGACACTTCATGAAATACTAATTAAAATTAAAACTTCCTGCTTATCCAAAAACAGTATTCAAAAAGTAACAAGCCACTACTTGGAAGAAAATATTTACAGTACTATATTTGAGAGAGGACTAGGATCTATAACATAAAAATAACTTTACAAAATTTATTACTAAAATTGCAGTAAGATACCCTACAAATCACTATAGGAAAATGAAAAAGATTGGCAGTTCCATTGCTGGTGGAGTAAAACGTGATATAATTACTTTGGGAAATAGTGGGAGAATTTCTAATGTCAAACACATCTGTTGTATGATCCATCAATTCTACTCTGATATACACAAGAAATGAGTATACATATCCACAGTTGTCATTTGTTTTTGTTTTTTAAATGTGGTGCTAAGGATTGAAACCAGTGTGCCTAACATGTGCCAGGCAAGTACTCTACCACTAAGCTACAACACCAGCCCCACAGTTGTTTTTTTCCCACATTTTTTATTGGTGTATTATAGTTGTACATAATGATGAGATTTGTTTTTACACATTTGTACTTGCATACAATGTAACAACGTAACTTGGTCAATATCACTTCCCAACACTTTGTGTCTTTGTTTTAGAAAAAATAGTCACCATGAAGGCAGTTAAAATATATTCAATCAACACAAGACTATGGGGGGAGGTATATTTAGGTGTGGTACAGACATTAAAAGAAACAGATTACCACAAAAGTCAGGATTGGTTACTTTGACAAGGTTATTAGGGAGTGGCTGTGAAGTCACTTTGGGAAGGATCTCTTATGGAACTCCATGGGGATCTTGGTGTGTGTTATATTTTATTGATTCCAAAATATACTGTTTCATTTTTTAACATTCTAAAGTTTGGATTAACAATTAACAGCATTTTAATTTGGCGTCAGCCAGGCAGCAGTTTATAACATAGTTGTCATTGCTTTTGCTTGTTCCAACATCAAATCTGTGTTTTAGGGAGAGGTGAGTTAACTTCATTCTCCAAGCACAAGTTAAAAGTAGACAAGTCTACATAATTACAAACCTGACTAAAGAATCTGGACCAAGTAGCCTTTATTTCTTTTATTGATCGTTTTAAGAAATGATGCATTACCAACCTCCTTGATGGCACTAACCTTCTTCTGGAAAAAACATATACATTGAGAGGAAAAGTGACTCAGTACAGTCAGACTCTAAAAGTGAAGAAGTATTGACTAACCACTTTATTTTACTTATAATTGCCTTTTTATGAACACACAACTGTTGTCTCTATTACAATGCCTTTAACAAATTTATAAATATAAAATTTCTGTGATAAAGTCATATCACATAATTGGGAATATTTTTCTTAGTACACTAAAAAAATAGTCATGATATGATTGACATGAGATTCAATGAAATATATTTAAACTATGGCAAAGTATCAGAAATCAGTCAATTTTTATTAGTAAAATTTATAATTTCCATTAAAGTCAAATATAGGATAGGTATATATAAGTTTTCTATATTTATGTATTTATCTCTATAGTAAGATATAACTTTTTTTGAGAGAGAATTTTTTTTTAATATTTATTTTTTAGTTTTTCGGTGGACACAACATCTTTATTTTATTTTTACGTGGTGCTAAGGATCGAACCCAGCGCCCCGCACATGCCAGGCGAGCGTGCTACTGCTTGAGCCACATCCCAGCCCCAAGATAGAACTTTCAAAATATATTTAAGGGCTGGGGTCGTATTTTGGTGGTAAAAGCAATCACCTAGCACATGTGAGACCCTGGGTTTGATCCTCAGCACCACATAAAAGTAAATAAATAAAAGATTGTGTTCATCTACAACTAAAAAAAAAAATTTAAAAATGGATTTAAAAAAATATATGTATATATTTAAAAAGGACAAGAAAATTAAATAATTGAGTTAACTCTTAGCAGATATAAGAAAGGAAAAATATCTAATTGGGGGGAGTTAGTTGTTTGATTGTTGCACTCAGGGCCTCATGCGTGCTAGGCAAGTTCTCTACTATTGAGCTCCATCCTTAGCCCTCTAGTTTTTAAAAATAGTAGCTAAGGTTTGCTAGATTTCAGATACATAAATGCAAATCAGTATCTTAGTACAAAAACTAAATGGATTTGACATGCAAATAGAGAAAAATACAATATAACAAAACTTTGAATTTAAAAAGAACTTTGGCAAATTTAATAAAGAATAATACATCTAGCTAGGGGTTTTAGTTTAGTGGTAAAGTGCTTACCTAGCATGCATGAGATCCTGGATTTAATCCCCAATACCACCCCAAATAAATAAATAAATTGTATAAATAAATAATAATAAATCTATTTTACAAAGAATACTAATTTCTGAAGGACAAGACTATAGTTGTGTAATTTTCCTAGATAAAAAGGTTAATATAAAGTTGAATACTTTGTAAAATAATATAAATTTTAATTCAGTTAAATTTTAGGAGCAAAGGTAAAATAGACTGGAAATATATTTTAGCTACAAACGACAATAGAACAAAACTAACAATAGACTGGGAATATATTTTGGCTACAAACAATAAAACAAAACTAAAAATGGTTATGACAAACTAGAAAACGGGCAGTGAGCAAAGGATATATAGATTATTTATAGAAAAAATCTACATGGTAATAAACTGTGTTGAAAGAAGTTCGTCCTCTCTAATCAGAGGAGTGCCAGTTTGAGGCAAGCATACAAATAGCTTGTTTCCACCTTCTGGATATGTAAACATGTTTCTAATACAAATAATTTATCTTTGAATAGAGATGCTGGGAATTGGGTCCTCATATGCTACTGCTGAGAGAATGACTTCCTCAAATCTGTGTTTTTTTTCCCCCCCATACTGGAGATTGAACTCAGGGATACTCTACCACTAAGCTAAATCCCCTGCCCTTTTATTTATTTATTGATTGATTGATTGAGGCAGAGTCATGTCAACTTGCCAAGGCTGATCTTAATTTTGTAATTCTCCTACCTTGGCCTCCCAAGTAACTGGGATTACAGGTGTGTACCACCATGCTTGGCTGCTTTGACAGTATCTTTAAAAGCATCACTCCTTTACCCAGTAGTGCCTCTGAGATAAATAAAACTACCAGTACTATAAAGTAGTATTTTTTTTTAATAGTCATTTGTATTGTCAAAAGTGTGAAAGCAACTCAAATGTCTATTATCATCATATGATAGGACTTTGTTAACCGGGTGTGCTAGGGGCTAGGGATATAGCTCAGTGGTAGAACCCATTCCTAGCATGCTCAAGGACCTGGGTTCAAATGCCAGAACTAAAAAAAATAAGAACAAATAAAACAAAGGCTAGTCTCAAGAGAAACAAGTTGAATACATATCTATGGTACAAAATTAAGTGAAAAGGGGAAATATGACTTATTTTCTGTTAAAACAATATGCATGACTGTAGATGTTTATATGCTCATGGAGAAAGAGGATATGTTATTAACATTATTTGCCCTCAGGGTGGGGAAGATGGGACTAAAGTTGGCTACAAGGAGATAATTTTATGTGTATATTGGGGGTCAGTGCTGGGGAATGGTCTCAGAGCCTTGCATGTGCTAGGCAAATCCTGTATGGCTGAACTATATCCCCATCCCAAATAATTTTTTAATAGTATTTTCTTTTGTTTCACTAGTTGGAATTAAATATCTTTTTCCATCGACTATAACCAGGTATACAAACTATCATTTTTACAAGTTTATCCTTTTAGAAGTTTTCTGCTCTACATGGCATGCTGGAAGATTTATTATAACTTTAGATTACTCTGAGCTTTTCAAGTCTCTTTGAGGGAAAAGTTTAGCCCTAGTTCTTCCAGGGTCATATATATTCTTAGAATAGTCAGCTTTCCTGTACAAAGGCCATGTATATCCTGGTTGAAACTGCTGGAGGAAGTACATTATGAAAACCTGTGCATCTGAGAAGGAGAATTAATATATATCCAAATATTAATTTCTAATAATTAACATTATAGCCAAATAGCTAAAGTTTTATTTTTCTTCCCTAATAGCTCCATCAAGGAACAGTCCCTGTTTCCTATACAGTAACAACAGTGGCACCACATGGGATTCCACTCTGCACAGGCCAGCACATTCCTGCTTGCAATACACAACAGGTCCCAGGATGCTCTGTGGTTTTCAGTGGACAACACCTCCCTGTCTGTAGTGTGCCTCCTCCAGTAAGTCTGTGCCTTTCTTTTCATTAGATCTTAACTGTTAAACACCAACCTGTGTTTGGATTTGTCATTTACTACTCAAATCCCTTTTTAAAATGGCTATGTGTATTACATAAGCAAACAAATTTGAGAGTATCTTTGTAGCTTCTCTTACAAGTAAAAAATCTCAAAAACATGGTTTTAGTAACCATTTAATAAAAGTAGCTTTAAAACATCGTGTTTTTTAAATCAGAATTTTAAATTTTACATTTAATTGAATATCTTGTCAAACCGTATTTCTTCCTATGTAAACACTGTTTATAATTAAAGCTAGATAAAGCCAGGTTCATGATGCCTGCCTGTAGTCCCAGTGACTTGAGAGGCTGAGGCAAGAGGATTGCAAGTTTTGGGCCTTGGCAACTTAATGAGACCCCCCCCCCCCCCCCGTCTTAAAAAGAAAAAAAAAAGAAAAGGTTTGAGAATGTAGCTCAGTGATAAAGCACCTAAATTCAATCTTCAGTTCCCCCTTCTCCAAAAACCAAAATAGATAAAGGTTGGCTTAAGTCTCAGACACTATAATGTTCAACAGTTAATAGTGTCAACACCTATGGGCAATGATTTTAATGGGTACTTTGAGTGCCTGGTCCCTGTGATAGAAATAGTTATCATCTCTATTTTCTAGATGTTGAATCTAAAAAGTGATTGACACCCACTACTTTTTGCCTCTGAAGTTTATGTGACCAAGTACAGTCCAACCTATTTCACAAATGAAGGTGCTGAAATTCAGAGGCTCTAAATAATTTAACTAACATCAATAATGTTTTTAAAGGAAAGCATTTGGCAAAAAATAAATAAATTCTAACTATAATTCTAATACCTGGTCTGAATGTGAGATTAAAGCAAATATACATATCCTAGTACCAGTTTAGTAGATTAATTCACCCAAACTTGGTTTCTCAGTAAGAACATTGTCAGCCAACATACAAACCATAAAGCAGTTGTAAGTTGTGCTCTTATAAAACAAGCTTGGATGTAGCTTAGAGGTAGAGCCTAACACACATGAACCACTGAGTTCAATCTCTAGTACTGCCCAGACAAAAAAAAATTTTTAATAAGAAAAGGCCCTAGAAAGAAAAATTTCTACAAGATTGAAAAAACAGAACTTCTTAGAATACAGTAATGTCTTCTACATATTAAAAGGACTAGAATGAGGTTTCTTTTCTGTATAGTATCTACCCTTCTATTTCATGAGTATTTAAAAAAACCCAAGAGGCATTTTAATTGATTTGGAAGAACTATGTAAAATAGATTATTTAAAATGAGTTTATCAGTATAGTAACTTACTAATAGATACAAAAATATAGTAGGATTTTTAATAGAAGTTATTAAAAATATTTTGTATGATTTTGGGGGAGGTATGGCAATAATTTGAATGCTGTTGTATCTTTTAAAAAAACTAATTATATATTCTGACTAATACTGATAGATGCAAAAATACAGAAGTATTTTATTTTTAATGTTATTTAAAATGTTTTGTATGATTTGGGGGGAAATATGGCAATGATTTTAATCACATTGTATCTTTTTAAAAAATTAATTATATATTTGGATATATTTAACCAGAAAATAATTTTTCTTACAGATGCTTCAGGCATGTTCAGTTCAGCACTTGCCAGTACCATATGCTGCATTCCCACCTCTCATTTCTAGTGATCCATTTCTTATACATCCTCCTCACCTTTCTCCCCATCATCCTCCTCATTTGCCACCACCAGGCCAGTTTGTCCCTTTCCAAACACAGCAATCACGTTCGGTAGGTATCTTGTGTTTTTAATTTTCCCAGAATATTTAGACCTGGCAGAAAAATTTAGTGGGTTATTGCCACTTAAACACTGTAACTTAGCTATTTTTATGGTTCTTAAAAGAATTAAAGGAATCTGCAAACAAAAAAATAATATAAACCTTGAATTAACCTGATTTCTTATTTTTTTTTCCTAGTTATTTTACTGTCCTTTGTCAAATTGCATTCCTTTAGGACATAAATCTGAAGAAAACCTTAGTTGCGCTGTTTTACCTTTATATCTCTAAATTGAAATATTGTGAAATTAATACTTGTTAGAATATTTGTATTCATTGAGGCATGTAAATTAACTTCTAAGTCTAAATTGAAAAAATATATATACCTAAATTGAAAATATTGTGAAATTATTGCTTGTTAGAATATTTATATTTATTTAGACATGTAAATTAAATTCTAAGTCTCAGTTATTTTTTTTCTGAGGGCCTGCTTTTCTATGTTCTGATGAAAAGCAAATGAAATAGTTAATTCTGTCTTGGGATTAGAATATAGCTGAGAGGCACATTATTTGCGGGTGTGGGGTCTAGCATGGGAAAACATTGTATAAATAAAAAGAAGGACACAGGAAAAAATTCCATTTGTGCCAGGTGTGGTGACACATGCCTAAATTCCAGCAATTTTTGGAGACTGAGGCAGGTGGATCACAGTTTCAAGTCCAGTATCAACAACTTAGCAAGACCCTGTCTGAAAAATAAATTTTAAATTTATTTTTAAAATTTTAAATTTTAAAAAGGGCTGCAGGTAGATAGCTGGGTGTGGAGCACATGCCTATAATCTCAGTGACTGGAAGCTGAGGTAGGAGGATTGCAAGTTTGATCCCAGCTTCAGCAACTTAGTGAAGTCCTACCTCAAAAAAATAAAAAGGACTAGGGATGTGTCTCAGTGGTAAAGTGCTCCTGCGTTAAATCCTTGGTACCAAAATAATAATAACAATAATAATAAATAAATAAGCAAAAATTGTCTGCAGGTAGAGCTCAGTGGCTGAGCCCCCCTGGGTTCCCTATTACCACCAGAAATGAAAAGATCCAAATGGTTTTTGGTCAGGCCAAACTTGGCATGTAAACCATTAAGCATTAAGGGAAAATTGGAAAAAATAACCTGTGGAAATTGTTTGTTTTAAAGATTTCGGTTCAGTTCTGTGAAAGGAATCTAACCGTCTTGGATAGCAGAACCTAACAATTGTTACTAAGGAGTTATGCACCATTCTGAGTACCAAAGAAGGTGAACTCACTTAACCTCTTAGTTCTCCTGAAAAGTATAGAAACAATTATGATTGAAGTTTGGCTCATCTGAAAAGTTAAAACTGCTTCTATAAGAAAATCTTTTCTCCGGCTGGGGTTGTGGCTCAGAGGTAGAGCACTCGCCTACCATGCATGAGGCACTCACTGGGTTCGATTTTCAGCACCACATAAAAATAAAAGATATTGTTATAACCAAAAATAAATATATTTTAAAAAAATCTTTTCCTGGAATTAGAATAGGGTTCATGCCTAAATTATCCTCCTACTTAGTCCTCCTGTATCTGGGAATTTGAGGTTTAAGTAAAATTTTGTCACTTGTATTTAAGTTTGGAATTCTTTGAAAGGTTCAGTCATAAAACCAAAGTAGAACTTAGGTTCATTGGTATTGTCATAGTGTAAGTAGTTGTGATTTTTCTCAAGTATGCATAAACTTCCAAATTAAAGTATTAGTAATTGTTGCTTATTCTGTAACTGAGCTTTGAAAGGAGTCAAAGTAACATGTAAAATTATATATTTGCCCAAGAGAATTGAATTTAAAACATCATCACATAAATGTGTACATGTTTACAGCAACATTATTCCCAGTAGCTAAAAAGTCAAGAGAGTCAAGATGTCTATCCACTGATAAATGGATGAATGATGTTTCCATACAATGGAATACTGTTGAACCTTAAAACAGAATGAAGTGTTGATGCAGTCTACAAGATGGATGACCCAAGTCCATTGAGTTGTACTTCTTTTAAAGTTGTGTTAATTATATTCCAATAAATGTCCTATGTGGTTGGAATAGCGCATAGCGTACATTGGCTTTGTTCAAAATAGACTTTGGGATGGGGGTAGAGGGGATTTAACCCAGGGCCTTCAACCACTGAGCTACATAACCCAGCCCTTATTTATTTGTTTGTTTGTTTATTTTAAAGACAGGGTCTAAGTTTCTGAAGTCCTCACTATGTTACTGAAACTGGCCTTGAACTTTTGATCTTCCTACCTTCCGCTTCCCAAGTCACTGACATTACAGGCATGCACCACTACACCTGGCTTCACAGTATACTTTAGAAGTATGTTGTGAACATTTCATCCTGTCAGTTTTATAAATTACAATACTGAGGTGTGGATTAAGTCACATGGCTGATTGGTGACAGTGCCAAGATTCTAATGTCAAAAAGCCTGTAGTCTTTTTACTATAGCATAATGCTACTGTACTTCATTGCATTTAGCCCTGTTTCTTTCTTTCTTTTTTTTTTTTTCCCCCTTTCCCAGGGGTGCTCTACCACTGAGTTGTATCCTCAGAGCTTTTTATTTTGAGAACAGGGTCTTGCTAATATGCTAAGGTTAGCCTTCTGAGTCTCTCAGATTTCAGGTGTGTGCCACCATGCCCAGCATTTAGCCCTGTTTTCTGACTTATGAATACATACCATGTTCTATTTCATCCGAGAGAGGTTGTCTGGAAATACTTCCATAGATCTGAATGACACAACTGAAAAAGTAATTTTAACTTAAATTGACTTAGTATGTGACTTTTTTTTCTTGTTTTAAGAGAATGTTCAAATAGTAAATGAAATAAATCCTGTAATGAAAATCCTTTAAAAATTTGTTTCAGAGATTTTCTATTGAAATTGATGGTAGAAAGATTTTACTATAATTTATTTCCACTTGTGTGGATTTTAGAATGATGTGTGAACATCAGGAGATAGATGGCCTTGGGCTAGGAGTGTAGCATGTGCAAAGCCCTGGATTGAATCTCTTGCACTGGGTAGGGGAGGGAAAAATAGATGTATGGCCTTAACGATATTTTTTTGGATTGTGCTGGGTTCGGTGGCACATGTCTATAATTCCAGCAACTCAAGACGCTGAGATGGGAGGATTGCAGGTTTGAGGCTAGCCTCAGCATCTTAGGCCATAAGCAACTTAGACCCTGACTCGAAATTAAAAAGAGCTGAGATATATAGCTCAGTAGCAATGCATCCCTGGGTTCAATACACAATACCCCCTCCCCCAGAAAGATATTTTTGGATTCTTAGTTTTGATTATTAAAAAAATTTGTCTACATTCTATCTGAACACTAGAATTATATACATAATTTTTTTTTTTTTTTTCCTTTTCTCTCTACAGCCTCTGCAGAGGATAGAAAATGAAGTGGAACTCTTAGGAGAACATCTTCAAGTAGGAAGTTTTACTTATCCCCCATCAGCCCATCCCCCAACATTACCTCCATCAGCTCCTTTGCAGTTCTTGACACATGATCCTTTGCATCAGGAGGTGTCCTTTGGAGTAGTAAGTTTTTATGCATTACTATGACAAACTATTTGAGGTGTATCAGTGTGTAGCTCTCAACATGTTCAGAAGTTTAAATGCATTCTTTTTTTTTTTTTTTTTGTCACTGGACAGAATGACTTTATTTTTTTATTTGTATTTATTTTGGGGGGGTAGGGGTACTAGGGATTGAACTCAGGGCACTCGACCACTGAGCTACATCCCCAGACCTATTTTGTATTTTACTGGGAGACGTCTCACTGAGTTGCTTAGCACCTCACTAAATTGCTGAGGCTGGCTTTGAACTCGATCCTCCTGCCGCTGGGATTACAAGCATGCACCACTGCACCCAGCCTATTTTCTTTAAGATTTTATTTATTTATTTATTTATTTATTTATTTTTGGTGCTGAGGATCGAACCCAGTGTCTCATGTGTGCTAAGGCAAGCACTCTGCCACTCAGCTACAGCCCACCCCTTAAATGTATTCTTAAAAAAAAAAAAAAAAAAAAAATTTTTTTTTTTTTTTGTAGATGTAGATGGACAGAATGCCTCTGTTTATTTGTTTATTTTTATGTGGTGCTCAGGATCGAACCCAATGCCTCATTCATGCTAGGCAAGTGCTCTACCACTGAGCTTCAGCCCCAGCTTTTAAATGTATTCTTGCTAGCATTTATATTTAGAAATGCACCTAAGTGTATGGTTTAAACTGGTTATTACATCTGTGTTAACATTTAAGAAATATTAAATGCCACTTGAACAGTGAACAGCTTTCTACATTTTAACAATCTTTATTTCATATATTATTTGTATATGTAGAATGATCTTAAATTCTTTGAACGCTTTTTTCCCTGCAGCCTTATCCTCCATTTATGCCTCGGAGGCTCACAGGACGTAGTAGATATCGATCTCAGCAGCCAATACCGCCTCCCCCTTATCATCCCAGCTTACTGCCATATGTGTTGTAAGTTCTTTCTTATTTTATTGAATTCTAAATTTTGAAAACCTTGAGATTCTTTCCTTTATGAATCCTGTACAGACTCATCATTTAATTAGATATTGCTTTTACTTAAGGGGGTTGAGGTCAGGAAGCCATTAAGAGTAAAGAAAGAGCCAAGGACATGGGGAAAATGGGGGAAAAGATATCTCTGAGCCAAAAAATATAGGTTTAATAAATTAAGAAGTGGAAGTTCTTTGCCTTTTTTCTTTTCTTTTTTTTTTTTAAACAGCTAGCATCACTTCCTATCACTTTTGATTATCTAGCTTTTGGTGCTATTTCTCTTATGGGAAAGGAGACTAGGAATTATCTGTGTGTCTTAGGATTAGATTTACCTATAATAAATACTCATGGGTTAAATATGATTGTTTTTTCTCTTTTGCATATTGAAGTCTAGCAGTAGGCAAATTCAGGGTGATTTGTTAGCCCTGTGACTGTGAGAAATGGTTCTGCTATTATAATCTTGGGACTACATGATCTAACCTGGCTCCTCTGATTTTAGTCATCATGTACATTTCCTAGCTAGCAAAAATGAAAAAGAGTCCCTCTGCATACCTGCTTTTCCCAGGATATTTCCTAAATGTAGCACAGCACATATTACTCCCTATATTCCATTAGCCAGAACTTATTCACATGTCTATAATTACCTTTTTTTTTTTTAAATTTTTTATTGTTGGTTGTTCAAATCATTACATAGTTCTTGACATATCATATTTCACACTTTGATTCAAGTGGGTTATGAACTCCCATTTTTACCCCGTATACAGATTGCAGAATCATATCAGTTACACATCCATTGATTTACATGTTGCCATACTAGTGTCTGTTGTATTCTGCTGCCTTTCCTATCCTCTACTATCCCCCCTCCCCTCCCCTCCCCTCCCCTCTTCTCTCTCTACCCCCTCTACTGTCATTCATTTCTCCCCCTTGTATTATTTTTCCCTTTCCCCTCACTTCCTCTTGTATGTAATTTTGTATAACCCTGAGGGTCTCCTTCCATTTCCATGCAATTTCCCTTCTCTCTCCCTTTCCCTCCCACCTCTCATCCCTGTTTAATGTTAATCATCTTCTCATGCTCTTCGTTCCTACTCTGTTCTTAGTTACTCTCCTTATATCAAAGAAGACATTTGGCATTTGTTTTTTAGGGATTGGCTAGCTTCAATTAGCATAGAAAGGTAGGAAATGTACTTGTTACACCAGAAGACTGCATTCCTGTATCACCTTGTTCTGATTATTTTTATATATATTTTTTTTTCCTTAGTTGTAGATGGACATAGTGAATTTTATTTATTTATTTATTTTAAATTTTTTTTTTTTTTAGTTGTAACTGGACACAATATCTTTATTTATTTGTTTTTATATGGTGCTGAGGTTTGAATCCAGGGCCTCGTACATGCCAGGCGAGCGCTCTACCGCTGAGCCACAATCCCAGCCGCTTATTTATTTATTTTTATGTGGTTCTAAGAAACTAACCCAGGCCTCACACTTGCTAAGCCAGTGCTCTACCACTGAGCTACTACCCCAGTCCTGTTCAGATAGTTTTAGCTGCTTTCCTATTACCCGTTCCTCTTCCCTCCCCTTTATCTTTGTCTTTCATGTAAGTATCCTGGCTTGTTCTTAGAATTTTTCAATTTAAGATCTTTTGCACTTTCATATAAATTTTAAAATTCAGTGTATTTCTACTTTAAAAAGAAAAAAAAAATCTTCCTAGGTTTTGATTGGGATTATATTGAATTTGCAGATCAATTTGAAGGGAAATTGATATTTTAACAGTTAATTTTGAGACCTCTAGTCTACTGACAAGATAAATTGCTGTTTATCCTAATAGTATTTATGCAGTTGGTATTGCACAGTCTTGTATGTTTTATGAAATTTATCCTTACATTTATGTTTTTTAATATTTATTTACTTATTAGTTGTAGATGATAATAATATCTTTATTTATTTGTTTTTATGTGGTGCTGAGGATCTAACCCAGGGCCTCGCATGTGCTAAGCAACCACTCCATCGCTGAGCCACAACCTCAGCCCCCATATATGTTTTTTAATACTGTTGTAAATAGTGTGCTTTGCTATCATCTTTTTTGTTGTTGTTGCTAGCAAAGTTAATATTTATAAAGGGTTGCACTGGGCTTTGTCCTTCTTGTCCTGTCATTGAATTTACTAACATATCACTGTTATTTTCACTGCAGATCAATGCTTCCAGTGCCACCTGCAGTGGGCCCAACTTTCAGCTTTGAATTGGATGTGGAAGATGGAGAAGTAGAAAATTATGAGGTCAGTAGATGAATTGTGAATTAAATGAATTGTGAATTAATTGGGGGATTATTGTGTCTTGAAAATATTGTTCTAATCACCATCTAAACATTAGATAAACACTGCATTTCAAGATACAAATTTGTCATAAAAGTGTTCTACATCTAATTTGATCACGTGCCATAAATCTGTATCAAGTAGGTAGACTTTTGATGCTCTGTTAGAGTTATACACAGTTCTATTGAGAGAATGCAAATGAGAACAGGGGAAGTTTTGATGTTGAGATGTTCCAAAAGGATTTTGTGGAAGTAGAAGTGTTTGAGAACTGGATCTTAAAGAATGAGGAAACTTTTTCATTCGTAAGATTGAGGCAGGGAAGTCTTGAGGACTAGCGTACGTAGTTTGTGTCTAAAGTGAAAGAGAGAAAACAGAGATTTGATTGAAAAGCTCAATTAGATGTCCTTGAGTACCATGCTAAATGTTTTTGGTGTATTTATGGCATCATATCTCTTAAAAAGTCAAAACTCTGTTAGCAGTATGAAAGAATAGATGGAAGTGGTATCAGAAAACTGAGAAAGGTACTCTATGGAGTAGGAAAAAATATGTACAAACTGTACAATTTGATACAGGATTAATATCCAGAATATATAAGTAGCTTTCACAACAATAGGCAAAACTGAATAACATGATTAAAAATGGACTTGAATGGGTATTTCTCAAAAGAATGACTAGTGGTGCTCAACATCACTGATTATGAGAGAAGTGTAAATCAAAATCACAGTGAGATGTATCTTCACACCTGTTGGTATGGCTATTATCAAATAAAGTAAGTAAGTATTGATAGGGTGCGGAGTAAGGAGAATCCTTATATATTGTTGGTGGAAATGTAAATTGGTACAGCCATAAGGAAAAACAAATTAAAAAAGGGACTGTCAGCAGTATGGCCCAGCAATCCTTCTGCTGGGGTATGTGTAGCTACAGAAAATTGGCACCAGAGTGGAATATTATTCCGCCATAAATGGGAAATGCTGCTATTTGACAACATGAATCTGAAAAATATTATGGCAAGTGAAATATAGAGGGGGCAAGAAATACTGATCTTTTTTACATGAGGAGTCTTAAAATGTCAAATAGTAGAGTGTTGGTTATGGAGGTAAAGAGGGAAGTATATATAGACTTGCCATTTGATAGGGTAGGTTTAGGGGTAGATAGCATGAGGACTGTGGTTAGTAATATTGTATTGTTAATTGTAAACTTGCTAAGAAAATAGATTTTAGGCACTCAAACTAAAAAAAAACTCAAAAAGAAGTGGAAAGTGATGGATAGGTTAATTTGCTTGACAGTGGTAATCATTTCACTGTGTATATATCAAATGATCATATTGTGTACTTTAAATACATACAATAAAAGAAAGTACAGCTTTGAAAGATGTTTTAACACTTCAATCAGTAGGATTTTATCTTGAATGGTTAATTGTGGTGTTCAGGGGTAAGTGTACAAAAATTGCAAAAGATGATGCTCTACAAAAAGGACTGTATTAGCCCATGAAGAAGGCAGACACCAAAATGCCAGTGGGCCAAATAGTTGGCATTTAAATAATGTTGATCTTGCTATAGGAACATAACAGATGTGGTTTGAGGGTTAACAGGCAAATTTAGATTTGAATATGTTGAGTGGAAGTAATTTTGACCTTAATTTGATACTGCCAGCCATCCTTCTTATCTCAACTTCACTTTGTCTTTTTCATTTTATGAATGCTGGAACAGTTTTTAGGTGTATTGAATGTGGGCATGGAGAAGGAGTCATGATCTTAAACTGCCCCTTTTTTTTTTTTTTTTTTTGTAGTACTGGGATTGAATACAGGGCCCCCCTGCACATGCTGTGGAAGCACTCTACCAATGAGCTGCATTCCCAACCCCTTTTTAATTTTATTTTGTTTGCATTTATTTATTAGTACTCTGCCACAGAGCTACATCCCCTCCCCTTTTTACTTTGAGACAGAATCTCATATGAGTTGCTGAGTGACCTTGAACTTGGAATCTTTCTGCCTCAGCCTCCCAAATTGCTGGGATTCTAAACATATGCCATATAAACATATACCATATAAATTTCATTTCTTGAAATTAAAAGAGGCATTCATAATTTTCTCATTTTATTTCTACCATTTGCATTACAGCAATATCTACAAGTGGCTTATCTTTATTAAAATCAACCTGTCTTAAATCATATTGCTGAAAAAGATAGCTGATCATGTATATATCAATAGAAAAGTAGTGGTACAGTTGTCATATAAGAAAAATATATGGGCTGGGGCTGGGGCTCAGCGGTAGAGCACTTGCCTTGCATGTGTGAGGCACTTGGTTCGATCCTTAGCACCACATAAAAATAAATAAACCAAATAAAGGTATTGTGTTCATATACAACTAAAAATATATATTTAAAAATATATATCTTATTTTGACTTAGCTGGGCACATGCCTGTAATCCCAATGGCTCAGGAGGCTGAGACAGAAGTTCAAAGCCAGCCTCAGCAATTTCAAGGCACTAAGCAACTCAGTGAAACCCTGGGGATGTGGCTCGGTGATTGAGTGCCCCTGAGTTCAACCCCCAGTACCAAAAATGGAAAAATATCTTATTTTGACTTTGAAATTCCTTTCTAAACTGTATTTTTGGGTTGAATATTTTGATATTCTTCAAAGTCATACTTACAACCAATCAAAAAGGCCTTACTTGCCTTTTTAGTTGTATGTCATAGTGTAGCTGTTGAACACTCCCCAGCCCTGGCTCACTGGCTCGATCCAGATGGCTTCCCCACTCCAAGTTCCTACATGCCCAGTCTACCCTACATGTTCTTGTCTTGGTACCTTTACTTCCCTTGATCCTTCAGCTAAGATCTTTCTCCATTTCTCTATGTTTTGGAAATATAGCATAAAAACCGCCATCTTTGTGATTATCATTTCTTTTTTTTTTTTTTTAACATTTATTTATATGCAGTACTGATAATTGAACCCAGGGCCTCACACATAACTATGCAAGTTCTCTACTACTGAGCCACAACCCTGGCCCTGTGAACAACATTTCTAATCTATTTCCTGGGTCCAAACGAGTTCTCTCTTTTTGTTCTACTGAGATTTAAGCACTAATCATGTCTTGCCTTCAGTTGTCTTGCCTGTTGCATCATGTAAATTTTTGGAGGGCTTGATCATCACTCTGTATCCACTAAGGAATGAATGAGGATATTTTATTGTCATACAATTATATACTATATAGGACATACTATATCCTATAATACATAACAATAGAGGTGTTAAGATGCATATCAACTCTATCATGAATTTGATCTAAATTTTTTATGCTGATTTTATAATCAGCCTCAGTTAGACTTAATGTGTTATAGCGTTTAGAAGGGTTGAGTATAGCAGTGAAAGGCAGATATTTATTCAGATGACCCAATTCTCCAAATAAGGCTGTCAAAAAGCAAAGCTGTGATTATTGTCTTAAAACACACACAGAGCTATACCAGCATTAGATATGGAAATTAATTCTATTCCTCTCATTGCCCATTTCTAATTCTTTGTTTCCTGTTCCCTTAACCATAAGGCAGCCTAATTATAGAATAAAGAAAATAGCTAATTAGTCATTAAAAACTGGGAGAAGCCTGGTGCCATTTTACACACCTGTAATCCCTAGTGATTTGGGAGACTGAGGCAGGAGGATGGCAAGTTCAAAAGCCAGCCTCAGTACCTTAGCAAGGCCCTAAGCAACTTAGCAAAGCTGCCGCAGTCTGGCTGGGCACAATTCACAAGCCACTTGTTAAGCACCCCTAGGTTTAATCTCCAGTACCAAAAAAAAAGATCACAAGTTTGAGGCCAGCCTGAGCAAATAGCCCTGTCTTTTCTCTACAGGCCCTTTTAAACCTGGCAGAGCGACTGGGAGAGGCTAAACCTCGAGGACTGACTAAAGCAGATATTGAACAACTTCCTTCTTATCGGTTTAATCCTAACAATCACCAGTCAGAACAGACTTTGTAAGTATATTTTTTTCTAATATATGTGTTAACTTTTTTTCTTTAAAGAAAAATTTCATGAAATAAAAGCTTGAGACTCAGAACTTGATATAAAGATAAGTTATCTCTTTTTCATACTCTGGGTCTATGCTGACCAGTAAGGTAGCCACTAATTGTGGAGCTATTTAAATTCAGTGAAAGTGTTAAATTTCTTCCTGGGTTTGTGGTGTGCACACACACACCTGTGACCCAAGCTACTCAGGAGGCTGAGGCAGGAGATTCACAAGTTCAAAGCCAGCCTTGGGCAAATTGTTTAGACCCTGTCTGAAAGTAAAATTTTAAAACGGGATGGGGATTTAAGCCTCAGTGATAGAGCACTTAACTACTAGCATATGTGAGGCCCTGGGCTAGACTAGAGTACTGTCAGATAAATAGATCAATACATAGATAAATAATTAATTTCTTAGGCATACTAGATACTGACTGCTATATTTAAAGGTGTTAATGTAGAACATGAAATGCAAAGTTCACCCATTTAAAATATACAATTCAGTGAATTTTATTGTATTAGTAGAATTGTATATCCATCACCACAAATTTACATCCTTTTTATCACCCCCAAAAGAAATCCTTCACCCACTTGTAGCCACTCCCCTTATCTCCCTAGCCTTCTCTATCTTGACACACCCCCTAACCCTTTGTCTCCATAGCTTTCACATAAATGAGATTATATAATATGTGGTCTTTTTGTATCTGGCTTCTTTAACTTAGCATAACTTTTTCAAAGTACCTTTGTGTTGTAGCTTTATCAGTAAGTCACTCCTTTTTGTGGCCAAATAATATTCCATTTGTGGATCACTACATGTTGTTTATCCTTTTCTTCAGTTGATATACATTTGTGTTGTTTCCACTTTGGGGCTCTTATGAGTAATGCTACTTTGAACATATGTGTACAGGTTTTTCTGTGAATATAATGTTTTAATTTTGGATATATACCTGGAAATGAATTGTTGGATGTCATATTGTAACTGTGTTTGACTTTTTGAGAACTGCCAGTTTTTGCAAAGTTGGTTGCACCATTTTCTATTTCTACCAACACTGTATAAAAAGGTTTCAATTTCACTGCATTTTTGCCAGCATTTGTTATTGTCTGTTTTTATCATATTGTCCTAGTGACTTTGAAATTGTATCACACTGAGATTTTAATTTTCCTTTCCCTGGTGCCTGTTACTGTTGAGCATTTTTAAAATTTCCTTTTTTTTTTGTGTGTGTGTGTGTGTGTGTGTGTGTGTTTGGTACTAGGGATTAAACCTGGAGGTGCTTAACCACTGAACCACATCCCCAGCATCCACTTGCCTTTTTTTTTATGTGTGTGTGTGTGTGTGTGTTTTAATGTTTTTATTTTGAGACAGGGTCTCACTAGGTTGCTTAGGGCCTCACTGAGTTGTTGAGGCTGGCTTTGATCTTGCAGCCCTCCTACTTTAGCCTCCTGAGATGCTGGGATTACAGGTGTGTATCACCATGCTCAGCACCAGCCCTTTTTATTTTTTTTATTTTGAGACAAGAGTCTTACTTAGGACATTGCTAAATTGCTGAATCTGGCTTTGAACTTGGAATCTTCTTGTCTAGCCTCCTAAGTTAATTTTTATATATGGTGTGAGGTTAAAGGGACATCTACCTTCATTTTTTCATGTGCAAAGAGTATTTTTGGTTTTAAAACTTGATTTGGATGTTAGCCAGAGATTTTCTGATCAGTTATCAGTAAAGCAGAGCACTCTTACTAAATGCCTTAACATCATTGTTTTTCAGGTTGATAGATTATTTTGTCTACAAATTTCAGTGATAAAAAACTGAGACTGATTAAGTGGCTTTTGTAGACTTCAGAAGTCATTTCAAAATAGAAAACCACCCAATTTTATGTTTAATTGATCTTTTTGCTTCTTTTAGGTGTGTAGTATGCATGTGTGATTTTGAGTCAAGGCAGCTACTTAGAGTCTTACCCTGTAACCACGAGTTCCATGCCAAGTGTGTTGACAAATGGCTTAAGGTAAAATGACAGTATCTAAAAGGAAATAACACTAAATTTTCTGTTTTAGTGACTATAGGTTCATTAGATAAGTCTGTGGTTTAGTGGAGGATGGGTATAGGAAATAAAATTGAAATACAACATTGAGAGTATTATCTCTTCAGATGAAGAGAAAAGGCCAGTGAAACTTAGGGGTTGGGGATATAACTCAGTGGTAGAACATGAATGAGGCCCTGGGTTCCATTCCCAGCACAGGGAGGATGGGGTTGCTATGGTGATTAACATGGGAGTGATTATACAAAACCTAAAAACTGGCTATCTGCCCTTGATAATCAACTTGTCCTGATTTTCTGATAGTATATAAGGATAAGACCTGAACTTGTTAGGCCAGAGTTTCCTCTTAGTTTAGAAGGGTGCCTCACTAGAGCTCCCTTTACTTTTAAGTTAGTTATTAAATATATCTAAACTGGTGCTGGGTAATTTTGTTTATGTATTTAAACAGACATATTAAAAAATCATTTATGGCAAGAAGCTGAGGCAGAAGAACGGCAAGTTCAAGGCCAGCCTGGGCAACTTAGCGAGACTCTGTCTCAAAATTAAAAAGGGGATAAGGGTGAGCTGGGGATGGAGCTCAGTCCCCCAGGATTTAAGCCCTAGTGCTACCCCCAAAAAAAAGATCATCCATGGGATAATCAACTCTTTAAGGTTTGTTTTCTTTCTTTTTTGTTTTGTTTTAAGGCACATGATTACTTTGTGCCTCTTTAAAAGAACAAAGTGTCTAAAACTTGTGTTGGAAGTAAAAATAATATTATTTGTTTTTAATAAATTTCATTGTATGAACTACAATGCAAACAAGTTTCTCTTTTGTATTTTAGGCAAATCGTACTTGCCCAATTTGCCGAGCTGATGCTTCAGAAGTGCATCGGGATTCAGAATGACCAACCTAAGAGCACAAATTTAGTTTGGGTGTTCCTCATCACATGTATATACGGACTATCCATTGAACTTAATCTGTGTGGCTTCCAGCCCTCCCTTTACCAAAAGGGTCAATGGACCTTTCTTTGCACTGTGTGACTTAATCAACTATAAAAGCTTACAATTAGTCTTCACAATTATGGGATTGTTATACTAACCGTGTGATTGGAACTCCAAAGAATTTTTCTTTAGCTTAATTTTGTGTGTGCACTAACATTCCCTGGTTTTTTGTGTGATCATTCCGAGTGTTGCTGCAAGATTACAGTGGACGTGATCTTTTAGCATGTGCTTTTATAAAAAGTGGTAGCTCCAGATGATATAGCAATCTACCTTATATAGAGCCTTCAGAAACTGTGAGTGGAAATGAATGCAGCGTATGACTGTTGATAAATGTATCTGTGTGTGTGAGAGAGTGTGCAACTACTTGTGAGAGGGCATGGTAGCTAACGTGTGTATGAGATCCTATATACCAGCATGTACCAAGAATGTGTGTGTAGTTTTAATTATGCTGCAATGTATAATCTGGTGTGTTATTTAAACAGCACTAGTACTGTACACTGGTTTTTCCCCTTGTGTTTGCTGTTGCACACTGGTTGCTAAGGGTGCATCAATTATAAGCATTGAATACTCCATCCCTTCCTCCTAATGAATGGAATGAGAAAAGCCTTCTTCCTTTGCTTCAGGCAGCTGTCACCTTCTCTTCATTGGTGGTCCTAAGTGGGTCACTTAAGAAAAAAAGTGTAACAAATTCTCACTCCATGAACCTGAGTTTTGATTCTGTTGTGGAAAAGAAATTTTTAAATCTCCAACTTGCTGTTTCCAAAAAGAAGGTGCAATATCATACATCATCTGTTAGCAATATTAGCATTTCAATCAATGATTTGAATGTTGGTAACTTTTTTCTTTTATATTTTCAGTAAGCTTCTTACAGAAAGTACCTGTGATGATTTTTTTAATTTTTTCTTTGTATAGGTGTGTGTGTGTGTGTGTGTGTGTGTGTGTGTGTGTGTTTAGATTTATAGTCCTTTCTGAAGATATATGAGTAATATATTTTTAAGAATACCACTGGTCCCATGAAGTCTTGCCTCTTTGACTTCCACCAGAACAAAATCTGTTAATTCAGCTTGATTTCCGATGTGTTCTTTGTTCAGGCTCCCATAGGCAACTAAATTATTTCAAGAAAACTTTTTCTGTTCATATTAATTCACTTGCCAAGCTCCAATTCTGAAAGTTGTCTTAGTTCTTCCCTCAGTAAATGTGCTTCTTTTTGAAGCCCTTGTTTCAGGATGGATCAAGTGCTTTGACAGCTTGTGTTCCTTAGACCTGATTTGCTTTGATGTCTTGCCGCTCTTTTAATTTTTGTTTGATTAAGAAAAAGCTTAATACAACAGATGTCCAGAATACTTGCAGTATAAATGAAGATTTGATTTTTGTATAAAATAATGCTGTCAAACAGGAATTGACCCTCATTGAGTTGATCTGAAATAATACATAGCTGTATTTTTTTAATAGGTTCATTGAGCGAAATTCAGATTGTTTAAAGTCATTTTTCCAGCAACATTTAGATTCCTTTCTCATTCTTTTATAGTGTATTCAGCATTGTCTGCCTCCTCCTGCAGTTGATGTCATTGCTTTGTTTGCAGTAGCACATGCTACATTATTCTAGTTGGGACTGTGAGAACTTGTTGCCAGCCTCACTCAGCTCTCAGTTGGCTCTGAGTCAGTTTTGTACTCAGACAGTGTTAACTACTTGTTACTGCCATGCTGCTTGCCCTCCCTTGAAATCTATAAGCTCATCACAGCCTAGAGTTCTGTAAAGTCAATTCACACAGAAGCACAATTTTGTCCTCTTCCAGACACTGTTGCCTCTATCTAATCATACAAATAGGATTTTGCATACTTTGCCCCTAGATTTGTCAGTGCATCAGAAATATACCTAAACAGTGGTAAAATGCACATGTTACTGTTAAATCATTAGGATAATTCCCCTCCTGTTCCTGAAGAGTAAAAAGTATGTTTAAGACCAAAATTATTGGCATATAATAATCAGCTACATACAAATCACGTATAGTTTTATCTTTATTTTTTTTAATTAAAAAAATCATGTTTAAAATGGCAAAAACCCATCTTATAGACTTCTTTTATATAGCTACAAAAATTTATATCTGTACAGATCTAACATAACACTACTACACTCAGTATTCATTTTACTGAAGCATGCAAGTTAAAGCACTTTTTCTAATTTATATAGAGATATCTAATTAACAAGGCACATTGTACTAATGACTTCAGGAGAAGTAGCTTTTTCTCCCCTTCCTCTGACTATGAATTCCTGTTGTAACGTCCCTTTTCTAGTAAATTTTTGAGAGGCAGTTGGCAATTTAGGAGGCAGCAGGGTCTGAGTTTAATTGTTGCACTGTTGTAGCTGATCTCTTGGGGAATGCCTTGTCTTTGCATGGAGCTCTTAGAGAAGTGTCCAGACTTACTTACCAAGTGGTTAGTGCATGTTAGGAGCACACGTGTGTGTGTGTGTGTGTTCTAACCAGCTCAGACTAGCCACAGTGAGCAACTAGACACAGTGAGTGTCTAGCATATGAGAAAGAACAGTTGATTTCTTGCCCAGTTGTTACCACTGGTGATGTCCAGATTGCAGGCAGATGTTGGTTTGTTGCCTTTATCCTCTTTCCTCCTAAAACAACATTGGCTTTACCATCTTAACTCAGCTGTGGGGTTTTTTTGTGGGTTTTGGTTTATTTGTTTTTTTTGGTATGAATTGTCATGTTTGGTATTGTTTTTAATTCCCACCCCCCCAAAAAAAAACAACTCAAGGCCTCCATGGATTAAGATCTCATATTAAGGATTTTTTGTCCTGGGGAAAAAAAAATTTTTTTTTTTAACCAAAATCTGGAAAATGTGAAAGTATATTTAGATTTTATATACTCTCTGAAATGTGATTTAAGATTCTTAAGTTTGGGCCTCTTGTAATAATTTTGAATGAGATCTACCAACTCACTTGTGAGAATATTTTTCACAGATATCTTTAGGCCTTCATTAGAAAGCTATTTTCCCCCTGTTGGTTACCTCATTTTGCTATTGTTTCAGATTATGAAAGCTACAGGGGTGTCTGTTGGAATCATTTGCTGAGTCATTTCCTCAAATCATATTCCATTGTATCAGTTAACATATAGTTTTAAATGTACGTATTATAAATATCTGTAACCAAATCATTTGAAGGCTTGATAAATTTTTAACAAAGTTTGTACATTTTTTATGAAAGTTACTAGTAATGCTTTACTAAGTAGTGCAATGAATTTTTATTTTTAATCCCTGTGCCCAATTTTGGAGTTGAGAGGGTTGTTGGTAATAAATGTATGATGTACACTTAAAATATTTGTTGTTTCTTGTTACTCTGAAAGGGGAGGGGAAAGTTGGGTTTGCAGAGATAGTGGGTAATAGATGGGATTCCAGCAGATAGAAGTGGGTTGAGCTACTAGGTGCCAGATTTAATTTTTAAACAGTATTCCAGGTGTTTCAGAATTGGTGTAAACTCTTTTATTATTATTATTATTATTAGTTACACACGACAGTACAATGATTTGACAGTTCATACATTTGAATCAAATGGAGTATAATTTCTCATTTTTCTGATTGTACAGGTTGCAGAATCACGTTGATGTAAACTCTTAGAAACACAAAAAATATCTTGTATTATAATGTATGGTAAATATTTATGTCCTTTAAAAAGCTAAGAAGATAGCAGAAAGTGTAGCCACAGGTATGCTCTGTGCATAATGAACTATAGAAATAGGTAACCATAAGGTGCAAGTGAAAAGATTACAATAGGTAATTGAGCAGCTGTGTCCACATAATTGAGCAGCTGTGTCCACAGTTACTGTCAACATAAGGGAAGAGTCTTTGCTTGATTTTTTTTTCCACCTCATTTTTGTAACAGACTTGGGAAGAGTATTTGTGTCAGGTTTTGAGTGTCTGAAATGCTAAACTTGTGTTCTCTTATGGCAAAGGCGTTTACTGCACTCTCTGAATAAGGGAGGGGAGGGTGATATGACTTGAAAACATAGATTATTATGACCTCTTCATGTGAGAACATTTAAAAGCCAACAAACAGTCTCCTTCTGTCGTGATAATGACAGTCCTGGAAAAGAATTGCCCTAGAAAACCACCAACCCTCAGCACATATTTGGAGACGAAAAATTAGAAGCCTTTAAAATAAGCCTAAGCCTCTAAACTCAGCTACTCAGAAAGCTGAGGCAGAAAGAGCAGATGTTCAAGGCTAGCCTAAGCAACCTGTTAAGCCTGTTAAGACCCTGTTTCAAAAGGTCTGGGGATGTAGCTCAGTGGTTAAGCCCCTGGTATGAAAAAAAATAACATTAACTATGGACATCATGATTTCATTCTTGCCAACTCATTTCTCCCTTTTACAAGTCTTTTTAAATTTTGCTCTAAAAGTAGACTTTGATAATACTAAGCCACAAGCATTCCATATATGCTGCTAAGCATTATTGGCTACAATTATTAAATAGATCACAAACTACTGTTTATACTAAGGGATAATTGTTTTATAATATTGTTTTACATTTATGATCCTAGGTATTAATCACAAAAAGGGTCTTTTGCATTCTTGCAGGCTTAGGGTATTGTACAATAGTGAACACATAATGGCTCAAGTGGGTCAGTGTACCATTTGTTTCTGATCCACTGAATAGAACCTCAGTTTATATTTGGTGACCAGACTAACTGAATGGGAACTGTGACAGACAACCATTTCTTTGGTATCCCCAAATCTCAAAAAGACCTGACATAAATAAATCTAACAACCTATCTGTCTAAAAGGTTTAGAATAAGATGAAAAAGGGGGACCTTTCTTGAGTACATGGATAAAAGCATTATCGTGGTCTAAAGACTGCTGAACTGATACTGATGTTGTGTTGTTACAGTGAAGACAAGGCACACATCAAAACCGCTGTCAGTTCTAAATAATGGTGCAAGTTCAAAGACAAATTCTAATGCAGAACTCCTAGATTGAATTTTGTACCGGCAGTGTAAAAAACTATAAAGGACATTATTGAGTCCCAACAGACAATTGTAATAGACCATCAGTGTGATCCAAAGTATTAATCTTACTGTAGTTTTGCAAAAGAATATTCTTAGGAAATACATTACTGAAGTATTAAGGGTAAAAGGCCTGGATACATACAACTTACTTTCCAAAAGCTCAGAAAAAAATTATGTGTATGTGGAGAGAGAACACAAAAATGATAAAGCAAATGGAGTGAAACATCAGTAGAGGTAGGTGATTCTGAGCAAACAGCTTATAAGCATTTTCTGTTATTTACATTCTTGCAACTTTGTAAGATTGAGTTTATTTCCAAAATTTGATGTTATAACTACAAAAGTATGAAGCCATGAAAAATTTTTAAAGCGTTCAAAAAATATGTGGGATGGGGATATGGCTCAGTTAAGTACTCCAGGGTTCAATCCCTAGTGCCCAAAATAACAATAAGTAATGGTTAGGGATATAACTAAGTGGTTAAGTGCCCTTGGATTCAATTTCCAGCACCAACAAACCAATCAACCACAGATGGCCCAATTAGAAAACAGGCAAAAGATATTTCTCAAAAGAAGATAACAAAAAGCACATACATATTGTCACTATTTTAGTCAGATTTTTGTCACCAAAACACCTGACATGAACAACTTGGAGGAGGAAAGTTTTATTTTGGTTCATGGTTTCAGAGATTCAGTCCATGGTCAGCCAACTCCATTGCTCTGGGCCCAAGATGAGGCAGAAGAGTACTAAGGGATAAAATTCTTATGAGTGTGATCAAGCCACGCATTTCAGTTTTCTTGTGCACTTCAGACTAACGAATCGGATAGATAATGATGTCTGATGACCTGACTAGCCACATTAATCTAAAAGTTTTTAGCCACATTAATCCATTGTGTACCAAGTTTTCAATTCTGCCATATTTCAATGAAATTTATACAGGCGTGTTAAAATAGGTTGGAAATAATAATTCAGAGCCCATATGTTGTGTTAATATTACATAGTTCTGGTTAATAATTATTGATATTGATATATAATTAATGATATATGATTATGTACTATAAGTTTTTTAAAGTGTGTTATACATCTGAAACAATGGGACAATATGGGTTAAAAAGCAAACAGTTGGAAGCTAGACAGGGTGGCATACAACACTTGGGAGGCTGAAACGAGGATCAAAAAAAAGTTTTTTTTAACACGTCGGAATTGAACCCAGAGGCAGTCTTCCAAAGAACACAGAGCTACAATTCTACATTTCCTGCCCTTTTTGTTTTTATTTTGAGACAGGGTCTTTCTTGCCAAGTGTTCCTCCTGTCTAGGCCTCTGTAATCACTGGGATTATAGGCACACACCATCATGCATAGTGAGGATTATAAATTTGAGGCCAGCCTAGGTAATTTAATGAGACCCTGCCTCAAAAAAAAAAGTGTTCAGTAGCTGGGTATAGTGGCACATGCCTGCAATCCCAGTGGCTCAGGAGGCTAAGGCAAAAGGATCATGAATTCAAAGCCAGCCTCAGCAATTTAGCAAGGATGTGGCTCAGTGGTTAAGCAACCATGGGTTTAATCCCTGGTACCAAAAAAAAAAAAAAAAAAAAAGTTCAGTGGTAGAATGCTTGTCTAGTATGAATTGGTCTTAGGTTCAATTACCAGTATCACAGGCACAAAAGTAAAAACAGTTGAAATTGTTTTTAATTTTATTTTATTCAATCTAACAGAAAACATTTTGATATATAACCAGAGATAATCTGGGTTTGCTTGCTTGTTTGTTTATTTTTGTGGTGCTGGGGATTGAACCTAGGGCCTTGTGCATGCAAGGCAAGCACTCTACCAACTGAGCTATATCCACCCCAAGATTTCTTAATTTTATCATTACATGCCTTAAACTACAGTATGACTAAAAAGCATTTTACTTCATATAGCTGAGTATAATTTGTTGTCATGATATATACTTAAAACGCAGACTCAAAATTGGGCACTATGGCACACCCCTGTAATCCCAGCGGTTCAGGAGCCTGAGGCAGAAGGATCACAAGTTCAAAGCTAGCCTCAGCAACTTAGTGAGGCACTAAGCAACTCAATGAGACCCACATCTCTAATGAAAAAGGGCTGGTGATGTGGCTCAGAGGTTAAGTACCTCTAGGATCAATCTCCAATACCAAAAAAAAAAAAAAAAAAAAAAAGATTGCTTCTCTAGATAAAATTCAAAGAGTGTTAATAATGTTTGTCAGTAGATTCCAAAGTTATATATGCTTTGCTTAACACCTTTGAGATTCACAGCTTTTTAAAATAATTTGGTGGATGGGGGTCCCGGCTACTCCGGAGGCTAAGGTAGGAGAATCACAAGTTCAAGGCCAGACTGGGCAATTTAGCAAGACCCTGTCTGTAAATTTTTAAAAAATTAAAAGGGGTGGGGATGAAGCTTCTCTAGATTCAATCCCTAGAACCACAATAATGGTAATTTAGCAATCAAAGTTTGGCATTCTGAAGAATTGCAGGTAGGAAAATTTCAACCCACTTTGAGCTGATGGAGTAGATTCCTATTGAGATTGCTCTACAATACACATGCCTTTAATTTTGCCCATATGGCTGTCTGCCTCCCAAAATGTATAAAGAAAAAGAAGGGGGGAGGAAACACACAATATAATATAATAACAGCCAGCTGTTACAGTCATCCCCAAAAGTTCATGAGTCAGATAAGAATGTTTAGTCATGAAATGATTGGGTTATAAGAGTCTTAATCTAATTAGCACATTAATCCCCTGATAGGAATTAATTGGGTGGTGACTGTAGGCAGGTAGGGTGGGGCTGGAAGAGGTAGGTTCATGGAAATGTGCCTTTGAGCACATATTTTGTCCCTGGAGATTAAATATTTTTTTCTGTCTCCCTGTCTCTCTCCCCTTCCTGGTGGCCATTTTCTGAGCTACTTTCCTCCACCACACTCTTCTGCCATGATGTTCTGTCACACCTTGGGTCCAGAGCAATGGAGCCAGATGACTGAGGCCTCTGGAACCATAAGCCCCCAAATAAACTTTTCCTCTTCTAATTGTTCTTGTCAGTCTTTTGGTCACAGGGTGAAAAAAGCTGACAAAAACACCAGGAATGCTAGAAAGGAAGTGAATTATTGGGAAGGAAGTAACCCACATTTCCTTTAGACCTCTGGTTCTTAGTCTACACATGGAAACACAGAAGGTATGATGGCTGATTAATAACCTACAGCCTCACACCTAGCAGTCTTTGACCAGCAGTGTACACAGAAAACATGTCCATGTGCTGCCTCCTTAGCCTTCATCAGTGTTGGAATCGCTTCCCACAGCCTCTCCTTAGTTGTAAACTTAAAGGTTTCCATGTAGCAACTTCCCTCTTTTGTAATTGGCTCGGTAATTTTATGTCTTGGTAAGAGTTTTTTTATAATTTTTATATTATCCCTTCTTAGTTATTGTCTTCTGAATAAGAGTTCTCCAAACGTATGCCAAGATAGATTCTGACAGTGCAAATTAAATCCTGATTTGTGTAGTCAATGCAAGCAACATGGTTGGCTTATAGACAACATAACCTACATCCCTGCCTCACATGCTAAGTGAGTCAATAGCAATGTTTTTGAAAAGGGAATAAATAAATAGGAATAAGCCTGCAATCTATGTCCCAAGTATAAAATCTGATCCATAGATGGAAGGTTTCTTTATTGAATCAAAATCGTAGGAACCTAGAAAAAATGTCAAGTGGAAGAAATGACAATGGGTACAGTGAATCATGCCTGTAGTTCCAGTGACTCAGAAAGCTAAGGGAGAGGATTACAAGTTTGAGGTCAGCCTCAGCAACTCACTGAGACTGTCTCTCAAAAATAAAAAGGGCTAGGGATGTAGCTCAGTGGTAGAGCACCTGGGTTTAATCCCTGGTACTGAAAAAAAAAAAAAAGTTCAAAAACAAGAGAAATTGATCTGTAACATGAGAAGACACAGTAGTGGTTATCCTTGACAGGGTTCATATTGATCACAAGGAACAGAGAGCAGAGGACAGCATCTAGACTGTGGTAGTTTTCTGTTTGTTGATCTATGTGCTTGATTACACAAGCAGTTAAATTTGGAGAGATTCATTATACTTAGGATTTGTTCCATTTTCAGTATAAATTTTTGTGAACTTTATTTAAAAAATAAATGTTCAGGGCTGTGGCTGTGGCTCAACAGTAGCGTACTTGCCTGGCATGTGTGAGGCACTGGGTTTGATTCTCAGCACCACATATAAATAAATAAATAAAGGTCTATAAACAAGTTTAAAAAATTTAAAAATAAATAGATGTTCAGCTACTCGAGAGACTGAGGCAGGAGTAATGTCAGCTTTGGCAACTTAGCAAGACCATCTCAAAATAAAAAAATGTCTAGGAGATACAGCTCAGCGCTCCTAATACCTTCCCCAACAAATAAGGAAATAGATAAGCGAGCCATAACAAATAATACCACTGCCCATAATGCTGCATTACATTTTAAAACCTAAACAGTATCCCCAAATCAAACATTTCCCCCATCCCAAAACACATTCTGAGCTTGCTTTTTTAAGTTAAAATTTCAGAGCCACAGTATTTCTATAGTAATGCCCCTGTCCTCAAGGTGTTTATGCATAAAATCTACACCAGGGGGCACTGTTGTACAAAACCAAGTGCCAAATACAAGCCCTTTAATGCACAAGTCAGGATCAGTTTGGTTATAAGCTAAAATGGGCTCTGTTTCCTTCATTCACAGAAAGTACACAATACAGATCTTTGGAGCAGAACAGGGCAGGATCACTCAACTCAGAGACTCGTTCCTTCCCAAGCACTGTTGTGTTTATTTCCTAAAGAGTGGGGCTTCCGAAAGTATGATTTTTTGAATGTTTAACTTTCCTTTTTAAAGTTGATTCTCAAATGCAATTTTGTTTAGCTTTAAATAAGTCTCCCTCTAAATTGAATACAACTAATTCCTGCATACACACTCAACTCCCATTCTCCCTTCCTCATATACATAGGTGCAGTGAGATCAGGGCATCTGTAACCACCAAGACCAGCCCCTACCAAAGGTCACCAGGGGCTCCCTAAAATGTCAAGTTTAATGAACAGTTTCTAGTCTTTGTCTTGCAGGACTTCTCTGTGGTATATGACACTGCTCATTGCTTTTTCTTTTATTTTTCCCCCTCAGTACTGGGGATTGAACCCAAGATCCCTGAGCTACATTCTCAGCCATTTTTATTTTAAGACAGGCTCTCACAAAGTTGATTAGGTCCTCACTCAGTTGCTGAGGCTGGCCTCAAATTTGTGATCTTCCTGCCTCAGCCTCTCCAGAGTTGCTAAATTAGCTCCTTATTTCTTGATGCTCATTTATTAAAGCTCTGTCTATTTGGCTTTTGTGATTTTCTTACTCTAGCCTCCTTCTGTGTCTTGGAGTTCCTTCTCTCTGACTGCATTTCTTTTCCTTGGGCCACCCCTTTAAGATGTGTCCCCAACCCTGTTTTCCCGTTCCACCCTCTCTTGCTGGACTGACTACATGACTCCTACCAATTCAACTATCCTCATGACTCATAGTCCCAACTTTTCCCTCCAGAGATTCTGCCTTTTTTTCCTGAATTTCCCCTCCTGAACATCCTGTAGGCATTCGAAGTCACTCTACCCACGTAGGAACTCATCAAATTTCCCCTAAACTTGTTTCTCTTATGTTCTTTAGTTCCATCACTGACCTACCATGGGCCCAGCACACCAGCAGGAAACAGGGAAGTCCATCATCTTTTTTCTACACTCAGTGAATAGTGAATGGTCTGTTCCATCATCTGTGTTTTCATGATCTCACTGCCAACTCCTTTCTCCCCACTTTCATAATCAAACCTCTACACAGCTTCCAAAAGGAGTCACTCCCACCCATACCCCTAAACCCTTAAATGGTTCTCCATGCCTATATGACAAAGTCCTATCATAGTAGATGTTCCCTCCCTACCTTCCCTCCCTCCCTCCCTCAAAAAAAAAAAAAAGTTGTGTTTTTTTTTTTCTTAACCTGCACCTGTTGGTGGCTGCAGCCTCAACTCAAGATGCCTTTGCCTTGCATGTGACACCCCGCAGCCTTGGCCTGCTCATAGTTCCCCAACACATGCCCCAGACACCCTCTGCCCCAGGGCCTCCTCTCCATTCCTCTCATGACTCAATCCTATGTCACCACTCCAGGAAACCTTCCTGAATCTGTTTAAGCTCACCCCACCCCACCCCCATCTGTGAACCATGTGCACTTTCCACCTACCTGTGAGCCTCTTGTGCCTGTCTTGACCTCCAGGGCCTAGCACAGGTCCTGGCCCAAGACAGGTTGAATAGATATTTCCTGAATGAAGGAGTGGAAAACAACTCCTGGGCTTGAGTGCTTAGGTGACCGTGAACACAATCACCCAATGGGGGGAATATTGGAAGAGGGGCAGGAGAGTGTGTGCGAATGACAAGGACATCCAGGAGTTCCTGGGGTTACATAAAGGACCAATGTTCAATAGACAGTTTGGATGACTGGGTCTGGAGCTCCAAGCCGGGCCCGCTGAGGGTTAGCAATAATTCAGTGCAGTAGCTGCAACAGGCTGACTCAGGAGGCCTAGAGGGATGTCTCCTTTGTAGGACAGCAACACCACCCTCTCTCCTCTCTCCAGGGGGGATCCCAGGTGAAAGCTTCTTCCAAGAAGCCTTGGGGCTACAGCTGCTTCCAGAGAGCTGGAGGGCTGGCTGGGGCAAAACCCCACCTTCTTCAGGAACAGGAGCATGCTGATGTGGACAGGGCTCCAGTGTGGCAGAAAGTAAACAGACACTCCTTTGCTGAGACATGCAAAGAGAGGCTCTCTCAATTCTGGGCAAACTGCCTTTCCTGGATTTGTATTTCGAATGGGTTAGGTTCAGGTCAGTACTAACCTAAGCAGGGTGAGAGTCACACCCATGCACCCACACCATGCAGGAAGGGATCACAATTGAACAAGCATGACCTGTGCAGGGAGTGCAAATGCCCTGGGCTCCAGGGGGGGGTCCACTGTCCAGAGAGGCCTGTTCTGTCCCCTAGGAACTAGGTTGTCATGACTCTTTCTGGGAATTCATCACTCCAAATCCACCTGGAACCGAAGACTGTGCTTCAAGAAATGTCCAAGAATTTCATCTCCCAGCGATGTGGAGGGGACTCTGAGGTCCCAGGCCATTATTTCATTAGGATCCACCTTGCACTTTGTGAATTGCCTGGTGAACAACTACAGCAGCTGGTGGGACAAATGTCCATGGAGAGGGAAAGAACAGCAGAAGCTGTAGCCTCAAAGCTCCTTTTGAGACCATCAGGAACTACTGTGGTGGGACAAAAGGCTGGGACAATTACATAAACCTTTGGGTGCAATGAACTATCACTATGAACTCTGGCATGTCGCTTTCTCTACCTTTGTGTTCTTCTCAGCTCTTACTTGCCCTGAGACTCTGATAAATCCACAGAAGCAGGATGTTTGCATAAGGTGAAATCGTTACCAGGAAAAAAACGTAAATAAACACTCCAGCTTCAATTACTTTTAGTCCACTTAAAAGTCACTAATTTTATGGCCAGGTACAATGGTGCACACCTGCAATCCTACTGTAACCCTGTGAGAAACTCGGGAGGCTGAAGCAGGAGGATCACAAGTTCAAGGTCAGCTTCAATATAGTGAGGTTCTGAGCAGCTCAGTGAAACCGTGTCTCAAAAAGGGCTGGAGGCTGGGGTTGTGGCTCAGTTGTAAAGCACTGGCTTAGCATGTGGGAGGCACTGAGTTCAATCCTCAGCACCACATAAAGATAAATAAATTAAAAGGTAGTGTGTCTATCTACAACTAAAAAAAAAAAAAAAAAATTAAAAGGGGCTGGAGATGTACCTAAGTGGTAAAGCATGCCTGAGTTCAGTCCACCATACCAAAAAAAAAATCACTAATTTTGGAAATCACAAAACTGGGCAATATACATTATCAGCTTTCTATTAACTTTGCTATAGATGATGCCTCTCACATATGGGTTATGATGATTACAGTTGCCCTGGGTAATTGAAGCCTACTCTTGCTGAAAACATTGACTCTTCACTTGGGCTTGTAGGTGTCTGAAGGGAGACTTGGGTGGAATCTCTGTCTTCTTATTATGTCTGTCCCCTTTGATGACTTATCTTTTTGGATCAGATTCAACTCGGCTCTGCACGTAGACATGTTGATTGCTCGTGGGAGCTGGTGTGTGTTTTCTTCTCTCCTACCCTTGTGCATTTTGGGCAGCTATAGCTGTCCAAGCACTCAAAAGTCCTTCAGCCCTGTCTTAAGACTCAGATTAAGATACAAGACTAGGATGTTTGCATGAGATGATGGCACCGGCTGCAAGAGTAATTCAGCAGGACAAGTTGACCGTGACCACCAGGTATTCTGAGTCACCACAAGGAAAAACATCTTTTGGAACATGCCCCTGGCCAATGAAAAGTTACTAGACTCTAGCCCACTTCAGCATGTTAACAAAAGCCTGTGTTTCCCTTTGGAAAGCAGCCTGGTTCCTCCAGAGAGATGTCTCCTTTCAGCTGAAGTCCAGCCCTGCAGCCCCAGATAAAGCCTTGACTATAAGTCCACACTCACTTAACTCAATTTTGTTTCTACCGTCACTGAGTCAAAGGCTGCCTTCTCTAGTGTCCCTTTCATGAGCCCCCTTGCTGCAAGTCCTTGACGGGGCTTTCAGAGGTTTGTTCCCTGCTACTGGGCTGTAAAGCAAATACCACAGTGAGCAGGAGTGGGGTCAGGGCAGCAGCCATTCTGTAGAATGTGAGTCCCCCTGGGTCAATGGGGGACTTCTCCAGGATTTTTGAACTGAGAGAGAAGGAAAGGGACTTTAGTGGCCACTTTTTTTTTTTTTTTTTGTTACAAGGCCTGGAGAATCAGGAAAGTCTGAAGGAAAAGAGAAGAATGTAGTGGGAATGAAAGGAATGGCGCTAAAAGGAGAGGATCCTGATAGGTCTCAGTTCCTGATTCTTGTCTCCACTGCATCTCAGCCCCCAGCTCCATGAGACACCCTTGGTTCATTAGCCACGTTTCCCATATGGTGACTCAGCTCACTTAACTCCAACTCAACAAGAATCCTAGTTAATGTGGGAGATGTGTCATAATTCAACTACATGCTGTTAGGTAATTTGCTTAACTTCTTTGGACATCATTTCCTCAGCTATCAGATTGACATAACAAGATTGTTCACAGGATCAAAGGAACCGAATTCAATCATTCAGTGCCAGTGAAAGTGCTCACCCTGGGACCATCCCACATGGCAAGCTCTGACTGATGCCTCTCCTGTTAATACCTTAACGTAAGAGACCAAAAGCACCCCTAAAGGGCAAAGAAAATATTCTGGAATCATTCACATATTGATGATAGATGGTGAAAAACAGCATGGAATGAAAAGTCAATTCTTTTGCCTGCTAAAAGAGGACCAGAGCAGGGTGTGGTGGCACAAGCCTGCAATTCCAGTGACTTCAGAGGCTGAGGTAGGAGGATCATAAGTTGTAGGCCAGCCTGGGCAACTTAGCAAGACCTATCTCAAGGTGTGTGTGTGTGTGGGGGGGGGGGGTTGAGGGGGTGGGATGTAGTTCAGTGACAAAGTGCTCCTGGGTTTAATACCTAGCACAGAGAGAGAGAGAGAGAGAGAGAGAGAGAGAGAGAGAGAGAGAGAGAAGAAAAGGACCGGAGCACTCAGTTTCTTCTTTAAAATTGAAGAGAAACATTCTTCTCTGGTTTGAGTTCTTGGGTTTGCAGAGCTAGACATTTTGTCTAGTGAACATTTTTCTGGCCTACCCCTCCATTCCCTCACTCCCTCTTCCTCAAGTTCCTAGCCCCCTCACATTTTGCACCACTGTTGAGGAGGAAATTGACTCTAGTCTTGCCAGTAGAGTGGGTCTCTGGTGGTGAAAGCCAGTGAGCACTTATCATTCCTCGAGCACCGTCAGGGCTTTGAGGAGGTTATGTGACCTAAGTAGGGCAAATTAAGAAGAATCTTGTGAGGGCTGGGGAAGTGGCTCAAGCGATAGCGCGCTCACCTGGCATGCGTGTGGCCTGGGTTCGATCCTGAGTACTACATACAAACAAAGATGTTGTGTCTGCTGAAAACTAAAAAATAAATGTTAAAAATTCAAAAAAAAAAAAATTAAATAAATAAACCGGAAGTCTTCAACCATTAAAAAAAAAAAAAGAATCTTGTGAGTCTGACTCTGAATGATGGCCCAGAATTTCTAGCACATAAACATGAAAGTGTGCATCCCTGGTGGCTATTGATAGCCATCCTTTATGAGGGGCATTGGCTTTGGGACGAAGCTGACCCCATGGAGGCACAGAAAAACTAGAAAGAAACATGTCCCTGACCACATAGTTGGTCTGCTGCATTGAGAAATCCCAAACTCCACATTCTGGCTCTGTGTTCCTTACAGTTGATTTGTTTTTTTCCTTAACTGACACAATACAGTGTTGATAACTGTAGATCTTTTGGGGGGACATATGTCTTCTGGGGTTTATAATTTCATAAATAATAGCCATTTGTTTAAACAGTACCATGTACTTAAACTGACTGGCAATAGTATTTGAGATGAGAGACTAAGTATTCAAATTTTTCCCTAAACCCTGGAGCTCTCAACCAAAGACATCCCCCAAGGCAAGTCCTCCAATCCTCTGGTTTCAGATATTGCTTTAGTTCAATAATTACCAGATGTAACTGACTGGCCCCACCCCAGGCGCTTCAGAAGTCAACACATCCAAACCCACACTCCTCCCAAACTTCCCTGCCTCCTGTGCTCCGATTCAGTCAGTGGCTATGTCATTATCCAGACTACCCCCAAGGTGACCAAGTCAAACACAATGCAGGGCCTCCCACCTCCACACCCTTGGCTGTCCTTAGTCACCAAGTCCTAACAATTTGACCTCCTATCTCTGTTCTGCCCCATTCTCTATCCTTCTCATCACCACCTAGTTTAGGCCCTCTTCCTTTCTCTCCTAATCATTAACCTATTGCATCTCACTGATTGCTTTTTCTGACAGCATTTTAGAAAATTGGGATCTTGCCACATACCTCCACATTAGGTGAAAAGGGAGGAAACACAGTATATAGCATGTGCGCATACGCACTCATCATGAAGCAGACTTTAGAAAAATGGGGCATAATTATCCATGGTATGGGCCATCAAAATTTATTTAATCATTCCCTACTACTGAACATTTTGGTCGCTCAACAGGGCTATGAGTATTCTTCATGATTCAGTGATTCCCCCCTTGAATCTCCCACCATATGCCAAAATTTGACATGTCATTTTTAAGCCCAATTCATGGCTCCTCATCGCCCTTGGTCCTTAACATGGCACCCACAACTCTCTCATACCTCTTTACCTTTCCAGTCTTCTTTCTTCCTAGTCTTTTGTTTGTTTGTTTGTTTTGTTCTAAGGACTGAACCTAGGGGTGCTTAACCACTAAGCCACATCCCCAGCCCTTATTACTTTTTTATTTAGAGACAGGGTCTCACTAAGTTGCTTAGAGCCTTGCTAAATTGCTGAGGCTGGCTTTGAACTTGCAATCCTCCTGCCTCAGCCTTCCGAGCCACTGGGATTACAGGCGTGTTCCACCGAGCCCAGCCACTTTTGCTAGTCTTAATTTTGCATTTTACATTCTAGAGATGAACACTCTGTGTTCCCCTACACACACTCCGTGCTGCTGCATCTCCAAGCTTTTTCCTGATGTTTTCTCCTCTCCTTGAGCCTTCCTTCTAATCTTCTTGGATAGGAAAACTTCAACTTATCCCCTAAGACTCAGCCCAGGGGTCATTTCTCCCTGGAAGCCCTCCTTGACCTCTGTGCACCCCCATCTCCAACATGGTACTTTCTACATAGTAATGTTACTATCTCTGATGATATATTTTCTCTATCACTGAAGATAAGAGCTCAAGACCTTCATGATCCAGTAGCTTTATGATCTAGTTTCGGAAGTGCCACCTGCTGTATGTAGTTGGAATGTTTACCTCCCAGAACTCATGTGTTGGAAACTTAATCCCCAAAGTAATATGTTAGTGGTATTTGGAAGTGAGGCCTTGGGAAGAAAATTTGGTTTAAAAGAGGTCATGAGGATGGGGCTGGGATTGTGGCTCAGCAGTAGAGCACTCGCGCTGGGTTTCTGTTCTCGCGACTAAAAGGCTCAGGGATCACTCCAGTTGAACTGGGCTAACTGGGCTGCACAAAATAACCACACAAGAGACACAAATACCTTTTTCTTTGGAGTCACTGTGACGGCTCCTCTCTCCTTAAGGGTCCGCAGGGAGAGAGAGAGAGAGAGAGAGAGAGAGAACGCACACATACACACGCTGACCCCTTTTACTGAGGAGAAGCTATTTAAATGCAAGGGGTCAGGTTTCAGGGGGCTGAGTCTATCTTCATGATGTCTACTGTCAGCAGGTTGACTGACATTAGGTAGGCCACACCCAAGGGCACAGTAAGAGAAGGGGACACACACAAGGCACTTCCATGGAAGATTCTATCCTAAACAGGGCAAGGGGTTATATTACAAAGGAACAGGTGAGCATAGCTTCACCCATGGGGCTGTAGCAAGGCACACCCATGCATGAGACACCGACCCTCGAACCCAAGAAGGGTGGGGAAAGCTCTGCCACATTTCTGTGACTGAGCACCTCAGCACCCAGCCGGGGAGTGTGACTCACGTGTAGGGTTGGTCTCCCACACACTCGCCTAGCATGTTTAAGGCCCTGGGTTCAGTCCTCAGCACCACATAAAAATAAAATAAAATAAAGGCATAGTGTCAACTACAACTAAAAAATAAATATTTTTTTTAAAAAAAGAGGTCATGAGGATAGGACCCTCCCACCCACCCCTGCGATGGCAAGTCACCGTATAACAAGAGGAAGAGAGCCCCAAGCTTGCAGCATATCACTGTGAGATGCCATGATATGATGCAGCAAGGAGGCGCTAACGAAGCCAGGCAAGGTGGTGCACTCCTGTAATCTGAGAGATTCGGGAGGCTGAGACAAGAGGTTCACAAGTTTGAGGTCAGCCTCAGCTACTTAGCAAGACCCTGTCTCAAATGAAAACTAAAAAGGGCTGAGGATGTAGTTCAGTGTAGAGTGCCCCAGGGTTCAATCCTCAGTTCCACATACACACACACACACACACACACACACACACACGGCCCTTACCAGATACTGAGTAGATATCAGTGCTATGTTCTTGAACTTCCAGCTTCTAGAACTGTGAGCTAAATAAATCCCTATTCTTTATAAATTACTCAGTTTCAGGTATTTGTTATAGCAACAGAATACTAAGACACCATCCTTTTTGTTAAGTTCTATTGGTCACATGACCAATACAAAGTGGGAAGAAACTACCCAAGGGGTGTGGATACCAGAGGCTGGGATCACAAGGGCCATCTCAGAGGGTGGCTGACACAGGCAACACATTTCAAGGTGTCCTGACAAAACAACCCTGAAAACATAGGAGAGTGATGTGAAGACAATGTGGGGCCTGGAGATCTGGCACCAAAGAACTAAATAGCTCACTGCAAGGAGAATGTACTTGGTGGTTCCCACTTATTCCTCTTGAATTAAGTACTTAATGATTATGTTATACCACTGTGTTAGTCAGCTTTTCATCACAATGACAAAACACCTGTACAATGAGAAAAATGAGAAATTATACCCCATTTGATTCAAATGTATGAATTGTCAAGATCATTGTACTCTCTGTGAAACTAATAATAAAAAAAAAAACTTGAAGAAGGAAAGGTTTATTTTGGCTCATAGTTCCAAAGGTTTCAGTCTGGCTGGCTGGTCTCGGTATGGCTGACTGGCTCTGAGGAAGAAACATCATGGTGGAAGGGTGTGATGGAGGAAAGCAGAGACAGAGAGGCTGTGCAGAAGAAATACCCTTCCAGGACATGATCCCAGTGACCTCTTCCTCAATTAGGTCTCACCTACTACAGTTTCCACCAATAATGCCATCTGCTAGGAAACCATCAATTAATACACTGATAAGATCAGAGCCCTCGTGATCCGATCACTTTCCCAAAGCCCCACCTCTGAACATTGCCTTACTGGGGACTGAGTCTTTTGTGGGTCTTTGGGAGACAATTCGCATCCAAAACATAACAATTACCCTTTTCACCAAAACTTTTAAGTAAATGTGAGATCTCATATCCTGTGGCATACACTGAGTATGTCCAGTGCCAAGCTTCTCCAAGTTTGGTAAGCAGGGCAAGGGGATCTGATTGGAGTCTGGTTAGATGGTCTAGGGAGGCCAAAGTGAAACCAATTATACTGAATCAGCTAAATTAAAAGCATACCTGAGACATTGTTTATAACAGCACAGGAGTGCACATCCACAGGCATACTGGGAACAATTGAATGCCCATCAATGAAAACTGGTTAAAGAAATGATGATATAGAATCATAATCATATGGAATTATTCCTTTCTTTTGGTACTGAGGATTGAACCCAGGGGTGCTTTACCACTGAGCTATATTCCCCAAGCCTTTTTATTTTTTTATTTTGAGATAGAGTCTCCCTAAATTGTTGAGGGTCTTGCTAAATTGCTGAAGCTGGCCTTGAACTTGTGATACTCCTGCCTCAGCCTCTCCAGTTGCTGGGATTACAGGTGTGCACCACTGAGCCTGGAAAGAGCACATTCTTTCTGTCTTCATTTCAGCTGAGACCTCAAAGTCTGAGAGTATATAATAGCTGCTTTGTTCACCTACAATTTAAGGGAAGGACTGAGCCACATATGCAGGACATGCTATGATATTCTGAGACCAGATTTACTGACATTAGTGTTCATGAGTACCCCACCCCACCTATAAAAAGACAGAAGGGTGGAAGTGTTGGTGAACACTGAGGCAAGGGTCAGGGGAGGCTGGGGTGCACCAGCAGGAAGCAGTCTCCCATTGACCAGTGCTTGAATGGAATAGAAGAAGAACTTTCTATTTTAGTTCACATACTAAAATATGTTATCCAAAATAACATGTTCATATGTTATCCCCCCTTGAGAAAAAAAACAGAAAGAAAAAAAAAGTACATACAATGTACACATAACAATAAATGGTTTGCCCTAGGAGACTGTGCTGGAAAAACATTATTTCAAGCAATTTTGGATTTTTGTTATGCTTGATTTTTAATTTTGTTTAAATTTTATTTATTTTGGTGCTGGGGACTTATTTATCACTTATTTATTTTGGCCCAGGGATTGAACTCAGGGGAACTTCACCACTGAGCTATACCACCAGCCCTTTTTGTTTATTGTTTTGACACAGGGCCTTGCTAAGTTGCTGAGGCTGGCCTTGAACTTGTGATCCTCCTGCCTCAGCCTCCAGAGTTGCTGGAATTACAGGAGTGCACCATCGCACCCAGCTCTCCTCTTTCATTTGAACACAGACCTCTTACTATCAGGTATCACTACAGACCACAAGTCTTTTCCCTGTTGCGGAAGAGCCATGGGCACCAGGACTCTTCAGGACTCCTCTTCTGTCTGCCCATACCTTGGGGAGCCTCCAGCCAGGACAAAGAACAGTCTCTTCAGGACCAGGAATCAGTCTGGACACCAGTGTCTTGAACCCTGTTCTCTCAGGCTGGGACTCACTGCTCCTCCCACGCTCCTCTGGCCAGCCTCTCCACACTCCAGCCTCTTTGCACTTTCCCAGATCTCTCCTCCTTAACTGTGGCTGTTTACCTCCAAGGAAACTGAGGCACACTGGGAAAAGGGAGTCACCTAAGGTCAAGCAGAGCTTAGAGGCAGGGCTGGGGCTGGGACCCAGGTTTCCTAGTGGCTGACACCAAGTGCCTTACATGAGACCACACACCTTAACAGCTTCAGTGCGCCCCACCCCCACCCCCACTGCATTCAGTAATTAGAGATTACAATTTACGACAGGTTCAAACCATAAAACAAAAAGAAAGTAATAAAGTCTAATTAGAAGATAGGGCATGTGTAGCAGAAACCGTTTTCTTCTCTGGTTGTGCTGAGGATCAAACTATTTCTTTTTCTTTTTTAACAGCAATGACTAGATTCTGGAGGAAAATGAAGAACATAGTTTCCACTTAAGCTCCTATGTAAACATCAGCTTTACCTAATAAGAAACCCAGAGGCCTCTTCACTGCAATTATCTTTCTACAATCCCCACTTCTCCCTGAACCTACAAATTAGCTGGGACTTACTCAGGGAAAGATCCCCAGTGCAGTAAATCTGGTGAGAGCACCACAGCCCAGAATCTTCCTTCCCAGGGCTCCAGGGCAGCCGGCTGCCTGGGGTCCACACCCCTTCCTGTTGGCTTCTAGCCATACCCTCCCATCTCCCGGGCTCGACTGGGAGAAACGGGGTTGCCCTGAGAGCTGATGTGTCCTTGACTAGATGCCAGACTCTATGATAGCCTTCTTAATGAAAAAGGGAAACTGCAAAGTTCAAGTGGGTGTTGAGTGCTGAGGTTTGGCTCGTTCACTTAGTGAGGAAATATCAGTATAGACATCAGGTAAAGGCCGTCAAGTTCATCTTTACCTCCTTAAGGAAAAGATGTCCGGGGTCTGAGACTTTTTCAATAGTCAGAGCAGCTCTCTGCGGATGGTGGAAGCTGGCTGGTAAGGAGCGCCCCAGGCAGCTGGAGGGAGATCCCCAAGGGCTGGGGTGCGTGGGTGGGTCCTGCTTAGATTCCCTGTGCCAGTCTGTTGGGGTTGGGGACTGAGGGTGGGAGCGTCAGCTGGGACCTTACTGTTCTTTATTATACCTCCGTGGCCCTCCACCCATTCCTCACCCACAGCTCCATCCTGTTCTGAAGTTGGCCCTTGATCAGCTTTAGAGGGCAACAGACCATGAGCAACAAAAGGGCTTTGTGTCCTCTGAAAAGGATGTAGAAACGGAACTTGACTATCTTGTGTTTCCAGAACCTCCCCTTGGCCAGCTGCTTTTCTCAGTTCTTAACCTTTTTGTGCACCATGAACTCCCCGCTTCTGCAGGCTGGTGAAGCCTATGGACCATTTTAAATGCATAACATAAACACCCAGGACTATTATGGAACTGGTTGTGTAGAAAAGCAGTTATCAAAATGTTAACAAATTTTTGATATGGAATATAAATGCTAGTTTATTCCTGTATTAAATGACAAGATCCGCAGTAGGTCTAATGGTAACTATGACTGTTAAGTGATGAATGGAAGAGAGATATTGCAAGGTTTCTGCAACAAACACAAGGTGATATGAAAGTTTTGAGATTCTAGTTGCAAAGTAGCAGGTGCTTCTTATACACAAGTATATTTGTGGCCTTTTGTGGCTTTTTTTTAATACTGAGGATTAAACCCAGGGGTGCTTAACCACTGAGCCACATCCCCAGCCCCTTTTATTTTATTTTATTTTATTTTGAGAGAGGGTCTCACGAAGTTGCTTAGGGCCTCACTAAATTGCTAAGGCTGGCCTCGAATTTGGAATCCTCCTGCCCCAGCTTCCCTTGTCGCTGGGATTACAGGCACCCTGGTGTGGCCTTCATTCTAACTGAAGAAAAAGGTAAATTCTAGTTAGAGGTTAATGCAAACCAGGGTGTAATTTTTTGCCCACTGAGTTTAAAGACTCCATTCAATCTGAACTCCTGATTGAATGAGCACTGGCTGCTGGGGCTGCTGGGGCTTCATATCGTTTACATATTCATTCATTCATATTCTTTCGCCTTCCCTACCAACCCAACTTCTGGCCTCTTCTGGGTGCTGTTAGCTGAGGGCTGAGGGTTAAAACATTTTCAGATTTAGATTGGCAAGGACAGAAATTGTATCCGGCTCTCCTATGACCTAGCTGGTAGACAGGTGGTGTCAGTCTGTGGAATCCTGGTTCTCCCACTAGGCCTGCGCTCTCTTAGCCCTCGAGGTGTACTTTCCCCAGAACACCAGCTCCAGGGTTCATTTGAGCAGAGGGCAACCTTGAGCCCGTGGAGGGGACTTTCAAACATTGCCTGGTGCGAAGGTGGCCACCAGAGTACTCTGCCTGTCAGTCCTCAGAGCTCTGGCTGGTGCACCTCAACATGAGGTTTCAAAATGTCATTTGGCAAAGATTTAATAATGTGGGGGCTCATAGGATGATAACTTCAATTATACTTCTAAAGGATTTGCCTATTTTGGACCCCTGGTTCTTTTGTGAGTGGGTGGGTTGTTTTGTTGTTGTTGTTTTTTTTGTTTTTTGGTACTGGGGATTAAACCCAGGGGTGCTTAATCACTGAGTTGCACACATCCCCACCCCTTTTTATTTTGAGACAGGGTCTCACTGAGTTGCTGAGGCTGGCCCCAAACTTGTGATTCTCCTGCCTCAGCTCCCTAAGTTGCAGGAGTTATAGAAGGCATGTGCCACTGTGCCCAGCTCTACTGTGTCACTTTTAATTTCTTTCAAAAACTTTTCCTTTGCATTCACAGCTTGGCTGACTGTTTAGTGCAAATGGTCTAGCATTCATTGTACCTCAACCTTTGACCTGCCTTCTTCACTAAGCTTAATCATTTCCAGCTTTTGAAAAAGTGGCAGATGTGTGACTCTTCTTTTCATTTGAATACTTGGAGCCATTGTAGGGGTTCTTATGAGAGGTGCTGTTTGTTTTGTTCTGTACTAGGGATTGAACCCAGGGGGGCTTTACCACTGAGTTATATCTCCAGGCTTTTTTATTTTTTATTTTGAGACAAGGTCTTGCTAAGTTGTCTAGGGCCTCACTGAATTGTTGAGTCTGGCCTCAAACTTGCAATCCTCCTGCTTCAGCCTCCTGAGTTGCTCTAATTACAGGCATACACCACCAGTCCCAGCTATTGTAGAGTTATTGATTGGCCTAATTTCAATAGTGTTGTGTCTCGGGGAATAAAAAGACCTGAGGAGAAGAGGAGAGATGAGGAATGGCTGGTTGTTGGAGCAGTCAGAACACACACAACACGTATTGGTTTAAGTCTTACATGGGCAAGATTTGTGGTCTCCAAAACAATTGCAGTACTAACATCAGAGAACACTGCTCACGTATCACCCACAAGAGTAATAGTGAAGAAGTTTGAAGTATCACAAGCATTACCAAAATGTGTCAGAGATGTAAAGTGGGCACATGTATTGGGAAAATGGTCCTAATAGACTTGCTCAATGCAGGGTTGTCACAAAACTTCAATTCATAAAAACAAGATATCTGTGAAGTGCAATAAAGCAAAGTACAACATCACAAAGCACCCAAACATGAAATGTCCAGACTAGACAATCCCATGGAGATTTGTGGACTGCTGGCTGCATTATGAGAGGGGAGGATGGTCAGAGTTAGGGGGACCCTCGGGGTAAATGCTCATGTGTATGGAATTTCTTCCAGGATGATAAAAATGTTCTTAAATTCATTGTAGTTGAGGATTTCACAATGCTTTCAATATATTTTTTAAGAACCCAATGAATTGTACACTTAGTTGGTGAACTGTATGATCTGTGGATTCTATTACACTAAATCTGTTATTCCGAAAAACTGTGGGAAGGGTAGGAAAACTGCTACCAGCTTTGAGGAAATCAAGATATGTAGGAATGACTAATGATCCCAGCTACCAGCAGCACTGAAGTGAATGGTTTGCAGGAATAGGTTTGCAACATGTGGCAAAAACCTTTCCATAGCTGGCTAATGTCTACTCACCCACCCACCACTGCTCAAAAAATCTCTGCTCTCTCTGAATCTGTTCTTTGGCAGAACTTAACCTGGCATCCTGTTGGTGAGGGCTTTAGGAACTGCAGTCTCCTGTATGTCCAACTCCCAAGACACAGGGGAGGACACACAAGCAGGAATGGACTGAGAAGCCACAAGGACAATCCAGCACAGGAAGTGAGGAAACAGAACTCAAATTTTTAGAAGTGACTTGCTCAAGAACACATACCTTATTAATGGTAACATACTATTCAGCCTAGGGCTTGCATTAGGAGGAAAAAAAAAAACCCAAACAGATATTGGTGTGCATTTTACAGGCAAGAAAACTGATGTTCAAATTACTGCTCTGGCTGTGTGCAATGGTGCACACCTGTAATCTCATTGACTCGGAAGGCTGAAGCAGGAGGATCACAAGTTCAAAGCCAGCCTCAGCAATTTAGGAAGTCCCTAAGCAACTAAGCAAGACCTTGTCTCAAAATTATAATAATAATTAAAAAAAATACTGGTGATGTGGCTAAAGTGCCCTTGAGTTCAATCCCTGGTACAAAACAAAACAAAACTATTCTGACTTACACCCAGAAAACAAATACAAACATGATGATTTGTGTAGCTAATATCCTAGTGCTACAGGTGGTGTCAGGGCTATCCAAACATTATACTTCAGATCAAACAGATGGCTGAAATTGCAGAATGAAAGCTCATGTGATAGGTTGGGTAGTTAAAGAAAATCTCTCATACCACAAGTAAAAGATGTGATTTTTTATTTTTAGGTGGGCGGTACTGGCGATTGAACTCAGGGGCACTCAGCCTCTGAGACACATCCCCAGCCCAATTTTGTATTTTATTTAGAGACAGGGTCTTGCTGAGTTGCTTAGCTTCTCACTAAGTTGCTGAGGCTGGCTTTGAACTTTTGATCCTCCTGCCTCAGCCACCAGAGCTACTGGGATTATAGGTGTGTGCTACCTTGTCTGGAAAAAGGTCTGATTTTTGATTAGGACTGTTTACTAAGAGCCAGGGCACCAATTACCCATTCATCCAATTTTTTAATTTGCTCATTTATTCAGCAAATGTTCCTTAAACATCCCTTAAGAAGCTTATTTCAGTGATGGAGACAGAAATGTAAAAAGTAAATAAAATCTACATATAGTAGAATGAACTGAGCATAAGTACTCTGAAAGAGGCACCAGGACAGAATGATAGGATCATCCAAGGGAAGGAGCAAAAACTAACTCTTACTGAACACTCATTTTGTTCTAGAAAAACCCTATGATATGGACATGGCTCCCTTCCTCCCAAAGTTATATTGGAAAACTCAGGCACAGATGGTTTAGTAACATAGGAAGCCGGGTGAGGTGGCACATGCCTGTAATCCCAGCAACATGGGAGGCTGAGGCAGGAGGACTGTGAGTTTAAAGCCAGCCTCAGCAAAAGCGAGATGCTAAGCAACTCAGTGATACCCTGTCTCTGAATAAAATACAAAATAGGGCTGGGGATGTGGCTCAGTGGTCGAGTGTCCCTGAGTTCAATATTTGGTACTACCCACCCCCCAAAAAATATAGAAGAGAAAAAATAATTTCCTGTCTACCTTTCCTAGTTCTTAGTCAGAAGGGACCCCTGAAACAAAAGACAGATTAAACAAAGAAAACCAAGTTTAATAACATGAATACCTCATGCATTCATGGAAAAGACCCAGAAACATGAGTAAATCTTAAAGTTGTGGCTTTGGATTTAGACTTAAAAACCCTCATTTGGGAACTGAGAAGGGTGGGGGGAAGGTTGGTTAATGGGCGGGGCACATCCAGGAAAAGCCCAGTAAACTACTGTAAGTTTTGCTGTGCAGATTTAAATTGTGCCACCTCGGGTGGTGAGAGTTTCTGGTGATTTAGGGTTATCTTTCTCTTCCTGGTATAGAAAGGAAGACACTCATGCAAATGCAGACTTCCTTTAAAGATTAACCTTGCCTTGCAAAAGGGTAATTTCTACTCAGTTTTCAGAGTTCTCCCTACATCTGTAATTTTTCAAAATACTCAGTTCAAGATAGTCTTTATGCCAAAGAGGTATATTCTAGTGTGGCATAGTCTGATTTTCCTAGTCATATTTTGGGGTGGCCTATTCTGGTCTCTCCTACAGTAACTTGCTAAAGATAACAGAACGACGGAGGGAACTCAGGCAGTCTGTGTGTGCAGCCTGTATCATGTCACTGGATTTATTTAGAGGATGAGACAAAGAATGGCAACTTGTAAGTAGAGAGATCATGGAAGGCTTCTTGGAAGAGGTAGCATTAGTGAGAAGCCTCAAAGGTGATGTGAAAGAACACTTCAGATTAGAAAAGTAGACACAGAGATGCAAAAAGAAATGTTTGAGGGCTGGGGATGTGGCTCAAGCGGTAGAGCGCTTGCCTGGCATGCGTGCAGCCCGGGTTCAATCCTCAGCACCACATACAAACAAAGATGTTGTGTCCGCTGGAAAAAAAAATGAAAAATAAATATTAAAAAAAAAAGAAATGTTTGAGTGTAAACACTTGGATTGGCACGAGAAGATGGGTAATACCCAGGGAGAATTTGGGCCCTCTAGTTAAGTTGTTTGCACCCTATGTGGAAGGCAGGGGGAATTCAAGAAATTTTTCAGAGCAGGGAAAGACCCTATTCTGACATCTTCTATGTAGCCTTTCCATCAACAAATATTTATTTAACATACAATATTGGGTAGTGAGGGAGGGGAACAGTTCCTGCTATGAAAGAACTTACACAAAGACACAAGAAATGGGACACTTTTTAAAAAATAATTTTAGACACACTTAAAAAAATACAATTAAAAAAAAAAAGTCCACGGTAGTGCATGATGGTTTAACAGAGAAAATGGCTTTGTAAATTGAAGGTTATAGTGACTTTTTGTTTGTTTGGATTGAGGATTTGCAAGTAGGAGACTACTCTGGTTAGCCAGTTGGGGCAGGTTTTGGAAGGATGTTTTAAATAAAGGATGGCTAGTCCCTGGACTGCCCAACATAGGAATAAAATGGTTAATGTTGAAACTGGCTGCCCAAGCACCTCTACCTAATCTTTATAATGCCTCAGGGAGAGGAGAATCCCTATTATCAGTGACTGGGAATAAGAGATTAGTTAGGAGCCAGAGTGTCTAGATCTAAGCAATGCCAGACTTTATGGTCTCACAAGAGTGAGAAAATTTTCAAGGCCTCCTCCTAAATATATCATTATCAGGAAAATTCATCCACCAAATGGAAATGGACAAAAGAAATTACAATAGTCCCCCCTTATCCATGGGGAGTATGTTCCAAGACTCCCAGTGGATGCTAAAACCGTAGCTAGTTCAGAACCCTATGCATATGTGTTGAGTTTTTCCCTCTCCATACATGCCTGTGATACAGTTTAATTTATAAATTAGGCTCAGTAACTACTAATTTATTGAAGACTTGCTTTGGTCAGTATCCTTTCTCTCTCTCTTTTTTGGTAGTGCTGGGGATTGAACCCAGGGCCTTATGCATGCGAGGCAAGCACTTTACCAACTGAGCCATATCCCCATCCCCTTTTCTCTTTAATCAACTTTTTCAACTCAGAAATGTGGAAGAAGCTTCTTCCTCAGCAGGCCTAGCCTCTCCTGTCATTTTTACATTTTTTCAGTTCAAACTCATTCCTGAATCTGTGTGACCAACCCTTACTTGAGATGGGTTGGCATCACCCTAGTGGAAATCTGTGTAGATAGGCTCAGTGCTTTCTGGTGCAACACACTGCTGTCAGTCAGGACGCATTTCTGTTTCTGTTTTCCACCCACAATTTAATGCCCTTCCCATCTTAACTAAGCACCTATCACTCACCACGGACATAACTCTTTCGATGGGAGCTGTGACAGCAAAACTAGCCTGAATTGCTTTTTTCCTTCTTCACAATTTCATGGATTAGATATTCATTCTTAGCATAGATTTTTAGCAATTTCAGCATATGATTTTTTTTTTCTTATTAGGCCAAGAACTTTCCCTTTTTCATTTAAAGGAAGTACTTTATGGCTACTGATTGGCTTCCTGAATGGACAGCACCACTATTCTTTTTTTTTTTTTTCTCCTGGTAACAGGGATTAAACCCAGGGGTGCTCAATAATTGAACCACACCCCCGGCCTCTGTTTGTTTATTTATTTATTTATTTTTAAATGTTGAAACAGGGTTTTATTGAGTTGCTTAGAGCCTCGTTAATTTGCTGAAGCTGGCTCCCAAGCTGCTGGGATTATAGGCATGTGCCACCTTGCCCAGCCAGACATTACATTTTATTGTAACAGAATACTAAACAATTTTGCACCTAACAGTAGTCCCCTTATCTGTAGTTTTACATTCCAAAATTTTCCTTCCTTTCTTTCTTCTTTCCTTTCTTCCTTCTTTTCTCTTTTCTAATTCTAGAGATTAATTCCAGGACCCCATGTATGCTAGTTAAGTACTCTATCACTGAACTACACCCCAGCTGGGTTTTATTTTTTTTTTTTAATTTTTATTTTGAGACATGGTCTGGCTAAGTTGTTCAGGCTACCCTTGGACTTGCCTCAGCCTCCCAAGTAGCTGGGATTTACAGGTGTGTACCACATGCCCAGTCTTGCTTTCCAAAGCTTTAGTTATCTGTGGTCTGAAATTCTAAAAATATTAAATTAAAAATCCTAAATAAATATTTCAGACATTTAAAATAACTTTTATTACAGTGTAGTGTTGCAATTGTCCTATTCTTATTGTTGCTAATCTCCTACTGTGTCTAATTTATAAATTAAAATTATAATAGGTATGTATAAGCTGGGCGTGGTGGTGCATGGCCTGCAATCCTAGCCCGCTTAGGAGGCTGAGGCAGGAAAGGATCACGAGTTCAAAGCCAGCCTCAGCAAAAAAGTGAGTTTCTAAGCAACCCAGTGAGACCCTGTCTCTAAATAAAACACAAAATAGGGCTGGGGATGTGACTCAGTGGTTGAGTGCCCTGAGTTCAATCCCTAGTAACCCCACCCTCCAGAAAATGTGTGTGTGTGTGTGTGTGTATGAAAGAACATTGTATATACAGAGTATATTACCGAATTTTAGGCATCTGAGGAACTCTTGGAAACCCTGTGGATGAGGGAGAACTACTGATAAAAACCATTTTATCTTTTCTCATTGATTCTTCTTTTATTTTTTAAACTGGGAATTGAAACCAGCAGAACTCTACCACTGGGTAACATTCTCAGTCTTTTTACAATTTTTTAAAATTTGAGAGTGTGTTTTTCCAAGTTGCTTTCTCTGGCCTCGAACTGTGATCCTCCTGCCTCAATTCTCTCAAATTGCTGGGATTATAGAGATTGTCACTGCACCTGGCCATATTGACTCTTTTTATTCTCAAATTCTCCTTTAAAACAGTCTTAACATCTTACTGACGTCTTCATTAATTAACGAGTAATTAATGACCCTGTTAATTGTATATTTGCACAAAAATTGTATTTTATTTTTGAAAGAGATTATAGGGTCAAATGCAGTTTAGTGGTAGAGCACTTGCCTAACATGTGAGAAGCTCTGAGTTCAATAAATAAATGAAATGAATAAACCACAATAAATAAATAAAATGAAAAATAATAAAAAATTAAAATTATACCTTAACAGTGTTAGTCCTTGTTGGCAACTGTGAGAATTCTAAGTGAAGTCTTAAACAGATGGTTAATGAGAAATTAGAAAAGAAGGGGAAAACCATCTACTGTGTATATTGCCAATTATTATGTTAGATGATTATATACATTATCACACCTAATCCTCAGGAAATCTTTCATACATGTATTAGTGTCCTAATTTTGCAGGTGAATAAGGAAATATTTGAGTAGAGATGTCAACATCCATTTGTAGATGAAGTCGTAAGTGGAAAATTACGATAATGGTGTTCATGAAGCCCAGTGGTTAAAAGGGCACATTAAATAGGGTGTAAAATTTAATCAACAGGTGAGTGAAAGGACAGCCAGCAAAATTAAAGCCATAAACAAGAAAAACTGGTGTGAGCTTGGGTGAATGCCCTTAATTACCTGGGAAGAGCTCGAAGGCTTCTTTATAGATCCTGTTTCTTTAGCCCTCAGTTAACATCGTATCTTCCCACACACACGCCCACCACTGTCCGCCTGCCCTTCCTGACCAAGAGAAGAAGTTTAGAGTTCACTCCAATGTCTGCTTTCCTACATCAAGACCAAGTACTGTGATTCTTCAAGGGATGTGTACTCCCTAGCCAGAAGGCAGCCTCCATGGCCAGAAGCTGACAGAAATGAAGTCCTCCTCTCTGTAGGTGCACATTTTATTTTGTATTCCCATAACTATAGATATCATTCTCTCCCTTCCCATCCCACACACTGGCCAGAACAGTGTCTTATGGGTTCTGCAATTTCTTATGGGGATTCCTGCCTAGGTTTCCCAGAGCAGTCCACCTGCTTCTATTGCCACATTACATTCTGGTGGGCCTGCTCAAGTATTTTAAGGATTTGGACTTCCAGTAGCACTTGGGTGCAGTGTAGGGAAGTACCCTTTGCTCCTCTGCTGGGGATCTCTTTGCTGAATGTCAAAACAGAAAGCTTTCTAATGGCTGCAGCCAGAATCTGCTGGTGTTTAAAACAGGTTTTGTTGCTGGACATGCAGTGCATACCTGTAATCTCAGCAGCTCAGTAGGCTGAGTCAGCCTCAGCAATTTAGCAAGGCCATAAGCTCCTTAGTTATACCTGTGTCAAAATAAAAAAATAAAAAGGACTGGGGAATGTGTCTCAGTGGTAAAGTACCCCTGGGTTCAATCCCCAGTACCAAAAAAATAAAAATAAGTAAATAATAGATAAATAAAATAGGTTTTGCTGCTGCCCGATACAAAGAATCTTCTCTCTGAGGATCTCCAGATCTCCACAGACAACATCAGCAAACAGGACTGTTTTGAAATGGTGGCAGGAACCAGTGCCAGCCATGAAAGTCTTAGAGTAATTCCCAGCCCTTTCTCTATCCCTTCTCATCTTGTAAGCAGCCTGAGGTCATCCCAACAGTCCTCCAGAGCCCCTCCTGCTCCCTAAATCCCATCCATAGCTCTTTAGCATAGAGGTCTTTCCCACTCTTACCAGGGCCCAGGTTTCCTTCTTGTCCATAAGCTACTATGACAGTTTTTGATAGACACTGCCCTGAAACCCAGGTGCCTATGTCTGCATATCCCCCTGACCAGTTAACTACATTTGCTTCCTGTCAATAGAAAGCAAGGCTGTTGGTCGGTTGTGTCTCATTCTTTACAAATGTCTTTGTTCTTCTGAACCAGCTGACTCCATGGATCACACTTCCTTCTGAAACCCTGAGCTGTTCCCACAAAACTTCCCAGAGGCCATGTCATGGGACTTTCCACTTTCCTATTTTTTTGTTCTGGGCTCTGAGACTGAACGAAATGAAACTGCTGCAGCCTTTCTGTCTGGTGAAGCTGACTGTTCACTGTGCTGCAGGGCAGAGGATGGCGCAGATGTGGGTGCTCTGAGAGAGGAAGAGAGGCCATGGAGCTGGCACGGTGGTGCCTGTGATCCTAGCAGCTCGGGAGACTGAGGCAGGAGGATCAAGAGTTCAAAACCAGCCTCAGCAATTTTGTGAGTCTCTAAGCAACTCAATGAGACCCTGTCTCTAAATAAAATATTTAAAAAGGGCTGGGGATGTGGCTCAGTGGTTAAATGACCCTAGGTCTCTGGTACAAAAAAAAAAGAGGCCATGGGACATGACCTGCAGTACCAGTACAGGGACCATACCTCAAGGCGGTGAGGAGAGGAGAAGATGAAACAGGAAAAGCCTTGAAAAGGAGAGTGAAGGTCATTTGGTGCCAGGGCCAGGGGAGGGTCAGCAGATCATAGGCTGTAGAGGTGGATGAGGGTCATGAGAGGTCATTGCTGACTTTTAGGAAAGCCGTTTTGGGAGGGTGGTGGGTCCAGAGCACAGACTGGAAAAGTTAAGAAATGGACAGGGAGCTAGAAGCTGAGACCCTGCAGGTAGCCTATTCTCAGAATCTCAGAATTGGAAAAGGAAAGAAAGAGGAGGCACAGACCTGTGAAAAGAGAACTGGTTTGGGTTGGTAATCTTTCTTTTTGCCATAGAGGAACATGTTGGTGTACAAAGGGTGAGGCCTCAAGAGAAAGGAGATAATCCACAGAGCCATGCCTCAGGGAAGGAGGAGGCTTGGAATATGACAGCGAAGGAGGGGAGCCATTGAATTAGCTAAAACAGACATGTGATGCAAAGTCTGATAAACAGGCGTGGAAATCTGCTTAGCCTAAAGGTGCCATCTCCTTCACTCCTATCCCCAAATCTACATCTTGGGATCTTATCAGTGCATGATCCTGAGCCCCAGAGCAATGCAGTGAAAATAATGTAGGTCTAAGTAGAGCAAGGGTGACTGTAGTCTCTGCAGCTCTGAGCCAATTGTCTCTTGCAGCTGCCTGGAAAGAGGATTGGAATGGAGGAAAAGAGAGAAAAATAGAGTGTCCCACCCTCTCTAACTTCTCTCCCTCCTAGTGCATGGAGGAAAATGAAGATTAGAAGAAGGCTTCTAGCCCAAAGCTTAGGATTCATACACCCTGAATGGACTCCTTGGTAGATACATCGTAGAACTTCCTCCTCAGTCAGTCATCAATCTTCTCAGTCTGGGATCAGCATGCATCCTCAAGAGTTTGGACCCAGGCCAGATTGTTCTAACAAGAAGACACTCTAGGGCTGGGGATGTGGCTCAAGCGGTAGCGCGCTCGCCTGGCATGCGTGCAGCCCGGGTTCGATCCTCAGCACCACATACAAACAAAGATGTTGATGTTGTGTCAGCCGAGAACTAAAAAATAAATATTAAAAAAAAAAATTCTCTCTCTCTCTCCCCCACTCTTTCTTAAAAAAAAAAAGAAGACACTCTACATATCTGCTGAATGACTATCAAGGTATTCAGCATATACAATGTATAATGTATATAACTAGCCTATTAATCACATCAAGAGCATCAAAGATACATATTTTTTTTTCTTTCTTTATTTTTATTTTTTGGTGGTGATATTGGAGATTGAACCCAGGACCTCTGTGCATGCTGGGCAAACTCTCTACCACTAAGTTCTGTCCCCAGTCCCCAGGTATTTTATTTCTTGAATGAGCATCTAAATATACTCACTGTACATTGGAAAAAATATAATTATCATGTTAATGATTTCACAGATATCATTGGTAAGGATAAAGCTAAGTTAAAAATTGATTTAAAGTTGATTTCAAGAATAATATGTATAAAATAACATTTACAAGCAGTCTTTAGTACATACAGAGATTCCAGTCATCGAGACTGATGGACAGTCTTCCCCATTGCTGGTCTTATCCACAAGAGACTGCACCACGATTCTGCCCGGGTTGGGAAGAGGAAGAAAATCACTGGGCATCAAGCACACTTGGTGTTTGCTTTGTATAGCTTTTGCCCCTCCCTAGGAACAGCCCTCTAATGTTATCTCTTCAGAAAATTAACTGTTCAAGATCAATCAACTGTAAGTGGCAGAGCCAGAATTCAAGTACAGTGTTGACTGACTTCAAAGCCTTGCTCCTTTTACTATCAGCCAGCCAAGCAACAGAGAGTGAGTCCGTGTATAGAGAAATATTCAGCTTCCGGGAGGAAGGACGAGGGAGGTTTTCTGTCTCAGTGAAGTCAGTGGTGAGTCCATCTGCTGAGCCACTGCGGAGATTTGATAAGAAATCTCCCTGATTGAAGCTTTCACCTTGATCTAATAGAAAATTCAAAGAAATGAAACACTGGAAAAGAGAGACCCTTAGAGAATAAGGTATGCAATTATCCATGACACACTCTATGTTGGGAATTAGTATCTACAGATTTATCTATTGGGAGGCACTGGAGACTGAACCCAGGAGTGCTATACCACTGAGCTACAGCCCTAGTCCTTTTTGTTTTTATATTTGAGACAGGGCCTCACTAACTTGCTGAGGCTGACCTCCAACTTGCCATCCTCCTGCCTCGGCCTCTTGAGGCACTGGGATTACAATATGTGCACCACCTGCCCGGTGAAGATATTCCTCCCCCCAACCCCGCTAATATGGGATATATTTTTCCCAGTCTTTCACCATGAGGAGTTTTACATTGCTATTTAATAAAATCTGTTTTTTCTTATGACTTCTGGTTCTTCTCCACTCATAATTATAAAGATATTGCCTTGTATTTTGTCCTAATACTTCATAATGTAGATCTTGGATCAATCTGAAATTTATTTCTGTGTATGTTATGAGGTGACATTCACATGATTTTTTTTCTCTTCTGGATTTCTTATTATCTCAGAACCATTTTTTTAAATAATCCCACTAGTGAGAAATTCTACCTAAATTTATCATACGCTAAATTCCTTGAAGTACACAGGTCAGTTTCTGGACTCAATTTGGCTTCATTTATCTAGTCCTTTATTCCTACCCTAATGTTGTGTTTTAATATCTGATAGGAAAAGTTCTTCTCTGTTTTTTTTTCCCCCTCAAACCTTTGTTTTCTTCAGTACTGGGGATTGAACTAAAGACACTGTACCACTAAGCTATATCCCCAGCCCTTTTTATTTTAAATTTTGAGACAGGGTCTCACTAAATTGCCCAGGCTGGCTTCAAACTAACAATCATTGTGCCTCAGCTTCCCCAGAAGCTGGGATTACAGTGTGTACCACTGTGTTCAGCTCTTCAACTGTTTTGGGGGTTATATTCGTTCATTTTCTATTCCAGAAGAACTCGAGGATTTCATATTCTACTAAAAATGCGAAAGTTTGCTGGATGTAATCCCAGCTACCTGGGAGGCTATTTGTCTCCATGAAAAAGAAAGAAAAAAAGGTAGGGTAGAATGGGGTTTGGGCATGTGGCTCAGCTCAGTGGATTGCCTAGCGTCCAATCGAGACCCTGGGTTCAATTCCTGGTATCACCAAAAAGAAGTAAGAAATGAAATTTTACATTGTGATTGCCTTGGGTTTATAAATTACTTAGGAACATCAACATCTTTCCCATCTAAGAACATAGATTGTACATTTGCTGAGATCTCTGTTAAGTCTTCCAGTAAAGTTTTAAAAGTTTTCTTCATATAGTAAATCTTAACACATTTTCTTTTTTGGTACCAGAGGTTGAACTCAGGGGCACTCAACCACATCCCCAGCCCTATTTTGTATTTTTTTATTTAGAGACAGGGTCTCATTGAGTTGCTTAGTACCTCACTTTTGCTGAGGCTGGCTTTGATCCTCCTGCCTCAGCCTCCCAAGCCACTGGGATTACAGGCTTGCGTCACTGTGTCTGGCTCTTAACACATTTTAAATTAGGTTAATTCCTAAATACTCTATTATCTTTGTGGTTCTGTGAATGGAATTGTTCTTCTGTTAATTTTTTTTATTATTACTGGCAGTTTTGTATTTAGTCACTTTGGTAAACACTCATTAATTATAATATTTATTTAAACTGAGTTTCTTGGGATTATCCTGGTAGACAACCGTGCAATCCATAAAACATAGTTTCAATTCTTACTTTCAGGTATTTACTCTTTATATATTAGTCTTATCTTGTCTTGATTGCAACTTTGAGTGTGATGTGAAAAGTGATGATAATAACATAAGAATATTTTTATTTCATTCTCACATATGATAGTTGTTATAGATTTTGATAGTTTTTCTTTACTGAGTTAAGGAAAATTCCCATATCCTATATAACAGAAAGGTCTTTTGTTTGTTGTGTGTTTTTAAATTGGAAATGTATGTAGTGAATGCCTTTCAGGATCTAATATGTATAGTTTTTCTTTCTTGTTAATGTAACAGATTATATAAAAGATTTTCTCAAATTGAACCATCCATTCAGTTGCTCTTGCCATTTGGTTATTAGCTATTATTCCTATAATACCCTGCTGGATTTTATTTACTAATGTTTTTTATTTGGGATTCCTTCAATCTATTTCATTCAATTTTGTTTTGGACTACCCTGTGCTAGTTCAGTAAAATGTACCAGCCTGTGCTTGTCCATATACTTCTCAACCTATTCATTAATTTTTTTCCTATTAATTAATTTTTAAAAACAGCAGTACAGTCTCTTATTACAAATGAATTTTTAAAATTGTTTTGTTTTTGTTTTAATAAGTTTATTTATTGATTCTTTTCAGTTATACATAACAGTAGAATCCATTTTTATATAATTATACAAACATGGAATATATCTCATTCTAGTTAGGATTCCATTTTTGTGGATGTACATGATGGTGGGATTCACTACATTGTTTTCATATATGTACATGAGAAAATTATGTCAGATTGTATTACTTTGTATTATAGCTTTCCTTACATGGGATATAAAGTCATGTGGTAGATAAGGCTAAGTGTAGTAGATTGTTGAACTTGGGAACTCTGAGCACCAAAAGCACAAAGTGAATTATTTATCAAATGTAGTACATTTTCTATTCTAATATACTTAGATGAAATGCAACCATATTGATTTTTGTTCAGTCTCATGAAACTAAAGGTTCCAAATATCTTGAGGTTTTGGTTATTAAGGAATCTTTAAAAATTCTCTAGTTGAGCCAGGCATGGTGGCGTACACCTGTAATCCCAGCAGTTGTGGAGGCTGAGTGAGACAGGAGGACCACAAATTTGAGGCCAACCATGCAACTTAGTGAGAATCTGTCTAAAAATAAATAAAAAGTAGCTCAGTGGTAAAGTGCCCCTGGGTTAGATTCCCCAATACAAAAACAAACAAACAAACAAACAAAAAACCTCCAGTTTAATTCATTTTACTTGTTTGCTCAAAGTCACACATAAACAAACATTTTGAATGTACTATTGTGTGAGAACAAAATGAAAAAGAGTATTCAGATTTTGATTATAGGCCTTTTTATTTTATATTTGGAAACGCAGAAGAAAAATTTTCTCATGGAAAATAAAATTGTTGGATAAGCTTGGTGGTAGAACATCTGCCTAGCATATGTGAGGCCCTGGGTTCCACTCCTAGTGCCACCAAAAAACCAAACAACACACACACACACACAACCACACAAAGGGAAGTAACACTCAGGTGCTACTGTCCTCCTGCTTTCAAGCCACTGTCCAAGAATACGGAAAGAATTTAGAATCACATTTTTTTTTCTTCCTTTTCAGAGAGGCGGGGCTTAAGATTTAGCCTGGAATTCAGATGCTCACTAGTGACAGTTCTGTGGCAGCTGAACCAAGAGAACAAACAGCTGCTCTGCCCGTGAACTCCTACCACACCAGGATACAAAACTTGTTCTACGGGATGGACACCAACGTGGAACTTCACAGGGAGTCCTGCTATCTAGGACCTCATGTAAGTTATGTAGCAATTCTGTAGAGCTTTATTATTGACACTGCTATCAGAAAAAAGGGGAAAATTATAAGAAGGAAGAGGGAAACTTTGGTTTTAAATCTATCACATCCATTTTTTTAATGGCATTTTTTTTTTTTAAACTGCTAACTCAAGTTAGTCATTCTATGGTTGCTATTTGTTTCTAGTTACTGTGTTGGAACTCAGTGCCTCTTTGCATTTCCAGGTGGAAAGGAACTCTTTTCTCCAGGTTCTTGACACTTTCACCAGACACAATAGATTTACTTTTTATATTCTGTTTCATAAATACCATTTATTTCCAAAGAGTCCAATATTCACTCAACTATTTTAATTTTTCCCTTTGCTTTTGAAAGATGGCATGTAGAGCTTCCTAGTTTCCCTCTTATTTCCCCAGTTATTTCACTGACCATATGGGAGGGAGACACATTTATACCGTTTATTAGTATCTAAGCCAAGATGAAAGGAAATTACCATGTTTATTCTTATATAAATGTGTCATATAGTGTGCTATAAATGCAGTTTATTTAACCTAAATTTTTATTGAGGCTTGTGGATATTCAGACATTTTAACAAATCATCACATTCCAATATCACATTTCCGTTTTAAGATCATTTATAGTCAAGGAATAGCTTATAAGAGCTTTTCAATCAAATGATGACATTCCTAAATTATTTCCAACAGTTTACATTTAGCTGTATCGTTAATGCAGTAATAGAACTAATTTCAATTTGCCTTCTTCAGTGAGAATTTCTTACTTTTTTTCCCTTTTTTAGTATTACTTAAATTTAAATTCAAAGTCAGATTTTCTGAGCTTCTACCTGGAAGGTCTAAGGTTTTTCCCCTCATATGTTCAATGAAATCTACCAAAAAATGGTTATCTCTCCCCACCTATTTTTCTTATGACTCACTTTTTTTGAGGGGGGGGGCGGGACTAGGGATTGAACATAGGAGCGCTTAACCACTGAGCCACATCCTCAGCCTTCTTTTTTTTAAAAAAATACATATATTTTTAGTTGTAGCTGGAAAAATACCTTTATTTATTTATTTTTATGTGGTTCTGAGGATCGAACCCCGCGCCTGGCACATGCTAGGGGAGCACTCTACTGCTGAGACACAACCCCAGCCATACATCCTCAGCCCTTTTTTTCTAATATGTTTATTTTATTTATTTTTATGTGGTGCTGAGGATCAAACCCAGTGCCACATGTAAGGCTCTACCACTGAGTCACATCCCCAGCCCCTCCTCAGCCCTTTTTATATTTTATTTTGAAACAGGGTCTTGCTAAGTTGCTTAAGGCCTCGCTAAATTGCCAAGGCTGGCTTTTGAACTTGTGATCCTCCTGTCTCAGCCTCCTGAGCCATTGGGATTATTGGTGCACGCCACTTTACCCGGCTCACTTTTCTTATATTACAGCTTAAAATGACCATTTCATTTACCTGCCTAATATTTGGCAGTTTCTCTGAGCACATCGGCTCTGAAATTCTCTGGGTGGTCTTCAAGTTACCTTCTAAGGTACTCTCCCATTTAATAATCCAGTTATATTTTTAAATATTCTTCAACAAAGCATTTCTCCTGTCAGGCTGATCTCCTCATATACTATTTTCATTCTCATTTTATTATGTTCAAATACACCATTTTCTCTCCCAGAAAATTCTCTTAAAAAATGCAAAATTGAGGGGCTGGGATTGTGGCTCAGTGGTAGAGTGCTCGCCTAGTGTGGGCGGGACCTGGATTCAATCCTCAGCACCACATAAAAATAAAGGCATTGTGTTGTGTCCATCTATACCTAAAAAAAATAAATATTTTTAAAAAATGCAAAATTGATAAGATTACATGGCATACTGGATTAAGAGGTATAGGACAGAGAGACGTCAAAGATGCCTCCCAGGTTACTTAGTAAATAATAACACAATTTTCTGAGAATAGAATTGGCAAGAAAGCCCAGGTTTGTGGAGGAAAAAAAATTAATTTTGAACAGGTTGATCTGAAGTGCCTATAGGACACATTCCAGGAAGTTTGTCCTATGAGCAATTGGTTATTGGGTTTGAGCTAAGAAGATTGGGCTAGAGATTAAAATTTAGGAACAATTTAAGTGAATGAGGAAGTTTGGAGAAATATTAAAATGAGATGCAAGGAAAGCTAAATACAGAATCCTAGGAAAGAGTAACTTTTTAAAGGTGTTTGAGGAAGTGTAGTAGCCAGAGAGGCTAGGGTGGAAAGGAAATCAGGTGTCTCCGAAGTCCAGGAAGTAGAACGTTTCAAGAAGGAGTCAGTGACCAACAATGTAAAGAAAGGCTCAGGAGTGATACTGGCCAAGTTATATTGATATTATATTGTGCTCAAATGCAAATGTGTAACAAAGCCCATCATTATATACAGCTATAATGCACCAATAAAAGATGTGGGAAAAAAGACAAAGGCTTAAGAGAAAAGAAGCTGGAGGGCAGAAAAGATAGATGCTTGGGCAGTTGGAAAATGTGAGTTGGAAAAGAGGGAACACAGCCAGCAGAGCATTACTGAGTGTTTAACATGAAGCACAATAAATTGAAGTTCCTGGGTTTCCACAGAACTTTACACCTTATTAAATTAAATTTAATAATGTCTGAGAGTCTAACTGTCTAAGACTTGGACAACTGTTATATGTAAGACACAGCTGTCCCTCAGTATCCAATGGGAGATTGGTCCAGGACTCCCAGGGATATCAAAATCTGTGGGTGTGCAAGTCCCTTTTATGAAACAGTACAGTATTTGCATATAACCTATACATATCCTCTCATATACTTTAAATCATCTCTAGGTTATCTGTAATACTTACTACAATGTAAAGGTTTTGTAAATAGTTGTTATACTGTATTAGTTAGAGAATAATGACAAGAGAAAGTCTGTACATTTCAGTACCGATAGTTTTTTTTCCCTGACCATTTTGATCCATAGTTGTTTATTCTTATTTAAATAAAGAGGTCAGCCTGACTTTGGAATGTCCTGGAATATTATCCTTAATAGGTATCCCTTCAGCAGCTCCTTCCTCCCCTTCCCAATCCACCATCCACCATAATTTTATTTAGACAAATCTGAACATGTCACTTCCCTAATTAAAACTGCTCTCAATTTCAGTGAAGAAAAGCCTGGCCTCTGTATCTGATGTCATGCAGGGAACTTGCTGACCTGGCCTCCCTATGTATCTCAGCCACATCTCTAGTTACTTTCTGCCTCTACACATCTACTTTACAATATCTCTAAATTTCTTCTTGTTCTTCAACTCACCAAGTTCTTTTAAACTTGATTCATTATAAAGACTGAGCAACACTATTATGCTACTAAGATTATAAGCCCAGATGGTGGAGGATGGTTGATGGGGGAGCTTGTATACAGGTAATGTGGGCTAGACATAGGGGAAAGAATAGAGACGACAATGAATCTTTGGTAAATGTCATCCTGCTTTGACAATGTCAATGTTTATTGACTGTTTTTATTTTTAATTAGAGCATTATAGTTATACATAGTGGTTGGGTTCATTTTGACAAAATCATACATGCATGGAATTTGATTTCAATCCCTATACCCCCACCCACCGCTCTGTTTTCCCTTCCATCCTCCCTCCCCATTCTTCTTCCTCCACTCATCTTCCTTTGGATTGTTTGTTTGTTTGATATGCATATCATGTGATTTTGTTAAATTCATTTCATATTTCTTCCCCTTTCCCATCCTTCCTCCCTATCAATTTTCTAATTTGTTGATCTTCCCTATATATTTATGATATCTGACCCCCTCCACTGCTTTCTTTCCCTAATTTTGCTTTAATTTCCACATATGAGAGAAAACATTTGACCATTGACTGCTTCTTACATAAGATATCAGAGAAACAAACATATCTAACAGGGCTAACTTCAAGCAATTTATGATCTGATTAAAGAAACAGGTCATATATAGTGAGATGACTAATGTTACTGGTTTCCTTATAGCATACCAAATCATAACTTTATAGTCACAAACATCCAGAGACACCAGACAATTAACAGTAAGCATGAAATTAATAGTCAAGCCAAGTGCTACAGGAATTCAGAGGAGAAAGGATTATTGGGGGATTAGATTGTTCAGATTAGGCTTCTGAAAAGAGAGATGATTTGAAGCCAGAATAAGGGTAAGTAGCAGCAACAAAGAATAGCCTTCTAATGGGGGTGATGGCAGAGGAATGACACAAAACAAAGAAGAAAGTGCTCAGGACACAGGATGGGTAGGGAAATAATATTGGTAAAATCAGCAAAAGGTCAGGGATCTTAAATGCTAAACTTGATCTCCTAGGCATACTTCATCTAGCCGGGAATGGGGAGCCACTGATTATTTCCTTGCTTAAAAGCAGTTTTCTTTAAAGCAGTCTCTTAATGAGATTAATAAAATAGTAGTGTTCAGGACAGGTTAGAAGAGCAAGGGAATTTGGCAGGAATTAGTCTAGGTCTTTGATACTGGTTTAATATTTTTTGTTTGTTTTTTGGTACTGGGATTGAACCCCAGGATACTTTACCACTGAGCCACATCCCCAGCCCCTTTTACTTTTTATTTTGAGATAGGGCTTCACTAAGTTGCTTAGGGCCTTGCTAAATTGTTGAATCTGGTCTCAAACCTGTGATCCTCCTGCCTCAGCCACCTAAATCACTGGGATTACAGGTGTGCAGCACTGTGCCTTGTTCCTATTTTTTGAAAAATTGTGAGATATTATTAATAGAGGATATGTTTGCAATTAAAAAAACCCTACACTAACCCTACACTAAGTCTATACATTGATTATAAGATAAAGCTTGATTTTAGGTAATTTTCATGTAAAATCATGAAAAAAAATTGGCATTCTCAAAATTAAATGACATAAAAAGACAAAGACCTGAACTAAGATGGTAGAAAGGGAAAGAAACAGCACAAAGAGCACGTGCAGGAAACATTTTGATAACTTTGAAAGATTAGATGTTAGAAATCAGACAAAGTAAAGATTGAAAGATGACTCTGATGATTCTGATGACTCAGATGATTTTGAGTTTGGATGAAAGTGACAAGTTAGTACCATTGAAAGAAATAGAGAAGTCAAGAAAAAAAACCCCAACAGAACTACATTTTGTATATATGTATTGAGCACGAGGTGATATATGTAGCAGGAAATTGAAAGGATGGACCAAGACCTGGGAGGAAAGGTCAGGCTGTTTGTTTCCAAGGAATTATCTACATGGAAGTCAAAATGGAAAGCTTAAAGAGTGAATCAAATTCTGAAAGATGGAATACATAGAGGACAAAGGGCAGAAGCATAATCCTAAGAGAGTTATAAGAAAGCAAAACAAATTAGTTGAGCCTGGCACTACCTGAGTGTGCCACCACACCTGGCCAATGAGCAGTTATTTCAGGTCATAACTGTGTTGACACACTTTTTATATTAGAGTCAAAGTTAAAGGCAAACTATTTTTTTAACACATTTCCAGTCCTTCTGGAATAGTTGTTCTAATTAAACTGTGAACTTCTATTAGTCAAGGATGACTGAGTACTCTCTGGCTTACATCATTTCTCTAGCAGCCAGATAATAAAATAATTTATCATAATAGTCCATAAAGAAAAATACATTTTAAAATTCCAATATAAGGAATATTTCACAAAAATAAACACAAAGTCACACTTATGTGAACCTCTCTTCTACAATTGGGGAAGCTAGCATGGAGATGGCTTACTGTCATAGGTACTATAAAAATCTGATTGGCTGGCATGATAAACTGATTAGTAACTGGGGCTACAAAGAGTGATTAAATGGTCCTGAAACCTGAATTTCAAAAAGGCCTCTCTTCCAGTTATGGGTATCTTTTCCTTTTTTTTTTTTTTTTTTGGTACTGGGAATTTAACCCAGGGACACTTAACCACTGAGCCACATCCCCAACTCTTTTTAATATTTAGAGACAGGGTCTCACTGAGTTGCTTAGGGCCTTGCTAAATTGCTGAGTCTGGCTTTGAACTCATGATCCTCCTGCCTCAGCCTCACAAATTGCTGGTATTACAGGTGTGTGTCACCATGCCCTTCCCAGTTATGAGTATCTTAACTGGCACATTTGTAAGCATGCTTTTTGCTTGGCATGATGGTGCACACCTATAATTCCAATGACTTGGAAGGCTGAGTTCAGGGCCAGCTTCAGCAACTTAGAGAGACCTTGTCTCAATATAAAAAATAAGGGGCTGGGGTTGTGGCCCAACGGGAGAATGCCTTGCACGTGCAAGACCCTGGGTTTGATCCTCAGCACCACATAAAAATAAATAAATTAAATAAAGGTATTGTGTCCAATTACAAATTAAAAAAAAAAAAATATATATATATATATAAAATAAAAAGGGCTATGGATATAGCTCAGTGGTAGAGCATCCCTGGGTTCAATACCCAATACCAAACAAGAAGAAGGAAAAAAAAACAACCCTTACCTTTAAATCTCATGGTCTTGCAAACCTGAATTTGACTCATACAGTTTAGGATTTTACTGAATTATTTTCTGCCGATGTAATCTTTTTTAAAAAATATATTTTTAGTTATTGATGGACCTTTATTTCATTTATTTATTTATACATGGTACTGAGAATTGAACCTAGTGCCTTACACATTAGGCAAATGTTCTACCACTGAGCCACAACCCCTGCCCTGTCAATATAATCTTAATCCTTAATCCTTAAATGCTTTTCTTAGGGAAAAAGAATTGCTTTCCTTATGTAGTATAGACATAAAACTCCTCAGTGCAATAGGAGCAATTCTTTGTTCTGGGAGGCTATCAACAATATGGCTAATGCAGTGATATCTGATTTGTGTGTTTTACCTCTAATACACTAGACACTCCGGCAATTAAAAGGGTTGTGGCTAATGTATAGAACAGGGGGAGGAGAACAGCTAAAGTAAAGACATTTATTAACATAAATACCTAGCTTAACATAAATACCTAGCTTAACATTGCTTAGTTTTTTTCCACCTCTTGGATGATTTCTTCATGCTCAGGGTAGGGATGGCAAATACATAGCACCGTCCCTACCATCCCTGCCTCCCTTGCATTCCCCTAAAGAAACAACATGACAGACATCAAAGTACTCTTTCCCGTTAAACTTTTACTCTGTCTCAGAATACCTCTTTTTAATTTTATTTTTTTATTCTCTTTTTCTGGAGATTGAATCCAGGGCCCTACCACTGAGTTACATCTCCAGCCCTTTTCATTTTTATTTTGAGAAGTCTCACTTAGTGTCCCAAGCTGGCCTTGAACTTGCACTTCTTCTACCTCAGCCTCCCAAATAGCTGGGATTACAGGTGTGTGTCATCACACCCAGCTGAGTTCATACAATGAATTGGAGTTGGGGATCAAAATAATGGTTGGAGATTCTCCCTGGCTTACCATTTTGTGTCAGTATCTTCTGATTGCAAGGAATATGGCATCTTAAGAAAAAGAGAATTTATTTTAAGGATACAGATGGATTGAAATCAGAAAGCAGTTCAGAATCCAAGACAAGTTGGGTAATGGATTCTCTCCCCACAGCCCACCTGCTCCACCTCTTATAGCATATCTGTGTCTGTTTTTAATGTGCCCCTTTTCCTCTCACATCCAACTGGCCAAACTTGTGTTCCCTCTATCCAGATTCTTTAGAGAGCTAGCTTGACTTACTCAGGTAATTACCATGTGTCTGCTAGCTAACGACCTGCTTGGTGTCAGTGCTTTCCATGGATCATGGAGAGGCAGCTTTTGAGTAGGCAGCCCATGGACTCTGGTAATGTTTCTTTCTTTAGCTCAGTGGTGGTTTTCACTTCATGAAAATTCAAAATTCAACATCTGCTTAGATATTCATTGACATATCAATAAAAAATTTGTTTTAAAAAGGTTTGTGCCAAACTGATCTTATTTTCATTTTTTAGCAATTTTTTTTGAGTGGTGCTGGGATAGAACCCAGGGCCTCATGCTTGCTAGGCAAGCACTTATCTCTGAGCTAAACCCATAGCTCGTATTTTCCTTTTTGAAAGTGTTATTAAATCGGTAGAATGGGAGAATTCCATCAACACTTACATTTTGATTTTAAAGAAGATATCTTTAAAAAAATCTCTCAAGAGCCAGATGCTGTGGCACACACCTGTAATATCAGTGACTCTGAAGGCTGAGGCAGGAGGATCACAAATTCAAGGCTAGCTTTAGCAATTTAGCAAGACCTTATTTCAAAATTAAAAAAAAATAAAAAGGACTAGGGATACAGTTCAGTGGTAGCACAATCCTAGATTTAACTCCTAATTCAAAACAAAACAAAACTCTTCAATATTGATGTGAGCAATTCGTAGTGATATAAACTGAATAGTGGAAGAGCTATGTGAATTTATTTTTTGTGTGTGTATGGTGCTGAGGATCTGGGGAATGAACCCAGGGCCTTGTACATGTAAGGCTAGTGCTCTACCACTGAGCTACATCCCAGGTTCTTGAATTCTAATTCATGGAACAATTTACCCAAAAAGTGATGATTAAGATTGACCAAAGGGGCTGGGTTTTTGGCTCAGTGGTATAGTATTTGCCTAATATATGCAAGGCACTAGGTTCAATCCTCAGCATCACATAAAAATGAGTAAATAAAGTTAAAAAAGATTGACCTGAGGATAGTCAGAACATACTCTAATTATATAGATAGGAAATACATGGTGGATGTCAAGCAAGTGGGATCAAGTCCTGGGCTGAGGTCATACAGCTATATGACCTCAGGCACCTTTGCCTTCTGTGCTTCAGGTGCCCTTATCTATAAAATGGGGGTGATGGAAAGTAGATCTTAGGGTTGTTGAATACTAAGTGAATATAAAGTGTTTAGAAGAGTAGGTTACAAATACATAGGTGGACTTTACGAAGTGGCAGATTAATTTATAATAATTAAATCACTAAATAAAAGAGCAAAACAAGTCCTTGTTAGAAGAAAAGTTCCCAAAGTGGCCAGATGAGTACCTGTCAAGAATGCTGTAGCGAGCTGGACACGGTGGTGCATGCAGCTTGGGAGGCTGAGGCAGGAGGATCAAGAGTTCAAAGCCAATGTCAGCAATTTAGCAAGGCCTTAAGCAACCTGTGAGACCCTGTCTCTGAATAAAATACAACAACAACAAAAAAAAGCCTGGGGATGTGGGTTAGTTGTTAAGTATACCTAGGTTCATCCCCGGGTAGAAAGAAAGAGAGAGAGAGAGAGAGAGAGAGAGAGAGAGAGAGAGAGAGAGCGAGCGCACGAGCGCAAGCGAGCAAGCTGTAGAGGTGCTGGGGATACAGCTCAGTAGTAGTGTACCTGCTTAGCATGTTCAAGGTTCTGAGTTCAATTCCCCTCACCACCACCACCACACATATACACACATGCACACACACACACACAAAAAAAAAAACTGTAGAAAGATCTCCTTTGATAAGAAGGGTAAATTAGATATTCTCATAAGAACTAAGATTCTTTGTTAGTCTAATTATATTCTGAGTGATTTAAGTTATATTTCAGCTTATGGAATAACCTATAGAAAAATTTGATTTTTATTATACCACAAGGCCATAAGAACTTTTTTTTTTTTTTTTAACTGGGATTGAACTCAGGAGCACTTTACCATTGAGCCACATCCACAACCCTTTTAATTTGTCTAATTTTGAGACAGGGTCTTGCTAAATTGCTTGGGGCCTTGCTAAATTGTTCAGACTGGCCTTGAACTTGTGATCCTCCTCCCTTGGTCTCCTGAATTGCTGGTATTCATAAGTACTTTTTGCAGATTGTAGAACCCTCAGACTAAAGTCAAATGACATCAAATCAAATGAACAAAACAAGCTGGGAAGAATTTTGATATATTAACTCACTTTTGAATAGCAAAGTAAAAGAGATCCAGAAATGTAACATTATTTACCCATAGGAAAAGTGACCTCAAAAAGGTGGGAAAAAATGCCTCCTAAGGCTCTTTGCTACAACTCATCTCAAGAGAATACAAGAGGCCAAGTACAGTAGCACACACCTGTAATCCCGGTGATTTAGAAGGCTGAGGTAGGAGGATTGAAAGTTCAAGGCTAAGCTCAGCAACTTAGGGAGGTCCTGTCTCAAAAATAAAAAATAAAAAGGGCTGGGGATGTGGGTCAGTGGTTAAGTGCCCATGGGTTCAATCCCTGGTGTGTGTGTGTGTGTGTGTGTGTGTGTATGTGTGTGTGTGTATATATACACACATACACACACACACACACACACACACACACACATATATATATATATATATATATATATATAGAGAGAGAGAGAGAGAGAGAGAGAACATAAGAACTCGACATGGTGGTGCACATCTGTAATTATAGTGACTGGGGAGATTGAGGCAGCAGGATCCAAAGTTGGAGGCCAGCCTCAGCCTCAGCAATTTAATAAGGACGTGTCTCAAGATAAAAAACCAAAAAGGGCTGGGGACTGTAGGTCAGTTGTAAATCACCCCTGGGCTCAATCTCCAACACACATAGACAAAAAACACAGAATAAAATTCCAAAATGGGCATTTCACTTAAAGTTAGATGATTCCATCAACACAGAGCTATCCGACTCTATATGGATATATAAAATTCTAATACTGATCAGACACAAAACTTACAAGTGGCTGAATTTGTTGTTAAAAGTACATTTCCTAGACACAATCTTAAGTGTTAAGTACTTTGAAACATATTGCAGTGTAACATATGTTAAGGACACATATGTTAAGTGTACAATTTGAATTTTTACAAAATTCAACAGACTCATGCCACTAGCACTTAACTTTTTTTGGGGGGGGACGGGGACTGGGGATTGAACTCAGGGTCACTTGACCACTGAGCTACATTCCCAGCCCTATTTTGTATTTTATTTAGAGACAGAGTCTCGCTGAGTTGCTTAGAGCCTCCACGTTGCTGAGGCTGGCTTTGAACTCGTGATCCTCCCATCTCAGCCTCCTGAGCTGCTGGGATTACAGGCTTGAGCCACCATGCCTGGATAGCACTTAAATTAAAAAAAAAAAAAAAAAAAAAAAGCATTGTTTTTAAAGCTAACTCTTCTTAACTTTCAAAAAGAAAAAAGTAATGTGCTCTGGATATTTGGTAAAATGGTATGAAACTTTAAGAGCAAATGTCCCTCTTGAATGTCTTCCTTGACTTTTAGTACCACTTGTGGTAGGAAAAATAGCGCTCCCCAAAAGGTCTACATCCTACTCCCTGAACTTTATGTGTTACCTTACATAACAAGAGAGACTTTGCAGATGTTTTTAAGGATTTTGAGGTGGGAAAATTATCCTGGACTACTGGGTGGACCCAACATAATCAAGTGAAAGAGTGGAACAAAAGAGGGCAGAAGAATGTGAAAAGAAAAGTAGAGGTCAGAAAACCTATGAGCCAAGGAATGTGGGCAGCCTCTAAGAGCTGGAAAAGGCAAGGGAATAGATTCTGTCCTGCAGCCTCCAAAAGGCAGGTGATTGTACCGACACCTTGATTTTAATCCCTGAAATTCTTTCCTTGGAACTCCTAGTCTCCAAAATAAGGCAATTATTTTGTGTTGTTTTAAGATGCTAAGTTTATGGTAATATGTTACAGCTGCAATAGGAAACTAATACACCATTTGGAATATCTGGTGAGTCTATGTCCAGATTCATTTACCTTACTGCCTATTTAGTAGCTTCATACAGTTATCTCATAGACATCTCAATTGTATCTTGTCCAAAATTAAAATTTTATTTTTTCCTTCCCCAAATTTACTTTTCCTTGGTCTTTCTCATCTTAATAATGGTACAATCACTTAGTTCAATGACAGAAACCTGGAAGCCATTCTTTCTTTTTTTTTTTTTTTTAATATTTATTTTTTAGTTTTCGGCAGACACAACATCTTTGTTCGTATGTGGTGCTGAGGATCGAACCTGGGCCGCCTGCATGCCAGGAGAGCGCGCTACCACTTGAGCCACATCCCCAGCCCCCTCTTTCTTTTTTTATTTTAAGAAAAATTTTAAAGAAGATGGATTCCTTTTATAATTTATTTTTATAAATTCCTTGGCTCATGGTGTTGAGGATTGAACCCAAGGCTTCATGATACTGAGCAAACACTCTACCAGGAGCCACATCCCCAGCCCTGGAAGTCATTCTTGATACCCTGCCCCCATCATCCCCTTATATCTAATCCATGATTAAGTTTTATCAATATTATTTCCAAAATAAATCATATATTCATCTACTTCAGTTATCTCACTGCCACCAATTCTTAACTCTCATCCAGTCCATTCTCCACCCCAGGAGTCCAAAATATTTAAAGAGAAATATTTAAAAGAGAAATCTGATGGCACTTCCTTGCATTAAAACCCCTTAATGTCTTCCGTACTGTTGGACTGATGTGACCTTTTAGTGGCTTCAAGCTAGCTTTAGGGAACAAATGGTTCATAGTATGCTGCAAATTAGACCTTCATCATTAATTGAAATACATCATGAACTGCAAAAGTATGATGGAGGGGCTGGGGCTATAGCTGAGTGGCAAAGCGCTTGCCTCGCACGTGTGAGGCACTGGGTTTGATCCTCAGCACCACATAAAAAAATAAAGATATTGTGTCCATATACATCTAAATTTTTTTTTTTAAAGTATGATGGAATTTAAAATTAGCTTTGTACCAAGCAATCTCAGTGAGTTGTTAAATAGTTTCAGTTGTGGTAAATTCTTTAATGGTTGTAAAAAAGTTTTAATATTTTCTGTCAATTGGAGTTTCTATAGTGACTCAGAAATTTGAGTCAATTTAAAACATTAAATTCTTCATCAGGAGCCGGGCTAGCCTTTTCTCACTAGGTGTCTCTCAGGACAAAATAGTGGCTCGGTGTGGGCCAGGTGAATAGGGGACGTCCCCAGGGCCTTGGAACTAGCTAGTTAGTTACCTGCAGTGAAGGCCAACGCTGATCAGACTGTAATAATCAGTTAGAATCATCACCTTGTCATGATTGACACTCCACCAGAGCCTTAGAGTACAAATGGCAAGGAGTGACGAGGCTTAACTCCAGGGACAGCTCTGGGACAGACAGGCTGCACTAGAGTATTGCTTTGGTGCTGGTCTATGAAATGATTAAGGGGGGAAAAAATCCCACCTTGGGTGCAAGGCCCTAGCAACTACTCCGCGGGAGGACTTGGGTTTCAGTGCGTGTGTCACCGGTGTGTGTCACCGGTGGAGAGAACGCCTCGAGGCGGGAACAGGTTGGCAGGCCAGCTCGGCCGCCTGCCAAGCGCTGCCACGACGACGGAAAGTACCTAGCTCGCGGGCAAGAGGCCTCCTGAAAGCGGCTGGGAAGGAGCCCGGGGCGGAAAGCAGCCAATCACGGGAGCCCTCGCAGGCGACGGAAGGCGCGTTCGCCGACTCGGCGATCAGGCAGTGGGAGCCAGGTCCTGAGTCGAGCGACGAGTCATCGACCGGCACGCCCGGGTAGTGGAAGCCCCGGGGGCGGGCTAGCGCCGGCCTGCTTTCCAACTCTAGGTTCAGCTCTCGCCGGAGAAGGGCGGCGGCGGCGCGGCGCGGCGCCGGAGGGAACCTCTGACTCGCATCTGGTGAGAGCCGCGCCTCAGCCGGGACTCGGGAGAGCATCCTGCTAGACCCCAGGACCGTGTCTTCCCGCCCATTCCCCGAGGCCCCATCTACCCGGCCGGCCGCAGGCAGCTTTCTACCGCGGGCTCGCATCCCGATCCGGGTCTTGCCTTGTGCCCCGCTGCCCTACACAACAGGGTCCCCCTTTGGCCCTCTTCAGGGCCCCTGCATGTGGCTGCTGGAATTGACGGGCTCAGTGTGGGCCAGGTGAATAGGGGCTGGAGGTGCAGAGAAAAGCCTTAGCTTGTCTCCATCCCCATGGGCAGTGCTGTCCAGCAAGGAAAGAGAGTGAACTTCCGTTACAAAGGCGAGCAAGAAAGGGTGGAGAGGTGCTTGACAGACAAGGTGTCCTGGGGTGTGTTAAGGCTCTTCTGAAAATGGTCTTGAAGGACCCGCCCAGCCCTGAGTCTGTCTTGAGTCGGGGCTTCCCTGGAAGTTTGGTAGCATTTATTACCCCCACCCCAACCCTGAACACACTTGTAAAATTGTTAGAACACAAGGAAGTATGTTTTGCTCCTCTGATAGGAGGGATGGGGTACAGCTTAGCAGTACGGTCAGTCCAGCTGTAGGAACTCAGGAAGGAGAAGCCAACCCAAATTATAGCTTGGGGATAGAGTTCTGAGTTTCAGACCACTTTCTGTAGCCCTTCTTATTGCTAAGAGTTTCATCCTCTCTGCACTGGAAGAAGGGTCACTTATTATGTTTTCTTCTAGGAAGATTTGCACTCACGGATAATTTTGGAATGAATAGACCCAAGGCAAACTCGGGGTGTGGGTCAGTGTCCAGAGTGCTGGTGGATCATCCAGATCTGGGTTTGATTTTGGATGATGTCAGCTATGCAGTTAGTGATTGGGGGCAAGTAAATCATTTTCTCTGTGACTCAGTGCTCCTGTTTGTAAGATGAAGTAATAAGAGGGCTGTGAGAATGAATTTAGCTAGTGCTTATAGAGCTGTTAGCAAAGTGCTTGGCACTTTGTTTACTTTGTTGTTTACTGTTACTATCGTTTCCTTTGTTCACAAAGAACTCTTTCCACATTTGAGTGGGACGTTTTTAATTTTGTTGGAAAGAGTTAAACATCTTTTTGACAATATGTATAATTGACAGTCTTGAGTTGAAAGTGGTTTTTAAGAATGGATTCTCAGAGATTGCCATTGAATTCAAGAGGAAGGCATACTATCTATCTATTCCTTCCTAAAGGGCTGGGATGTAACAGCTCAGTGGTAGAGTACCCCTGGGTTCAGTCTCCAGTACTACAAAAAAAAAAAAAAAAAAGCCAAAGAAATATTTCTTTTATATGATTTTTTAAAAATAAACGAGCCTGGCAACTTAACTAGACTCTGTCTCAAAAATTTAAAAAGGGAATGGGGTGTAGTTCAGTGGTAGAATACTTGCCTAGCATATATGAGGCACTGGGTTCAATTCCCAGTACTGTCCCATACCCCCCAAAAGTTTATATACTGTATAGACAAAATTTACATGAAATAGTAAAGCTCTTTTACCCCCATTTTATTTTTCTTTTCCTCCCTTTTGAGAAAGGAGAATCACAATTTGAGGCTAGCCTTAGCAACTTAGGGATGCTTTGTCTCAAAAAAAAAAAAAAAATTTAAGAAAGGGCTGGGGATGTGGCTTAAGCACTCCTGGGTTCTATTCCTGGTACCAAAAAAAAAAAAAATATGTTGTTCAATATTTCACAGTTTATTTACATGACTGGTTTACTCAGTTCAGGTAGAATAACTGTTAGGTAACTTGGTAAATACTTTGCACTGCCAGGTGGAAAGTTTACTGTTCTTGTAAAGTAAGTAGAAATTGACCAACTATGAATGATTTACTTTGCCTTACCTGGCAAATTTAATATCACCAAAAGTTTATTCAGCTCAAATTTATTAGTGGAAGAAAGACTATGTACAAGAACACTCAAGACAGCCATTGTGGAAGAATATTTTTGTATTTTTAATGATTAAATAGTGCTTAGGTCTTCTGAATACTCTTGGCAGAATGTTCATTATCTTACAAGTGCTATCTTTTGAGTGAAATTAGTTTTTAATGGGGATTGTTAATTCAGAAAGGGCCTAATGATGGGGCAATTTGCATCCCTAAAAAATGAAGTACCAATAATAGAGGGCTGCTGATAGGATTTCCAGTGAGTTTCAGAGGGCACCACCCCTTGTGTTGACACCCTTAGTCAAGTTCCCTGGATTGGTTACAAATTCTAAATATTGATGTACTTCCTGAAACCTAAGCATTGAGATCAGAGTCCATAAGGTGTAATTTTACATGATGCAGAGCAGTTTAAAAGGTTCCATAAAATCTCTTACTTCCTGCCCCAATTTTTACTTTTGAATGGAGGGTGTGATGGTTTGAGGGGGATAGGTAGGAAGACAAGTTGAACAATAGTATATTTGTGTATGGTAGGGCTATTGTGCTCATAGGGAGGTAAGCAACTAATAGCTGTTTGAGGAAGACCTGAGGCTTATGGGAAGCCTTTAGAGAAGAGGTGACACTCAGCCTGAGTTCTTCTTTCTTTTCTCTTTCTTTCTCTCTCTCTCTCTCTCTCTCTCTCTCTTTCTTTCTTTCTTTCGTACTGGGATTGAACCCAGGGGCGCTTAATCACTGAGCCACATCCCCAGCCCTTTTTTTATATTTTATTTAGAGACAGGGTCTTGCAGAGTTGCTTAGGGCCTCATTAAGTTGTTGAGACTGGCTTTGAACTCTTGATCCTCTTCCTCAGCCTCCCTAGCCACTGAGATTATAGGGTGTGCCAAATCCCCAGTAAAAACTAATTCCACCACATCTGGCCTGAGTTTTTCTTTTTTCTTTTTTTCCAGTATTGGGGATTGAACCCAGAGTTATTTTATCACTGAGCCTTTGTAAGGAAGGAAGGAAGGAAGGGAGGGAGGGAGGGAGGGAGGGAGGGAAGGAAGGAAAGGAAGGAAGGAAAAAATATATATTTTTTCCGAGACAAGGTCTTGCTGAGTTCATAAGATTGGCCTTGAACTTGAAATCCTCCTGCTGCAACCTCCCAAGTCACTAGGATTACAGATGTGCACCACTGTGCCTGGTTCAGGCTAAGTTTTGAAAGATGAGTAGGAGTCCAAACAAGAGGGAAGGCAAGTTTTAGGTAGAGGTATTTGTACCTAAAAAGGCACAGAGATCCATTAGTTGAACTGTAGGCAGTTTGGTGTGGCTGGTGCTTTAGCACAGAGTAAGGATAATTGTGTGTAGTGGAAAAATGGCCTAAAAAGATGGGTTAGATTTGGATCAGCAATTTGTATTTTGTCCCATAGCAATCTACCCTGGTTAGCTTAATATCTGATTTACAAACTAAAGGCCCAAGGTGAGGAATTGAACTATGGGAAGTCCTGGTGGGGAAGAAGAGAAGGAGATTTGGAAGATATTTAGGAGGTGAATTGACAGAGCTTAGGAGGTAATGGAACAGAAAGTGACGATGTGAGGAACAGAGAGGATAGGGACATCAAGACATTTGATAAATCATATGCATGCTGAGAGAACAATTAAGAAGGAACGGGCTTAGGAAAGAAAATGAATTCAGATTGGGACATTGACTTACATTTGTTTTGTTTTGTTGTGGTACTGAGGATTGAACCCAGGACCTCACATGTGGTAGGCAGGTTTTCTACCATTGAGCTATTATCTCCAGCCTGGGATATTGACTTTAATATGCCTATGGGATGTATAGCTGGAGACACCTGGTAGCATGTGAGATTGGCAGTTTTGTAGGTACTGGTGTGTAGGGATTAATGATGTATTAAAGATAAGGTTTTTATATTACTTATCTTTCTCTTCCCCAGCACTAATCACAGTCCTTATATTTAAGATGGTGTATAGTATGAGGCTGAGTAGATTATGTACCTTGGAAGATGTGATCTTGAATCTTGAGTAATTTTCCCTCTTAAGACTTGTGTTTCCCTTTCTATAAAGTGAGGAAGTTAAACTATCAACGGTTCTCTACCAAAGTTTTCCAACAGTGTGGCATATTGGGTTCAGTTGTGAGTTATGGCAAGTAATTCTTAATTAATAATAATTAAAGAGCTGACACCTCCTTTTAAATGAAAGTTGAGTTATGTCACTCTTAATTGCATTCCAGAGTGTTTTCTTGACTATGAGAGAAAGGGTTTGAGTTAGAGTTAGTCTGCTGAAATTTCATAACTGGCAATTATGGTACGAGTGTCACACAGCAGTGGGTTGGAAAAAATAGATTAAGAATCACTACACTAAGTGGTAGGATGTAATACTGAAAAGATCTATTTTATATCTATGAATTATTCTGATAACAAACAATTTTTATTTTTGAAACTTCAGGAACTCTATTTTAAGAAACTCTCCAAACAAAAAAAACAAGTCATGGAGAAGAATGGGAATAACCGAAAGCTTCGGGTTTGTGTTGCTACTTGCAACCGTGCTGATTATTCTAAACTTGCCCCGATCATGTTTGGCATTAAAACAGAGCCTGAGTTCTTTGAACTTGATGTGGTGGTACTTGGCTCTCACCTGATAGATGACTATGGGTAAGCTCAAAGTGTTTTCTTATTCTTCATTGTAAGGGTATATGCCAGAGAGTTTGGATATTTTGTAGCCATATGGATCTAGCTTCAAATCTCAGTTCTATCACTTAGTTTTTATGTAGACTTTGAGAAGATGCTTAGTATCTTTGAAATTCAGTTTCTTCAATTGTGAAACAGAGTGAAAACCTATGTTGTAATTTATTGTAACAGAGAATGATTTAAATCATCCATCACAATGATGTTGCTTATTAGATATTTGATAAACAATCACTATAAATAATATTACTATTTATTATTATATTCAGGAGAAATGCCACTTGTAAATATATATTATGTGACTATAATAATATGATTCCATATAATCTATTTTGTAAGGTCTTTTTTTTTTTTTTTGGGGGGGGTGCTTTTTGGATTGAACCCAGGGCCTAATGAATGCTGGGCACACACACTACCATTGAGCTACATCCCCAACCTGTGTTTTGAGTTCTAATGGCAGTTCTTCAAAACTGGTTTATAGAAAATACATTCACCAAGTGAATGTATTTTCCTTTCCCTTTCCTTTCTTCAACAGCAAATTAAGTAGTATATACAGAACAACATTTTTTAAAAATCTAATTGATTTGAGGTAAAGTAGAATGTTATAATATTATGACCATTGATATTTATTTTAGTGGCATTAGATTTGTAGTGAACATGGGATATATTTGCAAAATGAAGATTGAGTAGTCTTTGAGGGAGTAGAATATATAAACCAGAAATAAACATTCATTTAACTATATGTAATAAAGTGGCATTTAGTGCACCCTTGTGGCATGAAAATGTTCATGCAGTCTTCAAAGATGGTCAAAATGCATTATTATATATGAAAGTAGATTGTGTGTTAAAGTAAAAGTGTCCTTTTCTGAGACTCTTTAAAAATAAGACAACACTAGCAAAATAAACAAATAGGAAACCTGCCTTCAAAAACTAATTTAGCAGTTTGTTCTAAGAAAATATTTAAAGAGTAGAGAAGAAACTTATGGTTAGCTCAGGGATCCATAAATTTCTAAAAAATATGAAATGAATTCTGTCAACATAAGAAAATCTACTTGGGTGAATAGGACAAGATAGAAGAGAAATTTTAGCTAGAGCTAGAAATCAAAGTCTGAGTGGGTTCTTTTGCCTCTATAGTGAAAGTTTTTGTGGTGCTGGGGATTGAACCCAGGGTCTTATGCATGCAAGGCAAGCATTTTACCAACTGAGCTATATCTCCAGCCCTGTAGTGAAGTTTTGACAGGAAGACTGATGGAAGAGAGGCTCATAGGAAAACTATAGTTGGGTTTCTTTTTTTTTTATTTTTTAATTTTTGGTACTAAGTATTGAATTCAGGGGCACTTAACCAGTAAGCCACATCCCCAGCCCCTTTTAGTATTTTATTTAGAGACAGGGTCTCGCTAAATTGCTGAGGCTGGGTTTGAACTGGTGGTCCTCTTGCTTCAGCCTCCTGAGCTTCTGGGATGTAGTAGGTTTTGTTTTTTTTTTTATCTCCTACCATATCAATTAAGGTGGAAAGGTAGTATTTGTCTGGTAAGACTATTAAAAAGGAAGTTTTACTAGTACTTAATAAAAATTTAAGTTTATAATAACTTTTTTTTTTTTTTTGGTGGGGGGCACCAGGTATTGAAACCAGAGGTGTTTGGCAACTGAGCTACATCCCCAGCCCCGTTTTCTATTATTTTAAGACAGGGTCTCTCTAAGTTGCCAAGGCTGGCCTTAAATTTGCAATCCTTCTGCCTCAGCCTCCCAAGTCACTGGGATTATAGGTGTGTGGCACTATGCCCTGCTAAAAAGTTAAAGTACCTTCTAATTCAAGAATTTTGTTGCCTCTTAGGAGAGGAATTGGGTGACTGGGAGACAAAAGTGAAAGATTTTTCACTATATAACCTTTTGTACCTTTTGAACCAAGTGAATGTATTTTCCTTTCCCTTTTCTTTCCATGTTGCCCAGGCTGCCCTAGGAAAGCAATCTTCCTGTCTAAGCCTCTTGAGTAGCTGGGACTATGGTTGTATGCCACCCTGCCTGGCTTGTACTATTTATTTTAAGAAGACATTAAAATAACAGGATAGGGGCTGGGGATGTGGCTCAAGCGGTAGCGCGCTCGCCTGGCACGCGTGCGGCCCGGGTTCAATCCTCAGCACCACATACAAACAAACATGTGTCCGCCGAAAATGAAAAAATAAATATTAAAAAAAATTCTCTCTCTCTCTCTTTAAAAATAAAATAAAATAAAATAACAGGATAAATAAGCTACCTTCTATTTCAACTACAGACTATCCCAGATGTATGATCTTTTGACTTATAATTTTTTGACCTTATGATGGTTGAGTTTGAAGCAGTAGGCATCAGTAGAGACTGTACTTCAAATTTTGAATTTTGATCTTTTCCAGAGGTAGTGATATGCAGTATGATACTCTGAAGATTTCAGAATGCTTGGCAGCAAGAGCAAGCCCAGGCTCCCATTTAGCCTTGAGATCAAGAGAATAAACCATTGATATTCTGTAGTGTACTGGGTTTCTAAGCTGTGATGTTTGCTAGAGTAGGTCTATTAAGTGAATTTTCTTTTGGTACTGTGAACCCAAGGGCACTTTACCACTGAGCACATCTCCAGCCCTTTTGTATTTATTTTGAGACAGGGTCTTGCTAAGTTGCTTAGGGCCTTGCTAAATTGCTGATGCTGGTCTGGAACTCATGATCCTCCTGCCTCAGCCTCCCAAGTTGCTGGAATTACAAGTATGTGCCATCATGCCTGGCTTTAAGTGCATTTTCAACTTGTGATATTTTCAATTTACAATGGGGTTATCCGGGTTAAATCTCATTGTAAACTAAGGTGCATCTGTACTTGGGACATTTTTAAAATATCAGCATTTTGGGGCTGGGATTGTGGCTCAGGGGTAGAATGTTTGCCTAGCATGTGTGAGGCACTGGGTTTGATTCTCAGCACTGCATATAAATAAATAAATCAATAATAAATTAAAGGTCCATCAGCAACTTAAAAAAAATCAGCATTTTTATGCCCTGAAGAAGTGGGTGTAAAAGGAGAGCAAATGAGTAACAATAGAATGCTCAGAAATTCATTTGTTCATTCAACAATTTTTTATTATACATCCAGGATGTGCCAAATGGCTAATGAGACAATATCCCTGTTCTCAAAGAACTTCCATTCTGGTGGGGGAGATGAATGAGATATAAATAATTAATAAAAATGAAATAACAAAATAATAGAGGAGATAAAATAAGAAAGGAAAACTTGTAATAAAAAAATTTATGGTCTTAAGTGCTTTTATTACTGGTGGAAAATTAAGAGTAAATGGATAAATATCCAACTCAAATGTTAAAATACCTATTTAAGAAAAAGAAGTTCTAGTAATGGCAGAGAAGCTTATATCTGACTAACTCTCCTACAGCTTACTCTTAACTCTGGGAAAATATTTAAAAGTATTTGAAGGCACTGGAGAGCAATCAGCAGCAGGTAGAAACTACAGGAGATAGAATGCCTAAAAGAAGGGATCTGTACTATAGTAGGTGAGATACATGTTTCAATAACTTTTCCCCTGAGCATATTTCCCAAGCCACAGGGTGTAGGTGGCTAGAACTCGAGTAGAAAGCCTCGGTTATTTAGGCTGAGATACTAGAAAATGGAACTTTTCTTGAGGGAATGATTCTAGAAATGAAAGACCACAAGGGAGAAGCCCCAGAATCTGTACATACATTCTTTACAAATTCTTGTTTGACCACTGAACTGCACAAATATGGAAAATTTATTGCTTTAAAAACTTATATTAAAATAGAAGTTTAGAGTCAATGATCTGTGTTTCTACTTTAGTAAACAAGAAAAAAGATGAGAAAATTAAACCCAAAATAGAAGGAAACAAAGAATGGAAATCAGTGAAATATAAAAATAAACAATAGAGAAATTTAAAAGAACAAAAAGTTAATTCTTTAAAAATATTAAAAAGTTGACTTCTAGCAATACATGAGGGAAAAGAAAGAAAATAGAAATTTATCAGTATAGAATAAAAATATCATCACAAACATTAAGAAGAAGAAAAGGGGACTATTATACCAATAAACTGAACAATTTAGATGAAATGGACAAATTCCTTGAAAAACCACTGCTTACCAAAACCCCTACTTAAAGAAATAGAAAAATCTGAGGCTGGGTTGTGGCTCAGCGGTAGAGAGCTCACCTAGCATGTGCAAGGCCCTGAGTTCGATCCTCAGCACCACATAAAAATAAATAAATAAAGATATTGTGTCCAATTACAACTAAAAAAATAAATAAATATTTTTTAAAAAAGAAAAATCTCAATAGCACAATATCTATTATAGAAATTGAATTCATTATCAAATATTTTCCATAAAAAATTTCCCAGAAAGATGGCTTCATTTATTAAACCTATCAAACATTTAAGAGAGAAATAACACCTTAAAGAAATATAAAAGCAGGGAGCCTTCCTAACTTATGTTATAAGGTCAGATAATACTGACGTCAAAACCTGACAAAGACATAATAAAATTCAGTCTAGTATTCCTCAGGAATATAAACATAAAAATAAAAAACAAAATAGCAGATCACATCCAGCACATCAGATAACTGTGTATAAAAACCAGATAATATATTAAGACCAAGTGGGCTTATCTTAAGAATTCAAGACCAACTTAATATTTGAAAAACATTGTAACTGACACATTAATAGAATAAAGGGGAAAAAAAACCTATATGATCATTTCAGTAGATGTCAAGAAAGCATTTGATGCTGGGCGGTGGCATGCACTTGTAATCCCAGTGACTCCGGAGTCTGAGACAAGAGGATCACAAGTTCAAAGCCAGCCTCAGCAAAAAGTAAGGCGCTAAGCAACTCAGTGAGACTGTCTCTTAAATAAAATACAAAATAGGGCTGGGGATGTGGCTTTGAAAGAGTACCCCTGAGTTCAATCCCCTGTACCCTCTCCCCGCCGAAAGAAAGCATTTGACAAAATTAAATAACAACCAGTTATGATAAAAACTCTTGGAACCTTGGAATAGAAGGGAAACTTCAATCTGATAAAAGCTGTCTGTGAAAAACTGACAGCTAACAAAATTTGTGCTTTCTAAGATTGGGAACAAGGTAAGTATTTTCACTGTTCTCACTTCTCTTCAACTTATATTGGATATGAAACCGCCAGTGTGATAAATAAGAAGTAAAAACAAAGGGATAATGACTGTCATTATTTGCACATATGATTGCTTGTGGAAAATCCAAAGGAGTCTACAAAATGATAACTACATCTGTATGATGTATGTAAGGAATCCTTAGGCTGGGCTCAGTGGCACTTACCTGTAATCTCAGCAACTCAGGAGGCTAAGGCAGGAAAATCTCAAGTTTGAGGCCAGTCTCACCAGTTGCTGGTGAGATCCTCAGGAATTTAGCAAGACCCTATCTCAAAATAAAAAATAAAAAGGCCTGGGGATGGAGCTCAGTGGTAGAGTACTCCTGGGTCTGATCCCTATCCCCTGCCTAAAAAATAAAAAATAGAATCCTTAATTATCTCACAAAATATGAAATGGATTAGATAGATTATGAAATTATAAAATTATGTACAATGTATTCTCAGCCATGTTAAAATATTTGCATAAAATGGCTAGAAAGATTATATTTGTTGTTGCTGAGTAGTAGGTTTGTGGATAAAAATTTCTGTTTCCTAATTTTAAAATATAAATGTGTGTTCTATATTTAGAAAAAAAAGTCATATCTTTGACAATTTAGTCATAACTGGGAATTTTTAAGAAATTGAGAGTTGCTGTTATTAAAGCATGAAGCAGTCTGGAAACTGCATTTCATAGCCACTTTAATTCTATAAAGTTACATTTTCATTCCAAGCAGAATTATTAATGGTACCATTCAAGGAGAATTCAGAAGATAATTCCCATCACTCAGAAATTTATAGTGCAGTGACATGTCAGACATTCCGATCCCCCCCCGCCCTATTTTTTGGTAGAAATAATGAGCTTCATTTTTATAAGTAATATTTTTCCTATTAAAGTACATACTTTAGGGCTGGAGTTGTGGTTCAGAGGTAGAGCGCTCGTCTAGCATGAGTGAGGCACTGGGTTCGATCCTCAGGACCACATAAAACTAAAATAAAGGTATTGTATTCACCTACAACTAAAAAATAAATATTAAAAAAGTAAATTTGGGGGCTGGGGATGTGGCTTAAGCGGTAGTGTGCTCGCCTGGCATGCGTGCGAGCACCACATACAAACAAAGATGTTGTGTCCGCTGAAAACTAAAAAATAAATATTGAAATTCTCTCTCTCAAAAAAAAAAGTAAATTTTTACATATTTCTTTTTAAAAATTGATAGGAAAGTCCTGATCACTGGTAAAAAAAAAAAAAAAAAAATCTGCCTCAGATGTTTCTCCCCCTAGGTATTGACTTGTAGGGTCACAAGTGAGCCTTCCAAGGTGCGGCATGTGGGTTTTTTTTTTTTTTTTTTTTTTTTTTAATCAGCGATTGAACCCAGGGGCACTTAACCACTGAGCCACATCTCCAACTCTTTGTATATTTTATCTTGCCACAGGGTCTTGCTAAATTGCTGAGGCTGGCTTTGAACTTGTGATCCTTCTGCCTCAGCCTCCCAAACTGCTAGGATTATAGGCAAGAAGCACCGGCTTCATGTTTTTATCTCAATCTGGGTGGTGGCCACAGGGGTGTTCATGTAACAAAACTGATCAGGCTTTAAGTACATTTGTGGAATTTACTCTTAATTTTGTGTATAAGTTATACTTCAATTTATTTATTTATTTTTAAAATAAGTAAAAATGTGAACATGTTTCTCCCATCAGGGTTAGTGTTAGATTGTTTTTCTTGTATATTAAGAACATGGTGTCACATCTTTTTTTCTCTCCTGCTTTAGAAACACTTATCGCATGATTGAGCAAGACGACTTTGACATTAACACCAGGCTACATACGATCGTTAGGGGGGAAGATGAAGCAGCCATGGTGGAGTCAGTAGGCCTGGCCCTTGTGAAGCTACCAGATGTCCTTAATCGCTTGAAGCCTGATATCATGATTGTTCATGGCGACAGGTTTGATGCCTTGGCTCTGGCTACATCTGCTGCCTTGATGAACATCCGAATCCTTCACATTGAAGGAGGGGAAGTTAGTGGAACTATTGATGACTCTATCAGACATGCCATAACAAAACTGGCTCATTATCATGTGTGTTGCACCCGAAGTGCAGAGCAACATCTGATATCCATGTGTGAGGACCATGATCGCATCCTTCTGGCAGGCTGCCCTTCCTATGACAAACTTCTCTCAGCCAAGAACAAAGACTATATGAGCATTATTCGGATGTGGTTAGGTAAGTATGGCAGCCTTTATTTAGCCTAATGGCTGTTTTTTTTGTCAGGAAGCATTGGGTATGTTTCAGTTCTTTTGGTAACTCATGGTTAAACTATTTCATTAGCAATCAGAAAGCTAAGGCTTTAGTTCACAGATCTTGCCCTATGGTCTGACTTTACCTTTGAGATTCACCTTTTCTGTAAAATAGGCTTATTGGATTGAGCTTTTTAAAAAATATATGCTGTATTTATACAATGAAATGCTTTTATTTGTTATATATAATGTGGGTGAATATTTAGTTACCAGGACAATTTCTACTATATCAAAAAGAGGAAAAATCAAACTACAAAACTACATGTGAATATGATGCCATTTTTAGAAAAGTTATAAAAATGGAAAGGCTAGGAAGTATGTACACCAGGTCATTTCTAGTGTGGGATTACGGATGTTTTTATTTTTGTTTTCTGCATTTTGTAGTACAACGAAAAAAATTGTTATTTTTACTTTTAATGCTTTTCTAACAGTATTATTGGAATACTCAGGTGAGATAATAAATGTTCAAAGCAGATAGCAAACCAGAAGTACTTATTAATATAAGGGATTTTGATGATTATTATTAAAAAGCAAAAGTCATAGTTATAACATCAGAGTTTGTTATCTTTGCAAAACAAAGCCTTAAAGTGTTAAATTTTCAATTATCAATAATCTGGCTTCCTGGAAATTACCTTTTCTAATCAGAGGTAAAGAAAACAAACCTAAGAACAGAATATTAATTAGTTAATTTATAGTGAGAATGCCATGTAAGAATCAGGACTAATCACTTATTTTGGATCTTCCTTTTTCTAAAAGTAAATCTACTGAATAATGAAATAATGAATAGGTAATTGATTTGATGATTATGTAATCAAAGAAATTTGGTGTATTTTTTATCCAGATCACATTAGATTGGGAATGGAATTGGGCTTTCTCACTAGATAAATTATCCCTTCTATATATTTCTTATCCTTGGACAGATTTATAGCTATCAAAGAACCTGCCTAGATAATGGGGATAGAACAAACATCTGTCTCTTCACTCTCCTTTTCATATGCTTCTAAATGAACCCTCTTGCACTCTGTTCTAATCATACTTTGAGCTCTCTATATTCTGGGAAACCTTGTGTTACTGAAAAATTCTAGAGTAGAAAATAACCACTAGAAAGCAGAATGCAGCAAGAATTGCACTTATAAGATTTTAAGTCTTATTTGGGACCATTTAAGTAGTTCTTTATGAAAAGAAAGATGACAAAATAGCATTTATCAGGATATGGTCATGGAAATGAAGTAATTTTTCTCTAATGGGTGCTGTTGAACCTTGCAATCCTAGCTAAAGGGGTATGTCATAAATATATATAGCACCTTAACCTATAAGTCAACTTTGACAAAGTTATGTATTTGTTTTACTAATATCTTAAGTGATAATGGTTATAGATCCAGCTTGAAACTAGTCATAGCTTTGTTTATTAAACTAGTGAAAAAGAAAATACAGGACAAAGAGCCGGAGTTATCCACCCTTTGTAATGACACATTTTATAAAGCATGTACCTGCTTTTTGACAAGCAACTTTATTTATTTATTTTTATGTGGTGCTGAGGATTGAACCCAGTGCCTCCCACGTGTTAGGAAAGTGCTCTATCACTGAGCCACAACCCCAGCCCCTTAACAAGCAACTTTTTATGTTATTACTCTGCTTATAGGAAAATAAGGTTGGGTAGACAACTTATGCTGTGTGTAACCAGACCAATAGTATATGTAACAATCCTAATAAAAACATTAGCAAAGGGCTTGGGAGTGTAGCTCAATGGTGGAGTTTATATTTAGCATGCTTGAGGCCCTAGGTTTTATTCCTGGGTCCAATTAAAAAAAGAGAGAGAGAGAAGGAAAGAAAATTAGTACAGTTAAATAGACATTAAATTCCTAGTAACAAGGGCTGGGGTTGTAGCTTAGTTGTAAAGTGCTTGACTGGCATGTGCAAGGTCCTGGGTTTGATCCCCAGTACCAAAAAAAGAAAAAAATGTCCTAGTAACAAAAGACACATCATGGTAAATACAGGACTTACAATGCAAAACAAAATCATAGTACCTTAATAGAAAACGTAGGAAGGGCTAAGGCTGCTGAATTCAGACACAAATGGTTGCAGGTTGAGACACTGGTGCCAGCTTTGCACAAGATGTATCACTGCCAGGAATAAATAGCTCTGGCTCAGTGTCTTGTTTTCTTTCTCACAGATTTAAAAAAAGACATCTAGTTTTTGCTGTTTTGCCAATCTTTCAAAAGAAACTGCTTAAGTGGCTCTATATAAAACCTTAAAACGCAAAATGCAGTCTCACTGCACCTGTGTTGTACAGTTATTTTCTATGCACTACAAATGTTTCTTACACTTAAAGTAGAAGATAAATGAGAAGGATATTGTATTTCACTTCATAATTACTGCAGATTTTATGCCAAGTTTTTTTTTTTTTTTTTTTTTGCAAAAAATGGGATGGAGTCATTATGTGAAGTGTTTTCTTTTTAAAAAAATTGTGCCAGTATTACTTAGAAAACATTTATTATGGGCTGGGGATGTGGCTTAGTGATAAAATGCTTGCCTGACATCCCCAACACACACACACACACACACACACACACAAATTAGTTTATTACTAAACTGCCTCTGGTGCAAGATTAGGAGGCAAAGAATACTTATGAATATATGTTAATGTGGCAACGATTATATGGTGAAATATGATATACTGGGTGTGGTGGCACATGCTTATAATCCAAGTTACTCAGGAGGCTAAAGAAGCAGGAAGATCCCAAGTTCTAGGCCAGCCTGGGCAACTTACACCCGGTCTCAAAATAAAATAAAAGGGCTGGGGATGTAGCTCAATTTTTGCCTATCATGTGCAAAGCCCTGGGTTCAATCCCCAGTACTGCCCTGTACCCACTCCCCACACAAATAGAAAAGTGGAAAGCTCTTTGGAGGCAGACTGCCAGCATTTTTCTTCTTGATCTTCTGCTTGGTCCTTGGTGGTAAATTGTAGCAATAAATTGTGTAAAACAATCCTGCACTGGACTACAGAAGCACCCTAACCTTCTCGCTTTCAAAGAAAATTTGCCCCCCAAAGCCCAAGGATCAGAGACTTGCCCTCTGTGTTTTCTTTTTTTAAAATATCTTTATTTATTTAGTTTTATGTGGTGCTGAGGATTGAACCCAGGGCCCCACACGTGCGAGGCAGATGCTTTACCATTGAACTGCAGCTCCAGCCCCCACCTCTGTGTTTTCAAGACAGAGTATATGGGCAAACAACCAACGTGAAAAATGAGGGGTGAAGGGCCCTTGTGATGGGACTGTGTTCCTCCATAGCTGTTGCCTATTTCCATTAGTGTTCTTTGAATTTTGCCATGAAGAATCATGTATATATAACTCAATTACTACATTAAAGGCTAACATCTTCTCTCTATTTATTGGGCATGGATGAGTTAATTCACATTATGGAAACATGCCTTATACTGGTACAGATTAATCCTGTGGTTGGATTGCAGAAATATGTAGTATTTCCATATTCCTTATGGTGAACACACTTCTTTTATTGCCACTCCTTTTCCCATGTTTTTAATGTTTTACAGCAAGCACCCTGTGACACTGACATTAAGCATCTTTGAAATTGTTTTGAGACTTGTGTTAACTGTAATGTAAGCTGTAAGAGGCTGTTTTCATTATGATTTTTTTTTTTTTTTTTTTGAGACCAAGTCTCCCTGTGATACTCAGGCTGGTCTTGGATTTCTTGAGAAATCCTCCTGCTTCAGCCTCATGAGTAGCTTGGACTATAGGTGTACACTACACCCAGCTTTCCTCTGATCTTTTAAATGTTGTGTTTATAAAGTTTCCAGTAGATTCTTTTAGGCCTTTAGTATTTTTTCTTACTAAAATAAATAATAATAATAACCATTATACTTCTTCCTCCTCACAATTTAGAAGCTAATATAGGACCAATAAGTTCTCAAAATAAAAATTTGGAGCTAATATAGTATTTTAAATCAAATACTACTAAAGATTCTAACAGTAAAAATTCTCTTTTATCATTAAATCATAAAAATAAGTTAGTGGAGCTCATTTTCAGTTTTATGGGATAATACAGGCCCTATGATAAACGTTGTGTGTTGTATGGCATGGCACTATCAACCTAAGCCTTTTACATTTTAAATGCTTGCTGAGGAAAGCCTTGGTATCCCACACTAATGATGAATGAAGCCTTTCCAGCCCTTTCAGCAGAGTTAGAACACTTGTTGAATCTGGTGGGTGATGGTTTGGGGAGCACCTATGCATTGTCAAATATTCTTAATGATCATTCAACTTCTGAGTACCCCGATTTACAACATACTATTATTAATTAGCAATGCTGATTATTGATTAGAAACATTAGTTAGAAATTGGGAATGTTCACATTTTTTAGGGCTTTGGAATATTTTGGATTTTACAACAGTGAATTTCTAGTTCCTGCTATTTACACATATATTTTATATTTGTGGTAGCAAGAATCTGTAAAATGTTAAGTTTGATGGTTCCTTGTTGCTATTTAGTTCTTATCATTGATCCCAATATGGATGACCTGCTTAGAATGTGACAAACAGTTTTGATCTTAGAATTTTTAAAAGCAGACTTCAAGGTCTTACTTTTTAGAATTTGCTGCTTCTCTTAAGTTGCTTAACTAATGAAGCAATGTGGTTTGATTTTCTTTAAACAGGTGATGATGTAAAGTGTAAGGATTACATTGTTGCACTACAGCACCCTGTGACCACTGACATTAAGCATTCCATTAAAATGTTTGAATTAACATTGGATGCACTTATCTCATTTAACAAGCGGACCCTAGTACTGTTTCCAAATATTGATGCAGGTAATTGAACTTGAAAATGAAATCATGTCACCTACATTTTCAAATTTTGTTTCTGTTACCTCTTCTCTTGAATGTCTTCCTACTCACCCATGTTATCATTGAAGGCCATCTAGGCTGAAATGTATTTCACTTTTCAGAGAATTACCTATTTTGTTATAGATCAGAGTTGTGATTTTTTTTATCAAGTCTGGTAGAAATTTAATAAGAAAGAAGTAAATTCTTTTTTTTTTTTTTTAAAGAGAATTTTAACATTTATTTTAGTTTTCGGCAGACACAACATCTTTTTTGGTATGTGGTGCTGAGGATCGAACCCGGGCCGCACGCATGCCAGGCGAACGCGCTACCGCTTGAGCCATATCCCCAGCCCCAAGAAGTAAATTCTTAAGAAAAAAATCTAATGTCCACCTTACTCTCATGGTTAGTTTCTTTCCTCTAGTTTCAACCAATGAGAAATTCTTATAATTGATAGTCTCTTATAGACTTGAGGCATAAATATTAGAAAAGGAAAGTAATGATTCCACTGACTGTAGTAAAATTTCTATTATTACTCTTTCTTGTGTTCTTTCTTACCTATTTTGGTATACCTTAAAGTAATTTTGAGCTTAAGCAGTTTAGATCTGGAATTCTTAACCAGTTGATGCTTAAGCCTGCCCTCGGTAATCACCTGATGATGGATGGTACTGTGAACTTTTAGTGCTAGTGAGGCAAGTTAGCTGGGCATATGAGATATAAAGGAGAAGTACCCCAGCAGACCCCTACACTGACGGAATTTTCAAATACTTGCCATTGTTAGCTGACAATACTCAAATTGCTTTGCTTTTATGCTTTTTTTTTTTTTGGTAAAGGAAGCAGGACCCAGCCAGGCATAGTGGCACATGCCTGTAATCCCAGCAAAGCAACTTGGGAGGCTGAGGCAGGAAGATTTCAAGTTCAAGACCAGCCTCAATAACTTAGCAAGGCCCTAAGCAACTTAGTAAGACTCTGTTTCAAAATAATAAAAGGACTGGGAATGCAACTCAGTGGTCAAGTCCCCTTGTGTTCAATTCTCAGTACCAAAAAGTAAAAGTAAAGGTCAGGACCCTTTATTTGCAATGCCAAAATATCATCATCTTGCTCTGAAAGAACTTTCTCTTAATGACCCTTTAATAATCTTTTCTGTTAGGGGAAACAAAATAAGTATTATGGGGTTAGGGATGTTGCTCAGTGGTAGAACACTTGACTAGCATACTTGAAGACCTCAGTGATGAAGTACCACTGGGTTCAATCCCCAGCACTACAAAAACAAAGAAATGAAATACAGTGTTAGTTGAAAAATAAGAATACTTAATCCAGATTTTGTCCAGGTAATATGCCAATATTTCAGAAAAATTCAATACTGATTCTTGTCTAATCCTTTAAATTCTACATAAACACATATAATATGTTTATGTATCTCTCAAATTGTATCTTCTGTTTGTAATATATTTTCCTGATTGTATATACTTTAGAATAGAGCTATTTTTCCTCTGTAAAAGGCCCCATGATTTAAAGGGTCATTTTTTTCTTTTTTTAATTTCTTTTTTTTTTTGGTGGGGTTCTTTTCTTTTTTGGAATTGGGGTTCAAACCGAGGGGCATTGTACCACTGAGCTACCAGCCTTTTTTATTATTTATTATTTTGTTATTTTTTATTATTTTTTATTTTGAGACAGAGTCTCGCTAAGTTGTATTTTATTTCTTTGTTTTCGTAGTGCTGGGGCTTGAATCCAGTGGTACTTCATCAAATTTGTAATCCTTCTGCCTCACCTCCAGAATTGCTGGGATTCTAGGCATGCATCACCTTGCCCAGCTCCATGGAGTTTTTGATAAGATGTACAAAGGGAACAATAAAGAAATAAGGATGAAGGCATCAATCATTTTTATCATTATCTGGTTTTGTGCCCAGTTGCCCATTGTAGGACTTTCTAGAAAATTGGACTAATGCTTGTGGTTTAAGCCTAAGGCCAAAGATAAGCCTTTAACTGATTCCAAGTCTGAATCTTAGAATAGTAGTACCTCTAGTGTGTCACATACTACGGTAATTACAGATGGTGACTGGAGTGCTCTGGCAACACTGTATGCAGAGAGAAGTGGCCAGGCTCACTCCTAAGAGTGAGACCCTGAGCCCATTGACCTACCTTGCTACATAGATAAAGTTAATATAAGAAGAGATGGCATGCATGGCTTCTGATAATCAGTGGTTCCTGTCCACTAGTAGGCATAGTGTGGTCACTGTCCTACATTCTAATCCGTCAGATGAGCAGTTTTCCCTCTATTGTCTAGAAGAGGATGAAGAGAAGCTTTTCCCTCAAGTATCTTTAAATTGTTTTAAAATCATGCATTTAAATAAAATATTGGGCTGGGTGTAGCTCAGTGGTAGAATGCTTGCTTAGCACATGCAAGGCCCTGAGTTCAATCTTCAGCACTCAAAAAAAAAAAAAAAAAAGTTTTAAAAATGTCCACTATGGTATCAGAATCGATTTGAATTTTCTTGGAGTTTAGCCCACATAGGTGGGGGTGCTGTCCAGCTGACCTATTGTTACTGTAAATATGAGCAGAGTTGGGCAGAGGTTTTCTGATGGATGTCCCTGGGGTGTGAAGAATGAGACCTTTCCACTTAGGATCTCCAGATTAAGGGACATAGACTGTAGGCCTGGGTTTAGCTCTTAATTGTTGATTAAGGTAAAGATTTTTACTGCAGCATTAATAAAAGTATTTGCTTCATTGAATTTTGTTTCAAAAGCTCCAACTGTTTGAGTTCCAGGATGAATTGAAGTAGAGAGCTAGCCAGACATTTTAGATGCTCATCATTCCTGAAAAGACTTATGATTAAAATTATTATTTCCTCAATAACTGGTATGAGTTTTTATGGAGATTTCCTCAAGCGGGGGGCGGGAATACTTTCTAATGGAAATGGTTTCTTTGTCTCATATACCATTTAACAGTTGGTTCTTCTCATTTTCACAGGTAGCAAAGAGATGGTTCGAGTGATGCGGAAGAAGGGAATTGAGCATCATCCCAATTTTCGTGCAGTTAAACATGTCCCATTTGACCAGTTTATACAGCTGGTTGCGCATGCCGGTTGTATGATTGGGAATAGCAGCTGTGGGGTACGAGAGGTTGGTGCTTTTGGAACACCTGTGATCAACCTAGGAACACGTCAGATTGGAAGAGAAACAGGTGTTTACCTTTGCTTATATCTCAGTTGACTAGGCTTTCTATATTTCTGTGAGTTATCATAAGGTATGTTTATATTGGTGCTGGGCATATATTTTTGTGAGCAAGTGAGTGAATGAGGTGAATGACGAATAGCTTAAATCTGGAAATAGTCTATAAAAAGTACATAATGATTACCAAAATTTAAAGCTCTATTTATATTTTTATTGTCCTTGTAATATCAATTAGAGTTAAGTGGTTCTTAATTATGATCTTTGAAGGCTGTATTTGAGAATGTGGTTAAAAAAAAATGTGGTTGATGTGTCATGAGTATATGACACATACTGTACTACTCTTTCATACCATAGTCATGAGTCTGTTACACATAGTATACTACTCTTGTATCTTCTGGGCCTCATGAAATCTCTTCAATCAGTACTTTAAATTATGGCAATTCTATGAAAGATGCTCCTTAATAACTAAGGTATCAGGATTATTATTAATATGCTGAGCTAGATCCTGTTTTTAACATTAGTCCAAGTTCTAATACTATCTACATGCAACTATATATCTGCACTTAATGGTAAGACTTGTTCCAGCTCTGCTCTTTCTTCCATTCTTCATAATTGCTGCTCTTTCTTTTACCTTTAGATCATCTCTCATTCCAGAACATTACTTTGCTTCTCACTTCATAGAGAAAATAGAAGCTGTGAGATGGAAATTGTTTCAAATTCAGAAAATGCCATGCCATGTGCTAGACACTGGATTTGTTAGTAAATTAGACTAACAAGGACTGAGCTCTCATATAACTTAGATGTCATGGGAGGGGGGATGGATTATAAACAAAAATAAAAATATCAGGATTTCTATGTGTTATACTGACGGTTACACAAAGTAATGTGATGAGCTGTATTAGGTTGGTAAGGAAAGGTCTCTTTGAGGGAATGACACTTAAGCTGAGACCTGAATGACAAAGTCAGCTTTGTGAAGAGCAGGGAGAAGCAGCGGGAATAGCCAGTGTGATGCCCTAAGGTGGAAACAAGTTTGATGTATTTGAGAAACAGAAGCGTCAGTGTGGCCGTAAAGTAGTGGGCAAAAGGCAGAGAAGGGGGCAGACTTCTATAAGCCAAAGTACTGGCTTACAAAATTTGTAATTTTTTCTGAGTATCTTGGGAATCCAGTTAAGGGAGAGAATGGAATGTTATGGCTTGCACTTTGGAAAGATTACTGTGTCTGCTTGTGGAGAGAATGGAGTGTGATAGGGCAAGAGGTGAAGCAGGGAGACAGGGACTATTTGTGCAGATGAAAGAGAATAGTGGCTTAGGCTAAATGGTAGTATTAGAGATGCAGAAGAATTGATTTGGGTTTTATTATAGTATTTGCTGATGCTTGGATGTGGGTTGTAAAAGAAAGGAATCATAGTCATGCCTAGATTTTTATATTGAGCAGTGGGGGTATATTTTCCAGATAAGGGAGTTCTGAGGGAGGAACAGATCTGGGGGAGGATGCAATTAAGAATTCTCTAATGGCTGTGTTATGTTCCCATGTCTATTAGATAACCACAGCAGAGATGGCAATAAGCAACTAAATAGTTCAGGGAGAATTAGGGGTAGAGATAGAAATTTGAAAGTCATTGGCATATGGATGGTTATGTAGTTAGGACATCAGTTGAGTTGCTATCACAGAAACTTCTATCTGGTGTTTCTCTACCTTTTGGTATAGAGTCTGTATTTTCACCATTAGGAAGGAGAAAAAGGGGGAAGATGCCCTTTCCTTTAAAGGCATGACTTAGAAGTTGCAAATACTTTTCACATTTACCAGGACTTAGTCACATGGCCATACTTAGCTAGTCTTTTGCTAGGTGATCAGATGCTAAAAATTCCATTTCTAGAGTAAAAAAGAAAGATATCAAAGATAATGGCATTCTGCCCTAAATGGTATTTAAAACCAAGGACTAAATGAAATGAACCAGGGAGAGTTGTCAGTAAGGCAGAGAATGGAGTGTAGGACAAACCTCTGGAGCTCTTCAACATTAAGAGTTTTGGTGAAGAGGAAAGGCTAGCAAGGAAAATTGAAAAGGGCAGGGTGTATTGGTACATACCAGCAACTTGGGAGGCTGATGCATGAGGATCCCAAGTTCAAGACCAGTCTTAGAGACTTTGTGAGATTGTCTCAAAATTAAAATAAATAAAGAAATAAAAAGGGCTAGGGATGAAGCTGAGTGGTAAAGCACCCTTGGGTTCAATGCCCAGTACCAAAAACAAGGAAAGTGAGGGCTGGGGAGATAGCTCAGTTGGTAAAGTGCTTGCTTTACATGCAGAAGGCCCTGGGTTCAATCCCCAGCACCACAACACACACACACACACACACACACACACACACACACACACACACACACACCAAGAAAATTGAAAAGGAACTGCCAGTGAGAGATCAGAGGAAAATGAGAATATGATATCATAATGCCCAGAAAATAGTGTTTTGAGGAGGTGGTGGTGAATGCTGCTGAGAGTTAAGTATGATGTGAAAGGAGAATTGAACACTGGATTTGGCAATGTGGTCTCTTGGTCTGTGTCTTTCTGCCTCCACTCTTACATAAATGTATGTGCCCATTCAGGACTCCTTTCCTTCTTATTTTCCTTTATAGTGTGTGCATATGTGGTGATGATGAGGATAGCGGAGAAGGTGTGTGTCTCCTGCCTGTCCACTGCTCATCCTTCTAACTGTGCTCTAAGTCCCCTCCCCTCCTGCCTTCTCAGGGACTTGCCCATCAGGCATCCTTTCTCTTCCATGTATGTTTAACCTCCTCATCTTAAACTTGCGTTGGCCTCTCAAATATTAAAAGCAAAAACAATCTCTCCTGTGACCTACACTCCTCTCCACTCTTCCACTCCTCTTAGCCAAGCCTGTTGAAAACGTGACCATTCTTACTATATTCCCTTTCTCAAATTGGTTAGGAAATGGAGGAAGAGAAAGTGCTACCTGAATAGCTCACCGGCAATTGACTGGCCAGTCATACCTGACCAGCTGATTGAATGATTGGCTAAGGAGATGGAAGACAGGGCAGGTTGAGAGTGGGCTTGACAGATGACTAGGCAAGTGAGATGTGGATGCTGGATTAATCCACCTTATTTATTTCAATAAATAAACAAAACCATGATTTATTGTCTTTGGGAATAAAGAACCCTAGTGCCCTAAAATGTTTGATATATGGAAATCTTGCAGAATGCTCTGCAGTCCTTCTGAGTTTTAGGACTAAATTATGAATTCATTATACTGCCAACTTCTTTATTCTTTAGAGAGTCCCATGTCCAATTCATTAAAATGTGACATGATTTACCTAGGGGAGAATGTCCTTCATGTCCGGGATGCTGACACTCAAGACAAAATATTGCAAGCACTGCACCTTCAGTTTGGTAAACAATACCCTTGGTGAGTATACAACCTCTTTTTTTTTTTTTTTTAGAGAGAGGGAGAAAGAATTTCAATATTTATTTTTCAGTTTTTGGCGTACACAACATCTTTGTTTGTATGTGGTTCTGAGGATCGAACCCCGGCCGCACGCATGCCAGGCGAGCGCGCTACTGCTTGAGCCACATCCCCAGCCCCCAACCTCTTTTTTAAAGTATTTTAAAAGGGGAAATAGTTCAGGCACCACTTTAAAGTTGCAGTGGACCAGTGTTTAGTCCCCATCTTAACAACTTTTCTTCTCATGCCCAGGGCTTCCTAGCTGCTGGTGAGATGGGAATGGCAGATATCTTACCCCTTAGTATTGTCCCAAGGGTTCTAATGTAGAATTTATTTTTTAAACTTGTCTCAGTTAATTATACAGTACTTTGGCTAGAAAATACTATTTTAACCTAATTTGACTTTCTAGAAATATTACAAAATAATGTAACTAATTTTCTTAAAAAATATTCTAGTCAGGGGCAGGGGTTGTGGTTCAGTGGTAGGGCAGTTGTCTAGCATGTGCGAGGCACTGGATTTTATTCTCAGCACTGCATATAAATAAATAAAATAAAAATCCACCAATAACTAAAAAAATATTAAAAAAAAATTCTAGGGCTGGGGGTTGTGGCTCAGTGATTGAGCGCTTGCTTTGCATTCAGGAGGCACTGGGTTCGAACCTCAGCACCACATAAATAAATAAGTAAATAAATAAAGATATTGTGTCTATCAAAAAAATTCTAGTTCAGAATTTTGATTAATTTTGGTTGTCCTATTTCAAATTGATGAATTTTCTCAGAAAGGTAAAGATAAAACTTCTAAAAAAGCAAGACAAAAATGCAGACACTTAGTTATTCTATTGCTGCAGAGATCCAGATGTCATTTTATTTTATTTAGTTATGTATAATTATGATTTCCAGTTTTTTAATTGACAGATCACATTGTGAATCATCATGTCTTGTACATGATGCTTTGAAATTATGCCACACACACATTGCACAAATGTTATTTTATTTTGGTTTATGTATTTATAAATTATTTTTTGCAATGATGAGGATCAAACCCAGGGCCTCGTGAATTCTAGGCAAACACTATTCCTTTGAGGTACACTCCCTGACATGTTATTTTATTTTAAATTTTTTTTCTTTTTAGTTACACATGACAGTAGAATGTATTTTGACGTATATACATGTAGTATAACTTCCCATTCTTGTGGTTGTACATGATAAGAAGTTTCACATAGTGTATTCATATATGAACATAGGAAAGTTATACCTGATTATTCTACTGTCTTTCCCATTCCCATCTCCCCTCCATCCCCCCCATACCCCGCTGTCCAATCTGCATATCAGAGAGAACATTGGTCCTTTGTTTTTTTGGGGATTGCCTTATTTCACCTAGCATGGTAGCTTCCAGTTCCTCTATTTACTGGCAAATGCCATAATTTCATTCTTCTTTATGGCTGAGTAAATATTCCATTATGTATATATACCATCCAGAATGTTATTTTAAAAAGGAGCAACACAAACTATTTTTACCTGAACCTTCAGATTTCATTAAACCACACCCTCAACATCACTTAATGTATACAGTGAATTTAATTGTTTTGGATATTGTAGTTCAAAGATATATGGAGATGGAAATGCTGTTCCAAGGATTTTGAAGTTTCTCAAATCTATTGACCTTCAAGAGCCACTACAAAAGAAATTCTGCTTTCCTCCTGTGAAGGAGAATATCTCTCAAGATATCGACCATATTCTTGAAACTCTAAGTGCTTTGGCTGTTGATCTTGGTGGAACGAACCTCCGAGTTGCAATAGTCAGCATGAAGGTATACTCACTGCTCAGCTCTTAATTATGCATCCCATTTGAGTAATTGAGTTTTAAAATGTATAGTTGGAAGACAGGACTAGAAACATACAAGAGTGTGTAATCATTTGCCTATAGTACTGATTTTGAATCTATTACAATGTTTGTCTTGTTTATCAACTATTAACATTTCAAAGAAGTAAATTTTCAGGGAATTCAAGGTAGCAGACTTGAATGAACAATGGGTAGAAAAGACACTTTTAGGCATCAGAGAGGGCTTTTGCCACCCAGGAGACCTGAAAGTATCGGAGTAGTCACAGTGGAGTAGAGTGTGAAGTATGCTGATCACCATCTCCACCCAGCCAAGAACACGTGCATTTGCATGGGGTGAAAGAAGTTGCTTCTTCTCTCAGATATTGTCAGACAGATGGGTTCTCCACTTTGCATTTTTATAAGTATATTCTTTATTGAAGAGAGCATATCTTTATTAACTAGACATCAACACAGCATTGACAGGCTGAGAGTGCCTTCATGATCTCTGAATGACTTAATGAGGAAAAACCTTTGTTTGAAACATTATAAAGTTTTAGAAGTGCACAAGAAATAGCAAAGATTTTAAAAACAAAAATACAGGGAGCTTGTTAATATCATTAATCAAAAATACAGAAAAGCAAAACAAAACATACTTTTGCTAAGAGAAACTAAAAGGCCTCCCTTACACTTTTTTTTTTTTTAGTGCCAGGGATCAAACCCTGGACCTCGCACGTGCACGTTAGGCAAGTGCTCTATCATGGAGCTACACCACAGTCCCATAAACACTTAAAAAAAAAAAGTTAATAGAACAATATTTTCTTAATCTGAAAAGGATTTATTTCTTATCCATGGCCAGTATTCTTTGTGAAATTCTAGAGGCATTCCTGTTGAAATCAAGAAAAAAAATCTTTTGCAACATAATTTTAATATAATTCTGAAAATTACAAAGGGAAAAAATAAGGAATAGCAAAAATGGAGACTGCGGACAGAATAAAACAAAAATATTATTTAGACAATTTGAAGAAATCAGCTAGCTTATAGGGTTAATAAGATAAGTAACATGGTTGGATATTATGAAAAATATGTAAGTATCAATAATTTTCTATCTAGGTGAAATTGTAGACAAAGATTTGAATTTCCCTTTAGGTGGTGTTTGTTGACTCCCCTGCATATTCAGCATTACTTGGAAGCTTTAATAAAACACAGATGCCTGGCTCCTGCCCCAGACTAATTAAATTGGAATTTCTGGGGATGGGTGGACATATCAGTATTTGTTAAGAGTAGATTCTGATATATAGTGAGGTTGGGAAACACTCCTCTAGATTGCTTTAAATTTTTTTTTTTAAATTTGTTCTTTTTAGTTATAAATGACAGTAGAATGTATTTTGACGTGTCATATATACATGAAATATAATTTCCCATTCTTATGGTTGTACATGATGTGGAGTTACACTGGTTGTGTATTCTTATATGAACACAGGAAAGTTATGTTTGATTCATTCTACTGTCTTTCCCATTCCCATACCCCAGGTTGATTTTTAATGACTGTTATTAGTAATAGTTTTAACCCTTATATTGATATGTAAAAATCCCTTAATAACAAAAGAATTTAAAGAGAAAAAGAGACTATTCAAAACAACTACTCCTGAAGAATAATCAAAACCAGAAAACTATGTGATGTACATAAAGAAAATTATAAAACTTTACTATAAAATATAAAGGCCTAAAAAAGTGTCCTTGGTGAAAGTACTGAATATTTCAAAAATGTCAGTAGTCCCCAAATTGGATTATAAATTTAATATAATTCTAGTCAATATTCCAATGGGATTTTGAAGTTGAATAAAATTATCATAAATCACAGTTTTTTTTTTTAAAGTTTAGCATTATTCTTAAATTAATACATAAGTGAGTTGGTGTGGCAGCACACGCCTGTAATCCTAGCTACTCTGGAGGCTGAGGCAGGAGGATCATAAGTTCAAGGCCAGCCTGAGCAATTTAGTGTCCCTGTCTCAAAATAAAAAGGGCTGTGATGAAGACTTGGACAAAACACTAATATCGTTTCTAAGAGCTCAAGGATCTCTTCTTTGGGCATGACCCCACTACCCATTAAAGTGCCCATCTGAGTGAACTAAAAATTGTGTAGAAATTCCTGTTTGTTCCTGCTAACACTTGAAGATAGGGCTTCCATATGTAGGAAGCAGGAATCTAACTTCCAAAAGCAGCAATTAATTAATCCAGGTGGATTACACATAGACCAACCCACATCCTGCTTTTATAATTTGTATTTCCTTGACACTACTGAGCTTCTCATCACTTGTGTTATACTCTGTTTAGTCACTTCTATATAAAGTAAAGTTGAGTTTACATCACCTTGTTTCTTAGTGCAATAATATATTGCTGATGAAAACTTTTCCTTACCAATTACTTAGCATGCTGGAGGCCCTGGGTTCATTGCCAGTACCAAAAGAAAATAATAAAAATATACAAGTGAGATGAATTAAGAAAAAATATAAAAATAGGAACAAAAAATAGGAAGGATTATCCCTGTTTGGTCTTAAAACATCATAAAGCACAGTAATTTAAACAATGTGCTCAGCATGGAAATTATCCTGAGTAAATAGGATAAATTGGTTTCAATTGCAGGGGATGATTAAAATTCAAGTAGGATAACTATTTAGTTGCCCTAGAATTTAAACAAAAACATTGGGTCAATCAAAAAGAGTAAAATATGACCTTTTAGTGAATGAGATTCAGGTTAGCCAATGTTCACCTTAAGCTTAAAAAGGGGTCCATTTCATTGCCTGTGGAGTTGTTGCTTCAGCAACTTTGTATCAAGATGGATTCCCAAGAAAATACTTGGGCTTATTCCATGGCTGGTTGAAGCCAGACAAGGCTCTGTCCCCAATCATCTAAGTTTGCATCTAAGTCATCTAAGCCTGTGCTATAGCACTGTGTGATAGGCTCCTTAGCTAAGTGAGATAGATCTTATTGTTTTTTCTTTTGTAGGGTGAAATAGTTAAGAAGTATACTCAGTTCAATCCCAAAACCTATGAAGAGAGAATTAATTTAATCCTACAGATGTGTGTGGAAGCTGCAGCAGAAGCTGTAAAACTGAATTGCAGAATTTTGGGAGTAGGTAAGATGGTAAATTACAAATCCAAGAAATATTCATTTTAATGTACAGTCTACTGAGTTCTGATGTTTAACTGAACATCATGTTATGGTCTGCCTGTGTACAGATGGCTCTGGTCCTGTCTGTATACCCAAAGCATGGTGACTTCCTGGGATGCTGACAAGTATTATGGGAGAAGCACTGATGGTTCTGTAAATCTGTGGGGAGCTATAGATTTACTGTCTAATATTTATAAAACTGTCTAATATTTCCTTGTAGTCCTTGGCAATGTTTGTATTGAGATCTTGAGTGAATTAATGTGTGTGTGTGTGTTGATTTTTTTTGTAGTGCTGCTTTTATAATTTTTATTTCCTTGACACTACTGAGCTTCTCATCACTTGTGTTATACTCTGTTTAGTCACTTCTATATAAAGTAAAGTTGAGTTTACATCACCTTGTTTTTTAGTGCAATAATATATTGCTGATGAAAACTTTTCCTTAAATAATGCTTATAAATGTAGGCAAGCAGCTGTACCAATAAGCTACATCATCAGCTCTAATTTGTGTTCTGAGCTGAGAAAGTTGGCATGCCTTCCTAAGATTGCTAATCAGAATTATTTTCCTTGTGTTTGTGGTGGAGCTCAGGCATTTCCACAGGTGGCCGTGTAAATCCTCAGGAAGGGATTGTGCTGCATTCAACCAAACTGATACAAGAATGGAACTCTGTGGATCTCAGGACCCCACTCTCTGACACTTTGCATCTCCCCGTGTGGGTAGACAACGATGGCAATTGCGCTGCCATGGCAGAAAGGAAATTTGGCCAAGGAAAGGGACTGGAAAACTTTGTTACACTTATCACAGGCACAGGTAAGAGAGGAAGGGAAGGAGCTAGAATGTGTGTTGGAACTCATCTTCAACCTCAGCTAAGCAGTTACAACTCTGCCTTAGTCTTTGCTTCCAGCTTGAGTATGTCCTGAAGGTGAACCCAGGTGAGAGCTTAAGGCTTTCCCAGGTGTTTTCTAAGCATGTGCCCAGCACTAGTCTTGCCTATGGCCTTCTAAATTTCTAGGAACTTGTCATACATAGTCAGAGTTCTTATTCCCCCAAACTTCTCATTCTTCAGCTTTTCCTCCTGGTTTTTTAGTCTATTACATGTCTCGGCCGCTTTGTTCTAGGCACTAGAGACTAATACATTTTACCTTTAAATGCCTTTTACAAACACCTGTGTATAACCCCCCCTCAGCATTGAACAGTTCCCAGTTAGGTGAGAGATAAGGAAGCTCTTGGAACTGGTCTTCCATGGAACTACCAGGTAAGTCAAAACAACCACAATTTTTTGAGAACCAGTTGATTCTGCTTCCTCAGGTACTGGTATCTATATGCCAGAACTGGGAATGGGGCTGTTGTTCAAGGTCACTTCCAAGCTAGGGAGTGGGTGGGTCCAGGTTAAGTTAAATTAAAAATCAGACTTACTGAGATAAACTGTTTTCCTTCTTCCTTTCCATGTTGTAAATCTTTGGTTAAATTTCAGGAGTTGTAAAACAAGATTCTGACAGCCTTGCCCCCTTATTCATTGCTTAAGTGGCAGGATGGATTTTTGAAGTTCCCTACTTTCGTCATTTTCATTGATGTCCAAATTTGGTTTTCCTGTTGTTTTATTTTTAAATTTTATTTTTATTGTATATATTTAAGGGGAACAATTTTATTTTTTTAAATGAGGAAAGTAGATTCATCTAATGAAGTCGTTAGGTTAGAATATGCCTAATCTTAACACTTGTGTGTGCTTAAACTCTGCACTATATTACCTCTCCCTTTGAGGTCATGTACTTTAGCTCATATAGTTCCTCCCTTTTCTTGGATGTGGTTTTAGCTAACTTGGATACCATTTCCTAGTTCAGAGTAGTTAACAAGCTGTAAATCAGAGGGGTGGTGACAGATGGAAGGACAGCTCTTAAAAGCAGAGCTTTCTAAGCCAAGATCCCCGTATTCCTTAATAATTCTTAAACTCCATTCGAAAGATGATTGTTTATATTCATAACATTTGAATTGAATTTTTAGTTATAGCATCATCAAGAAGAGACAAAACCAGGGGCCAGGGTTGTGGCTCAGTGGTTGAGTGCTTGCCTAATATGCGTGAGGCACTGGGTTTGATCCCCGCCACCACATAAAAAAAATAAATGAATAAAAACAAATAAAATAAAGGTTAAGAGAGAGAGACAAAATCATATTCATATTCTCTGCTTCAGAGAAGCAGGTGGTGTGTGATATATTTTGGAATTTTTTTAATATTTATTTTTTTATTTATAGGTGGACACAATGTCTTATTTTACTTTATGTGGTGCTGAGGATCGAGTCCAGTGCCTCACACATGCTAGATGGGCACTCTACCTCTGACTCACAATCCCAGCCCAGATTTTTTTGATTTTTTCTTTATTGATGGTACTGAGGATTGAACTCAGGTCCTTATGCATGCAAGGCTATGAGCTATGTCCAACTGAGCTATGTCCCCAGCCCTATTTTGGATTGTTTTATCTTGGCTTTCCTCAAAGCAAAAGCATGAGTTGGGTATAGTGGTGGCACATACCTGTAATCCCAGATACTCAGGAGGCTGAGGAAGGAGGATCACAAGTTTGAGGCCAGCCTCAGCAACTTAGTAAAGCCCTATCTCAAAAAATAATAAGGACTTGGGATGTATTTGAGTGGCAGAACACCCTAGGTTCCATCCCCAGTACTGGGGTTAGGGGAGAAGCAGAGCCTGATAACAACCATTTGGGTATAGGTATTTTCTTTAGGAGATGAATCTGAGAAGCAGGAGGGAGTGGGAAAAGTGAAACACAGTAGGAGAAAAGCCATTAAAGGAAGCATTATCAAAGTGGCCTTAAGGGCAGTGGGGGTTGAAATCTCCCACAACTTGAAAAAGCCTATAGAGCAGAGTGCAGAACTGTCCACTTATAGATGCTGGCTCCTGTCTCACCTGGTGAGGGCTGCCTCTTGGCACTGTGCCTTCATGGCTGAGTGGGCTCTTACTGTGGTGTGGGAGGTGGCCATGGTGCGCAGAGACAGGCAGCGTGTGCTTGAAGGGGGTAAGCCATCAAAACTAGGTGAGCCAGGCGCCCTGAACGGTCTGCCATAGCTATGTTTGAAACTGGAGTGAATCAAGCAGATGTGACACAGGTATCCAAAGATCTGCTAAAAATATTTCCTTTCAAAATGCTGCCAAATAAAGTTTTGGTGCGTACTACATTTCAACTGTCTAGAAAAGCAAGCATTGGAAAACTTTGCTAAACCATTGAGGCATTGCCACATCATAGATTTTTGTCTCTTAATGCAGGAATTGGTGGTGGGATCATCCATCAGCATGAATTGATCCATGGAAGCTCCTTCTGTGCTGCAGAACTTGGCCACCTTGTTGTGTCTCTGGATGGGCCTGACTGTTCTTGCGGAAGCCATGGATGCATTGAAGCATATGCTTCCGGAATGGCCTTGCAGAGGGAAGCCAAAAAGCTACATGATGGTTGGTATCTTTCCCCTTAGGGATTAAGTAACCAAATAGTAGACAAGTATCCAAAGAGCTGAATACTAAAGCCAGGGCTTTTAACCTTTTCACTTCCTAGAGGAAGAGCAGGGCTTCCTCCTGATGTTCCACTGATGCTTGGCTCTGACCCAAATTAACACTCTCCCTCTCTAGGGGTAGAGGTGGACAGGGGCCTAGAGGTCCAAGACATAAGGGATGATTTCTTTTAGTTTTGTTTCTCAGCCATTAGCACAGGGTGGGTACATTTTAATTAAGCAAGAAATGAACATCTTACAGTTTTTGAACTGAGAGATCTCTTTGAATTAAAGCTGTTTCTAGACATGTTATGCAAGTCAGGATGGACAGATTCAGTTAATGTCATTATTACATATTGTGCTAAAGCCACTGAGCATTAAGACCAAGGAACACAAATGCAAGTAAGCAGGACACTGCAAGTGCCACTTCACCCTCTGCACAGGGAGGGAGTGCCAGGTGCCTTCCTGGGAGTTGAACATCAGAACCAGAGAGTTAATCAAGCGTGAGTGGTCAGGGGAGCTCTTCTAGGCATGAAAACAGTGGCGTGGGTGCATAAAGGGCAAGACTGGGCATAGTGTAGCAGGAGAAAAGCCATTAACAAACAGTATAGGAAAGACACAGACAGATCTGAATTTTAGATTCTTCACTAAACTCCTAACTTGGCAGTTGAATGGAGGATGGCTTTAGGTGGGACAGTTCTGGAGTGACTTTCAGTTTTCTGGTTGGACAGCTCAGGGGTGGGAATGTTGACTTGGTATAGGCATGTTAGAATACCGAGGTGCCGCAAGAAATCAAACGTGTTCAGAAGTGGGTCAGCAAGGCAAAATTATTCTGCAGAAGGGTGTGCCCTCAGAGGGAATCAGGAGAGCAGGCACACCAGGACAGCCAGTCCACCTGCTTTTATCCCTAATACAGCGCTCCCTCTTGCCCCTATTGGAGGAAGGGGGTTATGATCTATGGGATTAGATCTATTTTTAAAATTGGGGCAAGCAAAGGGAAGGACTGTAGTTAAAAATGCCTACAATTGGATCCAATTAAGGCTGAATACTATATTCTGAAAATGGACAAGATGATGGTTGGGTACCTGGAGGACATCCAGGTAGAAATGCTTATAAGGCAGCTGAACACTGGGATCTGTCACTCAGGAGGATGACTAAGCTAGAAAGAGGGACTGGAAATCGTCAATATGGAGGTGGTAGTTAAGCCTATGAATGAGACCAGGGAATGAGGCAAGCCAGAGTCAAGGATGGAATGCTGAGCAGCATCAGCATTGGAGAGGCGTGGGGGTGGGGGGAGCCAGAAAAGGGAAAACTTCATAGAACCAACCAAAAAAAGAGTGTTTCAGAGGGTGTAGTCAGTAATGTTAAGTGCTACTTATGAGAATTTTGAAAAAGTTCATTGGCTTTGGCCACAAGGACATCATTTGATGCCCTTACAATTGTGTGTTCATGTTTGAATGTTGGGTTTCATTTTCTCCCTAGAGAGCCTGTTTAAATGATTTTTTTTCCTCTGGTGAGGGTGAAACTTCCCTACCACAGATGTATTTTTTATGTTCCACATGTATATCTATACTTTATACATAAAATGAGGGAAGCCAAAAAGCTACATGATGGTTGGTATCTTTTTTTGCTTCAGAACCAATCTGTAAGCATGTACTGGTGGGACAGAAACCATGGGAATGGAAGTGAAGGTTTGGAATGCAGGAGAACAGGTGTGGAGTACCAGCCATAGAGTGTCTGAACAGGTGGGAAGAAATGAGTTGCAAAGCCAGGTAGAGGGCAAGAACAAAAATGTGCAAGCACTGATTGATTTGTAGGTGGGGGCAGACAAGTACAGGAATCCAGCCTGGTGGCATCTTTTATCAGAGAAGTAAGAAGTGTGGAAATGTATTGGTGAAGGTATAGAAGAACAATGAGAAAGTGAGAACTGGTAACTGCGAGGCTCAGGAAAGACAGGAGAAATCCATTGGTATCTAGGTAGTCGTCTGCATGATTGGGGATTTTCTTCCTTCAGAGCCTAGAATAATAGATTGGGCTGAAGATTGATCTGGATTGGTGACTGGCAGAAAGACAAAGACCACAAGTAATAGAAATCTCTACTGTTTATTTAGCATTTACTCTAGCCAGCACTGTTAAGTACTTTATAATCTATTATCTCATTTGATCTCTGAAATGACCCTAAGTACTATTGCCCCAGTATTCTAGAAGGGAGAAATATATAGTGATGAAGTGACATGGGGAGGTCTACGCAGTTAGTAGTGGCAGAGCTGGAACCGCACCCAGGCCTGACTGCTCCGCAGTTACTGTGCCGTGCTGCCCTAGAACATTGGGCATTGAAGTAGTGTGGCACTGCATCTGGGGTAGATGAGGATGGAACTGAATTAAGGAGCCAGATCATTTGTGGGAACAGAATATTTTTAAGACTCCAGTATTAGAAGTGAAAAGCAAGGGAGCCAGAGGGCTAGAAGACTGTCATCACATTTGAGATTTTTCCCAGCTATAGAAGTTCTGGATTATGTATAGCCAGTTATCAAGAGGGCAGCAAAGGCTTTGGGGGCAATATATATGGATGTTTGTGAATAATAAAGTTTTGCATGATGTGTCCACGGGGCTGGGAATTGAACTCAGGGTCTTGTGCATGCTAGGCAAGTGCTCTACTACTGAGTTTCATCTTCAGCCCTGCAACTATAAACAGAAAGCACCTCACTCAGGGGCTTGCTGCCCATAGGCACATAAGCTTGGCCTCTCCCCAGGGCTGCCCACAGCTCACTAACAACTGCTTCTCCTCACTCTCTTCACTCGGCTCAGAGGACCTGCTCTTGGTGGAAGGGATGTCAGTGCCAAAAGATGAAGCCGTGGGTGCACTCCACCTCATCCAAGCTGCGAAACTTGGCAATGCGAAGGCCCAGAGCATCTTAAGAACAGGTGAGCCAATGGCTCCAGGCAGCCATGCCACAGGGAGTGTTCTCAGATACCAGGGCTCTGGCAGAGAACCCTCAGTTTCCCTCAGGGAACCAGTATTCTGCATTCTGTTCAGAGGTACTTTTCCTATTTTCTGAGGAAAAAAAAAAAAAAGGAAATGTATTAAAGGCATTTGCCAGCAGCAGTACTTTTATAAATAGGTGTTTGGTTTTACAATTTTGATAATACTATAGGATAGAGAAATATCAAAGAGCAATAAGAAAAAGTATCACTTTAAAGTTTTACCATTCAGTCAGAGATACCAATTATTAGTATTTCTTTTGAGCCTTTCTATTCCTTTTCTGTTCATTTTTTACATAGTTGAGATTATATTCTACAGTATATGCCATTTTATTCTTTTTATGGAGACTCATTTTTCACTTCAAGATATCACATGATTTGGGCTGGGGTTGTGACTCAGTAGCAGAGTGCTTGACTAGCATGTGTGAGGCACTGGGTTTGATTCTCAGCACCACATATAAATAAATAAAAAATAAAAGTCCATTAAAAAAAAAAGATATCACATGATGTGGGGCTGGGGTTGTAGCTCAATGGTAGAGCACATACCTAGCATCTGTAAGGCACTGGGTTTGAATCTCAGCACCACATATAAATAAAGAAAGAAAGAAAGGTCCATTAACAACTAAAAAATATTTAAAAAAAAAAGACATCGCATGATAGTTTTCATATTAAGAATAAGTCACAGGGCTGGGTGCAGTGGCACATACCTGTAATCCCAGCAGCTCGGGAGGCTGGGGCAGGAGGATCATGAGTTCAAAGCCAGCCTCAGCAACAGTGAGGCACTAAGCAACTCAGTGAGAACCTGTCTCTAAATAAAATACAATAGAGCTGGGGATGTGGCTCAGAGGTTGAGTGTCCCTGAGTTCAATCCCCCAGACCAAAAAGAATATATTAAAAAAAAAAAGAATAAATCATGGGGAGTAAGGCTATAGCCCAGTTGGTAGAGTGCTTGCCTTGCATGCACAAGGCTCTGGGTTCAATCTCCAGCACCACATTAAAAAAAAAAAAAAAAAAAAAAGAATAAATCATGAGCAAGGTACAGTGGCACATGCCTATGAAGCTAGCAACTCGGGAGGTTGAGACAGGACTGCAAGTTCAAGACCAGCCTCAGCTACTTAGTGAGACTCTGTCTCAACAACAACAAAAAGAATAAATCATGGCACACACCTATATTTCCAGCTACTTGGGAGGCTGAGGCAGGAGGATCGGTTGAGCCCTGGAGTTCAGAGCCAGCCTGGGCCACATAACAAGATCTCTCTCTCTCTTAAAAAAAGAATAATTCATGAACAGCTATTAAAATATTGCTCCCCATTACTTAGAATGAATATACTTTACCATTACTGGCCACTGGCTCTTTCCTACCTTCTTCCTTGGTGTTTTTAGTTTAGTACCCCAAAACTCATTTTTGTTTTCCTGTAGCTGGAACAGCTCTTGGTCTTGGGGTCGTGAACATCCTCCACACCATGAATCCTTCCCTCGTGATCCTCTCTGGAGTACTGGCCAGTCACTATATCCACATCGTCAAGGATGTCATTCGCCAGCAAGCCTTGTCCTCGGTGCAGGATGTGGATGTGGTGGTTTCAGATTTAGTTGACCCTGCCCTGCTTGGTGCTGCCAGCATGGTTCTGGACTATACAACTCGAAGGATCCACTAGATTCCCAGGAGTGGACATGGGCCGAGACTCAAGAACTTCTTAGTGGAATCAAGTTCTTTTCTTTTAGATGAACATTTCTTACACAGCAAATTTAGTATTTTATTGCAGCGGACACTGGCAGAGAGTGCTTTTGCTTTTCGTCTCTTTTAAATTTATCTTTCCTGTGCCCATTTTTGTAGATGCTGCTCTTTCTGATGTTTTCCTACTAGGGGTCATTTTAGGAGAAGCCTGTAAGTTCCAATCACAACCTCTTGTGCTAAAAGGAGCTACAATAATAGACCAGGGAGCCTTAGGACTCTGCTTACTAATGTACCACCCAGACCTTGCAGACCTACTTTGGATGAGAACTTCATATGTGTGGGTTAATAACTCTTTATCTAACCCCAAACTCGGAGAATAGAAAGGGATCCAGTCAGGGAACAGAAGAGTCTTACCAGGAAAAGCTTACCTGAACTTTTTAAAAATAGCTTTGTTGAAGTATTTTTTAAAGTGTACAATTTGATAAGCTTTGTCTTATGTATATACTTATGAAACCATGACCACAATAAAGACATTGGACATGGTGGGCATGCTGGTGCACACCTATAATCCCAGCCCTCAGGAGGCTGAGGGAAGAGGCTTGCAGGTTTGAAGCCAGCCTTGGCAAGAGATTCTTGCCTGTCTCAAAGTTGTTTTTTTTTTTTTAAAGTGGTAGAGCACTTTCCTAACATGTGCCAGGCTCTGGGTACAATAATTCCCACTACTGAAAAAAACAAACAAACCCATAGACATTGGACATATCAGTCACCTCCAAATGTTTTTGCTGAAAGATGTTGTTATACTAGCAGCACTTATAGGAGCTTGATTTAGACCAGGGATCTGGGCTGAGGGTGTAGCTCAGTGGTAGTACTCAGTAGTGCTCTTGCCTACAAATGTGCAAGGCCCTGAGTTTGATTCCCAGCACTGCAAAAACAAACAAAAGACCAGAAGTCTGGCTTTAGTGACCTTGTCTTCATCTTCTTAGAGACCACTAAGAAGCCACTAGGACTTAAGAGCCTCTGAAAGGAGATTATCCCCAAAAGGATCTTTGCTCCTGACATCAAATAATTCTTTCTATAGCTTTTCACACTGCTTTGCATATGACCCCCAAGTGTCTATGAAGGCAGTGTTTATAGGTGCAATTCCTACAGCCCAGAGCCATGAACCCAGATTTTGACTAAGAACCTGTGGAAAATTACAAAAGTACAAAATGTAAATGAATGGAAAAATAAAAAGGGTCAACCTGTAAGAAATACTTCCAGCCACCACACTTATTTATTAAGTGCCTATTGTGTATCAAGTTCTGAACTAGGTGCTTCATATGTATTATTCTAAATCCTTACAACCTGTGAAGTAGTTATTTGAATTCTCATTCTGTAGAACCCAAAACTTAAGTGTTTTTAAGTGATATTATCTAAAGCCATGGAGTTAGTGAATCTTTTTTTTTTTTGGTGGTGCTGGAGATTGAACCCAGGGCCTTGTGTGTGCATGGCAAGCACTCTACCAGCTGAGCTATGCCCCCCAGTTAGTGAATCTTAGATAAGCTTGATAAGGTTTGATCCCAGGTCCTGGTGTCTTTTTTTTTGCTAAGTTGCACAACTTCTCATTTCAAAATGCTGATATATTACTCTAGGTTATCAGAAGCTTTTTTTTTGTTTTGTTTTTAGTTGTAGATGGACATAATACCTTTATTTTATTTTTATGTGATCCTGAGGATTGAACCCAGTGTCTCCCACATGCTAGGCAAGCGCTCTACCACTGAGCTACAACCCCAGTGGTTATCAAAAGCTTTAATAAGAATATCTGATTTGCAAATGACTGTTTATTTTATTTTTTTCCTTTACCAGTGAGCTATATCCCCAGCCTTTTTATTTTTGAGACCAGATCTTAACTAGGTTGCTGAGATTGGCCTCAAACTTGTGATCCTCTTGCCTTAGCCTCCCGAGTTGGTGGGATTAGAGGCATGCACCACTGAGCCTGGCTCGATTCATTCTTGACCCTCTCAGTTGTGAATTTAATAAAATATTCCTCTCTGCTCTGATAATCTCGCCAGTACAGTATTTGGTCTAGTGACAGGATTTTATGAGTACTTGTAGATAATCAAAAAAACATGCATATATTTTTCAGATTGTTTTTTATTTTACAAAAGCCTGAAAGTTTCTACAATGTATTGCTTCAGTAACAAAATACAAACAAAACCTAAGGAATCAATATCACATTTGAACAACTTCCTTCCTGGTGGGTTGATGTGAAAAAGATAGCTTGGCTGATTCCTAGAACTCTATACCAGCCCTTAAACAATCTCTAGGGCCTGGTTACTGTTCAGACATTCCAGGGTGGCTCAGGCGCATCAATGTCTGGGTGAGATGGTGTGCTGCAAAGGGGACATCAGTGTTTCTTGGTTAAAACCACGATCAGTGGACACCAAACAACTGCACTGCTACCAAGTTTCATGCCAAATATTTGAAAGGATGGTACTGAATCAAAAACTAAATCTTTTAAGTCTTTATTAAATTCATGGAAAGACTAATATATTCTGACATAAATTATTACATGTTTAAATAATCACATCTTAATTTATTTTAATGTATATATTTTTATGTTACTGTTCTGAGTCAAATTCTAAGGAAAAAATACATTTCTTTGTTGATATCTTAACACGGTTGTGTTGTTTTGTTCTTAACTCACTAGCTAAAAGCATTTCCCTTCCTAGAAGAGACTTATACTGTTGCTTTTTTTTAAAGCTTATATAATTTAAAGCAACTAATATTGTTTTCTGAACAACAACAAAAAGCCTATTAATAGAAAGCATTATTATATAACATTTAAAAGTTGATATAAAAAAGCAAAGTTGCACACGGGCACAGTGGTGCATGCCTGTAATCACAGTGAGTTGGGAGACTGAGGTAGGAGGATCACAAGTTTGAGGTCAGCCTAGGCAATTTAGTGAGACCCTGTCTCATAATAAAAAGAACTGGGAGTAAACTCAATGTTAAAGCGCACGGGGTTCAATCCTCAGTACTAGGAAAAAATTAAAAAGCAAAGTTGCCCCAATAAAGAGGTTGGCAAGTAAACGTTGAGCACCCACTTGAATCTCCCCATGCCAGCTACACAGGCATTAGAAACAACTCACGATCACCGTGCAACAACATTTAAAAGATCTGAAACCAACAGTAACTGTTTTCTCTCATGGTTCTGTGGGTTGGGAATTTGGAAAAGGCTTTGCTAGGTAGGTCTGGCTGAGTGGCCTGCACCTGTAGTTAAGACAGGGGCTGCAGCTAGAATAGTGGGCTGGGCTGCTGGATATCTAGAAACTGGCCAGGCATTTCTCTTTGCAAACAGTTATGGGGTCTCTCAAGTGGTCTTTGTAGGCATACTTTGGGCTTCACAGTGGTAAAGATTTTTTTATAGTGGCTGAGGGCTCCCAGTTAGTGTGTTCCAAATCAGCCATAAGCTGCATTACCTTTTACGATAGCCTGGGAAGTCATAAAGCATCACTTTTGTCATTATCCAATTACCTCTTGATCTGTACAATGGCACAGATTTTGTTTACTTTTTATATTATTGTATTTTGGGTACTGGGGATTGAATGCAGGAGTGCTTTACCACTGAGCTACATCCCCAGCCCTTTTTGAGACAGGGTCTCACTAAGTTGCTGAGGCTAGCCTCAAACTTGAGATCCTCCTACCTTAACCTCCTGAGTCACTGGAATGACAGGTGTGCACCACCATGCCCAGTTTTTTACATCTTAAAGTTGCCATATTCCCTGTGTGGTAGGTAGGACTGGGCCATATAATGGCTCAAAAACAATATAAAAAAAACTAAGCTGTACTAGGTAGAGGGCCAAAGCAGTTCAGGGGAGGGAATATGTGAAAGCACTGTGGAAGAGAGGCCTTTGAACTGCTGCTTAAATTGAACTCTTGACATCGTGAATGGCATTACAAAGATCTAGTAGTAACAAATGGTTTGTCAGCAACAGGGATTGCTTGAGTGCAATCAGAGGTGGCTCAAGAAGAGGAATGAAGAAAAGGGCCAGAAATGGGCACCAGATCAAGGAAAGCCTACCTGAGGAGGAGCAAGAAAGGCAAGTAATGAATGTTCCTCTCCCATCCACACGTAATTATGCACTGGGGAGTTGATGGAGTTTCTTGGAAATGGCAAGACCTAACCCCCTTCTTGGGTATGGTGTTACAGGAGTTTGCCTCTATCTCCAATTTAGAAATAACAGATGGGGCTGGGGTTGTGGCTCAGGAGTAGAGTGCTCACCTAGCACATCCAAGACCCTGGGTTCGATCCTCAGCACCACATAAAAATAAATAAAATAAAGGTATTGTGTCCATCTACAACTAAAAAAAAAAAGAAAAAACAGATGACTATATGGAAAAGTTATTTTTTTAAAAAAAAGGTAGGGGTGTCTTATGAAAATAGAAGGGAGGGAGGTACTAAGGAATGAAATTGACCAAATTATATTGTTCTACTGTGTGAATATATAACAATGAATCCCACTAAATATAATTATAATGTACCAATTAAATATCTTGAAAAAAGTTACTAAAAGATGGCTTTACTAATTGCTTAGAATATCAACTAAAAGGCACCATATTATAGCAGGTTCTGCAGGTAGATGATGAATGTGTTCAGCACAGTCTCCTAGAAGCACCTGTTGTAAAGATCAGCAAGGTTCTAGAGAGCTTTCTGAGATAATGGAAATGTTCCATGACCTACACTGTCTAATTTGGATGCCACCTACCCACACTTGGCTAATGAGCATATGAAATGTGACTAGGGCTAAAAATATATTTTTAACTAAATAGCTACATGTGCCCCGTGAGTACAGTACTGGACAGCCCAGGTCTAGATGAAGAATTTTACACAAGAACTATGAATCAAGTGCCTTAGGATAGCACAGGCCCCACCATATGCTACGGAATTAAGGAATGGTGCTAGCCACACATTCGTGCTATCCTGGCTCAGGTTTACTGGCTGATCCAAAGTGTATGAATATTCAGGACCCTAAACTAAGGGATGGTGACAAGAACCCATCTAGAAAAAAATGTCTGTTGGTGAGATGATTCAGAGCTATGTGTTAGGTAAGCAATAAAGGGTTAATTTTTAATTATAGAATTCCCTTTTCAAATGAAAATTTTAGCCAGCAGTGGCACATGCTTATAATCTTAGTGACTCAGGAGGGAGGTTGAAGCAGGAGGATTACAAGTTCAAGGCCAACCTGCACAACTCAGCAAAGACCCTATCTCAAACTAAGTACAAAAAGGGCTACGAATGTAGTTCAATGGTACAGTGCCCTGGGTGCAATTCCCAGCACTACAAGAAAAAAGAAAATTTCCAAGAATTCCACAGCAGGAGAAACTTGGAGCTATTTTATTAAGGCAAAGTTAAGTGCCCAATGGCAATTCCTACTCAGTCCTTAAAATGATAAAAGGGAATTCCTAATTCCTCATCCGTGCAAGCCTAACTCCAAACTGTAGCACATCTTGAGGTCAATAAAGAAGCTTCATGTATATTGTTTGAAACAGAAATTTATTCTCAGAATAATGCACAAAAGCACAGGTTGAGGCTACTGTTGGGAGTTTCCCTCCCTTCCTCTTCCTCCTCCCCCCTCCTCTCTGAATGCCAGGGAGAACACAGTTGAAGGAAACATGCAATCACAAACAATGATCAACTCTAAAGACAAAAGGTTTGGTCCAAAAGAACTCAACATAATTAATCCAATTACTGTGAACAGCTTCACTGAGTAGGATTAAGATATTGCAGATGTAGTGTTTCCACAGGTGGCTCTTCAGTGCACCAGGGGGGCCTGCTTGAGGGAGATGAGGACTGAGCGCATGCGGGAAACATCTTTGGCCTGCTTGCTGGACTTGGGATTAAAGTCACACAGCCGGGCCACCCGCTCCCACTCAGTGCCTGGGGACGACTCATCAATGTCATTTACAAAGGCTTCTTCTGCTGCCCTGGAAGCAACAACAAAATATGTTGGTTTAAGGCAGAAACCCCTTTGAGCAACCTGGCAGCTGTCCTGCTACAGAAAAGTGACTGTCTCTTCATCCCTAACTCAGTGGCATTCTGGTTTACCCAAGAGTAACTACCCCTGGCCCAGGTGAGACTCAGGGGCAGACAATGTTCAGCACTCCTAGGCACGGGGTGCCCAGGCTCCTGTGTAAAATGGTGGAATACAGGTGTTTGGTTCAGGGCTCACTGTCTCTCTGTCTGGCTGTCTCTCATCATAAGGAGCATTATAAAAGCAAGTCCTTGGCCAGCTAAGCACTGCTTTTATTAACCAGAACAAAGCAGCAGGCTTATCAAGAACTTGAAGAGTAGCTTATGCTGGGCTGTACCGAGTTTCAAGGAAATTTTGAGACTTCTAAAAAGCCCACAGGTCATTGCACAATAACCTCTAGATTTATTCCTACGGCTGGAGAGAAACAGGGCAGATCAAAAGGAATTCAAGACAAAGCTCCCATGCTAGCAGGCACTAGAAACTAAAGCCATTCTGGAAGGGGGTTTGTTAGGACATTCTTCAGCCAAAGTTTGCCATTTTCTCTCCAGCCAGGTGCCTGGGGCCACTCAGGACACACACTGGCAGGAGAGCCAAGGTTAGCTGCTTTTTGGCAGGATGCTGTTCCAACATTCTTTTATATCAAGGTCAGCCCATCCCCAACTGGGAACTAACTGGTGGGGGCTATAGCTCAAAGAACAGTGGTAAGAGGCAGGAAGACACAATATATTCATCTACTCCAACAAGCATCACGGGCAAAGCAAAAGCAATGGAGATGACCGGTCTGTGGGGACAGAGGGGTGGCACTATCACAGGGATGGCTGTGGCAAACACCGCTGAAGCCCAGAGCCACTACAACACTGCGACTTCATGGCACACACAGTTAGGGGCAGTGAGAAAGGTTTACTTAACTGTTCTAGGCTGTAGCAAGGATGGTTTATGTTTGTGCTTAAAGGTGAAGAGAAGAAAAGAAACAAGGAGAGAAACTTTAGGTCAGATATAGAAAATGAGAATGAGCTCAATGCAGATGGTCAGTAAGCTAGACATGCCCTTGCCACTCTTACTATGCTTGGGAACGTGCAGCTGGCTTTGATGGGCCACCCTGCTGCCCAGCAAAACCAGACTCGACCTTTCCAGTCTCCATTTCTACTCCAGAGAGAATGTGCAAAAGTCAAATCAAACACCACCTGTAAATCCAGCATTTCACAAGTCTCATTGCAAATGCACCATCGGGGGCCCAGGAAACCTAGTTCTGTCTTCTAATGAAGTGACTATCTCAAGGTCATGAACCAGGTTCTATAGACCTCAGCCTGCCACCCATCTTCTACAGGCTCTTCTCTATTCCACCCTTGTCCCCTATATAAAAAAGTGGTCCTAATTTTTAAGGAGGAAACAGAACTGTTTCCAGGTCTTCTGCAGTACTGCTTTGATGACCTGAATCCTTAAAAATCTTCCAGGAATGATGCAGTATGGGGGAGAAAAGCTGAAGTGGCCCATATCAGACAGCTTCAGTTATCTTGACCTCAAAGTTGGTCACTAAATAGAATTTCTGACATGTGAGACTACAGAGAAACAATGACAGACACCCATCAGAGACAATCCCCTCTGCACTGAATTCCTCTGTCTGAGGAATAGGCAGCGGGCCTATTATGTGAAGGACTCAGTATAGAAATGCAGATACCCCACTGCTACTCACTGGGGCTCCTAATCTGGGATTTTCACCTGCTCCCAGGTGGGAGACTTCTCCTTCCCACCTGGGGACAGACAGGCAATAGGAGCTTGAAAGTGGCAGTGGTGGTAACAACAGCAAGAGGTCAGAGTCCACCCCAAGTCCCAAACCTGTCCCTGACAAGATCATGAAGGACCTGTATTTTTCAAAGGGAATTAACTCGCTTCCCTCCAAAACCCCAAATATGAAAAATGGCCATCAGAGGGTGCAGGGAGTCACAATTCTGCAAGATTAGCAATGGATCATACCCCAGTTTATCAACACTCAGGCAGTCCCCACAGTGCCAATTTGAAATATTTTAAAAAGCAAAGCAACTTGTGACATAAAAGGAACATTAACTCTAAACAAAAGGTAGAAAGAATCAAAACAAGAAAAGGAATTAGTTTTGCAACATACACATAACCAATCACGTCAGCGAAGGGTTGTTTGTAGAAAGCTTCATCTGCCACCCTAGACAGCAAGAAGTCCAAAAGGCAGGCAAGCAGGCAGGAAAAAAGAGAGAACATTGAGAAGCAGAAACATCTAAAATCCACAATAGAGGTGCAACTGGGCTCTAGGGAGCTGCTCCTAAGGCTTCATCCTAATCCCCAGGAGGTTTCCAGCATGGGGCTCCTCCCAGAGTGAGCACAGCAGCTTCAGTTCTGGGGCTGCCCCAGCAACATTTATTAAGCATCATTTGGGATAAGTCCTTTCACATATTATTATGTTGATTCAATTCTCAATAACCTATGTGCCACTGAGTGCTCTCACCCCACTTTAAGATGAGTTAACTGAGGCTGAGAGAAGTGATTTGCTCACCTGCAGCACAGTGGCAGGGTTCAGAACTCACAGCCAAGGCAGCCTGGGTTCTTTTCACTGTACAGTAAAGCTGCTTCCCAGCTTGTGTATGCTCAGAAAGCTATGCCACCTTTCTGCCAGTCTCAGTAAAATGTCACTGGTCATGAACAAGACCATGCACCAGATCTACTCAGTCACAAAGACTTAATCCCAAATCCAGGAATATCCAACCATTTTTTGCCACACTGGCTGGGTGGAATACATTTTCAATTTCATGGGAACACACATCATCATTTCAAAAGTCCTGTCTCAGAGAAAAAGCAGCTGGAGGCAAGTGGTCTGCTGGAAGGAACACTAGTCTCGGGTCCTGGGATCTGTCCCTTGCTAAGGCTGTCCCGGAGCAAGGCTCTTTGCTCCAGAAGCTGGTGCATTTCTATGCCAGACCTAACTGGTTTTGATGAAGTACGATCCAGAATCCAGAACCTCATCCCTCCTTAACTCATGCTGACGGGCAAGTCGATCAACAGGGCAGGGGTCTGAGATAAGAAAGAAGGGGGCATACTGGGTAGAGGTAGGTTAACTTCTGGATCTAGCCACCTCACCCACTGTGGCAGGCTGGGAATTTTCTTTAAGGAGTCTTGGCCCATCCTTTGCCAGGTCAATTTAGAGTGGGCAAATGAAAGGGGCATTTTTAAAGGATAATCATGCCTAGTCATTAACCTAAGTACACTTATTTATTTGAAGGCAAAATCTAGTAATTTTAATTTCAGTTTATTTTTAAACTCACACATACCCTTCTGTCTTTCCCATTTTGGTTTATACATAAGAGGTATTTTGTGGAAATTCAGAGAAAGCAAAAAGAGCAGACTGATTGTAAAAATGACTCAGCAGGGAAGCAGAGAGCTGTTAGTGGGCTGAGTGAATGGGAGGACAGGGCAACACAGGGCAGCTGTAAACTCGCATCCTTTTATTTTACACAAAGGGCTCAACGAAAATTAATTCCAACTGCCACTTGCTCCTAATGGAAGAGAATAAAGGTTTTATGATTCCTGTCAAGGGATCACTGCAACAACAAAAGGCTTGATGTCAGTAGCCCCAAGACTAAAGAGCCAGTCAGTGACAAGCACAGCCCCTGAAGAACAAACAGGAAACTATATACCAAGTGCAGACAGCCACACCTGTTTGCTCTTCACTCAGTAAGAGGGATCTGAAAGTGGCAACTGCAAGCCTCAGCAAGGTGGGGCTTAGGGAAGCCAGGGGAAGGGAAGGAGGAGGATTCCTGACTACTGGACAAGCTCCCAGAAGCCTAAATACAATACAGAACTTCATTCTATAAATAGCCCCAAAATGGGCATGGAAAATGTGTCACTGAGAATGCACTATGGAGAATCATGGATCCTCCAAACCTTTTTAAGCCTCAGAAGAGCTGAAAAGTCTCGGCACAAAAGCCACCTGTGGCAGGGGGAAAAGTTTCTCTTCTGGTTTGGAAAAGAACATGTTTTTGAGTTTTTCTCCATAAGAGAACTACAGAAGACAGTCAATGCTTTGACTTGACTCCTCCAGAAAGGGAATTCCTTTCTGGCAGGCTGTCACTGAATTATTCACGTGCTTGTATAGTGATATTTAGGCCCTGACTTGGGATAAAAAGGGAGATGCAGTCTAGGGACTAAAAGGCAACAGATTCTGTGTGCAGGGCAAGGACCCCACCTGCCTACTGCCTGCCCAGCCCCCCATCCCCTAGCACAGGGCCTTGGCCTGGATATGCTCCCAATGCCTTGGCAACTGAGTAGGTAAGGGCAACTTAAGAGAAGGGGAACTAAGGACACACAATTAACTAGATGTCTTTCTATTTCCATACCCCACTTTCAAATTCTGCTTTTCTGCCTTATTTCTGGGGTCCCCTTACATTCAGGTGCTGCAGGAGTCACCCATGGAGAATGATACTTGCTTGAAATAAACACCCCATTTTCTTTTCTAAAAATATTCAATATTTACATACAGACAGACAACAGGGAAGATGAGTCATTTTGTATACACTAATAACACCTATTCCTTTAGACTCTAAAATGTGGAGGCAAACATGGATGGGGAAACTCAGCAATATTAGACTCTCCTCCAGGGGCAGTTATATGACATCGGAAGAAGTCTCCCATGTTCTTAAACAGCTGCCACCTCTACCCTCTGACAAACACTGGAATGATGTGTGAAAATCATCCCTTCTGTCCTAGGACCCTGGTGACAGTGGCTAGCACTTCTCTAGTTTTACATAAGCAGGTTCAGGCCTGTGCTGCAGTTTCTGAGGTAAATACCTGCTTTCTAAACAGTTCCATGTGCTCAGTGTGGAGTGGGTCAGTCCTTTCTCCTCTCTGGAACTTGAGAGGTAAATCTGAGAACAGCCAACATAACATTCTACAATTCCAAGAAAGACACTACAGCCCTATCTCCAAGCCTGGAGAGATCCACCATATATATATATATATATGAATGACTACAAGAGCACCTAATTCTATACATAGAGAGGAAGCCCTTTCTTTTCAGAGTTCAGCAAAATTGCCTTGAAGAAATTTCTGCAATAAGAAGCCACTTTCTAACATGTTCATCAAGTTTGAAAATCTGTGTGTCAAGTTGCTGAAGGTTCACAGACCCTGCACAGGGAAGGGCAGCATATTCTGGCAAGTATTTCAGAGCAGACCTGAGTTCTGAGGCAGCTTGCTGGGGAACATAACTGCATCCACTCATCTTTCTTTACAGATCTGGACTTGCACCTGGAGCGGGAGGTGGCAATCATCTTGAGTAAGCACAGGGTAAAGGAGACCAGAGATGTCAGAACTTCATGCTGACCACAAACACAACAGCAGCCCTGGGTAGGCTGGATTGCAGCCATCACCTCTAGCAACTAGACACACAGACCATTGTTGCCACAAAATTTCAAATGGAACCCGACAAGCACTCTGAGTATGTATCCCCCTAAGGAAGGTGACCAGGAAAGAGCTATGGCATCTACTGGAGAGCTGATAGAACCAAGGATGACCAAAGGGATTCAAAGAATGAAGGAAGGGCTGGCTCTATGAAAGAAAGTGGCCCTCCATTCTGACACAGTTGCACCACAACAGCATTTGCTGCTGGCAAAACAGTTAGTCATGCCCCCCCTCACCCACTTCCCGGCAGATTTTACTGAATACAGCTGCCAGAGATAAAGGCTTTTAACCCAATCTGCTTTAGGAACCTAATGCTCTACCCTTAAAATTAAAAATATCCCAGGCTCAGTCTGGCGTGCTTCTACACTGAAGTAGGAGGAGTGACAAATACTCAGTGAAAGGTAGACTCTGAATTCAGCAGAAGAAAGCAAGCCAATGTGCCTACCCTGAGGGAAGCCAGGCTGCAGATTCCTCTGTGAGCTACTTCCAAGAAGGAAGAACTTCCAAGAAGTAAAGCATATTACTTCTGCTGCTGCTTCATAGTGACCTGAGGAGTCACCCATGGATAATGACACTTGCTTGAAATAAACACCCCATTTCCTCCCCATAACTAATTCAACTTCAGGAAGTGAGTAAAAGGGATTCTGAAAAAAGTATTTTTAAGAAGAATTCAAGATTTTCTTAAAGCACAGATAAATACCCACTGAATCCTAAATCTGATGTCACTGTGTTGAAACTTCCTCAGCTCCCTAATTACAAAAGCACATTCACATGCTGATGGACCCCTTCACTATGCATCTTTCAGAAGTCAGGGTTGTGTTTAGGCAATGCACCATGTCCAAGTCTATAATTATGTCCTAAGTACAGATGAGATCCTAGTACATTCATGAAACTGACCTTTTGTTTCAGTGTTCCATTTTTTTTCCACATCATGAACTTAACCCATGAAATTACTTTCTCTATCCTGAAATACAATATAGCTAATGCAAACCAAACTCTTAAAAGATCTGAACTCACTAGAGTCAGAATGGCTAAAGAACAGGCAGAATTATGCTGACAGGATCCAGGAGACTTGCAACCTGTTTCAAGCACTTTCTTGAAAACTTCTTCAAAGCTATTTCACACTGAAAGAGGCAGCAGCCAAGAGCTTGGACTGGATATTAGAAAATGGATATGATTCAGTCTTGGAAAATAAGCCATAGTAGAACCATCATGGACTCACCTGTTGTTTGCTTTTGTTTTCTGTAGCTGCTCATCCTGTCTCGCATACCACTCTTCTAGCTCCTTTATTGCTTTTTCTTTCCACTCTGCTTCTTGCTTCCGAGAATTGGCATCTTTGAAGGGAAGGAAAAGACAATATAAATGAGGTAAAGCACAAATTTAAGTTCATCAGTCTACTGTGGTCTTACTGAATTTATGGTGGGTGTGGGCACATGTGTATAAGTGTGGGGAGAATAGTAGGAAGGGGAGGATAAAATTATATCTTCCCTTTTTGTACAACCAACTCTTTATTCAACACAATATAATCTCCTGCAATTTTCCTGGGGTGGCTGACCATGACCAAATCCACCTCTAAACTGGAAAAATAGATGAAAAATGCTTCATGAATTTATGTGTCTTCCTTGCAAAGGGGCCATATTATTCTTTTCTGTATCATTTCAATTTTAGTTTATGTGCTGCCAAAGTGAGCACACAACTCTTGAGCTCATAATCCTATTCCTTATCTTTCACTACATTTTATCCTAGTCCACTGACAAGTTGATGGGTCATTAGTTGGACCTGTTCACAAACAAAATGAATTAAATTGAGGGAGAATGGGGAGAGGAAGCATATGCAGACTGAGCTCAGACTGCAGATTAAGCTCATGGAAGAGATGAGACAGAGCTAGCAAAGAAACCCCAAGAGAAAAAACTGCAAGAGTTTGGGTGTGGGATCACCATCAAGAGTTAAGCCAAAAAGTTCTAGAGATGAAGCGAGAAAACACACCTTTTGGGTTAGATTGGATTCTCAAATATAAAGAACTAAACATGGTTTTCCCTAAGCCAATTAGCTGAAGAGACTTAGGATAGTGGTGTTATGGAATAGACAGATGAGGATGGTGGGAACATAAGGTTAAGACAGTAATTCTATAAAATGGGCCCACTGTGCTAACCCCCAAATGCCTTCTTTTCCAAGAATTTACCTGCAGCCCTGCCTGGCCTAAATAAACAAGATATGTCACATTCCTCAGCAAACTATCAGCTAACTGTAGGAGAAATGCAGGCCCAAGATAATGTCAGTAGGAGGAACCTAGGAGATTTTTTGTGACCAGATCCATCCTGAAACTCTAGGAGGTAAGGATAATTCCTCCTAACCATAAAATCTGTAAGAATGTATGGTTAAAGAATCCAATTAGAACCAGTCAACAAGGGCCAAGGTGACCTAGAGATGCCATGACAGTGGGGACTTGAAGTCTGATGTCACCTTGCTGTCAGGCAAAAGCCAAGAGGTAGGCCTGGCTGGGACCCTCTGGAAACTTCTCTGGGTCACCAATAAAACTGGCGTGCAAGAGAGGCACATTGTCCCTCTCCCCTGTGAGAGGACCCACACTCTCCCTTTAGTGTGTCCCCTTTCCCTTTCCCATTCCGGTCGATAAACTCAGTCCTATTACTCTGAATGACATGTCTGAAATCTTTCTAACTTGATCATAAGAACTGGGGTTTTAAGAGAGGGTCTTCACGTTACCTCTGTTTCTTGGAAGGCCCCAGCTCTTTAACAGTGGAGATAAAGAAATACATGTCACAGGTACTGATGCAGGTGACATGCCTCACACATGCTAGGCAAAAGCTCTACCACTGCACTAAATTGTCCTCTGGCTTTTTTATAAAAGGAAGTGCCACTGGCAGTAAGAATTCCTCAGTGCTTAGCTTGATGGGATAAAGATCTGAGCCTGAATGCAATCTCTTTTGAGTCTGGAAAGGAGGAAAGTATAAAGAGTCCCTTTAGAGAGCAAGGCACAGTGAGAGGGGCCTTCTTCTCTGTCCACCCTCATTACTGTTCACAGAAAGAAATTATTTGAGAATGCAGCCAGCACTACGCTGAAAACCACTGATACTGGCCCTCTATTTTTAGCATCTTGTGCTTTCTCACAGTTCTTGCAAGGAAAAAGGTGAAACTGAAGAAATATCTTATTTGTGAACAAATTCAGCTCAATAAGAAGGCAAGGCCAAATGTCTAATGTTCCTCAAGATGGCATCTTGAGTTAAGAAAACTCTTCAAGAAAAGTGCAGTGGCACATACCTGTAATCCCACTACTTTAGAGGTAGAGGTAGGAGGATCACAATTTCAAGGCCAGTCTTGGCAATGCAGCGAGACCCTGCCTCAAAATTTAAAAAGTGAGTGGGGGGGGAGGTTGGTGGGGGTGTGTGGAGTTATAGCTCATTGGTAGAACACCCCTGAGTTAAATCCCCAGTACAAAAAAAAGAAAGAAGAAAGAAAACTCTTTGGGAGAATTCCCAAGGCACCCAATTTGATTATTGAAAAAGAAATTGAAAAGTTCTACAACCATAGTATACTTTCTATGGAGAAGACAATCATTGCTAAACTTTAGAAAAATATAAAAGACAAAAGCTGGGTTCTGTAACTTCAGCAGTACTTGCTTCCAAGTCTAACCAAAAGACATAAAAAACAAGAAGCAAGGATCAAGATTGCTAGAACCTGAAGACCTGTTTTGTATTCCTAAAGCTGCATTATGCAATACAGTAGCTACCAGTCATACATAGCTACATATGTTTAAAGTTCTAAAATTCAGTTATCTCCGGCACACTAACTGCATTTTTAGTACTTAATGGTCATATGTGGTCAGTGGCTATCATACTGGACAGATACCAAATATTTCCACCGAAGAATTATTATTAGTGCTGCTATATATAAGCTTAAACTTAAATGTGTCTTTGTTCTGAAAGCCATATAAATTAGACCAGAGATAGAAGATTTGGCAATAACTGGCTATATTATCTGGATCAAGTCTGTTCCTATTTCCAGATGTTGGTTCTCCAGCTGAAAAATAAGGAATTATGTTTTTACAGGGTCATTTTTTTTTTCCATTTGTTTTCTTCTTTTATGGGGGTAGGGGACAGGGGATTGGGGATTTAACCAAGGGCACTTTACCACTGAGCCACACTGCCAGCCCTTTTGATTTTTTAAATTTTGAGACAGTATCTCACTAAATCACTTAGGACTTCACTAAAGTTGCTGAGGCTGGCTTCAAACTTGCAGTCCTCTTGTATCAGCCTCCCTAGTTCTGGGGTTACAGGCATGTGCCACTGTGCCTGGAAGATCATTGGTTCTTAAGGAATAATATTGTTGACATTGTGGTTACATAGGAGAATGCCTGTTTCTAGGAAACATTCAAGGGAGTTGTAAACATTCCTTGTTTATCCAGCTATTCTGTGTTTTAAACCACGGATTATATCCTCACCAATGCACCAGATATAGGCAAGAGATCTTTCCTGATCTTGAACCAATCTGATTGGTTACCTGATTCTCCATATACACATCACTTTACCAGAGGATAGATTGGTTAGCACTGATCTTGGGCTTGGCCTGCCCAGCCTTATGGTTATGTACACCCACTTTGCTTAGAAAGCAACACAGGCATGGATGTGGCCCTTGAAGCAATAAAGACTCAAGCTGAAATTCTTCTTTATTACTTCTTAACTATGTGTTTTAAATACTTATTTTACCAATAATATCTACTTCTTCATCCATAAACCTGTACGAACTTATCTTACAGAGATATTAAGAAAAACAAATTGTGCATGTTTTCACATTCTCTTTGTAAGCATTACCTAAACTAAGCCTTCAAATGACAGACTGTAAATGTCTTTCATGTGGATACAATACCATCATGAAGTTTACCAAGCACTTTCATAAATACCACCTCAGACTATCCTTGGAGATCAGCTACACACATCTTTCACGGATGATGACACAGACTCTGAAGTTTAACCAGGTGCCCACAGAAGGTTAAGGTAAGATTGGGTCCTGAACCCAGCCTTTCATAGCAAGTCCAGGGCTCTCTCTTTCCACAACTTCACTGTGCCCTTCCTGGGAGAGGAAGCTTTCTGGGCTATCATACTCCTCACACAACAGAGCTAAGCATCTCAATGTCAGTGGCCTTGTGATCTTCAGATTGAGAAAGATTTCCCCAAAGATCAAGCAAGTGAATTTGGTTCAATCCCCAATTACACCAAAAACAAACCAAAAAAAAAACAAAAACAAAAACCTCACCAGACAAGGATACTATGGCTAATTCAAGATAAAATGCATAAAAATAGAGTCCAGATTAACAAAGACAGATGGATTCCTTACCAAGGGCTTCCAAGCGTTCCATTTGCTCTTCTCTCCACTTACGGATACTTTCAGGTTCTGACTGCAATCGATCCACTTGTGAAATAGCTGCATAACTGTCTGTGGGACCATTAGTCTCCTTAACACAAAATACAATTAATGTTCTATCAGTATCAAAAACTCCTTTCTGAATTGTGCTTCAAAAAATTAGAACTTCTGGTTACACACAACACTGGAGGCTGCTGTAAAAATGTTTTAAGAATTACCCTAAAATTAACAACTTCACATACTGATAGGTTTCAACATTAATGCACTGAATTCTTGATGCTCTTCGATTAATTGTACACAAATAGAGCACAATTTTTCACTTCTCTGATTGTACACACCATTTATGCAATCTACATGTACCCAGGGTAATGATGTCCGTCTCATTCCACTGTCTTTCCTATATCCATAGCCCCTCCCCTCCCACCTCCCCTTCCTTTGCCCAATCCAAAATTCCTGCAATCATCCCACGCACCCCCTATAGATTAGCATCCACTTCTTAGAGAAAACATTTGGCCTTTAGTTTTTTGGGGGATGGCTTACTTCACCTAGCATGATATTATCCAACTCAATCCATTTACCTGCAAATGCCACAATTTTATTCTCTTTTCCATTCTCATATTCCATTGTCTATATATACCACAGTTTCTTTATCCATTCACCTACTGAAGGACATCTAGGTTGGTTCCACATTTTAGCTATTGTGAACTGTGCTTCTATAAACATTAATGTGACTGCATCACTGTAGTATGCCATTTTTAAGTCCCTTGGGTTTAGACAAAGGAATGGGATAGCTGGGTCAAAAGGTGGTTCCATTCCAAATTTTTTAAGGAATCTCCATACTACTTTCCAGATTAGTTGTACCAATTTGCAGTCCCACCAGCAATGTATGAGTGTGCCTTTTCCCCTACATCCTTGCCAAATCTTATTTCTTGTATTCTTGATAACGGCCATTCTGACCAGAGTAAGAAGAAATCTTAATGAGTAGTTTTGATTTGCATTTCTCTAATTACTAGAGATGTTAAACATTTTTTTCATATATTTGTTGACAGATTGTGGCATCATAAAACCAGACCTTAAACTATACTATAGAGCCATAGTAACAAAAACAGTTTGTGGTATTGGTGCCAAAACAGGCATAGACCAGTGGTACAGAATAGAAGACACAGAGACAAACCCACATACATACAGTTATCTCACACTAGCAAAGGCGCCCAAAATACACATTGAAAAAAAGATAGCCTCTTCACAAATGGTGCTGGAAAAGCTAGAAATCCATAGGTAGCAAAGTAAAACTAAACCCTTATCTCTCACCTTGCACAAAACTCAAAGTGGATCAAGGACCTAAGAATTAGACCAGAGACCCTGTGCCTAACTGAAGAAAAAGTAGGCCCAATCATGCACTGAATTCTTAAGAATCTTGTGAAGGAAGCAGAATTGTTGCTATCTGACCGGTTAATTAGTGAGATCTGAGTGGATGATAGAAAAGTTGGCGGTGGGTGGGTAATGGACCTATTAGAAAACCATATTAGCAGTTTGTTTCCTCTTTCAACACCATATTATATGATATCTTCAAAAAAAAAGGTACATAGCAAAGCAAGACCTAGAGCCTACAAATTCTAAATGCCATTATAATATTCAGGAAAAAGGTCACTTAATATCATTCAATTTACAAAATAGTAAATTCTAAGAAAGAGAATCCAAAAGAAGGTGAGTTACTCCTCCTCCTCCTCCCAAAAGAAGGGAGAGAAGGATGAAAAGGCAGGCAAATGAGAGTCACTGGGTAGGGAGGTGAGGTAGCTCTTATTTATTAATTTTCCTCACCAGTACTAGAGACTAAACCCAGAGTGCTCTAACACTAAAGCTATATCCCCATCCCTTTTTAAGCCAGGGTCTTGCTAAATTGCAGAGGATGACCTTGAAACCTGCAAACTTCCTGCATCTACCTTCTAAGTAGCTGAGATTTCAGGTGTGCACCACCATGCCCAGCAGCAGTGGCTCTGCTTCGTTGTAGGTAAGATTTGGGAGCTAACAGAAAAATGGATAAAGACTTAAATAGCCATTCTCATCATCATAAAGGATTATTTCCTGAAAATCAAGGTGATAATACTAGGGCCAGGTTAATAACATCTTAAAAGAATGTTCTTCCTATCAATGCCACCACTTTTTAAGTCCTTTCACTTTGGCAGATAATATACCAACTACTAATATATCCAGGAAAGTCAAAAGACTAGGATCTCTTTCTATTCAATTCACAAGAAAGGAAGACTCTCAATCATCATTCAACATAATCAGAGTACTCTACCTGGTAGTATTCGCCATTCATCACTCCATCAACAGCATCTGTAAGACATGAAATGTTAATCTATCAACCAGGATTGGTCAAATATTGGGTCAAAGGACAATATAGTGGAACACAGTATTGGATACTGCAGGACTCTGAGCTACTAAATGCTACCCCTCTGGTAGGTACTAGACTGTAACGATTTTTTATTTCATGAAACTAAGATGTACTTACACACAAATGACAAAGACTTCATCAAAATATAGACAAATCTGTCCCCAAGCTACCAGGTCAAAACCTTTTAAGATTCTGTTTCCTGGCTGAGAAAGGTGACAAATGGAAGCCTGGAAGAAGAGCTGCATAGAGGAACAGTGTTACTCTATGAAAGTTTTAAACAATGCAAAAGAAAAATCTGGCCTGAAATCAACAGTGAGCAGAGATGTGGAGCTTCACTTTCAAACTAAGGTGCTGCTTTGGGCATCAGGAATCTCCACTATATGGATGGAGTGGGTCTGGTACCAAAGGGTCTACAGTTGAAATATGTTAACTTTTTTTTTTAATATTTATTTTTTAGTTTTAGGTGGACACAACATCTTTATTTTATTTTTTTAATGTGGTGCTGAGGATCAAACCCAGTGCCTCACACATGCCAGACGAGCACACTACCACTTGAGCCACATCCCCAGCCCTAAACTTGTTAATTTCTCTAGACCATTTGGAATTAGTCCAAAACAATTATGATTTGAGCATACCAAATTAAACCAGTATTTCAAGGATATAAATCATTTAAAAACTCAAAAAATATGATATACAATCCAGCCTTTTTGTGCGGCACCATTAACTATTCTGAGTTAAATGAGAAAGTACATTTTTGGGGGGTTGTGGGAGGGAGGGAGGGAGGGAGAGAGAGAGAGAAGGAAGGAAGGAAGGAAAGATATTGTGTCCATCTACAACTAAAAATAAAAAATATGAAGTTTCTTTTTAATAAGTAAGGCCTATCTATACCTTTTGCCCATTTAGCAGAAAAGGGTTCTAGAGTCTAAACATATTTGAATTAAAAACAGTACTAAGTAAAAAATATTCAAAATATTCAAAAAAATCAGAGTTTTGGGCAGGGTAGGTAAAGAATAAGAGGCAAGCAGAGAGAGGATCTGGCAATACTAGGCCTGCATTCCTGAACTGGTAATAATTCCCTGGAACTGAGGATAACCTTTCAGGATAGCAAACTCTATAATCAATCTACCACTCCCCACTAAAACCAATGACTTGATTTTAAAACCTTCTCTGTGTTTCACTAATTCTGTTACCCAATCACCATGAATTTCTAAGCCCTGCCAACACAACAGCCCTCAGAGAGGAGGTCTGGAAGGGCTGCACAGTCCCTCTGAAGGAGTTACCCTGCCTTTTCCTGAAAACCTCAGTATGGCCATAAAACCTTAGCTTCCAACGACCTCCTCTATTATCTATTAGCTAATTTGCTACCAACTGTGTAGGATTTCTATTACTTTATCCCAATTTTTCAAACTTCAGTGACTATCTTATTACATGAGGTAGAAGAAAATGAGAAGAGATGAACCTGAAAGATACAAGAAACTGGGATATAAACAGGAATGCCAAGTAGTTATGGTGGACCACATTCTGAGGCTCTTGAAGGGTAATACATGAAAAACACCACAGCTTACCTAGAGGCCTGGGGCAAGGGGGCTCTCAACCTTGTTTTTCCCTCTAACAGGCAAAGATTTCATCAAACCACTCCTTTAACTTTCTTGATTTCTAATTAAACCCAACTTGAACTACCTATTTTCAAATCACACAATCCTAACATTTCATTCACTTTTTAGTCCTCTTATTTCTCCTAATTCCCAGCCCCTAGCTTTGGGAGCACTGAAAACTTACAGATCATTTCTCTATCATGCTCTTCTTGATATTAAAATAGTTATTATTTTTTAGAAAAAGGAAAATAAAAACAGAAGAAAATGCCATATAATCCCAACACCAATCTCTGTACTTTTAATTTTTCCTCACACACGATGAATGTTTTTTAATAATCCATTCATCTATATCATTAAAAAAAAATTGGACGGGGCGGGGCGGGGGGAGGGAGATGGGGGCAGTGCTGGGGATCAAACCCAGGGCTTTCTGCAAGTGTTCTACCATCAAGCTATGTCCCCAGCCCTTTTAATTCTGTGGTTTGGGGATTGAACCAGAGGTGTTTAACCACTAAGCCACATCCCCAGTCCTTTTTTTTTTTAAGAGAGAGAGAGAATTTTAATATTTATTTTTTAGTTTTCGGTGGACACAACATCTTTATTTGTATGTGGTGCTGAGGATCGAACCCAGCATCACACGCATGCTAGGCGAGCGCGCTACCGCTTGAGTCACATCTCCAGCCCATCCCCAGTCCTTTTTAAAATTAATTTATTTTTATTTTAAAACAGTCTTGCTAAGTTGCCCAGACTAGTCTTCAACTTTCGATCCTCTTGCCTCAGCCATCTGAGTAGTTGGGATTACAGATGTGTGCCACCATGCCTGGTGATATTGTTTTCAACTTTCTTACTAAGAAAACACCTACTATTTATTGCTTACAGTGTGCCAGATACAGTGTTAAACACTTCCCTTCACATATATTAACTTTTAATTCTTGCAATATACCTCTATGTATCAACACTTCATAAATAACCTTGGAACATGTAGGGTTCCTTAAGAGAAGAAAAGGTATTCTTGAAAGAGCAGATAATTAATGAAACTATTTTCTTTTTAACTTATTTTTTATGTTTAAAATAATATAAACATTAAATGCACATTAGATAATCAGCCTTTAAAAGTTTGATAGGACTGGGATGTAGCTGAGTGTAGAGGGCTTGTTAACAGGTGTGAGGCCCTGGGTAGAGTCCCCAGCAGCAGCAGCTGCAACAAAAGGCAGTGTTAAACCTGAGCAAGCATCATGGCAGGAAAGATCATCTGTTAATTTGATAATAAGAATACAAACCATAGGATCTAAGCCCAGAGCAACAAACCTCAGCTACCTTTGATCTGTTTCAACTACTGGTTTATGTTTGTGTGTGTGTGTGTATATATATATATATATTTGTGTGTGTGTGCGTGCGCGCGCACACACACACACACATCTTGATTATTTCAATATACTTTCCATATTTTCCTTAATTAATTTTCCTAATTGTTTAACTCTTTTGCTTAAGCACAGGCACTTCTGTACTTTATGAAAGCACCGAAAAAAAAAAAAACAATGGTCTTCTATTACTTTATGCTGTTTGTGTGCCACCTACCCATATAATTTTAAAACATTCTATCAAGTTTTAGAAAACAAAGTTTATCAAAAAGTGAATTAAAGTATTTTGATAGCACATCAATGGTATCAATTATCAAATGATAAAGAATTGCTGGGTTACAGAATATATATATTTTATTATTTTTATGATACATATTTTAAAGACTTGTAAAACATTGAATCATTTACCCCTATTAGCCTATTAGTTTATATTACTAATAGCAGCAGCTCATGAGTACCCCATTTCTCAGACCTTCATTAATACTATAGACTACTGTGTTTTTAAATTTTTGTTAATCTGAAAGCAAGGAAAAAAAAAAAAAACCTTCATGGAGGCTTTGCTGTGCCAATCTTATTAACATATCTGACATTTGAGTTTCTTCTTTACCAAAAAGAGTTTTGCCTAACTTTTTTTTTGCTATATTTTGTATTCTCTATTAGTAGTACTTTCATATTGCAAATATTTTCCATTTTGTCTTTTAATTTGGCTTATGGCCTTTGGTGTCTAGAAATACTACTTAATGTTTAACACTTTGTATGTAGTCATAATTAACTTTTTCTTTGATTTCTACATCTGCTTTTATGCTAAAGGTCTTTCCTACTGTGAAACAGATATTCACTTTTCTTCTGGTACTTTAAAAAATTTCTATCTTTAATCCATTTGGGATTAAAAGAGTGAGATAGTTTGAATGCTAGAGAACACATTGGTTACTCTGGCTAGGTCTACATTATAGTTAATATATCACAGCTAACATACCTATTATCCAGTTAATGTATTCCAGCCCAGGGCCACTTTCAAAAGAAGAGACTTTGATCACTACTCCATATACAAAACTAGAAACAACCCTCCCCCATTCCTCCTAAATCACATGCTGCCTGTCCTTTAGGTCTGAAGACTTATCCAGACACACAACGTGCTTTGAGCTCTTCATCAGTTAAGTACTACAGTACTGACATTCTCCTATGAATCAGCAACTAAACCAAGTCAAAGGAGAGTCCATCGTTAAAGAAACATACAAAAAGAACATCTAGGGACCTTAACTTATGAGAACAGCTAAGAGACACAACTCAATGATCCTAATAAATAAATTTAAAAAACAAAAAACTCAATGATCCAGAGGAAATTTTCTAGGGCTAAGGAACTCCAGAAAGAAAGAAGGGCCAGAGTAAATTTCCAAAGCGGAAAAGACTTCCAAACCCACCTTCAACCTCTCACGTTCCCCATACATTTCAAGTCAAGCCAACTCAGGTTTGAGCCGCTGATTAGCTTGCTACCTTAGGAACACTACTTAACTTCCACAGTGATCAGTTCTCATCTGAAATGTGATGGCACTACTCCTCAGCTTACAGAGTTACTGCATAGATCTCAAAGTATATAGAGTTCTTGGCATACATAAATGTACAATGTTCTTAAATATCATGCATAAAGTTTCCTTAAATTTCTCTCTACCAGTGCTACCAATAAAATTACTGTCCCTCCAGAAAGCTTCCCTTCAATTCATCTACCCCTTTTCTTTCTCCTCCAATAAAGGATTTGTCAGAAATAATAAATAGTGCCTTGCTGCTATATTTCTCTGTAGCTACTTAAAATCACTGTTCTCCTCCCCAATCAGCCCTCATGATTGGGGGTTTTCAATTAATTTCACTTGTGCTGTTTCCTTTTTGACCACTCATTCTTCTCAATATCCCCCAAGCTACTTCATCTAGGTTGGTTACCTCCTACCTTCAAACTTATGTCTCTTCTCTGGATCACCTGAGGATCACCAAGACTCAACCCTGTTTTGGCTTGTGCCCATCCTCCATCTTTGGAATTTCCCCCAAGGATGGATGCTTACCATATACCAGGTAAGCACTCACAGATACTCTTAAGTATTCATCAAAACACTAAGTGAAATATATTATGCACCTTTTACAGAGAAGTAAACTGAAACTGGCAATCATTGGTAGTTATATAAATTGCCTAAAGACCACAAAGCTAAACTTACAACCAAGTAACATAGGATAGGATAGAACAGTAATCACTAGTGTACATCCAAAAAGTTCTCTAATCCCTAAAGGAAGTGCTGACCCTGCACTATTAACAACCTCAACACACTGTCAGGGATCTGGCATTAAGTCATTAAATGCTTAGTTTACTAAGAACATCTTTCCCAGGAACTAAGTCAGCAATCATCCTTTTCCTTCCCTTTGCTGAAGGCTTGATACACAAAGGGCCCATATATCTACTCTTCTCTTCCTTTTATCTTCCCAAATAGCCTACCCCCAATAGCTGCATGATAGATACAAGACTCACTCTGCCCACTTCTTTTGTGAAGTATGTGGACAGCCAGATACCCTGCTACATAATGCAGATAAAACAGTGAACAAGAATAACGTTGTTAAATTGTGCTGTGAATGGATAATTATGAATGTAATGTACTCCACTATTATCATGTAAGGAAAAAAAAAAAAAAAGAATAACGTTGTCCTCGAATCATAGTATTCTTCTAACTATGGGTCCTACTTCTCCCAATTTTGTCCTACCCAGGAACAGCCGCAATGCCTTTCTTTTATGCCATCACACCTTGGCTAAAAAAAACTTCAACAGAATGTGGTAGTTTAAAGGTGCGGAGACTTGGGGCTCAGCTACTAGCTTGTTATTTTTTTAATCAAGTCATCTCTCTCTCTAGGATTCAATTTCCTGTTAAGTGAAAGAGGTAAACTAAGGATCTAAAAAGTACAACTTTTAAATTCTCAGGCAAATATTAAGATCCAATGATCATAGCCATAATCTCTTAAAGTCATTTTTGTCTACAGGTCACAACCCAGTTCTGTCCTACTTGCTTGTTGTAAATTGCATATTTAGGCATACTACATGTTCTCACATAAGTTCTTACTGGGGGGTGGATTTGTTTATAAGGTAGTGTAGTACAAAAATTTAGATGCTAAAATGCATCATAAAAAAAAAAAAAATTCAGAGGTTGCAAACTACCCCCTTACCTCCAAAAAAGGTTCTGTCTGCTTAGTAATTTGAGATTTCTGAGTCTCAAAGATACACAGAGCACAATTCCCCGACACCATTAAGCATCACACTGCTAAGGCATTTAAAAACGTCAAATTGCATCCTGTCCCTCTTTTTTCGCTGGGAAAGGGTCACACTCCCCTCTCTATTCACCTCTTTCCCCCTCCCTGATTGGTCCAGGCCAATCTTGGTTTCTCCTTAAGGCAATACTGAAAACCAAAGCTGTTTCCAAAGGGAGAAGAGCTCCAAAAGTCATAGCTGAGTGATACTCTCAACAATGGTAAACTCCTCTCTCTCTCGGCTGGGGTTTCCTTCTCCAGGGTTAGACCATCTTTTTTCAGTTCCTTACTCCTTCGTTCCTTCCTGTAACCCAACACTCAGTACTGCCATCTCAAGTGCTTAACTGCTGACTTGCATTACCATTTTTGTTTCTGTCTTGAAAGACAGCGGTACCACTGTTATTAATTTTTTCTGCTCTACTTTCTTAACTGGTTCTTTCTGGGCTCAGACTTGCCTTTAAGTCTGGCCCAACTGCGCCAATGCGGCTGCTTCAGAGATCAGCTTAATGCACAGCAAGTGCTTAATGAAAAGTTGAACCGAACGGGCTTCTTCGAGCTCCCGAACATGACCGTCACCCTATTTTCTTTGCTTTTTCGCTCTTCCGCGATCAGCAGCACTCAGACACACTCAGAACCAGTCAGGCTTCCCGAGCCCAGGTTTCCACATGACTGGGCTGGGGTCTCGTTTCCTCTTTGCACTCCTCCCTAACCTCCTAGTTCGGCCAGGAGCACGAGTCACACGGAAGCTCTAGGACCCACTCTGGGCCGAGTTTCCCAGGTCCTCCCGCCGCAAACGCGTCCGCACTCTCACCCGGACCCCCCGGCGGCTCGCCGTGCGGCTGAGGCCCGGGGGCACCGCCGTCCAGGATGGCGAAGGCCTCGTCGTTCTCTATGCCCGCAATCTCGCTCTCCTGCTGCGCCAAGAAGGCCGCGGCCGGGTCTTCCTCGCCAGAGCCGGCCACCCCGTTCCCCAGCGCGGGGCCGCCGGGGGCGCCGGCAGGGGCGCCAAACGGATCTAGCTCAGCCATGGCGGGCAATTCAACGGCACAGACACCAACGTTGAGAGACTAGCCAACCGACACACCGACACCGCGCCCGACAGCGGCCGCTGTGGTGGCGACTGCGATCGGAGGGCAAGCGGGAGGAGGGAGAAGGTGGAAGCGGAAGCCCTGCCCCTATATCCGGCTGGTCCAGGCCGTGTTGGAGAGCCGGAAAGGGAACAACCAATCAGAGGCCAGGAGCTGCCCAATTAGCAGATGGAGGGGCGGGTTCCCAGAGACAACTCGTGACCGCTAGGAGACCACCGCGAGCAGCTGGGACCGGGAGGCGGAAGTACCCTCTGACGGAAAGCTGCTTTAGTCGTTGGCCTTCAAGAGCTGGACGGATTTGGGACTGCCACCTGTGAGGGGACTCTGGTGCCGCATGGGGAGGTGAGATGAAAGTAGGGCGCCCAAGATTGAACGCCTGCAGAAGAGGCAAGCCACTTAGGCTTTCTCAGCTTCAGTTTTCTCATATGTAAAACCGGCACAAGAGTCCTACACTGCCTCCCTTTCAAGATTTATTGGAACATAAACCTGATTGAATCCTTGTTATTGAATCCATGTTATACATGTTACTGTTTTTTTTTTTTTTAAGTTGTAAAAATATTTCTTAACTCATTTACCTAGTCTGGATTATTTGCTGTTTTGGAGACAACTGACTTAAATGTAACTGATCAAATCCACTCCGATTTTTCCCCCCTAAAATTACTTTTCCTTAAAGGCAAATGTTCCTGTCGTCGTCGCACACGTCTGTAACCCCAGCGACTTGCCAGGCTGAGGCAGGAGGGTCACAAGTTCGAGATCAGCCTGTGCAATTTAGCCAGGCTCTGTCCCAAAATAAAAAGGGTTGGGGATGTAGCTCACTAGTAAAGCTCTTCAGGGTTCAATCCCCAATACACGCCCCCCCCCCCCCGCCCTCTGTGTAGCACAGGCGAATATATTTGTTTGTCAAAGAATTTTTGCATCCAGTACAGCTTTTCAGTAACTGGAAAACTCCACAGAGATCTGCTGTATCAGGAAACCGTAGCCCTGATGTTGGAGGAAGAAGTCATTCCTAGAAGAAGTTAGTGGCCAAGAGGAAAACCAGGTTTCCTGGGGAATTCCTGATGATACAAATCCCCCTAGTATAGGGGATTTAACCCAGGGGCACTCTACTACTAAGCTACACCCCAGCCCTTTTAAATTTTTATTTTGAGATGGGGGTCTCCTTGTCATCTGTTATTTTCTCTGAATTGCTGAGGTTGGCCTTTAACTTGCAGTCTTCCTGGCTTAGCCTCCTAAATCCCTGGGATTACAGACCTGGGCCCCTCTGCCAAACTAGTCACAACCTCTTGTATGCATACTCCTTTCCTAACTAAGGACAGCAAGGACTTTATTTAGATATAATGTTTCTTAAATATTTCTTTTAAATCAGGGCATGTTACTAATATGCTAATAGAGCTAGTAGAGGAATCTCACTTAATCGTGCTCATGTTGAGGAGGAGTGCTTATACAGTGGCCAACAGAAGGATCCTTCTCCATCAAGGCCATCACCCTAAAAAGTAATGAAAAACCTTGGGCATGGTGACTCACACATATAGTACCAGCTACTGGGGAGAATGAGGCAGGAGGATCTCTTGACCCCAGAAGTTTGTGACTGGGAAACAGTGAGATCTCTTTTTTTTTTTTTATTTATTTATTTATTTATTTTTTAGTTATCGGCGGACACAACATCTTTGTTTTGTATGTGGTGCTGAGGATCGAACCCTGGCCGCACACATGCCAGGCGAGCGCGCTACCGCTTGAGCCACATCCCCAGCCCCAGTGAGATCTCTTTAAAAAAACAAAACAATAATAAAACCAGAGATCAAAGATACCTTGAGAGAGAGCCAAAAAGAGTCATGAAAGTTGTTTTCTACAAGTATTTTGATGCCAAAAAAGTGATTTTTTACTTAAAACATTTAGTCATTTTAAGTGTGAAATATGGGAAAGCTTGGAAGAAAAACATTTAAGAAAGTTAAAGCTGGGTGTGGTGGCACACACTTGTAATCCCAGAATCTCAGGAGGCTGAGGCAGGAGGATCATGAGTTCAAAGCCAGTCTCAGCAAAAATTGAGGCACTAAGCAGTGAAACTCGGGTCTTTAAAAAACAGTACAAAATAGTGCTGTGGATATGGCTCAGTGTCAAGTACCCCTGAGTTCAATCCTCTGTAATCCCTCCCCAAAATAATTAATATTGGCTGAAGACACTGAAATAATCAAGTAAAAATTTCAATCAACACTGTTATGCAATTTTTTTTAGATCTTATTCTCTAAGATATTTGATACATTTAGAAGCATTTACAAAGTCATCCATAGACTACCTCAAGTGGAAGGTTCACTTAATTGGAGAAAAAGAATGGCTCAATGCTCAAGATTAAAATGAAGACTGATATAACCTTTTGCTTGTTTGGGGGTTTTGAGGAGAAACTATGGTCTCCTTGTCATCTGTTATTTTCTCTAAAATAAAAAGTTGAGATTATTTTTTCCAAAAAAATGTTTAGAAATTTTAATTAAACTGCTAAAAAACAAACAATGAGAAAATATTGAAAGTTGAGGGGGGAAAGCCTTATAACTTTTAAAGGAGCAATAAGACTGAGAGCTGATTTCTCAGCTGAATAGTAGCTATAAAGGCTGAGCAAAATGATATATATGATCATTGTTTGTCCACAGATTGATAAATCTATGGGAGATATAAAATTCTAGAAGAAGTTGGGCATGGTGGCACCTGTCTATACTGCTAGCTACTTGGAAAGCTGAGGCAGGAGAATCTCAAGGATTTCCATCCCTGCTGCTCCTAGTATGGTGATTGAACCCAGGGGCACTGTATCACTGAGCTAATCCCCAGCCCTTTTTATTATTTTTAGTTTTGAGACAGGGTTCTCACTAAGTTGCTTAGGGGCCTGGCTAAATTGCTGAAGCTGATCTCTAACTTGTGATCCTCCTGCCTCAGCGCTGAGTTTCCTAAAAGTTTTAAAATCTGCATGCCCCTTGTGCCTTTTTTTTTTGGGGGGGGGGCAGTACTAGGGCCTCATGCATGCTACCACTGAGCTACATCCCCAATCCTTTTTTTATGATTTATTTACTTTTGCATTATTTATTTTGGGGATTGAGCCCAAGGGTACTTTACCCCTGAGCTACATCCCCAGCCTTTTTATTTTGAGACAGAGTCTCACTAAATTGCTGTGGCTGACTTCAAACTTGGAATCCTTCTACTTTAGCCTCCTATATTGCTGGGATTACAGGCGTGTACCACTGTACTCAGCTCCCTTGTGAATTTTTAATTTTCATGTAAATTTCTTTGTAATAATGAGTTGCAATGGATAAAATTTCCATCATACTGTAAATATTGATCTTTTCAAATAAAATTGTTGCATTGCTATTTTAAATGTAAACCTGTAGAGTCTAAATACCACAGCAATTTGATACCCACTATCATCCATTTAAAAAAATGAGAAAGTTTATGAACATAAAGAAATTTCAGGGCTGGGGATGTGGCTCAAGTGGTAGCACGCTCGCCTAGCATGTGTGAGGCACTGGGTTTGATCCTCAGCACAAAATAAAAACAAAATAAAGATATTGTGTCCGCCTAAAACTAAAAAATATTTTTTAAAAATTTCAGATTCTTATTTGTGCTCTATACACACATACTGTCATTGTATGTCCCCTAAATTGTACCTTCTTATACTTTTTTTTTGGGGGGGGGGTGTGCTTGACTTTTATTGATATTCCTTTGTAAGAAAAATGTGTACTACAAATATAATAGATCTTTTTTTTTAAATGTTCTCATGACAAGGCTCTTAATGTTAAAAATTTGGTTCTGGGGGCTGAGGGTATAGTTGAGTAAACTTGCCTAATGTGTACAAGGCCCTGGATTCTATCCCCAACATAGCAAAATAATCTTTTTTGTTGTTGTTTTGAGTATCATTGTGCTACTATGCATTTAAACAACAGGACAAAATATGCCAGAAAGTTAACAACAAATAATTAGTAACAATAAAGTTTTATTAGAAACTTCTGTCTTAAAGAGATGAATGGATGAATGGGCCCATATTACCTTTTGCTGTATAATAATTTTCTTAAAACTTATTACCTTAAAATAACAAACATTTATTATTTCACATGACTTCTAAGGGTGGGGAATCTGGGAGGGCATGGCTGGGTGGTTCCAACTCAGTATCTCTCCTGAGGTTGTAGTCAAGCTGTTGGCCAGAGTTGCAGCTGTTGAAAGCATGACTGAGGCAGGGTAATCCACTCTCAAGCTCACGTGACTGTTGGCGGTCCTCTCCTGGAGTCTCACAACACAGAATTTGGCATCCCCCAGGATGAATAATCCAAGAAAGAGAGAATGACTGAGACAGATGCCACAGTATCTTTTTAACAACTTTATTGAGAGACAATTCACATATCTTGCCAATCACCCATTTAAATATATTCATTGAGTTGGGCATCCATCAATGAGCTGCAATCATGATCAATTTTAGAACATTTTTATCACACCCAGAAGTCCATACCCTTTATCAGTTACTTCTTTAAACCCCTCAGCCCTAGGAAACACACAGTCCATTTTTTGTCTTTATAGATCTGCCTATTCCAGGCATTTCATGTAGATAAAATATGATATGTAGCTCTCTGTGACTGGCTTCTTAGCATAATGTTTTCAAGGTTCATCCATGTTGTAGCATGTGTCAATATGTCATTCTCTTTTATGGCTGAATAATATTCTGTTAAATGGATGTATCATACTTTGTGCATATTTCAGTGAATGGACATTTGGGTCACTTCCACTTTTTGGCTGTTATGGATAATGCTGCTAGAAATAATTTTGTTCACCCCCACCCCTGTGCTTTGTGGTGATAGGAATTGAACTTGGGGCCTTATACATGCTAGGCAAGTGCTCTTCCACTGAACTACATCCCCAAAATCTTGGACAAATTTTTGGTTGGTGAGTTTATATACCTAGGAGTGAAATTACTGGCTCATACAGTAATTCGTTTAACCATTTGAGAAATCTTCATACTGTTTTTCAAAATGACTACGCCATTTTACATTCCCACCAACATTGTATGAAGGTTTCCACCTTCTCACTAACATGTCTTGTCTTTTTTATTATAGCTCTTCATGGTTTTGATTTGTATTTCCCCAAGGACTAATTATATCAAGTGTCCTTTCATGTACCTTTTAACCATTCATGTATTTTTGAGAAATGTCTACTCAGATATTTTGCCTACTTTTTAATTGGTTTATTTGCCTTTTTATTATAATAATTATATGTGCTTGTCAAATATTTTCCGTGTGTGTGTGTATTACTGGGGATTGAACCCAGGACCTCAAGCATTACATCCCCAGCCCAGTTTTTATTTTGAGACAGGGTCTCTCTGAGTTACCTTGTCTGGCCTCAAATTTTAAATCCTGCTACCTGAGCCTCCTAATAGCTGGGATTACAGGCATGTGCCACTCTTTTTACTTTCCAGAATTGTCTTTTTGCTTTTTTTATGCTGTTCTTTCTCAAGTTATTTTTGCTTTTAGTGTCATGTCTAAGATACCATTGCCTATCCAAGGTCATGAAGATTTACATCTATGTGAGATTGATATAAAGTTTTCCAAAAAGTTAAAATCAAGCATGAAAACAGGAGCATAACTGAATGTTTTAAAGGCATTAAAGGTCTCTCCCTCTGGAGATAGGCCACATTCTTCCTTGAGTGCATATTCCTTGCTTTAATCCAAAGGGGTGTCTTTTGAGATTGCTCCCCCCATTCTTCCTTGAGTGTGTATCTACTTTCCTAAATAAACTACTGTGCCTTTGACTGGTATTTGCTGAAATTCTTTTCCATCATGCTTGCCAAGAATACTGCTGGTTCTGAGTGCTTCTCTGTGGGAACTCCTCTGACCCTTCTGCGGAGACATCTCCCATGACAACTCTTGGTGGCCCGTATGGGGATCTTCAAAGGCACTCTGGTGAAACTGGCCTGCTGGATGTTTAAAACCCAAACTTGGGAACCAAAGCCAAAAAGGTAAAAGGGCTAAGAAAAAAGCAGTCAATGTTTTGGCCCTTGCCCACTATAACGTCAACCAGAACCCAGGGAATGATGGAACCCCTCTAAAAGCTCTACAACTCTATATCTTCCAGATTACATTTCCATGTTGAGAATGGCAGTGCAAGAATTCCAAGCCATCCCCACAACTGAGACCAGTGCCCATCTCCTTTAGAATTGTCAGGATAAGACTTTTGATCCCTGACTAGGCGGGATCATCGCCCCTTGGCACCCTGAAGCACCCATAGAAGATGAATCTTCACCCTTACCAAACTCTTAAGATTAGGGGATCAAAGTCTGGGAAGGAGGAATGAGATAGGAATTTAGGATGAAGAATCTTAAAGGAAGCGCCCACAGCCACTAAGATGTAGAAAGCACATTTTAAATATGGATTAGTATGTCCTTTGTCTATGCCCTTGTAAAATGAGGGAAATGTGCATGCAAAGGAAAAACTAGCATGAAACTGTAGCTCAGTCTTGCCTACATCTCTATTCCAATTCCAGCCCATAGCACTAGCCCTCTATAAATATTAACACCCCACACCAATGGATTATTGTCTCTCCCTCTGAAAATAGCCCACATTCTCCCTTGAGTGTATATTCCTTGCTTTACCCCAAAGGCATCTCTTTTTTGAGATTGCCCTCTAATTCTTCCTTGAATGTGCATCTGCTTTCCTAAATAAACCTCTGTGTCTTAAAAAAAAAAGACATTATAATGATTATAAGGTATACAGATAATAACTGAAAATTTGAAAGAAGCAGAGAAATGCCTAGAAAAATACACCTTAAAATAATACAAGGAGATATAGGATTGAATATTCCTATAACTAGTAAAAGCAGTTTAATAACAACCTTCCCACAAAGAATGCCATTTGGCTTTATTAGTAAAAATTCCAGCCCTCACAAGTTCTTCAGAGAATTTTTAAAAAAGAGCATCAAATAAAGAAAAAGGAAAATTATAGACTCATTGTTGGAAAAATCATGAGAAGGGGTAAGATGGCATAAGCACACTCGTGGTCTCTTCTACTGAATGAATGGACCTATAATACCCACCAGAATTCATGGAGATCTATTTGAGAATTGTAAAAAGTAACAGTGGCAACAGAACTGGGGAAGAAGACAAAACTATGAAGCACTCACTGGCAATTATTTTAAATTTTTTTTTTTTTTTTTTTTTTTGGTGCTGGGGATTAAACTCAGGCGAGGCAAGCACTGTACTAACTGAGCTATATCTCCAGCCCAAGTTTACCATTTTTTTTTTCTATTATCTTCCTGTTGCTTGATCTGACCTGAACTGAGCATAGCTGTGGATGTGTGTGGCAGAGTGGTTTAAGTAAAGCTTTCTAGCTGGAGAACCAAAACGAAGAACCCAGGGAAATGAATAGTATGAGATCATGGAGTAGAAGGAAGTTGGGTAAGTGACCCCATAACTTTCTCTGTCTTTGTATTGTTTACAAACTGTAAACAACTCTGAGCTGTACTTAGGTGACTGTGCTTTTAAACAGTGTTTAAAAAAACAAAACAACAACAACAAAAAAAACACTTGGGAGAGCTGAAATTACCATCATCCAGATTCTAAAATGGCCACTGGGTGGTGCACACATGGAATAGATCCCAAAACTAAATGTAATTCTAACCATAGCCCACAAAAGGCAGATTAGGTCTACCAGCCTGAACCTAATTAGGTCGAAAGCATACTAATGCAAAAACAACAGTATTCATCATAGGATTTATTTTTAATTTTTGGTACCGGTGGGGGATTGAACCCAGAGGCACTTCACCACTGAACTACATCCCTACCCCTTTTTAATTTTTATTTTGAGACAGGGTCTCTAAGTTGCTGAGCCTGGCCTTGAACTTACAATCTTCCTGCCTCAGCCTCCTGAGTGACTGGGATTATAGGAGTGTCACCAAACCCAGTCCTCCTTTCATAGGATTTATTTATTTATTTTTTTTTAAATTTTTTATTGTTGGCTGTTCATAGGATTTAAACAAGACCTAGAGCCTCGTAGCATAAATGTCTTAGGTAGAATCCACGATTACTTGGTATATGAAGAACCAGGAAAATCTCAACTCACAAGTATGACAACAGGTCACAGCTGAGTTGATTCAGATATCATAATGATCTGGCAAATACATTAAAGCAGCTGGGGCTATAGCTCAGTGGTAGAGTGCTTGCCTGGCACATGCAAGGCATTCGGTTTGATCCTCAGCAGCACCACATAAAAACAAATAAATACAATAAGAGAATCCTTTCCATCAACAACAACAAAATTTTTTAAATACTCCAACAAGTAGTTGCAAGCACCTTTGGAACAAATAGAAACTAGAAAGTTTTAATAAGGAAATGGAAAATACAAAAATGGCTGGATACAGTAGTACACCCTATAGTATCAGCTACTCAGGAGGCTGAGGCAGCGGGACTGCAAGTTTACAAATTCAAGGCCAGCCTGGACAATTTAGTGAGATCTGTATCAAAATAAAAGTTGAAAGAAGGTAGGGAGTTTAGATCAGTGAGAGTGCCCATGGGTTCAATCTCTAGTATAGAAAAAAAAAATGGCAGTGTTAAAATTTAAAAAGTTCATAAACAGTCAATGAACATGAAGATAATCAGTAAACTTGTCTGAACAACAGCAAGGAAAACAAGAGAAACTGCAAAGAGCCACAGGGACCTTTGGAATAGTAAGTCCAGCATTTATTTCATTAGATTTCAAAAGGAAAGGAAAAAGTGCAAAACTGAAAATATTTGAAATAATAACTTTTGAAAACTTTGACATAAACCTACAGATTCAAAAAACCCAGTAGGCTCTCTTGCTTCCTGCTGTCATAAACTCAGCAACTTTCTTCTGCCATGATATTCTACCTTGAGCCCAGAGCTATGGATTTGGCTGACTATGGACTGAACCTCTGAAACTGTTTTTGTACAATAGGTGGTCTAACTCCAATGCTATTAAAACTCTCAGGTATGGAAGACTAGAACTCATCCCAACAAAGGAATTGAACTCGGAGTGACCCCTTCTCTGAATCTTAATTTTTCATTTGTCAAGTGTAGACATTAATATAGTTTGTTATGGGAATTATATTGAATGAGATATAGTGAAAAAAATCTGATAATGCAGTAGGGTCATATTGATTCTGACTGGAGAGAAAACTTAAATTATAAGCAATAAAGCATGTATGTAATATGTTCAGTTTTTAAAAAGCTCAGTAAACCCCCCAAAGGATAAAAGGCAAATAAATCTACACTCTGATACACATTAAAACTGCTGAAAACTATACAAAAGGAAAAACATCTTCAAAGAAACCTGAAAAACAAAAACAATAACATACTACCAACAGAACAACAATGATTTTGAGTGAATATTGAATTCTCAATAGGAACCATGAAAGCCGGAGGAGGTGGCACAACATTTTGGAGTGTTGGAAGAAAATAATAGCAACCAAAAATTTTGTATTCAGTGAAAATAGCTTTCAGCAATGAAGATTAAGAAAAGATGTTTTCTAGGAAGAACTAGAAAATTGATGATGTTCAGCTGACATGCTTTAATAGAACTGCCAAAGTTCTTTTAAGGAAGTTTTTCAGAGAAAGGAAATGACACTGAAAGGAAACCTGAGACATCAGGAATAAAGAAAGAGCAAAAGAAATGGAAAAATATTTTGGTAATAGACTACTCTTCTTGAATTATTTAAAATATGCCTGATATCTGCTGAAAGATACATACTATATAGATACATCTATATATGTAGATACAATCTAAGTGTTATGGTTTAGCTGTGGTATCTCCCAAAAGCTCATGTGTGAAACAATGCAAGGTTTGGAGGAGAAATTATTGGTGTATAGCCTTAACCTAATCAGTGAATTGATTCCTGATGGGATTAACTAAGTGGTAACTGGAGGCAGGTGGGGTGTGGCTGAAGGAAGTGGTTAATTGGGGGTGTGCCCTCTGATCATCATGTGAACTGCTTCCCTCACCTTGAGCCCGGAAGAAAGGAGCCAGCCTTCTATGAACTAAGACTTCTGAAACCGGGAGCCCTCACTTAGACTTTTCCTCCTCTACATTTGTTTAAGTCAGGTCCTTTTAGTCACAGCAGCAAAAAAACTGACTAAAACACTAAGATTATATATATCTTATCAAGACAATAAATTTAAATGAAATAGTAGGGCTCAGAGTGTGACTCAATGGCAGAACACTTGCCTAGCATGGAATGATCCTGGGTTTGATCCCCAGCCCTGAAGGAAAAAAAAAAAAAAAAATTATTAAAGAATATTTAAATAACCCAAAGGAAGGCAGGAAAGAGAAGGAATGGAAAAGAAGAAAAAAATGGAAAACAATAAAATGATATTTAAATATGAACATATCAATAATTACATTACATTTAACCTTAAAAATTTTTTAAGTTGTTGACAAATTTTTATTTTATTTTTTTGTTTATATGTGGTGCTGAGAATCGAACCCAGTGCCTCACACATGCTGGGCAAGCACTTTGCCACTGAGCCACACCCCCAGCCCCTAAATTTAACTTTTAAACATACCAGTTTAATAATAAGCATGAACCAACTATATTTTTCTACAAAAAACTGATTCAAATATAAATACATATGTTAAAAATAAAGGTTGAAAAAAGATAAATTCAAAGTAAATTCAAAGCAAGGAAAATTATAAGGATAAAGACAGACACTATGTAATCATAAATAGTTGACTGAGTCAGAAGGCATTTCAGTCCTAAATGTGTATGAAAGTATCCACAGTGAAGGGAATGAAAGGCATACCAGATTATCAGTACTGGGCATCAAATTTAAGAGTCTCATACATGTTAGGCAAGCACTCTACCACTGAGCTACATCCCCAGTCCAAGGGTATCTGATTGGAAACGACAGAGTTAAAATGTTACTTTTCAGATAACACAATCATACAAACAGAAAACTTGAAAAAATCCACTAAAAACCTGTTGGAATTAATAAATAAATTCAGTAAGATTGAAGGATACAAAGTCAACATACAAAAAATCAGCTGCATTTCTATATGCTAAAAACAAACTATCTGAAAAAGAAATTAAGATATAATCCTATTCACAATAGCTACAAAAAAATCCAAGTAAAAAATTAATCAAAGAGGTAAACCGTGTCTACAATAAGAACTATAAAAGTGTTGCAAGAAACTGAAGAACACCCAAATAAATGGAAAGATACTGTATTCATGGACTGGAAGAATTAATATTGTTATACTATCCATAGCAATCTATGGATTCAGTATAGTCCCTTTCAATGTTCTTCACGGAAATAGAAAAAAAAATTCTAAAATTCATATGAAACCACAGAAGACTCTGAATAGCCAAAGCAATCTTGAACAAAAAGAATAAAACTCTGCCAGGCATGGTGGTATACACTTGTAATCCCAGCTCAGGACACTGAGGCAGGAGGATCACAAGTTCAAGGCCAGTCTCTCAATCTCTTGAGACCCTGTCTCAAACAATAAAAAGGGATGGAGGTGTAGCTCATTGATAAAGCACCCATGGATTCAATCTCAAGTACCACAAACAAAACAAAGCTGTAGCATCACAATATCTGACTTCAAAATATATTGCAAAACTGTAATAACCAAAACAGCATAGTCCTGGTGTTAAAACAGACACATAGAGATAGTGAACAGAATAGAGTTCAGAAATAAGTGCATGTATTTACAATCAGCTGATTTTCAACAAAGATATTAAGAGCACACACACATTGAGGAAAGGACTCTCTTTTCAGTGAGTGGTGTTAGGAAAACTGGATATCCACATGTACAAGAGTGAAATTAGACGCTTGTCTCTCACCATATAAAAAAAATCAAAATAGATTAAAGACTTGAATGTAAAAAGAAGGAGGGTGCTGGGGATGTAGCTCAGTGGTAGAAGCATGAGGCCCTGCACTGCTAACTATCCCAGCACTGCTAAATAAAAGCCTTGAATGTCAGGTCTGAAACTACCAGAAGGGAAAAGGGGAACTGCTTCAGGACATTTATCTGGTCAATGAGTTTTTTTGATATGACCTAAAAACAAAAACAGGCAAATGGAATTGCATCAAACTAAAAAGCCTCTGCACAGCAAAGGACCTAATCAATAAAATAAAGACATAAGTACAGAATTGGAGAAAATATATACAAACAATATATCTGATAAAGGGTTAGTATCCAAAACTTAGAAGGAACTGAAACAACTTAATAGCAAAAAAACAACCTATTTTAAAAATGGACAAAAGACCTAAAGAGACATTTCCCCCCCTCCAAAAAAAACAAAACACGAACGCTGGGTATGGTGGTGCAGGCCTGTAATCCCAGCTACTCAGGAGACTGAGGAGGAGGATCACAAGTTCCAGGCCAGCTTAGGCAATGTAGTCAGACCCTGTCTCAAAATAATATTTTTAAAGGATTGGGGATGTAGCTTAGTTGATAGAGTGCTTGCCTACATGTATGAGGCCCTGAATTCAATCCTACTATCACCATACACATACCAAAAGATAGGGCCAGCAGTTATATGAACATTCAACATCATTAATTAAGGACCTGCAGATCAAGATCACAATGAGTTATCACTTCATCCTTCTTTGAATATCTGTTTATCAAAAGAATAACAAAGACTTCTGGAGAAAAGGGGACCTTATGTAAATTAGTACAGCCATTATGAAAAACAGTATGGAAGGTCCTCAGAATAGAAGTACCGTATGATTCAGTGATCCTGCTACTGGATATTTATCCAAAGGAAATTAGATCAGTGTGTTGAAGAGAGATCTGAATTCCCATGTTTATTGTAGTATTCACAATAGTCAAGATACGAAATCAAACTAAGTATCCATCAACAGATGTATTAATAAATAAAATGTGATACACACACACACACACACACACACACACACACACACGGGAATACTCTTTAGCAGTAGAAATCCTGTTGTTTGTGACAACATAGATGAACCTGAAGATTATTGTTAAGTAAAATAAGCCAGGCACAGAAACACATATATACCACATGTTTCACTCATGTGGGAAGTCTAAAAAAATTGATCTTATAGACATAGAAAATAGAATGGTGGTACCAGAAGTTTGGATGTTTAGAAAGGAGTGAGAGATGAGAAGTTATTAGTCAAAGTATATATGATTAGTTAGATATGAGGATTTTTTTTCTTTTTTCTTTCTTTGGCAGAACTGGAGGTTGAACCGGGGATGTTCTAGTCCTTTTTTTTTTTTTCCATTTTGGGACAGGGTCTCACTAAGTTGCTGAGGCTGGCCCTGCCTCAGCCTCCCAAGTAACTGGGATCAGGGGCATCTGCCATTGTGCCCAGCTGAGGAATATTTTTAAAGTCTATTACAATAGGCAGATATATAGAGACTGAAAGCAGGTAAGTGATTGTTGAGTGCCATGGATGGGGAGATTTGTGGGTAGGGAAGAGAAATAGGGAATTACTAAAGATTATGAAATTTCTTTTTATATGAAGATAACATTCTAAAAGTGATTATGATGGTGATTGCACAACTGTGATAATGCCAAGAACTATTGACTTGTACTCTAAATTGGTGAAATAAAGGTGAATTATATCTCAACCTTGTTAAAAAGAAAGTAACCACAGTGACCTCAAAATATGTGAAGCAAAAACTAACAGAGCTGAAAGGAGAAATATGCAAATCTAAAATTATTATTGGAGATTTCAACACGTCTTACATAGAAATCAACAGAACTATTAGGAAGAAAACCAGTGAGGATATGATAATGGACAGTACTGTCAACTAATTGGATCTAATTGACACAGAACACTCTACCTAGCAACAACTGAATATACATTTTTTTGAAGGGTACTTTGAACATGCACAAAATAGTCCATATCCTAGGTCATAAAAGAAACCTTAATAAATTTAAAAGAATTAGAAAAAAATACAAAGTATGTTCTCTGACTGTAATGGAATTAAAATAGATATCAAGAACAGAAATAAATTAGAGAAATTTCAATTTGGAAATAAACACATTTCTAAATAATCCATGAGCCAGGCATGATGATACATGACCATAATCTTAGCTACTTGGGAAGACCGAGACAGGACTGTAAGTTAGAGGCAAGCTTGGACAATCTAGCCAAGCCTGTCTCAAAATAAAATAAAAAAGGTCTGGGAGTGTAACTCAGTGGTAGTGTGCTTGTCTAGCATGTATGAGGCCCTGAGTTCAATCCCTAGTACTACAAAAAAAATATTCCTAGATTTAATTTTTTTTTAAAGAGAGAGAGAGAGAGAGGAGAGAAATAATTTTTTTTAATATTTATTTTTTTTTTAGTTTTTTTCAGCGGACACAACATCTTTGTTTTTGTATGTGGTGCTGAGGATCGAACTCAGGCCGCACGCATGCCAGGCTAGCGCGCTACCGCTTGAGCCACATCCCCAGCCCTAGATTTAAATTTATAGCATTTAAATAGTTAATTAGAAAAAAGAAATATCTTAAGTAAATAATCTAAGCTTCCACCTTAAGAAACAAGAAAGAAATGCAAAATAAGCCGTAAATAAACAGAAGGGAAGAAATGATGAAGATATGAGCATAAATGAATCAAATTGAAAAGAGAAACAGAGAATATTAATGAAAATTAATTGTGAAAAAAATTAATAAAGTTAAGAAATAGCAAGACTGATGAGAAAAAAGACACAAATTACCAATATCACCAATGAAAGACCTTGCAAATATTGAAAGGTTAATAAGAGAATACTATAAACAATTCTATACACATAAACTTGACAACTTGAGTGAAATGGTGGAATTCCTTGACAACTACAACCTACTAAAACTCACCAGAGATGAAACAGGTATTCTGAATAGTTCTGTAACTATTTAAAAAAAAAAAAAAGAATTTGTAGTTAAAAACCTGAAGAAGGAGGTAGCAAAGGAGGAAGAGAAAGAAGATGAAGGGGAGAAGAAAGGAAAAGGAAAAGGAAATCTCTAGGACCTAATAGTTTTTGCTGGCCAATAGTACCACATATTTAAAGAAATAGCACTGGTTTTACTCAATATCTTCAGGAAAAAATGGACAAGAGAATGGAGTACTTGCCAACTTATTTTATAAGGCAAGAGTTACTTGGATACCAAAACTAGACAATACACACACACACACAAAAAAAAAAAAAAGAAAGAAAGAAAAGAAAAGAAGACCAATATACCTTTAAAAATATAGACTTTAAAATACTTAACAAGATATATTGGCAAATTGAATCCAGCAACATAGAACAGTATGCCATGACCAAATAGGGTTTTACCCAGGATTCAAGGTTAGTTCAATATTTGAAAAAAAAATCAATCAATGTAATCTAAACACTCACAGTCTAATGAGGGAAAAACTACATAATTATGTCAATTCAGAAAAAAATTGACAAAATTCAGCATCCATTTATGATAAAATCTCAGCAAAACTAGAAATAAAACAGAACATCCTCACCTGTTAAAGGATATCTGTGAAAAATCTAACATCATAATAGTAAAATATTAAATGCTGTACCCCTAAGATGAGAAACAAGTTAAGGACATCTCCTCTTATCACTCAGATTCAACATGCCTACCCAGTGCAATGAGATAAGAAAAAGAAAAGGCACACAGATTAGAAGAAAGAAATAAAATTGTCCCTATTTGCAGATGACATTGTTGTCTGTATTGAAAATCTTAAGGAATCTACCCAAAAGACTTCTAAAAATTAATAGTTGAGTTTGTCAAAGTTGTAAAGTTTGTGGCAACATAAAAATTAATCATATTTCTGTATACTAGCAATGTATTATTACAAACTAAAGTTTGAAAAATACTGTTTACATTAGTTCCAGCAAAATAAATACTTAGGTAAATTTAATACAATGTATAATATCTATATGTAGAGAATAATAAAAATCTGATTTTAAAAGTCAGATTTAAATAAATGAAGAGACATGGTATGTTCATGGATTTGAAAATTTTAGAGTTAAAATGTTAACGGATTAACAAACTAATCTAACATTTAACTCAATCTGATCAATCAGAAGGATTTTTTAGTTGATACATACAAGCTTATTCTAAAATTTATATGGAAAGGCAAAGTAGAATAGCTAACCAATTTTGAAAAAGAATAATGAAGTTGAAAGGATTATATTGTCCCATTTAAAAATGTCACTAAGACACTGTGATACTGGTTAAGGAATGGACACACAAATCAAAGAAACAAAGTAGACACTCCAGAAATAGACCCATACAGATATGGCCAATTAATTTTTTTTGAGTGCTAGGGATTGAACCCAGGGGGCACTTAACGATTGAGCCAACCCTTTTTAATTTTTTATTTTGAGACAGGGTATCTCACTAAGTTGCTTAGAGCCTCGTTAATTGCTGAGGCTAGTTTTGAATTTTTGATTTTCCTGCTTCAGCCTCCTGAACTGCTGGGATTATAGGCATGGCCAATTGATTTTTAACCAAGGTGCAAAATAAATTCAATGAAGAAAGAGTAGTCTCACAAAATGCTGAAAAATTGTTTACCTGGGCATGGTGGCACATGCTTGTAATTCCAGTGACTTGAGAGGCTGAGGCAGGAGGATTGTGATTTCAAGACCAGCCTCAGCAAATAAGTTAGATCCTCAGTAACTTAGCAAGAACGTGTCTCAAAAAAATAAAAAGGGCTGGGGATGTAGTCCAGTGGTAGAGCACCCGAGGGTTCAATCTCCTGTACAGTACCAAATAAAACAAAACAAAACCCCCTCAACTAAATGTTATAAAAACTCAAAATGGATGCTAGATTAAAATAAAAAACTAAATTTTTAGAAGAAAAGTTAGGGAGATATTTTCATGACCTGAGATAAGGAAAAGGGATTTTAGATATGATATAACTTTAATAAATTGAACTCCACTAAACGTTAAAGCTTCTTGCTCTGGGAAAGACACTGTTAAGAAAGTAAGACTAATTGGGGCTGGGACTGTAGCTCAGTGGTAGAGCCCTTGCCTAGCACATATGAGGCATTCGGTTCAATCCTTAGCACCACATAAAAACAAATAAATAAAATAAAGGTATGTGTCCATCTACAACTAAAAAATAAAGAATAAAAAAAAGAGTAAGACTAATTACATATTGGAAGAAAATACTTGTAAATCACATATCTGACAAAGCATTTCTACCCAGAATACAGAAAAAAACTCTCAAAACTTAACCGTGTGTGTGTGTGTGTGTGTGTAAATATATAAATGAGCAACAGATTTAAATGGGAAACCACCAAAGAGGAGACATAGGATGGCAAAAAAACAGAATGGAAAGATGTTTGACATTATTAGTAATAAAAAATTAAATCACAATAAGCTACCACTACCCACCTGTTAGAATAGATAAAAATACTAAATACTAAATAATACTAAGTGCTGACAAGGATGTAGAATAAGTGGAACACTGCTGGTGAGAATACGGAAATAATATAGCTATTCTGAAAAACAGCTTGACGGTTTCTTGTAAAGTTAAACATATATGTATGTAACTCACTCCTGGGTTTTTATTCTAGAGGAGTAAAACTTATATTCACATGAAACCTATAAGTGAATGCTTAAAGTGTTGTCTTCATAAGTGCCTCAAACTGGAAACAACTCAGATGTCCTTCAGTGGACAGTACTGAGTCACTACTCATTTATACAATGGAATATTACCTAGCAATAAGAAAAATGAAGTGTTGATACAAAACAGCTATTTGGATGAATCTCAAAGGCATTGTATGGAATGAAAGAAGCCAGTCTAAAATGGTCATATGCTATTAACTGCATTTACATGACACTCTCAAAAAGACAAATCTATGGTGATAAAGAACAACACATCAATGGTTGTCAAGATTGGGGTAGGGGCTGGGGATATGGCTCAAGCAGTAGCATGCTCGCCTGGCATGTGTGCGGCCCGGGTTCGATCCTCAGAACCACATACAAACAAAGATGATGTGTCCGCCGAAAACTAAAAAATAAATATTAAAAAATTCTCTCTCTCTCTCTAAAAATAAAATAAAAAAAAAAAGATTGGGGTAGGGAGAAAGCAATTCTAGAGAAAGCACAAAGCCAGTTTCTGGAGGCTATGGACCTGTTCTGTATCTTTACTGTGGTAGTAGTTGCATGAACCTATACAATGTTTTAAAAATCATAGAACTATGTACAAAATATCAATTTTACTGTATGATAATTTACAAATAAAATGATAACCTGAATGAATACGTAGCAAAATGGAACCCAGTAATATACAAAAGAAATTATATAATTATTAAATTTAGTAATTATGTAAAATACTGTATACAGTATTGTATATGAAAATATATAATAGTTCATAACAAAGTTAGATTTATCATAGGAATGAAAGGATGGTTTTATACTAGAAAAATTAATAAAGAGTAACATGTCTTATTAATGGATTAAAAGAAAAAATGTATGTTCATTTCAGTAGATGCTGAAAGGGTATTTGAATTCAATATCTATTAAATTATAAACATAATTTCCCCCTAAATGGATACATAAATTCAACAAATGATAGCTAAAATCACAACAGGATTTTTGCAGACATAGGCAACGTAATTCTAATTTGCTGAGGCCAGCCTGGAACTTGGGATCCTCTTGCCTCAGTCTACTGAGTTGCTGGGATTACAGGCTTGCAACACTGTGCCCAGCAACACCTAATTCTAACCTGTATAGGATATGATAAAGCTGTTGTTAAGGAGATTATGATATTGGTATACATCAGACAGATGGAATGAGAGAGCTGATAAACACATCCACCAGTCCATGTGATTTACAACAAAGTAGCTGTGCATGAGTACTGCAACAATCAAAAAATCATATGGTAAAAATGAAAGTGGGTCCTACATAATACCATACTCAAAAAACAGTTTCATGCAGATTATGAACCTAAATATGAAAGACAAAACAACAATGCCTTTAGAAGGTAACAAATACTCCATGACCTCAGGATAGAGAAAGATTTCTTCAAACATCAAAGAGTACAAAAAAAGAGCAATCAGATTAAACCCAAAATATGCTACTGGGAGTGAAAAGTAAGCCACAGAGATGGGATGTATAACTGCTAAAGGCTTCATATCCAGAATATTTTAAGAATTCCTACAAACCAATAAGAGAAAAATAGACAACCAAATAGAAATAAGAAGCAAAGACTTCACATAAGAATCCAAACAACTAATAAGTGTGATAAAGGGCTTGCCTTAATTAGCAATCAGGAGAATGCAAATAAAAACTCCACTGAACTACTACTTCATATCATATTGGATATGATTTATAAGTCTGAAAATACCAAGATTGGAAAGCATGATAACAACAGGAATCATATACTACGGATGATAATAAGTTGGTACAACACTTTGTAAAATAGTTTGGCATTGTCTAACAACAAAGACAGTAATTCTACTCCTATGTGTACAACCTAGATAAACTTGAAATGTGTCCACCAAGATGCCTTCTCAAGAATAACATTATTTGTAATTTCCCAAGCTGGAAATAACACAAATATCCACTTGTAGGAAAATGGATAAATACATGATATATTTTTATGACAGAATATGATGCAGAAGTGGAATGGAAAGAACACCGCTTATTTGTGAGAACATGGATAGATGACTAAAGCATAATTTTGGGTGAAAGAAGCCAGACACAAAATAATCTCTATTATACAGTTCTCTTATGTGAACTCCAGAATAAGCCAAACTAAACTATATTGTTAGAAGTGCCATTCGATGGTAAAACTGCATAGAAATGCAAGGAGCACATCGTAAATGTCAGATGGGAAATCAGCAGTTTTAATCAGGAAGAGGACCATATAGACAGTTTATAGAGGGTAGTGGCGATTCTATATATCTTGAACAGAATAGTGACTACATGAATATTTACAATAATTTGTTAATTTGTACAATTAGGTATCATGTACTTTTCTATGTGTGTTTTATATTCATAATTTAAAAAGGGTTAGGACTGGGGTTGTAGCTCAGTCTTACAGTGCTGTCTAGTATGTGGGAGACCTGGATTTGATCCTCCACACATTCATGAAAACAGGTTTAAATGTTTCTTGCAACTCTGAATAAGCATACTAAGTGATACATGGAATATTTCCTTTTATTCAAAGATGTAACACTAATCTTTTGCAAGTAATGTGGAACTTTTTTTTAAAATATTTTTTTTAGTTGTCAATGGACTTTATTTTGTTTATTTATATGTGGTGCTGAGAATTGAACCCAGTGCCTCAATCATGCTAGGAAAGCACTCTACCACTGAGCCACAATCCCAGCCCAGCATGGAACTTTTATGGCCTCTTTTAAAGATGCAACTAGACATGAAAGACTTTCTCATGACCAAGAATGGTGACAACATAAAGAGGACATGTGTGGTAGCAGATGTTTTCTAATATACTTTTAACAAATCTGGAATATTTTAAGGAGATCAACAGGTAGGGAAGGCACAGAGACTAGCCATGATTCTATGTTCTGAAATGCTTTGCTGATTATGAGGCATGCTGTCTTTGCTTTATCCTTACAGAATTCTTCCTCAGGAGTAATGCTTTCTCTGGTAACAGTTGAGCAGCCAGGTGCAGTGGCAAACGCCTGTAATGCCAATGGCTCAGGAGGCTGAGACAGGAGGATTGAGAGTTCAAAGCCAGCTTCAGCAAAAGTAAGGTGTTAAGTAACTCAGTGAGACCTTGTTCTCTAAATAAAATACAAAATAGGGCTGGGGATGTGGCTCAGTGGTCAAGTGCCCCTTATTTCAATTTCTAGTACTGCCCCAAGTAAACAAAAAGAAAAAAAAGACAGTTGAGCAGAAGAAGCAATGTTATTAAATGATTGTCATCAAGTAACCCCATGAAAAGATACTCATAATTATTAGTCATCAGGGAAATGCAAATCAAAACCACAATGAGATGCCACTTCACACCCTTAGAGTGGCTAGACTCAGACAATTAAATGTTGGCAAGAATGTGGAGAAATTGGAGCCCTCACACATTGCTGGTAGGAATGTAAATGATGCAACTGCTTTGAAAAACAAGACTAGAAGTTTAAAAATACAATTAAAACAATCCAGCAATTTCGCTCCTAGGTATTGGAGATATATATATATATATATATATATATATATATATATATATCCAATAGAAATTATATTCACATGAAAAAATTACACATTAAAGTTTATCATACACCACCAGTGAAACTCTACATCGTTAGAATGAGATCCTAATTAGAATAAATCATACATACTCCATGTATGTAAAATATGTCAAAATACAATCTACTGTCAGGTATACCTAAAAAGAACAACAAAAAGTTTAGAGCAACATTATTCATAATTGCCAAAAAAGGAAGTAATACAAATGTCTATCAGCTACAGCATGGATAAACAAAATATGACATATCCTTATAGTGGATGAACCTTAAAAACATAATTCTAAGTGGAAAAAGCCAGATAAAATATCTAATTCCATTTCTATGAAATGTCCAAAATAGGCAAATTCATAGTGATGGAAAATAGATGAATAGTTGCACAAGACCAAGAAGATGAGGAGGATAGAGGATGACAGCCAGGGGTACAAGATTTCTTTTTGGGGGTAATGGCAGTTACCCCCAAATTGATCTTGATAATGACTACACAGCTCTGTGAATGAGTTTACTAAAAGTCAGCATATTGCATACTTAAAATGAGTGAATTGTATGGTACATGAATTATTTCTTCATAAAGCTTTTAAAAATATGTTGCTAATCCTTGGCATTATTGCATTTCTGGTTGAGGGTTTTTTTTTTTTTTTGGAACTGGGGATCAAACCCAGGGCTTCAGGTATGTGAGGTAAGCACTTTGCCACTGAGATACATCCCAGTCCAATTATTATTGTATTTCTGAACAACCCAATTTGGATCAAAATATTCCAGTTTTTAACACCAAACTTCTCACCTTAATAGAAATGTTGTATAGGTAGTACAGGAAAAGATAGGGAACTCTTCTTTGGGTAATTGGTATCATAATGAAAGGAGCATTCATCGACACATTTCCACCCTTATTTGGCATCCTGGGCAGTGTGTCTTAGAAATATTTGAAAAGAGTAAAGCTCCCTTACTTGCTTGTGTGTGTGTGTGTGTGTGTGTGTGTTTGTGTGTGTGTGTTGTGTGTGTGTGTGTGTGTGTGTGTGTGTGTGTGTAAAGTGAGAGAAAGTTAATTTTGAAAGGAAAAGAAATAGAAAGAAACCTCTATTGTAGTGTATTCTCAGGTAGATTGATTTTTGGAAGGAAGCTAAGACTCTCAAAACTAATTTCCTTAAAATTATGAATGTCTGACTTTCCTTTAGTGAAGACCTGGGTTGTAATTCAAAGATCTTATCCTTCAAGGCCATCATTTCTGTCTGCCATGAATTGCCAAAGCCTTATAGCAATAAAAGCCAGGAATGCGATTCTAATTCTACTTCAGCCATGGCAGCTTCTCCAGGCAGTAAGGTCTGACTGATTCAGCCTTGTGGTCTAATATTGTGTGAGAGGGGCTTGGCAAGAAAGGATGGAGGTTATCACACACTGGTCACCATACCACTTTATAATCCCACCAGGCCAAAGAACTCCCACTTTAGAACAAATACCCTAATGATTCTGGTGCAGGTGGGAGTAATCGATGTCACCAGTTCTTCAAGGAAAGAAATACAACCAATAAAGGACAAAAAGGACAGAAGTGAGACTAAGTGGGCTGGGCTGAGATGATTTGGAAATGAGATATGGCATTTAGGAAGTTCAACTAGGAAAAATATGGGTAGATAGCAAGGTGAACTTCAGAGCTGAGGAGGGTTTGTTTTTGGTGTAGGAGAAATTTGAAAATATTAAGGGAACAAAGAGAAGAAGCTAGGAGAAAGATGTAGAGAGAGGGAAACTAAGGAGCTTGAGAAGTTGAGAAGTGATAGAACTGAGACAGGTAGAAGGATTAACTTTGAATCATGGAAGTACAACTTCCTTTGAGGTGAGAAAAGGGAACAGAAGCTCCCTTTTGGTGGATGTGAGAATGTTTATAGAGCTCAGGTATATGAGGACTGAAAATGAGGAAAGAAGAGTGGAGATCAGATCACCAGAAGGGGTTGGATAATGAGCTGTGAGGAGTGGTAATAAGGAATCAGCAAGAGATGACCGTGGGTTTAGTAAACCTGGGGAGTAGAGCAGTTGAGTTAGTCCATGAATCTGTAAGACTTCATTCTTCCAGCTGGGCAATGAGAGAGAGTGGTGGCTACCCAAGGTTGAAGAAGTGCAAAATATGGGAGAAGTCCCAGGGGAGGGGAGAGGTCAGTTATGAAGTCCAAGGTCTTGACTAGAAGGAGGAAAGTAAGCCCTGTCAGGCAATAGAAGAGTGACCACCCAAGAGAGCTCAGTAAGGTGATACTGAGTAGGTTGTGGAGGATGGATTGAAAAGAAAAAGGGAAGTGAGCAGATTTGAACCCTGAGAATGTCTAAAGTGTCCTGCATGGTCTAATACAATAGCCACCAATCTCACGGGGCTGTTAAATGTGAGTAACCTGAACTAAGCTGTGCTATAACGTAAAAACTCATGCTGGATTCCAAAGACTCATTATGAAAAAAGAGTTCATTGAATATCTCATTAAATTTTTACATTAACTCCATATCTAAATGATAATACTTTTAATATATTTGGTTAAAGAAAATGTGCATTAAAATTAATTTCACCAGCTTCTTTTCACCTGTTTAATGTGTCTACTAGGAAAACTTAAGTTACATATGTGGCTCACACTACATTCCTGCTGCATGGCACTGGTATAGGCACTCCCTTCCCTGGCACATGGATTGTCTCTGTCCCCAACATCTGGAACAGGGACCTAGCACAGAGGAACCTCAGTGAATGATGTGTGCATGCATTTGAATTAATAAATGAATGGATGAGTAAGTAAATTCATGAATGAGTGAATGAATGAGGATTATATATGGTTTATATATAGTTTTCAAGAAGTTGATCAGTTTTTCTATGTCATTGAGTATTATATGTTGAGAGCCACAGTCGAAGGGGCCCCAGCAAACTTCCAGCTGCCGGCTGATGATTGGCTCACAGCGGCCCCAGCAACATCTAGCTGATTGGCTCCTCTGCGGTGATGCTCATTGGGCTGTTTCCCTGCCCTTTCAGACCACGGAGCTGCTCATTGGGGGACTTTTTTGGCTCCGCCCACGTGACCCAGCCAATCGGCCTCAAGAGCAGGAGGATTGTGGGAGGTGGAGAGAAGCTTGTGTGGGAGAGAGAGGCTTGTGGAAAGCCGGTGGTGGCAGTTGAGGCTCTGAGGGTTTTTCCTGAGAGGCTGTTTTGTTTGGCGTGTGTGGTTCTAAAAATAGAGTTAGTTTCTTTTGACAAGTGGCTCCTGATTGTGCCCAGCCAGACTGCGGCATTTGGTGGCCCGTACGGGGAGCGACTGAGGGTAAGTGAAACTGCTCGCCCCTGAGGGCAGGGCAAGAGGATGGGTAGCCATTTTAAGATTCCTCTTTTGTTATTTTGTTTCACTTTTGTTTTAAGTTGCCTGTCCCTGGAGATGTGTAAGATGGAAGAAAAACCGCTCACATCTGAGGAACAGATAGGGAGAAAGGACGGATGGACATTTCAGGAGGCTATTATAATGATTTTGTGTTGTTCCAATTTTGTTTCACTCTGTTTCAGTTTTGTTAGACGTTATCTTGTTGGGTTGTAATATAGTAGAAATACAGGATCAGAAATTAGTAAAAAACAAACTGAAAGAGTGTTAAGTAAATTGTTAGAGGAAGGAGGCATCTCAGTAAAATCAAGAACAATCAGGGCATACGTTGATACAATACAAAAATGTAGCCCATGGCTTTTTAAGGAGGAGTTGTTAAATATATCACAATGGAACCATCATGGTGAAGATTTAAAAAGAATAGAAAAGAAAAGCCCAGGGACTCTGCCAGTTGGCACATTGCCATTGTGGACGTTCATATCTTGTTTGCTTAGTCCAAAGCCTTCAGTTCAGACAATGGTAGAGGAAGGAGAAGACATAATGATTCAAGTAAAAGAGAAGGCCTCTCAAGCTAGTCAGACAGAGGAAAAGATTCAAGTAAAAGAGAAGGCCTCTCAAGCTAGTCAGACAGAGGAAAAGATTCAAGTAAAAGAGAAGGCCTCTCAAGTTAGTCAGACAGAGAAAGAAAGTGTAAAACAGAAAAAGCCATCAGGGGGAAAGTTACAACAGGAGACTGCTACTAACACCTTTCTATCACCAGAGGGTGTAAGTGTCCAACCAACAGCACCACCTCTACAGGAGACTGCTACTAACACCTTTCTATCACCAGAGGACGTAAGTGTCCAACTAACAAGGCCACCTCCATATGCTGGGAGGTCCCCAACCCCCGCAGTTGATAGTTGGGATCCTGAGATAAGATCTCAAATATTAACATGCCCTGTATTTGAGGCAGGAGGGCAGCGATTTTACCAAGTTTTAAATTTCAAAACAGTGAAGCAGCTAAAAGAGGCTGTAACAACCTATGGTCCTCAAGCACCCTTCACTGTAAGCATGGTCGAATCCATTAACAACTTGAACATGACACCAGCAGATTGGGCTAATATGTGTAAAGCTGTGCTAAATGGAGGACAATACCTGTTATGGAAGGTTGCCAATGAGGAATTTTGCAAGGAGATGGCTAGGCGAAATGCAGCAGCTGGTTATCCTCAGAGAAATCTAGATATGTTGTTAGGAAAGGGACCTTATGAGGATCAGCAGCAACAAATTGCATATGATCCTGGTGTATATGCACAAATTGCTGTAGATGCAATTAAGGCATGGAAGACTTTACAAGGACATGGAGGTTTACAAGGTCAATTATCTAAGGTAATACAAGGAGCTAATGAACCTTATGCTGAATTTGTAGATAGGCTTATTCAAACAGCTACCAGAGTTTTTGGGAATACAGAATAAGCAATGCCATTACTAAAACACCTGGCTTATGAGCAAGCGAATCGTTGGTGCAGAGATATCATTAGACCATGGAAACATGAAGATTTAAACACATATATTAAATTATGTAGAGACATTAATGAACAAGAGCAAGTCGTGGCAGCTGCAGTAAAACAGGCTTTAGATGCCAGAGACATTAATGAACAAGGGCAAATTGTGGCAGCTGCAGTAAAACAGGCTTTAGATGCCAGGCCAAGAACATGCTACAATTGTGAACAAACAGGACATTTTAAAATGAATTGCCCCATTGGAGGAGGGTTTAACAAAACTAGGTATCAAAGGAGTAGAATACCAGGTATTTGCCCACGATGCCGTAGAGGGAGACATTGGGCTAATGAATGTCGTTCTCAAACCACCATAGAGGGTACTCCATTATCAAAAAACGAACAAGGACCAGGTGTTTATCCACGATATCGTGGAGAAAGGCATTGGGCTCCATTGCCAAAAAATGGACAGGGGGGCCCAATGCTCTGGGGCCCAAAACCACAAATATACGGAGCACTGGAGGAACCCAGCAACCCCATCAGGGTAGTGCCCAGGACACATTGTCCATCAGATCCCTCATCAGACAAACCAGAGGGAGCGCAGGGTTGGACATCTGCGCCTCCGCCAGAGCAGTACTAACTCCAGAGATGGGAGTTCAAATCATTCCCACAGGGGTGAAAGGACCTCTTCCCAAAGGAACAGTAGGCTTATTATTGGGACGCAGCTCTTCTACTCTAAAAGGACTTATGATAAGTCCTGGGGTAATTGATCCCGATTATGAAGGTGAATTAAAAATTATAGCCAGTTCTCCAAAGGGTATATCAGTAATTTCACCAGGAGATAGAATAGCACAGTTACTAATAATACCCAGCCTACATGATAAATTTTCCAGTCGTACTGTAGAAAGAGGTTCCAAGGGATTAGGCTCCACAGGTGTAGACTGGGCTATGCTTTCTTTAAATTTAGATTCTCGCCCCATGCTAAAACTAAATATTCAAGGACATGAATTTAATGGGCTACTGGATACAGGTGCAGACCTTAGCATCATCTCTCGTCAAGAATGGCCAAAACATTGGCCATTACAACAAGCCACTCAAACGCTTCGAGGCCTAGGAATGGCGACTAATCCCCATAGAAGTGCAATGGTATTAGATTGGAAGGATCCTGAAGGATGTGAAGGAACTATACAGCCATATGTATTGGATCATCTTCCCGTAAATTTATGGGGACGAGATGTCCTAGATCAATTAGGTTTGACATTAACAAATAACATCAACCAAAATGCACCCACTATTATGACTAGACAAGGTTTTAGGAAAGGAAAAAGATTAGAAAAACAAGAACAAGGTATAGCAGCACCAATACAAATAGATCAAGGAACAGACAGACATGGGTTGGATTTTCAGAAAGGGCCACTGAGACAATAAAAATTACTTGGAAATCAGAAAGACCAGTATGGGTTCCTCAGTGGCCCCTGACTAAAGAAAAGATACAAGCAGCCCATGACCTGGTCAAACAACAATTAGCAGAAGGACATATACAACCTTCTGTATCTCCCCATAATACTCCCATTTTTGTCATCAAAAAGAAATCTGGTAAATGGAGATTATTGCAAGATTTAAGAGCCATTAATAATGAGATGGTTATTATGGGACCTGCTCAATCAGGGATTCCTCAATTGTCTGCTTTGCCAAAAACCTGGTATGTTTTAGTTATAGATATTAAAGATTGTTTTTTTTCAATTCCAATTCATCCTGAGGATAGTCCACGTTTTGCATTTACTATCCCTGCACTGAATCATGAAGGTCCTGATCAGAGATATGAATGGAAAGTACTCCCTCAAGGGATGGCTAACAGCCCAACTATGTGTCAAATTTATGTTAACAAAGTAATCCAGCCACTTAGAAATCAAAATCCTGAACTACAAATATTTCACTATATGGATGATGTATTATTAGCACACAAAGATAAAAACACGTTGCTAGAATGTTATGCCACACTTACAAACTTATTAAAAAATTATAATCTAGAGATAGCAATAGATAAAGTACAATTAAATTTTCCAATTAATTATTTAGGAGTTCTATTATCCTCAACCATGGTCCGTCCACCAAAAATTCAAATACGAGTAGATCAACTCAAATCACTTAATGACTTTCAAAAGTTATTAGGAGACATAAATTGGATAAGGCCTTATTTAGGTATACCAACAGGAGAGTTGGGACCTTTATTTGATATCCTAAAAGGTCCATCAGATCCAAATTCACCCCGAATGTTAACGCCTGAAGCAAGAAAGGCATTAAAAATCATTGAAACATATATGGAAAATATGCATTTGGATAGAATTGATATAAGTTTGCCTTTATTATTTATTATACTACCAACAAAAAATATTCCTACAGGAGTATTTTGGCAAGAAGGTCCATTATTATGGATACATTTATCTTATTCTCCTAACACTATTCTTACTAGGTATCCTGAGGCTGTAGGACAATTAATACTCAAAGGAATAAAAGCAGCAAAGGGGGCTGGGGATGTGGCTCAAGCTGTAGCGCGCTCGCCTGGCATGCATGCGGCCCGGGTTCAATCCTCAGCACCACATACAAACAAAGATGTTGTGTCCGCCAAAAACTAAAAAATAAATAAAATATTTAAAAAAAAAAAAAAGCAGCAAAGGGAGTGTTTGGAATTTCTCCCAATAAAATTATTACTCCATATACTATGAATCAAATTGATGAGTTAGCTAATGAGTTAAATACTTGGGCAATAATCATGTGCAAATCTAATGTTTCATTTGATAACCACTTACCATCTAATCCTTTATTGTCTTTTTGGTCATTGCATCCTGTAATTTTTCCAAAAATGACAAGAAAAACACCTATCATGAATGCTCCAAATATATTCACTGATGGGTCAAATAATGGTACAGCAGCAGTAGTTACCCCTGATCAAACTTTTACATTTTTAGTACCCAAACAATCAGCTCAAAAGGTAGAGCTTAATGCAGTTTTACAAGCTTTTGTGATGTTTAAAGATTCTGTATTTAATTTATTTTCTGATAGTCAGTATGTAGTTAATGCTATAGTATCTCTTGAAGATGCTGGTAGGATTTCCCCTTCTTCTACTGTTTTCTCTTTGCTTTCCACTATACAAAGTCTAATCTGGGACAGAAAAGATCCATTCTTTATAGGACATATCAGGGCACATACAGGATTGCCTGGAGCCCTTAGTTTGGGCAATGATTTAGCAGATAAAACTACACATGACATACATATTTTCTCTACACTAGAAGAAGCTATAAATTTTCATAAAAAGTTCCAATTATATGTGAATATACAAATGAATGAAAGAAAAACAATTAAAATTGAGGAAAGTTCATGAAGGCTTTGAAAAAGGAAGTCTCAAAGAGAATTTCATGGGGGACTTACTTAATATAAGGGCTGAAGAATTTGAAACCTTGCCTCATTTCCCCCACGCCCATCCTTTTTATCTTTTAAAAAAGTACTTCTGTAGCACTTTATGCTAAGGGCTTTCTTGGGAATTTGCTTGCATTCTCTTAACCTTTACATCTACACTATGGGGTAGACACTCTTATTATCTACCTTTTATAGAGAATGAAACAGAGGTACAGAAATGTTAAATAACTTGCCTAGGATCACCCAGCAAGTAATGAAATTGGTTTTCAAACCAGGTCACCTGGCCCCATAGTCCCTATCCCTATTACACCATCTTGCCTCTTTTACCCTGTAATTTGCTTCATTCCCAAACTCCTCTTCACTAGCGATATAGCTTTCTTTCTTCTCCCTTTATTAGCTTCTCTTCCATGCTCAGTTCCTCACACCTCATATATTCCTGGAGAAAGTTCTCAATGAACCTTACTTCCTAGAAAAACTTGTAAGTAATCCTCAACTTCCCCACAAATGACACACAAACTACTGTAGCTGCATGGTCAAACACAACAGCCAATTAACCCTGCCTCTGCCTCCTGTTACTTCTGCCTCCTTTTCCTATCCTTCTCCTATACACACCACCTTCTTCCTTCTGGACCCAGACCTGGGATGGGGCCCCCCTCTGCCTTCCTGCAAGGGTAGAGGGGAGTGTTGAAGGATCCCAACTCTTCACAACTTTGAGCAAAGCTTTATCTGTCAGTCTAGCAGATGCCTCAGAGGCGACCACAGGGGTGCAGAATAGAGGGTTTTCTAGACATTACTTTGACCAGTGTTTGGGAGGGGCCTCAGTTGCACCCATTTTCCCTGATTCTTTTTCTGGCCTCTGTTTGGCTATTCAGTGTCAGAATAACCCTGAATTTCCACCCACTGGGAGCCCAGGAGACTCTCAGTCTCACCCATCGGAGACTTCATTCCAGCCTCTGTTGGATACCTCCAATGACACACCAGCCCTGGATTTCCACCCATTCGGAGCGACCTTAGCCCAAGAGCTCTTCCTTCAGGGCCAAGCATAGACTGGAATGCTAAGAAGGAACCAAAAGGCCACCTTCCTCTCTTTCTCTCTCATTAAATTGTGAATAATAATGCATTTACTTATTCTCCCACTTAAAAAGTTGTTTAAATCCTTTGAAGAATCTTGCAAGGTAGTTTGGCTAGACAGCAGGCGGGACAGTCCAGTGCTTCTGGTGGTGAGGCCAGGGTCTTCCACTCGCCTGTCTTTTGGTCCAGCAAATATGCGTTTGGATTGATGGTGTAGTCCTTTGTCTGGACATCACTGGCTGTGGTGACACCCCCACATACAAACACCTTGTTGTCTCCAATGGAGCATATAGCATGGGACACATCCAAGGGACAGTTGTTGGGCAAGAGAGGCACCGAGGTGGTCGTCTTGTTGGCCTTTATCTTCTGCAGGTTGATTTCTACACTCTGCCGGTGGCTGTGCACACAAAGGATATTGTCCTGAGGGAAAGAGAGCAGAGGCCGGTGGTTGAACTCAATGGGGAAGGTAATACACTGAACCACGTCCCCAGTGGTGGTGTCAAAGCAATCTACTACGCCAACCCGGGAGATGTAGCCTTTCACCAAGCACCGCCCAGTGACAATGTACAGGTTCCGGTCACCCTTGGTAATCACAGCTGTGCCATCCATAGGGATGCTCATTTTCCCTGCCAGGCACCAACATTCCTTGCGCTCATCATAACGATAGATGTTGGAGACGTACCGCCTTGGAGCAATGCTTCCACCCACTGAGTATACTGTCCCCCCACAGGTCACCATGGTATGAAAGACAAGCCCAATGGGCAAATCAGGCAACTTGGTCCAGGAGTTGTCATCCATGTCATACCGCCAGGCTGTCTTCAGCCCTGAAATCTGCTCAGTGGTGCCACCAGAGATGTAGATATAGCGACCAGCAGAAGTGGCACTTAGTGCTGCTGCCCGGTAGGGCATCTCTGAGAGCTTCAACCACAGGTTCTCCTGGATGATATAGGCAAACACTCCATCATTGAACTTGCCATGGGCCTTCTGACCACCAAGGATGACCACAGAATCAAGCAGGGCCCCTTTCCGCTGGTAGCTCAGCAGGCTGCATGGCCGCTCCTGCTTTCGATCCATCAGTACACTCTCAATCAGGGTCACATGGGCTGAGCTGTTCTCCATGCCCATCAGCTTCTTGCTGGCAAACATCAGTGTCTTGTTGGAGACAGCATTGAGATTGATATAATTGAAGAACTTCTTGAAATATTTCTCCCGCTCCTCTTTCCGGAAGTACACCCAATTGACAAGTGCACTGAGAGCCTGGTCCTCATTGAGCACATGAAGGTTTTCATCACGGAGTAGGCGGCCAAAGATGACAGGCGGGCAGCGCATGAAGTTCATGGAGCCCTCAGGACTGGCCCAGTAGTGGAAGTTGTCACGAATGCCAGAGTAGGCCAAGTCTGATACCTCTTTGAGCTCAAACAACTCAGCTAAGAAGAGGTAGCGCAAGCAATTGGCACGGCGGATAGACTTAATAAGGAAGTCATTGCAGTGGATCCGAAGGCGTGGTGTGTTGAAATACTGGGCTCCCCGGAGCAGTTCCTCCACGTTCTGTTCTGAGATCACCACCTTGCCACTGTAGAAGTAGTCCAGGAGCTGGTCCACTGTGGCTGGACTCAGGTAGTTGGGGTCAATGGTGATGAAGAGTTCATCGGTGGTTTTCATGTCATTGCTGGAGATGAGGCTTTTCACCGATGGAGAGACAGCTGCCAGTACATTCCGATGTGCAAAGAAGACATGGTGGTCCACGGTGAGGGCCATGTTCCAGTACTCTTTGCGTTTCCTTTGTTTGTTCAGGTTCTGCAGCACAAAGCTGTTGTAGTTTTTCTCTGTGAATTCCAATTTCATGGTGATTCTTGCTGGCTGAGGCAGAAGATCAGCAGCAGGTACTGGAGAACAGATTTACTCAGGCCTTTGGGATTCAGATCGATGTTTGTTTGCAGACCAGTTGAGCAGAGAGGAGCTGGGGGTGGGAGAGATGATGATGTCACAGAGCAGATGAGGTCATCACAATGCAGGCCTCCTGAGGCCTTTCTCAGAGGCATAGGGCCTTTCTACCTTCTGATGATTACAACTTGTCAAGGCCAGATAACCTACCAGGACCTAGAATCTAAGCCCAGAGCTCAGGAAGGAGCTCAGGAATGGGCTGTAATGCCTACTTGGGACTTTCAAACCTCAGTCCAAGGCTGCTTTTGGGATGTCAGAGCCAGTTTGGGTGTGGCAGTGTGTAGGGGAGATGGAGGAAGGGAAAAGATTATCAGATCATTTAGAAGAATTCTATTTCACAGAAGGGAAAGTGAGACCCAGAGAAGAGAAAGTACTTATTCAAGGTAACAGAGGCAGTTGGAAACAGACCATGGCCTGGAACCCAAGCTGCCCATAACTTAGAACTCTTTCCACCTTGTCGGGAAGTCCCTAACCATTCAGCTTTCCACAGTCTCTGATTCTCAGGATCGAGTCCCCTTCTCTACCAAAGCGCCAAAGCATCTGAGCATCCCTGTCCTTTGCCTTCTGACCTTTATGGCCATGACACCATTCTTCAAAATGGAGCGGTGAAGGTCACTCACTGAAGCAGGTGTGCAGGAGCTAGCCACGCCCCAGTGATGGGAGGTCCCGCAGAGCCCTGATTATTTCAGCAGAAAACCGCACCGTTCACCCACATTTCCAAGTGTCTAGTAAAATTTCGGGGATTGTGTGGGTCAGCTCTCTCTATCAAGGGGGTGGATGGGCAAGTGACACAGACCTCAGTTTCCTTATCTGTGCAACGGGAATAACAGTACCCGCTTCAAAGAATATAATTTAAATAAGAAAATAACTAGAATATAAACTTTCACTAAATGCAGTTGGCAGGGCGCTGTGGTAGTGATGGTTCTGGTTTCGTGGTTGTCAGGGAGGCGATGATTTCCCATAAGCTCCCTGAAAGGGCGTCTGGAGGATACTGTGGCCGCAGGGTGGTGCTGCAGGGTCACCTCCAGCCACCAGAGCACGTCCCCTCCGCGCGGGGCGCCGCCCAAGGAAACCAGCAACCGGGTGCCTCTGTCCGCCGGGCTTCCATGTGCCGCCGCCAGAGGTGACTCTAGAACTCAAACGGCAGGATGGGGGCTCACCGTCTAGCAGATACGCATCTCTTTCCACTTTTTGGATAGGGGCACTGAACCCCAGCGGGGGCCGTCTCAGAGTCACTCAGCGTCAGCTAAGGAGGCGCAGGGTCCCTCGGAACCTCAGGGTGGGGTTCCGCAGAGGAGCTCCGAATCCCTCCAGCACTCCCTACCGGTGGCTGGGGTGGGAATGCTCTGGGAAATTCCTGGGATTGTCTGGGGGGCTGTTGCCTGGTTAAGGACAGGGTAAGGGCCGCCTACCCCCTTCCCCCTGCAGTGGGGCAGAAGAGCTCATTGGACCCATTCTGATCAGGCTTTAGGGGCTTTTAGGAAGGCCCTCGACTTGGATGCCCTTGCACCTTGCCCTGGCATTGGCAAAGGGGTGTAGAGAGGACGGGACTGTCTGGTCCCTGGTCTTCTCCACTCTGTACCCCAGGTCCCACTCCGAGTGTCCCTCGCAGGGAGATTCAGTGTCCCCCTTGGGAACGTGAGCCTCTCCAGCTTTTCCCTTTGTGCCTTAGTAAGAGTCTCATTTTTGTTTATTGTCACCCTCCTTTCATTTCATTCCTTTTCCATATTTGGGGATTTGGTAATTGAACTTGTTTTTTAAAACTTACTCTTTAATACTCTTTGTTACCTTGCCAGAGAGACAGACTCTTGGAGTATGGTGACTGCACAAGGCTCAGAACTTCTGTCTCCCCCATTAGAGGATTTTTTTTCTAAATGCTTTTCCAGCTCTGATCTGAGAAGCAGCTGCCATTTGGTGGCTAATGCTGACATCTTCTGGCTCCCATTGGCATCCAGGCTGGTAGACCTCACTGCCTGGGGCATCTCTACCCAGGAGCAGGTGGGGTGGGCCAGGCCTGCTGCTTTACAGGCTTTAAACTTGAGGGCATTTCAGTGGAGGAAGTGGTAGTGATCCTTTGCTTTTGTTTTAGATCCCAGAGCACCAGAGCAGAAAAGAGCTCTCTCATAGGATGCTTCAAGCCAGAAAGTGAGCCTGGGGCAGTGGGTGTCATGGAGACCTGAGAGATCGATAGCTATGTGCCAGACCTTCTCCGGGTGGACAAACTGAGGCCCAGAGAGAGGAAGGGGCTTGTACAACTCATTTCACAGAGATAGGGCTTAGGTTCAGGGCTCTGCCGCCTTTCTTTGCTCTCTGGTTGCAGAGAATGGGCTGTCTTGCTTGTGCTTGGCTTCTGCTGGACTGTGGAGCTTATCATCTTCAGGAAACCTATCAAAGAGCTGTGCATGCAGTTGCATGCCTTTAGTCCCACCTATTCAGGAGGCCGAGGCAGGGGATCTCATGAGTCCAGGAGTTTTGGGCCGACCTGATAACATAGCAAGACCCTGACTCAAAAGTAAAAACAAACAGAAAGAAAGGAAACAAAAGAAAAAGAAATCCATTAAAGAAGTGTCAGTGCCCACCTTTTCTGCCAGCTTTGCTGACTGGCTTTTCTTGAGTCCTGAAAAGCAGGTTTTCTATAATCTCTCCTACAGTGGAAACAGACCCTAACTTACAGACTGGCTGCATGCCAGCTTCTACCACCTGGCCATGTATGTATGTTTGGTGGTGTCCCTAGGAGTCACCAGGAAGTTCATTGACTGGCAGTTTACCAGATGCGGCCAGATCTCTTTCTCCCACCCGTGTTCAGCTTCCTGCATAGCTCAGCATTTTCTGTTCATGGAGATTTTCTAGGAGAGGGGACCCTAATATTTGAATTGGGGGGGGCGGTCATCAGTTTATATATCTGTTCATTGCAAAACCCTGAAGATAATGAGGGGCATATTTCAAAGTTACAGAATTGGCCTGGAACTGGAAAGCATAGGACCAATATCCCCTTCTTTTATTCTCTTAACTGTCTTTTTCACTTCCATCTTTCCCACTCATAACCTGGCTACATATGGCTTTGGTTTGCCACAGTACTATTTTGAACCCAGGGCATCCTTATTTTTTTTAGTTCCATTGGGAAATTCTTTTTGTCTTAGAATAAATCCTCAGTCCATGGTCAGCCTAGGGACTGGCTGCCCTTGGATCAGGTGTCCACTCTAGTCCAACCAGCTGTAGGTCACATGGTTCAAAATTTGATCAGCTTAAGCATTACATAGCGTACAAGCAGAGGAATTGGGGGATATCCTGGGACTTGAGTTACTCAAGACAGGGATTCACAATCATGAACGGCCTAGACCACAAAATAAGCATCGGGCATGAATTACATTGGAAGAAAATATCACACAAAAGAGAAAAGATTTTATTGTCTTATTAGTCAATATTCCTGGATGAAACAAGGGGCACAGCGTGAGACCATGTTCACAGTGCAACATAGGCCTTTAGGAAAGTATTTCAAAGGCTGGTCTGCCCAGACTCCTGTCTTTAAGCCAGCAACCCCCTCACTGGGCCCCAGCTATCTTGACAGATGGAGATGCCATGGTTTCAAGGACACTCAGCTGGGGCTTCTGGGTTGGTCCCACCATGTGGTCCTTATAAAACTGCTATTCAGGGGAGCTTTCCATAGTTTGAGGCAAAACACAGCACTAAATTAGCGTTTCTAAGCCCCCTGCCTTGGACACCTCCCTGGAACATTTGGGCTTGTCACACATTCCAGGAGGGAGCAGCAACACAGCTGCAGTCACAGCTGCCAGGAATAGGCCTGGGCTCCCACCCTGTGCGGGGCAGGGTAGAAGCTACAGGGCTTCCTCTAGGGACCCTGAGTGAGCTCACTTTCACCCCCACACCAATGACTTCATCCACCCAAGGCCACTTGGCAAAGAGCCTAGACAGTGTGAGAGGGGCTTTCTCCCAGAACAGGCTGGGGACATCTAGCAGGAGTAGGGGAGGGATAGGCTAGACCTAATCTGACTCCAGAGAGATCAGGGGTAAGTATGGAACTCTGAAATGCAGAAGAGTTCAAGAAAAGGGGTTGAGGGAGGACATAAGGCAGCAGTATTTGGTATTTAAAGGTAGAAAAATGCAAGGAAGTAAAGCGTTTTCTCCATTTGTTCTTTGGCAATTCCATTAGAAAATCCCAGGAGGCAAGCAGGATGACCTCATGTCTTCCAACTGAAAATCTCAATGATTCTGTGAAACAGAGCCCGGGGCTGCACCATGCTTCCAATGCAAACTGCTTTATGTGTGTTTTGTCACATTTAAAGGAAGGTTTAATACTCTTAAATATCTACCAAAAGTAGATCACAATGTGTGACAATCACATAAAACAAACTTCACTTCTCAAGATCACAAATATTTGGAATATAAAATGTCCAGCGGGGGGGGGGGGGGTATTAAAAGTAAGAAAGGTACAAAAGAAGTCTGCTTAAAAAATTACAAAGTATTTTAAAAAATTGAATGCCCAAAGAGTTGTGGTCTGGGTAACTGTCCAGGTAAATGCTTCAGATGCTTATTCCTTTAATAAGAATGAGCTCAGACAGAGCTGTATATCCAAGAGTGTGTACAGGAGATGCTCAGGGGCATCACATACACAAGCACATACATCCACAGGGACAGACACACAGCTGGGTTCTTGTTGTTCTAGGCACTTCATATCCGTGGTCTTAAGTCTCCCACCTTCCCATTACATTTGACAAGTTACTTCTTTGGAGGCAGGACATTTTCTTCAAAGAAGCCCTGGTTGACAACATTCCCTGCTGGGAAGTATCTGGCCACCACAAAGGAGGACCCATCACTTGCAGATGCCTTTCCCACGCCCATCTTCTTTGTATTCTTCCATACCATGGCTGTGAAGTGTCCTGTAGGGAACAGGCAGGGGGAGAGGACAACAGATGAGTTAGCAGAGCTTTGAGAGGATGTGGCAAGGGATTCTTGAACTTCTGCACTATCTTGCTAGGAGCAGATCCCTTGATCTTTGTAGTTTATCAATCAGAGGAAGGAGGGAAAAACACATCAACTGCCAGATTTTTTTTAAAGCAGATCCTTTCAGTCAGCCACACAGCCATCTCAACACTTTCCAGGAGTCTCCCAGAGATCATGACAATGGCCAGTGGACCCCACAATTAAGATGCCACCCTATCTGGCACCTGCCTCTAACCCTATCCCTAAACTGTACTCTTAGTGCAACGACTTCCATGTTATTCTCTAGGAATCACTTTTGGTCATCTTACTTGGTATCTCAGGAAGTTTACTAAAGCTGGCCCCCCTTTACAAAGCACTGGCCCTTTTAGGTTCCATGATGCCTCAGGCTCTGGGCATTCTTCCTGTCTCACTGACTCCTCCTCCTTTTCTGCCCTTCACTCATAGAGCCTCTCAAGCTACTCCCATAGCTTGGTTTTCAACTCTCCTCTCCTTTGAGGTCAAAGTATTGATGCTGTAATGAATTCTTTGCCCAATGATCCTACATTCTTCTCATCATCTCTTGGAAGCAGAGGTCAGGTGATTGTCCCTCCTATCTTTAGTGTTTCCCACTCAAAAGGATCAAAGGGGAGTTTACTTCCATGTTGCAGAATGGCCATCATTTTCTAAAGCAACCCGGAAGAGATTATATTTCCTCCTAAATCTATGGTTTGCACTTCATCAAGCTGTGTGAGGGCAGGCTGCACATCTGTTTGATTAACTACCTTCTCCCCAATGTTTAGCACTGGATGAGGCATATAGTAAATATTCAATAACTGATGAACAAAGGAAGAGAGAAAGGGAGGGAAGAAGGAGGAAAAACAGGACCAGAGCAGCTAAACTTTCCATAGGTTTGTTAAGAAGGAAAGAGGGCAACCACTTCACACCCATTAGGATGGCTATTATAAAAAACAAACAAAAATAATAGAAAATAACAAAGGGTGATGAGGAGAAATTGAAACCCTAAGTATGGCTTATGGGAATGTAAAATGGTATAGCTGCTAAGGAAGACAGCACAACAGTTCCCTCAAAATTAAGCACAAATTTACCTTAGGACTCAGTAATTTCATCTTGAGGTATACATCCCGAAGTACTAAAAGTGAGGATTCAGATATTTATATACCCATGTTCACAGCAAAAAGGTTTAACAATTGGCCCCAAATAACACACCCAAGTGTCCATAGACAAATGAATGGATAAATAAAATATGGTACATTATTCAACTTTTAAAGGGAATTCTGAGCGAGGTGTGGTAGCATTTGCCTATAATCTCAGCAACTTGGGGAAACTAGGGCAGGAGGACTAAAAGTTCAAGGCCAGCCTCAGCAACTTAGGCCCTAAGCAATTTAGCAAGACCCTGTCTCAAAAGAACATATAAATTTAAAAAAGGGGATGTGACTCAGTGGTTAAGTGCCCTAGGTTCAATACCCCCACCCCGCCCCTCAAAAAAGAGAATTCCGGGAATGCGAACTGTGAGAACATCATGCTAAGCAAAATAAACCAAACACAAAAAAGGTCAACTATTATATGATTCCATTTACATGAGCACTAGAAAAGTTAGATTTATAAAGACTGAAAGAAGGGGCTGGGGATGTGGCTCAAGCGGTAGCGCGCTCGCCTGGCATGCGTGTGGCTCGGGTTCGATCCTCAGCACCACATACAAACAAAGATGTTGTGTCCGCTGAAAACTAAAAAATAAATTTTAAGAGATACAAGGTTTCTGTTTGTGAAAAGGCTCTGGAGATGGATGGTGGAGATGTTTACACAACAATGTGAATGTACTTAATGCCACTGAACTATGCACTTAAAAATGGTTAAAATGGGTCTGGGGTTGTGGCTCAGTGGTGGAGCACTTGCCTCGCATGTGTGAGGCACTGGGTTTGATCCTCAGCACCACATAAAAATAAATAAGAATGTTGTGTTCATCACTAAAAAAAATAATATTAAAAAATGGTTAAAATGGCAAATTTCATATTATAATATTTTGCTATAAAATTGGAAAAGAAAAAGAAGCAAGAGAGAGAGAAACTGGTATTCGTACTCTTCTAATCTTTTAGCATGAGACAAAGTTGGTGTCTCCCATTGCATCTTATATATGGTAAGGACTAAAAACAACATTCATTGATTAAATTCTGTTTTTCCCCCCACAGTTGAGCTCTATTTTTGTAATTTTTAATTTTAGGTGGGGTGCAATGGTGCCCAGTAACTCAGGAGCTGAGGCAGGAGGATTGCAAGTTTAAGGCCAGTCTCAGCAACTTAGTGAGGCCCTGAACAACTTAGGGAGACCTTGTCTCAAAATAAAAACTAAAAAAGGCTAGGGTTGTGGCTCAGTAGTTAAGTGCCCCTGCGTTCAATCCCTAGTACCAAGAAAATTTAAAATAAAAATAAGTAAATTTAGTGTAATTTATTTTTTGTCTGTATCCACAAAGGATTGAGGTTACTAAATTCTTTATGAGAATACCAAACATAAATACTAACCTACAACATCAAGATGATACAATCAAAGTGAGAATTTAAAAGAAAATAAGCCCTAACCACAATTACACATCTTTACCACTTATCCCTATATTTGGATTGACTTCCACTTAATAAACTCTGGTTTTCCTTTCTGAATAGAGGAGAAACCCTTCTTGCCCATTCACCTTTGGTCCTTACACTGCTGACCACAACTCCAGGCATTCAGCAGCTTTGCCAGGAGTTACTGCTTATTTGAGCTGCCTCTGCCAGTGCTCAAGACCTTTTTCACACAAGCCTTCTTGAGAGAAACTGGCCACATGCTTTGGCCATTGACCATTGCCTCACTCTCTCTCCAGAGAAAGAAGAGGCTGCCATTTATCCTCTGGTCGCCAAGAAAATGATCAGACACAAAGCTCATATCAGCAGCATGCATGCTAGTGGTAGCTTTTTCCAAACGGATGAGACTAAGCAATCTTTCCTCTTACTGGGGAAGTTTCTATCTGTGCAGAAATAATTAAGTTAGGGCATTTAGAGATCAATTAAAGGACACAACTTCCTTAGCAACCATCAGATACACACTGGTTTCCAATTCTAACAACAGTTCCTTTTTCTTTTTTTTTTGCCTTCCCCAACCCCGCAAAAAAAAAAAAAAAAGGATCACATTCTCCTTGTTATTGAGCATGGAAACTTCCTAGGATATGCCTTCAAAAGAACACATTGAATAAATTACAGTATATTCTTGGAAAGGAATAATGTTCAATGATAAGAAAGAATGAGGAAGCTCTCTTTATACTGATATGAGACAATCTCTAACAAGTGCAAAAGAAATCACACACTCTGACACCAGAGTGTAAAAAGGGAAAAAAGAGAATAAATATACACACATGCTGGCATAAGCTCAGAATAACTCCAAAACCATACACAAGAACTGGTCACTTGGTTGCCTCTTGGGAGGAAAGTGCTGAGGGTCAGGACTTATGTGGATAATACAGCTTTCAAATTCTATATCATCAGACTAATATAAAATAAATAAGCAAGCCAATCTCACTTAGACAGAATAGAGCAAAATAATGATAATAAATGCTTCTTTCCATGCAGCACATAGCATGGATCAGTGCCTTTCATTACAAGATGTTGGCTGTGGCTGGGCTGAGGGTAGGGATTGGTTACAGAGTATTTTGAAGGTCCTTCACCTACAACATGGACTCAGGCCAGGGAACCCTGAACAATAGCACAGCATTAGGCTGAAACAGGGTGGACCTGAAAATGTTCAAGGGTCTTGCAAGCCCAGATTATAATACCACTCAAAGTCCTACTCTTGTCTTAGGTTCAGGCTCTGTCTGCCCTGAGGCATTGTCCACTGGTACCTGGTATGGCCCAGGAGCCAGTTTTTTTTTTTTTTTTTTTAATTTTCCTCTTTAGGGTGAGAGATGTGGGGGTGAAGTGTGGGCCAGATGGCCAGGGATCATGGGGGTGATCACGGGAGTTCAACCCCATTCCCCATTCTGACTCTTGTGAGATTTCTACCTGGAACAAGAGCCATGGAAGAGGCATTAGATCAAGGACAAAAGACATGAAAAAGTCTCTTGCCCTTTGTAGGCCTCAGTTTCCTCCTCTACAAAACAGGCAGTGGCGCACACCTGTAATCGCAATGAGTTGGGAGGCTGAGGCAGGAGGATCGTGAGTTCAAAGCCAGCCTTGGCAACTTAGCAAGGCCCTAAGCAACTCAGCAAGAACCTGTCTCTAAATAAAATACAAAAAAAAAAAAAAAGGCAGGGGATGTGGCTCAGTGATTAAGCCCCACTGGGTTCAATCTCCACGACTTAAAAAAAAAGCCCTACTCTTGAACAGTACCGCGAGGCACGTGGCAGCAGTGCATAAGCATGTCCTAACCATCAAGGGGTGTGCACCCACGCGAACAGCGCAAGAACTTGCTCTGACACATGTTCAGTTGCTCAAGAATCTGGTTCAAGGGAAAAACAATTCCAGAAGCTATGAAATTGCAGAAGTGTCTCTGGGCCTGATCTTTATTGAAAGAAGGCAAGGTTCTGCTCACACACCCTTAATCACTGCTCCTTCCCTGTCACTCTGTGGCAACATCAATTCTCACTAAGTCTGCAGAGCTAACTGGAAGGAGAAATGCCCCAGAGTTCTACCCACACAGTTGCAAGAACGTCTGCCCCAAAAGAGTGAGCAGTAAGCCACAGGAAATGGTGACTGGCTCTGAAACATGTCACTTCCTGCTTCTGAAGAAACCTTCCAGAGTGAGGAGAGGTCAGAAGTGGCTCTGCTCTTGAGTGGGACTGGGTGGGGGAGGGGCAGGTAGAGGGTCCCCTTTTCAGTTTCCCTGATACCTTTTACCCAGAGGATCCTACCTCATCCTGGGCCCCAGTGGAGTCCAAGCCAGTTTTGGAGAAAGACAAGAAGTCTGGTGAGGCCAACAAAGGGGTGAGAGGAACCCCAGAGCAAAAGCAACTGTCTAGGACTTCAATAAGATAAATGTTTACCGCTCACCCTGGAGGAAGTCTATGAGAAAAGGGATGTCCCCACGGAAGGCTCCCCCTGCATCTGAATCACCAGCTCTGTGTCCCTTGAGCTACCATGGTGTCCTTTGCCCTTAGACAGGGAAGAAAAAGAACTGACCCAAGTTCATGCAACAAATAGTACCAGAGCTAAGACTAGAAGGAGCTTTCCTGCATCCCAAGTTCACCTGAGCTCAGTAGAGTGGCGGTGAGGTGAAGGAAAAGCCAGGGGGGACACCAGGCTTAGATAACATGCAGGAGGGAGGTGGGGTGTGAAGGGAGGAGGAAATTAAGACCAGTCTGGCCTTTTTCCTGAGAGCCACTGCAGTTTGATGAAGAGAGCGCTTTTGAAATCTGGCTGCGAGCCAGATCTCAAAGTCTCAAGCTTTAAGGTAGTAAGTCTCAAGCTAACTTTAGAAATCTGGCTGCTGGAGAGCAGGATGGATTGGAGGGAGCAGGATTGGAAGCAAGGTGACCAGTACAAGAGTTGAGGTACCAATTCAGGAATGGGGCTCTCAGCAGCTTTTGAAATCCTGGCTCATTGTGACACTCGGCAGGAATGTGGAGAACTTTGAGCTGGAAGCAGGAGTCAGCAGTTGGGTGCTCTCAGAAAGGAGAACTTTGACTTCTGGACAAGGTCAAACCACAGAGAAACATGAAGGTAACACAGAGGAAAAGAATTGATCTTCCGAAGGTTAGTTCCTCTTCACAGACAGATACCCTGCAACCTGCCCAGGCCACTGGAGCCACTTACCAGTTCCTGAGGTGAAGCCAGGCTGCTGGAAGTTGTAGCTCTTGATTTCACTGTACCATCTATCAGCCACCTCCTTTCCTGTGTGCAGAAGGCACTGTTGTAAATTCACCAACAAAATCCACCCGTTTCTATTCCCTCCATCTTCTTTCATAAACACTAAACCTCCATCCCATAATAAAATTTCTCATAAAGCAACAGTGAGGGGAAACATCTGGGATGCTCCTGGAAGACTCCCAGGGGCTCTTGCGTGTGGAGCGGGAAGAGCCCTGCTCTGGGACTAAGGATGGGCCCAGGGGGCCTGCACTGGTGTTGTTGCCCTGCCAGGGACTAGTTGCGTAATTCTGGGTGAGGCTGACCCCTCTCTGGGCCTCTACAATAAGAAAGTTGAACACGGTGCACACCAAGGGCCTTCTAGTGATGCTCTGAGTTTCTGGGAGACTGTCCTCACCCCACCCTGTGTCTGGCTTCTAAAATAACCACAGAAGAAAGGCATCTGGGCTAGTAGGCCAGGAATCTCCACACTGTGGTCAGGAGGACCCTCTCCTGGAGCGTTCCCTGGCCCTACAGGTGGCGAGAGGAGGAAGTGTTTTCCTGAGAGCTGATGATCTCAGGGCTAGAGCTAGAAGCTTTGACCTCAGGGTAGTAAGTCTCAAGCTTTAAGGTGGGGGTGAATCACCTGGGGATCTTGTAAAATGAAGACTCTGGTTTCAGTAGAGCAGGGAGGGCCTATGAGTCTGCATTTTTAACAAGCAACCTGAAGCTGCTGCTGCCGATTTCCAGGACTAGGCATTAGCGTCACCTGGGAATCACTTAAAACAAATTAAAAAGAACAAACAAGGCCTGGGTCTTTCTTCAGACAGGTTGTATCAGCCTCTGGAGAGATCCAGGCACTGGTATTTTTAAAAACTCTGCAAAAGATTCCAATGTACAGCCAGGGTGTAGAGCCATTCAATGCTTTAGAGATCACCTATCCAACCATCTCTCTAGAGCCATGGGGAAAACTGGGGCTAGAGAGGGTAGTGATTTGGTCAAGATGTCCCAGGGTTCCAGCACAAGGCCTTGGACCAATCACATCTCCTGACTGCTGTAGGAGGCTCTTTCCATCCTACATCCTCCTTCCTGACTCATCAAGGCCACAGCCTGTGCCTAGAGGAGCCTGCAAGCTGAGGGTGAGATCTCAGAGGGGTCCTGCCTTTGTCATGCACATAGCTCTGCCAGAGGGGGCGCTGACTCAGGCTGTCTGGGGAAAACCAAGAGGACTCAGGGTGCTTCCCCTGGGAACTCCAGGAATGTGAGGCCGGGGAAGAATTCTCCTGCTGGAGAAAGCTTCAGGGAGTGAAATCGCTGTGATATTTTCCCTAAAACCCCATTTCAGGGCTATAGGAGCCAGAAAGTTCAAGAATGTTTGGTCAGTGTGGTAGAATCATTCCAGACCCAAATGGATAAAGAAATTGTCTTTTCCATTATGTTTGTTTCCAAAATGGAAAAAGATCTATTACTTTCCTCTGATTATAAAAGGAATATACCAGCATATTAAAAAACAACAACAACATTTAGAAAACTGTGAAGAAAGTAAAATTTTTCGGTAGCTGGTGCTCATAAAATCAAACAGAGACTTTGTCCAGAAGCCTCTGCCTCCCCCATTCCTGCTCCTCAGCCTGGGAGCTTCCAAAGGGAGGGCCATCAGTCTGACTCATCTCTGTGTCCCTGGCACCCAGCACTGGGCTGGCCCTGAGCCGGCCATCAGAGACCTTGTGGTGAACTGAAGTCAGCTGGAAGCTGTGATTCAGGGAGCTCTGGATTTCCTTTCTCTTTCTGGGACAGAGGGCACTGGGGCCAGGTGGACCCACCCAGTCTAGTCCCAGCTGGGGCAGAGGAGAGGGGAGTGGAGAAAACCACCCACCTGTCTGATCGTAGGATGCCCAAGCAAGGTTCTCCCCACACTGGCCTCGACTGGATTCTGGGCTGTGCTTGAGGATCCTCGTGCTGGCCAGGGCCTCAGAATACCTGCCGGAGTCCATGGAGTCCACGGTGCTTCCTCAGAGTGGGTGCCACCCAGGGAAGCCCCAGCATCTGAGCCCCAGGCTGGTGTGGCTGAGCTTCCTTCCCTACCCAGGCTCTGGGAGGAAACTGGGAGCATCACACCTGCATTGCTTCTGGCCTCCCAGTGGTCCCATTTTACAGAGGAGCAAACCAAGGCTCAGCAGAGCAAAGGGATCTGCCTAGTTAGTGGCAGAGAGGTATTCAAGCTTGGTTGTATTTGATCCCCAAACCCACGTCCCTCCAACCACCCAGGGTTCCTCTGTAACTGCAGCAGCCCCATGAAGGACCAAAGCCCCTGGGGTGCTGGGGACTCACTGTTGGGCCTCTTGGTTGAGCTTCTTGCAGAGCTTCAGTGGGGGGACGCCATGCTTCTGTCGGTACTCATTGTGGGCCTTCAGGACCTCATTATTAAACTGTTTGGAAGCTGAAATTATGGCACAATGAAAGGCTCAATGCATAGCAAAGACCACCAAAAGTATAAGGTATACTTCAGAGCAATGCCCAACTCAAACTTAAGGCCCCATGGACAGAATGTTGTCCCCTTCCTCTATCTGGCACCCCAGCCACACAACTCTGTTCTACATTGCTGCTTATCCTGCTTCCATCCCTGATACCACCTTCCACATCTCTGCATGTGGAAACCCCATGGATTTCGTGGGACCTGCAGACCATGTTTGGATTTTGGTCTTTATCCAAGGAACAGGAAGTCTCAGAATGATTTGATTTGTGTTTCTCAAAGACCCTGAGTGGGGTGGACAAGAGATCAGAACAGATGTTGGGGGTGCTGGACAGACAACCATAGGATTTCTGGAAGAAAATGTCTGAAAGAGATTGGATCCCTCATACTGGACCTACAGTGAGTGGTGGGGCTGGAGAGGGCTAGAACTGGGAGCCCAGACAGAAGTGGTCTGGCTGGCCAGGCACAGTGGGCACACCTGTAATCCCAGCAGCTCTGGAGGCTGAGGCAGGAAGACTGTAAGTTTAAAGCCAGACTCAGAAATTTAGCAAAATGCTAAGCAGGTCAGTGAGACCCTGTCTCTCAGTAAAATACAAAATACGGTTGGGGATGTGGCTCAGTGGTTGAGTGTCCCTGAGTTCAATCCCCAGTACTGCCTCCTCCTCCTCCCCAAAAAGAAGTGGCCTGGCCCACACTAGGCTGGTGAAAATAAGACAGAGGGATAAAGAGAAGAGGATGAAGAAAGACAGCATTGCAGAAGTGGAGTAAGGGGAGAGTACAGTAAAAAAAAGTAGTGGTTGGGCTGGGGATATAGCTCAGCTGGTAGAGTGCTTGTCTCACATGCACAGGCTCTGGGTTCAATCCCCAGCACCACACACACACACACACACACTAATTGCTAAATAAATAAGATTTCATTTTAAAAAAGGAAATAAAGAAAAGAAAGTAGTGGTGATGGTGGGGAGGATGTGACCAGAGGGGGCTGAGACTGCAGTGAGGGAAGAGGTGGTGCTTATGCCCAACTAGGTCATAAACTCAGAAGAGGGGTTGAAATAAGGGGGAGATTTAAGTTGGAGAAGCCAAACACAAGCAAGCTCAATGACTGAAAGAAGCTAAACAAATCTGGATCTGAAATGGAAACCATCATCCACCTAACATCTTCTGTCTACCAACTACCACCTACCCAGATCATCAATCCCTCCTTCCCACTAGGGGGCCAGCAAGTCAGCCCTGTCCTATCCTCAAAAAGCTCATGTACAGAAGGGAGACTGCTGTGTAATAGCAGTATGGTAAATGCCACAAGGCAAGTGACCACAGGTGTGAGAGGAATTTGGAGAAGAGCAACTTGAAAGGGTCTGGGGGATCAGGAAGGAGGTGACTTCTGATTTGAGGCCCCCAGGAAGTCTGGCAGGAGGTAGCCAGGGTAAGATCAGGAAGCCACTGAGCACTGGCCTTAGAACCTAGGGGTTCCCTCTGTGGAAATGGGGGTGAGTGGGGTGGGTTATGAGTGAGGGCCTCAGAAGGCCCTTACCTGGGCTAGTCTCTTCTGGCCAGGAACCTCTGTGTTCTTTGAGGGCTGGCTGAGGGTGGTGGCAGGAAGGGTGTAAACCAGAGTGTGAAGGAAGTGCCACACTCCTTCAGGTCACCTTTCTCAATGCTGCTTTTTCACCCAAGGCTGAGAAGGTGGCCTGAGAGCAGCTCTCCTCCTCTTACCACAGCAGATCCCTGTTTTCTGGCCTTGAAGGCAAATCCCATGGGACCAGAGGGGAAAGGGCCCCAGGGTTTGCTTCAGGGAACTTTGGCTAGCTGGCCTGGTGGTGTCCAAAGGTTTTCTGATCAATTAAAGAGGAAGTGGACCCACCTTGAGAACTCTGAGACTCCTTGGGATGCCTAGCCACACAGGGTGGGGCAGGAGTTATGGGAAAGGGCTTTGAACCCCAGATCTGCCAGGTTTTGGTTGACAGGCAGAGATGGCGAGACATGGGAAGCATGAGGTGAGGAGCAGGCAGTGCTACCTGATGGCCTCAGGTCTCTGTGGCCAAGGGGCAGACCACACCTTTGTTGATATGATAAGCTAAGATTTCAGGTCTTCTGAGGAAAAAGGGTGATGTTAATGAGTATAGAGTTTTGGCTCTACAAGATAAAGTCTTGGAAGCCAGGCGTGGTAGCTCCTGTCTGTACCCAGTGGCTTGGGAGGCTGAGACAGGGGGATCACAAGTTCAAAGCCAGTCTCAGCAACATAGTGAGGCCCTAAGCAGAAGTAGTGAGACCTGCTCTCTAAATAAAACATAAAAGGGGCTGGGGATGTGGCTCAGTGGTTAAGTGCCCCTGGTTTCAATCCCTGTTACCAAAAAGAAAGAAAAAGAAAAAGGTTTGAAGCTGTTTCACTGTAGACTATGTCTAAAAATGGTCAAGATGGTGTACTGTACCTGTTTCAGGTTTGGCATATTCATGAGATATTTGGGATAAGGAGTCACGAGGTTTCCAAAGACCATCTCATGGGAAAATGGCAGGAGCCAGAGCAACTCATGGAAACCGGGTGGGGGTCTTGTTGACCATAGGCTAAGAAAAAGCCAGTAGGGGGGTGTGGTGGCCAGAAACCATGGGCACCTGGGAGATGGGCTGTTTCTCCCTAGTCCAGTTCCCACCTGTTGCAAGAGGCCAGGCCCTGAGTGGAGACTCAATGGTAAGGGGAGGCCAGACTTCTAGGAGTTCCTGAGCATCTCTAAGGAAACAGATCAAAACAAGTATATATGTACAGGCAAGAGCATGCCTGGGTGCACATAGTCAAGGTGATGAAGGGTTCCCATCTGAGTGACAGGCTGACGCACCCTAAAGCCCTTGCCAGTTTCCATGTTCCAGGAAGGCCACAGGGGGTCTAGTGGGCACCATGAGAGATGCCCAAGGCTCAGTGGAATGTGCAGTGGTGACCACAGATGCATCAGGGAGGGCTCCCTGGAGGAGGTATTCTAGATCAGGAATCATGAGATGAGAAGGCCAAGGACACAGAGGGGCAGAGTGGAAGGGACCCAGGCATATCCTATAGCTCTAGGGAAGAGGGAGAGATGGGGGAGGTGGGTGGATGGCTCAGGGGAAGCCAGTTTAAAGCAGCCCTAATGCTGGGGTCAGTTTGCACAGGACCCCATAGTGCTGTAGGCTCCACAGGCTCCTTGGGGAAGAGGGATATACAAGACTGCTGAAAACTAGGTCACTGCACTGCTAGAATGAGGGAAGTTAAATAAACAAAAGTGAAGCTCCTGTGTCCAACTCAAGCTCAATGCCTAGAAGCCACGCCAGGCACAGGTCCCCAGATCCCTGGGCCAGGGTTCTCTGCAAGAGGTCAGGTCTTTCCTGCAGTCAGCAGGGAAGCCCTCTCTCTCCTCCCATGGCTGGGAGCATACCTCCCCCATACCACCCAGAAGTCCCCTCAGACCACAGCCAGTCCTAGCCAGGGCAGGGCGTGGTTCCAAGGAGGAAAGTTATCAGTGGCAACCACACCCAGCAAGAGACACACCCCACTTCTGCAGAAGAGCCCAACAACAAAGATAAACATAAAGGGAAAAAGTCAAAGAAAAACCCACCCATCACTGGGTTAGGCAGGGAGAGCCCCCAATCATCCCATGATGGGGGAAGGGCAAAGGTTATGTCTTCATTTTGTAGGAAGGTAAACTGAGGCTCAGAAAGCTCACACAGCTTTGGAGCTGCTTCACACCTTAACACTACTGACTGTAAATCTAAAAATGGCCAGGATGGTACATTGTGTGTTATACAGTTCAGGTTTAGCATGTTCACCTGGCATATGGGGGGAAGGATCACAGAGGTTTCCAAAGACCACCTCATGGGGAAATGGCAGGAGCCAGAGTAACTCATGGGAACCAGGTGGGGGATCTTAGTGACCATGGGCTACAAAAAAGCCAAATAAGGTGGTGTGGTGGCCAGAAACCATGGGTTCCTGGAAGATGGGTTGATCCCCCAAAGTCCCCAGCCTCTCCTTCCTGGGCTGGACTCTGAGGCAAGAAGTTAAAAAAAAAACAACAAAAAAAACCCCACCCCACCCATCCCTGCGTGGCCCATCTGCACTGTACCTGGCTTTCTCCTGCTTGCTGGCCTGCTGATTTCTGGGGGTGGGCCTGTGTGTGACCCTCTTAAACTTCTTACCCCCTTTGTGGGAGCTTCCTTTATCTTACTCATTTTTATGACTAGGAACCGAGGCTTGAGAAGGGACATAATCTGCCTCAATTCCACAAGCCCGCGGGTAGGAAGAGGTCCACCAGGAAGGAAACAGTATCTCATGCAAGTGCCATCCTGACCTCCCACCCCACAGCCTAAGAATCACCAGACAAAGGGAATGACTGAGGGGTCACCTAGGAGACGGATCAGGCTCAGTGGGGACAGCTGAGAGGAGTAGAAAGAAAAGAGACTTCAGGTTGGCAGCTGCCCTCAGATCCACGAAGGGAGAGAAGAGGAAGGAAAAGAGCTACGATTTCTCAAGAACCACCTCTGTGTCAAGGCCCTCAGAGCAGGATCTGCCCAAGGGGCCCCAGCAAGTCAGGGGCTGTGGAGAAATGACTAGGACTGCTGGAAGCTGCAGTGGCTCCCTGGGGCCAAGGAAAGGATAGGGCCAGTCATTTGCTGGGGCGCAGGGTATAGGCGTCCTAGATGGGGCTGCTGTGGGTCCTTTGAGGCCGCAAGGCCGTCTGTGCCTCAACCACCCAGCTGAAAGCTTTCATCCCTCAGCATCCCTCTTCCCCCTGAAGCCTCCTTGAGTCCAATACAGCTCTTTTCTCTGCCTCTCCAGACTCTTCTTGAAGGAGGTCATGACAATGAGGGGCCAGGGCAGGAATTGTGAACAGGCCCCTTCTGTCCTCTTGGCAAGAGGCTGGAAAACAACCTGATTCCACCACCTTTGGGGCAAAGCAGGTTTTGCCTGTCTACCAGGAAGAAAGTAAAAAGTAGATTAAAAAAAAAAAAAAAAGATAGTTCCTGCTTTGGAAGCCTGGGTACCCGGCAGTTCAAGAGGCCAATCCCAGTTCTGTCTTTTCCTAGCTGTGTGATCTGGCCCATGCTGCTGATCCTTCTATGTAGCATTCCCCGTACATAAAATGGGGATACCAGTAGTTGCTTCACAGGGTTGTTGTGAAAATTAAGTGCATTAATCTATGAGATGCTTTAGAAAGGTTCTGGAACATAATGAAAAGTTATTAAATGTCAATGAGACTTGTTACTATTAGGTGAAACCCTTTAGCCTCGGGCTTTGGGAGAACCTGCCTCATCTGATTCCTTTCCTATTTTAAAGGGAGAGGGCTGCTAGAAGTTCAGTTGACTTGTAAGCGGGCAAGATGGTGACTCCTTGTGGTGCTTGTGGTCTTAGCTACCAGGAGGCTGAGGTTAGGTTGCTAGAATCTAGGAATTTAAGACCAGCCTGGACAACATAGTGAGACCCTATCTCAAAAAATGAAACAAAACACCAGGTGCAGTGGTGCATGCCCGAAATTTCAGTGACTGGGAGGACTGAGGCAGGAGGATGGTGATTTCAAAGCCAGCCTCAGCAACTTAGTGAGGCCCTAAGCAACTCAGCGAGACCCTGTCTCAAAAAAGTTAAAAGGCTGGGGATGTGGCTCAGTGGTTAAGTGCCCCTGGTTTTATCCCTGGTACCAAAACAAAACAAACAAACAAAAAAAACCCAAAATCCTTGCAGGCATACTTCCGTACCTTCAAGCCCAGGTATCTTTTGAATAAATGAGTGAGTAAACAAATAAATGAGGTTCTCACACCAGCACAGTGAAGGTACTAGGACAGGATTTCTTTTCTTATTACAAATGTGAAAATCCTGTTTATGGCTGGCTGCCTCTTTTCCTAATGCAGGAATAAGTAATGAAGAGTTGCTCAGTTGCTTCTGGGAATAGGAAATACATTTTCTGCAGCATTAACCCCCTCTAGACTGCCTCTCTCCAATAGATTACCAGGAGACACAGTTGTTTAAGGACAGAAGGAACCAAAGTAGAGGACAGCACTTGCTCAGGCTGCTCAAGCTGTAACCCTTTCTACACCCGCCAGGCTTGCCTAGAGGCAAGCCCCTGTCCCCTGGGCCCCAGCTCCACTACTGTGTGCAAAAGAAGGATGACAGCTGTGGTTTTCAAAAAATGCAGTTCAGAGCAAGAAAACCCTTTCTTTGAATGAAACCATCAAGAAAATTAACAAAAGAAGTGAAATTACTAGGGCTTAGTGGCCCACATAACCTCTCCTTGCAAAGACCTAAGGGCCTCAGTAGAAAATTTCTGGACTAGGTCCCCAAGGGCCCTCTGCTCTGATGTGTGTCCACGGACACTGAAATTCTTAGAGTGTGTGTGGAAGTCACTATCAGCCAGTCCAGCTGGGGAGGGGTTGGGGTTGGAGATGTGGTCAGTGCGGCATGGAAGAAAGTGCACAGCTGAGAAGTCAGAGCTCTGCTTTCAAATCCCAGTTTGCTTGCTTGCTTAGTGGTCAAGGCATGAGTTTGGGCAAGGTACTCAAGCTCTGTAAGTCTGTAAAATGAGCTGATGGTAACAGCCCTATTATAAAGGTTGACAACATATAAAATACCTCCCAGTCTGACATGCAGTTGGAGCTTAATGATTGGTAATTGCTATTGCTAGGGACAAGAGGCTTCCACTGAGCCCAAGGCCACTGCCTTCCTCTGTTCCCAACACTTGCTATATACCAAGGCCTAGCAGGGAGACCAGGCCTGGGAGTAGGAGCGGGGGTCTTCCAACAGTGAGCCCTGCAGTTTCCAGGCTTGGAGCTTTGTCAGTTGTGGTGACTTCACAGGGATGCCCATTACCCCAAGTTCTGGGCTCATCTGAGGTTAAGGATGAAAAAGAGCCTGGCTCACGTGCAGTGATGAGGAAACTGAGGCCCAGAAAAGGGAGACTGATTTCTTAAGTGGTCTTTTTGGAGCCATGTATGTTCCTATATGGACACATGTTCCTGCTCTGAGGAAGCAGACAGCAGCCCCAGCTAGTGGCCTGGAACTTCAAGGTGGGCTTATGATGAAGGTTTGTTGGAATTGGTCACCTAGAAAAGTCACTTCCTCTTAGAGTCCATTAGAAGAGGGGTCCACAGTATTATGCAGAGGGACAAATAAAATCCACTGGGCTATGAGAGCGGGGCTGGGTTAGGATTCTGGAAAGACTAGGATTCCTGGGTATGTGGCAGGGGAGGGATGGCACCTGACTCAGCTGTAACCTGCCTCCTGCCCCTGGCCCCCTCCTGAGTGTGAAGTCATCCTCCTCTGAAACCTGCCTGCCCTTCTTCAGTCCAGATGGCACCACTGCCATCTTGCACCAAAACTCATGACTCTGACCCAGGTCCCTTCTCCTTTCCAGTCCACACCTCTGCCCTAGATGCCTGTGTCATTCCTGTCTGTAACTATAGCAGTCCTCCCACCCCCAACCTCTATTCTCCCCCTTCTGATCTGCCCTCTGCCCTGGCAAGCTCTAGTCCAGGGACATTTAATGGCACCCCAGGTCCCATAAGATAAAGCCCAATTCCCAAGACCCTGTAGGATTGATTCACCTCTTCTAAAAGCCTTCAATGAGCCCCATGCAGAGATGTCTCCCTCTCCTGAACTTTCACCGCTCTTCACTTGCATGTCCTGTGGCTTGGATCACTTCCCACTTTTTCGTGGAGCACTGTGGTGCCTGCCTTTCCCTCAACCAGCTTTACTGATTCATTTCACAGTCCAAATGAACACTCCTGAGGATGGCCCATTGATAGACAGCACTGGGTTTACAAATTGGTACAGAGCTCACAGATGGTGAGAAGAGAAGGGCGAGAGGAAGAGATTAAAAAAGAAGAATGGGAACATAGCCGATTATCAGTAGTTCTGGAAAGCTGTTTTGGGTAAAAATATAGCTGGTTAAAATATAGCTTTAGAGAATTTGTGGATTTTCTCCTAAATCTATAGAGAAATAAATTGATTTCCCAAGTAGAGATCAGAATGCTCTCTAGCATCTGCCATAGTTTGCCCCATCACTACCTATCATCCTGTTCTTTTAACTACAAGACAACCTCTTCACCTTCCCATATAGGAAGCACCTTGGGGATCATATTGTACAGATGGGGAAACTGAAGCACAGAGGGGGAAAGAGCCTTGCTCAATATCACAGAGCAAGGGATTTTTTTTTTTTAGTTGTTGATAGACCTTTATTTATTTATTTATTTATTTATATGTGGTGCTGAGAATTGAATCCAGTGCCTCACACATGCCAGGCATGTATGCTGGCGCTAAGCTACAATCCCAGCCCCCAGAGCAAGTGATTTTTCAGACCAGAACTGAAGTCAGACCTTCCAGGAGAGCTGGAAGTAAAGTGGGTTAGGACCAAAGCCAGAGAAAGTCACTTACTCCCCTTGCTGGCATCTCATGAGGACAGACCCACGAAGGTACAAAACCTTACTTATCTGAGGCTGACAACCTCAGTGAAGCAGGACTTCTGAACTCTATCCATTAGCTGTTCTTGAGGGGCTGTGCGAGGTGGGGCACGCCTGTAATCCCAGCAGCTAGGAGGCAGAGGTAGGAGGATCACAAGTTCAAAGCCAGCCTCAGCAATTTAGTGAGGCCCTAAGAAATTTATTGAGACCCTCTCTCAGAATAAAACATAAAAAGGGCTGGGGTTGTGGCTCAGTGGTTAAGTGCTCTGGGTTCAATCCCTGGTACCAAAAAAAAAAAAAAAAAAAAAAGAACTTCCTGTTGGGTAGAAACTATGGTGAGATAAACACAAACATTCCTAGCCACCAGAAGTGAGGAGTCAGTGGGGAGCTGGTCTATGGCTAAACATTCCTCCAGGCCCACACAGGAGAGGATATGAAAAAGAACACACAGAGTTAGCCTTCCCTCGGTGGGGGATCAGGGATGGGCTTCCAGAAGAGCTTACAAGGATGAGGAGGACTGTCAGGCTGGGGATCAGAGTTGGGCCAGGGTCATTCAGAGTGCCAGGGAAAGGCACCAGTGTGCCAGCCTCAGCTGCAGTGCAGAGTGTAGGCAAGGGATGGTGACCAAGGCCCAGAGGGCCTGAGGCAGGGCTGAAGAATGTGCTCTTTTAATCTGCATACATGGATGGGACAGTGTTTGGGAGGACAGAGGGGCACCTGCATTTCAGAAAGGTCACCATGAAAATCAGTGGTGAGGACAGGCAGCAACAGGTTGGAGATAAAAAAGGAGTCAGACTGTGCCTGGCACCTGGCCTGGCACAGAGAGGCACTCAGAAGAAGAGGAGCCACGAAAGAATGAAAAGGATGCTCAGAGTTGTCCTTAGGAGGACTAGACGGAACAGGGTGATTTGCAGGGAGAGATGCTGTCAGTTAGTGGCTTTTTCCAACTGTAACTTTGTCCTTCTCCTGAAACAAAGCAAAAGCCACGCCTTGGCCGGACGCAGAGCGCAAATCCCATCAGCGCCTAGAAAACCTCCCTGACGCAATGTCTGGCCTGCAGCCAGGGGGACCCTCCCTCGGTCTCGCCTTCCTTCCCTCTCTCCCGGTGGTCTCACCGTCACTTTAGCTTTCTGGTTGCCCCGGAAACTGTCCAGGCTGCGCCTCTGGACGCTTTGCCCCGTGCGCCCTGCATCCCGCACCCAGGGTTTCCGCATCGCAGCCAGAGCTGCATCTCTGGAGCAGAGGCAGCGGTTCCGCTCCCCGAGACCAGGGTGGCGGAGACCAGGGCGAGGGTCCAGGAGTCTGGGACTCCGGAGTCAAGCCAGCACCGCGGCTTACCTGACTTGCCCATGGCCGGCTCTGCGAGCTCCTCCGGTCCGGCTGCGGCTGCGGCTGCGGCTGCGCTGGCTGCACTTAGTGGCGGGCCCCAGCAGCTCCACCAGCCAGGAGTGGGCCGAGCGGCCGCAGCCACTCCCCCGGAGCCGCCCGGCCTCCGCCTTATAAGGTAATGACAGCTGCAGGCGGAGGCGCTTGGGGCCACCCGCGGGACTCCCCGAGAACTCCTCTAGCGAAGGGAATTCCTCCACTGCCCGGGGCTCTCCGAGTGCGGACCAGAGCTCGGGCCTCCTGGGTCGCGGTCCCTAGCGGTCCCCTCTCTGGGGATGGAAGAGGGCCGCGCGCGCCTGCCACGTGGTTCCGGGGAACTCCTCCGAGACTGACACTCTGCGAGGACCGCGGTGCTCTCTAGCAAGGTTCCAGGGACGGTTCGGGCCAGCGCCACCAGGGGTCGGTACCCTCCCCACCTCAGTCTGTCCCGACAGGCCCCCAGTGTGCTCCTTCCCTTCCCCAGGGACTCTGGGCTCCAGAGCTCCTCTCTCCAGGACATACTTACCTCCACGCGCGTCCAGGTAGGAATTTGGCACTCCCAGACCCTCCTGCGTGAGCTGCCCCAGGGAGGCTCCTGCAGACCGGTCTAACCTACTCATTTGACCCTCACTGCCTGTCAGATCCAGCCAAATTCCCCACCTATGAAGTCTGGCTTCATTCAGACTTGCCTCTTTACTTCTCTAGCTTTGTACCACGCTCCCTTCAAACTTGATTTCGTGATACTTCCAAAACATATGCTTGGATTTCCCACATCTTTGCCGTTTCCTCAGGCTGTTTCCTCCCTGCAACTGCAATGGGTAGAGAAGGGCTGCTGCCTGTCTCTACCCACTGCAGTTCAACCCACTCCTCAAGGTCTGCCAGTCTTTTCAGTTACAGAGGCTCTCACCTTTCCTGGTCTTAGCCATAGTACACACCCGGTATTGGGGAGAGTTGGTCACTGTTGAGGCCCCACCCTTATGTGAAAAGAGCTTGGGGGCATTCTGAAGGTGTATCCTGAGTCACCTGAGCCAGACTCGCCTCAGTGACTCCTTCATGGGAAGAGGCTCTGGAAACCCTCCTGTAGGATATTAACTTCAAGACTTTTTTTTCCCCCCAATAAATGGGTACTGACATGAACAGACCTGCTGATTATGAGGGCAGAATTTGTAATACCAAGGGCTTACAAATGTCCAGTAGGATAATAGGGTTGATACTGCCCCCTCTATTCTATGCCAGGCAAATGCCCTTTTGTACTTTCATGTTAGAGTGGGTCAAACTAGTGCCCACTGAGTTAAAAGAGACTTCTGGTGCTAGGTGGACATGCCTACAGTCATACCTGACACGCCTACAGTCACCACTGTTAATTCTTATCAGGGGATTAATACACTGATTTGGTTAAACCTCTATACCCAATCATTTCTGCTCTAAACTTTCTTGCATTCTCTGACACATGAGCTTTTGGGGGACACTGCAGATCTAAAGCATAACAATAATCATTTGATATGTTTAATTCCCTCTTCCATTTGCCAACAAATCCCCATTGAAATCATCAGAATGTCATTGGTTAGGGGTCCAAGGAGGTCCCTCCAAAGAAAATGGGACCTCAACTCAGCCTGGGCAGGGTCTTGACTTTTCTTGTTGAAAAGAATTCCAGGATAGATCAATAGCAAGATACAACAAAGATTTATTTAAGGAGAGCAAGGTATATACCTCCCAAAAGCAGAATGTGGGCATCCCTGGCTTCTCAGAGAAGGCAAGTGACACACAGGGTTGAACTCATTGATTATAAACATGATTTTCACAGGAAGAAACACGCAGCTTCCAAGGCAAGCTTTTTTGAAAATCAAATCCCATGATAACTGTTTTAGTTAGCTTTTTCACTGTTGTGACCAAAAGACCTGACTAGAAAAACTAAAGGAGGAAAAGTTTACTTGGGGGCTCACAATTTCAGAGGTCTCAGTCTATATAAGACACCTTTATTTCTCAGGGCTCAGGGTAAGGAGGAAGAGTGTGGTGGAGGAAAGCAGCTCAAGACATGGAACAGGAAGCAGAAAGAAATTAAGCTCAGTTCACAAAATATAAAAGGCACACCCCCAATGACCCACTTCCTTCAGCCATACCCAACACGCCTACAGTCACCACTGTTAATCCTTATTAGGGGATTAATACACTGATTTGGTTAAACCTCTATACCCCATCATTTCTGCACTAAACTTTCTTGCATTCTCTCACACAAGAGCTTTTGGGGGACTCTGCAGATCTAAAGCACAACAATAATCATTTGATATTTGGGGCTCGGGGTGTTTCTTTTTGGTTAAGCAGTCTAGCCACAAATCATTTGTGGGCACATTGAGTAAGTCTTTGAATCTGGTGACATTAAATTGATTATGTTTTTGTCCTTGTTGATGTGTTGCAAGCACAGCTGGAGGTTTCGTTTATCTAAGGGTCTCCATCTACTGAGTCTCTTTTTCTCTCTCCCTGAGAACTCACCTGTGTCAAAATGGCCTCCAGAATCTCTAGAAAGCTGTTTCGGTATACCCCGAACTTCAAGGTCAAGAGTAGAGACTGCTGAGACTAGAGGAGCCACTTACTGCACGCAGAGGGGTAGCCCATCTGGGACTACCAGGCCTCAGTCACTCACTCACTCACTGTTCAGAGGTGAGTCATGGAGGTGAGAAGACAGGGTCAAATTCTTAACTCAGTGGTATCTCTGGAGTCTGTGTGGGGTGGGATGCTGTGGGCTCTTTGAGCTGACCTTAGCAGCAGGCCTAGTGCTGAATGAAGTGAGGGTATGGCCTAGCTGGCCCCTACCAAGAGCCATGGGCTGGTTAGAGGGGAGGTACTGCCTCAGTGAGCAGACAGAGATAAGCAACAAACAATAAGGTCAGACACAAAGAAGAGCGAGTCACCCAATTTATGAATTTTTGTTGTGTTTATGTCTTATTTAAGAATGCCTGGCCCAGCATGGTGGCACTCTCCCATAATCCCAGCTACTCAGGAGGCTGAGGCAGGAGGATTGTCAAGTTTGAGGCCATCCTGGGCAACTTAATGAGATCCTATGTCAAATTTTTAAAACATTAACAAGTCTGGGGATGTAGTTCAGTGGTAGAGCACCCCTGGGTTCAATCCCCAGTAGAAACACTGACTACAAAAGAAAACAGAATAAGAGAAAATAACTTCTGGGCTGATATAGCTCAGGGGTACAGCATATGCTGAGCCTGGGGAAACCCCTGAGTTCATTTCCTAGCAACAAAAACAAAAACAAAAACAGAACTCCTTTCCTATTCCAAAATCATGAAAATTGAGCTAGGGATGTAGCTCAGCAGTACAGAACTTGCCTAACATGTTAAAGGTCTTGGGTTCCATCACCAGCACCGCCGCGTCCCCCCCACCCCGGAAAAAAGATCATGAAAAATTTCCTGTTTTCTTCAGGAAGTTTGACTTTTAGTTTTTACATTTAATTCAAGCTCTTTTATTCTTATTTTATTGTGGCATAGTGTGAAGCTGGTTGTGGTTCTCTCTCCTTTCTTCTTTTTTTCTTTTCTATTTGGCACTGACTATTCCAGTATCATTTCTTCAAAAGATTTTTCTTTTCCAGGTGGCTATCTATCTGTGGGCTCTCTATTCTGTTCCATTATCTACATATGTATTCTTATACCAGTACCACACTGTATAGATTACTATAGCTTTATAACAAATTTAAAAAAAAATTTTTTTAGTTGTCGATGGACCTTTAATTTATTTATTTATATGTGGTGCTGAGAATTGAGCCCAGTGCCTCACACATGCTAGAAAAGCACTCTACCACTGAGCTACAACTCCAGCCCCTACAACAAATTTTGAAATAAGGTAGTATAAATCCTCTTACTTTTTTTTCTCCCAGAAGTTGTTTTATTTAAGTCTTTTGTTCCATATGAATTTTAGAGTCAGCTTGTCAATTACATTTTTTTTTTCCTTTTTTAGTGCCAGGAATCAAACTCAAGGCCTTGTGAATGCTTGGCAAGTGCTCTACCACTGAGCTACATCCCTAGTCTAGTTCCTGGAAAATAAAACAAAAAAGTTTGTTGGGATTTTGATGTGGATTGCATTAAATGTGTAATTAAACTTGGGGAGAATTGACCTCAATGATATTGAGTTTTCTGATCTATCAGGATGGTATATCTTTCAGTTCATTTTTTAATCTTTAATTTCTCTTGCCATGTTTTATGGGATATTGGTCTGCAGTTAGCTTTTTATTTATTTATTTTTATTGTTATTGTTTTTTTTTAAGAATATTTATTCTTAAGTTTTAGGTGGACACAATATCATTTTACATTTATGTGGTGAGGATTGAACCCAGTGCCTCGTGCATGCTAGGCTAGCACTCTACCACTGAGCCACAACACCAGCCCCTTTATTGTTATTGTTGTTACTGGGGATTGAACTCAGAGGTGCTCTACCACTGAGCCACATCTCCAGCCCTTTTTATCTTTTTTGTTTGTTTGTTTTTGAGACAGGGTCTCATCAAGTTGCCAGGGCTGCCCTTGAACTTACAATCCTCTTGCCCCAGCCTCCTGAGTCCCTGGAATTACAGCTGTGCACATTACCATGCCTGACAGTTTTTTTCTTACAATATATATATATATTTTTTTTTTTCAGATTTGGGCATCAGAGTGATGCTGGCATTACAAAATAAATTGAAAAGGGTCGTCTATTTTCTAAAAGAGTTTGTGTAGAATTTGTATTATTCTTAAATATTTGCTATAAATCAACAATGAAGCCTTCTATTCAAAGAGGTGTTTGTTTCGTTGGTTTTTTTTTTGGGGGGGGGGAATTTTGAACTACAAATTTAATATTATGAATAGATATAGAACCATCCAGATTATGTACGTCTTAAATGAGCATTGGTAGCTTGTATATTTTAAGGAATTTGCCTATTTTGCTCATCTTAGTAGTCAAATTTATAGGAATAAATTTGTTTATAAAACTTTCTTGGTAGTTTTTAAATTGTCTGTGTGATCTATGGTGTTATCCTCTTATTATTTCTTATATTAGCAACATCAGAATTTTACCAATATAGATGATTTTCATTATTTGCCAATTTCTTTTATGAATTGCCTATTCACTAAGATTTATTTGTAACCCCCAAATTAATACATGTAGTGCTTAATGATCATTCACAGCTCTGGGCAGAGTGGTGAAAAAGTTGAGTTGCACAACATGCTAGTGCCCAGCTGAGGTCAATCAAGGCAATGCTCGGCCTTCTTTCCACAGTCTACTTAGTGCCATGTTTTTTTTTTTTTTTTTTTTTGTGTGTGTGTGTGTGCTTTTTCTTGGTGATTTTGCTCTTTAAAATGGCTCCCAAATATAGTCTGGAAATGCAATTTAAGTATTTCAAAATGCAAGAAGATTATGATTATGCCTTAGAGAGAAAATGTTTTAATGAGATAAGCTTCATTCAGGCCATGAGTCCAATTTAATGAATCAACAAGACATATTAAATATGTTTTTTTAAAAATAGAAATACACATAAAACAGAGTTATGTTTAGATTGATTGAAGGAAAGTCGTGACCAGATGCTCACAGGAAACTAGCAATGGTTTAGTACCAACTAATTCAGAGTTCCCAGCAACGGTTTGCTTTTTTTAAAAATTTATTTATTTTTTAGTTGTAGATGGACACAATACCTTTATTTTGTTTATTTAATTTGCTTATGTGGTGCTGGGGATCGAACAAAGTGCCTCATGCAGGCTAGGCAAGTGCTCTACCACTGAGCCACAACCCCAGTGCCCCCAGCAATGTTTTTGAACTTCACCACCATTAACAAGAATTAGCTTTACTATTGATCTCTGAGAGAACTAACCTTCTATTTCACTGATTTTCTCTATTGTTTTCTCATTTACTATTTCTCTTTTTTATCTTTTATTTCCTCCTTCTACTTACCTTTGGTTTCATTTGGTATTTTTCTGGTTTCTTGAGGTGGAGCTTGGGTTACTGATTTGAAGCCTTTTTTCTTTTCTAATGTAAATATTTAGTTCTGTAAATTACCTTCTGTGCCCGTCTTGAGCTTAATGACAACAATATTGTTTTTATTTTCATTCCATTCAAAATAATTTCTAGTTTCCCTCATGATTTATTCTTTAAGAATTATTTAAAAATATTACTTAATTTCCAAATGTTTGGAAATTTCCCCCCATATGTTCCTGTCATTGATTCCCACTTTAATCCTATTGAGGACAGAGAATATACTTTGTGTGGCTTCAGCTTTTCTCCATTTACTGAGAATTGTTTTATGGTCCAGGATGTGGGCTATCTTGGTAAATATTCTCAGTACACTTGAAAAGATTACGTGCTTTGTTGTTATTGGGTAGAATGATCCATAAATGCCTGTTACATAAAGTTTATTGATAGTGTTGTTCAAGTCTTTTATATCCTTACTGATTTTCTGTCTGCTTGTTTTATCAAAAACAGAGAGAGGGCTGGGGGTGTAGCTCAGTGGTAAGGCACTGGGTTCAATCCTTAGCACCGCATAAAGATAAATAAATAAAGCTATTGTGTCCATCTACAACTAAAAAATATTTTTAAAAAAACCAGAGATACTGAGATCTTCAGTATAATTAAAAATCTGTCTACAATTATGTATAAAATTTGCTTCATGTACTTTAAACTTTTTATTTGGAATATAATAAACATTTATGATTCTTATATAATCCTGATAAATTGGCTGTTTTATTATTATGAAAGGATGCTATCTTTGGTAATATTCCTTCCTGTGAAATCTACTTATCTGATATTAATATAATCATTTCTGCCTTTTTCCAGTTAGTATTTGTAGGTCCAACTAATTTCTATCCTTCAACTTTTTTTCTTACTTCCACAAATTTGGAAGACTTTATTTTTTTTTAATTTTTTTTTTTAAAGAGAGAGAGACAGACAGAGAGAGAGAATTTTAATATTTATTTATTTTTTTAGTTTTCGGCGGACACAACATCTTTGTTTATATGTGGTGCTGAGGATCGAACCCGGGCCGCACACATGCCAGGCAAGCCGCTACCGCTTGAGCCACATCCCCAGCCCTGGAAGACTTTATTTTTTTTTAAAGATTTTTTTTTTTTTTTTTTTAGTTGTAGATGGACACAATACCTTTATTTATTTGTTTATTTTTATGTGATGCTGGGGATTGAACCCAGTGCCTCACACATGCCAGGTAAATACTCTACTACTGAGCTACAATCCAGGCCCAGAAGACCACTGTTTTACACAGAAAAATAAAATTTTTCTTTTATGTTTTGTAGAATAGAGCTTTATAGGCATAGAGCTTTATTTTGATGTGTTTTGAAGGTTAGGTATTTTGAGCAGGGTGCAGTGTGTGTATGCTTTTTGTTTTATTGTAACATTGTTTATGCTAAATTCCTTGTAACTCAATGCTCTGTAAAATATAAAAATTCGAACGCCATATGACCAGTGTATGTATGAACTTGGACAAGTTCAAACTTGACTCAGTTTCCTTCTCTGTAAAGGGGATAGTAGTGTGTCTCCCTCATAGGGTGGTTGATAGACTATAAATGAGCTAATACATGTAAGTTGTTAGAATAGGTCCTAACACATAATTAGCTCTGCAGATATGTTTGTCCCTGTTCTATACTTCAACTGTTAACTTTTTTCTTTATCTTAAACATGGCAGCTTCTGTTGACAGGACGTATAGCCAGGACTTTCTTTTTATCTAGTCTGATAATATCTGCCTTTTAATTTATGTTTAAGTCTGTTAAATTTGATAACTTTTAAAAAAAAATTTACGTGGAATGAATACAGATGTAACAAATGTTAGGTCTGAGTGTAAATCATAATGAACTCCTGAAAGTAGAGTAAATTCAGTCAAGTTTTCTGAACACAATGCAATAAAAATAAAAAATAATAAAACTTTATAACAAAAGATGAACTGGAAAAGTTTAAATCATCTACAAAAAAAATTCAAATCCCTCCTAGAACACTGAAAAGCAAAATTAAAACAGATGCTTAGAAACGAACAACAACTTGAATAGTTGGTAATGGTTAAGAGTGAAGGGCTCAAGTCCATGGTGGCCACATCCAAGTCCCAGCTCTGCTGCCCTCTGCCTCTAATCCAAGGGCTTAAGCTTCCCCATGTCTATTTCCTCTTTTGTAATATGAAGATAGTACTACTTAGAAGATTTCTTAAGGTTAAACAAGATGCAGTTGAAATTACCCTTTAGCCAGGTGCAGTGGTTCATGCCTACAATTCCAGCAATTTGGGGGGCTGAGGCAGGAGCATCACAAGTTCAAAGCCAGCCTCGGCTGGCTTTAGTGAGGTCCTAAGCAAATTACCATATATTTTCACATATGTAATATGTTGCAGTCACAATTTTGATGTGTGAAAAGGTAAACCCAAATTCTGCTGCTGGTGGATAACTTAAACTTATATATTCAAAGAAACTCAGTCACACTACTTGAGTTTCTTTGGGATAAATATTCAAGCAACTTGGAATATTTCCTAGCTCTTCTCCACACCTTTGAATAAGTTTCATCAGACTTAGGTTCTTGGGCAGGAGTATCTGTTTGAGTCTTGGTCACTGCCCACAGGCAAGCTTCCCGAAAGAAAATTGAGGAAATGCCTTTTCCCTGCCCCAGCACAGGATCTTTTATACTCAAATAGAGATTTTGCCAAGTGCTGAACAGCCCAAATCCAGCAAATAGCTACCATGTTTTTCTTTTCAGAGAGGGGATTTTTCTTTCTTTTATCATTTCCCCAAAATGTGTTACAGCCCATGACTCGGCTCCTAACATCATTATGAATTCTTTCCCAAACTATGGTTTATAATACAAACTATGCCTAAGACCCTCAGGATTTGGCTCTTGATCTATAGATATTTTTTGAGAGGTGGAGTGGGATAGAAATTCATGGTAATAGCTGATGGATTGAAGGCAATGTCTATTAGAAAGACAAGGGAAAGAAAAATCTTGGCAGAATAATCTCCTTATTTTATTCTGTTATGTTTTCTTTATTATGGCTGTTAGAAAATACATGGGATGCAGCCAAAGCTATAACTGGAGTAAAATATATAGTATGATAAATATGAATATAGGCTTTGAGTTAGGTCTGGGCTCCAGATGTCTTTGCTTTGCTATTAACCACCTGTGTCAACTTGGTGAACCTGTGCTCCTAGAGGAAATACAGGTTTGGTGTTCTAGTCAGGTTTTTTCACTGCTGTGACTAAAAGTCCTGACCAGAACAATTGTAGAGGAGGAAAGATTTGAGGGATCATGGTTTCAGAGATCTCAGTTCATGAATAGCAGGCTTCATTTCTTGGGGCTTGAGGGGAGGCAGAACACCATGGTGGAAAAGTATGGCAGAGGGAAGCTGCTCACATGGTGATCAGGAAGCAGAGAGAGACTCTACTTGCCAAATATATGCCCCCCCCCGCAAAGCCATGCCCCCAATACCTTTCTCCTCCAGCCATACCCTACCTGCATTCAGTTACCATTCAGTCACCACCAGGGGAATAATTTAGTGATTGGGTTAAGGCTCTCATAACTCAGTCATTCTCCTCTAAACCTTCTTGTATTGTCCCACACATGAACTTTTGGGGAACACTTCACATCCAAACCATAATAGTTGGCATTCATGATAAAAAACATTGAAGAAACTAGGGATAGAAGGAACTAACTTTAGTATCATAAAGGCTATGTATGAAAAATCCAAAGCCAACCTTATAGTAAATGGAGAAAAACTGAAAGCACTTCCTTTAAAATCTGAGACAAGACAAGGATATACACTTTTACCACTCCTAATTAATATAGAGCTAGAAATTCTAGCCAAAGCAATTGGGTAAGAGAAGAAAATAAAAAGGATAAAAATTGGAAAGGAAGAAGTCGAAGGATCACTGTTGCAGATGGTATAATCCTATACCTAGGGGGAAGAAATTCCACCCAAAGATCGTTAGAGCTGATAAACAAGTTTGGCAAAGTGTCAAGTTAAAAAAATCAACATGCAAAAATCAATAGCTTTCCTATATACCAACAATGAATTTGCTCTAAAAGAAATCAGGAAAACAATTCCATTCACAATAGCTTAAAAAAATAAATATGTAGGAATAAATCTAACCAAGGAGGTGAACGAGCTCTATAATGAAAACTATAGAATGTTAAAGAAAGAAATTAAAGAAGACCTCCAAAGATGAAAAGACTTCCCATGTTCATGGATAGGCAGAATTAATATTATTAAAATGGCCATATTACCAAAAGCAATATACAGATTCAATGCAATTACCCATCAAAATGACATTCTTTACAGAACAAGAAAATTCAGTCCTAAAATTCATTAGAAAAATCAAAGATCCAGAATAGCCAAAGCAATTTTAAGCCAAAAAGCAATGATAGAGGTATCACAATACTTGACTTCAAATTATATTACAGATCTATAGTAACAAAAACTGCATGGTATTGGCAGAAAAACAGATGCATATACCAGTGGTGAAGAATAGAAGACATAGAGACAAACCCACAGTCATCTGGTCCTTGACAAAGGTGGCAGAAACATACATGGGAGAAAGATAACTTACTTTAACATATAATACTGGGAAAACTAGTTATCCATCTGTAGAAGATTAAAACTAGACCCTTTTCTCTCACTCTGCACAAAAATCAGCTCACAATGAACCCAAGACCTAGGAATTAGAACAGAAACTATGCAACTCCTAGAGGAAAACATAGAGTCAATACTCCAGCATATAGACTCAGGCAACAACTTTCTCAATAGGACCCCTGAAGATCAGGAAATGATACCAAGGGTTAATAAATGGGATGACATCAAATTTAAAAGCTTCTGCACAGCAAAAGAAACAAGAATGTGAAGAGAACATACAGAAAGGAAGAAAATCTTTGTTAGCTACTCTTTGAGGGAGGAAATACAGGGTTGGGTTTTTCTGAACATCTGGTCACAACCTTTCATCCATTCAGTACAGAAAAGGTGGAGCCTTACTGGCATCAATTGTAATTGGTATTGATGATACTATTTGCCTCATAGAGAGGCTGTGAGAATTCCATGAGATAATTTATTTAAAGTACTTGGGACTCTGCTTATATGACAGGTATCCCTGGACAATCTTGAGTAAGTGGGCCAAGAACCTTTCTTGGTTTATTTGGTCTTCCTTCCTTCCTTCCTTCCTTCCTTCCTTCCTTCCTTCCTTCACCGGGAATTGAGCTCAGGGGCACTTGACCACTGAGCTACATCCCTTGTCCTATTTTGTATTTTATTTAGAGAAAGGGTCTCACTGAGTTGCTTAGTGACTCGATAAGTTGCTGAGGCTGGCTTTGAACTCGCGATCCTCCTGTCTCAACCTCCTGAGCTCTGGGATTACAGGTGTGCACCACTGCACCCTACTTTGGTTATTTGTCATACAACAATCCTTCCAGTAGAAACTGTCAAAAGGAGCATGATATATAAGGTTCAAGTTGTTTTAGTCCCAGGAGATAATAGGTGTGAAGTACAACACAGCATAAAGTATTTGCTAGATTTCACATGATGATTTATAATGTACTATTCCTATAAATGTATAGACCAAATTCATCTCTGTTGCTGCAAATAAGAAAGAAAAATGTAGTTAGATGATCTGTCTGGCAATCTTCGATAAACAAAAGAAAAGTAGGAAGGTATGAAAAAGAAATATTGCCCAGGCTGTGACAATGTAGAGGAACCTCTTATTCTGCCTTCTTCTTAAGACTCTTATCTGACTCTGACCAGAGCATTAAAACCAGTAAGGAGAGAAGATTCACCATCAAAGGGCTAAGAAAAAAGTATAGAAAATGACTTAATATTACTGAATACTTTCTTAATTTGAAAATGAAGAAACATAATGAAAATATACCTTTATACAGATATCTGATTTTAGAATTCTGAACCTTACATTGATTTGTAATCTATTCTGTAATTTGGGGCCTAGAGAGAGAAGGCTCCCCGATTTTTAGCAAACATTCCCCTAATATGGCCTCAAACATGATAGATGGTCAATAAATTTTAAATAGTAACATATTGTTTAAAAAGAGAAAAATAAATAACTCAAGTGTTGAAATAAAGGAGCTAGACAAGCAATGAAAAACAAATGAAAGGAAAGAAACAGAGAAATATTGAATGAATGCTGAAGTGTTTAGGGGTAAAAATGTACTGATGTTTGCAACTTATTTGAAATGCATAAAAAGTCAATTAGACTTACTCTGAAATATAAAAATAAGAAAGCTAGATAGAAGGATAGGTGGATCAATAAAAGCAAATATATGAAACTTTATTTGTAGAATCCAGATGGTGAGTATGTAGATTTTCATTTCAAAATTTTCATAGGTTTGAAAATTTCCATGAGACATTTAAAAGGTAACTGAGAAAAGAAAATGACACAGAGATGCTGGGGCTGTGGCTCAGTGGTAGAGCACTTGCATAGCACGATTGAGGCACTGGATTTAATCTTCAGCACAACATAAAAACAAATAAATAATAAAATAAATGTATTGTGTCCATCTGCAATGAAAATATTTTTTAAAAATTGATACAGATAAAAACAGAAAATTATATATTAGAAAAGAGAAAAAGAGCAGATTTGTGAAATACATCCTAGAATTGGAAGACATATTCAATAGATATATCTCTACAAAATCAACTCAATAAAAAATTGGAAGCTGGGCCTGGTGGCACAAACCTGTAATCCCAGCCACTCAAGAGTCTGAGCAGGAGGATTATAATGTAGTGAGCCAGCCTAGCAATTTAGGGAGACCCCATCTCAAATTTTATTTATTTATTTATTTATTTTGGTACTAGGAATTGAACCCAGGGGCACATTACCACGAAGCTACATCCCGAGCCATTTTTATTTTTTAAGGAGACAAAACTCCAATGTACCATTTCAGTAAAAAGAAAGAGGAGGCAGCCAGGTATGATAGCCTATGCCAGTAATCCCAGCTTCTTGGGAGGCGGAGGCAGAAGGATCACAAGTTTGAGGTCTGCCACAGTGACTCAGTGAGACTCTGTCTCAAAATAAACAATTAAAAGGGCTGAGGATGTAGCTTGGTACACAAGGATTTGGGTTCAATCCCTACTACTGCAAAAGGAATAAAAAGAGGGAGGCAATCTCTTTTAAGAAGTGTTCAGAAAGATAATACTGATGACTTCCCACTAGTAGTTTTTCTTTATTGGGTACTTTTCTGGGAAAATAAAAATGACTAGTGTTTAAGGAGAGGGGGACAAGAAAGCAGGAGAAATCTAAATGAATCAATATAGCTATGGAGAAAAAAAATAAAAATATCATCACTTGCCCACATGGAGCTGAGCCCAGATATTTTCAAGCTAGTTCCATCAGATCTTTGAGAGACAGATGATTCTGGTACTATAGTTTTCCCTAGGTATCTGCAAGGCATTGATTCCTGAAAAACCCCTCATTAATACCAAAATCTGTAGATGCTCAAGTCTCTTATATAAAATGGCATAGTATTCGCAAATAATCTGGGCCCATGTTCCTGTGTACTTTAAATCATCTCTAGATACTTATAAACCTCATATGATGTAAAAGCTATGTAAATGTTTTTATAATGTATTATTTAAGAAATAATGACAAGGAAAATTCTGTACGTGTTTAGTTTTTTTTTTTTTTCCTCAAATATTTTTTATCCAGTGTTGATTGAATCCATGGATGGGGAACCTATGGAGATGGAAGACCAACTGTATTAACATGTCCTAAAGCATGGAAACTGTAACAAGCTAGAATTATTCTAATTGCAAATGGTTTAATATTAAAAAATACATTTACAATTTATAACATTAACAAGCTAAAGGAAAATATAATGTAAATGGGTGCTGAAAATATACTTGATAAAATTCAACATCTCTTACTGATTTAAAAAAATTCTAGGGCCGGGGTATAGCTCAGTGGTAAAGCGCTTGTCTAGTATGCTTGAGGAACTGGATTCCATCCCAGCACAGGAGAAAAAAACAAGACAAAATCTCTAATTTTCCCCTCAGCAAATAAAGAGAAAACTCTTGAAACTAAGGATAAATAATGATACCAATGGGCGACACTTAGTGTTTAAATCAACTATGCCAGGCTTAACAGGAAAACAGCAAAGACAATCCCATTAAAATCCAGAACACCATTATTACCCTATGTTCACATATGACTACGCGACCTGTGTGACTCTACATCATGTACAACCAGAGAATGAGAAGTTATATTCCATTTATGTATGATGTATCAAAGTGCATTCTACTGTCATGTACAACTAATTAGGACAAATTTTTAAAAATTCAGAGCATGAGGTTTTTTTGCTCTTCTCACTGTTATTCTTCAGTTCTGGGACTTCTAATCAATACTAGAACAACAAAGAGAGATGAAAGGTTTCTTACCACTTTGGAAAAGGAAGAGCACCTTCCCCGCCCCACCCCTCCCACCCCATGGCTTATTCCTGGAAAAGCCTAATAAAATATATGAAAAAAATGGGAAAAAAAAATAAATGACATCCAGGTCCATGAAAAGTATTTTTAAAAATCCAAAGTTGTTTTTTTTTTTTTGCACAGTATCAGTAACCAGTTGGAGCAGGCCATGGGGGAAACATTGACAACAGCAACAACCAATTTTAAAATCACACAGTATAGACCTCCTCCCTTACATACATGACCACATTCATTTCCTTAAGATGCCTGCCTTCCTCGCACGCCACCAGGCTGGGTTGTTGGAGGAAGGAGATGCCTACTTACTGTGACAGGGTGTGCTTGCTCTTGGCAGCTCCTTGCTGATGCAGAAGGTGAGCTTGATCTGAATCCAGAGCCACCACCTTCCCCCCACTCCTGTGGCCAAAGCCCAGACCTTCACTTTAGAACCAGTCAAAACTGGGCACAGGAAACTTTATAGAACCGGCAGAGGAGCATGAATGTAGTTCTGCCACAGCCTCAAGCACTCTACCCTGGGTGCCAGTATTTGTGTGGCTTGGGAGGAGAGAGCCCCGACTCCTTTTAAGGTTGCAGAGGGATGGGAAAGTGTCTAGAAGCTGAGCTGGATGGAGCATGCACTGGAGCATGCACTGGAACATGTGGGCTTAAAGAAGGGCTAAGAGGGGAAGACAGAGAGGAATGGAGTGGACGCGAGGTCAGGAAGGAAGTAGTTCAGTGCTTCTCCCATGGAAGGTGGTGGGAGGAATGAGGAGCTAGATCATGTCTTACCTTACCCCTTGGCACTGCCCTCACCTGCTGTGTGGTATATCTTCTTTTTGCTCCACTTTCTTCCCTAAATCAACTCAGCCCTGTTCTCTGTACCCAAGCTGACCTACAGAGCTACTCCACAGGGCCCCTGGTCTTGGGTTACTTTCTCCACGCAGCTTCCCTCTCTTGGGGTTCTGCTAGTCCCCTCACCCCACTGGGTCGGGCTTGGGGGAGTTCACAGCCCCACTGTTACCGCTCATGTGCTGCCCATCCCTGTGGTTTCTCCACACCCATCGGCCCACTCCTTTGTGAATAATCCCTTTACCAACTCTTCCTCAAATTCATCCCAACCTGGTTGGGCTTTCTGTTTTCCTGTGGGGACCCTGACCTATATAAATCCTTACCTGCCTATTTGTAAAGCAACTGCTCACACCTGTTACAGAGTTCAGTGGGAGTGCTTGCCTCGCATGCACCAGGCCCTGGGTTCTGATCCCCAGCACCACAAAAAAACAAAACAAACAAACAGAGTTCAGTGGGAGACTGGGAAAGACAAGAAGGTGGTCCTTAGGATAAAAGAATGTCACCTGATTACCTGGTAGGATTCTGACCAAGGTGGGGTTTCTGCATGTGAACCGTCAGATTAGGAAGGACCCATCAGCAGACAGTGTCCCAAATATGAAACTAAGCTTCCCTGAACTTCTCCTCTTAGGGGCAGTGAGGTAGCCACCTCCTCTGCCAATGTGGACAGAGGAGGGACACTCTCCGGATTACAGAAAGACCCATGTACAGAGATGGCTGAATGTCTGGTAGAGGCAGAGAGAGGAAGGTGTGAGGCTTTTCCCTTTGTTTATGTTTCCAGGTGTTTGCGGGGGAATGTGTATATGCCATTATTATAGAAAAACAATACAGTGAACTTTGTTTTGGAAGAATGGAAGATGGGGAGCACATGGGGTGCTCCTGCCTTCCACTCATCCCCAACAGCTTAATTGCCAAGACTCAGCTCCAGAATGTAACTCAACCTGGGTCTGGCATTTGCCATCTGTATATATCAGGCACTGTGTAAACAGCTCTAGAAAGCTCTGGAAGACTGTGGCAGTTGCTTTTATGATTCCTGTTGCTCCTTGAACCTGTCTCCCTCGACCTATCTCGCCTGTCTGACCTCAGTTGATCTGCTTTGCTTGCCGCCTGGCACTGCCCTCTTGATCTTGTCTTGCATGACTCTATCTCTAAGAAGTTTCCTTGTGCTAGGGAAGGCCAGACCTGGCCTCCAGCTGTGGCTTTGCCCTGCCTTGGCGTATGGCTTCTGCCCTCAGGGCCTGTTTCTGTGTATACAGTGGAAATCCAACCTCAGCCCCAAGATTGGTGGACTAGGGAAGGACTGTCCCTAGGAGCCATCCCTCTGATCCCTCTGCCTTCCCTTCCTCTCAGCTGGCAAAGTGCACAACACAGGCCTCTTTGCAGCTGGGAGAGAGGGAGGAAGCCTCCTGGAGAAGGGTCTCCTGTCTCTTTGAGAAATAGAGCACTCTCCAGGAGAGTGTGTAGGCTTCACTCCACCAGCCCAGTGCTGGAGGAGAAGACTTCAGTCAAATGAAGGAGAATAATATTGGATTTTATGTCAAGACCATTAAAATCCTGGTGGGTTTAATTCTCCTCCCATGGTCGAGCTGAAACAGACCCGGTTGAATCCTACAGGGAGGGACTGGCCCAGGGGAAGCCTGGCCCCCACCCTGGTGCAGTTTGTGTTTCCTTAATAGAACCCAGGATGTAAAAGAAGTGTTGACTTAACTAATACACAGACCAGTAGGTGAAGTTGATGGGCACACCCAGCACATCAGTGTTATCCAGCTGGTCAGTGTAGCTGGAAGGGTAAGGGCAGAGGCGTTGGCTGCCACTCTGGTGTAGCATTCGAGCCTAGCACAGCTGATCTGCCTCACACCTCCCCTCCCAATGTGTCAGCTCTGCTGTCCTACCGGCACAGAACCAGACTCTCCCATTCCCATACTCAAGCTCTTCCTCCTGCTTTCTGCCTTTGCTCAAAGTCATCTGGCAGAGCCTCCTGATTTCCAGAAGGCCCAGCTCAAATCAAACCTTCTGTTAGAAGCCTTCTGTCTTCTCCCTTGTTAGAGTCTAACTCCACTTCCTTATGTTTCACATGGCATTAGATTACCTACTCTAAGGTGAACCGTAACTAGGGGAAGTGCCACTCAGCAACTCTTTCTTGGTTGACAATATTCTTCCCAGGAACAAACAAATGCCCCACAACTTATATTGAAAATGTCCTCATGAGGGTTGTGGATATGCCTCAGTGGTAGGGTGCTCTCCTAGCATGTGTGAGAGGTCCTGGGTTCAATCCTAAGCACCACAAAACAAACAAAACACCCAAAAGGCTTCCCAACTGTCTATGAACAATGCCAACAGTGACATCATACCCAGCTCACTGACCCCTTGAGAGGTGAGGCTTGCCTCTGTTGGGGGCATGGAGGTCATACCTCTCACTCCCTCTGCTCTGAGCAGTCACTCATCTAGCCTAGGCTAGGGGAGGCAGAAAGGGTGTTCACACTGAATATGGGGTTGAAACTTTAAAAATAATCAGGAGAGAGATCTGAGAAATGAAGTGAGGTTGTTTAAATAACTGGAGGTTAGGAATAAAGTTTTGGATTCCAGGAGAGGGTGTTGTGGGGGTTCTACTCCCTGCTGGGAAATGGGTCCACATGGTACATTCAGGAAAAACGAGTTGTTTCCAAATTTATACTCTAGCAAGTAAAAACTGCAAGAAGACTCACATTGAAGCAAAAGCTGTTGGTGGATGGTGCAACGGCATTTTGCCTTCCATACTTGCCCTTCTGAACCCTGCCTTGGTTTGGGCAGCAGTGTACACAGTTCTTGGACTAAGCCAGACGTGGCATGGCCATCCTATTCCCCTGGGCCAGGGACTGTTCTAGAGGTGGGAGTACAACTCAGTCCTGGCCACGGAGGTACAAGGAATAAACGTGGATGAATTTCTGAGAAATATTTTTCTTATATATAAAAGGCACAAGTGGCAAAGAGAAGTCACTGTGGCTCTTGTCTCCTTTCTTCTTGCTCAGAACACTGTGCTTAGAGTTCTGTGGACTTGGTTTTATTACCCGAGTTTGTAGAAGACTGAACTCACTTTCACGCAGTGACCTCACCCTCTGAATTGTCTTCCTTCTGCAGAACTCTTCTCCTGGGCCCCCAGGCCTTCCCTGTGCTAGCCCCTGGCACATTCACAGGGTACAGGTTCCCCAATGTCTCTCCCTATAGTTCCACTTCTCTCTCATGGATCTCAAGTCTTCTGCTGGAGAGCCATCCAGGAGGGGCTCCACCTGCTCTGGTGCTGGAAAGCCATTCATAGTCTGTCCCAGAGGCAGCCTGGTGTCCATGGCAGCCAGAAATTGAAGAACATTATCCCCCCGACCTGTCCTGGGCTTCTTTCTCCTATCACCATTTTTGGAGTTCTCATTCATGATTATGCTACCAGAAACTTTAGATCTTTCTCCCCCTTGAGATATCCCCACAAACCCCAAGGCCAAATCCCTTTGCAGCTCCCTAATTTTCTTTTCAGACCATGAAACTTCTACTGTTTTTCTAATAAAAAAATTTCCTCAGGTCTGGCCGTTGTCCCACCTGATGAGGAAGGACCTCTGTGGTAGACTGTGTTATCCAAAATACTCATTGCTCTTGCCCACAACACACACAGACACTAGGGGAAGATTTTACATCTCCATCCTTGGAATTCAGGAGCAGCCCTGTTCCTTTCTTTAACCAGTAAAATGTAGGCAGGAATGACAGTGTCACTTCTGAGTAGACTTCAGAGTCAGCTTGTGTTCTGTCTCTTTTCTCCCTTTTGTGAGAACACTGGAATGGGTCCTGGAGTGAAGAGAGGGTTGAGAAGAGCTGCAGCTGACCCACAGTGGACAAGTAGTGAGAACAGCACAGAAGCTTCTGTGGTTGTAAGCCATTAAGGTTTCTGGGGACTTAGCCTAAGTTGATTGATATTACCTCTCAGGTCCTCATCAGTAGACCCTGCATTCCCATATTACAGAGTCTTCTCTGTCTCAGAATGTGCCCTGGAGCTGACACATCAGGCCCAGGGAAGTGGGAAGTAGAACTACCTTGTCTGTTCCCAGGTCTCAGAAGGCCTGAGCTCTCTCTGTCCTGAGGCCTAAATCTGGGGTCTCTGGACCTGGCTCTGCTGCTATCTGGGCCATGCATGAGTCCATTTGTTCTAGCTGCGTTGCTGTCCAGGGACCCTTAGATTAGGATAATAACATGCCATGGCTTCTTATTCCAGAGTAAAGACACAGCTCACCCAAGGTGATCAATAGTTTCATTTTGAATGTACACATTACTTGGAAATACACATAATCATATAAAATTATTTTTATTAAAATAGAAAAGCTTTCTAGTATATTGCATTGAAGACATTTATACAGAAATGAGCAATTGCAACAAACATGCTACATCAACATTGAGATATTCTGAAAACTTTAAGTGCCCACTTTTCAACAACATTTTGGTATAATAAGCATGTCCCTATATGTTTCAGAGGGTACATATAATACTGAAAAAATACTTCATGTAAAAATCTAAGCTCAGGTGCATTCAAACAAGAAGTATTACATTGAATAGCTTATTTCAAACTGTGAAACACATTCAAAGAATCCAATTTCTGAGACAACATGCAAACATTTTAATACTCAGCTTGACATTTTTAAATATATAAACCACAATTCTTTATACTTCTATATATCAAAAAAGAAAGTCAGACAGAATATTTATCTACATTGTGCACATCACAAAAAGCAAATGTGTCTTCCTGAACGGAAAGTACTGGGTTAACACACATGATTGTCATTTTACAAATATGGCTATTCACCTTCTTCATAATAAAATAGAAAAATCATGTATTATTTACAAGAATTACTAATTATTTCACTTTTTGGCAATCATATAAGTAGCAGCAATTGGTTTAAAGATTGATGCTTAAAAACTCTAAATTTAATTCCATGAATACAGAAGAACATATATCTGGTTAATGTAAAAATTGCATGATGTGAGATGCTCTGATGAGATGTAAGTTATCTCTTTCACAAAAGTCAGGGGCACAAATTAGTGACTACTAATACTGTTACTTACAACATTTAATTATATGAGAGTCATTTGGTCAGCTTGCTTTTGCTTAGCACAATAGATGGGGTCCCGAATTAAATTTCTATAAATTAGCTTAAATCTATCTGATGATTTACATGATAATTTCAAAGCTCTATATTTCATACTAATAGCAGTGGTTCTTCACTGGACTTCCCAGCTTCTAGAATAGGTATTTGTAAACAAAAACATACACAATGGCAACCTTCATACTTAAAGGAACTCTGAAATGAAGTTTCTGAGATATGAGCCTGACAGTGAAGTAAATTCTCTTTCTAAAAAGTGAGCATCTTATTTACCAGTGATGTTAAATCTGCTTTAGAGTGGGGACCCATCTACTGAGCAAAATATAAGTCATGAGGCAGTGATCCACCAGAGAGAGCATTCTCTTTCATTAGTATTTGAAAGTATTTATAAAAACAATAAAAAAACCCTACTAATATTGGCAGATTAAAAAAAATACTGTGTGGTGAAAAGAGGTGACATGTGCTTTTACTTGGCCATTATTCAACTACCGACCAGCAGTCCTGAATGAATGTCTTTCACAAGGTAGGAAAGTTGGGTCAAGGAACCCTTTGCATCTTTTGTGGGCAGTCAGTGATGTTTCCAGGGCAAGTGCAAGGCAAGGCCCAGGCTGAGGAGGAGGAGGAGGAAGGAGTGGCAGGGAGACCTGGCCCTGATGCTGGCCGAGGGCAGGCTGTTGGAGACCTGCACCTGGGAGATGATGAGGGCAGAGAGAGGGACGTGGGATGCCAGAGTGGGGCTGTCAGAGTTGATAAGGGATTCGATCTTCTCTGCTTCCTTATTGCAGGCTTCAATCTGCAAGGGGAAAATAAAACCCTTTCAATATCAAACCACAGATTCTGTGCAAAGGTCCAGTCAGGCAAAGTCCATAATCTCCAAAGAAGTGTGACCTTCAAGGGTGTTTGCTTTCTTTCTGCCCTTCTTAGCCCAAGCAACATTTTGTTTTAGTCTTTATTTATTACATAAATATAAGAGCATGAATGGAAATCGGAAAAGAAATGATCCATAATGCCACTGCCCTAATTAAAAGATTGTTTTCATTTTTCCATGATGCTTTTCACTGACTTTCCAAATTATTCAATGTAGTCATGAGAATGCACTTTTAACTCTTCTTTAAATATGAGCTGAAAATAATTCAACTCAATGAGAATAATAATGATGATGGTTCACAATCTGCTGGCATTTGCCCCCATCATCGGAGCCCTCATTACTTTGATGCTAAAACTTGAGCTTATGTGAGTAAGGTTCCACATGCTTCTAGATTGTGAGGAAGAAAAACCAGGACCCATAAGACCAAATCTACATGGATCGTCCTCAACAGCAGAAGCGCATCCCTCAGGAGACTGGAGTCCATTTTGGCTTTGTCACTGCATGACCTGTGCCAGCCCCTTCCTCCCTGGGCTGCAGCTGCCTTGATGCAATGGGTGGACTGGAATCTATGATTTCACAGACTCTGTCCATCTTTGCACACTCTGAATCACTGTACCTTGACTTCTCCCCTCCCCTGTCTCCTTTGAATTGCACTACCACTTGTGTACTAGGCCTCAGCCACCTGGAAAACATTCAGTCATCAGAGACTGCCTTGTTTTTCTCCTTCCTGCCCTTCCAAACTCCTCAGACGCCTCCATTTCCTCACCCATGGTCCTTCCCTGATCCTGGTTTGTGCCTCCCCTCTCAAGTCCACCAAACTTGAAAGTGAAACGATGGCTGTACAATGTGTCTCAGCCCCACCTGCAAAGCTTTTGGATAATGATCGACAGGAATGATGAGGATCACAATTTCAGACTCGATGCTGAAGTATCCAAATACATCACACTGTGGGACAGACACGTGCATGCGGATTTTCTGAAGTATCTCCAGAACTGTTATTGGCTTTTTGTTTGTTACCTAGAAAGAGAAAACATTTCTATCTCCTGAAAATAAGAATTCCCTAACACTGCCTGGGTCACTTGCTTTAGCTGCCAGCTGAGGAGACTCTTTGACCAAGGAACCCCCAGGTGCCAGGCCCCAAAAAGACTCTGCTGAACAAATCTTCAGAGTCCATTACAATTGGGTTTTTGTGGCCAAGATAAATACTCACCAGAAGTGCTTTTTAAAAAAGTAACTGTTCTGAGTTAGAGTCTTCAGGCACATAAAGCCTTCCTGTAAAGATATTTTAACCAAAATGGGAAGAATTCTCTAGGTAGTAGCAAGTGTTGGCTACTACATTTCTGGAGCCGTCTCCACAAAAGGGAGCAAAAAGAGATGGCACACAAAACAGAAAGGGGCCAAACTATCCAGGGAAGGTGGTGGGTTCTGGAAAGTCCCTAGGAGGAAGGGGTGCTGGTGTGAAGGGAGGTGACCTTAAAATCATCTAGGTATCTTGACCTGGGTATTTTGAGCCCCTACCAAGGTCATTGTGCCAGTGGGGGACCTTTTCTAAGAAAGACTTAGTTGACCAATGTGCATGGTTGGGTGTGGAGGGAAGAGGCACAGGTTGGGAGGCAGCCAGTCTGGGCATAAACCCTCATTCCAGTAATTATTAGCTGAACAACCCTAGGAAAGTCTCTCTCTCTCTCTTTTTTTATTTTAATATTTATTTTTTAGTTTTCGGCAGACATAACATCTTTGTTTGTATGTGGTGCTGAGGATCGAACCCAGGCCGCACGTATGCCAGGCGAGCGTGCTACCACTTGAGCCACATCCCCAGCCTGGAAAGTCTCTTTTTTGAGGATAGTTTCTTCATCTATAAATGGGGACAATAAATTCTATTCTTGAGAGATTTAGCAATAAGTTTGCAATAGTACCTGATACCTAAAGTAATTTACCTTAGCAATAGTGTCCAGTTTTTCTTTGTCAAATAAAACTCTTAACATTCCAGCACATAATGGGCAACAAGCGCCTGTAATAGAAACCATTTTGCATGAATTCAGAATTAAAATTTCAAATTAAAAAAAAAATGGTTCGTGAAGTGACCAACACTTCATTCTGGGCTCCAGCTATGCTTCCTGATGACTGCTGTGTTTCCCAACCAACTTGAGGTCTTATAACTTGTTTAAAAAAATTGACTGCTTACAATAGTCTGTATGAAACCAGACTTTTCTGATTATATGCAATTAAACCAATTAAATCAGATACTAAGGTCCATCTAAGACAATAACTCTCTTCTGATTTCTCAATTTCAAATGTCTGTGTACATCAAAACTGCTTTGATTATTCCTCTCTTAATTGTTCACTAACTTTATGATAAGTAAACACTATGCATTTAAACTAGTAACCCTAATTTTATAACAAAATACAACAGATGTTTGTGTTTTGGTGTTTGGTATAAGATTTCACTTGAGAAAAGCTGCCTATTATTTTGAAATCACTGGACCAGATAGATGATCTCTAAGGTAACACATAACTTTTAAGGTTAACCCAGTGTGATGTGTCTAAAAAGCCTATGAGTTTCTTCCTAATTTTTGAAAAAATTTAATCAGTCAAATATCTTCTCAGTGGCTCACTCTCTAGAGGCAGATAAGTAAGTTTTCTCAATTGTACCCTGCCCACCCCAAACGTTGCCAGCCTACCGGGTGGGATGATGGGTTTGCACCCAGTTGCAGAGAGCGAAGGACACTTCACTGCAGCACACTCGGCGACAGAACTATACTCTGAGAGGACCCCAACAGCCTGGCAGGGCCCATGGTAATCCACTGCCACACGATCTGAGTAGGCAGCACACATGCTGCTATAGGTCTCACCGTTGTGCCCACAGATTGGCTCTGTGGCTCTGCAGAAGGGCTGAGGGCAAACGAATCACATTTAGCCTGGAAATCTATGGTGCACTTTTTCTAACCAAGAGTACCAAGTCTATTTTCAGGGAGGAAGAGACATAGATGTAAATTGCAAGGGCTCTCTTAAACTCTTGAGATGGGCTAAGTGGGGGTGGGGAAGCAATAAGGTTGTCTGAAGATGAACTGAAAAGATTGTTTTTCTTAGCCTCTCTGTTGTGTGCTCATTCCATGTGAACTGATTGAAGACAGAAATATCCACCTCTACTACCTCCTCCCCTCTGCCCAGACTTTTCTTACTATTCAGGAAGATGTTTGAAGAAAATAAGATCAGTCATGGAAATGCAGAGGCTTCATTATTCATGCTGAGTATGAAGAAGGAGAGGAGTGGAGAGATCAGTGGGGCAGACAGAATTTGGACCCATCAATTAGGTTAGGAATATATCACAAAAGTAAATCATAGCCAAGAAGAGGGAACAAATAGAAAGAGAAGATTAGGAATTAAGAGTAGAGGCTTTCAAGGGCTGGGCATATAGCTCAGTTGATAGAGTGCTTGCCTCGCATGCACAAGGCCCTGGGTTCAATCCCCAGCACCACAAAAAAAAAAAAAAAAAAAAAAAAGAGTAGGTGCTTTTGAGCTGGGTAGGGTTGTGCATGCCTGTAATCCCAGCAGCTGGGGAGGCTGAAGTAGGAGGATCTTGAGTTCAAAGCCAGCCTCAGCAAAAGCCAGGCACTAAGCAATTCAGTGAAACCCTGTCTCTAAAATAAAAAATACAAAAAATGCCTTGGGATGTGGCTCAGTGGTCAAGTGCTCCTGAGTTCAATACCTAGTACTCCCCCCAGCACCCGCCCCATCACCCCCCCAAAAAAAGAGTTATACTGTTGATACTAATGGAGCACAAGCTTTGATAGAAAACCAACCTAGTAGACAAGGTGAAGGAACTTTTCTAATGATGAGGACCAGGGACTAAGAAGCAATCATGCCGGGTGTTACTGGGTAGTGGGTAGGGCATTCTGGGCCCCAAGATGAGAATCTCCAGAAGGTGGGTCAGCATAAAAACAGTGGTGCATGTGAGAAACCTCAATGTGCTTGCCTAGGGGTTATTTATTTAAGATGAATGCAGACTCCACAGCTCTAGCAGATTGAGAGATAAGCTAATGTACAATGTTGTAGTGAAATTTTCAATAACTTTTCAGTACCACAGGAGATAGGACTATGGTGGGAACTGTGGGAAATTCTTTTTTTTTTAATTATTTTTTTAGTTGAAGATGGACACAATACCTTTATTTTATTTATTTATTTTTATGTGGTGCTGAGGATCGAACCCAGTGCTCATACTTTTGAGGCAAGCCTTCTGCCACTGAGCCACAATCCCAGCCCAGGAAAGCTCTTTTGTTTGTTGTTTTAACTCATACTCCTCCAGATTTGTTTTCTATTGGGTGAACCACAGAACTATGGAAGTGAAAATGATGGCGACCATGCTGGGGTGTGAAACTTGAAACTCTTTTCCTAGGAGCAGGCTGCAAGAAGCCATGCTCTGTGTTTGCTTATACATTAGCCAGCCTTCCAGAATTATAAGAAAGAGCTGGTCTTTTTTAGTGGAGGACTGGGTTCTCTAGTTTTAACAGTATTCACAGAAGACCCTCAGGTGGTCTTACTGCTGACTCATCTGTCAAAGATCATAAACCAATTCTATGTCCAGTGCACTTCGGTTTATCAGCCAAACAATTACCTGGCATGGGCCTCTGTAAGACAGGCTTTTTCCTCTTTGGTATAAAATGCAAAGATTATTGTGTTCCATGTGGTCTGTGTCACAAACAGGATCACGGACTTGGTCACAGGCGAGCTGTCTTGGCACACACTCATATTGACTACATCCAAATTTATCAAAAGTTGTCAGGCAGACTTGTGGTTTGGATACGCATCTGAAAAACAAGAATGTAACACCATGAGCCAGATGTAGTGGGGGATTGTGGTGGGCCAGAAAAACCCTGGACGAAGCATAGGGAGCTGAGGAGAAAGTAAGAGATAAATCAAAACAGCTCCGTCCCCCAAGGAGCTTATGTAGAGCGTGACTGTCAAGCAAGCAGAGAAAGTAGGCTATGAAGTAGAAAATGACACATGAGCCAAGCACAATGGCACACACCTATAATCCCAGCTGCTTGGGAATCTGAGGCAGGAGGATCGCAAGTTCAAAGCCAGGCTCAGCAACTTAGTGAGGCCCTTAGCAGCTAAGCAAGACCTTGTCTCAGAATAAAAAATAAAAACAGGGCTGGGATGTAGCTCAGTGGTTAAGCACCTCTGGGTTCAATAGTACCAAAAAAGAAAAGAAAGGAAATGACACATGAACTTCTCCTGGGAATGAGACACTGAGTGGGGAGCACAGGGAAAGCATCAGGGAGGGGGTGTTCTAGATGGAACCAGGCAGGTAAGGAAGGTCACGCCCAGGCTGAGGGAGCAGCCATGAACACAAGGGTGACACTTGAGGATGGAGTGCTGGGGAAATGGCAGATGACCCCCAGGGCAGGAGCCAAGGATGTAAGCATGGGACAGAAGTGCTGTGATATGAGGCCAGCAGGTGGACTGCAGTCTGACACTGGAGGCCTCACAGTCAATAACAAATAATGGGTGCTTTGTCAGCTTGGCTAACGTGAGTCTGTCTTACAGAAAGGCTTCACTCTGTCCTAAAAAATTCAGGTCTGTGCCTATAAGACTAAGTGCTTGAAGCTGGTTAGTTGCAACCAGTGAGAGAATGCCACCAAAGCAGGTCCTTTCTGGCCAGGGCGTTTCATTCTCATTCCTGACTCCTTAAGAGGGGTTAGGATGATAGCTTATTCTTCTCTAGACTTTTTCTGCTTTCCCAATTTTTGTAAGGGGTATACATGATTTTTTTTTATATGACAATAAGACCCATGAAAACGGATATTTGAAATAATAAGATATGCAAATATTAGTAAAATAAAAGGAGGGGAACATAGTAGCAAGTGTTATTTTATCTCGAAGGAGATTTTTTACAGAAATTACCATCACCACCATATTCGGTTGTCTTTTGAAATGGTTTTATGGAAATTTAAGATTAAATTTTTTTTTTTTTTTTTGTACTGGGGATTTATCCCAGGGATGTTTTACCACTGAGTTACATTACTAGTCCTTTTTAGTTTTTATTATTTTTATTTTTTGGTGCCAGAGATTGAATCCAGGTGTGCTAAACCATTAAGCCACATTCCCAACCCTTCTTATATTTTGAGACAGGATCATGCTAAACTGCTGAGGTGGACTATCCTCCTGCCTCAGCCTCCCGAGCCACTGGGATTTCCGGCATGCACCACTGTGCCTAGCCTTTTTATTGTTTATTTGGAGACAGGGTTTCACTAAGTTGTTGAGGGCCTCAATAAGTTGCTGAGGCTGCCCTCAAACGTGTGATCCTCCTGTTTCAACCTCCTGAATTGTTGGGATTACAGGTGTGCATCACTGTGCCTGGCTAAGAGGTTTGAAAAGGAAAAATGGAAGATAATATTTATGTTAATATCCATTAACATGGAAGGCATGATAGCTAAGAGAATTAGGAGACATTTGGTAATGTGGGTAGGAGAAACTTGAATACTTTGAGTATATAAAAACAAGAGGGGGCTGGGGTTGTGGCTCAGTGGTAGAGCACTTGCCTAGCATGTGTGAGCCACTGGGTTGAAATCTCAGCACCATATATAAATAAGTAAAATAAAGGTCCACTGACAACTAAAAAAATAAAAATAAAAATAAATTCACTAAAGAAAATCAACAACAAAAACAAAAAACACAAGAGGATCATAGGAATAGGCTGAGAATCTGGGGAACAAATGAAAGTAAAATGATCAGGTTGAGGATGGCCTGTCTTGGTTGTTGTTTTGTCCTAATTTTTAGAAATAAATGCCAGCTGCCTTAGTAGATACTTTACAAGTGAGTATAATCTTTTGTTTTCTAAATATTTTGTTTTGAACGGAAAACACAAGTCCACAATAAATCTGAAAAATACAAAATGACACATAGTGAAAAATGAGTCTTCCTCTTATTCTTGTGACCCAGCCATCTAGATCCTTTTCCCAGAGGCAACCACTCTGAGCCATTTCTTATGTATTCTTTGAGAGACATTTTATGGAAGTATGAGCATTTACATTTGCTAATCCAAAGGACATAAAACCAGGTTTGGGCTAAGCTGCTCTCCAGAGAAGATGTGGCAGTTCTCTCCCAACCCCATCTTGTGTGAGAGGATTTGTTTCTATACATGTTATCAAACTTTTTGTCTTTGCCAATCTGACAGATGGAAAATGTAAAATTTAATTTACATTTTTCTTAATATGAGAAGCACTAATAAGCATTAATAGATAGGCCAGATGTTCTTCAAATTCATTTAATTTTCTTCTAGGGCATAAATCTAGATTACATTTCCCAGTTGTCTCTGAGAAGTTGGCTTTGTTCAAGTGAGAGTTCTAGATAATGGAACATGGCTGGAATAGTGATGAGGTCACTTTTAGACCTGTACCAAAAAATCCTCACTCTTTCCATACTACACCAGGTTTCCAGGATGAAGAAATATTTGCTTATTTTCCACAAAATCTTTCATGAGGAAAGAACTGTGGCACCAGTATGTGGACTGTTCAGGTCTCGGAAGGAAACAATTTACAAGTCACTCAGACACTTGCCCTGGTGGCCACCACATGCAGAAATCTATCAAGGCCAGGTTTACTGAATTCTGAGCTCAGTGAGGAGACTGTAGAGAAGGGAGCCCCAAACCAAATAATTTCAAATAATACTAAGTTTCTGAGACTTCTTATGTCCAAACCCTAAAAGGAGGCATATAAATAGAACAAAGTCTCCCTTGATGATCAGGCATAAATAGCTGGTAACAAAAGTATATCCATTTCTCTTGTTTCCTCAGCTTCTCTCCTCATCTTACTCTTTCTGTTTCAGTCTTAGAATTGCTAAAGCTCCCAGCAGACCCCACAATACCTCCTCATCTCCAATAATCACAACTCCTGCTCCTGTTGTTGCCTGCCTTCACCCACACCAGCTTTCCTCTCCTATAAACTGGCCTGCATTTTTCTGTTCATTTTCATAGATTCAGCTGAGCAACATATAATCCAGAGGCTTTCCCAGATTCTGGGTTCCAATCACACTGCCAACTAGCTGTACTCTCTTTCCCTCCACACTTCACACTCTTTGGGTCAGAGATCCACTTTTTCACTTTTATATTTCACCGATGCTTTGTAAGTGCTGGTCTTTGGTTAAAAAAAATAAATGGCCATTTGACTTACCTTTGGTTTTTTGGGCAGGGGTTAGAATTACATGGGTCTTTTGAGATGCACGATCCAAACTCAAACTGATGGTCCTGGAGACCCACACAGCGAGCAATGCAGGCACTGGGGTAAGTGCGTCCATTCTGCCCACACACAGGGACAAACTGATCTGCACAGTTACAGGGCAGACCTGAGGGAGGAAACAGTCTTAAAAATATGTATGTGTTTTCTCTCCTTCCCCTCATCTGTCCTTGTGAAGGCAAGCCATTAACAATCATGTGGAGGACTCATGTTAAAACAAAATTATAAATTAAATCAGAAAAAAAAAGCAAAACAAAAAAACAGAACTTCCCTGCAATCACTGACAGGGTTTTAAAGATAGTAAGGCTCTGAAAGAGTACAGGTAGGAAGAATAAAGTATGGATCTCCTGATCTGGCATATAAAATTTGGAATTAGGATGCTTAGTCTGGCTTGGGGGATTTCTTGAATATTAAAGGGTAATTCCAAAAATAAGACAGAGAGGGCTGTCAGCTTTACCTGTATGTTCCTTTCACTTGTCTCCTTGGGAAGGAGGAAGAAAAGAAGGTAACTCGGGAAATTATTGTAATTTTGAGACATCATTCTGCTGTTCACTTCTGAGTCATGCTTGGATTGGGTCACTGAGTCACAAGAAATGTGATAGAGTTTGGGGCCAACAGAATTCCCTGCTAGCTAAAGAGTCATTGGCATATGCTGGGGGATGTGGCTCAGCAATACAGTGCTTATCTGGCATGTGTGAGACCCTGGGTTGATTCCCAGTACTGCCAAAAAAAAAAAAAAAAAAAAAGTAATTGGCTTAATTTATCCCAGGATAGTAGGGGCCACACACTATAAGAGAATAAAGGTCTTATTAGCTATAAAGTTAATTTGAGAAAGAAATTTAGATGTTAAAAATAAATGCATGTAGGGCTGGGGATATAGCTCAGTTGGTTGAGTGCCTACCTTGCATGCACAAGGCCCTGGTTCAATTCCCAGCACCACACAGACATGTGAGCACACACACACGCACACACACACACTCTCTCACACACACACACACACACAAAATGCATGGGGGGGGGCTGGGGTTGTGGCTCAGTGGTAGAGTGCTGCCTAGTGTGGGTGAGGCATTGGGTTTGATCCTCAGCACCACATAAAAAGAAATAAATAAAAGTAAAGGTATTGTGTGCACCTACAAATTAAAAAAATAAATGCATACATGAATCAATGAATAAATAAAAAGTCATACTTGAAAATATTTAGTTCACTTTTTAATCCTCATTCCTGTATGGTTTCTCTAAGCAGAATGAATTGTCTCATCAGAGCAGAGCAGAGCAGACACAAGATAAGAGTAAAAGGCAATGAAAATAATAATACAGCAGTGAAGGCTGGTACTCATCAGGGTGAAGAGAGGATGGGGTGGACTCAGTTCTACTTCTAATTCCCCATCATTCTGCTGTTCACTTCTTAGCTCTGGTCTCCTTTTTATTTCTGACGGGCTGGAGGCACAGATCCTAACTCTGTTTTCCCTCTACCTATTCTCATCTCCAGGAAAAGAAGAATCAAGTTGCCACTGCAGTGGCATAAAATGGTGATAAGGGCCACTAATAGTACCTCTGTACTTAGAACTGAAGGTATTTCAGATCTGGAAGAAAGCAGATCCCAAGAGACATCAGTGGATTGTGGTGCTGCTATTGGTAACTGCAACATAAGAGGAGAAAAACCTTCCGCCTTACCAGGCTTTGCAACTACTGGAGCTGGTATGAACATACAACGAAGGCAAGTAGTATTATTCTAGGATGTTATTATTGTTGGGAGCCTAAATGAACTAGTAAACTAAGGAAGGTTAAAAATGAAAGTGGTGAGAAACAAACTTAGAAAATACATGGACACTTCAGTCATGGTAGGATCTAGAATCTGTGCCTCCAGACATGGTAGGAGTAAATGGAGTATTTTACCAGCTAGAAAAAGTTCCATTTAACTGAAAACACCTCATTCATTGGCCCTGTTCTTTTTGACTCCTGGAATCCCAGAATTTTAGTGGTAGAAGGACCCTAAGAAATCATTTAATTTAATGCCTTCAATTCATACAAACTAAAACTGAGACCCAGAGGGAAAGTGTCTTACCTTCAGGTTCTATATTGATTTTATTCCTTTGCAGTTAAAGCAAGACCAGAGAGGCTGCCTTGAAGGGAAAATGGGTGCAAAGGAATGATGGTTTCCTGAGGGTGCCATCTAAGTGCCCACAGTTACCTGTGAAGGTGCGACGGTCATCTTCTGAACTGTGCTCACTGAGGCAAAGGCGGGTGGAACACACCAAATTACCAGCAAAACAAGAACAGACATTGCAGTCGATATTAAAGGTTGTTCCGTGACCTGAGAGAAAGAAAACATCAAACTATATTACATATTAAGAAATAGGGCACAAATTAAAATTTTAAGAGTTCAAAAAAATTTAAATGGGAATTCTTGAAAGATGACTTTCAAATATACAAACTAAGGACTTAAATCTGAGATGTTTATATTTTCATATTTACCTCCTACCATATTCTTTCAAGCCCTATTTTGCTGGTCCCACCTTGCTCCTCCCTATTTCCTTTTCCTCCCTATTTTCTGAGAATGTTTTTGGCTGCCCCTCTGCCTGATTGCTCTTCTCTTCCTTTGGAACTTCATTCATCTCTCCAAAGTCAGATCTGATGTCATCTTTAGATTGAAGATCCTCTTGATGCCCTGAAAGAACTGATTAACTCCTGGAAGAGCAATGCAACTTTCCATGACTCAAATTCTCTTCCATCTTACCATATAAAATAAGCAGGATCTCACCCTCAGACTAGTTTAAGCTCCACAAGGCACTAGTATTTTCTTTTGTACAGAACAGGCACTTAATCAGTGAATGTTTATAGAAGGAATAAACTCATTTGTTTCCAGATACCTCCTAGAATACAAGGTATCTACCTTCACATTTTAGCCAAATAGAATATGGACTAAAAAACAAATACCTGATTTGTTCTAGAATTGAAAATTTTGAGCTCTTTTTAGCTAAGATCATTCTTCTTTCCAAAAATATTTCACACAGAAGAGTAAATCAAAAGCATATAAAAGCTGAACTACTCTGAAGAATAGGAGTAGGGGTGGGATAGCAAAGTGAGCAGGTGGGAAGGGAACATATTTTAAAAGTAGGATTTCTTTACTATTTTTTTTCTTTTTTTTGCAGTATTTCAGATTAAACCCAGGGCCTTGAGCACACTAGGCAAGCGCTCTACCACTAAGCTATACCCCCTGCCCCTTTTCTATGGTTTTTCAAGTTATATATTGACAGGAAGTTGTTAAGGCTGTAAGTAAAAAATAGTTAAGGGATCAGTGGGAAAACAAGATCTTAAGATTTTTAGGGAAGGTGATCAAAAGGTGGGACTTGTTTTTTTGCTTGATTATTTGGTACTGAGTATTTAACCCAGGGGTGTTTAACCACAGAGTCATATCCCCAGCCCTTTTTTATTAATTATTTTTGAGAAAGGGTCTTGTTAAGGTGCTACGGGCTTTGCAAAGTTGCTGAGGATGGCCTGAACTTGCAATCCTTCTGCCTCAGTCTCCCAAGTAGCTGGGATTATAGGCATGTACTACCATTCTTTGCAGAATGGTACATTTTAATGTGTTTTGTTCCAAACCCCTAATCAACATTGTTTTGCCTCCCCATTTTTTTTCCCCATAATGTCAGAATGAGAGTTTCACTTAAGGTGAAGTGGGGATGAAGTCGGGGAATGGATGAGGAAGAGGAAGGAGGGTACCTGTGTCCTGGCCTGTGAAGGGCGAGTCCTTTGCAATCAAATAAACATAAAGCTGAATTCTGTTTTGTTCACTTACTAGCTGAGACACTCTTTGAGCACTGATTTCCTTATCTATGAAGTAGGGATAATAATAATTCCTAGAAGAGGATTAAGATAGTATAAGGCAAGACTTAGCATCAAGTCTTAGCATCAGCTAGGTATAATGGCCAATGCCTGTAATCCCAGAGGCTCGGGAGGCTAAGGAGGAGGATTGTGAGTTCAAAGACAGTCTCAGTGATTTAGCAAGGCTCTAAGCAACTTGGAAAGACCCCATCTCTAAATAAAATATAAGAAAGGGCTGGGGGATGTACTAGTTAAGTACCCCTGGGTTCAATCTCCGGTACCAAAAAAAAAAAAAAAAAAAAAAGACAACATCATGCTTATAATTTGTAGTATGATTATACTTCAATCAAGTATTAATTATTATTAGCCATCACTCTTTGTGTATGTGTGTGTGTGTGTGTGTGTGTGTGTGTGTGTATGTGTGTCCGCATGAGTGCGCGTATGGTACAGGTGACTGAACCCAGGACCTCATGCACCCTAAGCAAGTTCTCTACCACTAAGCTACATTAGTCCTTTCCTGAAGGGGCTTCTAAGAGGCTTCCTTAGAAGTTTTAGGGCTCCATATTATTTAAAAAATACTGCCCTGTAGTATCAGATGTGTAGATGTGACTCTCTGGTGAGAATCCATTCAACATTCTTCCTATAAAGATATCTAAAGATGGGCTGGAGTTGTGGCTCAGTGGTAAAGCGCTTGCCTCTCACGCACAAGGCTGTGGGTTCAATCCTCAGCACCACATAAAAATGAATAAATAAGTAAAGATATTGTGTTCATCTACAACTAAAAAATATACTAAAATTAAAAAAAAGATATCTAAAGACAACTAATCTCATATTAAAAACAACAAATATCATTCAAGACTCACTTTTTCTTTTTCCTCCAACAATACAAGATTTCTGCAGATCAATACAATGCATCTCCATGCAGTTTTCTAAGAGTCCACTCTGTCCACATGAACAGATTTTATAACATCCAACTTCCCCTGCAGATGATGGCACCTGGATTAGTGTCCCTTGACGGACAATAAAATCAGAAGCTTCTCCCAATTTGCAACCTGTTAAAAAAAAATGGTAATGGTAATGTTCTATGATGTTGTTTTATGACTTTTATGACATTAGATACACTTGACAGAAATCTTAAAGGTTCTGTGTAGCTATTAAAGATTATGTAGGTCTGGGATGTAATTTAGGGGTATAGTATGTGTTTACTTTTATAGATAAGTTACACAGAAAAGTAAAAATGGTACAGCCAATATGGAAAGCAGTATGGAGACTCCTTGGAAAACTTGAAATGGAACCACAATTTGACCCAGCTATCCCACTCCTCGGTCTATACTCCAAGGATAGGACTTAAAAACAGCATACTACAGAGACACAGCCACATCAATGTTTATTGCAGCACAATTCACAATAGCTAAACAGTGGAACCAACCTATATGCCTGCCAGTAGATAAATGGAATAAGAAATTGTGGTATATATATACAATGGAATATTACTCAGCAATAAAAAAGAATAAAATCATGATATTTGTAGATAAATGGATGGAGCTGGAGAATACAATGCTAAGTGAAGTTAGGAATCCCCCAAAATCAAATGCCAAATGTTTTCTCTGATATAAGGAAGCTGATTCATAGTGGGGTTGGGAGGGGAAGCATGGAAGGAATAGATGAACTCTAGATGGGGCAAAGGAAAAAAAGGGGAAGGGAGGGGGCAAGGGGTGTAAAAAAGATGGTGGAATGAGATGGACATCATTACCCTAAGTACATACATGAAGATATCATTATGAATGGACATCATATATGAATGGACATCATTACCCTAAGTACATATATGAAGACATGAATATACTTTGTATACAACCAGAGATATGAAAAAATATGCTCTTATATGTGTAATATGAATTGTAATACATTCTGCTGTCATATATAACAAATTGGAATAAAAAAGAGAAAAGTCAAATGAACAATTTTGTACAAGAAATTTAACACATTCTGTAAAGTCTTGACTTTGCTGACATTTTACAAACTCTTCCTACTTTACTTGACCATTACCATCAATATCTGCTTCCCTGATCATTTCAACAGCCTCTTCATCTGTTAACTTCTCTCCAGTTTGTCATCACATGGCGAGGCTTTGTTGCACTAATATAGCCATTGCTATCCTTAGCAAACACACGAAATGCTGCTTTAATTTCTTTTTCACTGCCTGTGTCTTTCATTTTCTTGCTATCATTGTCAGAAATTCAGAAGTCAATCGTGCCATTACCATCAGCATCCACTTCATTAATCATGTCTTATTATTCTGTTTCTTTAGGATTCTGCCCAAGAGACCTCATTGTATTTCCCAATTCTTTTGTTGTTATAATTCCATCACTATCCTTGTCAATTAGTGAAAAAGTTTCTTTGAATTCTTCAAACTGCTCTTCAGTCAGTCGGTCAGCCATACTGTGATTGCTACAGGTTTCTGAGACATGAACACAACCACTTGGCTCACTCGCTCTACTCAGACTAATCAAAAGGAACACTTCTACAATTTTTTCAAGACAGGGAGGGTCTTGCTAAATTGCTGAGGTTGGCCTTAAATTTGCAATCCTTCTGCCTCAGCCTCCCAATAAGGTTAATCATATATATCTTTATTTAACTAATTTATTTTTATGTGGTGCTGAGGATCTAACCCAGGGCCTTGTACTTGCTAGGTGAGCGCTCTACTGCTGAGCCACAACCCCAGCCCCAAGGTTAACCTTTATGATGATAATTATTACATCCTATTGAATATGATATTTTTCCACCTACTAAAGAAAGAAAAGAAAAAACATGAACATTTGTCAAACATTACAACATGGAAGAGAAAGTACAAAGAGCTAACCCAAACTTCTCTTTTGTAGTCAAGAACCTTATAATTCGTTATGAGATGAAGTTTTCAATTGATACTATTAGTTCACAATATAAATGATAACCAAAAGTTTACATGTGTTGTCTCTCTCTCTCTTTTTTTTTTTTTTTGCTTATACAGAAAATACACGTTTACTGGGAAAACTAAACATTATAGAAAAACATAACTTAAAAAATAAAATGTCCCTTGTAGCCTTCCAAAGACAACCCCTATAAATACCAGAAAACCCCCAAAGAAACACTAGAGCTGGGTATTTTGAGCCCCTACCAAGCTCATTGTGCCAGTGGGGGACCTTTTCTAAGAAAGACTTAGTTGACCAATGTGCATGGTTGGGTGTGGAGGGAAGAGGCACAGGTTGGGAGGCAGCCAATCTGGGCATAAACCCTCATTCCAGTAATTATTAGCTGAACAACCCTAGGAAAGTCTCTCTCTCTCTTTTTTTTTTTATATTTATTTTTTAGTTTCATGCTCATCCCACACCCACTCCTACCTACCTCTTACCTTGAACACAAGAATATGGAAGACAGGGATCTCCAGATGGACACCCTTTTCTGTTCACTTCACAGAGCTCATTGGCTGGACAAGGATTTGGGTTACAGGGATGAGTCACTTCTTCTATGATGTTACCTAAAGTACTTGGCCCTAAAAAAACCAAAACCAAAACCAAAACCAAAAACCCCCAAAACAGATCAGTTTAACCAACTTGAAAGAATAACAGAAGTCTGTAAATTATCTGAGTTAATTATGGCTAAAATAAATAAAGAGCTCATGGGCTTAAAGCAAGGCTGGATTCTAATAAGCTATTAAAATAGATTTTCTCATCATTTATGAATTTAGCATAAAGATACATATATTCACTTACGTGTTTGTTTATTGGGTACCTACAATATACTAGGCAAGATTCTGGGCACTAAAGATATAGTGATGAACAAATAGACAAGTCTCTGACATACAGTTTATATCTGGTAGATAAAATATACTTTATTTATTTTTGTGGTGCTTGGGATACAATGTATGCTAGGCAAGTACTCTACTACAGAGTTACATCCAGTCAATAAACATATTGTGTAAATAAAAGATAAACTCAGAAAATAATAAGTAGTAAGTAATGTTAGGGCTACAAAGTGATAAGTATATTTTGTAAAAGGTGGCAAAATAGGTGCTCATGTTTATTTGTTTATTTATTTTGGTACTAGGGATTGAACTGAGAGGTGCTTTATCACTAACCTACATTCTCAGTTCTTCTTAATGTTTAGTTTGAGATAGGTCTTGCTAAATTGCCCTGCCTGGAGATTCTCCTGCTCAGCCTCTTGAGGTGCTTCTGTTTAAGAGGAATAATTTAGCATGTTTTATCATAAATAGCCATCTACTATGGTAATATGAGTCCCATACCATGATTATATTTAACTTCTGAAATAATTAGCAAGGAAGAGTCTCATTTAAGATAAACTGTGATATCTGAAATTTTTAAAAAAAGCATTTCTTTAATTTTTCTCCCACTGAAATAGTTTCTACTATTGCTGAAATAGTCTAGGATTGTGAATATATTAGATTTGCTAACTTAGCCAGGTGTGGTGGCGCACGCCTATAATCCCAGTGGCTTGGGAGGCTGAGGCAGGAGGATCATGAGTTCAAAGCCAGGCTAAGCAAAAACAAGGCACTCAGCAACATAGTGACACCCTGACTTTAAATAAAATACAAAATAGGGCTGGGGATGTGGCTCAGTGGCTGATGCCCCTGAGTTCAATCATCAGTACCAAAAAAAAAAAAAAAAAAAAAAAAAGAAAGAAAGAAAAAGAAAAAAGATTTGCTTACTTAATTTTAGATTAGATTCAGACCCCAAGACTTATAGAGGTACAAGGGCTCTTGGAGTTCATTTCATCTAGTCCAGCCATTCCATTCTATACATAAGGAATTAGGCTTGAAGAAGTGATCTGCTCAGACCAAGAGAGGCCTACATTCTTGTTTAATGCATTTTTTTCCCTTGGCTATAATGGTCATAAAGATTAAAGGATATAGTTTGTGGTCTTAATAAAATGTGACAATTACTGCTAACTACAAATTCAGCATCCATTTGTCTCTCCTTTTTACTAAAAGATCTCCAATTTTACTTAGGGTAGCAATAGGCCAAGAGCTAAAAAGATAATCTTTCCCCATTTTCCATACAATAGGGGTGGCCAAAGAGAAGTTGTTTGCTCTCCCTCTTCTCTGGAACTAGAGTGTAGTGGCTAGGATTCCAATAGCCATGTTGTGATAATAAATTACATGAAATAACCTTGATGACTGAAGCCAAGTACTACAGTTAGTAGAGAAAGATAAAAGAAGCCTGGATTCCTGATGATGGAGCCACCCAAACAGTCCCAGAATATTGTTTTTGAGTTTTCTTTTACTTCTATCTATTCTGTTATTTGCAGTTGAATTTAATCCTATCTGACACGGGAAAAGAAACCAAGTAGGTGCTTCGCTGTGTTCCAGCCAACTCACAGCCCTGATGCCCCCTGGTGGCAGCCTAAACAATTCCCTTTTCCTAACTACTGAGTGTGTAGGATTTCTGTTCTACTGGTTATTCCCTGGCCTCCAACACATCTTCACACTGTTGCCAACAAGCTCAGCTCAGAATTCTTCAATGAGATACCAATTTACTTGGCAGGAGTATTTGGCAGAGAGAAGTTGAAACAGTGAGATACGTGCCATTTTCCTATACAAATCTGACTATCATTCTTTATTGTGTGGGTGGCTGGCTGAGATACACTGATATTCTGATGACAAAAAGCTTAATACTCTCTAGGGGAAATTCTACTTTCTGCACATCACAGTGGAAGGAGATAATAATGATATCAGAGAAGGCTAGCCCCCGATTCACAGCTTAGAATTTCTGATGAATAGCAATTCATACTTGCTTAGATTGATATAACATCACTTCTTACAAAACTTAAGATGACAATGCTTTCCTGGGTTAAAAAGGCGAAGCAACTAAGAGTCTGTAATTGAGATAGTATCATTTAAACACATGTTCTCAATAGATAAATGCTCATCTAAAATAGCAAGGACAGAGATCAAGAGAGAAGTAGTTGAAATCTAAAAATAAACAAAAACAGTACTTACTGAGGTACGTATCTAAAGGTATACAATTCTCCAGGTCATCTGTAGGTGACAGAAGCTCACAAATACTTTCAGCTGTGTGGTCTTCAGGGAATTTGTTCTGATCTCCACATTTTTTGAGAATCTCCACACAATCAGATCTTGAAAAGAAAAATACATCCAAATTTAGGAATCTGAGGCTCAAAGAAGGGATCTGCTCAAACTCACAGAAGCCTACATTCTAGTTTAATGTGTGGGTTTTTTTTCTTTTTTCTTTTTTGATACACTGGTCACAAAATTTAAGGGATATAGTTTGTTGGCTTGACAGAATGATAATTACTACCAACAAGGAACCTCAAATTGTCTGGTCAAAATTACTTCCTTTTCTAAAATTTTCCAGAAAGTGAGTTTTTATTACTTGACAATGTTTCCAAATTGGTTAGGGGTGAATATGCAAAAAAGAGGAATCATGGTGAACTGACAGCTGAATAGTATTCAAAGCATCCCTTGCTTTCTCTAATCTAAAATCAAAAGCCGTGCTCAAATTGTCAATACTTACACTTATTGTTCCTGCTATCATGTGGCTTTTCACCATCTTTGAAAGGAAATTAAATTAGGCTTGTCTCATTTGACCTTTGCAAAATCATATATCATTACTGTCAGGACATTATCTTGCTTATTCGCTTCCTTTTTCCTTATTTTCCACCTTTTTTTCTTGTATTAAAATCTTTTAAATTATCAGCATTGAGGTGTTTGGCTTATAACAGCTACAGAGTCCATTATGTTAAAAGTTTCTGAGTTTTGAATAAGGATTTGACTTCTATTAAGTTTTCTGTGCTAAGAGTCTACATATTTCCCATTTGTTGCTTTTTGATTTTCACCCAATAGCTATACCTCAGTACCTCCCCTTTTCAGGTCATCCCCAAGTCATATCAGAAATAGTTCTAGGCTGTGTTTAAGACTGAAATAATATGAAATGAGTCATCAAGTACCCAGCAGCCAGTTTTTGGGTCACACACCAAAAACTTAGGGACTAAATATTAATTTGGTTTTCAAAAAGCTTTTGGAAAAGCTTTTGGAAAAAAATTCTAGCTGATATGGATTACTATGTAGTCAAATACTTTTGGTTTTACCCACCATCATGGTTCCCTTCTTTACCTTAGATTTCCTAAGCAAATCATTCAAAAATGTTTCCTGGGAACAGGTCCTAATGACTGTATTCACTAGCTCTTTTACTCATGAAACATTTATGGATACCTATTGTGTGTTAGGATTATGCTAATACCTAAAAATAGAAAAGAAGCAAAGAGGATAAAAGAAAAATGGCACAAATTAAAATAAGTTCCTTAAGGAGAGCAAAGTCTAGCAGAATATAAGATGAGCATACAAATTAAAATATGAAAATAGAATTGTGCATTGAAAAGGATTTAGTAAATGTTTCTTGAACTAAGTTCTATAAGAAAGTACACTTACAGGCCTACAGGGATTTGTAATAAGGATGAATTACTATCAGCTGGGGAAATCTGGGAAGACTCCACAGGAATGTCTGGTATTTGAGAGGAACCAAGAAGGGCAGGCAGTAGGCAAGTGCAAATGGTGCTGGGAAGGAAACAGTATTTCAAGCAGAGGCAGAAAAAATGGGAAAGCATTTGACATGCGGGGAGTAATAGGCCCAGGGAAGGATGGGAGAGATTGTTATGGAGGGACTGAATCCAAACTGGAGAGTCAGGATAATGAAAGAAACTTACTTGCAAATAATACTTCCCCGAGATTTACTATGACAAGGTTTAATCTGCAGTGAACAAGCTATTGCTTTCCACATTTCTGGCTGGCACTTTTTAATATCAAGAACAGGTATGTTGATAAATGGCATCTTTATGCTTCCTTTTTCCCACAGCTTCATGTCATTCATAGCTCCTTGATCTGACTGAGCATTACAACTCCTGAAAAGTTCTGTTGGCCTAAAAAACAAAACCAAAACCAAAAATTGCCAGAAGGAAATCAAAGGCAATGAGTAAAATCCTGACATATTAACGTATCAGGAAAATCTGACTTTTTTTTTTTTTGCACAGCTGAGGATGGAACCCAGGGCCTTTTATATAGTAAGCAAGGGCTTTCTACTAAGCAACACCCCAGAAAGAAGAAAGCACATAAAACTCAACAAGGGATATCAGCCTGGCATGTATGAAGATTCAGCGTTGACACCAGTATTGAGAAAGTGATTGCATGTTTTCTTTTTAACATATTTTCATGAGGCAGTTTTAAAACTTTAAAATGCTCTGGATAGGACTAACATCCCCAGACCACCTTATTTCTTTCATTTCATAAAACAAAAGAGTCCGAGTTTTAAAAATTGATGTATAATTTAAAAAATAAAATGCACACATCTTACAGGTTTGATTTGATTTGACAAATGTGAACAACCACATTGATACATCTACACCAGTAAAAGAATATTTCTATTGTGTTATTAAGTTCTCTCAGGTCACCCCAGATCACCCCAGAGGCTAGACTTTTCATATTTTTATCACCATAGATTAATTTTCCCAGTTCTTGAATTTCATATAAATGGAATCATATTGCATGGTTTCTTTTGGGTCTGGGGTCTTCGGCCAAATATAATCTTTTTGAGATTGATCCATATTGTTGCATATACCAGTATTTCATTTCTTCTTATTTTTGAATAGTATTTCATTGATAAATATATATCATTTTGCTTTTATCCTAATGGTTTTCAAACTTTGATCGCAAGACCCATTTACCTTCTTAAAATTATTGGGTTCTCAAAAAGCTTTTATGTGGGTTGAAACCATCAATATTTTATAACATTAGAAATGAAAATGAGATTTAAAAGTGATTATTAATTCAGTTAAGTTATAACAAACCTATTACATGTTAATATAAGCATTACTTTCATGAGAAATAACTACATTTTCCAAAACTAAACAAAAATCATGAAAATAAGATTATTCTATAGTTTTGTACTCATGTCTGGCTTCATAGAGAGTAGCTGGGTTTTCATATCCAATTCTGCATTCAGTCTGTTGCTCATATATCACATTTCAGCCTCTGGAAAATTCTTCTGTTCACTCTTGTGAGAATATAAGAGAAAGAGGCAAATAACAACCAGTGTTGTTATAAAAACACTTTTGATCTTGTGGACTCCCCTGAAGGGGTTTGGAGACCACAGACAATGCTTTGAGACCATCCTATTATCTATTTATAGAAATTAAGGTTAATTCTAGTTTTCATGCCTAGGGATACCACTGTTGAGTCAAGGGTAGATATAACTTCCAAATACCATGCTATTTTCAAAAAGTGGCAATACCATTTTATATACTCACCAGCAATGTATGAAATACTGTTTTTATTGGGTTTTACTTGTGTTTTCATTTAATTGCTGGACATCTTTTGTGCTATCTAGCCCTTTGCTTTAAAAAAAGTGGATTTTAAGAGTTCTTTATATATTATAGATACAAGTCCTTCATCAATTACATATAGTACAAATATTTTCTTCCAGGTTGTGGTTTACCCTTTCATTTTTTCCCCCTTTTCCTTCCTTCCTCCCTCCTTTCCTCTTACCCTTCCTTCCTTTCTTATCTGAGGGATGCTTTACCACTGAGCTACATCCCCAATACTGTTTTGTATTTTATTTTGAGACAGGATCTCACTAAATTGCTAAGGCAGACCTTGAACTTGTGATCCTCCTACCTCATCTTCTGGAGTAGCTGGGGTTAAAGGCATATGCCACTGCACCTGGTCACTCTCATTTTTATAATTGTGTTTTTTGATGAGTAACAGAATTTAATTTAAAATAATATTTTATTGAGGTATAATTTATATATAAATAATGCATAGATTTTGAGGATTTAGTTCAATAATGTTTGAAAACTCATGTAATCAAAACCCCAAACAAGAAATAGAATATTTCCATCACCCTATGAAGTACCCTTATGCCCTCCTCTGGTCAATTCCCCCTTCCACCAAAGGTGATGATTTTCTGATCTTTATCCCTATAGATTATTTTGATTATTCTTAGACCTCATGTTTATGGAATAATCAAGAATCTATTTTGAGCCAGGTGCACATGCCTGTAATCCTAGAGGCTAAGGAGACTGAAATAGGAGGGTCATAAATTCAATACCAGCCTTAACAACTTAGTGAGATCCTGTTTCAAAATAAAATACAAAGGTGTTGGGGCTGTTGCTCAGTGGTAGAGTGCCCCTGAGTTTTCATTCCCATTAATGCAGGGGAGCCAAAAAAATGAATTTTATTTCTGGCTTCTTTCGCTCAACATAAGTTTCACCTATGCTTTTGGGTGTATTGGTAGTTTGGCTTTTTTCTTGCTGAATACCATTCCACTGTTTGAAACATACAGTATGTTGTTTCTCAATCTTTTGATGTTCTGGATCCCCCTCCCAATTTTGGGCTATTATGAAAAACACTACTACATAAATCTTTTTGAACACACATTTTCACGTTTCTTGAGTAAATTCTTCAGAATGGAATTGTTGGGTCACAGATTTAACTTTTAGGAAACCGAGAGACAGTTTGCTAAAGTGTTTAACCATACATTTTGCTTCACGTGTTAGCCAATTTTTTAATTGTGGCCACTGTATTGGGTTGAGGAGCATCTCACTTAAGTTTTAATTAACATATTGCTAGGAAGAATAATAAACCTTTCATGTACTTAAATGTCCATTTCTTCTTCTTTTTTTGTGGTGCTGGGTATTAAACCCAGGACCTTGCACATGCTAGCCAAACACTCTATATACTGAGCTATACCCCAGGTCTAACAACTCTTATGGCAAAAACTCTATGGTGTTCAAAATGATGTTTTTAAAAAATGTTTTATTTGTTCTTTTTAGTTATACATGACAGTAGAATCCATTTTGATATAATTATACAAGCATGGAATATATCTTATTCTAATTAGGGCCCCATTCTTGTGGATGTACATGATGGTGGGATTCACTGTGGCGTATTCATATATGTACATTGTCAGATTCATTCCACTGTCTTTCCTTTTCCTATGCCCCCCTCCCTTGCCTTCATCCCCCTTTGTCTAAACTACTGAATTTCTATTCTTACCTCCCCACCTCCCCCATTATGGGTTAGCTTCCACATATCAATGAAAATATTTGGCCTTTGGCTTTTTGGGACTGGCTTATTTCACTTACTCTCTGGATCCATTCATTTATTAGCAAATATCATAAAGTCACAAGATGATGTTTTGAAATATGCATTCATTGTGGAGTCAAGATAATTAACATGTATTACCTCACATGCTTATTTTGTGTGTACAGTAAGAATATTTCAAATTTACCCTCTTAGCAATTTTCAAGCATATAATACACTGTTGTCAACTCCAGTCAACCATGTTGTACAACAGATCTCTTGAACTCATTCCTCCTGAGATTCTGTATCCTTTGAGTGCCATCTCCCCAATCTTCCCCTTCCTATCCCTCTACATTTTGGTAACCTCTATCCTATTCTCTGCTTCTGTAAGTTCAATATTTTTAGATTTAACATATTAGCAGAATCATGCAGTGGTTTATTTTTCTATGCCTGGCTTATTTCATGGAATGCCCCCCAGGTTCATCCATGTTGTGGCAAATGACAGGATTTCCTTCTTTTTAAGGCTTAATAGTATTCCATTGTGTATATAAACTGTTTTCTTTCTTTTTTTTTTTTTAGAAATTTTTTTTTAATATTTATTTTTTAGTTTTCGGCAGACACAACATCTTTTGTTTGTATGTGGTGTTGAGGATTGAACCCGGGCCGCACGCATGCCAGGTGAGCGCGCTACCGCTTGAGCCACATCCCTAGCCCATAAAATCTATTTTCCTTACCCATTCATCTATTGATGGATACCTTGGCTGATTTCATACCTTTATTATTAATAATGCTGCAACAAACATAGGAGTGAAATATATCTTGGGCAGATAGATTCCAGACTTAGGATATAAACCCAATGGAGGAATTGCTAGATTATGTGGTGGTTCTATTCTTTAATTTTTGAGAAACCTCCATGCTGCTTTCCATAAGGGCTATAACTTCCCAATGGGATTGGGAGAAGGTTGAAAACCATTTATTGGGTATTTGGTGAGAGAGAGATAGCATGTTCGGGAGTAGTCTTTCATTGGGGGACTCTGGTTCTTAGAAATTTCCATCCAAAAAAGGTCAAAAAAAAAAAAGGCAGAGTTACAAGGTCAGGTAAGGTAACTTGATCCCTGGGGATGTAGGAAGGCACACCCACGCATGAAAACACATTTGGCAGCATTTTTATGACTCTCAAGATCAGGGCCACTGTCTACAGCCACTTTGATGTGGCCAGATCACTGGAAGTGACCGATAGGGCCTCAACCAATCAGGAAAGGAAAATGCTGGTCATATGATGTGGTGGCTTCCCACAGCTATAGTAATTTATATTTCCATCAACAATATATAGGTCTTGCTATGTTGCCCCAGCTGGTCCCAAACTCCTTTGTTTGAGTGATTCTTTTGCTTCAACCTCCCAAGTAGCTAAGACTACAGGTTAGTGCTACTACACTTGCCTAGGTTTTATTTTGAATTCTATGATCCATCTTGAAATAATTTTTGTGTATGGTGTGACATAGAGGTTAAACTTTTTTTTTTATATAGATACTGAATTATTCCACCATCCCTTGTTGTAAAGATATCTCAATTACTTTACTCAAAGTAATGAGTTGAATAATTTTAAAAGGATAGAATGTGTGTTAGATTGAGGTAAATATCATCTGACAAAAAAATAAAAATATCTACAACTTCCTTCTGGCCCAACTCTTCCTTTTTGCCCTCTGGGTCTCTGGGCTGCAGCTCACAAAACAGTCACCTTTTCTTTAGAAATGTTCCCTCCTGGGCTGGGGTTGTGGCTCAACAGTAGAGCGCTCGCCTAGCATGTGCAAGGGCCTGAGTTCGTTCCCCAGCACCACATAAAAATAAACAAATAAAATAAAGGTATTGTGCCCAATTACAATTAAGAAATAAATATTAAAAAAAAAATGTTCCCTCCTGGGGCTGGGGTTGTAGCACAGTGGTAGAGCGCTTGCCTGGCACATGTGAGGCACTGGGTTCGATCCTCAGCACCACAAAAAATAAATAGATAAATAAAATAAAGGTACTGAGTCCATCTACAACTAAAAAAATATTAAAAAGAAAGAAAGAAATGTTCCCTCCCTAGCTTCTCTGATGTGAAGTCCTCCCATTCTGTGCTCTGGAGGCCCTTTTTCTTTTTCTTCACTATTTCTTTAGCCCTGGGGATATGCTCCTAGGTCCAGTTGTTGGCCCTTATTTTTCTTATTATACTTGATATCTCAGAAAGACACCTATTCAAATTGCTTCTATAAAGAAATATTTTTGTATGAAATGGGAGACTCACTGAGCAGGAACATCAACCAGTGTGAAGGCCCTGCAAAGAAAGCAGTCCAAAAGTGGACATATATATGATCCAGTAGTGAAAAATGATTTATTCTGGAATGAATTATTTCCATTGGTGGTGTAGCAGAAGGAAGAAGGGTCTAAGAGCAGAAGAAATTCTCTGAATTCCAGAAACTTTAGGTATCTCTAGATTAGAAGGAACTCCCTAAGAGTGCTTCCTTTGCCAGAGGTAACTTAGATGGAACACAGCCTTTAAAAATGAAACCATAAGGAAATAAAGCTTTCTTTTAGCCCAGAAAGAACAAGATCAGAGTAAAGTGGTGTTTCATTTATTCAAAAAGCAAGTGATTAATGATAAAATATTTCCATTCCATGTACAAATTGTTCTTACCTGTTGTTGAAATTAGTACAGTAAGTAAGGTTTCTACAGCCCAACTGGCAAGGTTCCCGGACATCTGCTAGACAGGTCAACATGGACACTTCCACTGGGTTATATTCACAAAAGCGGTCAAATTCCTGCCAACTCTGTGTATTGCCCCAGCTCATGCTATAAAGTTTAGTGCACAGTTCCCTGAAACAAAAGCACAAGTGCAGACACATAGAGAGAAGCCATATGATTAAATACCTGATTTGAGTAAAACTGGAAATCTGTGAATTATATACTTTTTTAATAAGACAAAAAGTAAAGAGTTAAATGACTATTTCTTAGGATTTGGAGCCAGAAAAAGTGACCTTTCTTTCCCCACCATGAAAAATAGGCTTTTTAAGTTATCTGTCTCTTCCCTTCTCTTTTTCCTTCTTTTTGGTAGTATTGGGGACTGAAATTTGGGCCTTGCACATGCTCGGAAAGCACTCTTATCACTGAGTTATCCCCAGCCCTTTCTTTTCCTTCAATTTTGAGACAGGGTCTAATTGCCCAGACCGGCCTCAAACTTGTGATCCTCCTGCTTTGGCTTCCCAGGTAGCTGGATCAAAGGTGTACACCTGGTTATCTTTTCTCTTTGCCATGGTTGCTAGAAAGCTCAGTGCTAAATTTAATGTTCAGTTACAATATTTGTATATCTTTAGTTCTTGGCACAATTATTTCTCCCTATATCTTTCTGATCTCACTTTGATCTTTACTTAAAGCACATGTTTTTCTTCTCCATAAAGGCAATCACAGGAGGCAAACCATGACATAGTCCTCTGACTTCTTTTAAGAAGCTTTATAAATGCAGGGTCTGCTAGTTTCTCCTGTAAAACTACTCCAAGCCATTTGTGTTCCTGAAGTTATTCCAAAGCCTCTATATATTATTGTAGTTGATATATGACATTCTTATTTTCAGTATTTGATGATTACAAAGCAAATTAAGTATGTGTATATAGCTAAAACTATCTGTACCATTTCCAACATGCTCTTATACATTATATTCATTCCATTATTTTACTCATAAAAGTAATACATGTTCACTAGGAAAAATTTTATTATTTTGAAATATACAAAGTCACAAGTAAAAATTCTCCACTCTTCTCACATTTTATTTGAATCTCAAGATCACCCCTATGAAGAGGGTATCTTTAACTTTGTTTATTCACTCTAGTGTTTACTGAGTGCCTATTTTGTGTGAGTGCTGGTTCAAGACACTGGAAGTGCAGTGGTGAATAAGCCAGACAAGGTCCCTAGTCTCAATAAAGCATATATACATTATGAGGATGAGGAAGTTGGAATAAAGTTATATCAGGTGAGGACTGCTCCACTGACTGGCAGACCCACGCCAGAGCCCAGGCCCAGGACCGCCCCAAAGACCTGCACAGGAGCTAAGGCCCAGGCCATGGCCCAGGACTGCCCTGCCAACTTGCAGACCCATGCCAGAGCCAAGCCTGGCCCACCTCCATCTTGGGATACTTCAGCCATTGTGTGCAGATCATATGCCTCTAGAAATTTGTTGGTGTCTTCAAGGTTTTCTATTTTATCAGAATATAAATTTTCAAAATAGTTTCTAATTTTCTTCTGTATTTCAGTAGTGTCTATCATGATATTTCCTTTTTCATCATGAATTTTAGTTTGAGTTTTCTCTTTCCTTTTTATTAGATTGGTAAAGATTTGTCAATCTTATTTATTTTTTTCAAAGAACCAGCTTTTTGTTTTGTCAATTTTTTGAATTGTTTCTTTTGCTTAATTTTATTGATTTCTGCCCTGATTTTAATTATTTCCTGTCTTCTACTACTTTTGGTGTTGGTTTGTTCTTCTTTTTCTAGGGCTTTGAGCTGTAATGTTGTTTATTTGTTGACTTTTTCTTCTTTTAATGAATGAACTCCATGCAATGAACTTTCCTCTAACACTGCTTTCGTAGCGTCCCAGAGATTTTGATGTGTTGTATCGGAATTCTCATTTACCTCTAAGAATTTTTTTTATCTCCTTCCTGATGTCTTTTGTTGTCCATGCATCATTCAATAGTGTATTGTCTAGTCTCCAGGTGTTGGAGTAGCTTCTATTTTTAATTTTATCATTGATTTCTAATTTAATTCCATTATGGTCAGATAGAATGCAGGGTCATATATCTATTTTTTTGTATTTGCTAAGACTTACTTTGTGGCATAACATATGGTCTATTTTGGACAAGGATCCATGTGCTGCTGAGAAGAAAGAGTATCTTTCTCGTTAATGGATAAAATATTCTATATGTGTCTGTTAAGTTCAAATTATTGATTGTATTATTGAGTTCTATAGTTTCTTTCTTTGATTTTGTTTGGAAGATCTATCCCAGTGGTTAGAGAAGTGTATTTTTATCTTAGCTTTGTGGTATAAGACCTGGTATTGTGATAATTCCTGCTTCCCTCTTCTTGCTATGGATTGCTTTGGCTATTCTGGGTCTCTTATTTTTCCAAATGAATTTTATGATTGCTTTTGCTATTTCTATAAGGAATGACGTTGGGATTTTAATTGGAATAGTATTGAATATGTATAGTGCTTTGGGTAGTATGGCCATTTTGACAATATTAAATATGCCCATCTAAGAGCATGGGAGATCTTTCCATCTTCTAAGGTCTTCAATTTCTTAGTGTTCTGTAGTTTTCATCGTAGAGGTCTTTCACCTCTTTTGTTAAGTTGACTCCCAAGAATTTTAGTTTTTCTGAAGCTATTGTGAATAGGGTAGTTTTCCTAATTTCTCTTTTAGAGGATTCATCATTGATGCACAGAAATGCATTTGATTTATGGGTATTGGTTTTATATCCTGCTATTTTCCTGAATTCATTTATTAATTCTAGAAGTTTTCTGGTGGAGTTTTTTTTTTTTTTTTTGGATCCTCTAAATATAGAACTATGTTGTCAATAAAAAATGATAGTTTGAGTTCTTCTTTTCCTATTCATATCCCTTTAATTTCTTTCATTTGTCTAATTGCTCTGGCTAGAGTTTCAAGGACTATGTTGAATAAAAGTGGTGAAAGAGGGCATCTCTGTCCTGTTCCAGTTTTTAGAGGCAATTCTTTCAATTTTTCTCCATTTAAAATGATGTTGGCCTTGGGTTTAGCATAGATAGCTTTTACAATGTTGAGGTATATTCCTACTATCCCTAGTTTTTCTAGTGTTTTTGAACATGAAAGGGTGCTGTATTTTGTCAAATGCTTTCTCTGCATCAATTGATATAATCATATGATTCTTATATTTACATCTATTGATGTGATGAATTATATTTATTGATTTCCTTATGTTGAACCATCCTTGCATCCCTGGAATGAACCCCACTTGATCATGGTGCACTGTTTTTTAAATATGTTTTTGTATGTGATTTGCCAGAATTTTATTGAGAATTTTTGCATCAATGTTCAGCAGGGATACCGGTCTAAAATTTTCTTTCCTTGATGTGTCTCTGCTTGGTTTTGGTATCAGGATAATACTAGCTTCACAGAATAAGTTTGGAAGGGTTCCCTCCTTTTTTATTTCTTGGAATAATTTGAGGAGTATTGGTATTAATTCTTCTTTGTAGGTTTTGTAGAACTCAGCTGGTTCTACAAAAATCCATCTGGATCCTGGGCTTTTCTTGGTTGGTGGGCTTTTGATGGTGTCCTCTATTTCCTTGGTTGAAATTGATCTGTTTCAATTGTGTATGTCTTCTTGATTCAGTTTGCAGGGGCAGGGCCTCACATATCAAGCTAGGCAAGCACTCTACCACTGAACATCCTCAGCCCTAGTCCTTAACTTTCTTTCTTCCTTTTTTAAATTTTTAGTTATAGATGGACACAATATCTTTGTTTACTTATTGTTTTGTGGTGCTAAGGATCGAATCCAGTGCCTCATATTGCGAAGCAAGCACTCTGTCACTGAGCCACAACCTCAGCCCTAGTCCTTAATTTTCTATAGTTACCTTGAATAGATTATTAATATCTCTTAAGTTTTCTTTCTCACATGTAAATGAAAATTACACAATTTTTCCCAATTGTTTCATAAAAATCAAATCTGATGGAAGTGAAAGCAGTCAGCAAACCATGAAATCTATTTCAAGATTGAGAGAGGAAACTGTTTCTTACTAAAGCTCCTCTGGGACTGCATAGCTACCTCAATTTCCAGTAACTCTATGTCAGCATAGTTCTTTGGCAGAGGTTTCTCTTTCTAAGAATTACATAGCATCTCTCTCATCAGTATTAACTTTTATATGCAAACAGTTTCCTTAACCTCAGAGCCAACTTAATTTTCCTTTAAATCCTTCCATTAATTTCCTCAAATATTTTTAATATCTTTGGTAAAGTTTGATAAGTTATTTTAGGCACTTTTTTTATTTGCTAAAGATCCATAGAAATGGTTAGAAACCATAGAAATGGTTGTTTCTCAAATTAATTTCAGGATATCCTAGAAATGTTGTGGATGCTTTTCACCCAAAATATTTATTAAACAAATTCTAATTCATCTGTGTGTGGGTTGTTGTGTGTGTGTGTGTGTGTGTGTGTGTGTGTGTGTGTGTTTGTACTGGGGATTGAATTCAGGACAATTTACTACTGAGTTATATTCCCAGCCTTTTCTATTGTTTATTTTGAGACAGGGTCCCAAGAAGTTTCCCAGGCTGACCTCAAACTTGTGATCTTCTTGCCTCAGGCTCCTGAGTAGCTGGGATTTACATGTGTGTGCTACGGTGCCTGCACTATAATCTGTGTTCTACCATGACCTTAGTTATCTCCATTCATTCTTGTCTCTAGATTCTTGTCTATCCTATATTTGTATTGTTAATTTTTGTCCCTAAGTGTAATACTGAAATGAATGTCAATGCACTGCTTTCTAACTCTGGATATAAGTGCCAACCAGTTTATTCACCAATATGACCAAATGCTATGGTTAAGTTCAAAGTTTCATAATTTAATAAAGAGAATATCTTTTAGATGTCAGATCAAAACATCTTCTAAATTGAAAGTTTACTTAATGATTCCTTGAAAGCAAAATTCACATTGCATCATCTTCAAATTCTGTTGCCCTGTCAAGGCTAATCCTTCATATCACAAAAGCATGTGATATATGAAACAATGTTTTATATATACCCAATGATCGGTAAATATTTGGTGGATAACAGAATGAAAGATTTTATAGCTTCTAAATGTTCAGCCTACACAATGCAAAAATATAACATGCATTTGCTAGGCCTAAAATAATTAATTAAAATATTATTTTCTACTATTTTAATAAAAGAAAATAAGATACTGACCTACATGTTGAAGTGTTTGCTTTAGAACAACAATGCAATTTAGCCCCATCCAGGCCTGTAGAGGGAGGAGGGTGTATAGTGACTCCAGGGTGAACTGACTGTGAGCTTTCAAGAAAACACTGCCAAAGAGGATCTTGAGGCAAGGGCTGGGTCTTACAACCCTCGATGAGACCATCAACAATCTCCATTTCTGTTTTCTTAGACATCAGAATTCTCTTGCAGGCATTTTGGCAAGCATGGTCTTCAGCTCTGTCACAGCAATACAAACCTACATTTTCAGAATATAAGTGGTTTAATGAGCTGGTTTTATTGCATTTATTGCTCAGAAGAGAAGAAGAACATGACTATGTAGTGGAAAACCATTACTACTTGATGTCAGTATCTGTATTATACAGGGTCTATTAAATTCTCTTCATTAATTTGCAGTGTAGTAAAAAGTGGACAAGGTGTCTAATCATGAGGTTTCTAGCATCCTAATGAAAATGAAAAGTCATCCTACACTGAAGAAGCCCTCATATAAAAGATATTTTATGTTCTTGGAAAAGATATTGTATATCTAAGTGGATTTGCTTCTAGTAGGGGATGTCTAAGAGGGATTATGTTCTTGACATGAGAGATAACTAATTTTTAATAGCAACAAACACAAACACTGTATTTTATCATATTCCAAGACAGCATAAAGGTTTTATATGTCTGTGAAAATTAGTTAAGTTGTAATTTAAATAATATAGTAGCACACCCTGACAAGCTAACAGTCTGCTTCTGCCTTTAATTTTCTTTCTTTTTGGTGCTAGGGACTAAACCAGTGGTAAACATGTGCTCTCCCACTGAGTTATGTTCCCAGTCCCTGGCCTCTAATTTTCTACAAAGAATCAGAAAATTAAAGAACACTATTAATGAAGCTATGGAATTCAGAAGGGTCTCTCTGAATTACTTTTCTTGGTGTTTTTGACTTTTGAAGAAGCCTGTTTTGTTTGTAGCCTGCTTATCCAGAGTCCTCTGTGTTAACATATATTAGAAATGACTGCCCTTCTACCCTTAAAACTTCTTCCTGCCTTTTTGTTGTTGTTGTTGTTACTGCTTTGTTTTAAAGCTGCAATCTTGTTAGCTCCAGCAGCCCCTCTTGGTAGCCTAAATATTGGGGAATACAGATCTGCCTTTAAAACAAATGGAAGCCGATGGAAGATACTTGTGGCAAATGTTTCATCCTATAATTTTCACCACACAGCCACATCACAGAATGCCAAAATCCTTAGAGTAATTTTTGATTTTGATTGTGGCCAAATAAGGCACATTGCTTTTGAGTTTATAGAAACAATTCTTTCCAGTGTCCACATATAAAAAGTCATTGGCATGTGGCTTATAAATAAATCTTCTATCAGTTTGGTTAATCAGTCAGTTCTTTAAAATATGATGACCTCCAGAGGACAAAAATGGATTCTAGGATGTACAAAGCTGAGACCTTGAAAATCCCTATAAGGTGAAGGCTCATTAGGAGGCCCTGATTTAAAAAAAAAAAAAAAAAAGGCTCTCTTTTGTTTTTATGATCTTTTATTACAAAAATAACCATTGCTCACTGGTAAAAAAAATTCAAATTACAGAAATATATAATATAAAACAATTAGGTATATAACTAAAAATGTATCACACTATACCTTTAGTTATGTAACTTGCTTTTTTTTGCTTCTATATAAATGTATTACTTTCTTTTTGTTGTTTGCAAAGTGTTGTGATCTATATATACATTCTAATTTATTTAATCAATATCCTACTGATAGATGTTTGGGTTATTTCCAATTTTTGTCTACTAATGTGTATATAAGCATATTTACAACATATTTTTGCAAATTTGTGTAAATTTTCTTGCTGGATAAATTCTTAAAGTGGACTTGCTAGATCAAAAAGTAAAATAATCTGAAATTCTGATGGTTAACTTCTCTCCAAAATATTCATATCAAAGAACTCTTCCATCCTCAGACTAAAATTCCCATTTCCTCATACTCTCTATAGCCCCATCTTTCTTGGCACCTTCTAACTGTGACAGTAACATCCAATCTGTCAAATCTAAACACCAAAGGAAGTCTGGTGTTTCCCAAGTGACCAAGACTGCAACTACCTACAAGAATGTATCATTCCTTTTTTATAAACTCTTTTACCAAGGTTGAAATGAAAAAAAAAAAAAAATACGTCCCTTTTACTTACTATCTGTTGGGTTCCTCATTGGGTAAGACTGGGTATAATTGTTCACACAGTGTATTAATTGTGGACTAATAGAGGCACAATAATTTTCCACTGCTTTGATCTGAGATGGACCAGGAGAAGAGTCTGTTCGAAAAATGGCTTGACAATATTCTCGGCAGTTTGTATGATGACCTGCATAACTGCAACACACCGAGCCCACTATACGGGGGAAAAAAGAGAAGACACTGAAATGAAACAGCTTTTTGTTAACATTAAATCATCACCATACTGATGGAACAGTATACCTTTCTCAATTTGAGAAATGAAACCATGCCACAGGAAACCATAAAACCATAAACTATGTTTATACACTTGAAATCAGTATTATTGTAGGCATAGTTATGGGGACAGTGAAGTGCTCACTGGTGTGAGAAAGTCAATATTCATCAATTTATAGTCTATAATCCAGTGGTTCTCCATAGGAACAGTACGACCCCCTGGAAGAGTATGGAACATGTGGAAGTATTTCTGGTTGTCAGGGACTAGTACTGGCATTTAATGCATGGGCCAGGGCTGTTAAACATCCTGCAATGCACAAGACAGTCTCATATAGCAAATCTGTCTTCTCCAAATGCCAAGAGAACCACTGAAAAAGTCTCATTCCATGTTAGATTTGTGGAGGTTTATAAACAAAGCAAAACAAGCATAGCAAAACAAAAATTAAACCCCAAATATCTCACATTTACAAAATAGGACCAGTTATCAGGGGATTAGCAAGGATGGTGGAATGTGATGGACATCATTATCCAAAGTACATGTATGAAGACATGAATTAGGTGTCAACCTACTTTATATACAGAGATATGAAAAATTGTGGTATATATGTTTAATAAGAATTGTAATGCAAAAAACATGTATAAAGACATGAATTGGCATGGACATACTTTATACAAAGATGAAAAATTGTGCTTTATATGTGTAATAAGAATTGTAATACATTCCGCTGTCATGTATTTAAAAAAATAAAATCAATAAAAAAGTCAACCCCCCCAAAAAACAAAAACAAAATAGGACCAGTTAAAACTAAGAGGCATCAGAATTATTTAACTAATTTGACAATTAAATAACTGTATATCTCAAAACAAAATTCTAAAACTTCTATAGAGTTTGAACATCCTCAAGAATATGTCTAAATAGAGGTAATCTTCATAAATGATATGATTTGCCTCAATACTGAAGAGTAAAACTCATCTGAAATAAATATGACTTTGTATTAAAAAATGAAAAAAAATCAATAGGCTGCCATTTAAAGTATCTGGGGAGAGGGAGATAAGTGGCCAGGGGCAGAGGGGCAGATGTGGTGATTATAATGAAGACTAGGAGACCCTTATAGGAGTCTAAGGGGATCTGTAAGAGGCAAAAGGGAGCCAGGGTAGATGTATGTCAGGAAGAGGGTTGGAGAAAGACAGGTAAGAATTCCCAGATAATAATTAGAGATAGATATGGAAGAACCAGAACCAGGTTTTTGGTGAATTTAGGTGACTTCTAGAAATAATGATAATGGTAAAATCATATACAGATTAATAACAAACTATCTTGGGACAGAACTAAATAAGGATAAGCCTTAGTTTCCTGGACTAGGAAACTGTTCTGTATCTATTGTGCCACCTGTTTTCAATGTGGACTGACTACCAAAGTTACTGTGCCACCTGCCAAAGAGTTCATTTTCATCACGAATAAAATCCATTTTTATCATTTTCGGGGGTGGGGGTGGGGGTGGTGCATATGGTGCTGGGAATCAAATTCAAGGCCTTGTACATGTTAAACAAACACTCTATCACTGATCTACCTCCACAGTTCCACAAAGAAAAATTATTTATGGTTTAATTTTATCAATGTGACCTCAGTGAGGATACACTGAGAGTGGTATGGTGAGGACAGAGGAGACGAGCAGAATAGGACCAGACGTCTACCTTCTCACTTCCTCCTTGGGCTGGCTTCCTTGCCCGTGTAGGAGGATATAGGATTATGTGGTAGAATATGGACAGCTAATGCTTCTTAATATCCTCCCAAGCTAATCTAAACAACTGTTTGTTCCGTAGGTGTCTTTTCCCGTCTCTAAATGCTCTCCTGATTCCCTTCACCTACAGTGCCCTTCTTCTGATCTCCACTATTTACATCTTGTCCACCTTTCAAGGCCCAGCTCAGCTACCAACTCTATGAAGTCACCTCTGAGCCCCTTAAAGGCTACGCTCCCTCCTTCCTTTGAAGTGCAACACTTATCAGTGCTCTATCTCATATTCTACCCTGCCCTAGAGTTCTTTGTGTATGGGTCACATCTTCCACAGATATGGCGGCCCCATACCAAGCAAGTACTCAAAAAAATTCAGCTAAATGAACTGAGAGGCAGCTCTTGGCAAGTGCTACATTATATAACGTGGATGTGTATGACCTTTGAAAGTGACCCTCTTATTGTTATTATATTCCTCTAGCACATCTAACGCTACTGTCTGCTTTGTAAACCTGCAATTAGAACATGGGAATTGTTATACTACACGAATGACTTGAACACCACAGAGGAAAAGAGCCTAGCAGAATTCTGCTATGCACATTATTTCAGATGGCTTATTAACAGCCCAAGTTATAATGCCAGGATCTGGGCAAAATTTGTAATGGCTAATCATGTTCAAAACTGTATTTTGCTCTTTGAACTGCTTGTATAATCATTGACAATATACTTACTTTCATTTCTGCTAATGCAACTGAAAAGAGCATTCTGTAAATTAAAGAAAAACAAATAAACAGAAATTAACAACCAGAAAGAATTTCTAATTTTATCCCATCTATGGTTATATAGAAATCAGGATATCAAAATTATTTAATTCCTCTCTAAATTGAAGATTGAAAACATTGAAGCTATGAAATGACCTTCTGGGGAAAAGGGGAAACATCATCTAATACCTATTAGGGATCAAGGTGATCACCCCAAGCTATAAGCTGGCTACATAAACAGCAAACCAAGTTTAGGTAAACTGTATCATTGTGTGACTGTGTGTGTGTGTGTGTGTGTGTGTGTGGAGTGGTGGGGTGGCTACAATGCATTAATCTCCATTATTTTTTGTAGGATATAAAACACTTTCCATGAAGTAATCTAATAAAAAACATTTAAAGAAATATATGTTTCACATAACTTCTGCATTTTAGAGTTTAAATGATCTTAGAGATCATCTCCAATGGTTCTCAAACATGGCTGTGCACTGGAATCACCAGGTCTTAAATTACAGAATCAGAACCCAGGGATTGGGCATAGATATCTAAAGTTTAAACAAGGCTTTGAAGATTAAAAAAAAAATTTTTTGTAATTGTACCTGAACAGAAGGCCTTTATTTGTTTATTTTTATGTGGTGCTAAGGATTGAATCTAATGCCTCACACATGCTAGGCAAGCACTCTGCCACTGAGCTATAGCCCCAGTCCTTGAAGATAATTCTTATGCAACCTTCCTGAGACCAGAATTTAAAATCTTCCTACTATTTTTCAGATAAAAGAAATCATTCCTTCAGCAGAGGAAAAAGACCTGCCCCAGATCATAAAGCAAAACAGAGACTAGAATTAGAATTTTGGGAGATCTGAGATTACTGTTCGGACAATGCACACTGTATCAAAGTTACCATAGGGGAAATATAAGGAAAATAAGAAGGAAAACAAAAATAAAAAACTCCTTGTCCAAAGCCATTGGGATATTCAGGATTTGTCAGCTATGATTAATATTATTTATAACTGGAAGAGAATGAATTCTTAAAATATATAATATGGGCACAAATAAGAAGTAGATGGAAATCAAATGCACCCTTATTGTTGAATTGAGACGATTTTGGCTTTTCAATAGTAGCTAAATCACAAGGCAGGTAAATGATCTAGACTTGAGCTCTAGGACCAACTTTACTATTATTGAAAAGCTAACTTCAGAGAAACATGTATGTGGTAAAGCTTGTACCATATTCATTTTCTCCACCAAATAATATTCCATTGTTGGAATAAGCCATACTTGATTTATTCATTTAAAGTAAATCAAAACAAAACCAACCAACCAACAAAGAAACACTCCGGGCCTCATAGATAAGGGCTAATAAATGCACCCAGTATGAATTCTTTCTGCTAGAGCCCGTCAAACAACATAGAGAAGTAGAAGAATAAATATTCTTGGTGTTAATAATGGTCTTATTTATTTGTCTTCATTAACGTTTCCTTGTTTTAGTTTGACTTTCAGCTACAGATGATAGACAGCCCTCTACTGGGGTTCACTGGCCTCGGAACACTTATAAGCTAAGTCAACATTTAAAAGCTACCTCTAATCTGTTTTGACTGGAATAATACAATTCTAATTGCCCTTCTCTTTCTAATAAGCTGGTTATTCCTTTTGGTTTTGACCTTTTGACTTTGTATCTGAATAGATGTATTTGTTGTCTTGGTGGTTCCTGAATTCCATGGTCTAACTTCCATTTTGGGGATTCTTCTAATTATTCTCAAAGTCTCTAGGGCTCTGAACCTAGGGTAATTTTGTCTCCCAGGGGACATTTGGCAATGTCTGAAGACATTTTTAGTTGTCATAAGTGGTGTGTGTGTGTGTGTGTGTGTGTGTGTGTAATTAGCATCTAGTGGGTAGAGGCCAGGGATCCTGCTAAGCATCTTATAATGTATAGGACAGCTCCCCTACCCCCTAAAACAAAGGACTATCTACACTAAAATGTTAATAGTGTCAAGGCTGAAAAATCCTGGACTTAGAAACTTATAAATTTGTTTTAAGCTGGAATTTTAAAAATTTGACCTTATACATAAAAGAAATGTCACCATGGGTCAGACTGGTGAATCATTTAGCTAAGAGAGAGGTACTAAAGGAAACACAGAGTGAGAAATATCAGAGATCATCTAATCCAGCTTCCTTATGTTACAGAAGTCAGAGACTGAGGCCTAGAAAGGGGAAATAGCTATGGATCCCAGCTTGCAATGACAAAAAGGGGTTGGTAAATTATGGCACATAAACCAAATCTTGCCTATCACCTATTTTTATAAATAAAGTTTACTTATTCATTTATGCATTTATTTGTCTACTTCACAGTACATATGCTATGATGACAGAGTTGAATTGACAGAGACTATATGTTATATAAGCCCAAATATTTCCCATTTGGCCTTTCCCTAAAGTTTGCCACCTTCTGAAGAAAACAGAAAATGGCACAGTTGCTTCCTTTGATGTCATACTCATAGAGTTCAGAGATGTTCTTCAAGTATCTCTCGCTTCTCATAATATTCACCAATAGACCTTTCTGGTGTAGATTTACTTGCGTTTGTTGCAGTAATAACTTTTATAATTTTATATGGCGATACCTTAAGTGTCAGTGAATACCATTTAAAAAATTTTTTTAGTTGTTGATGGACCTTTATTTTTCATTTATTTATATGCGGTGCTGAGAATTGAACCCAGTGCCTCACACATGCTAGGCAAGCACTCTACCAATGAGCCACAACTCCAGCCCATGAATACCAATTTTACATCTTTTTAAAAAAAATTTTAATTGTTGATAGAACTTTATTTTATTTATTTATATGTGATGCTGAGAATTAAATCCAGTGTCCCACACATACCAGGTAAGTGGGCTACCACTGAGCCACAGCCACATCCACCCATTTTTACATCTTTAATTTCAAGGTTTAAAAGAATATTCCCTCATTTTAGCATATTAGAGTACAAAGTATTGATCCTGAATATTGATGAATTTATCAGTTCTCTATTACACCCATCATGATTTGACAGGTCTTTATTTTAGATTGAGCATATATTCAACTTTGATGAAAGATTCCTAAATTTACTACAGATAACTCTATCTTTTCACTGCTTAAGCTGTTGTTGATTAGTTGACAGGACTTAAGATATATACATAATAAATTATAGCATTAACTTATATTTCTTTGTTTCTTAAATCACCAATCTTAGAGTTAGTTAGCCAGTTCTCAAGTCTTTCAAATGTCTGATTGCCATCTGGTGGCAAAAGCAGGAAGTATATTCACCTCGGAGCTTCTCCTTCTGATTACTGATATCACACCCAATGTGCCTCCCTCAATCCACTCATCTTGAGAATAGACCAAAACTACAGGGGTACCAAGATAATAAACCAAATAACATGTCAGCATACTGGAGTTGGTGGGATCCAAAGAGAACCTAATATCCCAAGGTGTTCACTATCCAGCTGGAGAGCCAAATGTACACAGTAAACAAAGTCTGGCTGTCCTCCAGACTGTTCCCACCAGTGTTCTTCCATGACACTGGATTGTGAGGATAGTCTGGATTATTTTTCTAAATACAGCCAATAAAAGGTTTAATTATGCCCACAGAGTAATCAATTTGACAAGTCTCTTATTTTTTTACATCAGAATCTTAAATTATGGGTGAAATAAATCTTTTCTTGGTTTTAGAGAAGCACAACAAACTCTTTTGTTCTAGTGCCAGGAACAGATAACATGTGGGCAAATTTGGCAGAAAAATGGAAAGGAATCAAAGATGAAGGAACTTATCACACTGACTTCCTTCTGGGGGCAGGGGAAGAGCCTCTGTGTACATGGGGAAGTAGACCCTGATGGTCTAACCTTTAATCCACAAGTTGGCTCTGAAGGTTTACTTTCTGTCCTAGCCACCCACTCTTCCACTTCAGTGACTGATGCTTTTCTAATATTTCTCCATTTGTTTCAATCTACTGCCCATCTATGACTGGTTAATCCAGTGCCCTCTCCCATTCTCACTGAAGATAAGGATGATGAAAACTAAACAAATATTGATGATGTGAATCTTGCAAAAAAATGCTGATTTGCATTTTTGGATGTTTTACTCACTGGACAAATATCAAAAAAATACATTTTATGAATTGTTGTTTAATGCTTTCTACTCTCAATATATTCAACTAGACTACTAGTTAAAAGTAAATGGTCTGGGACTGGGGTTGTGGTTTAGTGATAGAGCGCTCACCTAGTGCGTATGAGGTGCTGGGTTCGATGTATTACATAAAAATAAATAAATAAAATAAAGGTATTGTGTCCAACTACAACTAAAAAAAAAAAAAGTAAATGGTCTGCTCTATTCATAGACCTCAGTAAATAAAAATATGTTTGCTTTTCACAGATGAACTGAAATTTCTCTCAGTTTGAAGTCTGCATTTCATTTAAGGAGTCCAGCCCATCAAATGCTAGGCTGAAAAGGTGAAGTGCTTGTGGTAGATAGAATGCAGCTGTGGCCCCAATTTTTCACATTTTCTTGTATTTATTTCTTGCATACTGACTTCAGACTTGGCCATGTGATTTGCTTTGGCTTAAAGCAAGAAGCGGCCTAAACACATATTTGCATGTTTCGGCTTCTTTTCTTGCACCCCTACCACCTCCACAGGAAGATGTCAGAGCTAACCTGCTGGAGAGATGAGACAGACAGATGGAGGACAACTAAACTGCCTTAGTCAAGGGCATCTTAAAATACAGATAGCCTCAGGCTGACCTGTCAGTTCATTGCAAATGAGTGAGCCCAGCTAGAATTAGCTAAATCTGGCTAGATCAGAACTGTCAAGATGTTAGATTCAAGAGAAACAATAAATTGTTACTGTTTTAGGCTACAGAGTATTGAGATGGTTTAATATACAACATTATTGTATAATGTAATAGAGAGTACTCAGTGCTTTCTCTACTCAAAGATAGTTTAATTCATTAGATATTCATATAGGATTTCTACCTAAAAATTAACCATATATAATTCAGTTTTTCAGAATGGAAGAAAGTCCTATAAATATAATTCTGCCTTTATAAGTACTGACTGTAGCAGCTACTTACAGTCAACAACATTTTACTCATCCTTTGTCTTACCTGCTCTGTGAAGACTTCCCCATTGCTCTTAGTAGGGTTTTTTCCCTCCAGGTCCCAATGTGTCTTGTATAGATTTCTAAAATTGCACTTGTGTCACTGTATTTTAATGGTCTATCTAACTTTTTCCTCATTCTACAGACTAGATTATGAGCTTCTTGAAGACAATGGCTAAAATTTTTCATCTTTATACCCGGAGAATTGTCCCTGACATATATTAAGTGTATCAATTTAATGAATGTTGAGTGAATGAAAGTCAGATACAAAGATAACTATATGGACTCTGCTCCAGGAACTCAGAATTTGATATTAAAAAGAAACACATAAACTAAGAATTTAGATGAAGCAATCAAATTTATGTGTATGGAGAGAAGAGGGATGAGCAGTAACAGTTTGAAAGAGGTACCATCTAAGCTTGGGATATAGCTCAGTTGGTAGAGTGCTTGTCTGGCATACACAAGGCCCTGGGTTCAATCCCCAGCACCACACACACACACACACACACACAAAAAAAAAAAAAAAAAAAAAAAAAGAAAGAGTTACTATCTAAGCTAGAATTGAGGCAAAGGTTGCCAGTGGATAATGGTGTGTTGGGACCAGCTTTCTTGGGGGGAATTAACTGATTGGGGGAAAAAGTCCTGATTTGTATAGTACTTGCTGATGTTCTTGGTATAAATACCCTCACTGATAGCTGATTTCAAGTTACAAACTGGCTTGCAAAATTCCAGATATTTAACAATCCGTTCTTTCTAATTGATAGGGGTCAGTTCCAGTATACTACTGGACAGGAATATATGAAAATGGATTTGGAAAAGGGAATTCCAGGTAAAACAAACAAGTTGTGTAAGTACAACTAACAAATAAAACATGGACAATCTGGAAAATTATAAGTAATGTGCTGCTAAAGTGTAAAGGTGGGAAGAATCAGGGGCTAGATTGAGAAAAGCTTGGTATAATAGCTGAGAAGCATGAACTATATCTTATAGGGGAGCCACTAAGAATTTTAAGGAGGGAAGTGACACAATCAAATTAGTCCTTAAAGGAATCACTTTTGAGAGAAAGAAGTAGAGAATGTATGGAAAATAATAATTTGGTTAATTTGAAATCAATCAATTTTGGTTGATGTGCTCCTTGCTTCAATAGAACATCAAAGTTAAACCTATTCAGGAGCTCAGAAAAAGATTTTGGAGTTGTCATCCTATGGAGGCAAGGTATGGGAGTTGTGCTGGAGATACAGCTCAGTGGCAGAGCACTTGCCTACCATGAAGGAGGCTCTGGGTTCTAATCCCAGCACCACAAAAACAAAACAAAACAACTTATGGGACTAGGTGAGATTGCCTAGTAGAAAAACCCTGGCTATTTAAAATTAGACCAGATCACAAACTAATCTAACTTGATCAGATTTCTTTTAGGAGATGCTCTCATTCAGATGACTTCAGACAGGAATGAATTAGAAAATATACTAGGGCAAGGAGACTAAATAGGAGTTACTCCTCTCCCCAAACAACAATACAAATATGACAAAACAAAACAACCTACAAGTAGAACATAATCAAGGTTTTATACCGTCTTAAGCCAGTACTGCAGGACCTTATCGGTTTCGCTCTTTTTGGAGCTCATCAGCTGCAGGTAACGGCTCTACTCCACTCTGATGTAGCATGCCTGCATAGCATCTTACCATTTACAAAGTCTCCCATTCACAGTCTTCAATTCTTTTTTTGTTGTTGTTTTGTTTTGGTACTAGGGATTGTACTTAACAATCGAGGGGCGCTTAACAACCGAGCCACATCCCCAGCTATCCCAACAATTCTTGAAGTTTCCTCAGCATTCACTAAACACACTTTATTTATATTTAGGTCCTGAAGGCTTTGTTGGGACAAAGTAGCAAATGATTGCTGGGGATTGAACGTAGGGCCTCTGAATTCTCAAGGCTGACAGTGTTTTTGTGGTTTTAAGAGTCTCTTTTTAATATTTTCAGAGCCTTAATTTTATCATCATTTTCACAGAAGCAGAACCCAAAGGCAGAACAATATTTTAGTTGTATTAACAACTATTTAGCTTAAAACTTAACTGCCTTAAGATTAAAAATAAGTCCCCACAAAGTACTCCTACTGACTTTCCTTCATAATATCTCACCTTTCTTAATAAAATAACATCAAATAACTAGAATGAAGAAAGCCAGGAATTAAAGGAGAGAAATTACAATGACATTTCTAAAAAGAATATGAAGGAAATCCTAGAGAAGAATCTGTGAAAGAAGAAACAAGTAAAAATGTAAAAGTTTGATAGTAAATTTGTGGCAAAGTACTTCAGTGGATCATGCAACAAATGGAAAGGTGTTCATATTTATGGTCATTGTGTTAAGAAAGTAGCAGGTAATGTCTGACATTTAAGGTATGGAATGGTTTATGAATCCAAAAATAAAGTTTATCCTATTACTTTATAGCCATTGCCAGGTCTCTGGAAATGTACCAGTCTCACATCATCTTAATGATGTTTATTCTGATACTCAAGGAAGAAAACAGCTATCAATGATCAGGAAAAATTTTTAAAAATCATTACATTTGGTGGCCAAAAGAAAATGTTTACAGCTATGATTTGGACAAAGACTATGCAAAAAAAAAAAAAAAAAAAGAAAAGAAAAAGAACTCTATCCCCTCCCATATATAGAGGCATATATTTTAAAAAAGAATCTCTACTTTGTCTCACTTCATAGAAAACATCAAGTTCATGTTTACTTTAGCTCTAATCAGCCAGTATGCACTTATATGGCTGTATGTATATAACTAGCATCTGCTCTGTTTGTGCCTGTCATGCCAACTGTTGCATATTTTGAATATGATCTCAGGTTCTAGTATTGCATATCTTGTAAATCTCATATGGCCTAAGCAATACTTAGGTTGGCTAAGGACTGCACTTGTGAAAATGTAAGGAGAATCTAGAATTGAGTATTCATTCCCATGACACTTGAACATGTTGATGTAGTCATTAAGTTAATGATTGATTTTGGCATTTCTTATAGACCAAAGTTTGGTGACCTTAATCAAACAGGTAATCTTCAAAGAAGTACTCTTAAGTACTGAAGGAAGAACTCTCAGGTGTTGTTCAAAATGAAAACTGAAAAACTGGAAGAACATTATTTGAATCTCCTATCTATTGCTAAAATTCCCTCTCCAATGTGTGAATCCCATAAGACTTTGTACATTTCCAGTGATAGAAAGTTCTCTTTTTATGGAACATCTTATTTCAATTTGGTCATTGAACTAAAGTCATTTCATTTGGTCATTGAACTGCCATTATCCATATCTGCTCCTTCTCTTCCAGTTCCCTAATGAAGCAATCTTCAAAACCCAGCTCTCTTTCATGGAACTTTCATTCACACCCTCAATGTTCAAGGGTTACTTCAAGGTTCATTTTGGGCATGACATCTCTCCTTATATTTAGTCCTGTATTTCTAACCACCTTAGAAATATGGGTCTTTACATTAAAAGGACCTAATACTCAAAATGCTTCAATTTCTTTAATCGCCTTTCTAATGAATCTGCTATTGTTGCTGTGTGTATTTTAATTCTCAATTTGAAATCCAATAATTCATTACCATTATTTTATAAAATATGTGTTTTAATTTACCTGGTTTCTACTTTCACATTTCCTTTTTTTTGAGGGTGGGGGTATCACAGATTGAACCTGAGAGCACTCGACCACTGAGCAACATCCTCAGCACTTTTTGTACTTTATTCAGAGTGAGTCTCCGAATTCGCAATCTTCCTGCCTCAGCCTCCTGAGCTGCTGGGATTATAGGCGTGTGCCAACATGCCTGGCTCACATTCCCTTTTGCATTTCAAATAATTTTCTGATGGACAAGATCTTTCAAAACTTTCTTTGGAGAAGCACTTCTAGCAAGGATCTGGAAATATCTTAATATTTCTTGAAAAATATTTTTGGTGGTAAGAGAATCTAGGTTGATGTTTACTTTCTTTCAGAAGCATGTAAGTATCATTTCACTGATCTCTGGCTTCCTTTGTTGCTACTGGGAAATCAGCTGTTGGTCTCCTTTGAATGCAATGTCATTTTTTCCGACTGCTTTTACGATTTGTCATGTGTATCTATAATGTATAAAGAAAAAATCCGGCTGGGGATTTGTTGGGCTTCTTGAAACATTGCCTCTGCCACATTACTTTTCTTCTAGTTCTTCAATGAGAAGATGAGTCTTACTCTGTTCGGTCTCTTGAACTACCGTTTAGCTTTATGTCCTTCTGTGCTGCTTTTCCATAACTTCAGTTCTACCTTCCAATTTACTAACTTGATTGTATTTAATCTGCTACAATATCCATCCATTGTGTTTTTATTTCAACTATGCTTTTTCTGGAAATTCTTTTTCAACTATGCTTGCTCTCACTGTATTTTATTTCTTAAATACATAAAACATTTTATAGTCTGCATCTGATAATTTCTATATCTGAAGTATTTTCAGGAACTATTCTGTTCACCATTATTCCTGCTAGTTCATTTGATGAAACTTGTTTTCTGGTGAATTTGGGGATTTATTTACACATGAGTTGTTTATTTTTCTTAGAACTTTATCTATGAAAACTCAAGAAGTCTGAAATAAGAACATATTCCCCAGAAAGGATTTATGTTAGTTTGTCTCAGGCACCTAAGAGCCACTAGAAACACTTTAAATAAACTTTAGAATCACTTTAAATAAATTCTCAGTTTGATGTTGTATCAATATTCAGTATAATGTGGGCTGCAAACTCAAGTGAAGGCCAGCTTATATTGTTAATGTTTGAGAGAAGCAATTTTCTTTGTAGGCCCCTAGAAGGGGAGGAAATGAACATATTTCTTTTTTAAAAAGAAATTTCTTGATTATCCTAATACTGACAGTGTAGCCCCTTTGGGATCCCAATTTTGTTGGTGGGAAGCAGAGGGTACTACAATTATTAGGTTTTCCATCTTTGATCAGAACCAAAGATATATCTCTTGACTTCTGAAGCTACAACACTATAGAAGTTATTCATCAAATATCCTCAGTGCTAATGTCATTTTTAGTGCTCTTTTCTGGATTCCTGTCTTATTTTTTGGTCTGGGAATTCCATACTTTCTTTCCAGCAAATTAAACTAGCATTTTAACAGTCTTTTAAAAAAATATCTTTATTGTTTAGTTGTAGATGGACAATACCTTTATTTATCTTTATGTGGTGCTGAGGCTCAAACCCAATGCCTCACATATGCTAGGCAAGTGCTCTCCCACTGAGCCACAGTCCCAGCCCCATAAACTAGCATTTTAAATTGCTTTCATCTGGAGGACTGGTCTAGATACCAAGTCTGCCCTATTGCCAGAAAGAGATCTATACAGTGCTTTCAAGCATGGAAAATAGTAAATGTATGCCAAGGAACTAGGCTTAAAAGATTAGTAATGTTTATTATATCTCCTTGAACATCATCTCTCACATTCAAAACATTATAACAAATCCAGTTAAATTCTGTCTTCAAATCTTTGACTTACTCTTGAATACTTGATTCTATTGCCATCATCCTATTGCTGGCTTGACCTTATATATTTTTAGCTAAGTTAGGGATTTAAAGGAGCTAAAACTTAGTCTGCACAAAACTAAGAGTTTAAGCTTTCTAAAATACTGGCTTTGCAATTTGTCATGTTAATCTTTTTTTTACCAAATCATCATCACCTCTATTTAATAATGAGTGGAGCCTCCAAATGTCATCTTTCCAGGATCTTTCCAAGCACAGATTCTCAGCCCCAAACAGGGCTGTCTTCTCTTTGCTCCCTGCATAAGCTATGTGCATTTTTTTTTGCTAACGTGCCTTTGATCCATGGTCTTATTTTTTATCTACTTTTTGATACTGGGATTAAACTCAGGGACACTCAACCACTGAGCCACGTCCCCAGCCCTATTTTGTATTTTATTTTGAGACACTCTCACTGAGTTGCTTAGTGCGTCACCATTGCTAAGGCTAGCTTTGAACTTGCGATCCTCCTACCTCAGCTTCCCTAGCCACTGGGATTACATGTGTGCATGACTGTGTCCAGCCATGGCATTATTAACAACCAAATTATACCAACCCTTTCAGGTCTTTCTCTTTTGCAAAGTTTTTCCTGCTAACTCCCAACATGCTTGTTCTGTTTTGGATTTCCCCGAGCCCTTATGAGTGCAACATATATTTTAGTTAATTTCACTCAATTAGCTATAACTGTCTAGTATTTGAAGTTAAGCTATAAGTAGTTTAATCAGAATTTTAACCTAAGACTAATTCCAGTTTGTGTTTTCTAATATATAAAACAGCCTCTCAGTACACTCTATAAATATCAGATGTAACAATGCTTTATATTTCACTTGTTTATCTTACATTGGTTAGAACAAAACAGAATCTTAAATGGCATGATAATTTTTTTTTCCTTTTTTTCTTTCTTTCTTTTCTTTTCTTTTTTTTTTTTTGTTGTAATATGGGGGATTTAGTCCAGTATTACACATTTGCACATGCCAGGCAGTGTTCTACCACTGGGCTAGATGCTCATCATTTTTTTTTTTTTTTTTTTTTTCCATTTTGAGATAAGATCTTGTTATGTTGTTGAGGCTGGCCTCAAATTTGAGATCTCCTGCCTCAGCTTCCTAAGTAGCTGAAATTATAGGCGTGTGCCATGGTGCCTGGCTATAGCATTACCATTTTTTAAACTTTATTCACATAAGTAAATTTCTAGGAAAACTCCTCAAAAGGAACTCTGTAGCATCTTTCCAATAAAGATAATTTAAGCTCCTCCAAATGTAATTACCAACTCTCTGAATCTTGAATCAAACTACGCAAAACCATCCTTTAAGGGAAATGCTACCCTTAAAATTATAAGCCTAAAGAAAGGGATTAAATATCTAAGAATTTAACCCTGACCACTCCAGAAAAAAGATATTAAAAGCCTCGTTTTGGATAGTGATAAAAAACCAATGAGAAAACAGGCTGCATTACACCAAATTTACTTTACAACAAGTAGTCATTATTGCTAGTAGACTTGAACAGTTACTGTTATTTAGGATTTATAATGCAGAAATCTTATCCTGTATAAGTGCTCCTGCCTCTTTGTTTCTAAGTAACATAAAAAACCAAACTGAGTCTACATTATCTTGAATAATTTGGGAGGTCAGCTTTTAATATAAAAATAAAGAACCTGCTTGTCATATAGACTCTTGGAGAATGGTTACTTAATTCTAATTCAAGTAAGGGAGGATTGACTGAAAACCGAACTGTTCTTATTTCTATCATAGGACAGTGTCTCTCTTACCTTTCCTGTCCCGTCCTTCATCAACACATACTGGTAGACTTCCTAGGGCAATGCAGAAATCCAGACAAGAGAAGGAAGCACACTAAAATTATGGAGGACAGGCTACAGGAGATGGACAGTGTCAGACATCATGTAGGAGAAAAGAAGGAATTATCATAGTTAGCCACTTTGTTCAAGAGAAACCCAAACTGGTCACATCAAAGGTAGAGAGATAAGGGTGGGGGGGGGGAGACCTTTTACTTCTTGGTAGCAAGGCTTCTTTAATAAGAACAGGGAAGAGCTATAGCCTATTTGGAAATCTGTCTTCAGAGGAACAGATATAACTTAGCCAACAATACAATGAAACAAAAGATAAATAAGATTTTCCAGTTTAAAAATGTTAAGAAAGATAATTATAGGCTTTCAGAAAAGAAAAGAAAAAAAATCAGAAGTATAATCTAGAAGTAGTTACAAGTTATTCTTTCTTCTCCCAATGTTTAGATATAAAAATGATCAATGAGGGACATGTGCACTTAAGTCTCCTTAATTACATCACCTTATACTACAAAAAACTATAAAATTATCTCATTTAACAATGGGGTTCTAGAAAATGAGCATTTTCTAGCCCCCAAAAGGAGTCTTTCTCACATCAGGGAAAATCTTCTGCTTGACAGAAAATACCTTCTCTACTTCTGCCCTAGTATCTTCTCTATCTAGACACCACAGTGCTTGAAATTCCATCAGTGGGAGACAAGAGTTTCAAATTTAGCACAGCCTTTGTAACTTAGTATTTTCCCTCAAATGCAAGATGTTAGAAAAGTTTGAAGCTATGCACACTAGCAGTGTGATTTTATTTTTGTTTATATTTATAACAGAGATTTAAAAAAAAAGGAATACCTAGATAGGTCAAGAGATAAGAAAAGGGGTAAAAAGAGGATACAGAACCAAAGAAAAATGATTTCACAGTCTTAGCAAAACCAGTTGCTTTGTTATAAAAATATTTTGGTTAAAAAACTTTATATGCTAGATTAAGGCATTTCTTTAAAATTAATACCAAAATTAATTAAAGACATACATTTCTAAACAAAGCAATGACATTTTAGTCAAAGCAAAATTTTCTGTAAAGTAGAAGGCAGTTGGTGTAAAAATGAACTCACTTTTGAAATTTAAGTGTTTTTTGTCAATTCTGGTAATATCTGAATAGGCTACCCATATTTGTTAAATAAAATGCATACCTCATATTCTTTTCTGCAAACTTTGGAAATATCGTTCTTTGAAGATGCCTAAAAGTCAACACATTTCTCCATTAATTTATTATACATGTTATTTAGCAAAGATAAAAAAGAGCACATATTAGTATGTCAATGGCCAGTGTAGTATTTTTTATTTTATCATGAAAAATCTTATAATCAGATATTTTAAAAGTTCCTAAAATACAATAAATTTCATACAATGTCCTTAAAACAAACATCATTCTAGGATCTATTCAGTATACTAGGGCCTCACTCTAACTTTTATGGTTTTAATCTCACATAATAACATGGTTCTTTTGTTATTTCAGAAACAAGATGACTTTGAAGGAAATGTAAATCAGAGGACTTTTTTTTTTTTTAAGCTGGATTCCATTCTAGCAAATTTTCTTGTGAAGCTCTGCCACAGCAAATTTTCTTGTGAAGCTCTGCCAGGGCCCTTATATTTTGCTTTTTCTTTAACCCTGTATACTCAAAGTTTTCACACTGAACTTACAGAGTCAATTTTCTCAGAAAAGGGCCATGTATGGTCGAGAGGACAACTAAAGAAAGAAAGGGTACTATGTCAGGCAAGTAAAAAAAGTTCCTTTTATATAATTCTTTTACAAGCTTAAAAAGATATTATCACCTTTATAGATGAGAAACTGATATTCAGAGAAACACATGAAAGTATGCACTTTTATGTAAAACAAGGCAAAACAAATCTGCTGAAAAGTAGTTAATCTTCTACATGACATTAGTCTCCATTTAAAGACGTAATTTCAGAGCCATGGACTCTAGTCCCTTATTTCATTTCCTCCTACATCTAAGCCCATGCAATTTAGAATAAGCCAGTTGGTGGGGATGGGAAAGGAAAGCAGAATGGGTTGATAACTGCTTTATATTTCACTAGACCCATTACAGTACAATCTTGTACAACTCAGCTTCACTCTAATGCCTAAAGGAGAACGCATATAGCTAGTTCATGTGCTACCCAAAGAGTATTGCTTAGGCTATGGTACATATGGTTTGTGTAAAAGTGAAGGTGACACCATGTCTCATATAGTTTTGTTAAGAGATCAGTCCCTACAAGAAGAAACCACAATTTCCAGTTGTGGTTTTATGTTCATTAAACCACTATCTAAACAATTAGTTTTCTAGTTAAGTCTACTCCCACCATTTGGAGTGAAGAAGACTGGTGGTGGTGACTTTTCCCATTCCAGGGAGGCACTATAAAAATATGCAGTGAGGAAGAACTCAAGGACCTAGCCTGAAATGGACCAGAGATACATCAAATCAAAAAGAAGCCATAACTCACTGTAGGAGTCACATACCACTTAGGTTAAGAGAAGAGATATGAGAACATGCTCAGGGTAAAGCCATGATAAAAGAGAAAGGGAAGATGAAAATGAAATAGGTCAACTGTGTCAACTTCTTTTGTCCAAGCATATGCAAATGTTACATGACTATTTGGAGACACTCAGCATTGACTCCGCATGACCATGGACAAAGCGTGAAAGGCCCTGATTCCTATAAAATTCTTTCTTTGCACGGCAGAGAGAAGTAAGATAAGAAAGAATAGGAGAAGGCTGAAGATCTTACATGTAGCAGCCATAACTGAAAAAAGAACAAATCTAAAAGAAAATGATCCACAAAAGAAACGACAAACTTTGCAGTTTCTGTGGGTCACCTATCCAATGCAATAAAGTAGGCAAGGCCTAAATCATATGTACAGCTAACTGTATAACATATGCACAGTAATCTAAACTATACTTCATGATGCAGAAAAGCCTGATTGCCAGGTGTTACCTGCTTGCATGCCTGTCGACATTCCAAGGCAATAGCCAGTTCACAGCAACCTAAGCCGACCCAGCCATCAGACTTCTTAAACACACCTTAAAAACAAAATGTTCAAATGTTTTTCATAAGTAGCAACAAAGACAAACAGTACAACAAAATGTTTTATGGAAACCACTATAAGTCAAAGAGGATGACCACAGGAAAATTCACCCAGATAGCAGGGCATCAAAATCTTAAGCCCTTTCCTTCACCCTTAACTCCCAGTGCTTATCAGTCTCCTTAGGGTCCCACAAAGCGTAATTATCAGGTCTTCTGCTTCTTGACTTTTCTCAGTTCAACCTAAACTTTATGAAGTCATTCCCACTCAATTAGAGGACACATAGAGAGAGGAAAGTAATGGAGAGGCCTCTTCTTATTTTTGTAGACTGAATCAGAGGCAAAGATTCTAATTTAATTGAAGCAAACAAGAGTACAGGTATTTTTGTGTTCAAAATATTATATATGTAGAAGAGTAAAAACCTATGATGCTATTTAAATAATGATACTTAGGATATATGCAAGAACAATTTCTGTGAGGTAGTCCTGACTTTGAAGGGCACACTTAATCATGGCAAAATGACTATGTACTATTTTGGTTCAATTTATACACAGCAGCTATTTCTCTAACAAAAGTACTTTGAAATCAAAAGATTATAAAATTACAAAAAGGCTTTTAATATGGTCTTAGACCCTTTGTGATCATAAATGTCAAAAAAATGACTGACTGCTCATATAAAATTAGGGAACATAAGAAGTAACTATAGAGCCCAGCATGATGGTGTATGCCTCTAATCCCAGTAACCCAGGAGGCTGAGACAGGAGGACTGCAAATTCAAGGCCAGTTTGGCAGCTTAGCAAGACCTGTCTCAAAATAAAAAAATAAAAAAGATCTCATGATGTAGGTCAGTGGTAGAGTGCACTCTGGTATTAAAAATAAATAAATAAAGGAAGAAAGGAAGGAAGGAAGGAAGAAATGAATGAATGAAGGAACAGAAAAGAAAAAACAAGTGAACAATGAAAGGAGAAAAGACATGTTTGTAGGAATGCTGCAAATCTTCCTTTATTTGCTTTAAAAAATGCTCTATGCCATTTCTATGTAATACACAGATCTACAGATAAACATCTGCATTACATTAAATTATTATTTACATTTGAAAAAAAAATGTGGGGAATTCAAGGCAATAGGTAACAAGAAACTAGGACTTAATACAATAAATTTAAGTATTCTACTGAAAAACATTAAGCAAAACAAACAGTTTATAGATAGACAAAGCTCTCAAAGTATAATTATAAACTGCACTGAAGTTGATTATTACAAACCACATCAATTATAAAAACTAAAAATACTGCACATTATACGTTTCTTCATCTCCATGTGTTCTTAATGCATAAGGGGCACAGACTTCTATCTAGCCCCACTGTCTAGTATGGTTTCCTCTAAATCTTAGCTACTTGCTATTCAGAATTTCTCACATGTTAGAAAGAATTATGAATAGAAACCTTGTAGGTCATAAACTCTGTGGGCTATTAATAATGCAGTGTTGTTGTTTCTATGTATCCAGTAATATTAGAAAATATTATTCAACCATCTTTTACATTTATTCAGTAGTTATATAGAAAAGGTACTCTCTTACGTGTTATGTGGGCTATGAAAGTATGAAATAGACAAAACACATGACTTATTTATGGAGATTACAGTTTGTATGTGTGGAGAATGTGTATGTATGTGTATAAATTCCAGGACACTAGGTAAAGAGATAACTAGGAAAACAGGGAAGGGGGTGGACAATTCCAGGAAGACAAACAGCTCAATTTGTCTGGAATACAAAACTTTAAAGAATGTGGCAGCCTCCAGAATTCAGAGATATATAAGGTATAACCCCCCTTCCCCAGCCCCACACCCCAAGACATTGGCTTTAACCAGGGCTAGAATGAGCCTTAATTTTAGAAGACCATGAATGCCAGGATAGGAAATTTGGGCTTTATTCCAATGGAAGTGGATATTGCTTGATGAATTCTTTCTGAAGAGGACAGGAAAGATGTATATAATATATTAAAACATCAATCATAAGGTTATTATAATATTCTATCCCAAGAGCAAAATAACAAAGTCTTGAACTAGGAATAGAGAAGACAGTTGCAAGATTTTGCAAGGGAAGAGTTAATGTAACTGGAAAGAAAAGGGAATCAAAGAAAACTTATGGGTTTTCTAATCACAAAAGAGTCAGTTATGAGTCTAATTTTGGATTTGCACTTTAGATACCATCTGGATGAAGAATCTAGGAAGAGATGTCTATAAGTCACAAACAAATTAGATTGATTAATTTAATTGAAGCAAACAAGAGTACAGGTATTTCTGTGTTCAAAATATTACATATGTGTTCTGGGAAGTTCTGGGAAGGAATGACATCACCACAGTAAGTGTGGAGAGAGAAGCGAAAAGCACTGAACGGAGGAACAATTATAGTCCTTATGGTAGGTAAAAGGAGAAAGATATGAGAAAATAAGGTTCCAAGGCCAAGGTCTTGGAAGAGTCATAATAGCAAGTGTTTGGGAAAATCAGAGAGTAAACACTGAGATAAAGCACAAATCAAGAAATCCTGGTAATCTTTCAAAGAATAGTTTCCAAGAATGGTAGAAGTGGAGATAAGAGTATAAAAGGTTTGAATGGATGAGAATAAATTATACATTTGAAAATTTGGGTGTGGAAGGGAAGACAAGGATAAAAACTCCAGAGAACAAATTACACTATTGGTCTATGACAGATTTTATATTCACAAAATAAGTTTTTAAAATTTAAATACTAAATGTCATATTTTCTTTTTAATTTTTTTAAGTTGTTGATGGACCTTTATTTTATTTATTTATATGTGGTGCTGAGAATCTACCACTGAGCCATGACCCCAACCCCTAAATGTCATACTTTCTACTGCTTACCTGGCAAAGATGAATTCATACAACTCCAGATTTCAACCTGAAATTGTAACCACCAAAAGGCTTATGTAGATAACCCGTTTTTATTAAAAAAAAAAAAAAAAAAAAGATAATTTCTACAGAAATTATGTATGGTTAATTTATTTATGGCTGGGTCCATATAATCAATGCTCAAGGGCTAAATGCACATCATTCAGGAAAGAAAAGAAGCTGAGATACCAAATATTGCTTACTCTTTTCCTGTTTTCCCATCTAAAAGTACTAAGGATGGGTTTGGTTACTCAGGATACTCTTTGTTTTTCCAAGAACAGAGACAAAAGTGTCTCCTGAGTAACTTAAGGAAAACATGTCAATCAGACTGACCATCTTTTTTTCCCCTTCCACATAACAAAGGCACTATATATAAAAAGAGGTTCTTTCATGCAAGCTCAGGCTTTATTGTCTTGGTTCAAGAGCATCCCAAATACTGAGAAGAGTCCAAGCAATGGAAATATTTTAAGAAATCTGATTTAGATAGGCAAGCAACAGATCTACAGTATGCCAGAAAATGGAAATACAGGAATAATATTCTGCATATGTTCCTTTATTTCCAATTTTTAAAAATCAAAATAAATAAGATTTAGTTTACTATAGTTTTCATAAAATTAATCAAAATAAAATCATAAAACAAAATATCAAATAAAATACTACAGTGAAATTTAAAGGCCGAAATACATTTATATTTAAACTTGCTTTTATTCCTACATCCTAAAATACACAATAAAGATGAAAGACCATATTCTATCTAAACAATTTGTGTAAAGATTTTTTTTTAAATTTACCTAAATCTAATATTTTAACTAAATCTAATAATTCACCCTGACCACAATCACATTGAAAATTATGCTAATCTAAAAGTAACTCATTAGTTTCATATAGACAAAAACCTTCATAGTTTAAGTAGGACTTACCATTGTTTCAGGGCAATAATCTGGGGCTCGTTGTAATAAATGTTTTAGTCGGGATTCACTTTTTGAGGAGAAAATCTATTTGACAAAAGGAAAAAAAAAGAGGAAAAAAGGTTTTTGTAGAGCTTTTTTTGTTTGTTTTGTCTTTTGGCTATAAGAAATAAGGAGTAAAATTTATTATCCTCTAGGTTTATCAGTTGTCCAGAATATTTTCCAGCTTCTTTTTATAAATGGAAAACCCTTGGAAGCATCTAAATTAAGCTGAGGTAACATTTCTTAAAAGGTTGGTTAATTTGGCAAGTGATCAAAAAGTCCAAAATAGTAAGTCTAGACCCTTTTCTATTGACCCAAAGTGGAGAAAACCTGTTGGGAGTGGGGCTGGAAGAGATTAAGAGAGAAGAAAAGGGAAGAAAAAAAAAAAAAAGAAAAATTTATTCTAAACTGTTCTACAAATGCTTTTAGTCAACAGATGACAATTAAAAAATAAACAGTATCATATCTTTGACTCTGATGAATATGAAATTTGTGAATAGCATATGGCACACAAATTCTCTATGAAATAAAGACAAAGCCATCTTTCACTAAAGATCCTGAGTTGCTGACAAGATTCACTCACCAGGCCAAATGACTCACAGCCTTATAGGAATTAAATTAATATAGTTACTTCTGGTGTCTCAGTAAATTAGAAATAATTACACATATCAGATAGACCTTCATGTTTATCTGCAAATAGTTGAGACTATTAATCCATGAATACTAAGGGATTTAATGTTCTAGTTAGTTGGCATTTTCCTCCAACACTGCTAATTATAGTTAAGAAGTAAAAAGAGATAGAATATCACAAGTTTTTTATATCTAGTGAATTAAAACATTTAGGTAATTAAAAGTGACTATTAACATCATGAAAAATGACAACTAGATACAAAATACCATTCATGGGAAGAAATGTCAAACAAACAAAACAAAAATAAAACCTTACTTCAATCTGATCAAGCTCTGGATTTGTCTCATAAGATGGCTGTTAGTCATGTGTGGCTATTTAATTTAAACTTAAATCAATTAAAATTAAATAACATTAAAACCAGTTCCTTAGTCTCCTTAATCACATTTCAAGTATTCACTTGGCACATGTGGCCAGAGGCTAACATATGGTCATAGAATATTTTTATCAATGTAGAAAGTACTGTTGGATAGCTCTGCTCTAAATCTAACAACTAATTACTAAGATATATAGAGGAAAGAGCAATGCATTAAATAACACCATGGATGTGAACAGTAAAGTACAGACTGTGGGAAACTCTACAGGATACATGATCAAATTTATTCATCAAGTAAGTTACTAGAAGAAATCTATAGATCAAAAGACATTTAAGGAGAGGGGAGGCAAAAGAAAGTAGTAGGAAGTAATAGGGAGGGTGAATATAATTAAAGTATGTTATCAGTATGTATGGAAATGTCACAGTGGAACCCATTAATTTGTATAATTAATATAAGTAAATACATATAATAATTAAAAAATTTTTAAAAAGAAAAGTAATTAGTATGTCATTTTAAAAGTATTGTTGGGTAAAAGACCCTCAAATAATTATTCTTAAATTGTCAAAAAACAACAACAAAAAGAAGATATTTAAAAGACATACAACCAATTGCAATGTATACCTCTCATTTAAATTGATAAAAAATTTTTAAAAAGCTTTATTAAATAATTAAGAAATTTTAATAACTAGCTATTATTAGAATATTACATTTTCAAAGAAAATAATGGTACTTTGGTTATTTATCTATTTATTTTTGCAGTGCTAAGGATCTAACCCAGAGTTTTATGAATACTAGGCACACTCTACCACTGAGCAAACTCCCCAGCCTGGCTATATTTAAAAAAATGAATATGTATAATTTATAGATATAAACTGAAATTGTATGAATCAAATGGCAGAACAATTGGGATTTGCTTCAATATAAATTTGCCTCAATATAATGGGGAAGGAGGGATAGAAAGAGTATGGGGGGGGGAGATTAAATGAAATGCAATTAGTCATGACTTAATAATGCCAAAACTGAATACAGAGCTCATTATACTTCCTTCATATATATTTGCAATTTTCCATTATAAAAAGATAAGGATGAGTGAAAGAAAAAAAATGGTTAAAAAATAACAACAACAGACAAAAATGAATGAGAAAGAGAAACTATTTGACTTTGGTAGTGGAACAGAAAGAAGCACAGAGAAGGAAAGCTATGCTTTCAAACTCATTTCCTTGTTCCTCAACATTTCTTCTCAAAAACACCAAAGGCAAAAACAAACAAAAAAGCAAAAAACCTCCAAGCACTTGAAACAGGTTAGGACAATGGAAAGAACATGGAACTGAGATTGTAAATAATATACTTTGAATAAATGGGCAACCTACTTTGTATTATAGGAGATGGCTATATCTTGGTGGCTATAAGAATGGACTTTATTTTGTTCACTAATTATAAGTATATAATTTAGACACACTTGGCTCTGAGTCCCTGTTGTTCAAATCACTGGCTTGGGGACCTTGGTTAGTTATTTAACTTTCTATATCTCTATTTCCTTACCTATAAAATGCAGATGATATTACCTCCTCAAGGGCTTGATGTAAGAATTAAATGAAATAATTCATGTTAAAGTAGTACAGGGCTTAGAACATAAGGGGAAAAAAATTTAAGTCTCATGTTCCAGTTATCTGAATAGCTAACAAACAAAATCTAAAAGTCAGATAATCCATCAGATCCCTTCTCTAAAACTATGATTCTATAAAGTAGAATGAATTAACCTAAGAAAAATATACTAATTATTAGGAATACATTTAGCTAAAAGAAGCCAGAATGTATACACTTTTAGATAATAATGTAGACTTAAATATAAACAGTTACTTTTTTAAAACTTTTTTTTGAATTTTATTTTTTTATACCTTTACTTTGTTCACTAATTTTTACGTGGTGCTGAGGATCGAACCCAATGCCTCACTCATTAGGCAAGTACACTACCACTGAGCTACAACCCCAGTCCCAGTTACTTTTTTTTACTAAACAGGTAATCACACCTTAAAAAAAAAGATGAATATATATCTAGAATAGATACTTTTATTATATAAATCACATCAGACCAAAAAAAATTATAACCACACTTATACTCCATTCAAGGCAGAAATAATCAGACCACAGGGCTTATAATCTTAAATTCTAAGAACTTCTTTTTACCTCAACTTATAACTCATTTCCCCTTGTCTTCAAACAAGCAAGGTCCTCTCATCTAACCAAATTTTCATTTTCTGCACTGACTTACTGACACATCCAACTTTTTTCTTTTTTGGTAGTACTGGGTAATGAATCCAGGAGTGCTCTACCACTGAGCTATGTCCTCAGCCCTTCATTTTTTGAAGGGCTGAGGACTAAATTGCCAAGGCTGTTTTGCCCTCCTGAGTCACTGGAATTATAAGTGTGTACCACTGTGCCTGGCTGATTTCTCCAACTTTTTTCTTTCATTTCTTTCATTTGTTCACCAATCAACCTGCACTCACTGATCAGTTTCCATAAACAAGGGCCTAAATACAACACTTAAGTAAGACATAATCCTTATATTTGAAGAATTTTTATAATACAGTTGGGGACATAAGATATATAAAAAAACTGAATACATTTTTGTAAATTTGAAAGAGTACATAATACATTTAAACTTTTTAATTAAATTAAAATAAAATCCCTGCAGTATGACTTTTAGCCCCATCATTTCAATCAATCTAGAAATATTTTTGAAAATGTTCAGTACTGGGCACTGTTATAAGCATTGGGGGATTGAGCAAAAGTCCCTGCTCTAGAATACCTCTGCTAACAGCCTTCTTCTTCTTCTTCTTCTTTTTTTTTTTTTTTTTTAAAAGCTAAGGGCCTTTTCTCAGATCTCAGAACCCTTACCTTTAGCCTGAGACAATGTTGACAGACTCATAGTAAATCATCACACTTATTTTGTTGACTGTTATAAACCACTGGCCCTTTTTATCTAAGTTCTAATTCCAAAGGTTTTAACTCCAAGTCTTCAACTGTCTTGAAGACAACTCACCAGGAAGGTGAATCTAACCCCTGCCCAACCAAAGCCTTTTCCCAACCTTCTAGTTATCAAGGGTTTATAGGACTATTCACTTCAGCACAAAATCTAAATGTTATCAGGACTCCATTCTCCCTTTATTCCCTATTGGTTGCAGAAATGATAAATCCTCACTCCTAGTATTTTCTTCCATTTGGTGTGAGCTCTATTAGTTTTAACTTTCCAGGCGTCTTTTTATACTCCTCACTCCTTCCATGACTTAAATGTCTGACTTAGCTGACTGCTGAAATTGTAGGAGGAAGTGAACACACACAACCCAGTCCTTACCTCTTTTCCTCTGGGAGTGAGTCAAATTCTGTCACTTAGTGTGTGCCTAGAGATAAAGCCACATTCAACATCTGTTGTAACTAGTTTTAAAGTTTTACTCTGGGACCTATCTGTCTTATTTCTCAATTAGTTAAGAACTTGGTTAGAAAAGAATGTTCTTTATTAGGGTGACTATAGTATTCAACTGATTTGCTAAATTATGGAATTTCTAACATTCCAGATTTTAAGAAACCAGATCTCACCTACTGCAGATGTTTCATTACGAGACACCTCTTCACAATTATTAACCTTATGGAACCTCAGTAGGAAAAGCAAGAAGAAGCCAAACCTCAAGATACAAAGTAAAAAGTCAGAAAAGCAATGTCTCCAAGAGTTATTTTAAAAGATTCCTTATAGTGATACCACCAACAGGCCAGTTTTGTTTTAAAGAGCTCTCCTGGGGCTGGGGATGTAGCTCACTGGTAGAGTGCTTGGCTGGTATGCACAAGGTCCGGGATTTGATCAATCAATCAATCAATCAATCAAAAAAAAGCTATTGTTCTGGCAGCAAATTTGCAAAAAACTTTGATTTGGCACACCACTGCATTTTCTATTAGCTACTCAGATGAGCTGAGACACTCTTATGTCTTATAACCACAGAGTATCTTGCAAAATCTAAGTCCATAGCCAGGTATAGTGGCTCACACCTGTAATTCCTTACACTCAAGGGGCTGAGGCAGAAAGATCCCAAGTTCAAGGCTAGCCCCAGCAACTTAGCAAGACCTTCGGTGACTCAAGAGACACTGCGTTTTAAGATAAAAACAAAATAAAAAGGACTGGGGATGAAGCTCAGTGGTGGTCCCTGGGTTCAATCCTCAAAATAAAATAACAAAACAAAACAAAACTAAGTCCATAGTATTGTTTGAGAGAAGTTATATTCCCATAAGGTAGCTCTCCTAGTTTTAGAAAGTGATAAAATCCAGATTATTACTAGAAGAAAACTTCAAAGATGTCTGAGACCATAATTTATCAGGTACTAAGGCTAGATGATGAAAGAAAAGTAGGACTTTATGAATAAATACTGTTTCAGTGACACTTTGATAAAAAGTCTCAAGCACAAAAATTCAAACTTACAAAAAATGTTAAGAGTAATACAAAAGAATAACCACATAGTATTCACCAAGATTCACCCATTATTAACATTTTGCAACATTTGCTATAACTCTATATATACACATATGATTATTACTACTATTTTGATGAACTATATTAGAATTTATTATAGACATTTATGATCATTCATTCCTAAATCCTTGCATGTATCTCTTTAGAATAAGGACACTGTCATACTAACTACAATATAATGACTAAATTCAGGATAAAAATGCTGATACAGTACTAGCTAATGTTAAGTCCATATTCAACAATTTCACCAATTTATCTAATAACATCATTTATGGCAATTTTTTTTTTTAATTCCAGGATCCAATCTAGGATCATGCACTGCATTTAGTTGTCCTATCTTCTCTTTAGTTTCCTTTAATCTGGAACAGTTTCTCAGCCTTTCTTTGTTTTTTATAATAACTGATATTTTTAATAGAAGTGATAATTTTGAGGATTATAGGCTGCTGTTTTGAAGAATATCCCTCAATCTGGGTTTACCTGATTGTTTCTTCATGATTCATGGTATAAATTTTTGGCAGGAATGCTTTATAAGATGCTGTGTTTCTTCTCACTGCATTGTATCAGCAGACACATGTCAATTTGTCCTAATATTGGTGATGTGAACTCTGATCATATGTTAAGGTACTGTCCAATAGATTTCTCCAAAGTTATTAAACTTAATAAGCAGTTACATAATTGACAGCCTCTACAATTTTGATCAAGCTTACCTGTTCACATACATCACGGCACATTTGGTTATCCTTAGAATGATTACAACATAATGCACCTAGGGAGAAAAAAACAAAAACAAAAACCCAACATCTGAAATTGAAAGGATTACACAAACTGTTTATCCCACAGATTATTATTAATTTTAACTCAATGCTTAAAGAGCATCTATTACAAGTCAAGGATAGTGCAGAGTTTGAGGATATGGTCCTTGCCTTCAAACAACTTGCAGTCTAATAGGGAAAACTATTATGTGATAATGTAACTATTATTTATTGTATGCTTTCTGTGTGCCAGAATTTAATACTAAGCTTGTTTTATGCATTGTCTTATTCAATTCTTACAATTACCCTATGGATTAGATTCTATTATTACACTTCAAATACAAAGTCAAATGGTTTTTAAAAAATAGTGAATTTCATTTAGGACATGATGAATGTGTATTTCCTATAGGACATACAAAAGGAAATTCCAGTAAAGTCAGAAATCGAAGCCTGGAGCGCAAACCTCAACATACAAATTCGGAAGTCATCAGCATAAAGGAGGTATATGGAAATGACACTGCCTATGGATTTTCTGCTAAGTGTTTATAACACCAGATTCTAAAAAATTGGCAACATCTGAGACATGGGAAGAAACAAAGAGATTGAGATGGAACAGTCTAGCTGAGGTGGGTCAACCAGAGAGAGTGGTATTACAGGGGAGGATGTAGTGTTATATGCCACAAGAATTAAGTTAGATTGAAAAATGAAAAAGAAAATGGATTTAATAGTTACAAGGCCACTTGGTCATTTCTGAGGCCAGTAGAAATGAAAGCTATTAAAGAGTAAGCCAGAGGTGAGGAAGAATAGACAGTAAATATAGATTCACAAGAAGTCTGGCAGTGACCAGAATAGAAGAGTATGGTACTTATAGGAAGATGCAGGGCTACAGGAAGATTCCCCACCTCCCTTCTAAAAGTAGGAAAGACCTGAGCTTCTTTATAGATTGAAGGAAACAGCTGAGAATTAATGCTTTTCTGACAGAAAAATGTCTCAAGAGGAGTCCAAAATGAATAAAATCAAGTTTTTTTTTTAAATTTTATTTTATAAGGAGGCATTATGTTTAGCAAGAAACAGGGCACACCTCTTCTTTTAAGGTATTTATTAACTTAAAAATATTTTATGGAGGCTGGGATTGTGGCTCAGTGGTAGAGCGTTTGCCTAGCATGTGTGAGGCACTGGGTTCAATTCTCAGCACCACATATAAATAAATAAAATAAAGGTCCACTGACAACTTAAATTTTAAAAAATTTATGAACAGTTTATTAAATACAAGGAATCAATTCATTCACTCAAAAACCATGAGGCTTTGTCCTCATTGAGATTACATTCCCTGGAAGGAGAAATAAACTATACACACACACACACACACACACAGAGAAAGGGGGGGATATGAATGTTAATGTGGAATGGTGGTAAAGACTATGGCGATAATAAAGCAGGTTAAAGAGTAAGGAGAATGTGTGTTAGGGAATAGGAAGGTATTTTATAGGGCAGGTTAGGAAAGCCTCACTGAAAAAATGATACTTGAGCAGAAACCTTAAAGAAAGCAAGAGAACAAGTCTATTAAGTTTTCCAAACAACAAGTGCAGTTTCTGGTGTGTTCATAAAACAGCAAGGAATGTGGCTGGAAAAGAATGAAAGGGAAAGTAGAAGATGATGTGTGATATTAGAGAAGTAACAGAAGTCTTAACTGAAGCATACAGGTCTCTAATAGGCCATTGAAAGGACCTGTGCTTTTACTCTGAGAAGAATAGAAAACAATTGGAGGGTTTTGAGTAATCTGAGTAACATTTAAAAAGGATCACTCTAACTTCTGTGATAAAAATATATTGTCGGGCTGGGGATGTGGCTCAAGCGGTAGTGCGCTCACCTGGCATGCGCGGGGCGCTGGGTTCGATCCTCAGCACCACATAAAAAATAAAGATGTTGTGTCCACCGAAAACTAAAAAATAAATATTAAAAAAATTCTCTCTCTCTCTCTTTAAAAAAAAAAAAAAAAAAAAAAAAAAAATATATATATATATATATAGTAGAAGCTGGGCGAATTGGCACCTGTAATCCCAGTGGCTTGGGAGGCTGAGGCAGGAGGTCTGTGAGTTCAAAGCCAGCTCAGCAACTTAGTGAGGCACTAAGCAACTCTCTCTAAATAAAATACAAAAATGGCTGGGGGTATGGCTCAGTGATTAAGCACTCCTGGGTTCAATCCTTGGTACCAAACACACACACACACACACACACACACAACAGAGAAGCAAGGGAGAAAACATCAGTAAGCTGTTCCAATAGTACTGATAGGACATTATAGTGTCTTGACTAGGGGGCAGCAGTGGAAGTGGTATTAGTAATCAGAGTCTGGATATATTATGAATGCAAAGCTGACAGAACATACTATTAGATTAGATGTGTGATATGGTAGAAAAAAAATCAAAGACTATAAAATTTTTGGTGTGAGAAAGTGGGAAAATAGAAATACCTGGAAATACCCTTAACTGAAATGGAAAAGACTGAAAAAGGAAATTCCAGAGGGTGAGGAGATAATCAGAAATTCAGTTTTTAAATAATTCTGATATAATTTTGAGATGTCCATTAGGTGTCTGAACGCAGGAGAGTGTCCAGTGTATGGGGAAAAAACTAAGAGAGAGAATGTGACCAAGAAGCCAATTAAATAAAATGTTTCAAGGAGGAGGCATTAACTGTGCTAGATGATGTTGTCAAGTAATGTGATTCAAATTGACTACAGTATATAGCAACGTGAAAGACGCTGATGACTTCAAATAAGTGTCATCAGTGTGACCTGATGAGGGCAAAAGCCTGAGTTCAAGAAAGAATTCAATAATGTACAGATAACTCTTGTAAAATGAAGAATGACTAGCCTTTGTCCTTATTCTTAGGAGACTCTAAATCCTTGGAATTTCCTGAGTAATAGGAGTGTTTTTGTTACGAAAATGAGATGACTCATTATCTTACCTAAATATGTTCAAGATGGGGCCTGGCCGCCACTCCAGAAAGACTAGAAGATTGGGACTACTGAGTCACCTCTCAACCTGACATCTCAATCTTCGGAGGGGGGACTGGAGACTGGATTCCAACATGAGACCAATAATTCAATCAATCATGCCTATGTAATGAAATTTTGATAAAAACTCCTGACACAGAAGCTCACTGGGCTTCCCTAGCTGCTGAATACACTGATGTGAAGATGATACATCCTGATTCCATGCAGAAGCTCTGCATTTCCTCCCAGACCTTGTCCTAAGAGTCTCTTATTTGGTTGGTCCTCCAGACTTGAACCCTTTATAGTAAAACAGTAATTTTATTTTGTTTTTTATATTTTGGTACTGGAAGTTGAAACCAGAGAACTAAGAACTAAGTGTGTGCTCTACCATCGAGCTATGCCCCCAGCTCCAAAGAGCAATTTTAATCATATTGCCTTCTGTAAGTTATGTGGATGGTTCTAGTGAATTATTGAACTTGAAAGGGTCATGGGAGACCACAGATTTATACCCAGATCAAAAGTGTAAGTGGCCTTAAGACCCTTGAAGTGAGGCTCCTGTCTGGAGTAATGAAAGTCTTATTAGGGACCATGTCCTTTAAAACTTGTGGAGGTTATGCTAACTATGAGTGGTTGGTGGCAAAACTGAATTATAGTATACCCAGTTGGAAGTCAAATGGATTAAAGAGAAATTGAATGAGATGGTTCCTGGAAGGGGATGTCAGTTCAGAAAGAGACATTCTTATTTAGAGACAGGGACACAATAATGAACAAAAATTATGCTCTCTTACTTCATCCATTTATAGCCTGGTAGTAGTATAACAGATTTAGCAAGGCTGTCTTTGTTAAAAGTATTGACTGTTTACTTAGGCCTTCAGATGCAGATGCCCAATGAGTAAAAGGATAAAGGATAAAGGATAAAGCTTGGCATTTCTGCCTTAATTTTGTATCTATCTCCTTTATTACCTTAAACTTTATGACCTGCTCAGCTTTGCACATAGGCATGTTAATCATTTAAGGAGTGTTCATCTGAAAACGGATAAGGCAAAGTTTACTGGCCCTAAATTTACCTAGCCTATCTTGTCCCCCTTTGAGACTAAGACAAGATTTGCAGGGATATTTATAGCATTCTGTTTCAGACCCCTGGAGCGGTGCCTAGAAGTATACAGTCATTGGTCTACTCTTTCCATGAATAATAGAGCCTTGCAGGCACATCACCCTACCACAAGCCCCCTAAACAGGAGCAATCATCTCATGGAAACCAAACCACCCCCTTCCAGGATCCTTGGTCTGATAGATAAACATTCTGCATCCTGTGAAACAAATGGAGACTGCCCTCTTAATGATAAGGACTTCTCTGGAGCCACCGTGAGGAACTAGAACTGAGATAATGACCAACCAGGCCACAGTCTGACCAGGACTGTTTAATTATGCATTACCCCTTATACCCAGCCTGAATTCTTCCTCTGTTCAATCTTAAAACCCATATCAACACTCCAAAGACAAAGTTGAGATGCTAGATCTCACTCTGTCTTCCCAATGTGACTATGTTGAGAAAAGCTCCTTTCCTGCTTTTCACTATTACTTTTTCTGTTTAGTTTTTGGGACAAATGGCCAAACCTGACTTGTTAGAACCCCAAGAGTAAGGCCTCTGGCCTAGGACTCCAGTAACAGTAGGACCAATCAAGATAAGAGGAAAAGATTTAAGGACACTGATATATGAAGAATGAAGCTGACAGAACGTACTTTCTCAGTGAAATAGAGACTGGGTCAGAAAATTGAGTTGCACTGGATGTGGTGGTATACACCTATAATCCCAGCTTCTTGGGAAGCCGAGGCAGGAGGATCCTGAGTTCAAGGCCAGCCTGGGTAATATAACAAGATCCTGTCTCAAAACAAAAAATCCCAAACAAAGAATAAAAATACGGTTGAAATAGGTAGGGTTTGGGGTCTTGAGCTGAAACTGTCAAGGTTTGAAACAACTAATTTGGAGAACTGAGAAAGGAGACAATATTAGATGTGTTTCTGTGTATAAAAGAATACTGTTTCATGATATGTTAATATTAATTCCTCAAGAAAATGTTTCATGTTCAAATAAACTGGGAAAGAAAGAATTAAAAAAAGTTGAACAGCCAGGCATGGTGGTGCATGCCTGGAATTCCAACAGCTTAGGATGCTGAGGCAGGAGATTCACAAGTTTAAAGCCAGCCTCAAAAACTTAGCAACACCCTATCTCGAAATAAAAAATAAATAAATTAAAAAGGGTAGGGGATGTGGCTCACCCTTGGGTTCAATCCCCAGTTCCAAAAAAAAAAAAAAAAAAAGTTGAACAGATTCACTATAGGACTTTGTAAAGCCCTTCATACATTAATGTAACTATTAAAGTACATTAATTTGCTAAATGAGGAGCTACTACACAAATTTCTCAAGCCATAGGACAAGTTTCATGCCAATTAACATCTCAGAATGTCATTTGAGAAACATCAAATTAGAGAAACAGAAAAACAGTAGCCAAGTAGCATTATGGGCCCAGAGGAATTCATAAATTAGATACAGATACAATATGGAGGGGCATGGAACTGTTTCAGAGTGTAAAAGACTGGGAAAAATATATAATTGGTCAGCAGCTATGTAGGACTGGCAAGCCAAAGAAGACTTAGAGGTAAAAACATTATATTTTAGGCAACTGGATCTAATATGATGGCTTTAAAAATACATATTTGGGTTGGGGATCTTAGTGGTAGAGCACTTGCCTAGCATGCACAAGGCCCTGGGTTTGATCCCCAGTATCCCTCTCCCCTCCCAAAATATATATGTGTGTGTATAGGCACACATTTTTAATATATTATATAAACCTGTATATGTGTGTACACATACTAATAAATGTAATATAATCCTCTATTCAAGTAAAATCTAAACCATTTCAATATACAAATGAGAGGGGCTGGGGATGTGGCTCAAGTGGTAATGCGCTCGCCTGGCAGGCGTGCGGCCCGGGTTCGATCCTCAGCACCACATACAAACAAAGATGTTGTGTCCGCCGAGAACTAAAAAATAAATATTAAAAAATTCTCTCTCTCTCTCTCTTTAAAAAAAAATATACAAATGAGATAACAACAGAACTTTTTTGATTGAAAGCAGGATTGGTATTGGAAAGAAAAGAATGAATAAACAAGTGAATAAAAGAAGTCCTCTTTAAGTCTTACAAATAAGGCTTCTAAGTTCAAAACTAGAAACTTTTTCAACAAAACAATCACAGGGTCTAGGATACCACTGGTATATTACTATAGTTTGGTTTCATAAAAGATTATTATGGAGCTAGTTTTCTAACATTAACTCATGGGAAAAGGTTTCTTGAAGTTCTAAACACCTGACTTATAATATTCTGAAGAACATACAAAAAATTTCACTACATTTCAGAAGAAAAAAGTGTTTTGATTCAAAGTGTCAAAAGTGCCTTGTGCTATTCTTACTGTCTAAGAAGCTCTAAGTCTAGGAAGGGCCCAAGCACTCATGAGACTTCCTTCTAACAGCCAGACCAACCCCCATCTCCTAAGATTGTTGGTATGTTCCAGCCTTATTAGAATGGGAGGGCAGGCAGGAAAAAAAGGCCCCTCTGCATGATATTGACATGATCTTTTGAAGTACTCTAAAAATTGGCACTTTCTACTATCCTCTAACACAAAGGTCATATGAGGGCAGAAAATCCAGCTGATCTTGAGCAAAGATAACTCAGAATAACATATGGTCCCAATAAACACAGGCTTAGCAAAAAGTAAACAATCAGGCAGACAGGAGTCTGATTTGGGTCTTGGGATTTTTGAAAAAGTTTCTTGGAGCAAAGGTTTATTTAAAACAGAAACACAAAATGTGTTACAATTAAAACTCCAATAACAACCAACAGTTTTATTTAAAAACATAAATATAAAAGACTTTTTTTTTCCTATTTAATAGTGAAGGTCAAATTTATAGTGGAATGACCTACAAAGTTAAATTTTTAAAATAATTCTCCCCCCCACCATTAAAAACCCCATGCAATTTGGAAGAGAAAGAGAGTCAGAGGAAAAAAAAAAAAAAAAGAAAGAAAGAAAAGATCTCTATTCCCACTGTTTTGCCACAACCTCTGTTGACATTCTGGCATATTTCCTTCTAGTCTTTCCAAAAGCCTTTTCTTGTATTTCTGACCGAATGGATGAAAGAGGGCAGCCTGAAATCTTCTGGCAATAATCTCTTTCCTCTTCTCAACCAAGCATTCCTCTGTAATAGTACATTTCCTCCCTTTAGAGGACTGCCACCCTCCATGAACAGGCTAGGGAGCCTTTGCTCCATCAAATTTTCCAAACTGTACTCTTAACTTTAGCCTGTATTAGTACACATTTTTCTTCCTTTGAAACAATAAAAGTTTATTAGAATCTTTAACACTGCATATTTTCCAAGAAATAAATGCCCACAAAAAGACATTAATTCATACAGCTTCATTAAGGATGGGAAGATTCAAATGTGATTAATGTGGCAATTAAAGGTCTTTATCTTTTTTAGAGCAATTAAAATGGATTAACTGGGTCATTCAACTATTACAAAGAAGGGGAGAAAAAAAACCTTTCCAAGACCTAAGGCTTTCTATAACTCAATGAATTCTAGAAATGCTTTAATTTTATAATTTGACTCTAATTTGTTCTTCAAGAAAAAAAAAAAACAGTTTTAAGCTGTTTATTCTCACAGAATGAAGTTGAATAAAGGTAAAATAGTTTGATTTATAACTCGATATCAACATGGTAATTAAAAAAAAGCACAGGTGTTGTCCTTATTAATAAGACATACAGGGGCTGGGGATGTGGCTCAAGCGGTAGCGCGCTCGCCTGGCATGCGTGCGGCCCGGGTTGGATCCTCAGCACCACGTACAAAACAAAAAGATGTTGTGTCCGCCGAAAACTAAGAAATAAATATTTATTAAAAAAAAAAAAAAGACATACAGATACCTTGCATTCTTATTCCAAGCGTCTGTGATTATAAAATTAATAAAAATCAAAACTTGATTATTAAAAGCCATGCTTGTTAGCTTTAAGAAAGAATTAGAGACATTTAGATATATGCAAGCAGAATATCCAATAATTTGAAATATCAATGTTTGGCTGCTGGTTTAGGCAACATGTATACCAAAGATAGGCAAATAAGCAGGAAGCACATGCTACAGCCACACACAGAAAAATGCAACTTCTAAGACCAATTAGCATTTTAAAAAATGGAACACACCCCAATCTAAAAATAAGGAATATCCATAGAATTACAGGATTTTTTTAAGTTAAAAGGGATTTTGCCACAGATATCTCCCAAATCCCAAAAGCTGTAATTTGGTTAATGCAAAGCCATTCTTGTTTTCTTTTCTATGGAAAATAATGAGTTCCTCTAATTAATGTTTTCCTAAAGAATTACTAAAACAGAATATATATTTTTAAGAAAATATACATATCCTTCCCACACTATTAAGGGGGAAAAAATCTGAGCTAATGCTGGAAGAAGGTCATTTTAAATAAAAAAGATATATTAATTTAAAAATTCTGGTCTTATTTTTATTACATATGTATATATATATATATATATATATATATATATATATATATATATATATATATATTTTGGCTGTACTAGGGATTATACCCAGGGTTTTGTGCTTGCTAAGCAAGCAATCTACCACTTAGCTACATTCCCAGCCCTTTTTAAATTTTATTTTGAGACAGGGTCTCAAAAAAGATGGTCCTGGATGACCTTGAACTCATAACCCTTCTGCCTTGGCCTCCTGAGTAGCTGGGATTATAAGTATGCACCATCACACCCAGTGAAATCTTTTTTGTGATCAAATTTTTATTTTCAAAACAACTTTGAAAATGAAAATCACTCTAAAAATGTTTAAACGACAATTGCAACTTTAATTTAAAAATTCATTCATGCAAATGTCACAATTATTCTTAAAAACTGATGTTATGTGTGTATGTATCTGTGCAAAATACATTGCCAGCCAAGGAAGAGCCAAATAATCCATCACTCGTCCAATACTGCTGTCATACTGTTTCATCATCTGTATGATTACACATATGTATAAACAGATATGTTTTGTTTTTTCCTGAATCATTTGCAAGTTGGATATATCCTCTATTGTTTGTCTCACGCTGCGCTGCTGTAACACCAATTATGTTCATTCTGTTGTAGTATCAATATGAATGCCAAGTTAATTTTTTTAATGGATTTTTCATGATGTCACTCTTAATTAAGGGCCTACAATGGCTTCCTACTATTCCAACTAAAAATATTTCCAAGTCTTTTTTCTAGCCTTCCTTCCCTAAACTTCAGTTATTTTCAATAAGGAAAAATCTACATTTATTTGGAACACAGTCTTCTGCCTGAAATGCTTGGTGATTTAAATTCCAAACATCTTTCAAGTTTTTTTTTCCAACAACTTCAGGCCATGTTGATTTTTGGTTTAATTAAGATCCAACTTTTTTTTTTGGCAGTACTGGAGATCGAATCCACAGGTACTCTATCATTGAGCTATGTCCCCAGCTCTTTTTATTTTGAAACAGGGGCTTGCTAAATTAGTTACTGGGATAATAGGCATGTGCTACAGCAAGACCCTACTATTCTAGGTAGAATTGGAACCTTTAATATTTAATTCTTATCTAAGTATTCCAAATGAGTTCTTTTGGAATCCCCAGATTGACTGATCTTCTTGGTACACCAAGTACAGTATTCAATTTAAAATATTTTATTCACAGATTAAAAAATATTAATACTGTTTTTACATCCTTTTTTAAAAAATATTTTTTTTTCAGTTGTAGATGGACACAGTATCTTTATTTCTTTTTATGTCGTGCTAAGGATTGAACCCAGTGCCTCACAGTCTGAAGCAAGCACTCTACAACTGAGCTATTATACAGCTCCAGCCCCTTTTGTTATACCCCTCTTAACAGGAAAAAAAAAAAAAAAAAAAGTACAAGTTTTTTCCTCCCTGTACTCTCTCAGTAGCACATGTTATATGGTGACCCACTCATAATGTAGCAAACATGATTGTTTTGGTCTCAAAAAAGATGGTCCTGGTTGACCTTGGACTCAATTTGGTTAATGCAACGCCATTCTTGGAGACAATCAAGTTCTCAGGCAAGAAATAAACAGCCCGTTGGTAGTACGAATAGAAGGCAAGAAGAATTGCAACTGGGGAAGCTGAAGTTTTATTGGAGTACAGAAAACATGAGTAAAAAGAAGAAACTGGTTGGTAGAAAAAATGCAAGAGATGCACAAAAAGAAGCAAAGAGATAGAGAAGCTATCTGTAAAAACATTCTCATTCCTTACAACTTTCCAGTTTCCCCAGCAATCCCTAAGGTAGAGGTGTGCAGAACTGCCCACCCATAGTTTTCTATGAGATTTCCTGTTAAAGGTTACATAGCCAGCCCCCTAATCTGAGCTAGGTTGGGTCTGTTTGTTGGGGTCAAAAATGCCTTAACCCCAACAATCATCATTATGTAACAACTAAAGGAAAAGGCTCTTGTGAAATTCTCCTATACATGCTAATAGCCAGCATTCTTGCATAATTTTCTACCCCACTCTGTGCTACAAGTCTCCTGTTCATAAACAAGAAATTTGAAAGTATAAAATCTCGCTCCCAATGGTATATCCCTTGTCAGAATGATTCTCTTAATATTTCATTGTTCTTGTAGTCTTCATGGTGTCTATGTTCTTAAAAGCATCCAGCATATTATATACAATATCATGACTTTCCCTGAAATATAGTCCTTAGATTTAGGATGTAAATAGATGTGTTTGAATTATATATAATTACAAATATAAATTAGCAATGTAGATAGTATACATTTGGGGGTAATATTTAATGTCTGAATTTCCCACTAAACTTTTAAGTCACATGAAAGTAAAGATCATGTCTGTTTTTGCTTTTATTTTATACCTATGTTTATCATGGCATCTGGTACTATTAACAGATCATATTTGCTGAATAAATTATTGACAGGTATAAAATTTAGCTTAATAAGCAATGGACATGGGCAATTATTCCTAATACCCATCTTAAACATAAAAAAAAATGTAAGAACATTGTTTGTGGTACTTGGGATTGAACCTAGGATCTGCACATGTTAGCCAGGTATTCTACCACCAAGCTACATCTCCAGGCCCCAAAATGGAACTTTAGAACTTTTGGTTCTATTTCCGCCTTACCTGTCAATTTTCCTCAAACCTGCTCCTTCCTGTCTTTCCTACCTTGGAAAATGGTATCAACTTTTACTAAGCTGCTCAAGATTAAAATAACAACAACAGAAACCTATGAGTAACCCTTAATTCTTTCTTTCTTCAATTCCTACATCCAACCTATCAACAATATCTCAGATCTCTCCTCTTCTACCTCCACCACCACTCTCCTCTGAGTCACCATTCTCTTGCTTGGACTACCGCAATGGCCTTTGAGATGCCTTGTCTATACTCTTGCCTATTATAATAATTTTTTCCCATTTAGCAGCAAGGGTGATCTAAAATATAAATTAAATCATGTCTCTCATTTAAAACTCTGTTGGTTTCTATCTGTACACAGAATGCAATCTTCATGTGACTTCTTATAAAGATTAGCACCATCTAGTGATAGTGTACTTTCTTTCTCACTATGTTCCAATCACATAGACCTTCTGGTCTTTATGCCTTAAGGCCTCTGCTCTTCCAGGACGCCACCTCTGTCTTTCAGAAGGATAGTGCCTTCCTGGCCTTCAGATCTTAACTTCACCTTTCAAAGAGGCTGCTCTTGTCAACTCTGAAGTAACCATTCAGCTTCCACTCACTCAATTCTGTTACCATTTGGTTTAGTTTTTTCATAGTATATTTATCACACCCAGAAATAATTTCATTATCTATTTCCCCTCCTCTAGAGTGTAAGCTCCTTGAGACCAGCAGCTCTGTACTTAGGACAGAGTATTTTTTGATGGAAAAAAAAAAAAAAAAGAGTATGCTTTACTCTTTTAAAAGTCACATTATGGCCGAGCACAGCGGTGCACACCTGTAATCCCAGCAACTTGGGAGGCTGAGGCAGGAGGATTGCAAATTCAAAGCCAGCCTCAGCAACTTAGCACGGTCCTAAGTAATAAATGAAGCCATAAGCAACTCAGCGAGACCCTGTCTCTAAATATAAAAAAGGGACTGGGGATGTGGCTCAGTGGGTAAGTGCCTGGGGGTTCAATCCCCAGTACTAAAATAAAACAAACAAACAAAAAAGGTATACTTACAATATATAAAACTTATATAATATACTTATAATATATAAAACCAACCTCCCTTTCTTCTTTGAATGTTATACAGTAAAAAGTATGAATAATGAAAGATTGCTTAAGTCTATGATATAAGATAGGAACTTTTAGTAACATACTATAAACTATCCTATTGGGTCTATCATTAGTTCTAGTTCTTTCTTCAGTGTAGGCCAAGACACTTCATTGGAATGGGAATCTGTTTTTTATTACTTTCCTCCAGATAGGCGTTTTCTTATTTAAAATTCATTTGTTCTTTTTCAGGATTCCAGACTATTACATAATTCCTTAAATGTCAACTTGTTGCAATTTGGCTCTTAATGTTACATCTTTTGCTTACAAAATATCTTAAATAGAAACAGAGCTACTCCCCAGGTGTCATCAGACACAGATCCTAAGAATGCAGCATAAGGTCCCATCCCACCCTCCAAAAAGATAAGCAGCCAATAAGTAGTATTTATCACTCCCTCACCTACATCCCTTGAGCATAAGAATAATCAGGGCAGAGTGGGTAGTGACTGGTAAAGGAGGAAACAGAAAGACCCAAACTTTGACAGAAGACTATGCAGGAATATAAACCAGGCCTTCATTGAAAAACAATTTAATAATTGTGTTCTCAATTTCTGTTTAGAATTGAAGAACATTTTTTGCACTTTCTACTATGCACAGTAGAAGCCTTTGTCCACTATATTACTCAATGTTCTTTATGTAAAGAACCAGGCAATATAAGCTTCCTAGAACTTAATACAAGAATTTTAAAATTAAATCTGGAATTTTTCTCTTTATCAAACAACACAAACTTTATGAGGTCGTGAACTTTTAGAGCTGGAAGGGCTGTTAAAAACCAACTAGCCCAGCATTTTCTAAAATGCATGTTAGGCATTATGAACAAAACATTTTATGAGCAAATGATTATTTCCTTTCTGTAATAATTTTGTGATATAATTCACATAGCATGCAATTCACCCTTTTAAGGTATATAATTCAGTTCTGTTTAAGAGTTGTGCAACCATCACCACTGTTTATTTTAGAATATGTTCAGTTCTCTAAAAAGAGTTACGCTCCTGAGCAGCCATTCTCTTATTTCCCCAGCAAACCAGTGTTTGGAATAGAAATCCTTGGACCCTTTATTATGAATCTAATGTATTTTGTGAATTTATAAGATGAGGGTACAAAATGCAGTGTTTCCCAAACATATTTAATAGCTAACATTTCAGTGGTTACTATGCTATACTATATATTGTATACCGTACACAATAAATGTGGATATTAGATAAAAAGATTAAGGCTAAGTAACTTTCTCCAGTATTCTTAACCTCTTCACTCTACAATTTCCCACAGAATTGAGTAGCTATGGATGAGAATGTACAACTAGTACTCTATGGACCAAATCTTTGTAAGTGCTTTAGTTCAATCTCTTTTAACTTAGTGAGAAAAATGGGGTCCTGAATGGTAAGTTGAGTTAGCCAAGAATAATCAGTATTCTTTCTCTTTTTTTCTTTGGTTTCTGGGCTAATTTACATGTAAACTTAGAACCCAATTACAGTTATCTAATCCTAAGTTTCTGTCACAATTCTCTCCCTTTTTAAAACCTTCCTTTTTCTTTTTTCTTAATCTTTATTTTTAACATTGTAGACTACCTTAAAACCTGTTGAGATTGACTTTGCTTTTGCTAGGGGTCTCTCCCTGAAAGCAATGCACTCCTCCACCACTGTTGTTAATAGGAACCCTGCCATCTATGGATGGTTAGTACAGTTAGGAAGTCATCATTCAATTCTGCCCCCATCCTAGGTGGATGTCATCTTTCTCCCTCTGTGCACACACAGTTCTGTATCTCCTTTGGACACTTCTGCCTTGAATTCAAGCTACTCCTGTTGTACCCTAGTTTGTAACCTGAGCTCTCCTGGATAGCAGGAGTTAGCAACAAATCTGAATGACCAGCAAGTAGGAGACAACTAACTATAAGCACTGTAGTTTGCTATTCATCCTTAGTTTAACTCCTTTTGAGCAAGGACACAACTCTCCTACAGCCCGAAAGCACCAGAAAGCAGGGTTTACTGATTTTTAATGCCTCCCGCCCAACTCTGTCTGACACAGCACGGTGGGGCCAACCAGCGCTCACGACACCGAGGCCGGCCTTTCGAAACCAAGTGAGGGTCAAGTAACAAGTCACAATCACTGCCTGGGCAGGAGGCTGCACATCTGAAATCCATCCAACCTTCGTGACGATCCTGAGCGAAGGCATTTTACCGTTTTCTGACAGGGGCCAGAGCCAGGCGAGGGGTTTCAGGGCAGAGCAGGGAGCCCATGGCCGATAGGTGACAGAGCAAGGCCTCGAACCCGGGTCAATGGCCCCAGTTCAGAAGATCTTCGGGACGCAGAGGGCAAGTAGGGAGGGACCTTGATTTGTCCCGCGTCGGCAACGGGTCCTGACGGCCGAGACCTCCAGACCCAGGGTCACCGGACGTGGGCCGGGTCTGGGGTCGCGCTCACTCCCGCCCCCTGCCCCGCGCCATCTTGGAGTGCTGAGGCGGCCGCTCGGGATCGCCCCGAACCGCAGCTCCAGTAGTTACTCACCCGCACTGCCCGGGGCCAGGCCCCCCGCCACCTCCGCGACCCTCGCCACAGCCAGCAGAAGCAGCAGCGTGCCTCGGAGGGAGGCCCGGACGTTCGCCATGTCCGGGCCGGGCGGGTCCGGAGCGGCGGGATGCTCGGACCCAGCCTGGCCGCCGCCGCCGCCGCCGCCACTAGCTCCAGGACCCGCCCCTGGCGCCCTGGCCCTTCGGTGATTGGCTGCGGCGCACTCAAGCCCCGCCCCCGGCCTCACGGAGTTTCCAAAACCTCCTGGGGGCGGCAACGCGCCGTGGACCCCGGCCCTTTGTTAGAGCCCAGCTGTATATGGGTATTATCTGCAGCCGGCCAGCCAGCGTTCTCCAAGAGCGGAGTCAGAGGCTGTCAGAACGGGAGAGGCCCTTGGAACGCCGCTCCCGTCCCGAGGTTTACCTCGGGGCCACTGAAGCTCAGAGAGGAGACTGACTGCGAAGACCACAAAACAAGTTCGCCTGAGACCTGGGGGCTAAGTCAAGGCTGAACTGCAGAGGCTACTCCCCTTCTGGTACCCTCAGAGATAACTCTCAATATCCTTTCTACCGAAGTGCTGCCTCAGACCGAAAAAAAGGCGTGTCACCTGACTTCCCCCAAATGCTGAAGGGTTCTGCCACTGACATGGTCCCAATTCAAGGGCCAGAGGCACGGATTCACCACCATAGCTGTTGGCACTTATAGGCTCGGAACACCTTTCGAGTACGCTTAACACCTATTTCTTTCTAGACGTAGGGACTGAATGTCAGACTGTGGCATTCAGACGTTGGGATATGTAGCTCTGTGGTAGAGCGCTTCTCTATCATATGTGAGGCCCTGGATTCTATCTCCAACACTGGAGGGGGGGATCAGTTTGGAGGTGCCCCACCCCTCATATGACAGTCACTGTGGAGAATGTTTGAGAGCGTCTGCTGGCTATTGAAGCCAATTGTGTAGGTCTCTTCTGCCCACCTGAACAATAGTACATCCATTTTGGAATCATCTTACTGTTCAGGGATGAAACTAATAGCTTATTTCCATTATTTCCATTTTCCCTCTATTAAGACCACTAGAAGCAGTTGGCTTTCCCAGGGGACAGAGAATTGCAGTGTAATGTAATGGAAAGAGCAAGGGTTTATCACACTCCTGAGTCCTAATTGCATTCTACTTAACTAGTTCCTGTGACCAGGGGCAAAATCATTTAACTTCTGAGTCTTACTTCCCTCCTCCTCCTCCTCCTCCTCCTCCTCCTCCTCCTCCTCCTCCTCCTTCTTCTTCTTCTTCTTCTCTCTCTCTCTCTCTCTCTCTCTCTCTCTCTCTCTCTCTCTCTCTCTCTTTTAGCCTTCGTGGAAAGATTAAAGAACATACTGTATTTCAAATATCTAACACAGTATTTAACAGAGTGAATAATATTAACACTTGAACTGTAATGAGAGATTTTCCACTTGGGCCAAAGGACCCATAGGCTGAACTCCTTCCCTACCTTGCTCCTCACTCCTGCTTAAGAGATATGTGTCAAAAAGTCTAGACTGTCCAATATGGTAACCAGGAGTGATGTGTGACTCTTGGGTGACATGTGGCTAGTCCAATCTGAAATGTGCTGATACCAAACTTTAAAGGTTTAGTAAGAAAACAAGAATGTAAAATATATTAAAATCAACTCACCTGATTCTTTTTACTTAAAAAAATATACTTTAGTTTTTAGAATAGTTTTAGGTTCACAGCAAAATTGAGTGGAAGGTAGAGAAGGCATACCCTACCCCTCCTATGCATGGTCTCCCCACTAATCATCCTGCACTAGAGAGGTACATCTGTTACCATCAATGAACCTTCATTGACATAACAACCAAAGTCTATAGATTACATGAGAATTCACTCCCCCCCCTTTTTTTTGGTACTGGGAATTAAACTCAGGGGCACTCAACACTGAGCCACATCTGCAGCCCTATTTTTTATTTTATTTAGAGATAGGGTCTCCCTGAGTTGCTTAGCACCTTGCTTTCGCTGAAGCTGGCTTTGAACTCGTGATCCTCCTGCCTCAGCCTTCTGAGCCATTCGGATTACAGACTTGCCCCACAGTGCCTGGGCAAGAATTCACTCTTAGTGTTATACATTTTGTGGGCTTTGACAAATGTAGCTGTTAGAAAAAACATTATTTGTGTGGTTCATCTTGGGGCTCACATTATACTTCTATTGGACAGTGCTGGAATAATCATTTTTAAAAAGATTAATGCTTAGTGATGAACATGACACTTTAAAAATTTTATTTACCATTGATTTTTGTCCTGGGATCAAAAGCCATCTTATCTGTATTTTGGATTTTAAAAAGCATCAAATTTATCATCAAATCTTTTTTTTTTTTTTAAATATTTATTTATTTATTTTTTGGTGGACACAACATCTTTGTTTGTATGTGGTGCTGAGGATCGAACCCGGGCTGCACGCATGCCAGGCGAGCGCGCTACCACTTGAGCCACATCCCCAGCCCCTCATCAAATCTTTTGATTAGTTTTTATGTGATATATCTTCTCTATGGTTTTACTATTAACCTCTCTGTGTCCTTATATTTAAAGTTGGATAGTAAAAATCTTGTAGTTGAGTCTTACTTATTTTTCTTTTTAATCTAATTTAATAATATCAATCTTTTAATTGGAGTATTTAGAACATTTGGATTTAATATAATTATTTTTTTAATTTTTATTGTTGGTTGTTCAAAACATTACATAGTTCTTGACATATCATATTTCACACTTTGATTCAAGTGGGTTATGAACTCCCATTTTTACCCCATATACAGATAGCAGAATCACATCGGTTACACATCTACTGTAATATAATTATTGATATGGTTGTGTTAGAACCTAGTATTTTGCTATTTGTTTTGTAATTGCTCTATTTGTTCTTTTTTTCTATTTTTTCACTTTTACTCTTCTGTTTTCTTTTGTAATAATAGAGTGTTTGTTATTTTTGCAGTTCATTTTATCTCCACTTTTGGCTTATTAGCTCTACCTCATTTTTTTAGTAGTTGTTCTAGGGGGTGCATGTTTTATCATATCATAGTGTGCCTTCAAATCATAAATATCACTTCATGTAAAGTGTAAGAACATGGCAACACTATACTTTCATTTCCCCTTCCCATCTTAAGTGCTAATGTCATAATTTTGCTGCTGCATATTACTATTTTGCTTTAAGCAGCCAATTGCTTTTAAAAGAGATTATAAATTATAAAATGAGAAATAATTTCTTTTGTATTTGCCAACATTAACCATTTCTAATGTTTTCATTCATTTGTGTAGATCCAATTTTTCTCTGGTATTGCTTTTGTGCTGCCTGAGTACTACCTTTGACCTTTATTATAATTCAGGTATATTTGCAATAAATTATCTCAGCTTTTGTTGGTCTGGAAAAGTCTTTGTCTTAACTTAAGGTTTTTTTTTTTTAATGGAATTCAAGTTTGACATATTTTTCCTTTATCACTTGAAAGTATCATTCAGTTGTCTTCTGGCTTCCATAATTTCAGTCAAAAAGTTTTGTCATTCTTATCTTCAATCTGCTGGATAATATACCTGTTCTCTCTCCTCTGTCTGCTTTAAAGTTTGTTGTTTTTAGGAGAGATACTGGGGAATGATATTGACCAAACTGTATTGTTATGTTGTGTGTATGTACAAATATGTAGCAACAAACCTCACTATTATGCATAATTGTAATGAACCAATAAAAAGTATGAAAAAAGTATGTTGTTTCTAAACCACTAGTGTTTAGCAATTTGATTACAATGTACTTTGGCGTGGTTCTCATTTTGTTCATCCTATTTCAGTTATGTTGAGATACTGGGATTTGTGGGTTTGTATTCCCAGTGAATTTGAAAACTTTTGGCTATTAATTCCATTAATTTTTTTTTCTGCCTACCCTGATCTCTTCTTCTGGGATTTTAGTTAAACATATTTACATTGGTCACTGAGTCAGTCAGTCGGTCTCTCTCTCTCTCTCTCTCTCTGTCTCTCTCATCTCTATCTCTATCTCTATCTCTCTATCTCTTTGTAATAGGGATTGAACCCGGGGTCATTTTACCATTAAACCACATCCCCAGTCCTTTTTATTTTGAGACAGGGCCTCACTAAGTTGATGAGGCTGGCCTCAAACTTGTGATCCTTCTGCTTTAGCCTCCGGAGTCACTGGGATTATAGGCATTTTCCACCATGCCTGATTTGTTTATTTCCCCTGCCCCCCAGCCTTTTTTTCCCCTTGTCATTCAGTATGGATGGTTTCTGTTGCTATGTTTTCCAGTTCACTGTTCTTTTCTCTGTAGTATCTCATATGATATTAATTTTATATGATATATTTTAATTTCAGGCACTACAGTTTTCATCTATAGAAGTTCTCTTTGTATCTTTTTATATCTTCATACCCCTCCCCATTATGTTCATGCTTTCTTTTACATTCTTCTACTTACTTATAATATTTACAATAGTTATTTTCATGTCCTTGTCCGATAATCCTATCATTTCCGTATCTGTTTATATTGATAGACTTTTCTCCTGGTAATATTGGGGTTAGGGTATTTTCCTGCTTCTTTACATGCTAAACAAATTTTGATTGCATGACATACAGTGTAAATTTTATAGGTTGAGTGTGAATTTCTTTTGTTTGTATGTGAGTGTCTATTTCTCTAAAGAATGTTACTTTTTTTTTTTTTTTTTTTTGGCATGTAGCTTAGTTACTTGTGGATCTGCTGAGATCACTCATTTGTTTCTTCAATGTGACCATATTTTCCTTTACATGATTAAATATATGTATGAGAAGTGCTTTAAACTACTTCCAACATCTGGGTAATCTTGGCAATGATTTCCAATGACTTTTAAAATCTTTTAATCTTGGTAATTGGTTATATTTTATAATTTCTTCACATGACTAATACAGTTTTACTTTTTGCTGGGCCTAGGACATGCTTCTTATATAAAGAACTTGGTTCCAACCCTTTAGGCACGGCTGTCACTGAAGTAGAAAAAAATGGACAGGATAGAAATAGAACCAAATGGAAATTCTAATTCTATGAATAAAGTACAATAAGTGAATTAAATATCCAACATATTGGAAATAGCAAAATACAGGATAATTTAAAGCTAAATTAGCAAAAATGGTTCAATCTAGAAAATGGGGAACAAGATTGGAAGAAAATGTCTTTCATGACTGTGGGACAATATTAAGAAGTTTTAAGTATGCATAATTGGAGTCCCAGAGGGAGAGGAGAATGAATAGGATAGGAAAAAAGTTGAAAGATTAATAGCTGAAAAATTTCAAGTTTGGTGAAAACATCAATTTTCAGACCCTAAAAGCTTATTGTACCCTAAGGACAAATTCAAAGAAAACTTCAATCTAGACACATTGTAGTCAAACTGTTGGAAACTAAAGAAAAAAATCTTGAAATTAGCCCAAGAAGAATGACTTATTACATATAAAAATAATAATACAGATGAGGAAATAATGGAGGTCACTTTCATTCACCTCCATTGCTAGCACCCTAATCCATCATGTCTTGCCTGGAATGTTGCAATAGTTTCCTGATGGATTGATTGCCTTTCATCCTTTCCCCCAACAATCTATTTTCAATAAAGCAATTATAGTGACCATTTAAAGAAACTCAGTTTATGTTGGTCTTCTCTTCAGAACTCTCCAAAGCCTTCCCATCTTACTCAAAGAAAAGTGAAATTCATTACAACAGGATCTTGTACTCTAGCTTCCTTCTTTAACCTCTCTGACCTCACTGCTTACCATCCCTGACTCAATCATTCATCAGCTCCAACCAATCTGCTCTGTGCCTTTGCTCAATCGCTCCACATATCTCTTGCCTCGGAACACTTAGATTTGGAGTTTCTTCTGCCTAGAAACCATTTCTCCCCAATAGTTATATGATTCTTCCTCTTTTTTTAAAAAAATATTTATTTATTTTTTTTAGTTATAGTTGGACACAAAACCTTTATTTATTTTAAAAAGAGAGAATTTATATATATATATTAGTTTTCAGTGGACACAACATCTTTATTTTTACTTATGTGTGGTACTGAGGATCAAACCCAGCACCCCACACATGCCAGGTGAGTGCGCTACCGCCTGAGCCACATCCCCAGCCCCGATTTGTGTATTTTTATATGGTGCTGAGGATGGAACCCAGGGCCTCACGTATGCCAGGCGAGTGCTCTACTGCTAACCACAACCCCCGCCCAAACATTCATGGTCATTAGAATTAAAAAATAGACAGAGAGGACTGGGGTTGTGGCTCAGCGGTAGAACACTTGCCTGGCATGTGTGAAGCACTGGGTTTGATTCTCAGCACTGCATATAAATAAATAAATAAAAGTTCACCAACAACTTAAAAAAAGAAGTAGACAAAGAGAACAAGTCTTAGCCTTTTTGTTTGAAAATAAACATTTGAAATTCTAGGCACAGTGATTTTAAAATAAAAATGTTTAAAAATACAGAATTCAGCCTGAAAGATTAAGGTCATAAAATATATATTCATATGAACAGCAGTCATGGAAGAATACTGTGATCAGTCACACAGTGTCCCTCCCACTCTCATCAGTCCCCAGCAATGTCATTTACTCTGATGCACTAGAGGAGAAGAAGGGGTTGCTTCTGGGGAATGCAGTGGGGGTGGGACACAGAGCCCCCAGGAAGTCTTGAGAATATGAAATACGAAGTCTGAGACTCACTTTCCATATGGAGTTCAGGGAAGTAACAGACTGAATGCAGGGGATTATAAAATTCCCCTGCTCTCAGCATGATGTGGGAGTAGAATATGTGTGTCCTGTTCCCTGTTCCCTGTGGAAAAGTAGTTGAATGTTTTCTATGTCCCTCAAGAGTGTCAAGGGACAATTAAAGAGAGCTGAGATCCTGAAGAGGTCTCAAGATCAGAATGAAGAGCCTGTAGCTGTTATTTGCACGGCCTGTGCAACTGGATACCAGATGAGAATGCAGGTGTCATCAGAGATTGATGATGGCAACTGAGGACCAGATGTCCTGTCTTCTTCCCAGTCGCAATGGCTGGCTTTGACTCTACATAGTCCTCTCAAAGCTAGGAAGTATGTTTGGGAGCAACCTCCACCAAACTTAGATGTCACTGACCTGAGATGAAATCTTAGCCAATCTAAACAAACAACCCCAAACCCCCAAAACAAAAAGCCCAGCAAAATAACAATAACAACATATTTTTTTTTTTTTTTAGTTAATCAGCAGGAAGAAGATGTGCAGTCAGTTGACTGTTCCTTGAAGATCTGGATGCACCTTCTAGAAGTTGTTGCTTGGAAGCAACTATCCAGACAGACACAATGTTTTCCAGTTGTGAGTATGTCATGTTTACTATTAGTGTAATAACTGGGAATGTTGCCTTGGAAAACAAAGTATCCTCGTGCCTTGGAGCAGAATTGGCATATCTGACATCCCATTGACTCCTATAATTAGCTCTCAGAAGAGGAAGAAAAGCTCTACTCAAGACATCCAACAATAACATGTTATAAAACCCAGCATGCTATAAAATCCTGGAGCCTCTAATAAGCCCTTTAAAAACATGAGACTGTGAGTATGAAATTGCCCCTATTCTCTATTCTATTTAATGATTTATTTTAATAATTTTCAAACTTAAAAAATTATTTTATTTCTTAGCAATGGGATTCTTTTTCCACAAAGTCTTTTTTTTTTTGTCCTGGGGATTGAACTCAGGAGCCCATAACCACTGAGACATATCCCCAGCACCTCCTTTTTTTTTTGAGACAGTAAGACACTAAGTTGCTTAGGGCTTTGCTAAGTTTCTGAGGCTGTCTTGGAATTTGCAATCCTCCTGCCTTATCCTCCCAAGCTGCTGGGATTACAGGAGTGAGCCACGGTGCCCAGCTTCACAAAATCTTACAAAATCTTCCTATACAAAACAGGAAAAATGAATGTGCTTTATTGCTTTATTTACTTTACAAATTTATATTTTTTTAAACAATTACTTGGTTCAAAGACCACAAAGGTGAATTCCAAGACAATGAATGAGGTTTTGATGAACACAAACACGTGAAATCTGAAATTATGAATGACAATCACCGTTTTAGCTTCCAATTTGTTTCTGTGTTTTTGTTTTTGTTGCCTGTTGTGGAGAAAATCCTGAATTATACAGATGAATATTTTGTAATAGCTCACTTTGCAATCTCAGGCAAATTTAGTTCTTTGATGTTTCCTTGAAAAAGAAGTAGAAATTTTTGTTTTGAGGTTGTATTCATGAAAACTTATATCCACATGAAAAACCTGTACACGCAGAGAGGTTGACAGCAGTGTAATTCATAATTGCCAAAACAAGATGTCCTTCTGTAGGTGAGTGGATAAGTAAACTGTACATTAGACTATGGAATATTATTAGTTCTAAAAAGAAATAAGCTATCAAGCCATGCAAAGACATGGAGAAAACTTAATTGCATATTACTAAGTATAAGAAGCCAGTCTGAAAAGGTGATATATTGTAAAATTCCAAATATATGACTTTCATAGGAAAGGAAAATTCTAGATAGAGTTAAAATATTAGTGGTTGCCATGGGTTGGGAAAGCAAGGGCTGAATAGGCACAGTGAAGAGGATTTTCAGAATAGTGAAACTATTCTGTAGGATTGTACAATGGTGGGTACATTATATTTTATATTACTATTACATTATCAATGGTGGGTACATTATATTTTATATTTTATATCATTATATTTTTGTCAAACCCCACAGAATGTACAACATCAAGAGTGAAACCTACTGTAAACTATGGACTTTGGGTGTTAATGATGTGTCAATGTAATTCATCAGTCGTAACAAATGTACCACTCAGATAATGGGGGAGGGACTCTGATAGTGGGGGAGGTTATGCATATGTGTGATGAGGGATTTATGGGACATCTCCATAATTTCTACTTTAAAAAATTTTATTCAGTGTCTCTGGTCTCTGCTTCTAATTCCTAGGTCCTTGATTCACTTTGAGTTGAGTTTTGTGCATGGTGAGAGATAGGGGTTTAATTTCATTTTGTTGCATATGGATTTCCAGTTTTCCCAGCTAAAAAGGCTATCTTTTCTCCAATGTACGTTTTTGTACACCTTTGTCTAATATAAGATAACTGTAATTATTTGGGTTAGTCTCTGTGTCCTCTATTCTGTACTATTGGTCTTCAAGTCTATTTTGGTGTCAATATCATGCTGTTTTTGTTACTATTGCTCTGTAGTATAGTTTAAGGCCTGGTATAAGTGATGCTACCTGCTTCACTCTTTTTGCTAAGGATTGCTTTAGCTATTCTGGGTCTCTTATTTTTCCAGATGAATTTCATGACTGCTTTTTCTAATTCTATGAGGAATGTCATTAGGATTTTGATTGGAATTGCATTAAATATGTATGTGCTTGGCGGGGGGCATTGGAGGATTTGATGAACTCTAGATAGGGCAAAGGGGAAAAGGGTAGGGAGGGGAAGGGAGGAGGCATAGGGGTAGGAAAGATGGTGAAATGAGATGGACATCATTATCCTAAGTACATGTATGAAGACACAAATGGTGTGACTCTACTTTGTGTACAACCAGAGATATGAAAAATTGTGCTCTGTATGTATAATATGAGTTGTAATGCATTCTGCTGTTATATATAACAAAGAAAAATGAAAAAAACTTTATTCATTTACAATGTTAGTTAATTATTAAAAATCAGAAAAATATTGCTTCACTAATAAGATTTGATACATGATATAAATTCTTTATCATAGATATAAACTCAGAGAAGTAACAATCAAAACTCATGATTCATCCTGATTCTATTTATAATGGGACATTATTTTTGTACAACCAGTTACATGTTCACTTGTTATTGTGCAATTGGTGCTGACATCATAGTGGGGATATGCATGGAGTGCATGATTCCAAGCCTTACCCAACACTTAATTGAGAACAGCATACATGTGTACTCCATTGCATAATTTTACATGAGTGATGTGCATGGACTTGAATATTCTAATCAAGGACACATTTAAGATAAGAAATGCCTAGGGGTGAAAAGATTTATTCCAAGGTTCCTTTAAAAGTTAGTCAATTCAACAGCACACCTGTACATGGGATAGTGATGTCTAATATGTAAAAAGTTGCAACATGACAAATTTACACGTGTCTTAACACATCATATATATATGTATATATGTGTGCATATATATAAATGATATATTTGTAAGTAAAGTCAAGTACTAATGGAAACTGACACACTTCCACTGGGGAGAAATTTGATTCTTATTATTAAAATCATTTTAATGTGCTATTTAAGAGTTTCATATATTGTATGCTTGAGCATATATGTTTTAATTTTCATATCCTCTTTCTTTTCCAAAACAGAGAATCATTCTGTATTCCACAGCTGGCATAAATATATCATTCTTTCCTTTTTAAGCCTTTGTAATCATGATGGTGTTTTATGTTTAGCTTTAATCCATCTGCAGTTAATGCTGGCATATGGTATTATGTATGGATCAAAGGCAAACCTTCATTCAACTGAATGTTGTTGCTGTTCCACTATTTATTAAAAAGTGATTCCCTCTTTATGCTATTGATTCTGATATGCCACATACATAATTGAATTCTTACAGTTTGAGTTCATTTTCTGGTATCACTGATATAATAGAGTTTACAAAACTTTGAAATACTAATGATTCAGTAATTGCTAATTTGTCAATAAATTCTGATTTAGTAGGAAGAATCTGATAGTTACCTTCAAAAGATCCTTGTATTGTTCGTTCTTCACTATCAATTAATGTAGTTCAGTAGAGTATCTGGGGGGATTTAAAATACTCAATAACTACAGACAGCCTATCAGCCCTACCGCAGACAAAGCGGAATTCAAATCTTTGGGGGGTACTTCCCAGGAATACAGTTAAGAAGTTCTTGTTTGAGAGTTTCCACCTTAGGAATTTGGGGTCATTTTTACTGTGTTTCTTTTCCCCAAGGCCCTAGCCAATCATTCTGCCTTCCTTTGCACTCCTATAACACTCTAAAATTTATTTATTTTTTTAACTCAACTGGTCATGTCTGTGTAGGAATACAACAGATCTTGGGAAAGTTCTTTCTATCTCCTAACTTTTCTAAACTTATATTAGTGCTAATAGTTTCCTGGCTTATTTTTAGAAACACTACAATTGTGTTTTCTACAAAATTTGGCATATATTTCTCTCTGCTGTATTTATGATTTTTATTTTGTAACTGACAACATTTTTAGTATTTATTCGCACTTGGTTGAATTTTAGAACTATTCTAGATGAGAATTAAGGTGGGAAAAGGGTAGATGGTAGTTTTTTGGTGTGGGTGCCCCCACCCACTGCCACATTGGAGATTTAACCCACAGGTGCTGTACCACTGAGTTACCTCCCCTGTCCTTTATATTTTGAGAGAGAGAGTTGCCCAGGCTGACCTCAAACTTGTGATACTTCTACCTTTGCCTCCCTGGTAGCTGGGATTATAGTGTTCACCATCATGGTTTAGAAAGTAGTTTTAAAAGAATTAACTAGTTTTATTTAAAAAAATTGTACCTAACAATTCAGTAACAATTCAGATAACAAATGAGAAGCTGGATGTGGTTATGCATACTTGTATTCTCAGCTACTTGGGAGGCTGAGGGAGGAGGATCACTTGAGCCCCTAAGTTTGAGATCAACCCAGGCAACCATGGATATGCTTCCAGTATTAATTTTGACTTTTCTAGAATTCCAGTCTTTTGGCAGGTACTCTTTTGTGTCTGACTTTTTTCACTTAGTATATTTTGAAATAATCTCATGTTCTATCATTTTCCGGTAGTTTGTTGTAGTGATGGGTGGTGTTCCATTGTATGGATATGTCACAGTGCACTTAACTTGACTTATTGATGAACATTTGAGCTATTTTCAGTATGTGGCTCTTAGGAATAAAGATTCTATGAATAAATTTGTACACAAGTCTTTGTGAGGACATGTATTTTCATTTCCATTGGGCAAACACATCTCAAAATACCTGAGGTATTTTAATTTGTGGAGATAACTGGGTGACAACACATAGAGACCAATGCCATTGAAAGAAAAATTTTATTCCATTTCTCAAGAAAAGGGGGACGCCATACAGAGCCATATAGGAAGCACTAAGGTTTGGTAAAGAGGCAGAGGCAGGAGTAAGGGGAAAGCTAAGCTAGAGCTCTTATTAGGGCTTTTGTGGAAAGGCAAATGGCTTAGGATGACTTGTCTGAATTTTAGTGGGCTTTGGATTATAGGGGGTCTCTATACCCCAGCCCTGGACGATTTAGCTTGGTATGTGAGAGTTCAGTGAAGAGGTGGTTCAAATTATGGGGGAGATGTGGGCGTCTTTGCTATTAGTTTGGCCCTGTAAGTAATGGATACCAAATAGACAAACACAGACTCTAAGAAAACAGAACAATTCAGGAATGGAATCATTGAGTCATAAGGAAGCATGTGAGATTAGTAACTGTTTTCCAAAGGGTTGTATCAATTTGCATTCCCATCAACAATTTGTTTGTCAATAAATTGTTCTAGTTGCTATATATCTTCAATATTAGACATTGCAACGACCATGTAGTGGAATCTCATTGTGACTTTAATTTGAATTTCCATAACAAACTAATGATGAACATTTTCCTGTTGTTATTGGTCATTCACAAATCTTTTGGGAAACTTGTGAAGCAGCTGTTCAAATATTTTCCACATTTTGTGAATTTGTCTTCTCATTGCATTGTAAGAGTGCTTTTTACATTACAAATACAAATCCTTTATCAGAAATATGCATTACTATTGTCTCCCAACCTGCTGTTGCTTGCTCATTCACCTTCTTGGTGGCATTTTCTGGAAAGCTGAACTTTTAAATGTTGGTAAAGTCCAATTTAACACTTTTTAGAGTCCATGGTTTTGTTTTTTTTAATTGTTTTGTGGTGAGGCAGGAAGATAGATCTCCCATAGGCAGCCAGGAAAAGGGCCTTGGAGAAGGAAAGGAGGGGAGGGGGACATCATGCCAACCTGAAAGGAGACATCAGGTCTGGAGGACGTCCTGTGACTTGCTTCTCCCTGTCAGCTCTAACCACAGTGACTTATTCTGAGTTAAAATATCTGTTTCTGTTCTCACAGTTTCAACCACAGCAGTCCTTCTTCAGTGACCCTTGCCTCTACCCCTAGCAGTAGCCAATGACAAGACCCCTACCTGAAGCTCTTCCTCTTCCCAACCAACGTGTCAAATCACAAGGTTGGACCTGTCCTCTTAATTATGTAAATAAGGGATTGAAATTATGCACTTGTGATTGGCTTACTAAATACCTAGCTTAAAGAGCTCGAGTGGTTTATGCTAGCATCCTTTACCCAACCAATCACCTGTGCTGGGCCTCACCTGCGAAGGGGCCCCAAGAGAGGGATGCAAATGGGTGTCCGACGTCTAGGGATTTTTAAAGGTATATCATGAATTCTCCCTTAACCTGTCTGGAATTCTATCAGAAGTTATCTCAACCCCATTCACAACTTTTAGTTTGGGGTTATAAATCAGGAAGGTAAGGGTGCTAGTCTCCTTCCAACCGAGGGGAGCCCTACTCTGTCTCTATCTTCTCTGATTTTCCTTTCTACTCTGAACAACTCTCTAGTTAGAATACCTCTCCACTTCTCCTGAAGAGGTGGGAAAACTTCTTACCATATCCTGAATTCTCTCTCCTATGGCTTTTAGTAAAGCTCTCTGCTGATACACCCAAACTTTGCTCTTAATCTACAAAAGGAAAATTCTGGCTTTTTAAAAACATTGTTTTGTTTTTTTTTAATCTCAGAAAACTTAGAATGTAAGATCATTGTCTATTTTGATACTCTGAGAGAAGAACACGTGCTTTATTCTAAGAAGGGTCTGCCCATTCCCACGAATTAATGAGATTTATTGATTAAACAGGGGTAGCCATTGGGTAACATGATTTTGGGAATATACAAACCACACTAGTCAGGGATTTCTCTTCTGGCAATATGGACAATTAGATTCCCTGAGCAACCCTCCTGGTGAGTGTAGAAAACAACTGCATGTACTGAATAAAATTCAAAATAACGTCTTTTAAAAATGTGTTGATGAAAGCAGTATGGAGATTCCTGGGAAAGCTGGGAATGGCACCACCATGTGACCCAGTTATTGCCCTTCTCAGACTATTCCCTGAAGACCTTAAAAGAGCGTACTATAGGGATACTGCTACATTGATGTTCATAGCAGCACAATTCACAATAGCTAGACTGTGGAACCAACCTAGATGTCCTTCAATAGATGAATGGATAAAAAAATGTGGCATTTATACACAATGGAGTATTACTCAGCACTAAAAAATGACAAAATCATGGCATTTGCAGGGAAATGGATGGCATTAGAGCAGATTATGCTAAGTGAAGCTAGCCAATCCCTAAAAAACAAATGCCAAATGTCTTCTTTGATATAAGGAGACCAACTAAGAACAGAGCAGGGAGGAAGAGCATGAGAAAAAGATTAACATTAAACAGGGACGAGAAGTGGGAGGGAAAGGGAGAGAGAAGGGAAATTGCATGGAAGTGGAAGGAGACCCTCATTTTTATACAAAATTACATATTAGAGGAAGTGAGGGGAAAGGGGAAAAAAACAAGGGAGAGAAATGAATTACAGTAGATGGGGTAGAGAGAGAAGATGGGAGGGGAGGGGAGGGGGGATAGTAGAGGATAGGAAAGGCAGTAGAATACAACAGTCACTAGTATGGCACTATGTAAAAACGTGGATGTGTAACTGATGTGATTCTGCAATCTGTATATGGGGTAAAAATGGGAGTTCATATCCCACTTGAATCAAATGTATGAAATATGATATGTCAAGAGCTTTGTAATGTTTTGAACAACCAATAATAAAAAAAGAAGAAAAATAATAATAAAAAATATGTTGATGAACTTTCCAGAAAGTAATGGATACTCACAGACCAAACACTAAGCGAAATCTGGGGTCTAGAAACTTTAAAAGTATTCAAGTTTTTGGATTTTGGCTTGAGGACCCTTGCCAGGCTGAGTGAACATCTTGACAGGCTCAGCCACACTTGGGGATTTGACACGCAGCGGGAATTTGCACACGGGTGTTTCTAACCTGCTCCCGTGTCATTGTCCTCTATACAGCAGCATTGATATCAACTGGGTACTTATCAGAGATGTAGAATCTTGGACTCCACTACAAACTAATTGAATTCATACCTGCATTTTTAATAGATCCTCAAAGTTGGGGAAGCACCCATCTGAGGAGCTTGTAGAATTTTCAACGGACAGCTTTAAAAACATCCACCAGATGGCAGACTTGCAGCAGGCAACAGGTAGCTAGAGCCTCTAAGTGGCCTCCCAAGCTCCCTGTAAAGTGGCATTAGAAGTTTGGGGTGGTTGCTCATGAACCATGAAGGACATGAATGGGAGAGAAGGCCCACAGGAGACCCCCTAATGTAAGTGCAGTAGGTTGTGGATACAAGCCTTGGATTCCTCCTATTTGGGCATTCCCCAGGATTGTATGGTAAGTGGGATGGCTACACACTCTTATTTTATAGTCAAAGAAATTGAGGTCCAGAGAGGGAAAGAGAGACTTAGCTAAGTGCTTAGCAGTTGCAAATAGTATTGGCTGCAACTGGAGGGCAGATGAATAGCTGCCAGTCCTGGACCAAGAGTACCCTGTAGGGGCAGGGCAGCCAGAATCAGCCAGCCATCTGTGCCGACCTGAGCAGCCTGCCTCCCCTCTCCCTTCCCAGTCGCCCTTTGAACAGTTCTCTTGTTTCCACTGGGAGTTTGAAGCAGCTGTTGTAATGATTCAATATGGACTGTTAATGGGCTCTCCACAATACTCAGGATCCCATACTTAACCCGTAAAGGGACAAACATTAGTCTTAATGGGGAACTAACAGGATCAGCTCTGGTCCCCAGGGTGTCCCCTGAGAATCCTGATGGTCTGAAGTCTCTAGCCAGTACTAGCTGAGAGTCATGATTCTTTTTTTTTTTTTTTAATTAAAGCCTTATAATTATACACAGTATTTGGGTTCATTTTGACAAAATCATGCATGCAAAGAATTTGATTTTAATTTTCACCCCACCCTTTCCTGTCCTCCTCCCTCCCCCTATTCTCCCTTATCTACTCTACTAAACTTCCTTTCTTCTATATATACATATAGATGAAATTCCATTTGGCACCTTCAAATATGAATATACATGATTTTGTTAAGTCCATTCCATATTTCCTCCCCTTTTCTTTCCTTCCTCTTTCACTTTTGCTCTCCTTCTACTCCATTGATTTCCCCTCTATCTTTATGATATCCCATCTCCTCCCCCACTGCCTTCTCTCTCTTATTTTGCTCCAGCTTCCTTCCATATATGAGAGAAAACATTTGACCCTTGATTTTCTGAGTCGGTTTATTTTACTTAGTATGATTTTTTCTCCATTTCTATTTACTGGCAAATGCCATTATTTCATTCTTCTTTGTGGCTCAGTAAAACTCCATTGTGTGTGTGTGTGTGTGTGTGTGTGTGTATCTATCTCAAATTTTCTTGATCCACTTATCTATTGACTGGCATCTGGGTTATTTCCATAATTTGGCTATTGTGAATTTTGCTGCTATAAACACTGAAGTGTTTACTATATTGTTATAGTATGCTGATTTTAGATAATTTGGATAAATACCAAGGAGTGGGATTGCTGGGTCACATGGTGATTCCATTCCTAGTTTTTTGAGGACTCTCCATAGTTCTTTCCAGAGTGGTTGTACTAATTTGTAGTCACACCAAAATGTAAGAGTGTACCTTGGCAGGACTGTCTTGTGGGAAGAGCTGAAGGAGGTGCTCTGGGCTGGGCTTGACCTGCTGCATTTGGTGGAAGAACATGCCACCAAGCCACTGTCATGCCTGAGGACCTACAGGAAGGCTTCGGCGGCGTGGTCACCAACAAATTCGACCAGTTATTTGACGACCAATCAGATCCCAATTCAGGTGCTGAAGGCAGCAGAGAATAAGAAAAAAAGAAGCCGACAAAAGTGGCATTGGGGGACCTGGGACCAAGAGCACAGCTTAGGCCATGGCCCAGTCCATCTCCAATGTTGCAGGCAAACAGCTGTGTAAAGAGTCCCAGAAAGAGCACTGTAGCTCAGCATTAGAGTGCTTGCCTAGTAGGCATGAGGCCCTCAGCGTCACATAAAGATAAATAAAATAAAGGTATTGTGTCCATCTACAACTAATATATTTATATATCCTAGAAAGATGCAAGAACTCACTGCCTCCCAACGTTGGTGTGGCTGACAAGAAAGAGAAGATACAGCCAGCCGTGGCGCTTGAGAAAACAGGAATAAGAAGTGTTGGAAGAAGACCTAATCAACATTTCAAGGTGAGGGGATAGAAGACCAGATAATTGGTAGAAGACCAACAAGGTGACCACCTTATGAAAGAAAATTTGAAAAGCCACTTTTTGAAAAGGGTGAAGGAGGTGAATTTTCAGTTGAAAGATAATCAACCAACCCATCTGAGGTCAAGGAGATGGATTTTTAAAAATATTTTATTTTTTAGCTTTAGATGGACACAATATCTTTATTTTATTTTTATGTGGTGCTGAGGTTCGAACCCAGGGCCTCACACTATGCTATGTGTGGGATCTATCTCTGAGCCACAACCCCAGCCCAGGGTGATTTGATTTTGGTGGCAAACGTAAATTTGATAGGCACAGTGGAAGTGACAGCCTCTTTTTTACATTATAGTGGCCTGAAGCATGAGGATAAAAGTAGAGGTAGCGGATCTCACCCCTGGGAACTGTCCCAAGGTGAATTAACTGACTTGGATCAATCAAATGTGACTGAGGAAACATCTGAAGGTGAAGAACATCTATGGGCAGACACTGAAAACAAGGAAAATAAAGTTGAAGAGGTTAAGGCAGAGGGTCCAAAAGAGATGACGTTGGATGAATGGAAGCCTATTCAAAATAAAGACGGTGCAAAGGTAGAATTTAATTTTTGTAAACCAAATGAAGGTGCCAACAGGCAATGGAAGAAGGGATTTGTTCTCCATAAATCAAAGTGTAAAGAGGCTCATGCTGGAGATTTGGTTATGGACCATCATTTCAGGAAGCCAGCAAGTGACATAATGTCTCAGCTAGAGATCAATTTTGGAGACCTAGGCCAATCAGGACTTGGTGACAAGGGAGGATGAGGTGGACCTGGGTTTGGTGGACTTCCAAATGGTGGCAGCAGGACTGACATGTCAAGCACTTCTGCCCCTGATGTGAATGACCTAGAGGCATCCCCAGCTCTGGCTTAACTGGATTCCATAAAACAACCTTAGTTCTTTTGTAGACCCTCCTGTTCAAAGCTTTTGCATGCTTAAGGATCCCAAAGGATAAACAAACAAACAAACAAACAAATAAATAGACTGTCATTCATACCATTCATGCCTAAAGACTTTAGACTGAATTTTGTCTGTTTTGGAAATGAACTTCTCCCACTACACAGAAGTAACAAATATGGCAGTCAGTTTTGTATTTAGAAATGTGGTAGCAGGGATGTTTTCATAATTTTCAGAGATTATGTATTCTTTATGAATACTTTTGTATTGCTGCTTGCAAATATGCATTTCCAAATTTGAAATATAGATGTGAACAGCTTTCACTTCATTTGTTTTTTTTTAATTAAGGATTTAGATGTTCCCTCAGTTACAAACTGGTTTTAAATACGGGGGGAAACAGTGTACTTTTCCCCCCACATCCTTACTAGCATTATTATTATTTGTGTTCTTAATAATTGCCATTCTGACTGTAGTGCAATGAAATCTTAGTATGGTTTTGATTTGCATTTCTTGATTGCTAGAGATGTTAAACATTTTTTTTTCATACATTTCTTGGCTATTTGTGTTTCTTCTTTTGAGAAATTTCTGTTTAGTTCTTTTGCCCATTTATTGATTGGGCTGTATTTTTTTTTTTTTTGCATTGAGTTTTAAATTCTGGAATTAAAAAAATTTAAAAATTTTATTCTGGAATTAAAAATTAAAAATTTTATTCTGGAATTAATCTCCTCAGAGGAAGAGCTGGCAAAGATTTTTCTTCCATTCTGTTGACTCTCTCTTTTCTCTCTTAATTGATTCCTTTGCTGTGCAGAAGGTTTTTAATTTGATGGCATTTCACTTTTTGGTGGTATACTGTGGATTGAACTCAGGGGCACTCGACTACTGCGCTACATCTTCAGCCCTATTTTGTATTTGATTTAGAGACAGGGTCTCACTGAGTTGCTTAGCACCTCACTTTTGCTGAGTTGGCTTTGAACTCACAATCTTCCTCCCTTAGCCTCTAGCGCTGCTGGGATTACAGGCATGCACCAGGCATTTCACTTATTGATTCTTGGTTTTATTTATTTTTATTTCTTGAGTTTAGGGGTTTTGTTGAGGAAGGTGGTTACTGCCCCCATATGATCACGTGTCGGCCCTATGTTTTCTTCCAGCAATTGCATGGTTTCTGGTTAATTCCTAAGTCTTTAACCCATTTTGATTTGACTTGTGTGTAGGGTAAAAGATAGGGATCCAAATTCATTTTTCTATGTATGTATATCCAATTTTCACAGCACCATTTATTTAAAAGATTATTTTTTTCTCCAACATATTCACTTGGCACCTTTGTGAAATACCAGATGACTATAAGTAGGTGGGTTTTTCTCTGTGTCTTATATTATATTACATTGGTCATTATGCCTATTTTGATGCCAATATCATAGAGAGCCACTGATTCTTGGAGGGACTTTCCTCCCAATCTGTTTTGTTCTTTCAGCTATAAGAACAAAGATTTGCTCAAGCAAGATCAAGTAAAATTTTTTTCTCTTATTTTTTTCCCTAAGAATATACTTGGATTGATTAGAGGAATCACATAGAATTCAAGAACAGAGGTCTTAATAGAATTGAGGCTGTTTGAGCCTAAACAATATATGCCCAGAGTATAAGAAAATTCAAAAAATATCTTGGAGAAAATGAAGGATAATAATAACCCTGATTTCTATACTATTGTTAACAGTTAGTAGGTATGTTAAATTAGTGCAACCATTATGGAAAACACTATGGATATACCTCAAATAAATTTAAAAGAGAGTTTACCATGTGATCCTTCAATCCCCCTATTGAGTATATATGTCCAAAGGAAAAGAAATGAAATCAGCCTGTGAAAGAGACATGTGCATTCCTGTGTTCATTGCAGCATTATTCATAATAGCCAAGATATGGAATCAACCTAATTGTCTATCAACAGATCAATAGATAAAGAAATTATGGTATATAATACACAATGAAATACTATTTAACCTTAAAAAGGAGGGAATCCTATCATTTTTGACAATATGGATAAATCTAGAAGACTCTGTGCTGTGAAATAAGCCAGACACATAAAGAAAAATACTGAATGATCTCACTCCTTCTGGAAATCTACAAAAACTGATCTCATACAAACAGTGATTAGAATGAATGTTGCAAGAGAGAAGGAGGATTTGGAAGCTAGAGGTCAAAGGTCACAAAGTTTTAGCTAAGAAGAACAAAAAAGTTCTGTAGGTCTGATATACGGCATGGTGACTATAGTTAATCCTACTGAATTGCATGCTTGAAATTTGCTAAGAGATGACAGCTTAAGTGTACTCATCACATACACAAACAGTAACTCTCATGAGACGGTAGATATGTTGTTCTGGTAATCATTTCACCATAATTATGTATATAACATTTTGTTTTATACCCTAAATATATACATTATTTGTCAATTATATATCAATAAAGCTGGAAAAAATAACTATTAATAAGACTTGTTCTTAGCTATAACGTTAACATAGAGAATCAGAAGAAGGTAAAAGCAAAGAAATGACAAAGAGAATGAGAGATACACGGAAACAACAAAGAGCCCAGACTCCCCGTTTCTCCTTACTCACTGGGGTTACAACCTCTTTCCTCTTCTTCCTAGAACCTGCATCCCACCTCTCAATGGTGATGAGGGTAGAATTTTGGTAGTTTAATGAATTCTAAGAGCAAGACTCCCATTTAAGGATTTTTATGAAAGGAAATTCTAGATCTCCTCTCACTATTCTCATGCACAAAGAGAGATTCAGTAGAGCTTGACTTTCTCTTTCTCTTCTTCTTCTAGAAAATCTACAGAATATTTTATCAGAAATTCTACATGAAAGGAATCTCTGCCACCATCTAGAATCTGGGCATGAGCAGATTCTTGGAAATCCAATTGCCGGACAGTACAAACATATCTTTGAGAGTATCTATGACACAGGAACTAAGATCTGCTCACAGGGTTTGTATTCAGGTAAATCCAAATACAAATGTGCAAGCGATTAAAATCACTGTCTCTTGGACCTGTCACATAACACATGTAATAAATCCATGAGACCTGGAGTTGTGCAAGCAGCATAGGATGCCCTAGGGATTGTGATACTGGAAGATAACTTTTTCTTGGCCTCATTTCTTTATCCCAATTTCATATCAGTTGTTTTAGTCCATTTGCCATTGCTATAATGAAATACCTGAGATTGGGTAATTTATAAAGAAAAGAGATATATTGAGATCACAGTTTTGTAGTCTGAAAGTCCAACATTAAGCAACTCTATTTGTTTGGCTTCAGGTGAGGGCCTCATGGCAGGTGGCATTGCAATGATGGAAGTGTGTGTGGAAAAGATCAGTGTAAGATAGGACACCAAAGAGATTCAGGGACCAGACTTTTTTTTTTTTTTTTTTTAATAATCCACTCTAATTGGAGCCTTAGAGAACTAATCTCATGCAAGGGTGATACCTCTAATGACTTAATTAATGCTTGCTAGGCCTCATCTCTTTAAAAGTTTCACCAACTCTCAATATGGCCACATAGGGACCAAGCTTCAAACACAGACTTTGGGGGACACATTCAAACAATATCCAAATGGTAGCTCTATATGTGGGACTAGAGTGAGAATCCCTGCCTTGGGAGAACAGCCCTGAATGGACCTCGACCATCCAGTCTAGACTAGCTTCTAGCAGAGGAGAGGACGGCTGAGGCTCAGAGAAAGGAGCTCCAACTTTTAGCCCACTGCCACATTTGCTCATTAGTTCATTTGTGTTTTTTTTTATTTGCTTGTTTGTTGCTTTGTTTGCTTGTTTCTTTTTTTTTTTTTTTGAATTTTTTTTTATTTTTTATTTTTTAAAATTTTTTATTGTTGGCTGTTCAAAACATTACATAGTTCTTGATATATCATATTTCACACTTTGATTAAAGTGGGTTATGAGCTCCCATTTTTACCCCATATACAGATTGCAGAATCACATGAGTTACACATCCATTGATTTACATATTGCCATACTAGTGTCTGTTGTATTCTGCTGCCTTTCCTATCCTCTACTATCCCCCCTCCCCTCCCCTCCCCTCCCCTCTTCTCTCTCTGCCCCCTCTACTGACATTTATTTGTCCCCCTTGTATTATTTTTCCCTTTCCCCTCACTTCCACTTGTATGTACTTTTGTATAACTCTGAGGGTCTCCTTCCATTTCCATGCAATTTCCCTTCTCTCTCCCTTTCCCTCCCACCTCTCATCCCTGTTTAATGTTAATCTTCTTCTCATGCTCTTCGACCCTACTCTGTTCTTAGTTACTCTCCTTATATCAAAGAAGACATTTGGCATTTGTTTTTTAGGGATTGGCTAGCTTCACTTAGCATAATCTGCTCTAATGCCATCCATTTCCCTGTAAATTCTATGATTTTGTCATTTTTTAATGCAGAGTAATACTCCATTGTGTATAAATGCCACATTTTTTTTTTATCCATTCATCTATTGAAGGGCATCTAGGTTGGTTCCACAGTCTAGCTATTGTGAATTGTGCTGCTATGAACATCGATGTAGCAGTGTCCCTGTAGCATGCTCTTTTTAGGTCTTTAGGGAATAGACCGAGAAGGGGAATAGCTGGGTCAAATGGTGGCTCCATTCCCAGCTTTCCAAGAAATCTCCATACTGCTTTCCAAATTGGCTGCACCAATTTGCAGTCCCACCAGCAATGTACAAGTGTACCCTTTTCCCCACATCCTCACCAGCACTTGTTGTTGTTTGACTTCATAATGGCTGCCAATCTAACTGGAGTGAGATGGTATCTTAGGGTGGTTTTGATTTGCATTTCTCTGACTGCTAGAGATGGTGAGCATTTTTTCATGTACTTGTTGATTGATTGTATGTCCTCCTCTGAGAAGTGTCTGTTCAGGTCCTTGGCCCATTTGTTGATTGGGTTGTTTGTTCTCTTATTGTCTAATTTTTTGAGTTCTTTGTATACTCTGGATATTAGGGCTCTATCTGAAGTGTGAGGAGTAAAGATTTGTTCCCAGGATGTAGGCTCTCTATTTACCTCTCTTATTGTTTCTTTTGCTGAGAAAAAACTTTTTAGTTTGAGTAAATCCCATTTGTTGATTCTAGTTATTAACTTTTGTGCTATGGGTGTCCTATTGAGGAATTTGGAGCCCGACCCCACAGTATGTAGATCGTAGCCAACTTTTTCTTCTATCAGACGGCGTGTCTCTGATTTGATATCAAGCTCCTTGATCCATTTTGAATTCACTTTTGTGCATGGCGAGAGAAAGGGATTCAGTTTCATTTTGTTGCATATGGATTTCCAGTTTTCCCAGCACCATTTGTTGAAGATGCTATCCTTCCTCCATTGCATGCTTTTAGCCCCTTTATCAAATATAAGATAGTTGTAGTTTTGTGGATTGGTTTCTGTGTCCTCTATTCTGTACCATTGGTCCACCCGCCTGTTTTGGTACCAGTACCATGCTGTTTTTGTTACTATTGCTCTGTAGTATAGTTTGAAGTCTGGTATCGCTATACCGCCTGATTCACACTTCCTGCTTAGCATTGTTTTTGCTATTCTGGGTCGTTTATTTTTCCATATGAATTTCATGATTGCTTACTCTATTTCTACAAGAAATGCCGTTGGGATTTTGATTGGCATTGCATTAAACCTATGGAGAACTTTTGGTAATATCGCCATTTTGATGATGTTAGTTCTGCCTATCCATGAACAGGGTATATTTTTCCATCTTCTAAGATCTTCTTCTATTTCTCTCTTTGAATGCCTAATATCATCCCACAAAGGATTTAAGATAACCCCCAAATACAGAGGACTCCATATTAAAAATAGATCAGTGAGGAAATGGGGTAAAGGAAATTTGAAAGTAGCAAGAAGTATAACAGTACAAAGCCAGGAAGAGGTAAGAAGTACCTCAAAATGCAGACCATAAAGAGGCCAATCTCTGTTGCAGAGTTCAGATGACATATCACATTGGGATCACTTGATCTCAAGACAAAAATTCAATTGTATGGGGTATGTCCTTTTGTTTCTTTTCTTTAATCAAATTAAGTGAGACACAAGCCCCCAAATGACCAGGCTGATGGGAATCTTCAGTCTCCATCAGCAAGGAACGTCCTAACTTCTTAGTGATTTCCCCAAATCAGGAAGCCTTATCCAGGGCCCAGAAAATGGTAGACATTTGTGGGTTGCCCACCCAAGATCCATTGCCATATACCTTGTTTTTAACAACTCGAGATTTTCTTTGTATAATAGCAGCCATACGGTTTAGGTGAGATGGATACTGTCTTCAGGTAGGGAGGAAGGTCCTGTAGTCTAAGTCAGTTCTCATAATCTTATCCCACCTGCCACTGTGCTTGGTTTGTGGTTTGCATCAGACCAATAACAGTGACCCTCAGGATACTTGTTCTCTAACTGTGGGAACCAATGGCTTCTACCCCATATGTGAATCAGGATACTGCAGCCCCACAGCTTGCAGAAGCAATCCAATAAACACAGAGAAGAGTCATTCTGAGAACAAAGCTGCTACGTGGAAAAGTGAGCAGTAAAGAAAATTTCAGAGCAAAGGGACTGGGGCCAGATTAATTAGGCTTGAAACTGGCCCTACTTTTAAATAAATCAAAATTATTTTTAAGTGAATTTGAGTCGAGTTTCTCTTTTGTGCTACTGAAGATCTCCTGCCTGTTGCAGCATCCGATCTCTTATGCTGACAGACTCAAGCCTTTGATACTGTTCCCGAACCAATTGGGAGCAGGTCTGACTAATGACCAATAACAGCTGTGGAACTGAAGATTATTATAGCCCTTTTCTTTCTCCAAAATATTTTTTAAAATTTTTTTATAGTCTGGGCATAACTATGGGAATGTTGACAGTTATTATGCTGTGAGTGGTGTGGGTAGAAAAGATTGAGAGCTGCTGCCCCCCAGACATGGGGGTCTGTGTTTCTTACTGAACTGTTGGAGCTGGTGTGGGGAGAGAAGGGTGCAAACATTTCTTTGTGTTTCCTCACAGATAAGTCCCACAATTTAAGGTAAGGCCCCTCTGTTCTTGGTGTTACGACTCGAGAATTCCTGTCATGGTACTATTGGCCAATAGCACACATTGTGATGACATGGGTGATATTTTTCATATTTTTCTTACCAAACACAGGCATCTAGGATAATGCAAAAGCATGTACAGTTGTGCAGAGGGGACAAATAGTGCACAGAAAGAACCCAATGTCACCAAAACCAGGTTTTATATCTGTCTCTTAATTTTGCACACACCAATAACTCTTCACAGATATGCACCAGCTCTGGTGGCAGAGGACCAAAGATTTTGCAAACATGAAATAGTTATGGTACGATGTCACTGAAGTTGTGTACAAAGTCAACAACTAGCTAGTATCTCCAAAAATGTTCTTACAAGCTTCCATGGCTTATGAAACCATGGGAAAAAAAGTTAATTTTTTTTAGTCCTGGTCCCATGATTCATGACATAGACCTTGGAAAAGTCCCTTTCTACTTTGGGTTGTCATTTTTCCATAAGCACAATGAGGAGTTTGGAGGTCATACATTCTGTCAGTGTTAGATTTGATAAGAGTCACTCAGTTAGGTGTTTTTGAGCTACCATGTTCCTCACAGCAGTCTTCACGTCCTTGTTCCTCAGGCTGTAGATGATGGGGTTCAGCATGGGGGTCACCACCCCATAAAATAACGAGATGAGCTTGTCTGCCAGGTCCTGCTTGTTGGCCCCCAGGGGGTCCTTGGACTTGGGCTTCCCATACATGAAGAGGATGGTCCCATAGAAGACAATCACCACTGTGAGGTGGGCAGAGCAGGTGGAGAAGGCCTTTTTCCTCCCCTCAGCAGAGGGGATCCTCAGGATGGTGGCAAGGATGAAGACATAGGAGAAAGAGATGAACAGGACTGGGATAGCCAGGAAGATCATGTTGGCCACCACCATGCTGATCACATTGATGGAGATGTCAGCACAGGCCAACTTCAGGACAGCCAGGATCTCACAGGTGAAGTGGTTGATGACATTGTCCCCACAGAAAGGTAATCGCATTGCTAAGGATGTCTGTACTACTGAATTGGTGATACCAGCTGCCCAGAAGCCTGCAGCCATGGGCACATAGACAGCCTTGCTCATGACCACAGGGTACCTAAGGGGGTTGCAGATGGCCACATAGCGATCAAAGGCCATCATGCTCAGGAGTACACACTCTGTGGCTCCCATGGCAAAGGAGAGAAACATCTGCACAGCACATGCTGAGAAGGAGATGGTCTTCCTGGGGGTGAGGAAGCTGTCAAGAATGAGGGGGACAGAGGAGGTTGTGTAGCAGATGTCCAGGAAGGAGAGGTTCCCCAGGAAGAAGTACATGGGTGTGTGCAGGTGGGAGTCAAGGAGGGTCACCAAGATGAGGACACCATTGCCCAGCAGAATCACCAGGTACATCAGCAGGATGAGCACAAAGAATATTTTCTCCAGTTTGGGGTGGGCTGACAGGCCCAGGAGAATGAAGCCCATCACCGGTGAGGTCTCATTGGATCTGTCCATGGTGCATCTGTTCTGAAACCTATAGGAACTCAGAAGGAATTGTCAGTATTCTCTTATTCTAAAGTACCTAAGCAGACAAGCAAAAAACCTGTCCTCCTGAGCAACTGGAGAATAGCCCTGACAATTGGTCCATCCCAATGGAGTTCTAAGAATAATATAGTGGAGATCACTTTTTCTCTTCTGCTTCCAGTAAGAAGCAACAAGTTAATTTGGACTAATCTTCCTGCAAATGAACACTGGAAAAACTGAACAAAATATGTAAAACATCTATGTAAAGACTTAGAGAGATAGTAAGACAATGAGAAATCATAGGGTCATGATTCTGGGAAAAGCAGGGGCTCAGAGAAGTCAGCCTGGTCCTTAAGGCTGTGTTTCAGCTGGGGCATTTGCAGTTTCTGGACAAGGCCACTGTGAGGCCAATAAGCTTCAGTAACCGCCTTGTGGAAATGGGGAGCATGTTTTAAAGTATGAGACCCACAGTTCAAGACCCTTAACAAAGTTCCCTTTCTTTGGGATGGAACCCCAGAGAGTGTGGCACCATAGAAATAAGGCAAATCAGAAGAAAAGAAGCATTTGTAAGTGCCATAGTTCAACTTCAAATCTTTTTAAGCCCTGAAATTTGATTGAGGTGATCCCAGATTTCTAGTGTTCCCAAATACCTAACAGAAGCAAACATAAATCCACTCTGAATAAAGATACCATCAATCCACTCTTGAAAACATTTTCACAAATAATTTTGCAAATTCAAATGCTGGCACACATTAAAAAAGAATAAGGTATACAAGGAGACAAGATGACATAAATGAAAACCAACAGAAATGAACAAAAACCTCAGAAAATAAAGGAGCCCTTTCCTTGGGGAATGTGGGAGTTAAGAGGATATCTCTGGTGATACCTGCTTTGAGAATCGCCCCCACATCACCTTGACACCACAGTGCCAAGGTCTTAACATCCTACTGATCCTTTTTGTACATTTGAAAGGGCATGTGTGTGTGTGTGTGTGTGTGTGGGTGCTTGTACACTATGCCCAAATTGAATTAAAGTTTTCATGGAATCTTTCCTCTTGACTTCATTCTTGATCTGTCTGTGGCAAAGGCACTACTTTGTTCCTGAGATTCTCTGCAGAGCCCTGGTCCTGCTCTGGTAATTCTTCTTTTTGGGAAGCTTAACTCTCTCCTTAGAATCTTAAGTGCTCTTAAAACTAGGATTTTTTCTAGACTGTTAAAAAAATACTTGTTTGCAACTTTGAGGGTGTTGGGGTTTGGGTTTTATTTGCATTGTATCTAAAATATGCATGAACTTCCTGTAAGAGTTGTCAGCAATCTAGCAACTTCCTCCATTGTTGCAGCAGCACATCATGCCTGGGAAGCTCTAAGACACTTCTGTGTTGGTACTTAGCACATAGTAGCTGTGACCAAGCCAGTGCCATAATATTTCAATCCAGGTTAACAGACATTTATTGGACATCTATTATGGACTGGGCATAATTCTAAATGCTGGGAACACTACAATGAAAGATACAGCCCCTGACCTTGAAGAGCTCAAAAGCTAGTAGGGAATAGTCATGCAAACAAATAATTAGAGAAGCAACATCATCACTTCAATAGTAATAGTTACCCCAATGCTCACAACAGATAGTGGGTCTATTTAGCAATTTGTTCCTTTGCCAAGGTAGAAAGCTCCTTACTGCATTTTCTGATAGGCCTGCGGCCTAGATTTGACTATCTTAGTGATATGGGGCTCTTTACCTCTCTGCAAGTCTCAATCAGTTTTGAAGTGGTTGTTCTTGGTTATCCAGTTGAAATTCATCTTTTACAACTTCTGCTGCTTCTGTCATCTCAGGTACCTAGATAGTTAATCCCTCTGCCACAATGCAGCTCTCCAAGTATAGCTTCAGTATAGTTTAGCTTCAGTATAAAGATAAACAAGAATCTTTCTTCCCTTTTTTTCCTAAGTCCTTAAAAAGTAGCTATACATCTTTGAGGCAAATGTGTCATTCTACAATTGATGAAAAAGGCTAATACTGAGAATGGTCCCCAAGCTTGAAGAGGGCCCATGTGCCCAGAACACATTCCCCTGTAATGTATGGGTTGGAGCAGAAACCTGGGTCATGTGAAGAAAATATTTCCTCTATGTTATCATCCAGAGATGTGGCTGATTAGTAATGTCAGACTTTGGACTTTACAAAATGAGAAAGAGCCCAACAATTTTCATCAGGAAGGGACAACTGTAGGGTCCCTGGAAAGCCCTTTTCCTCTGTTTAGTGATGGGGTGAGACTAGATGATCTTAGATACTCTTGCAGCTTGATGGATCTTTTTAATTCCATGAGAATAATTCCATGCCAATGAAAGTGCTTCATCTCTCCCCTCCTCAAGCCCCCATTCTATTATATTCAAGATTTATGAAAGATATGTAGCTGCATTCTTGAACATTTTGGTGTTGCTTTTATTAAAATTTGCACTTACCTTTATTGGAAACATAATGAACAAAAGTTATCTCTTCCTCAAGGATTGGAAAGAGGTTACATGTCAGGAAAAGTCACCCTGGGTCTGAAGTACCATTATGAGGGTTTAGAACCTGTAACAGGTAAAGAGTCTGACCGGTCCTCTCCCTTCCTCTCCTGTTCTCAGGGCACAATCTCCAAAGGACTGGCCATTGCTCTTAGAACTCAATTTAAATTCCAGTTTGTTCTTTGGGACTGTTTTAGTCCCTGAAGTCATTTAAAGTTTGGAAAGTGAGTTGTGCTCAGTTTAGAACCTTTGTAATCTTCTGGGAAAATATCCCCAAGATCCAATTATACTGAAGGCCCTGGCGGAAGTTTGGTGCTTGCTTCTTTTACTCCTTTTCTCCCTCCTTCTTTTCTGTCCTTCTTTCCTCCCTCTCTCTCTTCCTCTTTCTCATCTACCTTCTTCTCTTCTTTCCTTGTCTCCCTTCTTTTCCTCTGAACATTATAATCCCATCAACAGAGTCCAATAGCCTGCTGCTGGTCAGTGATTATGTGATTCATCCAGAAACCTCAATTTCTTTCTTCTGTGCCGCAGGTAAGTGCTATGTTGGCCAAGCTATGCTCATGCAGTGGTTTGGCTAGAGGGGGTCTGAGTGAAAGTCTTACTTTCTCTAAATTTTCATCTCCTTGGATTAGCACTTGCTGTGTTCTCCTCGATCCTCACCAGGCATCCAACTAAGTGACTGTACTTTGAACTTCCTATCATTTGCGCATGTGCTCCTCAACCTTGTGGGAAGTCACTGACCAGAGTGTGACCCAGGACAGAGATGGGTCCATAGGATGGGCACATTTCTTTATTCAGCAAATGCTAATGAGTATAATCCAGAGAAGGCAGAGCAGGACAGACACCCAGGCCTCTGCCTTCAGGGAGTGCACCCTTTAGCAAGAGGCACAAGCCTCTATGGGAGAGAGGGAGAGAGGAGAGAGAGTGAAAGATGACTACCCAACCAGGAAGCCAGGGGGGACCAGGAGAGTGCCTGGCTGTGGTAGAAGGCCATGGAGGCCAAGCCCAGACTTTCTGGAGAAGATCTGAGGTGTGACCGGCTCACCAATGGAGCACATTGCCCAACTCCACTCCCTGCTGACAGAACAGTTAAGAGATATAGTGGGTTTTGATTGGTCAAAACTCATGTGTGTAAATATGATTTGCCAAGGATAAGCAGAGCTCACCAAGGGAGTAGTCTGAACCTGTTTCCTGGGGAGACACTTGTGTTTATTGTGTCTTCCTGAGGACACATGTGGACATGACACCACTCTTGTACTAGATCTCTGGTCTGAAGATTGCAACCCCACTTGGAGGATTTAGAGATTCTGTCAGGAGTCGTGAGAAGCAGTACATCCTCTGTGAAAGGGAAGAGAACTGCCGCCATTTTGAGATAAAACAAGGACTATAATCAGAAACTACAAGGTCAGAAAAACAGAATTTCCCTGAAGAGTGGAAAGAGGATGGAGCAGCAGTTGCCTCCAGGTAAAGTGAGGGTGCCAAAGCTTTGCCTTTTCATGGAGGGAGACTCTTCATGCAGGCAGGCACCAAGTGGAGGCATGAGTGTGTAATTCCTGATGTTTGAATGCAGGTTATCCAAACAATATTTGCCTGTTTGCAGCTTCATTCTAGGATGCCTCGCTTACCTGAAAAACCCACATCTCTTTCTGAGAATGTTCCTTACATTGTTTCTGTGTTGTGTTCCACAAGTACCCTGACCATGAGGTGCAGGTGACCAGGCCACACAGATACTTGACCTGAGGGCGGTCAGCATGCAGGCTGTCCAGTGACCAAGAAGTGGCCTGTTAATCTACCAAACCTCTTAGATCTGTCTTGCAGGGAGGTTGAACTCAAAACATAAGGACAGTTGATGAAAGGCAGGAAGGCACTGGAGGAGAAAACAGGGTAACACAAAGACAGAAATTAGGGAGCTGAAGCCTGATCCATGGTAGCTGAAGTCTGAATATAGGAAGGAGAGTGAAGGGTCGTTAGTTCCAGCTGGAGCAAGAGGCACAAGCCAGAGTGTTTGAATCTTCAAAATGGCAGGCCCTAGAGCTGGGGTACCCAAAGCCCTGCCACAAAGGCCCAACAGGAGCCACTTAGTTTCTGACTGACCTTGTAGCACTTGTCCAACTGTGAGGCCCGACTCTATCACTGTTTTCCTGTGGGTCCCACAACATCCCTCAACCTTTAAGGAAATCAAATGTGATGGAGGGGGAGTTCCTGGCATTCAGAGGGCAGAGGTCAAAGATGGTAGACATCATGGATGCAAGGTGCTAGGGCCCAGTGTAGGATGCTCCCTCCACCTGCTCACAATCAGAGTATCCTCCTACTAGGCTCTATTGTTTATACAACACTTCTGACACCAAGTATGTGGGGTTTTAATTTTTTTCCAGTTCTCCAGCTCTCTGAACACCAACTGGGTGTACTGATTTAATTCTCATGCGGACTACCTGGTATTGACACAGATCCCACAGGTTGAAGGCCCAATCTCTTAAAACTGCCACCACTTCAGATGCCAATCACAAGTGCAGGCCACCATACTTCTGACAGCTAGGTATATGGGCAGGGATGTTCCCACAATGCCCTCATCAGATTTAAAAATTTGCTAGACTGGCTCACAAAACTCAGGAAAATGCTTTACTTTCATTTACCAGTTTATGAAGAAGACAACTCAAGAATTGCCAAATGAAAGAGCTACATAGGACAAGCTATGGAGAAAAGGGCAAGGAACTTCTGTGCCCTCTCTGGGGGTTCCACCCTTCCAGCACCTCCATGTGTTCAACCTGGAAGCTCTCCTAAAACCTTTGGTTGGGACTTTTTGCAACAGTTGGCACATCAATTAAATCATTGGTCATTGGCGACTGAACTTGTTCTCCAGCTGGCTCTGCTCTCTTCAGTCAGTGGGGCTGAACATTGTGGCACTCTGATCACATGATCTGTTTCTCTGGCACAAGCCCCCATCCGGAAGCTACCTGTGGGCCCACCAAGTGTTCCTCATTAGTATAAACTCAGACATGGAGAAAAGAGGCTTATAATGAATAACAAAAGACATTTCCCCATCACTCAGGAAATTACAAGGGTTTTAGGAACTCTCTGGCAGAAACTAGGTATAAAGAGCAAATGCATATATTTTTATTATATCACACTATTGTACCCTCATACTTACCTAATAGGGTTGTTGGGATCATACAGTAAGGTAAGATTTGGGAAACAGGTGTACATCAGCGGCAACTCTTATTAATATTAATGTCTCACCAGTATCTCAAATATAATAAACCAGTTGACCATAAATTTTCAGTCATAAAACTATTTCTTAATTATATCTTTATTTCTAGAAAAAGAGCTGGACATAGTAAATGTACAGAAACTTCATACTGAAATGTCAGTCACAACTTGGCAGCTACCCTTAACCCTCACACCAGGCCAGACAGGTTCACCTCTCTTCTCCACAGCTTTCTTCCAGTTCTTAGGACTTGGTGTGCACCCAACCATCTATGGTTCATTGGTTAGGGCCTTATAAGAAAAGAGAATAATAAGAGAAAAGCATAAAAATTTATTCAACATAATATAGGAGCCTTCCTTTAAAAAATGAAGACCCTAAGAAGTAGTTAAACCTGAGTTCTTGTGTGTATGAGTGTGTGGGTGTAACTGGGGGCTGAACTAGTGGCACTCTGCCACTGAGCTACATCCCTGGCCTTTTTTATTTTTTATTTTGTGACAGGATCTCACTAAGTTTCCTGGACTGGTATCAAACTTGCAATACTCCTGCCTCAGCCTCCCAATTGCTGGGATGACAGGTGTGCACCATTGTGCCCAGCCTGAGTATTCTTTATAGTAGGTTTCTTGAAAAACAGAAAGTAGTGGTGAAATATAAGGCAAAAAAAGAAGCAGCTAAGTATGGTAAGCTAGAGAAACAGCCTGGCCTATGTGCTTAGATTCCTTTTGATCTTTGGAGATAAACATGTCCTCTTACTCCAGGTATACAAAGGGCAGTATGACTCTCATCATCTAATCATTTCCCTTCTGAACCTTCTTGCATTGTCTCACACGTGAGCTTTGGGGAACACCTCATATCTAACTATAACAGAAACCTTCTTACACATGTTGTTTTTGTTACTCAGCTTTCTATTACTGTGTGACAAAATATCTGGGACAATCAACTTATATAGTGGTCTATTTTGACTTACAGTTTGGGAGGTTTCAATCCACGGTTAGTTGACCCTGTTGTTTGGGGGCCCGTGGCAGAGCATCGTGGCCAGGATGTGAAAGGTAGAAAGAGGAAAAGGTGGGGCTCCACTGTCCTCTTCAAGGGCATAGTGCAGTGACCAGAAGACAAACCACTGGGCCCCACATTTTAAAGTTGCCACCACCTCACAATAGTGTCAAGTTGGGGACCATGCCTTTAATGATGGGCCTTTAGGAGACATTTCAGATCCAAGCTGTTTCTCAAATTCATTCAGCTTAAAACATTCCATATGCCAAGATGCTATGTTTGGGTATAATAGTCCTGAACCCAGCAGGAATTATAGTCATTGTTGATTCTTTTGTCTCCTGTGTATCCTGTCCTAGATCTCTTTCTAAATCCTATAACCTCTTAATTCTAAATGGATCTAGGGTCACTGTCTCCTCAATCTCTGTGATTCTCATCCTGGGATAGTTCCACACACCCCTGCTGTGCCCAGCCTCCTGAACAGTTTTGTGGCACTCTCAGTCATGCTTTGGTTTACAGATAGTTTCACTCTACTGGGCGTTTTCCAGAGACAAAGATCCGTTTCTGATCATCATGTCCACCTTCTACACTAACTCTCTAGTGCCAGGTACTAGGTACATATGAGATGTTTGGAGCATGGAGATTGGAATGATGGGAAGGCTAGTAGCAGTGAGAGACAGAGACGGCCATGGATCAGTCACTGGGTCACTGGATGGAGGGGAGAAGATGCTTGGGTGGCTGAGGAATGGGTCTACCCCAGAGATCCTGGGAGTGTTTGGATCACTGAGACCAGCTCTTCTTCCCTTCTAGACTCTTCATGAATCAGTGACAGAGCCACTTTGAATTCATCATTGTGATAAAGCCCAGGAGAATTCTGAATACCTTGTACTGGAAAACTTTCTAAGCTGAAGTCTTCTTGTAGTAAGAGGGGAGCTTTGGTAGGTTTACAACATTGCTTAATTGGGTCTATTGGGTAATGTCTAATTTCTGAATCACTCACCAAACTTTAAATTGCTTCTGGGATAGTTTCCAGCCCCAAAGCAACCTGGCCTTAAGTTCCTGAGAGAGTCTTTATGGGACCCTGAGGAGAGCAGCATGGGGCACAGAGAAAAGAGGATGCCAGGCCCAGCTTGCCCTGGGTACAGCCTCCTCCAGGCTGGGGCTCCTTGTTGAGCCTCCGGCTTGAGAGTCAGGCTTGTCTTCTTGTTTTACTGAGTCCCAAGGTCAGGCAAGGTTTCTGGGGCTGTGGCTGTACCTTGGACCTCTCTACACTCGGGGTCATTCTGAGACATTGGGGAGTGAGACAACAGTTAAAGGGTAAATACTATGTCATCATGGTGCACCCTGTTATTCCCAGGGTAGATCTGATAGATGTGCTCTGTATGGCATCCTAGGTTATGGATAGGTGACATCCAGATGGACAGGTAACACTAGAGCCAGCTTCTTGTCCTGACACCAGTAAACCAGCAACCTCTCAGCTCCATTAGCCTGCTTGCCTGCGAGCAATAGATGCAGCCTGGATTGGTCCCCAAGCTGGGTGAGTGCTGGGTGGGTCGGGCAACAAGACCACTATTTCTAGCCATGGCCAACTTTTTACCATTTGGTGTGATGGGAAGAAGAGGTCTTGTGCTAAGGGTGCAGGGAGGGGGCTGGGAATAGGGATGGATCAGGCAATAAGACAACTATTTCCAGAGCTTTGAAGGCTGTAACTGTGACAAAAGAACAGGTCTGTTTTGCACAAGGCCAGAAGGCACACTTAGGCCCAGTGGAAAAAGAGAGAAGTAGGAAAAAGGCAGATTTCAGATCTCTGAAGAACTCTGACAGCCCAGTTTCCTAATAACCTTTCCCAGAGCCTTCACTGTTCAAAACATTCAGCTGAGGCTGAGAACTCACCTAGGGAAAGGGGATCCCTGGTACTGTGGGTAGGAACTGGTCTGGTTTAATATGTAAGAATTCTATCAAGTTCAGATTCTGCTTCATCTCTTAATCCCTGATAGCTTGAGATAAATTCTTCTGAATATTGTATCATTGCCAATTAGAAAAAAAGCCCCCTTTCTTCAGGGCCATGTATAAACCCTTCACCTGTCCTCAGTTTCTCTACCTTGAAACTGAGTGGGACTGAAATTGGTCAGTGATTTCTGGTGTACATCTGACGTACATAGGAACTTTTTATTTTAAAAAATAAATAAAACAAATAAACAAAATTAAAACAGATTGCCAAGGCAATCTGTAAAGGAAGGACCCAGAAATCAGTATTTTCAGTCATCATTGGGAGAGCTATTAGGGATACAACTCCATGTCATTGTGCCCTAGGTCTGATGACACTTGTTTTCTGAATCTCTTTGGCAGCAGAATTTTGATAGTCTCCAGTGTAGATTTTGGTCCTGGGAGGTTGAGCAGATTTGCATGTGAACATGTCTGCAAAACCTCCAAATGGCATTGGATGACATTTCTTTCCAAATTTGATGTGGTTGTGACTCAAGGCCCCATCTAACCCAAGCTGGGGTTGTGAATTTTGAGTGGGCTCCAACAATTAGGTAAGATTCTATTTCTCTGGCCAAGACCTGGAGTAGCAAAGATGCAGGCAGTCAGATGTGCTTACAGGAGGAATTCTTCTCTCCAGATTACATTTCTGGAGACTTTGGTGGGGACTCCATGTTATAGGTTCCAGAAATTCAATTTGGTCAGATTTTATAGAGAAGAGAGTCACGATCAGTTGAACTGATGTACATTAACTAAACTCACAAAGAAGTGCAGTATACGCCAGAAATAAAACTGTTAGGGAGATAAGCAATTTTGTATTTTCGATCTAGTACATTCTCTCCATGTAAGATAGTGTGGGAAGCCAGATTATAACAGAAACTTGCTGAGTGAGAAGGAACCAAATCCAGAGGAATGGGCCCTGTGACCTCAATGTGACAGCCCAAGGTCTCCAATTTTACAGCAGACACAAGAGTTACTCAGAGGTCCCTGCTTCCCTACAAAGTGCTGGAGACAGCATATGTAGATATATGACATTTCATTAGCTATATTAATATCATCAATTACACAAAGTGTCCTTCATTTTATTAAATTTCCAAGGTATACTTTTCCAAAGTCTACTACATAGCCTGGCTTGTAGATAACTTGTTTTTTTTTTAAGTTGAATCTCAGATTTATCTATAATAATAAAGACATTATGCTGTAATCCCCATGCATTGACTCAAGCAAGCCAAACAGAAAACATGTATTTTTCTGCCTTCCATATTCCTAGGGAGGAAAGAGAGAGTTTGAAATGGAAGCATCCAACCAGTCTACTGTGACAGAATTTATCTTGCTTGGCCTCTCTGCCCACCCAAAACTAGAGAAAACATTCTTTGTGCTCATCCTGTCAATGTACCTGGTGATCCTGCTGGGGAATGGCATCCTCATCCTGGTGACCATCCTTGACTCCCATTTGCGCACGCCCATGTACTTCTTCCTGGGGAACCTGTCCTTCCTGGACATCTGCTACACAACCTCCTCAGTCCCTCTGGTCCTAGATGGTTTCCTCACTCCCAGGAAAACCATTTCTTTCTCAGGCTGTGCTGTGCAGATGTTTCTCTCCTTTGCCATGGGGGCCACAGAGTGTGTGCTCCTGGGCATGATGGCTTTTGATCGCTATGTGGCCATCTGCAACCCCCTTAGATACTCTGTGATCATGAGTAAGGCTGCCTATGTGCCCATGGCCATCAGCTCCTGGGTGGCTGGTGGAGCCAACTCTTTGGTGCAGATCTCTCTTGCAGTACAATTGCCCTTCTGTGGAGACAATGTCATCAACCACTTCATCTGTGAGATCTTGGCAGTCCTAAAGTTGGCCTGTGCCGACATCTCCATCAATGTGATCAGCATGGGGGTGGCCAATGTGATCTTCCTGGGGGTCCCAGTTCTGTTCATCTTTGTCTCCTACATCTTCATACTCACCACTATCTTAAAGATTCCCTCAGCTGAGGGAAGGAAAAAGGCCTTCTCTACCTGCTCTGCCCACCTTACTGTGGTGATCATCTTCTATGGGACCATTCTCTTCATGTATGGAAAGCCCAAGTCCAAGGACCCACTGGGGGCTGACAAGCAGGACCTCACAGACAAACTCATCTCTCTTTTCTATGGACTTCTGACCCCCATGCTGAACCCCATCATCTACAGTCTGAGGAACAAGGATGTGAAGGCCGCTGTGAAGGATCTAGTATCTCAGAAATGCCTCATCCAGTGATGGTGGAATATATTTCATGATCCATGGAGTTGGATGGCTCTCACTTGAGAATCTCAATGCAAAGCAAACCTAAGTGAGGGGAAAGCTGCCTTTACAGCCACGCCATTCACAGTGTGGCCCATGGACCAGCAATGTCAGCATCATGTGGAAGCTTATTTGACATACAGAATTTTGGGGCCCATTGCAGACATACTGAGTTGGAATCTTTGTTTTAACAAGATCCTTCAGGTGATTTGCATGCACATTAAACTTTAAGAAGTATTGGATGGTAAGAGTGTGTAGTGAATGCTGTGGTGTGCTGCCTAGATCCCCATCCCTACGTAGGGCTGAAGAACTTGTTACCCTAGCTGCTGGGCATGTGGGTGGCTGACAGCATTCAGCTAAGTATTCGGGGTTATTCTGGGCTAAAGAGAACTACCTCACCCAGTCATCCTGCCTCCCAGCTCAAGAGCTTCCCCATGGTGGCTTATGTCCTCCCTCTGCACAGCCCTGCTTCCTTTGCCCATCCCCGTGGATGTTGATCTGAAGAGAGCTTCCAGTAAACATTCTGCAGGACAATTTCCCCATTAGAGTCAGCATCTGGGGAGCTCAACCTCTGACAGGGAACAACATTCTCAGCACAGAAGTGTGAACAGCAGGTTTTCATTCATATCATTGCTGTGGGTCCTTTTCTGGCGTGGCCTATACCCTGACTCCCAAGGAAAGAAGCTCACTGAATTGCTTTTGTTCAAAGAAACAAATGTGCCCTAAAAAGTATTTGCTAAAGTAAATTCCTTTAATTTTCACTTCCATAAATGGATCTTAATTCATACTTATAAGTGTTTCAACTCCTACACAGAGAATAAGCAGGGAGAAAGGGTGCAGTAATCAGTTCTATGGCATCTTCTTTAAGGGCAAAGATGTTTGCGGTCTAGAAAACATGTTGGCACCTGATTACAAAAAACAAAACAAAATCCTAAAAAAAAAAAAAAACCCTTGTGATTATCTATATGTCTACTAAGTGGCACATTATCTCAGCCTCATTAATAATGAATAAATGTTTATATTCATACATCATTATTTTAAAACAATCTGTAAATTAGGTTAATTTCACTTTGCAAGAATTCCTGTGTTTTCATAAAACTTGTTGAGAAAGCATAGAATTGTAAATTCAGTCACTTGTAAGCCAAACAATTTTAACAACATAAATAGAAAAATACATTTAAAATTTACCATGAAATTGAAATGAGATAAAAGTTCATTTTGACATGATATGAGTTAGGACCTTCAAAAGTAAAAGTGCCCAGGTTTGGGACAGTCTTAGGAGGGACTTGATAATTCCAGGTAATATTTTCTGTGTCACCTAGAAAAGTAATTTGCATATAGGTACTCAGTAAAGTACCTTTCCCCAATTACCTTTTAGCTTTCTCTTGCCCCCACTTGGTGCTCAGAGATAGGACATTTTGTGTGGCCAATGGACTTCTGCAGCGGGTGTAAGTGAGGGCTGAAACTTTTTCCTAAGAGACCATGCAAATTTTAGCTCAAGGCCTGAGGTAGTCTATGGGCCACAGATGTCTCCAACTAGGTATCGTCAGGGATTGTTTCCAGTCTCCATGGAAAGGACAACACCTTTGGGAGAACCAGCTGAGTCCACACATTATAAGTGAGATCTCTGTGCGTTTCCCCTGGTCTAACAAGGAAAAATGGTGTTGTAAGGATTACAAAGATGCACAAAGAACTTTGATACCGATGTCCATCTCCTTCTCACAAAGGAATAATTAGTACCCAGGACCTTTTTATTAGCAGAGTGTCCTACCTCCTTTTAATACCAGTCCTTATCAATTGCTTTTGATAGACACCAGACTCCAATTCAAAGTTCACTACTTGCTTGCTGCCTCCCCTTCATCCACTTATAAGAGAAACTTCCCAACCCCTGAGCCTGCTCAGCAGGTACACCATAATTCCATACTAACTGGGTCTCACCTCCTGGCCCCAGTTAAGGATTACTTGAAAGGTTCTCTGTTCTGTGTCATCAAAGATCTCTGACTAAGCAGGTCTTAGCAAAATACTACTTACCTGCCTAGAGCTGCTTCTGTCTAAGGCTTGATCTTTTTGCTCCCTGGCCAACTCCAGAGCTTTTTTTCTATACTTGAGTCCTCTACTTCAATGTGTAACCTTTGTTCTATGCTATACCAAAGGGGAGGGTAGTGTCCAATATTTCTGACAGAAATTGTCCCTTTCTTATTTGATCTAAGCTGCAAATGGACTCCCCATTGACCCGAAGTATGGATACCATCCCACTTTACTGTGATAACATTTGGTGTCCTCTCTAGCCATAATGGCCTTGAGACTGATCATATTTAATCAATTTTATTCATTAATCATTTTTATTTGTAAGCAGGAGAAACCCAAAGTTGAGCCAGCTTAAACAAATGATTGAATTTATTGATTTATGTGAGCAAATAGTGGGCGGCAGCTGGCCTTGTACATGACAACCAGGGGCTTCGGGGCTGCCCAAACGTTCTCTAGAGCTCATCATTTTTTTTCTCTTTTTTAGAAGAAATGATTTAGCTTTATACTCAAAAAGAGACATTAAAAGAGACAATCTTTTTACTTTGTTTTTGTTTGTTTATTTTTTCGCAGTGCTAGAGATGGAACCCAGGGCCTCCCATAAGGGTGTTAGATAAGCACTCTACCACTGAACTACAACCTCAGCTCCAAGCAATCTTTTAAAAATTTGTTTTAATCGACAAGTAAATATTTTGTGTGTGTGTGTGTGAGTGTGTGTGTGTGTGTTATACAACTTGATGTTTTTATGTAAGTATGCATTGTAGAATGACTAAACTTTCTGAACCTATTTCCTCATTTCTGTAATGTAAATAAAGATACCTACTTCGTTGGCTTCTTGCCAGCATTAAATTAAAATGAGAGAATGCATATCTGCACAATGCCCAACACATGGTAGATAACTAAAAAACAACATCCATCATTCTTACTGTTATTATTGTTATTATTACTGATGGGTATATGACCTGTAAGAACATGTAATTCCTAATGTTTGCACAGTGAATATTCCTTGAGATTCCCTAGCTACTCATACCTTTTGCTTTGACTCTCCCCCGGGGCACATGATTTCTGTTCTAATTTTGTTTCTCATAGCATCTGGTTTATTTCTATTTCACTAGAGACCCAACTCCATCCAGCCAGTTCTAAATATCCTGTTCTTCCTGAGTGACATGGGAGGACTGACAGGCCCTTGTGAAGATGAGAGCCCAGAGACACAGGCTCCCTAAAAGACTAAGACCTATTTTTAGGATCATGAAACATTTACCCTCCCTGGACATCTTACCACCACATCACTAAGGCCTATTTACTGCATGTAAGGCCTATTTTAAGCATATATTATAAATACATGCATGCCAAAAGGCAAAAAGTATAGTTTGAAGACAGACCAAGTCTCAGAACCAGACTCAGAGATGGCAGGGTTATTGGAATTATAAGATAGCTATAATTGATATGTTAAGAACTCTAAAGGAAAAGGTTGACAACAAGGGAAAAAAAAGAAAAATCTAAGCAGAGAGATGGAAATCCTAAGGATAAAAAAAAAAGGGGGTAGATGTCCAAAACACTATAACTGAAGTGGATAATACCTCAATGGGGTCATCAGTAGTAGATGGAACATGGCTAAGGAAGCATCTCCCAACTTAAGAGTATGTCAACAGAAAATTTCAAACCTAAAAAGCAAAGAAAGAAATGACTGAAACAGATAGTAGAGGGAACTGGGACCAAAGACAGAGCAGGCCCAGCGGCCTATTGAGGGGCAGAGCCGCCCCCCACCCCCCTCGCCTGCCAGGTAGGGGAAGGGTGACCACCGACAGAAAAGGCCCAGTGGCCCAGGGCGGGACAGAGCTTCCAATCACTCCTGCAAGGTAGGCGGGCCTGCGACCCACCGGCAGAAGAGGAGCAGTCGCCTGCTGAGAGGCTGAGCCGCCCCCTCCCCCTGCGCCGGCATAGTAGAGGGAACTGGGACCGAAGACAGAGCAGGCCCAGCGGCCTGCTGAGGGGCAGAGCCGCCCCCCACCCCCCTCGCCTGCCAGGTAGGGGAAGGGTGACCACCGACAGAAAAGGCCCAGTGGCCCAGGGCGGGACAGAGCTTCCAATCACTCCTGCAAGGTAGGCGGGCCTGCGACCCACCGGCAGAAGAGGAGCAGTCGCCTGCTGAGAGGTTGAGCCGCCCCCTCCCCCTGCGCCAGCATAGTAGAGGGAACTGGGACCAAAGACAGAGCAGGCCCAGCGGCCTGCTGAGGGGCAGAGCCGCCCCCCACCCCCCTCGCCTGCCAGGTAGGGGAAGGGTGACCACCGACAGAAAAGGCCCAGTGGCCCAGGGCGGGACAGAGCTTCCAATCACTCCTGCAAGGTAGGCGGGCCTGCGACCCACTGGCAGAAGAGGAGCAGCCGCCTGCTGAGAGGCTGAGCCGCCCCCTCCCCCTGCGCCGGCATAGTAGAGGGAACTGGGACCAAACACAGAGCAGGCCCAGCGGCCTGCTGAGGGGCAGAGCCGCCCCCCACCCCCCTCGCCTGCCAGGTAGGGGAAGGGTGACCACCGACAGAAAAGGCCCAGTGGCCCGCGGCGGGACAGAGCTTCCAATCACTCCTGCAAGGTAGGCGGGCCTGCGACCCACCGGCAGAAGAGGAGCAGCGGCCTGCTGGGAGGCAGAGCCGCCCCCTCCCCCCCGCGCCTGCAAGGTAGTCGGAACTGAGACCACCATCAGAACAGTTCAGACCTGCAACCGAGAGACAGAACAGGCCCAGTGGCCTGAGGAAGGGTAGAGCCGCCCCCCCCCACACGCCTGCAAAGTAGGCGGACCTGCGACCCACTGGCAGTACAGCCCCAGAGGCCTGCAGGGGGGCAGTGCCGCTGCCTGCGCCTGCAAAGTAGGCAGAACTGCGACCACCGACAGAACAAGCCTAGCGGCCCGCAGAGGGACAGAGCCGCCGCCCGCGCCTGCAAGGACGGCGGACCTGCTACCGACTGGCAGAGCAGGCCCAGCGGCCTGCCGGCGTGGTAGGCACATTGCCCCAATTGGCGGAGGGGCAGAGCCGCCGCCCGTGCCTGCGAGGGAGACTTTGCAACTATACAAGACCAATATAAATATATAGGGGGAAAATTCAATAGCACAACAGTTTCACCAAGAAGAAAGGAAAGCGAACAGTATGAAGAGACAAGGAAAGAAAGGACCACAAGCATTGCAGGTCAACTCAACTTTAGAAGAGGTAATAGCTGCAGCTGATGGAATGTCAGATAAAGAATTCAGGATATACATGCTTCAGATGATCTGGAGTCTCAAGGAAGACATCAGACAGCAAAATCAGACAATGAAAGATCACTTCAACAATGAATTACATAAACAAATCCAAGAAGCAAAAGATCAACTATACAGGGAAATAGAGGTTATAAAAAACAAACAAACAGAAATCCTAGAAATGCAGGAAGCAATAAGCCAACTTAAAAACTCAATTGAGAATACTACCAGCAGAGTAGAACACTTAGAAAACAGAACATCAGACAATGAAGATAAAGTATATCAACTTGAAAAGAACATAGACAGATCAGCAAGACTGTTAAGAAACCATGAGCAGAACATCCAAGAAATATGGGATAACATCAAGAGACCAAATTTAAGAGTCATTGGGATACAGGAAGGAACAGAGTTTCAAACCAAAGGAATGAGCAATCTATTCAATGAAATAATTCGAGAAAACTTCCCAGATTTGAAGAATGAGACAGAACCCCAAATCCTAGAAGCCTACAGGACGCCGAATGTACAAAATCATAAGAGACCCACACCTAGACACATTATAATGAAGATGCCCAACATACAGAACAAGGAGAGAATTTTAAAAGCTACAAGAGAAAGGAAGCAGATCACATTTAGGGGTAAGCCAATCAGGATAACAGCTGATCTTTCAACACAGACTCTGAAAGCTAGAAGATCCTGGAATAACATATTTCAAACACTGAAAGAAAATGGGTTCCAACCAAGAATTGTGTTTCCAGCGAAATTAAGCTTCAGGATGGAAGATGAAATTAAAACCTTCCACGATAAACAAAAGTTAAAAGAATTTGCAGCTAGAAAACCATCTCTTCAAAACATCCTTGGCAAAACATTACAGGAAGAGGAAATGGAAAATAACAATGAAAACCAACAGTGGGAGGTAGGACACTAAAGGGGGGAAAATAATCAAAGTGGAAAACAAACCATGTTTAGTAACAGAAATAAACAAATATGGCTGGCAGAACAACCCATATCTCAATAATAACCCTAAATGTTAATGGCTTAAACTCACCAATCAAGAGACACAGGCTAGTAGAATGGATCACAAAACAAGACCCAACAATATGCTGCCTACAGGAGACGCATTTGATAGGAAAAGACATACATAGGCTGAAGGTGAAAGGTTGGGAAAAATCATATCACTCATATGGACTTCGGAAACAAGCAGAAGTATCCATACTCATATCAAATAAAATAGATTTTAAGCCAAAGTTAATCAAAAGGGATAAAGAGGGACACTACATACTGCTCAAGGGAATCATACACCAACAAGACATAACAATCATAAATATATATGCCCCAAACAATGGTGCAGCTATGTTCATCAAACAAACTCTTCTCAAGTTCAAGAGTCTAATAGACCACCATACAATAATCATGGGAGACTTCAACACACCTCTCTCACCACTGGACAGATCTTCCAAACAAAAGTTGAATAAGGAAACTATAGAACTCAATAACACAATTAATAACCTAGATTTAATTGACATATATAGAATATACCACCCAACATCAAACAGTTACACTTTTTTCTCAGCAGCACATGGATCCTTCTCAAAAATAGATCATATATTATGTCACAGGGAAACTCTTAGACAATACAAAGGAGTAGAGATAATACCATGCATCCTATCTGATCATAATGGAATGGAACTGAAAATCAACGATAAAAGAAGGAAGGAAAAAGAATATATCACTTGGAGAATGAACAATAGGTTACTGAATGATCAATGGGTTATAGAAGACATCAAGGAGGAAATTAAAATATTCTTAGAGATTAATGAAAACACAGACACAACATATCGGAATCTATGGGACACATTGAAAGCAGTTCTAAGAGGAAAATTCATTGCTTGGAGTTCATTCCTTAAAAAAAGAAAAAACCAACAAATAAATGATCTCATACTTCATCTCAAAATCCTAGAAAAAGAAGAGCAAAACAACAGCAAAAGAAGTAGAAGGCAAGAAATAATTAAAATCAGAGCTGAAATCAATGAAATCGAAACAAAAGAAACAATTGAAAAAATTGACAAAACTAAAAGTTGGTTCTTTGAAAAAATAAACAAAATCGACAGACCCTTAGCCATGCTAGCGAAGAGAAGAAGAGAGAGAACTCAAATCACTAACATACGGGATGAAAGAGGCAATATCACAACAGACACTTCAGAAATACAGAAGATAATCAAAAATTATTTTGAATCCTTATACTCCAATAAATTAGAAGATAGTGAAGGCATAGATAAATTTCTTAAGTCATATGATCTGCCCAGATTGAGTCAGGAGGATATAGACAACCTAAACAGACCAATATCAATTGAGGAAATAGAAGAAACCATCAAAAGACTACCAACTAAGAAAAGCCCAGGACCGGATGGGTATACAGCAGAGTTTTACAAAACCTTTAAAGAGGAACTAATACCAATACTTTTCAAGCTACTTCGGGAAATAGAAAAAGAGGGAGAACTTCCAAATTCATTCTACGAGGCCAACATCACCCTGATACCTAAACCAGACAAAGACACTTCAAAGAAAGAAAACTACAGACCAATATCTCTAATGAACCTAGATGCAAAAATCCTCAATAAAATTCTGGCCACTCGGATACAAAGGCACATCAAAAAAATTGTGCACCATGATCAAGTAGGATTCATCCCTGGGATGCAAGGCTGGTTCAATATAAGGAAATCAATAAATGTTATTCACCACATCAATAGACTTAAAAATAAGAATCATATGATCATCTCGATAGATGCGGAAAAAGCATTCGACAAAGTACAGCATCCCTTTATGTTCAAAACTCTAGAAAAACTAGGGATAACAGGAACATACCTCAATATTGTAAAAGCAATCTATGCTAAGCCTCAGGCTAGCATCATTCTGAATGGAGAAAAATTGAAGGCATTCCCTCTAAAATCTGGAACAAGACAGGGATGCCCTCTCTCACCACTTCTGTTCAACATAGTTCTCGAAACACTGGCCAGAGCAATTAGACAGACGAAAGAAATTAAAGGCATCAAAATAGGAAAAGAAGAACTTAAATTATCACTATTTGCAGATGACATGATTCTATACCTAGCAGACCCAAAAGGGTCTACAAAGAAACTATTAGAGCTAATAAATGAATTCAGCAAAGTGGCAGGATATAAAATCAACACACATAAATCAAAGGCATTCCTGTATATCAGCGACAAATCCTCTGAAATGGAAATGAGGACAACCACTCCATTCACAATATCTTCAAAAAAAATAAAATACTTGGGAATCAACCTAACAAAAGAGGTGAAAGACTTATACAATGAAAACTACAGAACCCTAAAGAGAGAAATAGAAGAAGATCTTAGAAGATGGAAAAATATACCCTGTTCATGGATAGGCAGAACTAACATCATCAAAATGGCGATATTACCAAAAGTTCTCTATAGGTTTAATGCAATGCCAATCAAAATCCCAACGGCATTTCTTGTAGAAATAGAGAAAGCAATCATGAAATTCATATGGAAAAATAAAAGACCCAGAATAGCAAAAACAATGCTAAGCAGGAAGTGTGAATCAGGCGGTATAGCGATACCAGACTTCAAACTATATTACAGAGCAATAGTAACAAAAACAGCATGGTACTGGTACCAAAACAGGCGGGTGGACCAATGGTACAGAATAGAGGACACAGAAACCAATCCACAAAACTACAACTATCTTATATTTGATAAAGGGGCTAAAAGCATGCAATGGAGGAAGGATAGCATCTTCAACAAATGGTGCTGGGAAAACTGGAAATCCATATGCAACAAAATGAAACTGAATCCCTTTCTCTCGCCATGCACAAAAGTTAATTCAAAATGGATCAAGGAGCTTGATATCAAATCAGAGACGCGCCGTCTGATAGAAGAAAAAGTTGGCTACGATCTACAGTCGGTGGGGTCGGGCTCCAAATTCCTCAATAGGACACCCATAGCACAAAAGTTAATAACTAGAATCAACAAATGGGACTTACTCAAACTAAAAAGTTTTTTCTCAGCAAAAGATACAATAAGAGAGGTAAATAGAGAGCCTACATCCTGGGAACAAATCTTTACTCCTCACACCTCAGATAGAGCCCTAATATCCAGAGTATACAAAGAGCTCAAAAAATTAGACAATAAGAGAACAAACAACCCAATCAACAAATGGGCCAAGGACCTGAACAGACACTTCTCAGAGGAGGACATACAGTCAATCAACAAGTACATGAATAAATGCTCACCATCTCTAGCAGTCAGAGAAATGCAAATCAAAACCACCCTAAGATACCATCTCACTCCAGTTAGATTGGCAGCCATTATGAAGTCAAACAACAACAAGTGCTGGCGAGGATGTGGGGAAAAGGGTACACTTGTACATTGCTGGTGGGACTGCAAATTGGTGCAGCCAATTTGGAAAGCAGTATGGAGATTTCTTGGAAAGCTGGGAATGGAGCCACCATTTGACCCAGCTATTCCCCTTCTCGGTCTATTCCCTAAAGACCTAAAAAGAGCATGCTACAGGGACACTGCTACATCGATGTTCATAGCAGCACAATTCACAATAGCTAGACTGTGGAACCAACCTAGATGCCCTTCAATGGATGAATGGATAAAAAAAATGTGGCATTTATACACAATGGAGTATTACTCTGCATTAAAAAATGACAAAATCATAGAATTTACAGGGAAATGGATGGCATTAGAGCAGATTATGCTAAGTGAAGCTAGCCAATCCCTAAAAAACAAATGTCTAATGTCTTCTTTGATATAAGGAGAGTAGCTAAGAACAGAGTAGGGTCGAAGAGCATGAGAAGAAGATTAACATTAAACAGGGATGAGAGGTGGGAGGGAAAGGGAGAGAGAAGGGAAAATGCATGGAAATGGAAGGAGACCCTCAGAGGTATACAAAAGTACATACAAGAGGAAGTGAGGGGAAGGGGAAAAATAATACAAGGGGGACAAACGAATGTCAGTAAAGGGGGCAGAGAGAGAAGAGGGGAGGGGAGGGGAGGGGAGGGGAGGGGGGATAGTAGAGGATAGGAAAGACAGCAGAATACAACAGACACTAGTATGGCAATATGTAAATCAATGGATGTGTAACTGACGTGATTCTGCAATCTGTATATGGGGTAAAAATGGGAGCTCATAACCCACTTGAATCAAATTGTGAAATATGATATATCAAGAACTATGTAATGTTTTGAACAGCCAACAATAAAAAATTAAAAAAAAAAAAAAAAAAAAAAAAAGAAATGACTGAAACAAAACAAAGCAAAAACACAAGTATATCCAAGAACTATGAGACAACTACAAAAGGTGTAATTTATGCATAATAGGAATATCAGAAGGGGCAGAAAAAAAAGAAAAGAAATATTTGAAGAATATTAAGGGATTAAATTTTGAGAACCACTCAAGACGAGTTTAAAGTTTGAGAACCCCTGCCTTGAACATTTTATTTTAAGCTTAAACATAACTGGACTTCATTGCCTATCTTTTATGCAGAGAGGGCTTTTTTTTGCTTTTAAGTCCACTAGTTGGAGTCATAAGTAAATCATAACATGGCATGTTGTCTGCAGTTTTTAATTTCCTTAAAGTAGAGTAGGAAGTTAGTATTTTTCAAAAGGATCAGCATGCAGAATCTGCCTAGATTTTAACAATTGTCTTCCTGACATTTGATATGACAGCACTTTATTTTAATAACTTCCCTTTAATAAATTTATACAAAGCATTCTACCTTAGTTCCCATGAAAATAACTCTTTCCACCCTCTTTTTAGCTCAGTTTGCAGAAATTAAATTAAACTAATGTAACTATAAAATTAACAATTGGCTAGAGCAGTCTGAGAACAAACAAAAGCACCTCTTTTAGTACTAAGCAGATGTGTTGGGAAGCCTGCCACCTGATTTGGGTGTTGGGTCATACGTTTTGCACAGGGAATGGGTAGTATTAGTTAATCTGGGAAGCCAGTTAAAGAGATACTGGTTAAAGCCAATTCTATTGTTCTCAAAACATGGAGCCGCTGGGCACAGTGGCGCATGCCTATAATCCCAGCAGCCCAGGAGGTTGAGGCAGAAGGATCCCAAGTACAAAGCCAGCTTCAGCAAAAGCAAGACAGTAAGCAACTCAGTGAGACCCTGTCTCTAAATAAAATACAAACTAGGACTGGGGATGTGGCTCAGTGGTCGAGAGCCCCTGAGTTCAATCCCTGGTTACCCCCCACCACCCGCAAAATAAAAACAACATGGAGCCACTACTGATATCATTGTCCCACTTAAAGTCAAACCCCTCCATGTCCACTAATCCACACACTCTTCAATACAGGAAAGACATGTTTATCTCAACCTCAGTAACCACCCCAGTGCCTGGCACAGAGTAAAGGGATAGCTAGAGGATGTTTTGACAAAACATTCTTTTAGTCCCCAGTCTACTATGCTGTTTTAAATACTACCCTCCAATTTCCATCTTCTTTATCTTTTTGGTTGTTTAGTTCTTTTGCATTATTGGGGATCAAGCCCAGATTTTAACAATTGTCTTCTTGCCTAGATTTTAACAATTGTCTGTTCAATGTGAGAACAAGCTTTCTAATAATCTAATGTACTTGGAGCTACATCCCCAGCCCTTTAAATTTTTTTTTTTTTTGAGACAGGGTCTCCACTAAGTTGCCCAGGCTGGCCTGCAACTTGTGATCCTTCTGCCTCAGCCTCATAATGTAGTTGGGATTATAGGCAAGCACCACCACACCCGGCTTGTTTTGATTTTGTTTGTTTCTCTCTCTTAGTTGTAAAACTTTGCCCTTAATTCAGCCTTCTCTTTATCTGTGATCTGGCCCTATGCCCCATAATGTCTTCTTCTGATAGGGTTCCATGATGCCCTTGCATCTGACCGTTCTCCTCTGACTCTTCCCTACTCCTGGTCTCCCATAAAAGTTTAGGGCATTAGGCAATCATCTCATCTTTTGGGGGTGAGAAGCCATGATCTGGTCATTTTTGCTCTCCTTCTAGTGACTGGTGCTGGCTCATGGAGCATGCCCTCTTCCTCCTGTTTTCAAGGATAAGGCCAGGTTTGGTCAGCTCTGGAGATGTGCTGAGGAACTTCAGGGAGACCAGCTACATAGGGAGCATTTGGATGACCAAGTCTCTCTCTCAGCCTTGGCAAACCTCCTTCTTGTTTTGATACTTATCTTTGCAAAGACAAAGGCAGAGCCCCCTCAGAAAGATACAATATTGTGGTCAGGACACAGTCAGACCTGAGTTATTTCATCTATTTCCTAGAAGACCAGCAAGCCTGGGTGTGTGTGGGGGGGGGAGGGGTACTTTCTCCTCTAAGAAACATTCCTCTGTAGTTAGAGTTAAGATTTACATAGACCTGTCTTAAATTTCCCTAATTGGGTTTATATGGGACACAGGCCCTAAACTCCCGTGAGGCCTTTCACCAAACTTTAAATTGCTTCTGGGATTAAAATTGGGCCCCAAACAACTAGAACTCTAAATGGCTACATAGCACCTTGGTAGAACCTCTGGAGAGCAGAGTAAAGGACAAAGAACAGAAAGTACCTGGCTATGCAGGCCAGGTATGACTGCCAGGAGAAGCTGGGAAGTGGATCCTCGAGTTGACCTTCTTTTTGTTTCGCATTGGGCATGAAGAAGCCCAGAAGTCGAGGAGCTAGAGCTTCTCCAGCTATTGCCAATCCTAAATTTTCTTTACCTTATGGTGCAATTTGAAGGGACTGCTCAGTTCCAAGACACTTAAACAGAATTTATTGTATATTTCTAGCCTCCAAAGACTGAACAGGACCAGGGATGATTGAGGTGGGCAGTTGAAATAACCACTTCCCAATCCCAGAGGCCTGAGCACCTTTCTTGCCATGAAACCTTCTATATGCGAGACCTCACTTTTGCATCATGGATTTATCTCCACAATGGACACAGACTGTTCTCTCTGTCACCAAAGCTTCTCCAGGTAGGTGAGAAGAGCAAAGGTGGAATGCAAGGACAAATGGAATCCAAGGTGGGTACTTAGTCCCAGCTTCCATTTCTCTGAAGGTCCTTTATAGTGGACAGGGAGACGGCATGTACCAGGAGTCTAGTGTGGGGACAAGATAGAGTGAGGGGACACATGGGGAATGACATTAGAAGAAGGAAGTTTCTGTTCAATGTGAGAACAAGCTTTCTAATAATCAAGGCTGCCTGAAAAAAGCGTGGGAGATGTGTGTTCCACACAACTCAAGGTGTTCAGAGCAGAATCGTTTCATGGAGGGTAGTCACACAGTGGCGGAGAGGGAGGTTTCCCTTCTCAAGACAAGTTACTTTGCAACATTCCAGCCAAGTCTTAGATTCTCCAGTCAGTAGTACTAATATCTCTGAAAACAGATCTCTTTTCTCCCAATACGCCTGGTGCCTACAGTTGATTGCTGATAAATGCGTGAGGATAGCTTCAAACTGTGTCTGATTTCACTTACCCAGTCTTCCTCTACCAGAGACAGTACAATAGTCTCAGATGCAATGTGTGCAGCTGACATGAGACAGATATCTTGGAGAAAGGTGGGATACCTCTATTTTTCATGTATGTCTTAGGGAAAGCAAGAATGACCGAGACTTCATAATTCATCCTTTAATCCCCAGTGGAAACACTCTGGCATGAACAGAAGAACAAGAATCAGAGTGGTGATGAAAGGATCCCTAGGGAGAAGATGAAGAACCACCTGGCCCTGTCCTGGCTACTTGTGATCTTCTCTGAACTTCAATTTCCTCATTTTTGACCCAAGAAGCCAAGGCTTGAGGTCTCTTTTTTTTCTAATGTACTCTGCCCTCGCTTCTGTAGTGACACAAAGTACACTCTACATGGGGCACCTTCTTCAAGTAAGCTCTCTGTGAGGATGGGTAGAATTATTTGCTTTGTTGTGGAAAAAACTTGACAATGGCATTACAGTGGCTTTAAATGGTCAATTCAGATATATAAGAACCTGATTTAGAAGTTGTAACTTAGAAAACATCTCCAAAAACACATAGTTCAGTCAAAAAGTTACAAAAGTCACCCTGAGAGGCATGAGGATTCTATTTCTGTTCTTTCAGGGGTCTGGAGCAGACTGGGGAAATTGCAGTACTATGGACAACGTAACAAATATAGATTCTAAGTAGACCCCAATCTTCCTGGCCTCTGCTCGTTAAGTTCTCTCCATGTAAGATTCCTAGTGAAGCTGAATCAGAAAATTATTAAACATTCATAGACTTTGACCAGAGAAGTGAGTGAGATGATGTCAGAGACCAACATTTCTGAGTGTGACAGCTTGAAGCCCTCAAGTGTACTACAGGGACAATTCAGGGACAGGCAGATCTAGCTGGGAGAGTCCACTTCCCTGGTCATTTTGGGAACAATGCAGCATCCTCAAGTTTCCTCTTTTATGATTTTCACATAGACGCAAATAAAGGGCTGCACATATTTCTTCCTTCAAGTGTGTTAACTCTACTGAACTGACTACAGGTTTTTCATAGATCATGGTTGCTTAGATTTCCAGGGGATGTTTGTCCTGCTTTGACTGATATATTCTGATAACACACACACACACACACACACACACACACACACAGAGGATTGAACTCAATAATATTTTTACCATTGAGCTACATTCCCAGCTCTATTTATTTATTTATTTATCTTAAATTTTGAGACAGGGTCTTGCTAAGTTGTCCAGAATGGTCTTGAACTTGAGATTCTCCTGCTTCAGTCACCCAAGTCACTATAATTATAGATGTGCTCCACCACACCCAGCTGATATATCCTAACTTTGAAGGTAACTTCAGTAGATAGTGGATTTTATTCTTTGAATGATGATCTAAGTTGGCATCTCAAAGGGTCCTATAAGTTCTAGGAAAATTTCATTGTAATTGATTTTCTCTAATACACTGGGTCCATGGTTCTACAGTGACCAAAGTGCATTCTATACACAATGACCCCTTTAAGCAATCCCTCTGTAAGGCTCGGTAGAATTGTCTGCATTGCTCTGGAGAAAGCATTACTAACAGCATTACAGTGACTTTACTAGTCAACTCAGCTATAAAAGGGCCTCATCTCTAAACATACTGATCCCAATAAACATGTGTGCACTATCCTCAGTTTTCCTGAGAGTGGGAGAGAGCGTTTAAAATGGAAGAGGCAAACCAGTCCATTGTGACCGAATTTGTCTTGCTGGGGCTGTCAGATCAGCCAAGACTGGAGAAAACATTCTTTGTGCTCATCCTGCTCACATACCTGGTGATCCTGCTGGGCAATGGCATCCTCATCCTGGTGACCATCCTTGACTCCCACCTGCACACACCCATGTACTTCTTCCTGGGGAACCTGTCCTTCCTGGACATCTGCTACACAACCTCTTCCATTCCTCTGGTCTTAGATGGTTTCCTCACTCCCAGGAAAACCATTTCTTTCTCAGGCTGTGCTGTGCAGATGTTTCTCTCCTTTGCCATGGGGGCCACAGAGTGTGTGCTCCTGGGCATGATGGCTTTTGATCGCTATGTGGCCATCTGCAACCCCCTTAGATACTCTGTGATCATGAGTAAGGCTGCCTATGTGCCCATGGCCATCAGCTCCTGGGTGGCTGGTGGAACCAACTCTTTGGTGCAGATCTCTCTTGCAGTACAATTGCCCTTCTGTGGGGACAGTGTCATCAACCACTTCACCTGTGAGATCTTGGCAGTCCTAAAGTTGGCCTGTGCCGACATCTCCATCAATGTGATCAGCATGGGAGTAGCCAATGTGATCTTCCTGGGGGTCCCAGTTCTGTTCATCCTTGTCTCCTATATCTTTATACTCACCACCATCCTGAGGATCCCCTCAGCTGAGGGGCGGCGAAAGGCCTTCTCTACCTGCTCTGCTCATCTTACTGTGGTGGTAATTTTCTATGGGACTATTCTTTTCATGTATGCAAAGCCCAAATCAAAGGACCCCTTGGGAGCAGATAAGCAAGATATTTCAGACAAACTCATCTCCCTATTTTATGGAGTGTTGACCCCCATGTTGAATCCCATCATCTATAGCCTCAGAAACAAGGATGTGAAGATTGCTGTAAAGAAACTGGTAAGTCAGGAATGCTTCCCTCGGTGAAGGTGAGAGGTCCCCTGGGAAATGATCTCTACTAAGCATAGACCTGCTCAATGGTCCCACACAATATTTTCCAAACTGTGACTGAGGACTGAATATCAACTCTTTAGAATGAAAATGATGATTACACTTAGAATCAAGGATAAGTAACGATTGTAATTTATTTTTATAAGTAAGCAATAAAATACTTTGTTAAAAAATAGACTTCTCTTTTATTCTTGTACAGACTAGTTGGCACATATAAGTACTATTTATGTTGTTTTCTGTTCATTCTACTTTACAATAGGCAGCATGACAATGTAAAAAGTCATTAAATTAGTGTCTAAACTGAAAGCCAAGTGACTATTTTGGAAAATGATGGACAGAAAGACACATCCTGAATCACATCATTTAACCCCTTTGACTATAGGAGCTCAGATTGTTCTCTTTTTAATTCTTTCCTGCTTTATATCTTAAAGCCAATTTTGAGTAACTTTCCTTCTCTTACCATACACAGAGCACATCTGTTCCTAGCCAAATTCTGCAAGTAATTTGTCAATACTGGTCAAACTCTACATAATATGGACCAAGAAGACAACCTCTAGCTTTCTTCATTTAGATAAATCATTACAATGCTAAGATTATATTCAGAATCTCTTTATTCCCCTCTAGGATTTTTTTGCTACCATCCAGATCCTGATGGTCAAACTCAGTTTTCTCTCTCTCTTCAGGATCTGAGATTGGACAATGGAAATAATGGCTCACATGTGCTTATAATTATCCTTTTGGTTGAGACTATGGACTTTGGAGCCAGATGAACATGGAGTAATGCCTGTGTAACTTCAAGCATGTAGCAGAATTATTTAATCTTATAGTTCCTTGGGTTCCTGATTTGTGAAGTGGAAATAATTAAACCAACCCCATGGAGTCATTGTCAGGATTAGTGTGTACATATGTAAAAAAAAAAATACAAATCACAGTTTCTGGCAAAGGGTAACCACCCAATTAATAAAGGAACATTTTTATTTTTAATGAAACAAGTTAAATAACTTCTCCAAGGAAGTTTTATGACACTTGAAGATAGAGTTTCATACTATACTTTTAACAGGATCAGCAGATTTATCTTGTAGCACCTTTTGGGGTGAATTTCTAGCCTATGAACCACAATCCTGTTTTGGGGGACATTTTTTCTAGCCTTTCCTCTTCTTCATGCCCAGGGCAAATCACTCATGTTTATGCTGTGTGACAGTGACACTATCTAGACCAATCTGATTCTTTCTGCTGGCTTTTGGAGATTATCATTGGTCACTGGATCCACAGCATGAAAACTTGGGGTCATGTGTGACATGTGGACTGTAAGAGAAAAAAAAGAGGAGAGGGCAGGGGGAATGAGACAAAAGCAAAACCAAGTGATGATGGGGCATTCAGTGTGTTCCCAGTTCTTCATTTCTATTTTTTTCAAAGTCATGGCCACGTCCACATTCCTGAACTTTGGCTTCTAAAGTACATTCCAATAATTTTCTACTAGATTCTATTTTTTACAAAACCACATTAAGTTGATTTCTTGGAGGTGGGCAACAAAAGGATACATCTAATATCTTTACGAACTTAGAGAAATCAGTTCTGAAACAATTATTCTGAACTCGATATGCAGTGCTTCTTGGAAGCCATGACTCCCTTCCTGCTACAGTGGCCTTATCCTCTCTGGATTCTATCACCTGCAAATTTAAACATGTCCAGGAAGTCTTCATTCAAATCCTTGCCCTCCCAACTTAAAGCTGCACAACTCCATGTGTCTTTTTCTTTTGAAAAGTCTCAGGCACAGTCATCCTGAGGAAGTACTAGATATTTCAGGTCCCTCCCACCTGTGCATTTCCCTGGCTCTGGTTCCCTTCTCTCAGAGGATAGAGCAATAATCTGTTTACAGCAGTACAGGAAGTCTGGCTTATCCCACCTCCTTAGCTGTCCTTTGTATTAGGTATATCTTCAAAGCCTCCCTTGGATAAACAACCAGATAGTTGATGTCACCCAACATCTATCAGTAGTACAATGACCAGAGTAGCCAAGGTTGCAGAAAACCATGGAAAAAACAGCAGGGGCTTTCACTCACAAAGGTTAATATAGCTACTTCAGCAGCTAAACATCTAAACTTCCAGCAACAGAGACCAACACTCATTTGAAGAGACTAATTAGTGGCTTGCTGATAAGTTGATTGCCTTACATCGTTTCCATTCTGAAAGGGACAGTGATTCACCTTGACTGAAATCAATAGTCTTTGGAATATGGGTTGTCTGTCCGCTCTTCAGGGCTTTAAGCCAACACCACCATCCAGATGTTCACAGAAGGTTTGATCTAATGACATGGGATCCTACACAGCATCTCATCAGATCAAAGGACTCATTTAACAAAGTAGGCATGGAAGAGAGCTCAGGATGATCCTTCTGTATACTGTACCATCTGGAAGTTGCTGGCCCAAGAGAGTGACATAAAGGACTTTTGAAAGCACAGCTGAGATACCAGTTAAGAGACAATACCCTGTGAGAATGGGGCATCTTCTCCCAGAATGCAGTTTGTACCCTAAATCTTTGACTGTTTCATGCTGCTGTGTTCCCAATAGGTAAAATATATGGCTTTAGGGCAATAACAAAAGTAACCCCGATTACCATCACTTCTAGTGACATGTTGGGGTATTTGTGCTTCTCTTTTCAGCAACTTTAGGCTTTGCAGATCTAAGGATACTCTTTCCCAGAGAAAAATTGACTCCATCGGGGGACACAGAAAAAGTCCTATTATACTTTCTCAAGATATGACTTAAGTACTTTAAATTTTACCCTTTACCCATTAAGGCACAGTTCAATGATTTTTATTTTTTAGTTGTTGATGGACCTTTATTTTATTTTTTTATATGTGGTGCTGAGAATTGAAGCTAGTGCCTCACACATGCTAGGCAAGTGCTCTACCATTGAGCCACAACCCCAGCCCAGTTCAAAGATTTTTATTAAATGTACATAGTTGAACAGTCATCACCAACAACCAATTTAGAACATTTACATCACTTCAGAAAGCTCCCTCATGCCCATTTGCAGTCAATACTCACCTCTAACCTTAGGCAACTACTAATTTACTTATTTCTAGAAATATTTGCTTTTTCTAGAAATGTCAGATAATTAAAATCATAGATATATAGTCTTTTGTGTCTGTTTTTTGTTTGTTTGTTTTCTCTCTTGACATAACATTTGTGAGACTCATCCAGTGGTAACATGTATCAGTAATTTGTCCTTTTTATTGTAAAGTACTATTTCATTGTATGGATATATTACCTTGTGTTTATCTATTTGTCCATTAATGAATATTTGGATTATTCTTAGTTTGGGGCTATTATAAATATTGTTGCTGTAAACATTTATATACACAATATTTTGTGACATTAGTGTGTCAAATGGTAAAAATTGTTTAACTCCAGGAAACCCATGAACTGATTTCCAAAGTGGTTGTATCTTTTTAAATTCCCACAAATAATGTATAACTGTTTCTCCACATCTCCCCCAGCAAGTGGTGTTATCAGCCTTTTGATGTAGCTCTTATATTTAATGTACTAGTTTCTCATTGTAGTTTTAGTTTGCATTTTCATGATAGCAACTGATATTAAGCATCTCTCAATGTGCTTATTAGCCATTCATGCATCTATCCTTTTTGATATATTTCAACTTGATGGTTTGTCTTTTTATTATCAAGCTACATATATGAGTTCTTTAGATATCCTGGATGCAAGTCCTTCAACACATATATAATTTGCCAATTGTTTTACTTTTCACTTTATTTATAAATATCTCAGTCTTCTTTTCATTTTATTATGTTGTCATTTGAAGAACAAAAATTTTAAGATTGGGAGCCATCTCATCACAAAGTCATGAAAAGTTAATTTCTGTTTTACTATGAATTACTGCTATTTCTAAACTTGTTTGGAATTCCTGCCTTGAACTCACCCATGCCTGGCTTTCCCTGACCAAATAACAGCCCTCTCTGAAACCTCAGTGGCACCACATAAATTCTAATGTTGGGAATCTAAATTTATTCCCTACCTTGAAATGTTAAGCCATGTAGATCACTACTATCTGCCTTTGTATTATGCTTGTCAAAATCCTGTTATCTGTAAGTTCTCAAGACACCCCTCTTTGCAATTTTTTGTGCTATAAAACTGTGTTCCTAGAGAGCTGGGGTACTGATCTCTAGCCCTGGATTTTTGGGAGAGATGGTCCTGGCCAGCTCCAGTGTACAAATACAAGCTTGCTTTAATTTGATTCAAAATTGGAGTCAGTGGTCTTTTCTTTGCGTCGTGGTTTAACACCCAACTCTTCAACAAATGGTGCTGGAAGAACTGGAAATCCATATGCAGCAAAATGAAACTAAACCCGTATCTCTCACCATGCAAAAAACTCAATTCAAAGTGGATCAAGGACCTAGGAATTAGACCAGAGACCCTGTGCCTAATAGAGGAAAAAGTAGGCCCAAATCTTCATCACATTGAATCAGGCCCTGGCTTCCTTACCAAGACTCCTAAAGCACAAGAAATAAAAATCAAGAATTAATAAATAAGATGGATTCAAACTAAAAAGCTTCTTCTCAGCAAAAGAAACAATTGAGGTGAAGAGAAAGCCTATATTTTGGGAGCAAATTTTTACCACACACATGTCAGATAAAGCACTAATATCTAGGATATATAAAGAACTCAAAAAACTTAACACCTAAAAACCAAACAACCCAATCAATAAATGGGCTAAGGAGCTGAACAGACAGTTCTCAGAAGAAGATATACATTCTATCAACAAATATATGAAAAAATGTTCAACATCTCTAGTAATTAGAGAAATGCAAATCAAAACTACTCTAAGATTTCATTTCACTCCAGTCAGAATGACATTTACCAAGAATACAAACAATAATAAGTGTTGGTGAGGATGCAGGGGAGAAGGCAACCTCATACAGTGTTGATGGGACTGCAAATTGGTGCAACCAATAAGGAAAGCAGTATGGAGATTCCTTAGAAAACTTGGAATGGAACCACCATTTGATTCAGCTATCCCACTCCTCGGTTTATGCCCAAGGGACTTAAAAACAGCATACCACAGTGATGCAGCCACATCAATGTTTGTAGCAGCACAATTCACGATGGCTAAACTGTGGAAGCAACCTAGATGCTCTTTAATATATGAATGGATAAAGAAATGGTGGCATATATATACAATGAAATATTACTCAGCATTAAAAAGAGAATAAAATTATGGCATTTGCAGGTAAAATGGATGGAGTTGGAGAGTAGCATGCTAAGAGAAATAAGCCAATTCCACTTATCTGTTCTGTTAAGTAGATGTTGATCAATGGGAAAAATGAAGGAACTTTGATTGGGCAAGTGGGGAGGGAGAAAAGAGGAGGGGATATGGGGGCAGGAAAGATGGTGGAATATGATGAATATTATTACCCTAGGTACATATATGATTGCATATATAGTGCAATGCTACATTGTGTGCAGAGAAATCAAAAGTTGTGCTGCAATTGTGTACAATGAATCAAAATGCATTCTGCTATTTAGATAAACCTAATTAAAATAAAAAATATTTTTTTAAAAAGAGTAAGTCTCAAAGAGTACAATATGCTGTCTAAAAGAAGCATTTTAAATATAAAGTCACAAATAAGTTGAAAGTAAAAGGATAAAAATATGTCAAGCAAACAGATGAAAGGTTATCTTAATATCATAAAAAGTAGACTTAAAACAGTGTTAAGAGAGATAAAGATGAACAGTTAATAATGGTAAAGTGTCAACTAATCAGTAAGACATAAAAGTACAGCTAATAACTGTAAAATCAAAATACATGGAACTAAAATTGAAGTAATTATTATAAATCACAAATAAAATGTTTTAAAAATTGAAATAATTAGAAAAGAAATTGTTCCACAGTTAAAAATTGATATTTTTCATAGACTTTTGTCAGAAATTGATAAAACAGAAAAATATTCAATGGGGACATGAAGAGTTGAAGAACACTACCAGTCACTTTGACCTAAAAACATGACATATACAACTACAGAAAAAAAAAATTCTACTCAAGTGCATATGGCAAAATCATAGATGTAAAATATTACTGGTCCATAGGTATCTCAATACATTTCGAAAAGATTAAAATCCTACAGAGTATATTCTCTAATTACAATATAATCATATTATTGATTACTAAAAGTATGCTACCTAGAAAAAATCCACAAATATTTAGAGTTAAAAACACTACTTACTGGGCTGGGGTGGTGGCTCAGTGGTAGAGCGCTCGCCTAGCACGTGCGAGGCCCTGGGTTCAATCCTCAGCACCACATAAAAATAAATAAACAGAATAAAGATATTTAAAAAAACACTACTTACTAACTCTGAGTTCAAAGAAGAGACAGTAGAAGAGATAAGAAATATTTTGAATTAAATTATAAGAAAAAGTAAGTAAACATATCAAAATTTCTGTGATATATATAATGCAGTGCTTAGAGGAAATGCTAAAGCCTTAAATGTATGCCCAAAATCTAGGATCTAAGTTTTCTCTTTAAGAAGTTAGAAAAAAAAAAGCAAAGCTAAAGTAGAAAAAGGAAATAAAAATAACAATAAAAATAATGAAATAGAAAAGAGATAATAGAAAATATTAACAAATCCAAATGTGTTTTATTAAAAAGCAACAAAGTTGATAAATCCCTAGTAAGAGTAACTGAAAGACAGAGAGAGAGAGAACTAAGTTATCAAAATAGGGAATGAAAACAAAATGTCACTATAGATTATAAACATTAAAATAATAATAAAAATATTATTAATTATTTTAAGATAATAAGTTTTACAATTTAAATAAAATGCCAAAATCCCCTAAAAATACAATTTACTAAAGCTATCAAAGTATGAAATAGGAAATATAAATAGCTCTTTATTACTAAAGAAATCAAATTTATTTATAAACCAAAACCAAAAAGAAAGCTTCAGGCTTATATGGCTTTTCTGGTGAATTACATCAAGCAATTAACAAAGAAATCATACAAATCCTGGACAAAATATAGAGATGGGAATAGAGGAGAAGGGCATATTTCCTAACTAGTCCCAAATCTTAACAAAATATTACAAATCAAATTCATCAATATTTTAAAAATATTTATGTATCTAAGTATATAAATATACATATATGTATACACACACATACACACACACATATATATTATAGAAAACACATAACCACCAAGTAGAATTTACTCCAGAAAATACAAGTTGTAAAATAAAACTAAACTATTATAGCTAGGTATTTTTTGAGGGATAAAAATATTAAAAATACAAGAAAGTGATTACTGTAAAGACAGTATAATGATCAATTATGGTGTAAAGGAGAGAGTTATAATTAGGATGGAGCTCTTAGGGAGCTCCTGGGGTGACAGAATTCTATTTCTGTTTTGTGACCTAGTAATGTTTGCCAAATAATGATTTATTAAGCCTTTCATTTGATTTGTAGATCTTATTTTCTGTATTTTATGTTAGAATTAATATTTTTAGCTGGTCTTGGTGGCACAAGCCTGCAATCCCAGCAGCTCAAGAGGCTGAGACAGGAGGATGGTGAGTTCAAAGCCAGTCTCAGTAATGGCAATGTGCAAAGTAACTCTGTGAGATCCTGTCTCTAAATAAAAAATATAAAAGCAGGCTGGGGATGTAGTTCAGTGGTTGAGTACACTGAGTTCAATCCCTGGTACCAAAAACAAACAAAAAAAACCAACCAATTAATATTTTTTAGAAAGGATAAAGTACCATTATAATAGAGTAAAACAAAAAGTCCCAAAATATTAAATTAAATATGTGAAAGACCTCCACACTGAAATTATGTGTATTTAGAAGACCTAAATAAACAAGAAATATACCATGTTCATGGACCGAAAGATTCAATATAGGTACATCTAATATTCCCCTACTTAGTCCATAGATTCAATGCAATGTTAATTTTAATCCCAACAGGACTTTGTGTAGATAAAGAAAATCTGATTCTAAAATTTATATAAAAATGCAAAGGAAATACAAAGTAATATAGAAAAAAAAAATGAAGTTGTGCCTGACTTCAAGACTTAATATAGAGCTACAAGAATCAAGTCTACATGATACAAGCAATTATATACATATGTATATATATTTGTATGTACACACCTATATATGTATACATATTATTTTTCTCTGGTGTACGAGGAATTGAATTCAGGGGCACGAGCCACATCCCCAGCCCTATTTTGCATTTATTTAGACACAGGATCTCACTGAGTTGTTTAGTGTCCTGCTTTTGCGGAGGCTGGTTTTGAACTCACAATCTTCCTGGCCTCAGACTTCTGAACCACTGGGATTACAGGCATCTACCACTGCAGCCAGCCAAAATACGTATATTTGTATATATATTTGTACATGTATATGCAAACTCATAGATACAAGCAGATTAAAAGAATGAAATAGATAAACAGACTCAGATTTAAATTGTCATTTGATTTTTTGATAATAGCACCATAGCTATTCAATGGAGTAAAATTCTCTTCAACAAATGTTTCGGAGACGCTTGAATATCCATATAGGAAAAAAATGAACTTTAATTTCTAACCCAAACCATGTGCAAAAATTAATTGACTGTGGATGATAGATCTAAACAAAGTCTAAAACTATAAAGCTTTCAAAATAAAGCATAAAAAAATCTTTGAAATGAGGATGTATGTAGAATTTTCTTAGGATGTGAAAAGTAATGACCAAAAAATAAGACAATTGATAGAGTTGGTCAAAATCTAAAACATCTAAAGCACAAGACATGATTAGTAAAATGAATACGCAAACCATGAACAGGAAAAATATTTATAATACACGTGTCTGACAAAGGTCTTGAATGAAAAATACATAAGGAACTCCTACAACACAATATTTTAAGAACCAATAACAAAATAATAATAAATAAAACATTTGAGTAGCTGATTTGCAAAGATAGATATATAAAGGGCCAATAGAGACATGGAAAAGTGCTTTATATTATTAGTTGTCAAGAAATGCAAATTAAGCACAATGAGCTACAACTACATATCAACCAAGGTGGCTAAAATGTAAAAGACAGAAAATACCAAATGTTGGCAAGTATATGATACAACCAGAACTCTCATACATCAATGGTAGTAGTGTACACTACTATAGCACGTTGGCAAAATATCTGTTTGTTTCTTTTAAAACAGAGAATATATCTGTGGCAGGACCCACCAATTCCATTCTCATGTATTTAGCCAAGAGAAATTGAAATATATGTCCACAAAAATACAAATATGAGAATGTTTGTAATAGCTTTACTCATTCTAGTCAAAACTGGAAATGTTGAGATGTCCATCATCAAAGAGCATGGACAAACTGCTGTGTTCATACAAGGGAACACTGGTCAGTAATGAAAAGGGATTCTAGCCAGGTATGGTGGCACACATCTGTAAACCTAGTGACTTAGGAGGTTGAGGCAGGAGGGTCACAAGTTTGATGCCAGCCTAGGCAAGTAGTGGGACCCTGTCTCAAAATAATGAAATTAAAAGGTGGGGTGGATATGTTCTGTTTTGTAGCCTTAAGAAGTGTTTCAAACATATCTGAATGTACAAAATAAGAGTAAATGCCCTACATGGTGTTATGCTGCATTATATATAAAACTGTGTGCATATATTAAAAAAAATAATAAAAAATAAAAGGTGGAGTGGAGGGTGCTGGGGATATAGCTCAGTGGTAAAGAACTCCTAGGTTTTATCTCCAGTACAGAAGAGAATATTCTAGCAAGTCTTTATGCTTTCATGCTTTCTTGGCATGCATTTTGAATATAGATTTGATTTTCTTATACCAGAAGCAGGGCTTAGTCCCTCTTGACAAAGTCCAGTTCTCTGCCTCCTTCCAATTCCTTAATAGGATCAATCCAGATATCTGCCCTATACAACGGCCTTCTCATGATGGCCTCTCTGTAGGACATACACAGACAAACTATGGACTCATGCCACTGATTCCCACACCCTGCAGGCTCTGTGCAGATATGCCCTAGTGATCACTTCTCAGTCACAGCTTGACTCTACAGAACTTGTGTCTGTTTGCTCTATACCGCCAATTGGAACTTCCTATAGGAAGCACCTTGGGAATGTTCTGGACCCCAGTAAAGGCTTTGGCTCACAGGTCCCTCCCTCTTTCTCTTGCTGACGACCCATTGTTGAACATGCGTGTCTGGGAGGCTGTTCTTTTCCTGTTGACTCTGTGAGACTTGCTGCCTTCTTCCCTCTGGAATCTATAAGTAAAGACTTGATTGGGACCCGTGTGGGGAAGGAGTGGGTAACCACTGGAGGTGTGGGCTGGCTGCAAAATAAAAGCTATGAAAGTAATATTAAGAAATAAACACAGAAGACCAGGAACATGTTAATAGTGAGGGCCTGATGGGTGGAACAGACCTGCTGGGTCTAACCTAACAAAGAGAAAAACCAGCCCTTGCTTTATTTATACTGGTACAGACCAAAGGGGATCTGCAGGGAGCTTCTTCAGGAAAACCAGAATGAGAGTGGCGAAAAACAGGATGTTTGGTGCTTGGCAGGATACACCCATCTCCAGATGTCTGTGTTTGAACCTGGGGCTGTGAGCTAAGGCAGAGTGCCTCCATGATCTGAGCTTTCTTGAACTGGGGAATTTCATGCACAAATTCCCAGAAAAGCAGCTTCCTTGCCTTGATGGCTCAAACAAACATGGTTCATGCGTGTCTCCCAACAGTAACACACTGCTGCTGTGATTTCATGTGTTTTGTTGTGCTGCCTCCTCTGTGTGACACCTGACTGACACACCCAAATCTAACTTCTTTCCAGGTGGGGTGTCTGCTACAAAGTAGCTTCCCACCAATACCCAGGTTGCCCTTTAGGATACTCTGATCTCTACTGAAATTTGCAGTCATTCAAGTAGGACATGGAAATGCTTTCCCTGATGTCCTTCAGTGGCCTAAGTAAGTTCCAACAGAAAGAAAGGATGAAGAAAAATAAGTCTTCCTGGAGTGCTTCAGCATAATTGGATCTTGGGGACACTGTCCCAGAAGAACGAAAAGTTTCCTGACTGTATGATTCTGTTTCCAAACTTTTAATCACTTCAGGGAGCTCAATGGTCCCAATCGTAACACTGATTCCAAATTACCTTGTACACATGCTGGTTGTTTGTTTGGAGATTTTGTCTAAAACATAGAACCAAGATCAAGAGGGGAGATCTAACTTTCACTCTTTCCTTCAAATCAGCAGTATCATCTCAGCCTTTCAAGTTAGTATTGTTATTTCTTGCCCAGGTACTCTTCCCAAGCTACAGGGACCCTTTCTCAGCAGGTTCCTGATGAAGGTAAGTAAGGGTTCTTATCAAAGTAATGTTCAACCTTTTATTGACTTCTGATTTGATTTTCCAAAGGGATTAGGGCTTGAGAAAGGAAGAAATGAAGCAATTTCAATAGTACAACAAAAAATGAGAGCCATGCAGAACCCATCTTGGGCCAGAAAAATCTAGATGGCAAGAAGCCTATGAACCTTTGCTGTCAGAGTTCATGAACTCAGTTGACTTCAGAGGCTCCCCTAGAAGGAACTCCCCCATGGTTTCAGAGCCTCTCCTGATGGCTTTCCACAAACTCAGGCAATTCCAGAAAGAGGCTGAACTACCATGGTAATTATGAGAAAAAACTCAGAAAGTTGTTGGTTAACTTCAGTATGAAGATTTTTCTGAAATTCCAGAGCTCTGCAAATCTGGGGCAGGCTGTTTGGAGATGTAGTAAACTCTTCAATACCAGAAGAGATTAAACTGAAACTGAAAAGCCATACACCCGTGTTGGCAGAAAAGAATCTAGAGAGGGAAAGAGGGTTGGACAAGATCTTGCCTTGGCCATTTGCAAGGAGTATAGTTAACATCAGAGTCTCAGTCTGGGTGATATACTTAGCTGCTGAACCAAAAGACAACAAAAACTATATGTCCATCGATTCCTGTGTGGATACTCACCCAAAGAAAACGAAACTTAACAGAACAAACAAACAAAACAATGTTTTAAGTACTGCTTCATTTGCCTAAGAGAACTAGATTTCTGCGACTATGAACCACTGTGGGTTTCTGGGGTCATCTTTCTATATCTCCACGAAATGCCAGATTTAAACTATAACGATATAACAGAATTTTCAGAACCACAAGTCACTTTGCAAACCTCTCCACTTTCCTTAGTTCTATGTCTAATCTTCTCTTTCCTTTAAGACCTATTTGGATTCTACATCACCAAGAAAGCCTTCTATGACTCCTGTTCCTACCAATACCCAGGTTGCCCTTTAGGATACTCTAATCTCTACTGAATCCTTATGATTTTATTCCCTTTCAGGTTCTGAGCCCATTTAACCCTGGGGCCATGACTTACCTCAGATCCTCATAAAAATTGCCGTATCCACATACTGGCTGATCAAGAAGTATTTTGGTGTATAGATGTTCAGAAACGATGAATAAAGTAATGGGTGGATGGATGGATAGATAGATCGAAAGTACTGTGGTTGGTGTTTGTCCATGAGAAGGAAGATCTTGGGAAAAACAGGAGCATTTTCTATAATAATAATAATAATAATATGGAAAGAAGACATAAACATAAAGTGAGGATTTACAACTAATGTCATTAATATCTGGAACAAAGTGGGAGAGAATGAAGTAAATTTAAAGTCATTTGATTAAAGAGATAAAGTACCATACAGAACACTGAATCTGCTGTGAGGAACCTGGTGGTGTTTCAGAACCACGTTACCCGGCGATGTTTGGAGGACAGATCTTCCCACAGTTCTGTGCCTCTTGGCTGCTTTTATCTGTCTTTGTCAATAATCAAATGCATTAAATTATCAGAATCATCAGTTTAAACTTTGTAAATTTGGTGTCTTATGGCCCCAAAACTATATCTGATTTTGTTGCTTCTCAGTCTTGGAAGATGTAAATACTGTGGGTTTTCAGATGATTTTTTTTGTCACTTAGCCAGACTGGAATTCCAGAACAGGTGCCTTGGCCATTTGCAAGGTGAAGAATATGAGTTTGGACCTCTAGGTATATTCTTCAGTTGATAGAGAAGACACACCATGGAAACCACCAACCAGACAGGGTCTGTGTCAGAGTTTGTTCTCCTGGGACTATCAGCCCACCCAAAGCTGGAGAAAACATTCTTTGTGCTCATCCTGCTGATGTACCTGGTGATTCTGTTGGGCAATGGTGTCCTCATCTTGGTGACCCTCCTTGACGCCCACCTGCACACACCCATGTACTTCTTCCTAGGGAACCTCTCCTTCCTGGACATTTGCTACACGACCTCCTCCGTCCCCCTCATTCTTGACAGCTTCCTCACCCCCAGGAAGACCATCTCCTTCTCAGCATGTGCTGTGCAGATGTTTCTCTCCTTTGCCATGGGGGCCACAGAGTGTGTACTCCTGAGCATGATGGCCTTTGATCGCTATGTGGCCATCTGCAACCCCCTTAGGTACCCTGTGGTCATGAGCAAGGCTGTCTATGTGCCCATGGCTGCAGGCTCCTGGGCAGCAGGGAGTGCTGCCTCTATGGTTCAAACATCCCTTGCAATGAGATTGCCTTTCTGTGGGGACAATGTCATCAATCACTTCACCTGTGAGATCCTGGCTGTCCTGAAGTTGGCCTGTGCTGACATCTCCATCAACGTGATCAGCATGGGGGTGACTAATGTGATCTTTCTGGGGATCCCAGTCCTGTTCATCTCTTTCTCCTATGTCTTCATCCTTGCCACCATCCTGAGGATCCCCTCTGCTGAGGGGAGGAAAAAGGCCTTCTCCACCTGCTCTGCCCACCTCACAGTGGTGATTGTCTTCTATGGGACCATCCTCTTCATGTATGGGAAGCCCAAGTCTAAGGATCCTCTGGGGGCCGACAAGCAGGACCTGGCAGACAAGCTCATCTCATTGTTTTATGGGGTGGTGACCCCCATGCTGAACCCCATCATCTACAGCCTGAGGAACAAGGATGTGAAGGCTGCTGTGAGGAACCTGGTGGTGTTTCAGAAGCACGTTAATCAGTGATGGTTGGAGGACAGATCTTCCCACAGTTCTGTGCCTCTTGGCTGCTTTCATCAGTGAATCTCAGAAGAATATGTTCCCCAGAGAAGACACATGTGAAGAGCAATGACCAGAAAGTCGAACTGCATGTGTAGTGGAGAGCTTTTGCTCCTACTGGACATGAATGACATGATGAAACCTAAAAGCTGATGGGAGTATGCCTTGGAGGATGAGTGCTTCTCAGATGGGTTCTGATTTCTCTATTGTGCAAGTCTGAATTCTCTTTTGGGAGTAGATTGCTCCTTTTTCTAAGCTGGGAGTCCTAAAATTGGCCTGTGCTGACATCTCCATCAATGTGATCAGCCTGGGGGTGACAAACTTTGTGCTTCAGAAAGTAAAGCCAAAATCCAGCTCTTGAAAGGAGGCCCTGAAGACAGCCTGAGACAAGGCTTTAGGACATTGTTTTGAGTCATATTCTATACTTACAACGTAGTATAAAGAATTGTCTTCATATTAGATGTGATTACATGTCTGCATATTATATCTCTTCTTGGAGATGGGCCTGAGCTTGGTGATGAAAAAGAAGTTGGTCTTTTTCCTTTTCCTGGGACTCTGAGGAGTTGGGACCAGATAGAATCCATGTAGGGCATTTCCTCTGAGAGCAAGTAGTGCCATCCTATAGTACCCATGTGGAGAAACCCAGCCTGGGAGAGCCACAGCTGGCATTCAGTTCAAGCTTGGTTTCCCGCCCTCAGTAAGTCTCATTTATGTTCATAGTCTGGTCCCGTAGTCTGGAGAGTTGAGGGATGGACCCCTGGGGGGAAGACTAGAGCCTGCAACCTGAGGGAAGCTGAAAGGCAGATAGCAAAAGGAGATAAGCAGAGGATGGAACCTTGACCTGGAGCAAGGCAGCTCACTGAGGGCGGTGAGAAACCCGACAGGCTGAACCATGCAGCTGAGAAGAGGTCCAGAGTCCGTCATCTTTGGGAATTAGCTAAAGAGTAGAATTAGTTGAGCTGGCTTGCCCATGGGCATGCTCCCTTCCTTTCCATATGTGTTGACTCCCGGTAGCCTGATGTGTCTCAGGTCTGCTTCCTGGGGAATCTGAACTGTGGCACCATGAAAACTTCAACACCCAACCTGCATGTTATGTTCACTTTTCAGAATCTATGGATCCTGGCAAAACTTGACAAAAACTGTGCAGAATAGTTGGATGAGGCAGTATAGTGCTATTAGCCTCAGAACTTTGCAACACACCTTGGTTAGTTTCCAGCTTCCTTATTTACTACAGTTAACATCTTGAAACTTGTATTATATTATAGATAATTTCTCTGAAATCTGCTTTCCATCTGCACCCTGCCCTTCTCCTTAGTTCCATACATTCCAATCTTTTTCTTGCCATGAAACACAGAGAAAATAATGGGATGTGTATGGCTTTCTGAGATACGTGGATGGGTCTACTCTTGACTGAAGGCAATTCTCCTGGGGGTTTAGGTCACTGGCTTGGTCACCCCAGGGAGTCTCTGAGCTTGGCACATTTGCAGCCTGTGTACACCAGCTAGAAAGTTATTCCTGAGGCAGGATGTGCTCTCCCATAGTACCAGCTGAAAGACAGTCCTGTTCATTCCCCTGACCATAGGTAATTAGAGATTTGACCCATAGCTGGGTGAGGTGGCACATGCCTATAGTTCCAGCCACTCAGGAAAATGGAGGATTGCAAGTTTGAAGCCAGCATGGGCAACTTAGAGAGTCTCTGTCTCAAAAAATAAAAATAGAAAATTTAAAAACTAAATAAGATGAAAGGGCTGGAGATGTAGCTAAGTGGTAGACAGCCCCTGGTTCAATTCCTAGTAGCAAAATAACAATAGTGATATGTTGCATTTCTCACGACTAAAACATTCAGGGTCACCCAGGTTAATTGGGCTTGTGAAATAATCTCACAAGAGACAGAGATACCTTTTTCTTTGGGTCCTGTGAGGGCTCCTCTGACCTTAGGGGTCTGCAGAAAGGGAGAGAGAGAGAGAGAGAGAGAGAGCACACTTTGAACCCTTTTATGGGGGAGAAGCCATTCAAATGAAGCAAGGAATCAAGTTTCAGGGGATTGAATCTAGCTTACTGAAGTCTGCTGTCAGCCAGTTAACTGACATCTTGGAAGGCCACACCCAAAGGCAGAGCAAGAGAAGGGGACACACAGAGTGAGTTTCCATGGAACATTCTATCCCAAACAGGGCAAAGGGGTGGAATTACAAAAGAATAGGTGAGTGTAGCTCAACCCAGGGGTACGCCTACTGAGAAGACTGGCCTTGCTATGGGGGATGGAGGGGACTCATCAGGACTGGAAGGCGTGGTAACTCAATGTGGCTCCCCACAGTAATAATAATAAGGAAATTTGACCCAAACTGGAATAATCACATTTTCTCTCCAAACAATCTGAAATTTGGAGATGAAGACATCTCTTAGCTCTCATAGGGCCCTTGAACAGAGACACCATGTAAAGGACTAATGTGTCCATGAGCCTAGCAAAGAAAAGAAAGCCGGTCTGATCCTAAAGCAAATGCATGGAAAGATCCACACCCACGTGACAACAGAAATAGAGGCCTCAGTACATGAGCTAAGTTTTGGGGAAATGTTGTTTTCTTTTATTTAATGGTAAGACTTAATCCTATAGAAAAGTAGAAAGAATAATCCTTAAGTATTCATCTCCTGTATCCATACCCCTTTAGTTTGTTTTTCCCTTTCCTGGATTATTGTGAAGCAAATCCCAGGTAATCATACATTTCATATTTAAATATTTCAGAATTTATCTCTAAAATTAACTGGTATTATTATAAAAATATAAATAATTTACCATCATCTCATCTAAAACCTCACAATGACTCCTTGAGCTCATTAATCATCCAGCATTTGTATGTCCAAAAATGTCTTATATCAATTTATTCAATTGAATCAGTTTCCAAATAAAACCACACATTATGATTAGTCTCTTTCTCTCTTCTTTTTTTCTTTTCATTTATGTTTTTTCTACCACTAACATATCTTTTAAGTTAGATTTTTTGGGGAAGAATTCATTTCCCACTATAGGATACTAGTAATTTCCCATGGCTGCATTTTGCTGACTGCAGTCCTGTGGTGTCCGTGTCGGTGTTTTCCATAAGTCGGTGATTAGATCTGGAGACCTGGGAGTAGTCAATGCAAGTTCAAGCGTGAGCTCACGGCTCCTGAAACCTGTGCATGGCTGTGATATCTTTGATGACTTCCCTGACCTCAGGTATGTCAAGATGTTCCATGCTCAACATCACATTTCCTCTGCAGACCTGGAAATAGCCATTTTCTCTAGGAATTCTTGCTTCCTTTAGTGGGGAATGTTATTTAGAAGCCATAATCTGGGTGCTACAGGTGCTATTGAGTTTGGCATGGTTTCTAGGACTTCTCAGTGAAATGAGCTGAGAAGGGGGAAAAAGAAATATATATATGCATATGTATATTTATATAAACATATGTGTCACATAATGTTTCATTTAACATTGTATCACATCTGACGTTAGTCTCATAAGATTATAATGGAGCTGAAAGATTCTTATTGCCTAGTGACATCATGACAGTTGTAACATAATAGTATAATGCACTACTCACATGTCTATGGTGATGCTGGTATAACAAACTATAGCACTGCCAATCATATAAAGTATAGCACATACAACTATGTATGTATATATTTCTTGAAAATAATAATAAATGCAATGACCATGTTACTAACTTAAGTACTTACTAAACTATACTTTCTATTGTTATTTTAGAGCATTCTCTGCTTAACAAAGAAGTTTACTATAAAATAGTATACCATGTTACAATGGCAGCAGGTCATACATTTTATGTTTCCAGTGTCTCTGTAGTGCATCATTTTGTCTTGTGTTTGATTTTATCTCATGTTGTTTTTCTCATCATGGCCCCAAGCTTACAAAAACCGTGGCCAATATTCCCAGTTGGAGGCCTTGTCAAATAAATAACCTGTAAATAAAGTGAAAAACGATTAAGGACTATGAGGGTGAAAAATCAGTGATGGTTACCTTGTGGGCTGATTGCTCAGAAAACACTGTCAGTACGAACTTTGCCCAAATTAGAGAGTTGGTTTTTTTTTTTTTTTTTTTTTTTTAAATTTAGCCAGCTGGCAACTGCTCCCCTGCAGGACCTGAATTGTCTGTGCCAGGAACAGTGCTGGGTTAGAGTTCTATGGGGGGCATAAGGGGAAAAAACCACATCCTCGAAAACGTAGGTACAGGCAAGCAAGCAGGATACAAGGGCTGAGAAAGCCGTTACAGAGCAAAAACAGATAACCACATCCTGGGTCTGAGCACATTTGTGGGCATTTGAAATACAGAAGAACAATTTTTAACATCTTAGAAACAACTTAATATTGTTTTTTCTATAACACATAATCCTATTACCCTACTATTAATATTTAATAGCCTATAATCTATATTGATTAAGCTCAGATCATAACAGTTATTGCTCAGCAGTTAGGCACATCTCATTCCACCAAAGCTATGATCTTGAAGAATAAGAATGAAGCGACAGAGGCTATTAAAGGATCTGTCTCATGGAAGGCAATGAGATTAACAAAAAGGTGTGAAGGGTCTTGATCACAAATGGAGAAGTTTCTAATGACCTGAATTGAAGACCGGACACAGAGTGTATTCCTCTCAGCACCATGACGATAATGGCCGAAGCAAACAAACAAACAAAATGTGATGTTGAAAGAAAAGACTGGACCCAGATATGACTGAATTTACTGCTAACTCTGGGTGGTCTAAACAATTCAAGAATCATTATTCATTACGTACTGTGAGAGCACCCAGTGAGTAGGTGAGTGCTGATGTGAAGGCAGCTGAAGAATTTTTGGAAATTCTACAAAAGTTACTTGTGGAGGAAAATTACTTGCCAGAGTAATTCTGGCAGAGCAATAGGTTACGTATGTAGTGGGCTATGCCATCTGTTTGTGAAAATACACTCCGGGATGTTTGCCTAATGATACATCTCCCAGAATATATCCCTTTTGTTAAGTGTACCATGATTATATTTATATCAAATAATTTAGATTTAGATCAAATACATCATTCATACATATATATAATTCAAATTAAGAGCTACAGAATTTTTACCTAGCCTCCTTGATTTCATACCCAAATCTCCTTCTTCTCCTTATTCTAGAATTTTGGAGAGAGCTTGGAGTTACACAAACAATAAGACGTCAAGAGCTTACATGAGGCATAGCTGCCTGGAGTGAATTCCCCACTAGTGCCCAGGGCACCCCCTGGGAGTGTCTGGGAGTCTTGGGGTCCAGGTAATGGTGTGGGCCATTCTCTTCCACTTGTTCCTGAGCTTCACAGCAGACCCAAGTCCAGGAGTTGGACACTGGGTGGTGGTGGGTTGGGGAAGAAATGAAAGAGTCAAACATTTAATGGATATGTCTGGGGAGGGTGTTTCTGGATGAAATTAATATTTGAATCCTAGAGGTGCTAAGGCACATTGCCCTCCCCAATGTGGGTGGGCTTCATCCAATCAGTTGAAGGCATGAATAGAATATAAAGGATGAGTAAAAGGGAACCTGTGTGTGTGTGTGTGTGTGTGTGTGTGTGTACCTATCCTATTTGGATCCATTTTCCCTGAGAATTCTGACTAATATATCACCAAAATATCAACCATTTACAAGGGTTGAATAGAAATATGTGCAGAACAAAATATCTCAAAAATGTGTATACAATTCTACTTCCTCAAAAAGACATTCAAGAATGTGCTCCACCAGATTTCTCAGGAAACTTGGAATGAAACCATGTTTGATCCAGTTATCCCATTCCTTGGTTTATAGCTAAAGGACTTAAAATCAGCTTACTATAGTGATATGGCCACATCAATGTTTATAGCAGCTCAATTCACAATAGCTAAGCTATGGAACCAACCTATGTGCCCTTCAACAGATGAATGGATACAGAAAATGTGGTATATATATATACACAATGGAATATTATTCAGCCATGAAGAAGAATGAAATTATGGCATTTGTTGGAAAATGGGTGGAACTAGAGACTATCATTCCAAGTGAAATAAGCCAATCCCAAAAAACCAAAGGCTGAATGTTCTGATATGTGAATGCTAACTCACAAAAAGTTGGGGGAAGGAAGAATACAAGTTCATTGGATTAGACAGAGGGGAATGAAGGGAAAGGAGGGGGAAGAAAATGGGAAAGACAGGAGAACAAATTGGACATGACTTTCCTATGTTCATATATTAATCCTTGACCAGTGTAACTCTAGATCATGTTCAACCACAAGAATGGGAAGTTATACTCCATGTATGCATAATGTGTCAAGATACATTCTACTCTCATGTATAAGTAAAAAGAACAAATAAAAAATTTTTTAAAATAATGTGGTCCACCAAAACAAAGGAGTAAACCAAGAAATAGGAAGAAATAACTAAAAGAAACAGGGGTTCCAACTATAAGAGTAGTGTAAGGAATCCCCAACGTGGCAAAGGGTGATCCAGCATCATGGCCATCTTCCCCACAGAGAAGGCACCCAGCCCAGAGGAACCCCGGGTTTCAGAGCCAGGCCTGTGAAGGATTGTGTTCCAGAGACTCATCCTGCCCATGGGATGAGCTCCAGGATACAATGCCTCAGACACAGGGCCCAATTTTTTTCCCTGTATTTGCCTTATCTTGACCATACACTGATAAAGTTCCCTCTTCTCTCTCTAAGCCTTGTTGCTAGAACTAATTGAAGCACTCATTCCACCCCACACAGAATTCTGCTTTGACCTGTTCCTAAAAGTGGAAAGGGGACCAAACTGAGAGGTCAGAAGCAGAAAACATAAAACAACTCACTCCCTCTGATGATATTTGGCACCAGTGGGATAAGAGGGGCCAGGTGGGGCCACACTACGGTCCTCGACTTACCCAGAAGGGACTATTAAAACCTTGAGCTTATATTCTCTGATGAGTCCTCCCTCATATAGTAGCAAATTTTCCCTTTCCTTAAAAAGCTGGGTTTACAATTGTTATTCCATTTTTCCGATTCATTGATGTATTTGTAGGTGGTAAAACCATGAAAGAAATCAAAAGAATGCTCATTAATTTTCTATTGTTGCATGACAAAGGACCCAAAATTAGCAGTTTCAAGCAACACCCAATTGTTATTTCACAGTTCTGCAAGTCTGGTTGAGTTGGGCTAGGTACTGAGGGGAAAAAAATAAAATTAAATAAAATTAAAAAAAAACTCTTCCCAGCTCATTCAGATTGTTGGTGGAGTATAGTTCCTTGTGGTTGGTGGACGGGGGTTTCAGTTTCTTTGTTGCTTGTTCCAAGGGGTCATTCTTAGCTCCTTGGGACAGCTCTTTAGTCTCTGTTTGTGGTCTCCTCCAACTTTAAATTTATAAATGGCATTGTGGAATGTTCCCCATGATTTGAATTTGACTTCTTACTGATTGGATCAGACCCACTTGGATAATCTTCTAATCTTAAAGTCAACTGACTTGGGGCTTTAATTATGTTGAAAAAAGTCCTTCCCAGCAATACCAGGTAGTATTTGATCATAAGAGATGGGGATCTTTAAGAGTCAGCTAGCATAAAATAATTTTCACAAAACTGGAATAATGGTCACCTCTGGAAGAAAGAGAAGAAGAGAATATAATTTGACCAGGGAGTAAGAGGGTCTCCTAAGGGACTGAAATGGGGAGAAAGAGCAAAATGACAGCTGACTAAGGTACAAGAACATTAATTCTTAACCCGATTCAGGAATACATGATGTGTATTTTATAATTTTCCCTTAAGCATTACACATACGCTTTTTACATTCTTTTATATGTATAGTCTATTTCATGGGAAAAAATTCAACACAAGGCATAATTAATGATTTACCACTATTAATTGGCATATATTTGATTCTAAGATTTTTCAAAGCCAACACACAAGACAGGTGTGTTTCATATGTGGAAGAGGCAGAAGGAACTGACCACGTCTATTTTAATTTGTTCCTGATGCTAAACAGGCTTCTCTTATACCTAAGTCATCTGTGAACTGAGAGCCCAACACATGTGCCACTCACTATCCCTAGAATTCAATGAGAAAGGGAAAACTAGAATGTTATTAAGAAACTATAACATATCAGAAAACCATGTCCAAGTTGAAGATCCTTCTGAGTGCTGCCTGGGTGGTCACAGCTCTTAGCTTTTGGTCTTAGAAGTGGAAGTTACCGGATTTCAGTGGCAATCCAGCCATGCTCTAACCAGAGCACAGATCTACACACACACACACACACACACACACACACACACAGAGGCAAAGACCTCAAACAACAAATTGTCACTTCTGTGATCAGCTGGTCTTTTTCAATCCCACCGTTATGCACATGAAATTCTCATGGCAGGAGCCACAACCAGATAAGTTTATGACCCTTCTAATGCCCTTTAAAGGGCTGTTTTATGGCAGGAGATTAGAATCTATTGGGTAGGAGCCAGATAAGAGGGGGCTTTTGAGGTCAATTTCTTCTTTATGGTCCTGAGATCTTGAACTTGGAAATGGCCAACAATATTGAACTACAAGGATTTATCCTGTACAGTAGGTTTCACATTCTCCCAGGTCTATCATGAGAGTTTTTATTGATTGGGAGTTTATTCCAATGAGACCAGGAAGACCTTTCCTCTCTAACACTTTCCAACATTTCAGAAAGATGGGTAGGAAGGAAGGGAAGGAGAGGAGAAAGTATTTCTGGAGGGACTTCAGAATAATTGGATCATGGGGACATAATCCCAGATGTATAGAAAGTTTCTTAACTTTGTCACTTCAATTTTAAAACTTTAAATCACTTCAGGGACTAGAATAATCAACAGTAGAGTGGGATTTAAATGACTTTGTATATGCAGTGAATGATCCTTTGTGGATTTTACCCAAACACAGAGCAAAGACAAGAAAACTTAACTTCTACTCATTTCAGGAGCTGCTTTCCAACCAGACTGGCTATCTTTTTGTCTTCTAGGCCCCAGGTGATTTTCTTTATCAACATATTTGTTTTAAAAAGGTGATTTTCTTTATCAACATATTTGTTTTAAAAAGGTAAGAGGGCACTTTAAAAAGAATATAGACACTCTCATGTGCCCACCTAATCCTTGGCTTCATATCTGAGGATTAAGTGGCGAGGGGGATGGTGGGTCTTGAAGGGAAGAGGAAAGGACATGTCAATGGTGCAAGGGAAAGTCCAAGAATGAGAAATCCATACAATCATTTTGTCTGAGGGAGGGAATATCTCTCATGATAATCATCCCAAAGTAATCAATATAGAAAAAGGAGACCCCATAAAGAAAGGCATTTAATAATTTTCATACATAGGAAATGCCAGTTCTTTTAATGTGTTCCAGAAAAATTAGGCAAGTGACCAAAGGAATAAGTGATTGGTTCAGAGTCCTGCATATTGTAAGAAAGAACTAGAAAAGAGGAGGAAGACAGCCTCTAAAAGTACTAATAGACAGGAAAGTTTAGGAATTGAAGACAAAGAGCAATAGATTTTTCTACCAGTCCCAGGAAACAAGAGAGAAAATTCAAATGAAGTCTAATATTTCTTACCAAAGTTGAATAAAATGAATTGCCCATATGGTAGTACCTGAATGAAATGTTTGATGCCTCTCTTGCATGTGGCTAAGAAAATTAAATCGAATCAAGGGACATTTCAGACTTCTCTCTGGAGTGGCCAGATTTGATCAAAGAGATATTGATCAAATTCTCTGCATTTTATTTAGAACAACAGAGAGAACTTGCTCCTGCAGATTATCAGAGCTCTTCTTCAATTGCTTGGCAAGGAGGGGTTTTCTCACTGCCTCCTTGGGCACTCTAAGCATTAGAAAATCATGAAGTTAATCTTCTGAGTACCTGCAAATAAATAGGAGGCACCATGGACAGATCCAATGAGACCTCCCCCATGATGGGCTTCATTCTCCTGGGCCTGTCAGCCCACCCCAAACTGGAGAAAACATTCTTTGTGCTCATCCTGCTGATGTACCTGGTGATTCTGCTGGGCAATGGCATCCTCATCCTGGTGACCCTCCTTGACTCTCACCTGCACACACCCATGTACTTCTTCCTGAGAAACCTCTCCTTCCTGGACATTTGCTACACGACCTCCTCTGTCCCCCTCATTCTTGACAGCTTCCTCACCCCCAGGAAGACCATCTTCTTCTCAGCATGCGCTGTGCAGATGTTTCTCTCCTTTGCCATGGGAGCCACAGAGTGTGTACTCCTGAGCATGATGGCCTTTGATCGCTATGTGGCCATCTGCAACCCCCTTAGGTACCCTGTGGTCATGAGCAAGGCTGTCTATGTACCCATGGCTGCAGGCTCCTGGGCAGCTGGTAGCATTACTGCCACAGTGCAGACATCCTTAGCAATGCGACTGCCTTTTTGTGGAGATAATGTCATCAACCACTTCACCTGTGAGATCCTGGCTGTCCTGAAGTTGGCCTGTGCTGACATCTCCATCAATGTGATCAGCATGGTGGTAGCCAACGTGATCTTCTTGGGAGTCCCAGTCCTATTCATCTCTTTCTCCTATGTCTTCATCCTTGCCACCATCCTGAGGATTCCCTCTGCAGAGGGGAGGAAAAAGGCCTTCTCCACCTGCTCTGCCCACCTCACAGTGGTGATTATCTTCTATGGGACCATCCTCTTCATGTATGGGAAGCCCAAGTCTAAGGACCCCCTGGGGGCCGACAAGCAGGACCTGGCAGACAAGCTCATCTCATTGTTTTATGGGGTGGTGACCCCCATGCTGAACCCCATTATTTACAGCCTGAGGAACAAGGATGTGAAGGCTGCTGTGAGGAACATGGTAAGTCAGAAACACTTCACTCAGTGATGGTGGGATCTCAGTGATTCTGTGTTCCCTGATGCTCCCACATGAGGGTCCTAGAGAAGGAGATCACCACATGAGAAGTAGCTTCATCACTTAAGTAAATCTCATCACGTGGGAAGGTTCTGTGAGCAGAAGTTTTTAATAGAACTTCTCCCACGTCATTCTAGAAGCAGTTCCACAAAGGTATGTTGTCGTTCATACATTGTCCTGGTTCTTACACTTTGTCATGGATACTAGTCAAATTGAAATCAAGGAAAACTGATTCTTAAAAAAAAATTAGCAAACAAATAAAAATCAATAAACAAAAATTGCCAGTCTTCAGTGCCTCTGTACAGTTGCTCCTTGTTTTCTTTCTTTGATCGTACTTGATCTTACTTTTATATTACCATGTCCTTCATATTAAGTTGTTTGTTGAGAGTAAATACCATATGGAATAGTACCAGCTAGTATTTATCTTTCTCTTTATCCATTTCCTACAAAATAATGCTTAATAAATGTTTTCTAACTTGCTCTCTTCTTATGTCTTCGTAATTAATCTCTTTCTCTTGTTCTCAGTCAAGGTCCTTTCCAGAAAATCATTCATTCCCTAGATGCTGATAGGGGGTGACAAGAATAATGCAAGTGTCAAAAGCTCACGTCTTTTTTATTTTCTCCTTTTGAAAGTTTAATTCACTCCTCGGTTTATCCTTAGATGGGAGAGGCCTCCCATTTGTCAACAAAGTAATGCAGAAACTGAGATAATCAGGAAATCGTGACATCAACCCCAAAGAGAACAAAACTAACAATCAAGCAAATGATCTTTGCTGAAGAAGAGTTAATTACACAGATGGAAAAAAAAATTTTCTGGTTTTAGTTCTTTGGTAATATTTTTGGTGGAATTCAGAGACTAATGACTCAAGAGCAGTCTATGAAGAGTCTAGGTGAAAATATAAAGAGAAGATAAGAATATTTCATTAGAAAAAAGAAAACACTGTTCATCAAGTGAAAGTCAGTAGCACTCAGTAGAAAAATAAAGACAACACTAAAAACATGTTTTTAATTCAAAAGTGACTTCAATTGTTCATTTAGACTCCAGAGAGAAAAAATAAACTCAAGAAGACTAAAATTATTTCAAAAAAGATGACAAGCATGAAAGATTGGCCAAAAGACTATATTCTATGATAGATTCATCACAAAATTTCACAAACTGAGAACAGATCATATGAAAGACACATGTTAATAAAAAAGAAAAATGAAGTTTTCTAGAACAGAAATACTTTAGGTCTTTGGTCAAAAGAACTCACTAATTCTAGGTTGGAATTTTGGGAAAAGATATATTGTACTGGATTCAAGGATAAGTTTTGATGTCCGTGTATATAAAAATGTTCTATAGACTCTTCTACCACAGAAAAAAATTCATTAAGTTAATAAAGCTAATAATTAATAGTTATTATTTAAAAAGGAATAAGAATTGAACTGCCATTGGCCAATCTGTTCTGCAGTTCTAAATATAGATGTCAGTGGAATGATGTTTGCGGAGTTCTGAGGAAATGAGTTTTGAGTCCAATATTCTATACATAGTCAACCACTGCACAGATATGAAGGTTAAAATGACATTTACTACATGAGAAAGCACAGAAAGCACACATCTCTATGTTCTGCTTCTTAAAAAAAAAAAAAACCTGGTAATCTGGAAAAATGACAACAGACACAATACATAAAACAGCAGAGTAGATGTGGGAAGATGACTCAGGAGGCTGAAGCAGGAGGATCGTTAATTTGATAACCTCAGCAACTTACCGAGGGCTTCAGTGAGGGCCTCAGTGAGACACTGTCTCAAAAGGAAAAAGAAAAAGAGCTGGGGATGGAGCTCGGTGGTAGAGTGCTCCTGAATTCAATTCCTAGTACCCCACCCTCCAAAAAAAAAAAAAGGCAGTGAAGAATTATACAATGCAATGCATATGATGAAAAGACCAATAAATTCTAATTGACTATTGATACTGCAAAGATTGGTATAGAAGGGATTTTTTTTAGAAAATACCTTGTTTTGAATGAAACTTTTTCAGTTTTTCTATTATCTTGGCAGGTAGCTGCTATCCTCAGCAGCCAGCAGAGTACCAGACAGCAGGACACCATCAGGGGATCCTCCTATTGGGGCCCCTTTAGGGAAGTCTCCCTGTCAGGGGTTGGACTGCAATCCTGGCTTCAATGACACAATCATAATTGAAAGTTGAAGAGTTTCTATTACAAATCCTCAGACTAGATAGGGTGACCAGAGAGGGGCAGATGCCAGTTTTCTGTCCTAGGTATCCTGTAGTAACTGTGTGTTGCACACAGAAAAGGGCTCCCCCTAACTAAGGGTCATCTAGGATGGGGTGTTCTAATTTGGCAGGGTTACTTTCTATTGGGTATTTTATACAATTATGGCAGTTTGATGCAAAGCTGGGGTTAAACAGGGTTCTTTGGAAGAACTTCTTATATGTCTTGATCAGCTTTGCCAGGCTAAGGCAGCAATCAGTGTTGGCTTCTGCATCCCTCCTAAGACACAGGGAAGGGTAAATGCTGATGACAGAGCAATGCTGAAACTCCAGCTACAGCTCTGGGTGCCTTCATCAAAATGGGAGGTAAGAAAGAAAGGCAGCTTCATTTTATGAAGGATGTGGTAGGAAGGTATCTTTATAAATGTAATTCAGTGTGTTGATACTAAATTACAACAGAAGTCTTAACATGCTGGTCTAAGTGTTAAGATCAAGTACTAATAATCCTCGTATTAGGATAAAGTCTTTTCAAATTAGAGGATTATTAAAGAATACAGAAATCTGATCAGGTGAAAAAGAGGGCATTTATTAAACTTGGGCAGATTAAAATCAGTGTACATTAAACAAATAATGCACATAACACAGTGGCATTTCTTTTTTGTGTGTGAGTTTGTGTGTGGTACTACTGGGCATTGAACCTGGGGCATTTTACCACTAAGTTACATCTCCAGAACATTTTATTTTGAGACAAGATCTCTCTAGGCTGGCCTCCAACTTGCCGTTCTCCTGCCTCAGCTTCCTGAGGCACTGGGATCATAGGTGTGTGCCAACACACCTGGTGGGAAATTCAATGTTCTAAGGAACATTCTTTTATATATATATATATATATATATATATATATATATATATATATATATATATATATATATTTCTAAGGAACATTCTTAGGAACATCAGCAGGTTTGTTACTGCAACCATTTTACTAACAGATTAAAGAAGAAAAACTGATCACATCAACAAATGTTGAAACGTCATTTTATGAAATTCAATGTCAAAAATTTTTAAATAAAATAAAATTCAGTGTCTATTTCTGACTTTTTGAAGCAGTGGATGTGAATGGAGGAAACCATCCTCAACACGGAAGATGGTCTCAGGACAATATCAAGCAGCCCCTCAATGGCAAATTGTAACAGCAGCCCCTTCCGGGAGTTGACCTTAGCAGGATTGCTTTCACCTTTCCTTCCTAATCTTTTGACGTTCCCTCCCTTTTAACCAGCATTCTGAACTCTCAGGAGAGGTCTCATCTGGGAAGTCGAAACCCTGAGGAGAGGCCTCACCTGAAAACTTTCTTTAGCTTCACAGAACTCAGATGGGCTTTGTAGCACCCTTCCTTAGTAACTAGCTGCAAGAGGTTGAAATCCATTGTGCTAAGTCCCAGGGCCCTTCCCCATGAAAACCTGCCAGGCCTGCAGCCTCACAACCTCCTCAGTCCCCATGAAAATTCGGGAGTACCACTTACATAGTTAATAATAATTACTAACTAAAACAACAATAACAATAATAATAATATCATTGATAGAAGGGAGATCAGTAGAGTAGAACAAGTGAATCAGAGGGAGGAAAGAGAGGAGGAAATGGGAAGATACCGAGGAATGAGACTGAGCAAATTATATAATGTGTATGTACATATATGGAATAATGACTCTCACTATTGTGTATAATTATAATGCACCAATAGTTTTTTTAATTAAAGAAGACCAGGCCAAAAAACCAAAAACAACGCAAAAAACAACAACAAAAAAGAACCAACCCCCCTCTATCTTCTTCAGGATTGGCCTTGAATAAACCTGATTCCTGTTTGTCTCTCAAATATTAGCACTGAGCATGCACAGCCCAGAAATTTGAATCCAATAACAAAAACACCAACAGTATCCTAGGGCATCTGCTGTCAATCAATGTCTAAATTATTCTGAAATTTACCTCATGGCATTAGATCAGGAATAGAAATAAGGAATAAAAATATTGAAAAGAAAGAAAAGAGTACAACTATTCAGAGATGACATTGTTTATCTAGAAAAATTAAATCAAGTACAAAATTCCTGGGAATGAATAAGAAAATACAGTAAGGTGATTGTATATGTTCACAGCAGTCACAAAAATCTTTTAAATTCCTAGATGATTATGCATCCAGAAATATGAGACCTATATGAATATCATATATTTATAATGGCCACACATGAACAGGAGAATTAAAAAATATTTTCCTTTTGGAGAGGGGAAGATCCCTGGATGACAGCCTTCATGAGCAGACTGGAGAAGTAATCCTCTTTAAATTTAAGCCTTTAGCGAGGCTTCTTTCTTTGTGGATGTGAATGAACACTTTTACACCCTTCCTCCCACATGCAGTCGAAGTTTAAAGAAGCTTGAACTTCTTAGTTCTAAGAATTGGATATGCTTAGGGATTTTCCTCCCTAAGAATCTAAGAAAGCCTGGATTAAATCGAATTTGTGTAAATTTGTATTAAAAGAAATAATCATAGCATTTTCCAGCTGTTAATCATAATCCGAGGAAAAGCCGTCCTTGGGCCAGGGATTAGCTCTGCGGGACTCAAGTCCTGCCTCTATCACCAACTTGCTCAGAAGACTCAGAGAGGTCAATTCGCCTCTCCAGTCTTCAGTGGCCTCGACGGACACTCAGAGAGGACAGCAGCATCAGGAGAAATCCATGCATAGCTGGAACATTTGAGGCCCTTACCAACATGGGTCCAGCTCTGATCTCTCTTCTATGAGCTAAGGACCTCCCCTACCCCCCACCCCAACTCCCTCCACACAGTCTCTTTCAATCATGTCATCACTCTCACCCATGTATTTTTTTTCTTCTTCTTCTTCAGTACTGGGATTGAACCCAGGTATGCTCTAACACTGAGCTACATCACCAGCCCTTTTTTATTTTTAATTTTGAGATAGGGTCTTGCTAAGTTGCCCAGGTTGGTTCGGACTTGTGATCCTCCTGCCCCAGTTTCCTGAGCTACTGGGTTTACACATCTGGCCTCAAGTATGTTCTATTATGCAGCAGGGACTTGACTATATGTGGGTTGTCTAGGGCTCTTTCCAAGAAAGCCTGATGGGCAGTTTGTACTTTGCTGATGACAACCCTGTGTGATATCACATAGAAAAAAGTCAATGGAACCTCCTCCATGATGGTTTTAATTTCCTAGGACTCGTAGGACCACCCTCAACTGAAGAAAATGTTCTTTGTGCTCATCCTGATGATATACCTTGTGGTCTTGCTGAGCAACAAAGTCCTCATCCTAGTGATACTTCTAGACTCCTGCCTGTACAAACCCATGCACTTCTGAGAACCTCTCCCTCCTGGACACTTGCTTCATTGCCTCCTTAATCCCACTGGTCCTGGATAGCTTCCTGATTCCTAGGAAACCATTTCTTTCTCAGTCTGTGCAGAGATATTGTTTTCCTTTGCTATGGCAGGAATTATGTGCTCTTGAGCATGAGTGCATTACATCACTACCTACAAACCCTATAGATACCCTGTGAATGTCCAAAATGGTGTAAAGTCTATAGCATTCCCTGAGCCTCCATAGTTCAGCACAATAGAAACTGAGAAGCATTTTCCTACCTATGACCACAGGCAAATTTCTTAGTCTCTTTTGGCCTATTTCTTCATCTATAATAATAATACCTAACCACTTGACTTTATATGCATTAGATAACTGTAAGTAAGCACTTTGTAAGGTGTAAGCACAATAAACATATAAACTATCGTTAGTGGTGTTATTTTGAATCTTTACTATGTGCCATGCAAACAAGGGCAAAACCTAATTCCTGTCTCTAATAACAGACATACGAAACATGAGAGGTTCAAATATATCTGTGGATGAATAGAAGCAGTTTTGTGGCAAGTTATATTAAATTCTGAGAATATCAGAAGACATTTTAAAAGAAAATTTAGAAAGTCAGTTTTAAAAATATATTACAAATTACATTACTATAATGTAATTTTGAGAAGACATTTTGGAAAATTTTGTTTCAAGTGACATTTAGGGTTTTTATATGTATTAATGAATTGCATATGATAAAGATACATATTTTGAAAATAAAATTTCATCTTCTTAAGTTTGCTATTAAATTCCCTATTTCTATTTGTACTAGAAACAATATTGCTACTACAAACACACAAGAGTGACATCTAGAGGTCTTTCAGACCCACTTCAGACATTGACAGAGCCAAGCAATATGGTTGAAGAGCTTTCCAATGCTCAACCCCATTTACATAATAAATGGAGTTCTTCAATATTCCTGACCTGCTTGCCTAGCATCTAGTTGGACTTGTCCAGTGGTGGAAAATTCAACTTTCCCACATTATAGCTGTTTCATAATTCTTCCTGGAATTATGCTAGCAAATACTCTGTCTAGTAGCTTCTACCCTCCAGTCCTAATTCAGCTTTCTACATCTACATGAAATGCATCTAATCTCTTTCCTTTGGACATATAAAGATAAATCTCCTGGTTCCCCAAGTTTTTATTTCTCCATCTCTTGTTAGAGAGATGCCCTAGCATTTCCACCTGTGCCCAAAACCATCCAACTTACCTGACAGGTACCAAACTATACCTCCAGTATTATCTGTTTTATTGAAGCTATGGAAAGAATGTAATATTTCTGAAAGTATCTTGGGAGTAATAATGGTGATTTTAAACTAACCCTATTTCCCCAGGATAGTCCAGATCTGTCTGATATAGAGGGATCTTTTGAGCAAGCCTACCTTCTTAGGAGACTGTTCTCTGTTTGCTTGCTTTCCTTGACTACTGGCAGTCACATCCTTTTATATTACAAATTACATTACTATAATGTAATTTTGAGTCATAAGTTACCTTATTATTTCCTCTAGGAATAAAGGCTGCCTTCATTCCCATTTTCTTTTGTTGGGAGAGGAAGTGGGCAAAACTACTCTCATACTTAATCACACATACTGGATCAGTAATTTTTTAGGCTTTTATTCTACTGGCTAAATCGCCAATGGAATATTTAAACTAAAATATAATGTATATCTGCTTTGGTTGAAGCAGGGCAAACAGGCCAATGGGGGGCCATAATTCAGATTTTGAGGCAGGAAGGGAAGTTGGGTTCCATCTGCTCAGCCATTTCTTCCTACCGGTCCTCCAGGGTCCCCAGTCCACAGGTACCACCAACCTCTCATCTGTTCCAAAGCACTATTGCCAAGAAAATTAGAAATTTTATAAGAACGTTTTGTTCCATGTTCATAAATAAATTCAAAAATCTTAGAAAAACACTTATATTCTAAAAAGAAATAAATGGCCATTTAACCACTAAAGAGATAGACTATCTAAAAACACAAATTAACTGGGAATTGAGAAATTGCCAGATATCATCTTGAGACATTCTAAGTGCAAATGGCTTCACAGATGAATAGTTTTTAACACTCAGAGGAGGAAAATGGTTAATAGTATTGAAATTATTTCAGAGCATGCAAAAAGAAGGGTATTTACCAAATTGCTTTAACCAAGCCAACACAGCATTGGCACTAAAATTTGAAACACATGGCAAGGAAGGTACAAGAGGGGAAAATGTAGAGATCCATCTCCTTTATATGTATGTATATATGTTAGTATAAATATGTACATATATACATATAAGTGTATGTACATGTTAGACATATATAAATATATATGTGAATATAAATATAGATGTGTATAATAGAATTCAGCAACACACCAAAGGAATAATAAATCATATCCAAGTGGAAAAATTTTTTTAAACATAAAGATGAAACAATTTGGGGCCGGGGTTGTGGCTTAGTGGTAGAGCACTTACCTAACATGTGTGAAGCACTGGGTTCAACCCCTGGTATCGCATAAAAATAAACAAATAAAAAATAAAGGTATTGTGTCCATCTACAACTAAAAAACATTTTTAAAAGATGAAACATTTAAGGACATCTATTTGTATAATTCATTTACATTCAAGAGAGAAAAAGTGATCCTGTCAGCAAATTCCCCATTGTTATTAAGAAGTAAGAAATCAATTTCTGAGTTTTAAATCACTCAAAAAATGGGAATTGATAGTTCTTTAATGAAATTAGATTTATGTCTCTAACAAAAAGTATATATCATGCCTAATGGTCATAAAATAGATAAAACACATTACAATTTAACATTGTTCTCAAAATACCAAACATTGGATTATAGAACAGAAAGAAAACAAGATGAAAATAAAAGAAAGTAAGGAATAATTTTATTATGATTGATTACTGATATACTAGTATATTTATACCTAGTTGAAACAGGCAAATTAATCAAAAAGCAATTTAGAAAACAATAAGAATTCAATTTCCTAGTTGCTCTTAGATTCTTACAAAATTAATATGTAAAAATCGAGTTTTTCATACTCATAGTAACTGGGAGAATACATCCAGGAAAACAGAATTAGCAATGAAATGGGGCGGGGATACCTAAGAATAAAGTTAAGAATCCAGAGTACCTACATGAATAAAGTCATAAGCCTCTACTGAGATAATTCAAAGAAATGTTTTAATAAATCAAAAGATATAATTTGGATAAGAATAATAATGTAAATTTCTCAATTCTTCTGACTTAATATAGAAATTCAATGTCATCCCAATCACTGGAAAACTCATTGTTTCCCACAGAAATATAGCTATATAAAGATATAATGCAATAGCAAATGTGTTAAAATAACCATAAAATTTTGGGAAAAGACCAAGAAGAGGAAACTAGTCTGACCAAATATCAAAATATACAAAAGATACTGTAATTAAAAAAAAAAAAAAAAAAAAAAGCTTGGTACTGGTGGAGAAATAAATGAATAATCACTAAAACAGAATAAATTTCAGAAATAAACCCAAATACATAGGATCAGTTAATTTGGGATAAAATTAATGTGCTAAATATCAAGCTATTTTCTCTCAGCTTTAAAGCTACCCTTCTAGGGGCTGCTATGTGATGTTGGGCTGACTCACCTGGTTTCTACTTTTCTAGTGTCACCCTACGGACGCTGCCTACAGGGGGCGCTAGAGAGAGAAAGGGTCCTGGAGGATGTTACCGTCCTCGTGTTTGCTTTCTGTTTGCCCCAGCAATGCCATTCGCCTCAGGAGCATAGGTTGGTACCCACATCCTTTCCTGCATCAGGTTGGTTCCAGTGACCTCTCCTTTCAGAACTAGGCTTATTGTTCTGGGTCTCAGTTTCAAACGCAGTTTAGATTCCACAGAGATCAAAAACTAAAATATAAAAAATGTAAATCTTAAGTTCTAGATGACAGGAAGGAATGAAAGAGGACTCTGGAAAAATAGCCACTTGTTCTGCAGCATCCGGGATGCTTCACACCCAAACCCAACCCAGCTACTCTGCTCTCTGAAGCCAGGCAGCTGCTCAGGCTCAAAGGGTGTGGGCAGTGCTGTGGCTCAGTCTGGGGCCCTCAAGACAGCACTGGTGCAGTGATTTTTTTTTCCTTCTCTCTGCCAGAGGAGATAATGGTGAGAGTAGCAAGCAGGCCCAGGTGAATTAGCACATTCTTCCTCCCAAGGAGGTTTCTACCGCCCAACATGACTTGGTTTTCTCCTTTAACAAAACAAACCCTTCGGTGGATTCTGGCTGGCAGAAGCCTTCTTCACACCCATTTCTTTAAAAGCCACCAAGTTTCGGAAATTCCTACAGAAACTTCGCGGAAGCACTAAAACTTTCAGGCCACACACACACACAGTGTCCCTCAAGTCTGGCTGAAAGAAAACAGGAGAGACTTGAGGTGTGAGGGCCCTGGCGAAAAAGCTGCGTGGGGCAGAGGCTCGCGGGCAGCCTCCCTGGCGTACACCACACCTCAGCTGGCTGTCCTCAGCGCAAAATCCTGTAAAGAGAATTTGAGTTGCTGCCTCTTCCCGACCTGTCCCCTCAGCTACAAACCCCACATAATGACAGTTCTGTCAACACTTGTTGCCATTTTGGCTCTGAAAATACCTACTGCTTTTCACACAATGACTTCTTTTCTTTGCCCCTCCCTCAGTGTAACAATGACATTTGCTATAAGAAGGAATATTTTGAGTTCATGATTCCAGGCAAAGATCTATTCATGAGCTTATTTTTGGTTTCTAGTCAGAAAATATCATATGGAACAAAAGTGAATTGTTTGCCAGGTAGGGATGAATCCAAAACACCTTGCCAAAGCTGGGGGATGAAGAGATCAGCAGTGCCTTCTGGGAAACCTCAGTGGGCTTTGCACATGTAGTATTTTTTTACCCTTTTGGACACACTCGTGTATTTAGTTTATGTTTCTCCTTAAAAGTATTTTCTGTGATATAATTTTTTATTAGCGGCACATGTTGAGTGCAAGATGATCGTAATGGCCCAAAATGTTGAGAATTGTTGAATAATGCAGAAAGAGGACTATACTTTCAGAGAATGAATCCCAAGTTCCTTTTTCCACCAACCTGCTCATGATCAAGTCCTTCTTTGGCTATGGATAAACTTTATTACATTACCTTTTACATACAAACTCTATTACTTTCTGATTATTGTTTCTTACAGAAACTTGTTTTCATCGTTCAATTAATATATGTTTCCATATGTGAGTATTGTTAGAGTATTGTGGGTCAGAATGTTACATACCATAAATTTTCAAAATAAATGGGATTTTAAAAATCCAATTATTTTTCCCCCTGAATAGTAAGGGTTTTTAGGAAAGAATGAACATCTTTACACCAAAAATAGGTGTATTTTTTAGATTAGCAGTGCTGTCTATAGAGTAAAAATTAAGTTGCCTTGCTCCCTGAGGGACTCAGGGCAACTATTGTGAGAATCAACTGAAGCAGCTGGAGAATTTAAGTCCTTGGGACTCACTGGACCTGTCCCTGTTCCTTGCTGCAGACAGGAAGACAGCATTCTCAACATATTGTGTCAACATTTGGCCTTCACTGGTAAGGGGAAATGACCTTGAGACCTATATGAAAAGTGAAGTTCACATAAAGGAAAGGGTGCGTATCAGCAAGGGTTAGGTCTAACTGAAAATAATAGCCTCACAGTAACACTGTTTAAACAAGGTAGCAGTTATTTCTGTCTCCTGTACAGGTCTGGAGGGGACACAGGCCACATCTGCCATAGGCTCTATTCTTTGAAGTCCTCAGGGTCTCACACTGTTTTCCAGCTCAGAGCTTCTTCAACCCTCTGGTCCTTACCTCATAGTACAATAAGGCAGCCAGAGTTCCAGCTCCCATACATATCACATTCCTCTAGTAGAGTAAAAAGAGTGACAAAGAGGAAGGACAGCAAAGGCCACAGGCCAGCTGTCCTTGAAGAAAGGTTTCTAGAAGCTACTACACTTTAGTTTTGCTTGTAACACATTTGTCTTAGCTTAGTCAAATGGCTACAAGAGATGCAGCTAACTGCAGGAGATGCTGAGAAATACAGCTTTAATTATGGCTGACCATGTCTTTTAGTCAAATTGAACTGTGATAACAAAATACCATAGGCTTCAACAACAGTTATTTCTCACAGTTGGATTCTAGGAAATCCAGCATCAAAGTGCCAGCTTTCCATTCCCGGGAAGGGCTGTCTTCCTGTCTTGCAGACAGGGTCCTGCTTGATGTGTGCTTCCATTGACTTTCCTGGGTGGGTAAGTTGTGTGTGTGAGAGGAGATCTCCTACTTCCCCTTGTTATGAGGGCACCAATCTTGTCATTAGGGTACTACCCTCAGTATCTAGCCTTAACCTGATCACCTCTAAAGATCCCACCTCCAGGTACAAAGACATTGGGGGTTAGGGCCTCAAAATATGAATCTAGGAGGAGCATAAACATTCAGCTCCTGTAACACCCTCTGACCTAGTTAAAAATTGGGGTTGGGGGCTCAGTGGTGGCATACTTGCCTGGCATGTGTGATGCACTGGGTTCGATTCTCAGCACTGCATATAAATAAAGGAGAAAAACATTCATTTTTTTAAAATGGGAGTTGTTATATTGTTGAAGAAGGTCAGACCCATATTGGGAGCTAACCACAAAGTCCCCCAAAATTCTAATGCTGCATTTTATTGTTTTTGATGTAAAAGCTGCCACCTGTGGAAAGCCCCATTGCCTAGGGAAACTTACTCAGCTGCATTAGGAGAAAACAAAAGTCAAGAAAATAGATATTTAAAGTTGTTATCTCCATATGCATCTGTTTCCTAGCTTGTCTCACAATATCCGGAACAACTTCTCAAACAACTGCTAGTTCATGATAAACTAGCCATCATAAAACTTTGAATTATAGGCAGTAAACAACAAGGTCAGAAGAACTGATATTATGCATTTTTATTTCTTTTTTTGTTTTGTTTTGCTTTGCTTTGCTTTTGAATGGTACATATTAATTATACAGAATGGTGGGTTTCATTGTGGCATATTTGTACATACCTTAAAAACATAATCTGATCCAATTTCACTCTCCAATACTTCCCTCCCCCTTGATTCCCCTTCCTCTACCTTAAAAATCTCCCTTCTATTTTCATTGAGTCTTTTTTCCCTGTTTTTCCCCCTCTAGCTTCCATATACAAGAGAAAGCATAATGATTTTCTCTCTGAATCTGACTTGTTTCACTGAACATTATGATTTCCAGTTTCATCCATTTCCCACAAATAACATAAACTCATTCTCCTTCATGGCTGACTAAATGTGATGCAAATATGTATATTCACATTTTCTTTATCCATTCATCTGGTGATGGATACCTAGGCTGATTCTATAACCTGGCTATTGTGAGTTGTGCTTTGATAAACATAGTTATGAAGTTATCTGTAAAGTACAATGGCTTTAACCCTTTTGGATAAATACCAAGGTGTGGTATGCCTGAATCATACGGTACCTCCAAACTGATTTCCATAGTTACTTTACCAATTTATAGTCCCACCAACAGTGTACAGAGTCCCTTTTTCCCTGCATCATTGCCAAAATTTGTGATTTATATTCTTTTTTAAAAAATGTCTTATTTTATTGCATTATAGTTCTTTAATTTGCTCTAACTAGTTATACATCATAAAAGAATGCATTTTGACACATTGTACACAAATGGAGCACAACTTCTTCCTCTGGCTGTACATGGTACAGTTATTTTGATGATTGCCATTCTAATTGGAGATGGAATCTCAGTATAGCAGTTTCTGTCTCAGTGTAGCTTTGATTTGTATTTCCCTGATGGCTAAAGATGTGGAACATTTTTTCATATAATTGTTTCCTTGGTATTATTTCCTGAGCATTAGAACTCCTGTTGAGGAAGTCATTACCCGTGCTTTTACATTGAAATGTTCATCCTATGTTTTCTTCTTAGCAAAGTTTCTGGTTTCATTCCTAGGTCTTTGATCCTTTTTGAGTTAACTTTTGTGCAGGTTGAGAGATAGGGATCTAGTTTTATTCTTCTACATATGGATATCTGGTTTTCCACGCACCAGTTGTTAAAGAGGTTGTCCTTTCTCCAATCCATGTTTTTGGCACCTTGTTAAGAATCAGATAACTGTAGCTGAGTGGATTTTTCTCTGTGTCATCTATTCTGTTCCATTGGTTGAGGGGTATTGTGATGCCTCTGGCATTGCTCTTTTTGCTCAGGATTACTTTGGTTATTCTAGGTCTTTTGTCTTTCTATATAAATTTTAGTATTGTATTTTTATATACATTTTTTAATATCTTTATTTTTTTATTTATTTTTATGTGGAGGATCGAACCCAGGGCCTCGCACATGCTAGGTGAGCACTCTACTGCTAAGCCACAACCCCAGCCCTAGGATTGTATTTTCTAGCTCTGTGAAAAAAATCATTGGTATTTTAATGGGAATTGTGTTGAATCTGTAGATCCCTTTTTAGTAATATGGCCATTTTAACACTATTAATTCTACCTATCCATGAACATGGAGGTCTTTTCATCTTCTTGGTGTCTTTTTCAATTTTTTTTTCTTCAGTGTTTTATAATATCCATTGTAGAAGGCTTTCACCTCTTTGGCTAGGCATTATGAAGTTCTGGATAAAGCGACCAACACATTCCTTGCTCTTAGTTGTCACTGAATACTAGTTTATTGTGTACATCTAAAATAAAAAACATTTAAATGTGGGGTTGGTATTTTTGGCTATTTCCAGATAACAGAAATATCTTTCATTGTTTGAGAACTGCACCCAGACGTATGGCAATAAAGTCTTTACGTTTATGTCTCTCAGAGAAGGTAAGATATTTCTATAATAGTTACTGTAATGTTAGGTCCAATTCCAGCACATAGGCTTCCTAAGATTTCATCATGCCTTGCCAGATGATCTGTGGCCTTATGACAAAGACAGTACATTGGCTGCATCCCCTTATGCAAGCTGGGGATCAACAGCTATGACATACATATGTATGTTCATGTTTTCATTTAGGTTCAAAAGCAACCTAGCATAATTTTCACATTAATCTCCTGAAGTCTAAGTATGTAAGAAATTTCAGTGAGAGAAGTAATGTAAGTGGAATGACACTCGTTACCATGACACATACAGGGACATTTGACCAACACTCCATTACCAAAATGACCAAGATTCTCAGAAAACCTACATACAACTAAGAATTGCCTTTTTCATAACTGTCAGCCCTTTCAAGTTTGCCTCCTGCAATCAATCAGCACACCCAAGGGCAAAGAGAGACTGTCTACAGGTTTTGTTTTCATATACCCTGCCTTTTCCTTTGCCCAAGGATACAATCTAAGCAAAGGTTCTCTCCTCCACACACAGAGACATCTCCTAATGTGTTCTAATGAAATGTATCTGAGTTATTCTCTGACTTTTTGATAATATTCCTGTGGTTATAGCTTAAAAACTACTTTGGAGCCAAATCAAATCCCTTACATCCACAATTGCATCCCCTCAAATCCATAATTCTCACAAATAGTCCTCAAAATACACATTATTGCTCAACTCAATCTTCTGGTAGAAGATTTCAAGTTATAAGAGACAGCTGTGCCTGATGTTTCAAGCAACCCCACTTCACTAAATTCAACAGGCAAAGAAGGGTGCTGAAGAAAGAAAATGGTGGTTTTTGTTCCACACACTATTATCTTGCATGAATGACTTCCACGTTTTTTAATACTACTCCATCTACCTGGAACTGTGCAACATTGGGTGAGACAGTCACAAGTCTATGCAATATATGTGGTGGTGCAAGTTGACAACATTCATTTGACAACACAGAGGACTGATAACATTTTGACTCATCCCACAGGTGTTGAATGTCTGTAGTCATGGCCCACGGTCTTATTTCTATCCAGATTTACAATCCAGATTTATTTTTTAAAAACCCTTAAAGAATCTCACTGGTCTCTCCCAAACCCTCACTTCTAAGAGAACACAAAGTTCTCACCAAAAAATTCAGGTGGCTTCACTTTCCTGGATGGTAATGGGAATACTTGAGGGCCCACCTCTGTTTCAGGGTGATTACAGGCTTTAATGTCCAGGTGCCAGGCCTCTTTTGGGTTTGGCCACAACTTGGGATCTGACCTGTGCTACAAAAGTAGGTGTAAAGATGACAACCCTGGCCTGCTTGCACCTGGGCTAGATAACCACATGACTCCACAGACATTTACAACATCCTTGCTGCTGTTTTTTTGTGTGTGTTTTTTTTAAAAACCATCCTGTATTGAATAGAATTTTTCAAGTTTTTAATAGCCACAATTATTTTTGTTGAAATTAGTTTAGGGAATTAACTTTATGTTTTGATAGGGTTTTTAATTTTAACTGAGAGGAGGTCATGCCTTTGAATAGTGTTTTGTTTTGGTTTGGGTTTGAGTTTTCTTTAAGAAGATGACTACTAGGATTTCAGATACTTAATGAGAAAGTTGCTTTATTTTCTGGCTAATATTTTCAGACAAGTTAAAGGAAAACCTTTAATTTTGTGAGTTATTTACATTGGAAACTGAAGCTGAGGAGGTTATTAGGTCTCCAAGTTGTCTAGTCTGTTAATTTGTTGTAACATTGAGATTTCCAACGCAAGTGTTAATTTTTTAAAACTGTTTTTCATCTGGTTAAAATTTACAAATTCATTAAAAGAACTTTTACTTGGTAGTGTCTCGTTACCTTGAAATAGAAGGTCAAAGTCGACAGTTCAGAGCATGGAGGTTTCCCTGCTCCAAGGACCCAGTCCTTCATTTTTGCTCAACCCCCCTCCCGCTCAGATGTGTCCTAATTCCAGTGATCAAAGCTGTTTTGCCACTTTATTTCAAATATTCCAATACAAAGAAAGGGGAACAAAGAGTAAGTAGTGTTTTTTTCTGAAGGACTTGAACTGGAAGTTGAACACATGGCTGGAACTAGATGCAAAGCATTGTGGGAAACATTGTGTCTTGTTAGGAATCTGCATGCTCAGCTGAAACTGACCAGTTTCTATTAGAGAAAAGAGGAAATGAAAATGGGTATGGAAAGATTAGTGGCCTGTGCCACAATAATATTTGACTATATGGTGCCTAGTGGTTAACTGGAGTTCTTGAGCTAAGGGATAGTTTTTTTGTGTGTGGGGGTGGGGGGGATTACTTTGGAGAATGTGTGAGGTTCTAGGGAGTTAATCTGGTTTAGGGCTGTTTAGTCTTCAGGAAAGGAACACTCTTGAGCCTGGATTGAAGGTGATTATATTAGGTGAGGTTGATTGCTTCATATGATTACGTAAGAATTTCAAAGATAGGTAATTCTGGTTTAATATCAAAATACAACAAAAAAAGTTCACCTAGAATTTTGGTCATTTTGAGAAGTGGTCTTTTTTGGTTTGCCAAATAACAAATCTTCTAAGTAGAAACTGTTTATACTCAGTTGTTTGTTTGTTTTTTTATTTAAAGTATTCAATTCGCTCCTCTACCTCTCCTTGTGCATTGTACTTCAATGTCAATATTCATTCCATATGAGTTCCATTTGGTCACCTCCTGAAAATCTAGCCACAAATAGCTTTCAATAGCACCTCTGGGCACACACCAAAGAAGTAAATCTGCTCTAAGTAAAATCTAGTAGCTTGCCAATATTTTCACCAGTTAGGAATTATAGGAATTTAGCCATAGAATTTGAAAATAAATTGAAGTCTCTTTTTAGCCATTTTTTGTTTTTAGTAGAGACCAAGATCCCATTCATTGCAAAAAGTTTTCATAGGCATGAATGCCTGTATTTGATCCAGGAATAATAAATGATTGACTGTTACCCAGCAGCAGGGTGGGGTGGGATTCCTGGCACTTTTTTTTTTTTTTTAAGCAAAGGAAAAAAAACAACTGAGTAGGAATTTGCCCTTTCAACAGCTTTTTATGGAAAAGTAGACTGAGAGTAGGTTTTGGGTTTTTTTTTTAAATCCCTTATTGCAGTAATTACCAATAAGATTATGCAAAGCTAATGGAAATGCTGTTTTAAGTCAACATAAGTTAGCAGACTTAGATGCTGCCTTGTTATCAACTAATAAGGCATCTTTAGTTTGTTAACTTTTTATCTTCATGGATTCCGAATTTGAATGTTTTCTTTTTAAGTATAAATATTTACTTTTGCTAAAGCTAAGTTGAAATTCTTGAGCATTGACTTGAATATACACAGAAAAGATCAGTTTTGTTTGTGGTAGCTGCAAAACCCACTGTGGAATTTACAAACAGCAATTTTGTATTATAAATCATTACATTTCATTGTGAAAACTTTTGCTTCGAAGGATAAAATTTAAGATTATTTTAAAGCAACAATCTTAATGTCAGGTATTATAAAAGAAGTTTGTCTCATTTAAGAGTGCTGTAAACTCACAGTTTTCAAACTTTTTGTTCTGCAGATTACAAAAATTAAAACTATTAATACCTAATATTGCTGAGTGTAGAGGGAAATAAATTCTCTTCTGTTTGGTTCTATATAAATTAGGCCGTGTTTTGTTGTTGTGAAATTTTTTTTGTCTTGCTTTGTTTTATAGTACTAGGTATTGAACCCAGAGCCTTGTGCATGCTAGAAAATCTCTCTATCACTGAGCTACATCCTAGCCCTTGTTATTTTTTTAAGACAGGGTCTCACTAAGTAACCCATGCTGGCCACAAATTTGTGATCCTCCTGTCTCAGACTCTCAAGTAGTGGGACATTTTTTTAAAAAAATAAAATACTATAATATTAGGTAGACATATGAAGCAAACAAACCAAATGAAGAAAAGAAAATTCAACTGTCTTCCATAAAAGAAAACTAAGGGCCCCAAGAGACAAAGACCTCAGTTCCACAAGTGAAATCATCATGTATTTAATGTGGGGTGGCCAGATTCAATAAGTAGGACAGGATGCCCAATTAAATTTGAATTTCAGATAAATGAATACTTAAAATCTTAGGCATCCCATGTTTTGTCTGGCAGTCCTAATTTAATATAAAACAATAGTAAAAGAGAGGACAGTTTTTATCCTAGATTGTTGCTAAAACCTTTACCCTGAATCTCTTTTTTTGATCTTATCCCTAGGATACGGGTTTCTAACCTTTTGTCACAGGACTTCACCAGCTAATCCCTTTATTTTATCCATAATCTTGAGTCTGTCTTACAGTGTCTTCAGTATTTCTCATTTTCTTTCTTTTTCATTCGTAAGACTTTTCATTTTCAAGTTGCAGTTATCAGCTCCAATTCATAAAAACATTCAAGGCTCAATTTTCTTATCATCTCAAAACTAGGAATTACTAGATTGTCCTGGGGAAAGGTGTAAGAAGGCAAATCCAGAACAGAAAGCTAAATCTTTGGAGGTGCTCAACCACAAAGGAACAATTACTTCATTATTCTTGTTGCTTTTACAGGTAAGCAAACAACCTGGAACAGTCAGGCAAAGAAAGATTCTTTTAAATCCAGAAATTTTGCCCAATTAGTTCAAATCCCATTTATCTTAGTTTAGAATCACCCACCTCTACCACCATCAGATCTCTGAAAGTTTAAAATGGTCAGTTACAAATATTAAGAAATACATCCAAAAAATTGGGACAGTGACTTGATACTTGATTATCTTAAGAAATCATTAGTAAGTGTTTTGGGGAATAATAATGGTATTGTGGTTATGCTTTTTATAAGAGCCTTTATCAGGGTTGGGGTGCAGCTCAGTGGTCAATAAATAAATATCCAGAACGTGTGAGGCCCTGGGTTTGATACTCAGCACTGCAAAAAATAAAAAAGTTCTTATTTTTTAGATGCATCCTGAAATATGTGTTGAAGGTAAATGTTGGGTACCTATGAGGACATTATACTATTCTTCATATTTTTAAGTATTTTTGAAAATTGCTATAATAAGAATAAAATAAAAATTATTATATACATACAATGGAATGTTGTTCTGTTTTTAAAAAGTAGAAAAGTATGATTTACTTGCTACAACATGGACAAGACTTGCAGATGTTATGCTAAGTGAAATAAGCAAAAGAACAAATGCTGTGTGATTCCACTTATATGAGGTATAGAGAGTACTAAAATTCAGAGACAGAAAGGAGAGTGGTGGTTGCCAGGGCTGGGGAGGGAGGAGGAACAGGGAATCAGTGTTTAATTGGTCTAGAGTTTCAGTTGGGAAGATGAGAGAAGTTCTAGAGATGGTAGTGCTAATGGTTGCACAACCATGTGAATGCTCTCACTACTGCTGGACTGTACACTTAAAAATGGTTATAAATGCAGCTTAGGGATGTAGCTCAGAGGTAGACCACTTGCCTTGCATATGGAGACCCTGCGTTCAATTCCCAGCACTTCACAAAGAAAGTTAAAATGGCAATGTTGTGTTATATACATTTAGTTTTATAAATGAAACATTCTACTGTCAAATGGACAGAATAAAGAAAAAAGAACAAAATAGCAATAAATCTGAACACAGGGGATTAGGGATTAAATTTTATTCTTGAAAAATATGTACATATTCTTTTTAAGACAAAAACTATCTTTCCTCTTAGCCTTTTCCTTTGTGGCAAATTTAACTTTTCTTTTAAATGTGTGGCAAATTTAAGTTTTCTTTTGAATGAATTGGATAAGAAGAAAATATAAATAAATAAGTAAGCAATATTATTGTAGAAAACACAGTAAATGTTCTCATCAGACAACTTTTACCTGAGCTGATCAACTGTGACAATTTCTATAAGCCTCTGTGTACTCACTGTCCCTTAGAACCAGACTGCAAAAATCAACTATGATTTCAAATGGGGCTAAAGTCCCTGCCCTGGTCCCTGGGCACTTTAACAGCACATCCTGGCTGCTTTTCCGCCTTCTTCCTGCAGCTAATACACATACAGCTGTTTCTCCATGTCTATATGTTTCACATCTGCATACTGATCCAAACTTTGATAGAAAATGTTCCCCCAAAACACACCTGTTCTGAACACAGATTTTTTTGTGTGTCCCTAAACAGTACAGTGTAGCAATTATTTACATAGCATTTGCTTTGTGTTAGATATTATTATAGACATATAATATCATCTAGAGATGTTTTTAAAGTTTATAGAAGGATGTACGTAGGTTATATACAAATATTACACCAGTTTATAGCAGGAACTTGAGCATTTGCCAATTTCCGTGTCCTTGGGGGTCCAATTCCCTGTGTATACCAAGGGACAACTGTAATCCAGCCCCTCCAGCAGAATTCCACTTTCCCAGGAAACAAATCAAACTGAGAAAAGATAAAATGATAAAGCAGCCACCCTTTAGCAAGAAAGTCCCATTGTAATCTAGGCTCAGAACGTCAAGTTTGTTCACAAAGATTAAACACCTCATGTTTGCATGCTGTTTTTCATTTCCTGTTGCCTTGAAAGATAACTGACAATACTCAGTTATTTCTAAAATGTCAAACCATGGAAATAATCCAATTCTTGCAGTGTTCCCTATGTACCCAGCTACTGTTTATATCTCGAAGCCAAAGCAAGCACCATGGGTTAAATTCTCTGCCCTGGGCCTCCCTCAGAGAACTTGTCCTTATAGAGTGACCTGGCCATATTAAGGTCAATCCAATTTGTACTCACATATCTAAGGCAAATAGTCTGAAAGTTTGAGCAACACACAGCAGTAAATGTAGCAGGCAAGACCCTGACTCCAGGGAGCTATAGCCAAGATGAAAAGGTAGACACTGAAGAAGTAACTCTAAGAGTCATGAGTGCCATCAAGGAGAAATGCAGAATGTTTAGAAACTTGGGATAGGCTGCAAAACCCAGCGTGGGGCATTGATGGTCAAGGAAGGATCCTCTGACAAGAAACAGGTTTAGGGGACCAAAATTACAGCTCATCCTGGAAAATAGCCTTCCAATGGACCACTTTATCTTAGGAGGTAAATCCAAATAGGCAGAGCATTCAGGGGGATGGTGTGGGAAGACCATTCTCTGCCCTGGATGGGTTGGGAACAGGTTGAGTTGCATAGTCATATACATTAGTGATAAAATTTTATACACAGTATTATGCATAACATATTATTATGTTAAAAGAAGTCATAATCCCTTACAGAAACATTTTTTGTGGGTGTAATATAATATAGATGGGACAGTGACATAGTGTCTGAAACTTGAAGAAGAGTTCAGGCTTTGGGGACAAACAGTCAAGCACCTGTAAGACATTGGGACTTAACACAGCTGATTGACTTTGAACATGTCATGTCTTATTATGCTGAAAGAGTCTCTTTCTCTTTCTGTATTTCAAATTGTGCTATGAAGGTGAACTTTTATCCCAACTTGGTGTGAACTTCTCTTCCTGAAAGGGAAGTTGGTAAGTTGTGGGGAAATCCTGCCATATAAAAAAGGACTTAACACCAACTACCCAGATAGGACACATAGTAAGTACACAATAAATATTCATTGGATAGAACCCAGGAATAAAAAAAAAGTCATTGATCCTGACACACTATGAATTTTTAAATATAACCATAAAATAAGTATTTTTATCATGTGATCATTGAGGTCTCCCCCATCTAACTACCAAGCTCTGAGGCAAGGAGTTAGACTTGGACCCATATCTAGTAGACACTGGAAGACTCACTTCTTTAGGGCCCAGGACAAGGTGTTCAAAGGAACTACTGTGCCTATGAACTTTGCTCCTTCTGCAGCTCCTATCCCCGCTAACTGCACTCATGGGATGTAGGACATTGTCCCTGCAGGCTTAAAGTGGACACTTTACACTCCCAAGTTTGAATTGCTTCTGCCATCAGCCCTTTTTGCTGGCATAATTGTTCAGTCTCTTCACCAACCCCAAGAGGGACTCGGCCTGGGCTTTCTACCCAGTTTCTGTAGATAAGAAACAGAGACTCTGAAAGAATCGAGTTCCCTGTGCTCAGAGGGTGAAGGCAGTACACAGGACCCTGGATCCAAATCCTGTCCACTTGATTCCCAGGTCAAAGCTAATTCTTCCCATTTCTTTTTCATCAATTCAGTGATGACCTGCATCCTGTCCACCTCTTCAACTCACCCCTCCTCTCTTTCCCTTCAGCCACAATGACATCCTTACTGGTTCTCAAACACTCAAGCTCCTTCCTGCCACAAGACCTGGAATGTGCTTCCTCCAGATCTGTCCTAAACTGCTATCCTTCCCTTCACTTGAGTCTCTGCATGAAAAGCACTTTCTCCCATACCTGAGATGACACCTCCTGTTGCTTTGCCTCCCCTTATCTCTTCAGTCTCCTCCATAACACTGATTACCACCTAATTAATAATAATGTCTTTACTTGTTTGTAGTTGACTGTCTCCATTAGAATGGAGACACTCCCTGAAGGAAGAGGCTTCATCTGTCATGTTTCATTGCTAACACACAGTATGTGGCAGAGGGCCCAGTACAGTGCTTACCGCATAGTAGAGCTCAACATTTTTTGAATGAATGAAGTGTAGAAAGCCTTCACTACAAACAATGGGCATTAGCTTCTCTTTGGCTTATTACAGTGTACAACCCAAAAGAAGTCATTCTCTATAATTTGAACTATCATTGAAGGGAAGTAAATTCTATAGACCTTGTAAAGCATATGCCTCTAGACAAAAGGAAATTATTACAGTGGAGTGGCATCAGGCTAAGTGCTGTGTGCTCTGTGAAAATAAATAGAACATAGTTCCTGATCACACAGATAAAGACATAAGTGAGGGAGAGGCTCCCGGAAGTCCTGGGTCAAGAGAAACAATTATAAGTACATGAATTTTTGAGAACATTGGAGGTTTCAAGAGAGCATTTAGGAAGGTAATCATTAGAATATTAAAAATGGAACTTTGAAAAATAGCTTTATTTTAAAATGCTAATGAAATTTCATTTAAAAAGTAAATATATATGGGGAAAATGAATACTTTGTCAATAAGGTTTAATTTACTATAAGCAAGTGGACCATACTTCTGGTTTCTGTAATTTGTATTGTGAAATTGTCCAGTTGCTATAAGTATACAAGAATGGCATCTAGTGGACACTTGAATAAACTACAGATCCTTAAAAGACCCATTCAGAGAGACAGCCAAAGTATCATTTGTCCATATTTTCTGTGGTGACCAGATTTCCAAATTTCACAGCCAACATAACTTTTTTAAAAAATTGAAATTTACATAGAGTTGTAAAGATTTATTTTTTGCCATTAAAGCATTAAACAATAACAAATACCACCCACTAACAAAATGTTCTAATAGAAAGAACATAATCTCAGATTATGTTCCCTAAATTAGAGAGAACATAATCTCAGATTAAAAGGAAAAATGCTTCAAATTGCCAATATTTAGCTTTATAAAAAAAAAGTACCATATTGCCTTTTTTGTTCCTCATTTGAAAAAATGAGATCTAGAAAACTTTATGGGCAGGTACTGATATTTAGATTGGTATTTGGGATCTGCTGCTCAGTTGAAGAATTCCTTTTACAACACACCCTGCATAAATACCCCAGCAATGGAGAGGTGTTATCAAAAACACCTATAGTTGGACATGGTGTCACATACCTATGGTCCCAGCACTCCAGAGAATCACTTAAGTTCAGGAGTTTGAGACCAGTGCCAGTGTGGGCAGCATAGTAAGACCCCGTCTCAAGAAGAAGAGAAGGAGGAGGAGGAGGAGGAGGAGGAGGAGGAGGAGGAGGAGGAGGAGGAAGAGGAGGAAGAGGAGAGGAAGGAAGGAAGGAGGGAGAAAAGAAAAGGAGGAAAAAGTAGCTATATCTTCTAGTCCTGATGGTAGGAGGTTCCTGTTTAATTTAGGGTAAAATTGGCAGACTAAACCTCTTGGTCCTGATTTTGGTCCTTTTAGGGCCTAAGCTCTTTTTCATTTGGATGTGTGAAAGCAGTTCTCAGAACAAAACTCCACTTCCCATAGTCTCTTCCCTAGACTGAATTCCCTCACTTTCTTTAACTATTATTTAAACCCGTGGTTGGCAGGGCTACTAGGTACATTCTATGGCTTCCAGAGATCTGATTGCTACAAGGTAAAAATCAAAACACCTTGTGAAGGGTAAATCTGAACTTCTTTCCCCAGACAAACCAACTCAGAGCCTTATTTACCCACCTTTTTGGCAGACAGGAAGGCAGGCACTCTCGGAGTCACAGTCTCTTATGTTACAGATGACAAATGACAGATGACATCCTTACCTCCAGACACAGTTCCCTCTCCCACACCTCCTGAATCTCTGGGCCTAGAGTTACCAAGGTCGCCCACTGGTCACACTCCATTCCTGACTTTTCAGATTTCTGCTTGCCTGGGGATGTAGCCCAGTGACAGAGCGCGGGCCCTGGATTCAATCCCCAGCACCAAAACAAAATAAAGCAAAGATTCTTGCTAGTGGTATTTGCTTTGGATAGTATCTGTAGATAGACAAAATTATAATAAATTTTGTTAAAGTTCTAATACCTCAGTTCTAATAACTGGCAATACCTCATCCTATAAAACAGAATAATCTTCATAATGAACTGAGCAGAGGAGGTTGGCTGTATAGGCAGATAGGGCTGAAGAAAGAGGGAACAGGGAACAAAAGGCAGACTGGTGATTTAAAGTTACTTTCCATATAGGGTTTAAAGAAAGTGGACTATTCTTTACTACACTCACTGATTTGGGTTGACTGGAATCTCCTGGTTTGTTTTTTTTGTTGTTGTTTTAACTGACAAGTTTGGAAGTTCAGTTTGATTATGTGGCACTTAGCACCAGTGACTCCATTCTGGTTTATCCATCCTATTGAGGCCTAATACAGGAAGCTAGCCTAAAACAATGGCCTCCCATATATGTTAGCAGAAGAAAATGCATTAGTGTACTATTTAATTCAATTTAGCTGTGAGTGATAGAAAACTTCATCTCAACAGTGGTTTAAATGAGAATTAATTTCTAGGCAGTATAGGGCCACTGTAGTACCCCCATATTATCAGGAACACAGGATCCTCCCATCTTATCGATGCCCCAAGTGCAGTTTCCATTGCCCAGGTCACTTTGTGGCCCAATGACACCTATATAGCTCCAACCATTGCATCTACAATCTTGCCAGATGGAAGAAGGAAAGGCAGTGCTCCCCCTCTATTTAGGACATTTCCCAGAAGCTGCATTTCACTTCTGTTGGCCATTCCTATCTCCAAGGGAGACTGTGTCGTCATCTTCCTCAGTATTGTTGTCTTCAATAAGGGAAAGAAGAACTGAGGCTGGGAGACAACTAGCTACGTGTGCCACTGTGAAATGATGTGAGATATAAGGTCACATGATCTCTGTTCTGACCCTGGTGATCTGTCTCTCTGAAAAATCACTAAATTTAACATCAAAGTGTATAGGCTCCATGCTTAAAATTTCCCAAAACTAAATTAATGAAAATGACCCATGGGCAATACTGGGATCCATGAAAATGATTCAGTGGCATCGTGATCATTCAACAAATGGGTTTAATTTGATCTCCTGAATTGGTATTTCTATAATTCCTTCCCAACACTTCTCAGAAATGTTATGTTTTTCCAAGATCCCAAATCTTGAGAAAAATAGAGACCTGGGAAGAGAATCCTATGAGAATTAAAGCTTCACAATCAACACAGAGATGTTATGAGTTCAAAGAAATTCACTGATATCAAATGAAAAATAGAAAACGCTAAGGAATTCATTGAAAGGTGAGTGATGATCCTGAAGGAAACAGGGGGGTGAAGGAAAGAAGAGGTAATTCTGGAATTAACCGTATCAGCTGGGGTGCTGGGGCTGCCTCACTCAGGCTGGAGAGGGCCCAGCAGGAAACCTCTTCCCAACTCTCATTGACATCACATTGGTGGCTTGCAGAGGGAGGACTGGTACCTGCCCTTGAATTCTGGAAAAGCTACATATCAGAGGTTTGGGTTTTTTGTTTTGTTTTATCCAGAAGAGTTGGTTTACCAGTGCACACTGGTTATAAGAGTGTGCCTATAGCCTGATCTGCATTTTTGTAAGTCATTTTTGCAAATAAAATTAATGTTAGGAAATTTATATACATAGGATATTTACGCAAATCCTATGAGTGGTATCAGAAAAAATAACAAAGTTTAGAAGCAAAATAAGTCCTTAAATTGAAGATTTCAACAGTGATTCTGTTAACCTTGCTAGGGGATCTGACCTTAAGAGTATTTGAAAACTTACTAATAAACTGTCATTTCCAAGAGTTTGCATATTCACTCTAGGCTAGGTCTTTGTAAATACTTTAACAGAAGAGATGCAAAGGAAGATATAACTGTTATTGTAGAAGATTCAAACATGAATCAGAAACTGTTCCAAAATTTGAATTAGTAAGAGCAATATTGATTTCAACAGCACAATCAAGACTAGGATAAGCAAACAAAAAATGCTAATCATTAAAAAATAAAATAAATTTCTAAAAAATAAAATGTGCTCCAAGGCCTAATTCAGAGATTCCTAGATCACTTTTTTAATAATCCATTCAACATCAATGAAAAATGAGTTTTCTATGTCTGGAATATTTGTCACAAGCAAAGATCAAGACTTTAATGGAGCAATTAAAGTTTTGTGTTTTAAAAGTTTGTTTTTATTTTTAAGGTGGTTTTTTTCCCCCTGCAGTATTGGGTATTGAACCCAGTGTCACTTTACCAGGGAGCTACATCCCTAGCTCTTTTGATTTTTTATTTTGAGACAGGGTCTTGCTAAGTTGTCTGAGCTGGCCTTGAATTTGTGATCCTCCTGCCTCAGCCTCCCAAGTTGCTAAAATTACTGAGCATGTACCACCATGCCTGGTTATTTTATTTATTTTTGTACCACAGATGGAACCCAAGGGTGCTTAATCACGAACCACATCCCCAACTTTATTTATTGATTTATTGGTACCAGGGATTTAACCAGGAACACTTAAACACTGAGCCACATCCCCAGCCCTTTTTATTTTTTATTTTGAGACAAGGTCTTGCTAAGTTGCTTAGGGCCTTACAAAATTGCTGAGTCTGGTTTTGAACTTGCAATCCTCCTGCCTCAGTCTCCCAGGTTGCTGGGATTACACATGTGCATCACAATGCCCAGCTTAAAATATTATCTTTTAAATATTAAATATTTGTGCTATTTTTCAATGTTTAAGTGAGTTTTAATTTGGTGTTTATTTTGTGTTAAGTTCCCTTCTTTCTAACATTTTTATTTCTAGTATCTATCTCAGTATAAGAGATACTAGATATTGTTAAAATAATCTTGTCATGCTATATTGATTCATAATAATAACAATCCATAAAACCATATTTTTTTACAGAAAAACTTTTGAAATTTTTGCATCATTTTATCCCAGAAAATTAGTTCACTGTTAATTATTGTGGTCATTCATTCTTATTTAAAAACATGTAAATAAGGTGTTATGAGAAATATGGGACCTAGCCTGGTCCCAATGACTCTAGAGGCTAAGGCAGGAAGATCACAAGTTTGAGACCAGCTTCAGTAACTTAGTGAGACCCTGCCTCAAAATAAAAACTAAAAAGTGCTGGGGATGTAGCTCAGTGATAGAGTTCCTTGGGTTCAATCCCTAGTACCAAGAAAAAAAGAGAAAGAAAAAATATGGGCTAAATTATGATTTCAGAAATGCCTTGGAATTCTTGCAAATTTCAATGTCTCATTTTCAAATATTGAATATTAATATCAGTCGGAAATTCAGAGACACTCTTCTGCGTCAAAGGCCTTCAAACATTAAAAAAAAAAAAAAAACTCCCCTGGAAACAAGGAGTTTTGAGTGACTTGGGATGGGGGGGCTTCTCACTTCTGAGTCTTTAAGCTGTAAGTCTTTAAGATTTCCTCATCTGTAAGCTGTGATCAATAAATACAGCCTGTTTGACCAAGCTCCAGGTCTGTTGTGAAGGATAATACAGAGAGGCTTGCAGGAGAGTTCTGCAAACCTGGGACACCTGGAAGACTGTCACATGCCAGGCAGATGTCAGTGTCACTATCCCAAGGGTCTTCACTGACCTCCAGAGGCACAAAAGGTTCTGCCCTTGGAGGTTTTACAGTACTGTTAGAGAGAGAGGACATCTACACCCTGGAAGCAACCCTTGTGTCATAGTGTGAACCTTAAATGTCCTCCAAGACCATGTGTTGAAGGCTGGGCGGCCAGCCTGTGCTGCTATTGGATAGTGATAGAACCTTTAGGAGGTGGGACCTAGTGGAAGGAGATTAGGTCATTGGGGGCTGTCCTTGAAGGGGATATTGGGACTACAACCCCTTCCTCTCTCTTTTTTTGCTCCCTGGCTACCATGAGGTGAGCTGCTCCTTTACCATGGGCTTCTACCATGATGTGCTATGCTCCCACAGGCCCAAAGCAATAGGGCTAAGTGGGCATGGACTGAAGCCTCTGAAACTGTGAACCAAAACCAGCCTTTCTCCTTTTAAGTTGTTTATCTCAGATATGTTGTCACATCAATGGAAAGCTGACGAAAACACTTCTGATGTGAACCAAATGAGCTGAGCTAGGACTGGAGGCTTGAACTACAACAGGGCATTCTGGCTGTTTTCCTAAGATGGGCACTCACCAGCGTCTGTCTCTTAAGGGACAGGGCTTCCAAAAGCCAACAAGATCTTGGGTTTAGAGTGCAGTTGTTTTATAACTAGTCAGCATCAGGCAGAAAATCTGAAAATGTTACCCCTCCTGTGAGAGTTACGGCTTACAAAAAGGGGAGTGTAAATTATGAGAAGATTCAAAGTTCACTGAAATAGGGACCAAGTCATATTTTCATCTGGAAATGCCATAAAATGTAGATGAGTATGCTCATTGCCCTCTCAGGATGTGAGTGTTTGCATCTGTAAAGCACCACAAGGCCTTGGATGATTCCACTTCTCTGCTCCAAGGATTCATAGTGCCACATGTCCCGGATGAGCCCACAAGGAAAAGAACTCCAATTTTCTACCTGTATCCTGAGTGTCCTTGCTAGGTGGGGCTCTGGTTTTCCCCAGTCAAGAAGGTCCTTTGTGCAAATAACGACTGTTTGTCTGGGAGTGGTAATAGTCAAACTTGCATTCTTAACCTTTGTGCCATCATTTAAAAAAAGATTATAGCTATGAAAAAAAGTAACACATGCTTATTTCAATAAAGTCAAACTGCACAAAAGGATATACTCCTCTTCCCTCTTAAACTTCTGCCCTGAGATTATCATGTCCTTCTGGACATCGGTGTCCATACACACACACACACACACACACACACACACACAAACATATGCACACACACATGTTTAGTATAGGAATTATTTTTTCTTACTTTTGTTCTGTTAGAGAGAAGCAGTATTAATTTGCTCTTTTTTTTTAACCTTTATGAAACCAGTCTGTAACTTGCTTTTCCCCCTATTTATCTACTGATAGTGGGCAGTTCACCAGGTCAGCACATTTTTTAAAAGGTTGCCTATTTTCCCACTTTGTAGATGTGCTATAACGTGTCCATATATTTCCCTTCCCTATTGATGAGTACTTGGGTCCTCATAATGTTTCGCTGTTATAAACAATACTACAGGAATATCTTGGACTCTAGTGTGGATGTTTCCTTAGGATAAGATCGGGTTGCTGGGCATGTGCATTGCCCAATACCCTGCCCAGACTTGACCATTACCATCTTATTATCTCATCCTGCTCACTGACCAGTGTAATGTCTGCCTCCTCATCCTCATCTCTAAGGTGGTCCAGCCCACCCATCCTCCAAGCCTGAAGCCTCCTTCAGCTCTTAGACATGAGACCCTCAGAGGCCACCTTGCCCGATTCTTACAGTCAGAAATGGGGTTAACTAGAGAAGTTGATTGAAGGCTAAGTCTTGGTTTGCACTAATGGTTGAACTAAGGACAGTTTGCTGCTGTAACATATTACTACAAATTTAGTGGCTTAAGACAACACAAATGTATCACATTATGTTCTGGAAACTAGAATCTAAGTTGGACTCTCTAGGCTAAAATCAAGATGTCAACAAGCTGTGTCCCCTCCTGCAGGCTCCAAGGAAGATGTGTTTACTTGCCATTCTAATTTCTGGAGACTGCCCCTAGTCCTTGGCTGGCAGCCCCTCTATGGATCTCACACCACATGACTGTCCTGACTCTTCTGCCTCCCTCTTCCACATTTAAGGATCTTCTTGATTGCACTGGGCCCAGCCACAGCATTCAAGATAATCCTGTTATTGAAGGTCACCTGAGTAGCAATTGGCATTCCATCTGCCACCTTAATTCCCCTGTGAGAATATAATATATTCACAGCTTCTAGGGATTAGGGTCTGGACATCTTGGGGACCATTATTTGCCTGCACCAACACTTTGGGGACAGAGACCCTGACAGCTGCCTTCTAAGGAATCTGTGTCTGAGAAAAATCTCCTACCAGGCAGATAATGGGAAATAAAGCCAGGGGACTGTCAGAGGACTGCAATGATCTATGCAAGGCAGTGACCAATGGGCCTGGGCACTGGGAAAATTAGTTGACTGATACCAGAAATGAAAGCAGCCACCCCTTACCTAGGGCTCCACACAAGGGCTTCCAGCTGCCATGGTGCCTACATATCCAAAAAAAAAAAAGGCCTCTGAGCCACCATAGTCCTGGCTTCTTAAGTGAGGTCTATGGGCAGCTGAAAAGGCCTTGGTGTGGAAGTCAGCAATGGTTACAAGGAAGTCCCTCCCCAGCAGTGAGCCCTGCTATCTCCCTCTACACTGGGACGAAGGGAATTGCCTTAGCAGGGTCCTCACCTTTGCTGGGCCGGGGACCTGAGGTTAGAATCCAAGCCCTGTCTCTGGAGGCACAGAGTATGTGTGGGTATAGCCAGGCCTCTCCCACAGGCAATTGAGCCCCAGAATGCTCTCCTCAACCCTCCTAAACATACCTCCTCAGGCCCAGAATTTCTACCAGTTGCCCTCAACACCCAGGGGCCAGAGTTCCCCCAGAATTTAGCAACCATCCCCCCCTTGCCTACCTCATCAGTGGGAGTTAGGTAGAGAGGGAGAAAAAGAGAGAATACGTCAACCCCTTTGTATCTGTCCCAAAAATATGTCCCCATTTCTGTTTCTGTGTCTGTGTTGTTGTATTTCTATCTCAGGTTGGAATTGGTCTGTTTTATAATTTAAAAGAATAACTTTTGTTCTTTTTTCTCTGCTAATATCTTGCTTTTTAAAATTTTTATTCAAATTGAAACCATTTGTTATGGGAAATAGAGATAAAAAGAGTGTTAGTCTGTTTGGGGTCATTATAACAAATGCCTGAGATAATCAAGCTCTCAAGAGGAAAGGCCTATTTGGCTCACAGTTTTGGAGGTTGGTAAGTTGGGCTGTTGCTTTTAGGCCCATGGTGAAGCAACACATCATGGCGGGAGCACAGTGGGGAACAAAACTGTTCACCTACCACCAAGCACACACCTGTAATCCCAGCAGCTCCAGAGGCTGAGGCAGGAGGATCATGAGTTCAAAGCCAGCCTCAGCAAAAGTGAGGCGCTAAGCAAATGAGACCCTGACTCCAAAGAAAATACAAAATAGGGCTAGGGATGTGGCTCAGTGGTCAGTGCCCCTGAGTTCAAACCCCGGTACCCCCTCTCCCCTCAAAAAAAGAAAAAAAAATTGTTCACCTCATGGTCAGGAAGTGAAAGAGGGGAAGGGAAAGGGGCGGTCCCACTGTCCCCCTTAAGAGCAGACTCCTAATGACCTAAGGACCTCCCACTAGGCTCCACCTCTTAAAGGTTCCACAATTTCCCAATAGCACCATCCTGAGGAGAAAACCTTTAACACATGGACCCTTGGGGAAGGAACACTTAAGATCCAAGAGCTACATTTTAGCAAAGGGGACACATTTAAAACACCCAGACAATACCACCCTCCCAGAGACAGTTGCTTATCAACACCATGGCCTATAGCTCTCCACATACTCTTCAATACATAGAATTATATTGTGACAAAAGTCAAATTTCATCATACAGCCATGTATATATGCTTCTCTAGTAGACTCTACGTTTTACTTCTATATATGATGATGACCTTTCATGTTAGTGAGTTTAAATTTACCTCATTGTTTTGGAGCCTCCCTAGCATTCCATTTTATGACTCCAAGGATATGCCAGGCAGTCCCCTCCTGTTAGTTTTTAGGCCATTTCTAATGTCATCTTACAGATGCACTGGGTCAGTGCACCTGGGTGGGGGGGGGGGGTGTGTGGATTGGGGCTGAAGGTCTCTGTGTCTCCAACTGTATCTGCCTTTCCAAGTGTCATGTCCTTGAAATGGGGACCTGGCGGAACACAATGAACCTTTTCTACTCCTTGGAACAAGTGATTTCCTTTAAGGAAGGCACTTTTCCGGAAAACATGTTATTCCAAGGCTTCCTGATTCCAGAATCCAGTATGTCCCAGAAAGAAATACACGCTGGTTTCAGAGTCAGGGAATAAGGAGAAAGAGCAAGGTGGGGTGCCTCTTCCTCCACCGCTTCCGACAGCTGGGTTTCAAGGATCTTCATGCTCAGACCTCCTCCAGACACAGCAAAACGGGATTCCCGGGATTCCTGTCTCCTCTGTACAATCCAGAAATGGAGGCCCAGCAAGTCAGTAGGAGTGGGAAGGCAAGGACTAGCCCTTTCCCCTATGTGCATCGGGGCTGGGATGGAACCCAGCAGTTCCCCCATCCCTTCACCCAGGGGTGGAGCTGAAAGGGAAACCCCATTGTGAAAGGAAGCAAGACTTGCTGGGGAGAAGCACAGTGTGACCTCTGCAGGCGCAAAGACTTAGGAACACCTCCACTTAGCTGGCCCAGGACTGAAGTCTGTTCACCTCAGCATGTGTTCCATCTTTAGGGGAGGCCTTTGGGGCTGCCCATGAGAACCGCAGGTTACAAAGACCCTTTTGTTCTGCACAGTCAGAAATACAGATGGGGACAGGTGTCAGCAGGGGTTCTGCTCAGGTAACCCTGGGGCAATCAGACCCCTGGATTCCCCTCTTCCTGAAGAGACCCAGTGCTGAGCATTTCCTTGATGCAGACGCCAGGTGTGGAGGAAAACAGTGTGGCGGCTCAGTCCCTTCACTGGGAAAATGGAGATGGTGGGGTTGCTGATGGTACACTATATACAGAAAGCAGCACAGAGCCTGCTGCATAGAAGACCAACAGAAGCGGCAGCCCCAGTGGACTGAATGGAGAGAAAACGCTAGATTTGGAAACTGGGGCTCCTGGGTTGAAGAATGGCTCTGCCCCAGATTTCCAGCATGACCTTGAGCAACTGCTTCCTTCAATGCCACCAGATAAATAACCGTCTTGGCTGGTATTTTGGTGACAGCCTATCTTGTCCTTGCTGCCTCCCTCCCTCGGGATGGTGGGGAGAGGCCTCTCTTTCCCAGAAGGGCAGCTTCCTGCTGGCCTTGTGCTGAGCCTCCTCTCTCTCCTCACATGGTGGGCTGCACTGGGGAGAAAGGCACTCCACATACTCCGCACACACACACCACACACGTATCACACACATACACCACACCACATACATCACACCCTCGACGTATATACATACTACACACATCACATGCCACAACATGCACACCTCATTCGCATTACACCCCCCCCCCAACTGTGTGGTGGTTCACCTCACTCCACTCACCAAGGTCCTTGTCAACCCTCCTCTTGCTGGATCCAGGCACCTCTTCTCCACGCTCACCCTCCTCAGCGCCCTGCTCCCTTCACCCAGCTCACTCACCCTTGCAGAACTCCTCTCTCCCCATAGGGTTGCCAGATTAAAAAAGCAGGAAGCTTGAGTCTCAGACAAGAATAACATTTTACTCTACTTATGACCTACATATTGCATGAGACACATTTATACCCATAATTATTCATCATCTATCTGAGATTCCAATTTAACTGGATATCCTGCCTTTTTATTTGCTAAATCTGGCAACCTTGTTTTCCCGAATCTCTGCTCCCACACACTCCACACCTTCCTGTCCCTTCTCTAATTGCTCCTCCTCAGTCCTTCCCTTTATCAGCCTGGCCCAGGGTGGTGGCCTTGAGCACCTTCTCTTCCTCAACCCTTGCTCTTCTGGGACAGTTCCTCTGGTCCTGGGACCCATCTCCACTTGGGACTGGCCTTGCCAGAGTCCTCCAGGACCTCATCTCCAGCTCCTGATGCAGAAGCCACCCATCCCCTGAGCAGCAGCATGTGGCAATGATCTTGTGCGTGCCTGGACACTGTACATGCTCAGCCTGACAAGTAAGACTGTCTCTTTGCCACTTTTACCCTTCATTGCCTGGAAACACGCTGCCCGAATGCAGCAAAAAGTGCTTCCCAGAGGAGCTGGCTGTGATCCAGACTCATCTCCTTGTGCTGGCCAGGCTGAGCCACTGATTCCCTGCACCACATGTTCTGTGAACAGACACCTTCCCCCAATTTCTGCTTGTTGAAATCCCTTCTCTTCCAGACCAGCCCAAGGGCATTGTCCTCCCAGCTCTCCGGGGTTCTCCCAGCTCTCTCCGAATCTGCTGCCTCATCCAGGAGTACACCAAGTACTGGATCACGCCTGATCAACTCCCACCTTCTCTGTGCGGTGCCTGGCCACAGTCAGTACTCAGTCAGAGTTCATGGAATGAAGGAGTGAGTGACTGAACAGGTGGGTGAGTGATGGAATGAATGAATAAATGGGAAAGTGAGGCAGTAAGGCCCAAGGAGAAGATAGCTGGGAGGGTAGATGGATAGGGGGTCCAACGTGAGGTTGGGTGACTGGGAAAATGGATGAGTGTGTGGGTAGATGGAATAAGTGGATGGGTGGGGAGGTAGGTAAATGGACAGGCTGGGGAATAGATCAGTGGATAGATGAGCAAATGAACATGAGGAGCCTCCAGGCTTGACGGACTGCCCATCCCCTGCAGAGGGAGGCCAGGCTCCCCTGCCACTATGTAACAGTCCTGTCACTCTAATCTGGAGACCCTCCCTGGCCTGACCCGGTGAGGGTTGTGAGTACGCAGCACAGACACAGTCCCCTGAGCCTGGAAGGTGGGACCTGGCTCCAGCTAATGAGTGCCTACCTGAAACAGAACTGACTCTGCTTGAGGGCAGGGGAGGACAAGGCCACTTCTTCTCCCCTCTGAGACCCTGAACAGCCATTTCTGTCCACTGGAGGCTCCTGTACCCAGATATTCTATTGTGCTTGGATGTGCTCACCCACCTCTGACCTGTCCAGGTGCCTCTGGGAAAAGGACCCTTCCAAGTTCCTGTGGCACTGCATTGCCCAGGTCCTCTTTCAAGGAAGGATTTCCTTCTGACAGCAATATTAGGATCTGGAGATATTAGGATACATCTGGGGGATATTAGGAGCCAGCCTCACGATGTGAGTTTTTTTCTCTACCCTCTCCTGCTGCTGCCCCCTTCCCCACACAGGTGTTCATCCCTAACAGACATCTTGCCCTAGACTCCGTCTCAGTGTTCACTCACGGAGAACACAACCTGCAACAACTGCCTCAACTCCATCTCCAGAGCTCTCTGAAGTTGGCTCCTTTCCACACACACCTAGGAAGGCCCTGCTTGAGGCCTATAGTGTCCAGAGGGACTAAGACATGGTCCCAGGAGCTCTTGTCTCTGGACTGAGCTCTCTCTTCCCTGGGTTCACCCTATCCCATCCCTTTCACCCATCCCCCTCCACCAGCCTGACCCTGCCTGCACCCTTCACCCCACCCACCACCATCACTTGGCACCTCCCGGCTCCAAGCCTCTCTCAGCCTTTCCTGTGGCATTCATGTGGCCACAGCAGCCTGTCTGGACACTATTATGAGCCAGAGCCCTCCCCCAGCCTCAGTCCTGCTCCCCTGAACAGGCAGACCCTGGGAGAGTCACCCATTTGGTGATAGAGCAGATATATGAGAAGGCTCAGAATTTTGCACCTTTCAAACTTGACTTTTTAACTGTGGCACAGCATTTATTCTGTGGGCAGAAGAACAGATTTTCTGTTAACAAAAACTGAATATCCATTTGTGATGAAAACAGGAGCTTTGTTACATGCCCTGAATGTAACATAACATTTTAACTTTTTTGGAATTATCTTTCAGTTCATGATTTTCCTACATTCCTAAGTGACAGCAAGTCACTCACATTCTCTAAGAATAGAAGTGACCTGTTAGAATATAGCAGTAAAGTCTGGTTCAGAATGTGTTTGAAAGCCATCTTTCTGGCTTTCCTGTTAATAAAACATCTTGTACTTTCTGTGACTCTTATTTTCTCTTCTGTGGTTTTCCAAACCAGATTTGGAAAGACCCGTAAAAGGATATGTATTCTCATTATAAAATAAATCACTTGTTCCAGGAAGTAGCTCTTTGATTTAGGAGCTAATTTCAGGCATCTGGCCACAGTATGCAAAAATACTCCACAGCAGAACACAAAAGAATTGGTTTCTCAAAACGTCCACTTGGGGATGCTTCCTCTGGTGGCAATAGCACTAGTTTTACAGGCACCTTGTTGTGATATTTTCCAGCCATTGTACATTAGCAGAGCTGGCCCACCACACATGGTGTCTGCTCATGCCTCCTGAGATGGCTTCTGGGTCCCCATCCTGAGGGTAGGGCTCAGCTGAGCCCTCAGGGCTCTGAGTTGACTCCCACTGGCTCCCAACAAGGCGTAGCAGCCCAAAATTGAAGGAGATGGAAAGTTGGTGGGATTCAGTAGGGGAAGGACAGGATGCAGGAACATCAGGGAAGACTTGTTGAGGGGGCAAGTGGGTCTGACCCACTAGCAGAGCAAATCCTGAGAGACTGTAAGGCCTCAAATGACGGTCCAGAAGTTCCGGGTACTCGGCATTGACTGGGCTTGGGGACCTGAGAAGAGAGAAGCCTCCTGGCGAAATGTGGCCACTGTGAAGCTGTGGCCAGGGCCTCCCTGAGGATCCTGAGTCTTTGAGTCATAGCTGAAGCAGCAGAGGATACAAGTGATGGCCACTGTGAACACAAACAGTACCGCCACCACCCCAATCACTGCTGACTCCATGGCCTGCACTGGCAGCTGACACGCTGAGCAACATGCGTGGTCTCCGAGCCCCAGCTCCCCATCCAAAACAGGGGGCTCTTGGTGGTCAGAGGTACTCTGTGCTCAGCTGGCTGCTCCTCACGTGTCTTCTAAGATACTGGTCTGAGGCTCTGGGTTGTGTCACCAGATGCTGCTGGGGTCTCCAATGATCTCTATTTTCTATGCCTCCGGCCTGGCTTTCAAGAGCTGTCTGTGGTCAACTCTGCTGGCAGCTTCTAGAAGACATGCACTCCCAGGAGATGTGGGCACAAGACTCCCTGGACATGGAGCCAGGTGGGGAGGAGGGGCAGAAGACATCACTTAAAGGGAGCCAGGCCAGCTGGGGCCTTCTGGTGGTGCCTGTGGATTTCAGAGGGATTGTACACTCAGGCAAAAAACAAAATACTCCCCCTCCAGGGGATCCAGGAGGATTCTGGCACCTCCCCTGCAGAGACCTTGGGCCAGTTCTTGGATCCATCTCTTGGCTGCCTCCCCGATCCCTGGCCCTAGCCTGGGGGCAGGGACACAGGTAGGCAGGAAAGCAAGTGCCAGCTCTGGGCAAGGCTGGGGGTGGGGCGGGGCGAGGTGGGGAGCATTCACAAGGCACTGCAGGTGCCAGGGCGGATGGTCTCCTTCTCTGAATGAGGCCCAGAAAGTACAGCACAGACAGGACAGGGCGTCTCCTGTTCCTTCGGGAACATGCTAAAGGGCTCCCTCACCCTGGTTCCAGGAGAAACCCTCCTCTGCCATCTTGCCCAGTCCTCTTTTCTGCCAGCCCAGACTTGGGTGCTGTGAAGACTTACCCTGTGCTCCCAGAGGGCCAGCCCTGGCTGTACCTGTGCTGTGGCCTCCTCTCCTGGTGGTCGCCCCCCAGGGCCGTGACGCAGCTCCCTGGATGCTACAGAGTTGGTCCTGCTTGGAAATTGGCTCCGAGATGTCTGAGCAGCTGTGAGTACTTCCTGAATCCCTTCCTCCAATTGTGAGTGAGGGCCCAGGACCCACAGTGGCCACCCACTCAGTGACAGCACTTACCCCGCCCCCACACTCCCTGTGCCATTCCACTCTGCCCCCTGCTGGAGGTCAAGGGAATGAGCCCGGCCTAGGCCACTCCTTCCCCAGAAGGGAGTCCCTCCCGGCCCTCATTTCACATCAACACTCCTGAGACCTCACCACTTCCAGAAAGGAATCTGGATCATCAGCCCCTTACCATATTCTGAGAAATGGACTAGTGGGAAGCAATAATTCTGAGTGTCTCATGGACTCTTCACAGGAGCATGTACAGTGACATCGCCTCCATTTTTCAGATGCTGATAGTCACAGAGCTGGAGTGGACTGCTTAAGGCCTGTTGCTAGTTAGTAGCAGTAACCACAGCACTAAACGGCCTTTCCTGCAGTCCCATCTCAGTGTTCTTTCTGTGTACTATAAATACCCGATTCTGCCATTTATGGATCAGGGTACGAAGGTTCAGAGAAGGCAAGGAGCTGACCCAAAAATCACACAGCCTGGAACTTTTTCAATTTCTCTAAGGACAAAAAGAGCTTTAGTATTGCGTTGGGAAACTGCCTATGCACATCTTCTAAGTTAATTGGACCATCTGGATTCTAGGCTCCTCTTCCAGAGGAAGCCAGACACCTCAGATTATTTGTCTTAACTGGGGCAACCAACAGCAGAGAATAGGGAACATAACGCATTGATCCCTGGCGCTTGCAGTTTCTGATAGAATCCCCGATATCAACTAGTTAGTTTGGCAGATAGGGGCATAAGGAACTGTGTTTCAAGCTTGATTTTGTTTTTTGTTTGTTTGTTTCTGGCTTCTTGTTTGCCTGTTCTTCCCAGGTACATATAGTTATAGGCCACCTGCAGTAGGTGTCAGTGTTTCTGCATTTTTAATCTGGACATTTGCCTAGTCCTGTTATCTTTTGCCTCCAATAGGTTCCCTTTTTCATCTCCAAGATTTGGGGGAGAACTCTTAACCTTCTTTGATTTATCCATAAAATCTGTGGAGAAGCTGCAGAAAAGGGCCAGGCCCAAGGGGGCCAGACCCTGAGGGGGCTGTGGCAGGAGCCAGGTGGGGGACTGACCTGGACTAAGGCAGAGCTTGGGGGAAAGAGAAGGGGAGGTGGATTGGACAGACCCTACAGAGAGTCATCAACAATCCGTGGGACCTATGGTCCATTTTCGCATCCCAGAACTCTCTCATGTGACTGTCACTGTGAATCTGCCTCCCTCCCTCACACTTTGTCACTCCTCATCCAGCCTCACAGAGAATCCTCTGGGAAACAGAAGGAAAGAGGACATTCTATTCCAGTGAGTCACCAGGCCCTCACTTTCTGGCCTGTTCTCCATCCCCTCCCCCGCTGGCCTTCTCCCTGCGCTTCCTCCCCAGCTCCAGGGCACAGGATGAAGTCCTCAGAACAAGAGTCCCTTCTTCTCTGTGGAGTCCACCAGCTGCTCATAGAGCATTTGGGTACATGCTTCTGGGCTTTAGCAGAGGGAATCCCATTTTAAGGAAGAGGAAACTGAGGCCCAGATGAGGCAAGCACTCTCCTAAGGCCACCCAGCACCCCAGTTTAAATAGTGCCACTCCCTCCCAGTTCTGCTGCCATAGCAGGCACCTGGGGACAGGCTAGCTGGAGACTTCAGCTTGACCAGTTACCAAGAAAACCCTGAATCCAACATGGCCTGTGGGCCCCAGAGCTCAGTCTGCCCTGGACATGGACTGGAAATAGTCCTGGAGGTAGAGCCCAAGGGGCCAGTTGAGGCAGCCTCAACTCTTCTCTCTCTGAGACCCTGGACAGCCCACAGAAGGCCAGAGTCCTGCAGATGTGCACAGGGTCCTGTCTGGGCAGGGTTTTGTGAAAACACTGAATCTTCCCTCAGAGCTCAGGCGGGGCGCACTCCTCCCCACTTCCCAGCTAGCCTCTGAGCCCCAGTTTCCCATCTAAGGTCCCAGGGCAAGGCAGACATGGCCTGGTGGCTCCCTCCCATCCCCCACCATCATGCTGGAATCCAGAGATGCACAAAAGCTTCTTGGTGGCTTTATTTCATACAAGGCACTGATGAATTGAGTCTGCAGCCTCCTCCAAGCCAAAGTGCATTCTCAGGGGCTCTCCAGCTACACGCCTGCCAGAGGCCCACAGTTGCCTAAGGAAAGTCAAATGAGCACTTTGCCTCCACCTTCCCTCTGGCTCTACCAGGCACCCTTGTTATGACACAAAATGGGGTGTCCAGCCAACCCTGCTCTCTACTCCTGAATCCTAAATGGCCACCTCAGGTGGTCCTCAAGTTCCCTGTGCACAGTAAAGGGGAGCATAGCATGTAAATGAAGCCCAAGCAGTGCCCCCCCATTCACCCAGAGACACATCCTTCCATATGGAGACATCAGAGTCCACTCATCCTTGGGCTGGGTGACAGGGCAGGGCAGGGAGCACTGCCATCCACAGGCGTCAGCGGCAGCCTCTGTGGGCATGGTGGAGGTGGTGAGGAGAGTGGTGCAGGTGATGGTGCTGGAGGTGGAGCTGGTGGTGGTTGTGGTGATGGAGGCCCACACGGGGCCCCTGATTCACATGGCCGGGGTGGTGGTGATGATGATGATGTTGATGAATGTTTCCCAGAGGGCCCCGGCCCTGGAAGAGCCAACGCTGGGCTCGCCGGGCTCTCCTGACTCTGCGTTCTCCTCCAGCTGGAAGGTTCCTCTCCATGTCATGGTCCTGTGGTTCGTGGAAAAGGCAGATGGCCAGTAGCAGCAGCAGCAGCAGAATAGACACAGCAGCACCTATGATCCAACCCACAGGGGCCTTGCTCTCCAGGAGGCCGAGCATCTGGGAGCTAGATGGTCCCTCTCCACTCAGTGGCTTCAAGCTGCTTCCTCCCCTTCAGCAGCCTCTGCTCAGTCTCACAGTCATTGAACTTTGTCCCAGCTCTTGTGGACTGGAAAACAGCCAGGGAATGTGGGCGAGGCCTGTTTGGACTGGAGCTGCCGGCCAAGGGTGAGGCCAGGGAGCCGTTAACTTTGGGGAGGCCAGGCAGGGAGGTTGGGTGGAGACAGAGGAGCTGTCAGACTGGGTGTCCTTGAGAGAGCTGCTCAAGTCTAAGGGTAAGAGGTCAATGTCTGCTCCCCTCCTGCCACCTGGCCAAGTGACCAGTGGAGACAGTATAGCACAAAAATTAAGACCACACCACAAGCTAAGCAGGAGATGGAGACGTAGCTAAGAAGTAGAACACTGGCCTAGCATGCATAAGCCCCTGAGTTCAACTCCCAGCAGTGCAAAACAAACAAACAAACAAACAAAACTGGGTGGAGGATTTTGGAACCACACAAATCACAAGCTCTATGATTGTGCCCAAATTACTTAAGCTGCTCTCAAATTACTGAAGTTTCTTCATCTGTAAAATGGTCTAAGCTGTAATAATAGCATTTACCTCTTAGGGTTTCCTGAGGATCAAAGGAGTTAAGACCTATAAAGAACTTAAATAGTTTCTGACGTGTTTGCCACTGATAATATTGCGGTCGGATTTGGATTAAATTACTTGGGAGACTTTGCATCTAAGAATGTGAATTCCTGTCCTGCAGCCCACAAGTCCTTCACCATTAAGAGTCAGTGAGTTATCCCGAGCTCCGTGAGCTTCAGGAACTCCATGAGGCCTACAGGCAGATCTTCATCATCAGAGTCTGGGAAGCAAGAGAATCAGCTGTCAGCCCAGGGTTTCTGGGAGGCAGAAAGGAGACTGCTGAGCCCAGACAGGCCAGGCCCCAGTCCAGCCTCCTGGTTCCCAGACCAATAGCCTCAATGGGCCAGCCTCCCTGCCATGCAGCCAAACTATGGATGCCACCCTGCCTAGTGGAGGATTTAGACAGTGGACAGGATATGAACAGTCCTGGCTCTCTCCCCTTCCTAGTCCTGAATCCCTTCTGTTCATCACAGCCAAGCACTGGTCCTGTCCTGCTCACGGCCTAGGGATAGGTGCTCATTCTCCCTCTGGATAATCTTTCCTGCTAAGGGCCTGTTGGGCCTTTTGGGTTTTTGCTCACATGCAGTGGCCTCCCCAAAGCCTTAGCTCTGCATCTGGATCCCCAGGGGCCCACCAGGCAGAGTCCCAGCTGAAGGAGCTCTAAGTTCCCCCCAGTGAGTGCTCATGTCCCTGCCACCGGGAGGAATATTTACAGAAGCCACAAAGCTGGCACTGAGCTCTGCAGCAACTCCACCCTGTGACCTCAAAGGTCTTCCCCTGACCCAGCCTGTTTGTCCTCTGTAAAGTTCCCAGGGCAAGAGATGCCTCCCTGGACTCCTCTATCTCTGACCTACATCTGAGCCATTCTCTCTCAGGGAGGGCCTCAAACCCTAAGTGAAAACCCCAGTAGATGAAAAGCCTACACATTTCTTTCAGGCAAATTGGGCTCAGGGGGCAGCACGTTTAATGAGTCCTGAGCTTCTCTGGCCCCCAGGAGAAGCCACTTGAACTTTTAATGATGCTGGAATTAAGTACTCCTTCTGCAGACTTCTGGGGCCCTGGGAGTCACCTGCCTTCCCTTGGAACACATTACAGAGGGAATCTGCTATGAGGAGGAGGAGAATGTCAAACAGGAGGAACTTTCCTCTTTAGAATTTCTCCAGAGAGACTCTCACTCCACCCCAACCAGGAGGAGGGCAGGGCCCTGAAATCTGCATACTTTAAGAATTTCATCAGCAATGAAGGCGCCTGGGGAATCACCCAGCCCCAGCCCGCACAGAGAGATGGAAGAATTGAGGCCACAGAAAGGAAAGGACCTGCCTGAATTCTCCTGCTGTGTGGCCAGTCAATACAGCAGGCCATCAAGAGAGCCCAATTCATGTGAGGGGCTGTCCAGAGTGAGTGTGATCCACTGGGAACCTTCCAGAGATAATGAGAAGATGACATGTGATGTGGGTGAGCCAGAGTTGGGCAGGAACTAAGAGGGTAACCCCCACATACATACACATATGCACAACATCTGTTTTCTGAGATGCAAGTTCACTTCCCATCTGGCGGTCTCCAGACTTCAGAAGTGACGAACCTTCATGGAAGCCTGACTAGGTACAGAACTTGCAGGACTAATGTCTAGATAGGTTTCAACTAGGAAGTCCCAGTCTCAGTCCCAGTCTCAGAAAAGCTATCCTGTGGCCATGTCATTGTATTTGTCTCCCAGGACAGGGTCTTTCCCCTACAGTGTTTTTCTAAATTATCTAGGCTGGCTTTGAACTTGTGATCCTCCTGCCTCAGCCTCCTGATTATCTAGGATCACAGGTATGTGTCACGGGGCCTGGCTAGCCTTTTGAAACTCATATTATTTTACCTCAATCCCATAGTTTCCAGGGAGCCCAAACTTATGCATGTACTTGTCTGCATGTGAAGTCTTATAACAATGACATAGCTCTGTGGGAACTTGTGCCACTGATAATTGTACTCATATGTCCTCATGTACGTATGCACACGTGTGTACATATTGCAGAAAAGCTCACAAACCTGTGATCATACCCATGGAAGGTGGCTTTGGTTGTCCAGCAATAGCAACCACATTGTTTTCACTAATTGGTGGCACCACCTAGTGGTGACACTGTAAATAAATTACTCTTGTATTCAGATCTATAAAATTTTAGTATCTTGATTTTTTGTTGATAGATCACAAATTGAACCCATGCACTTAACTCCTTTCCATTCCAGACTACCACTGAAATGGCAAAATAATTGGAAGTAAGAAAATACTATTTCACACGGAAATCAGTGAGTGGCATTACTGGCCTGGAAAAAGAAAATTCTATAAAATATGATGCATGAGAACCGGGTTGATAGCTGTATAAAGGAAGGGCATTTGGGAAGTTGTGGAAGGTGTGCCCCAGCAGGGCCTATCTAAAGCCCTAAACAGCCAGGACTAGGAACAAGGGAGAGCGGGGTTCAGGCAGAAAACAAATTGAGTGACCTTGAAAATTGCTCACAGAGAAGCTGGCCAAGGCTCAGCCCATTTTTTGGTTTGCACAGAAGAGCAGGGACACTGGCCAGCAGGTGCCTAACCTGGGAGCTCATGCCAGTTAGAAAAGAAAGACACTTTTCCAGTTAACCTTGGGCTGACCTGATATATTCTGAAAAGAAGTTGCCCAACACAGCAACTCAGAAGCTCCCCACTCCACCCTGCTGCGCCTGGCCCCCAGTGATGGCCAAGTAAAGCTCCCAATCCCGAAAATGAGAACATACGCAGTCAGGTTTCTTTTCTTTCCATCTTGCCTGGAACCAACATGCTTGGAAATGATCTATATCGTCTTTTATAGAACCCATGTCTTTTATTAGAGCTTTATAGTTATATATAGTAGTTGGATTCATCCCAAAAAACTCATACATGCATGGAAATCCATTCCAGTTCATGGTCTTCCTGCTTTTCCCTCCCCTAGAACCTGTTTTAAAGCTCAATACCCAGCAAACATGGATTGACTCCCTCCATAAAGTGAGCAAATAGAGAAAATGACTAAACCAATGAAAAAAGAGACAAGTTATTCTATCTTCATTACCAGAATTACTAGAATCTAAGAAACTATGAAACAGTCAAATTCCCTCATCTATCTTCTAAATAAGATTTCAAACGTCAAACTATATGGAAAATATGTAAAAACAGGAAATTCACTTTTAGATTAGGAAACAAATCAGAAACAACTGTTTTAAGAGTCCTTCCTCATAACTTGAGGGGGGGGGGTGGCATTAAAAGAGAAAGAAAGAGAAGAAAAAAAAAACAAAGGTCCAGAAATCAAGCATACTTTTATAATAAACATTCTAGAAGCAAAAAACAGAGGCTGTGGAGAAATAGTCACTAAAGAAACAGAGCAAATGTCCTGACCTGAAGAAACTAGTCTTCGGGTCAAAAGATTCAATGAGTACCAGGAAAACTATTTGAACAGGTCAGATCATTTGAGTATAATCAGGCGAAATTTTAACAACACAAGAATAAAGAAAAGCAATGTGGTCTGGTCACCAGAGAAAACAGTTTGACAGATTCATATAAAACTAAATATAGTCTATCATATAATCCAGCAATTGCACTCCTTGGAATTTGCCCAAATGAGTTGAAAACTTAGGTCCACACAAAAACCTGTGCACAGAGGTTTATAGCAGATTTATTTATAATTGCCCAAACTTGGAAGCAACCAAGATGTTCTTCAGTAGGTGAATGGATGGATGATGGGTACATCTAGACAATGGAATGCTATTTGACGCTAACAAGAAAGCAGCTGTAAATTCGTGAAAAGACATGGAGGAAACTTAGATGTATATTACTAAGAGAAAGAAGCCAATCTGAAAAGACTACATACTGTATGATTCAAACTACATGACATTCTGGAAAAGGCAAAACTCCTGAGACAGTAAAAGAAAAGATCCATAGTTTCCAGAGCTTGAAGACAGGAAGAATGAATGTGTGGAACACAATAATTTTTAAGGTAGTAAAACTATTCTTAAGATATATAATGGTGGATAACTGTCGTCATACATTTGTCAAAACCTATAGAATGTATGCCACCAAGAAAAAACCCTAATGTAACCAAGTAATAATGTGTCAATGTGGGTTCATTAATTTGATCAAATATACTGCTGTGGTGTTGAGTGTTGATACAGGGGTCCGCTATGAGTATATGGGGCTAGGAGGTGTATAGGAAAAATCTCTGCAGCTTCCATTCCATTTTGCTATTCTAAAAAACAAAGCCATTTTTTAAACTAAATGAGCTGATGCTTTTATTTTTACATTTTATGATACAAATGAAGACTGCACTTATTATTATTTTTATTATTATTTTTTACCCCTCTTCTCCCCTCCAAAACTATCCTCTCGATAGGAAGGGGGAACAAGTCTTCCTTGCTGTGCTATTAGAAAACATCCAGAGTCACAGCACCATGACCACCTGATAAAGTAGAACAAATAACATAAAACTGGCCTAGAGAGCCTTCCCTCTGTCATCTGGCTGGCTGAGTGGGCACCATGGTGGGATGAGCAGGCAGTCAGTGGCATCCTTGGAAGCCTGGACACCATGGGCAGCCTCATTCCAGGAGCAGATCCCAACTGGCATCATCCCAGGTGGAGAAGGGCTTGTCATTGGCATCATGGAAGAGACTTCCATATGGGGTTTTGGCATCATGGCAGAGCAAGGAGGACCCGGGAGAACCAGGGGAGGTGGGTTCACCTCCCCTGCCAGAGAAGGGGCTGAGAATGGAGTAAGAGGTGTCTTTCCTTGTAAAATGCAGCAGTTATTTTGTCCATCACACTCTGAGTGAAGCCTACTTTTTAAAAAAGAAATAAGGATAAAGAGTCAGGCACAGTGGCACACACTTGTAATCCCAGCGGCTTGTGAGGCTAAGGCAGGAGGATCGCGAGTTTCAAAGCCAGCCTCAGAAAAAGCGAGAAGCTAAGCAACTCAGTGAGACCCTGTCTCTAGATAAAATACAAAATAGGGCTGGTGGAGTGCCTCTGAGTGCAATCCCCAGTACCATTAAAAAAAAAAAAAAAAAAGATAAAAAACAGCTTAAGCTATTTCAAAGAATTTTTAAAATTCCTTTTTTAAAATTTATATAATTTACTAATAAAATTAGCAAAATCCAAAATCCATACCTGACAATCATTGCACAAAGCACTACACACAAATCTCAAAATTCTAATAATTACTATATGTATATCCCTAGCAGAATTTAAGAGATGAGTATTCCACAAACAAGTAAAGTTTATTCTAAAAGTATGAGGGTGGTTTGATATTTTTAAAAAGCTATTATAATTAATTCTAAAAATGGGAGAAAAAAATTTTAAATGGGATCATCTCAACAGATGGCAAAAATATATTTGATAAAATTCACTGCGTTCCTGATAAATATTTCAAATGAACAAAAACAATGAAAGTATAACATGATTCCATGGAAAAATGTCTTAAATCGGTAGTGGACATCCTGATCAATGGATTAAATAAAATAGGCATTTCCATTAAAACCAAGAACAAACTAGAATGTTTACTCTATTTTTACCTGGCTTCATATCAATTAAATACGCACATTCAAAAAAAAAAAGCAGAAATATTGGAGATAATTGATTGCATACCTAGAAAACTTAAAGAATATGCTGGAAAACTATTAACACTAAGTGTTAGATCATTTAAAAATAAAAATACAATGATTTTCTTCCATCACAGTAATGAGTTAAAAAATGTAACAAAATAAAGACATCATTGAAATTCACAACAAAAATAGAAAACTTATAACAATCAACTTAACCAAAGATGCAGAAGACCAATGGGGGGAGGAGCAAAATATTTTGCTGAGAACCACAAAGAAACATTTTAATAACTGGAGTAGCACCATCTAGAGCCAGCTTCACACTTCAGGGAGCACTAATCATATGAAACTAGCAAACAGCCTGCCCCAAACACCTGTTCAATGGGTTGTTTGTGTGATAAAAGTAATGTTTTGAAAGGGATTCATGTAATTTTTAAAATTTGCCTTCCCAGATGTCATTTAGTCCCTTCACAAGGGACCAGGGCATCTGTCTCGAGAGGAGTTGAATTATCACAGAAAGAATGCAAAGGGAAGGATTCCTCTTTGAACTTCAAAATAGACCTTGGCTTTGTAAATCAAGCCATTTTCTTGAAAGGATTATCTTCATTCTTTTTTCTCTCCCTTTCAACATGCTGAATAAAGAACCAAGCAGAGGATCCAGCCTCTGAAGTTCTCCCACTGTGTAGAAAGCCACCACCCCACTGTGATAGGCAAGTGGCAGAAGTATGAAGCTCTAAGATAGATAGAGGTCGTCAAAATGTCCTTCTGGCCCCAAGAGATGACAGAGTGAAAAGAAAGAGAAATGAAGTGTAAAATGTGTCCAAAAAATTAATGGAGAGACTGCAGAGGATTGGGGGAAAGATGAATAAAGGGAGCCATGATATTGTTTGGATGGGGAGTATTGTCTACAAAATCTGAGTATTCATGAAACTGTGACCTCGTTCATACATACAGGGTGGTTAGTGCTGGGAAATCTCATATCACAAATATAAACGTCCATAGACAAAGTTTAGACAGCCAGACAATGCAAGAACAGTGCTTCTTTTCAAATGGTGAGGTTTCAGAGGCTTTTTTTTTTTAATTTGGCACTTTTATATTTCTAAAACTTGCAACAGTGAGCACTTTTCTTGCTTAATACTGAGAGCAACAAAATTTACAGCATCTTTAAGAAAATATTCAGAAACCATGCCTACCCAAAATAGGTCTGAATCCTAGCCAGGTGATCTGATTCATTCACCAAAGATGAGAGCAGCCAGACCCCCCAAAATAAACTTGATTGATGTTATCTTAAAAATACCAAGTGGAAGAAGTGTCCCAGACTAGCTGTCCTCAGGGATGTATGGAACTGATTAACCCAAAGGGACTGCTTATTCCATCTCCCCTAAATGGCTTGCCCATGGGTTTCTAGAATGTGCAAATGCAGTAAAGATAGTAAACTTTCTTGATCCTCAATTACCCCTCATCCACAATGAGAGAAAGACAAGATAAATTGAATTCGTGCAGTGTAAGTTTCCTTGTTCTCTGACTTTCCAAGCCTGCCTTCCTTCCTTCCTTCCTTCCTTCCTTCCTTCCTTCCTTCCTTCAGTGCTAGGGATTGAACTCAGGGCTTCTGGCATACTAGACAAATGCTCTCCCACTGAGCCACAACCCTAACCCTTTTGTTTTGTTTTGTTTTGTTTTGAGTCAGGGTCTCACTAAGTTGCTGAGGCTGGCCTTGACTTGTGATCCTCCTGAGAGGACGGACTTTTGTCCTAAATTTTAAAAACTCTTCATGAAGTTTTTGTAGAACAATGTTTAAAGAGATAATAAATAGTTTCATGAGTGGTTTTCCAACCTACCCTAAACACACACACACACACTGAAGAGAAAAAAAAAGATCTTCTCAAAAGAAGGCACTAATTGAAAAAAATATGGATAGATAGATAAGACAGATTAATATGAGATAAAGCAAATGTCTTAAGTGGTTAACAATTGTAGAGACTAGGATTAAGTATATGGCTATTCATCATACAGAATTCTTTCAACCTTTCTATTTAAAAAAAACAAAACAAAACACAGACACAGTTGAAAGGGAAGGAGGGCAATAGTTGGGGGAAAGTGCAGGTGAACAGTCTTCTCATGCCATCCAATATGGCAGCCCCTGGCCACAAAACTATTGAGCATTTGAAATGTGGCTAGAGATGCTCTGCAAGTATACTATACACTCCAGATTTCAAAGACTAGTTTATGAAAGAATGTAAAATAGGTCATTAATAACCTTTTTATCTTGTTTACATGTTGAAATAGTATTTTTGATATATTGTGTTAAATAAAATATATTATTGAAATTCATTTCACCATTTCTTTTTACTTCTTCACTATGGCTACTAAAAAAAATTTTAATTACATATGTGGCTGTCATTGTATTTCTACAGGACAGCACTATACCTCACACCAGGTGCTCAGGACCAAGCCCTGTGCTGGGGAAAGCAAAGATGAATCCAACACAGTTACTGACCTCAAAGAGCTGACAATCTAGAGATAGACCCAAAAACATCAGGTGATTTCAGCACCTGGAAATCTCAGTGACTTCCTTGCTTGAGGATGTACCCTCTGTGCCTTTGGATCAGGTATGGGCATAACCACCTTCCTAGAGAACACTTGGAACTATGCGGGGGAATTTGGAGTTGGAGTTTTCAGGATGACTAAGCCAGCATTTACCATGCAGGGGCCAGGGATGGTAAGTATCCTGCAATGAGGGTGACTGTACTGCAGAAGGAAGACTGGCCCTGTCCAAACACCTGTGGTACACCTGTTGTGAAACCTAAAAGTGGAGGAAAGCTAACACACCTGTTTCTGTCCTCTGGTTGAGGACTCTGAGACCTGTTCTCCGACGTACACTGAGGTGATGCCATAATTTACGAGGGTAAGAACAAGGAAGTTCCTGAGTTATTGATTCACATAATCCAATTCCATACCTCTATAAGGATAGAAAAAACTCCTGGGACAATCAGGAACACCCAAGGGCTTGGCTCTCAGCAGGAAACCTGTCTGATTATGAAGATTACCAATAGCAGGGTTTAATTATCCCAGCCTAATTAACCCTTTGGGAGGCTGTCCCCAGAGCTCAGCATACCAGTCTCTAATATCAGGCCCTGAAATGCCACAGCCACAGAGCATTTCTGGGAGTGGTTCCCAATGGAAATGAGTATTTCCCTACTTTAATCTTAGGGACTGGAGCTATGGGAGCAGGAAAGTGTGAATGGGTGTCTATGAAACTCAGGTTGACGGACTTGGAAGTCCCCAACTCAGATGATCCCAGAAAGCCTCAGCTAAGGAACAGGTAAGGATGTGAAGACTCAGAAGGATGTGGATCTCTGCCAGCCTGTGCTAGGATGGGAAATCCTGTCCTAAAAGGTCCAGAGGTCCAGGTGAGACATGAAGGATGCCCATGTCACAGTAGAAGCAGGGAGAGCAGCAGGTGGAACAGATTTAAAATATGTTTTGGAGATGAAATTAAGAGGACAGAGTCATTTGATCTGGAAAATTGAGGAGAAGGAGGAGCCAAGCATAACTCATGTGTATCTATATGGAACAATGGAGTGACAGAACAGCCAGGAGAAACTTTCTGAGAAACCTGTCAGTAAAAAGAAGGGGAGAGATGAAGCAACGGGTAGAGGAGGACATTGCATAAAAGGAGGTTTTACTTAAAAGTTTAAGAACATTGAACTTTATATTGTTGGGAAAGAGGACTGGGACTCATGGAATGAGGTCGCTGAGGGATGAGGGTCAGGGGCAGAGATGAGCTGGGATGTTTTGAGATTGAGTCTCTGTCCTAGTGCCTGGCGTCATGAGCCTCCCATTTGCTACAGCTTTTACAAGTGACCCTACCTGGGCCTCATTGTTTTCTCTAGATGCCCACGTTTGTTAGAAGAATTACTTTTAAGCTATGTGCTGTTTGTTAGAAATTTTTAAAACATAAGGTTACAGAAATTTGAAAGCTAATGGTTTCAAAAGATATGTAAGACAACTACTAACCAAAAGGCAGATGGTATGATTACATTAATAATAGACAAAATAAGTTTTAAGGCACAAAGCATTACTCAAGATAAAGAGGAAGGGTCTCCATATAAACGGAAAAAATAATTTTCACTAGGAAGGTATACTAGTATCAATATTATGTCTTACATATACCTAATAACATAGTTTCAAAATATGACGCAAAATTTTGTAGAACTATAAGGATACTTTGACAAATTCATAAAAAAGAAAAAATATTCTAACATATCTTGAAGTAATTGTGAGACCAAAAAATCAGTAAAGATTTAGATTCAAACAAGATAATTATGAAGTTTGCTAAAATGGACATATGTAGAAACACTACCCTCAACAGAGAAGCACACTATTTTCAAGTATGTCTTCAAGTACACAGAAGAGATTTGTGAAAAAAAAACAAAACAGAGTAGGACATAAAGCAAAATTCAACAAGTTTTAATGAGTAAACATCATACAAACCATTTTCTCTGACCACAATTAAATTATATTAAAAATCAAGCTGTATTTAATTTTAAAAAATAAAAGGTTTAGCCTCCAAATCTCCACTTGTTTGAAATTAAGAAGTACCCTTCTAAAATAATTAGGAGAAATAATAGAAATGAGAAATTTATTTAGAACCAAACAGAAACGAAACCACCATATATCAAAGCTTATGGGATGAAATAAAAAGAGCATTTACATTAGAAAAAAAAAGGTCTGGAATTTAATGAGCTTTATATTTGAGAAAAGACAATAGAATAAATGTAGAAAAATAGAAGGAAGGAAATAATTAAAATAAGAGCAGTTAACAAAGCCCTAAGGTTGGAAAGACCAATAGAATTAAGAAAGCTCTGAAAAGTTTTCTCAAGGAACAAATAGACACAATATCTTTATTATATTTAATAATTTTTTAAATTTAAAGACTACTACTACAGGTACTGTAGAAATTTAAAATTAATAAAAAGATATTGTAGCAAGATGATGAAAGGAAATAATAAAGATTAGAGATTAAATTGAGAATAAAAAGCCCATAGAAAAATCAACAGAACTACAAGATTTTTTTTTGAAATGATAAAATTTTATAATTTTAGCTCAACTGACCAAGATAAAAAGAAAGAAGACTCAAATTGCTGGAATCAGAAATGAAGAAAGAGACATTATTACTGACTTTACAAAAACAAAAAGGTTTATAAAGGAATACTATAATAATTATATGCCATAGAAAAAAATAAAATCCTGCAATTTGTAATACTATAGATGAACCTAGAGGTTATTACACTAAGCAAAATAAGACAGGCACAGAAAGACAAATATTGCATGATCTCATTCATATGTAGAATCTAAAAAAGTTGATCTAATAGAAGTAGAGAGTGTAATGGTGATTGCCAGAGGCTCAGGTAGTAAGGGAGGAGATGGGAGATGGGGGATGGGGAGATGTTAGTCAAAGAATTCTACAGGTCAGTGGAAAGAATAAATTTCAAGAAATATACTGTATAGCAAAGTGACTATAGCTAATGATAATGTATTATTGAAAATGTGAAGAGAATGGAAGTTATGTGCTATCACAAGACTATGTGAGAAAATGCATGTATTAGTCAAGTTTAACTATCCTACTGTGTATATACATATTTCATAACATCATTTGCTAATGAGCTGTTTAACAATGCTACAGTGTGTGTGTACAGACAGACCATAACATCATATTGTACAAGATAAAACATACAATGATATATTTCAATTAAAAAATAAATTTTAAAAGTTATATGCCTAGGCTGCAGTTATGGCTCAGTGGTAGAGCGCTTGCCTCATATATGTAAGGCACTGGGTTCAATCCTCAGCACCACATAAAATATATAAATATAATAAAGATACGGTGTCTATTTACAACAAAAATTTTTTTTTTAAAGTTGTATATCAGGGGCTGGGGATATAGTTGGTAGAGTGCTTGCTTCACATGCACAAGACCCTGGGTTCAATCCCAAGCATCAAAAAAAAAAAGTTGTATACCAGAAAATTAGATAACTTAGTCACTGGACAACCATCTAGAAAGACAAAAACTACCAAAGTGAATCAAGAAGAAACAAAAACTCTGAATAGACCTATAATACCTATAATAGACCTATAATTAAAATTACCCACAGAGAAAAACACAGGCCCAGATTGCTTTGCTGATGAATTTTACCAAAAACTTAAAGAATTAATATCAATTCTTCACGGACTCTTCTAAAGGTTAGAAGAAGGTGCCAAAAGCATTTAAGGGAAAAAGAAGACTCCTTTCAACAAATAATGCTGGGACAACTGGATGTCCACAAGCAAAGAAGGAAGTTGGATCCTTACCTCACACTAAATACAAAATAGATCAAAGACATAAATGTTAGAGGTAAAACTAAAAATTCTGAGAATAAAACATATGAATAAATTTTTGTGACTTTAGATTTAGCAATGGAGTTTTAAATCCGACCCAAATGCACAAGCAACAAAAGAAAAGCAGTTAAATTGTACTTCATCAAAAATAAGGTTTTATGTTCCAAAACTATCATTTAAAATGTGAAAACACAATCCACAAAATGGAAGAAAATATTTGCAAATAATATATCTGATAAGGGACTATTTGCTATAGAAAGAACTCTTTTTTATTCGATTTTTAAAAAAATATATACAAAACAGTAGAGTGTATTTCAACATATTATGCATACATGGGAGTATAGTTTCTCATTCTGATGGTTGTACATGATGGGGAGTTACACTGGTTGTGTATTCATATATGAACACAGGAAAGTCATGTCTGATTCATTCTAATGTCTTTCCTATTCCCATTTCCCCTACCTTATGTTCATTTCCTTTTGTCTAATCCAGTGAACTTCTATTCTTCCCCTCTTCACCCTCCCTTGTTGAGGTTAGCATCCACATATCAGAGAGAACATTCAGCCTTTGGTTTTTTGGGACTGACTTATTTCACTTAGCATAATATTCTCCAGTTCCATCCATTTACCAGCAAATGACATAATTTTATTCTTATTTATGACTGAGTAATATTCCATGTGTATATATGCCACATTTTCTTTATCATTAGTACCTAGGTTAGTTCCATAGTTTGGCTATGGTAAATAAACACATTAACAGAAAGATGAAAAATCTAATTTTTAAATAGGCAAAGAATTATTTCTTTAAAGAAGATATAGAAATGATCAATAACCACATGAAAAGATGTACAATGCTATTAGTCATTAGGATGCAAATCTAAACCATAATGAGATACCACTTTACAACCATTAGTGTTGACCAAAATTTAAAAGTTAGATACTAGTAAGTACTGACAAAGATATGAAGAAAACAGAAATATTTTGTTGGTGGGAATGAAAAATTGTGCAGCTGCTTTGGAAAACAGTCTGGCAATTCCTCAAAAAGTTAAACATAGAGTTACAATATGACCCAGCAATTTTACTCCTAGGTGGGAGCCCAAGAAAAATAAAAACATTAAGTCTATACAACAACTTGAACATAAATGTTCATAACAGCATTATTCATAAAAAACTAAAGGTGATTACTATCCAAATATCCATCAACTGATGAATGGATAAGATGGAGTATATACATATTATTTGGCCATAAAAAAGGAATGAAGTACTGATACATAGTACCACGTAGGTGAAACTTAAAAATATTATTCTAAGTTAAAAAGCCTTAATTGTGAAAGATGACATACAATTCCATTGATAAAAGATGTGACAAACAGACAAATCTATAGAGACAAAAAGTAATGTTTGCTTAGGAATTGGAGGACAGGGGCCCAGGAGAATCTCTGAAGTGTATTGAATTTCGTTTTGGAGTGATGAAAGTATTCTAAAATTGACTACAGTGATGGCTGCACAATTGTGAATGTACTAAAAACCATTGAAATGCACATTGTAAATGATTGCATTGTATATGAATTATTTCTCAATAAAACTATTTCCTCCAAAAAATAAAATATTTCAAATAAACTTGAAAACTCAGATGAAGCAGATAAAGTCCCCAGGACATGCAATCTACCTAAAGTTATTTGTGATGTAATAGAAAACTTACAACCATTTTAAAAACTAAGTCAATAGCTGAAGTCTTCATATAAAGTAAACTCTAAATGCAAATAATTTCAGCTTGCACAAACCCTTCCAGTGTGGAAAAATATTATAAGCTAGCATAATCTCGAAACCATAACCTAATAAGACCCTGTTTAAAAGGAAAATTATGAATATGACTTATGAATACAGTTCTAAAAAAATCTGAAAAACATATTAGCAAATTAAATCCAGAAGCGTATGGAAAATTTTATAAACCATGCCAAAGCTTAATGTCTTCCAGTAATAACAAGATGATTTACCACTAGGAAATCAATTAATGTAATCATTATATTAACAAAATAAAGAAGAAAAATCACATCATCATCCCAACAAATGCATACAAAATACTGGAAAAAATTCAACATCCATTCATGATTTTTAAAACTTTTAGAGAAAAAAAAAAGTAATAACATATATGTCTTCATTTGGGTGGGAAAAATAAAGGGAGAATGTGCACATGCCTGTCTGAGTAGAACGTCTCCAATGACTGTTACCATTAGTGTGCCCAGGAGGGGAAGTAGGTTATAAAGTGACATGAGCAGGAGGGAGACTTCGTCTGTATATCCTTTTCTACCTTTTAAATATTATACCACAAAATAAACTGCTTATTAAAAATAAATTTTAATTTAACAAGCAGTTAAATTTGTTAAAATTCTTAGCAAATTAGAAACAGAATCTTTCTTAACAAAGAATACCTAAAATCACAAATAATTCTAAATTTGATATTGGAGAGGATTCTGAAAGAGCAAAAGCCTGAAAAAGGAGGCTGGTCTTGCCATTTCTTTTCAGCATTATTCTCAAAGACCTTAGCCAGTTGAGGAAGCAAGATAAAATGTATACCAAAAAATAAAGATTGAAAAAGAAGAAACAAATTTGTCATTATTTGCAGATGATGTTATTATCCATAGGAAATTCCAAAATAAACTGTAAATTATTGCAATTAATAAGACACTGTAGTAATATCTTTTACCTTAGAATCAATAAATAAAAATTAGTTATATTCCAATAAAACAGTAATAAACAGCAAAAATCTAATTTCTAAAAATAGTTCCCTTTCCAATTTCAAATCACTGAAATACATTTAAAGAAAACAAAAACAAATGGAGCAATATGCCATGTTCATAGACTCGATCTCATAAAGATATCAGCTATTTCCAAACTGATTTATAGTAATGCAATTCTAATCAAAACTATAAGAAGTCTTTTAAAGTTTCAAGCTGATTCCAAAATATATATGAAATCAAGTCTCTCACAAAAAGAGAATAAAAAGTGAGGGTACTTTTTCTTGCCAAATATCAAGAATTATTCTAAAGCTCTTGTAATCGAGGCAGTACAATAATATTGCAATAATAGAGCACAATAAAGAACTCAAAAAAGATCCACACTCTCAAGAAAAGTTGATTTAGAGCTAGCATTGCAAATTATCAAGAAGGGGTGAGATTTTTAACAAATCTACTGGGAAACTTGGTTTTGCATATAGAAAAATGATACTGTGAACGTTTCCCTGATGTGTGCGATAACTTTTGAGCTGAGATCTGAATGAAGAGTCAGCCAAGGAAATACCTAGAGTCAGAGGTGAGGGTTCCAGGAGTTTTCCAAGTAGAAGGGGCAATTTTTTTTTTTTTTTTTTAAGCTACGAATGAGCTTGGCTTGTCATCAGGCAGAAGAGAGGGACTACATTGTTAGAGGAAGAGAGTATCATGAAATACACAAGGGAAAGATGGAGGGAGATGATCACCATCAGTCAGGTAGTCTGGGATGGATGACATTGGGTGGGACTGGGCGGTAATGAAAAAGGAGAAAAACAGGCAGAGTCAGCAACATGGTTTGCTGGTACAGTCTGTAAGCCATGTTAATGGAGTAACTGGAAGGATAAGGGAAAGAGAGATCAGCATAATTACTAGGATTGTAGCTGAAGGTTACACTGAGCTCTGGAGAGGCGGGAGATTGGGAAAAAACAATAGTTTAGTTTCAGTCAACTTAAATTTCAATTCTAATAGCTATCCAAGTGGATATGTGATGAAAAGTCTGAAAATGATGATTCTTGATCCTTTGTAAGATATTTGTTTCTCTACCTCACTACCCCCCCCCCACCCCCACCCCCACCCCGTCACCCATGGAGTCCTTTGGGAATTTTCTATAATAGAGCTCTGAAATGTGTCTAGGTGTGAGTGATTCAGGGGTTTTGTTCATTTTTTTTCTTCAATCTGTGTGGAGGGCTTTTTCAGTCAAAAGAGTAGCTTATTCCTTCAGCCCTGGTACCTTTTCTTCTACAGAGAGAAAGAGAATCCCTGTCCCCAACCCTTATTCTTGTCATTCTATTCAACTGGAGTTTATCTTTCATATCATTTGAAATTTCTTTCCACACATTTTCCTTTTTACACTGTATTTAGGCATATTTTGTACTGCCTTTGACCCTCTGGCTTGAGAGAGATTCTGCTCACCAAATATGTTCATGCATACTCAGCAAATTCACTGAGGTTGTTTGCCTTCATTTCAGCAATCAACAGAATCTTTTTTTTTTAATAAGTTTGACCATTTTTTTTAAAGAGAGAGAGAGAGAGAATTTCAATATTTATTTTTCAGTTTTTGGCGGACACAACATCTTTGTTTGTATGTGGTGCTGAGGCTCGAACCCAGGCCGCACGCATGCCAGGCAAGCGCACTACAGCTTGAGCCAAATCCCCAGCCCCCAACAGAATCTTTACTTGGTTTTCATTTCATATTAAGTTACTGCTCCTTGGATGAAAACTCCATGCTTGTCCCTCTGATGGTATCAGTTACATATCTTTAACAGCCTTCTGCATTTCTCAGTGCTATTTCCTCTTTGTTGGTTTGACTTCTCTTTTACAGGGCTTATTTTTCTTAAGTGTGTGCTTATTCTTATTGGTAGGTTTATCTTCTTACTGAAGATTCCCTGTTGAACTGTCTGGGACTGCAGTTTCCATGTTTTGTCTCCCAGAATTATGATGGGGGGATAGCGTCGATGCTGCCTACTCCTCCAAGGACTTCTCTGAGCCTCGGGAAGCATTAATGATGATACACTCAGTTTAAGGGGAAATATCGCTGATGCCCACTACTTCCTGCTGCCTACTTGCTACAAATTAGAGTTCCTGATCTGTCACCTGATAGGTGCCTCATGCCAATCCTCCTGTTCCTTGTAACTGCTAGCCTGAGCTGGAAATGCCCCCCAAACTGCTCTCCTCATTGCAGTAATCCCCTCCTTTTTTTCTGTTTATTTTTTATTGGTTTTAATTAGTTACACATGACAGTACAATGATCTTGACATATCATACATTTGAATCAGATGGGATATAATTTCTCATTTTTCTGAGTGTACAGGTTGCAGAATTACATTGATCATACAGTCACGTATAAACCCACAGCAATAATAATGTCTATTTTACTCTGCTGTCCTAGTAATCCCCTCCTTAATTTGCCTGCGGTTTGCCCCTCCACTCCAACAATCCAATCTCATCTGCTTACCATTTTTCAGGAATCCCTCAACATTGCTGGTTGGCTGGTAGCACTTTTCTCTTGTTTTTCAGGGCCATTAAGAATTTGTTTTTATCTAAGCCTATACACATTCTATCTTTTACAACTTTCCAGGAAGATCTCCAAACAACTGTGAAGCTTCCCAACTGAGCTGGTGCCAGCAACTCAAGATTCTACTTTCTGTACCAAGTTTGGGACATAGTTTCCTGATTTGCAAGTTCGTTGATATAAAAAGCTAAATTCATGAAATGAAACAATATTGAGGGTTTGCTCTTGTTGAAACAGACATAAAGATCATGATTAAGCTTAGAGAAGAGGGCCTATCACTGAATGGACTGTTGGATTCTGGAAAGAATGGATTATTTTAACACAGATCACAGATATAGTCCCTTCCCCCAGGATATTCCTAGCAGTGAGAAGCTAGCAGATCCCAAGAAGGCCTACATAGCTGGTGGCACCTAGACTCTGTGTCTACCAGATTCCTAGATCTGTGATCCTGCTGACATAGTGATACACTAGAGCTTTGGAGTCCAGAATTTCACAGCAATTCCAATCCCCATTCCCAAAGGTTGCAAGAAGTGACCCAATGTCCACCAGGGGGAACCCAGGAGCTAGTCAGGTCACCTCAAGTCAATCCTGCACCCATGGACAAGACTACACATGCACCCCCAAAACACAAAAAGAATCCAACATTAGGAAAAAATATATATGCTTAGGTAAATCACTTCACTAACATATTAGAAGAAGAACAACATGATCAGGATATGGCAAAAGGCCTGGATTAGTGGAGAGATAATTTTGTTGGATGAGAAAATTTGATTTTGTAAAAATGTCATTGCTGTGTCTCAAATTAGCCCAGAAATTAAAGGCAAAATCCCAGATGAATTTTTATGAAATATGACAAGTTGATTGCAAAATTTATCTGGAAAAGAAAATGTGCAAGAATAGCCAAGAAATTATTGAAAACAGGCTGGCAAGAGGGGGTTTAGACTAGTAGATAACAATATAAAACTATAGATCACAATAAAATGTTTCTGGAAATTGAAACAGTGTGAGATGAGGACAGCAAGAGAAAATAAAATTTCTTCAGAACATATCAGTGGGTGCAGAAAGAGACTCATAAATACCTGTGAAATTATCTCACAGTAAAGGTCGTGTTTTCAAATCAGTGAGAAAACAGTGAACTTTATAACCAAATTTGCTGTCAAAAGTAAATAAGCTCATCCTACCTCAATCAGTGCGTAAATAAATAAGTTCCAGATAAAATAAGAGTCAAATTGAAAAATGAAAAATGAGAATATATTTAAAATCTTGGGAACATGAAGCAAGAGACAAAAAGAAAAAGAAATTTGACTACCCCAAATAGTAAAGCTTCTATAAAACAAAAGATACCATAAACAAATGTACAAGGCAGGTGACATAAAATGTTTGCCACAGAGATAATAAACAGAAGAATACTACGGAGAATATACAAAGGACTTATAAATATCAATATTTTCAAAATTGGTGGGGGAAAGGCAAAAAAACATGAAGAGAAAATAAACAATTTTTTCATAGCAAAAAATACAGCCCATGGATATATGCTTAGTGTTCTTGTAATCAAAAAAATGTAAAAATAAAACAATTATATTTTTATTTTCATCCATTATAATGCAAAATTTAAAAGACTAATAATACCCAGAACAGTTAAGGTATGGAGAAGTGGGTACTGCTGTACTGTACCTTGATGGAAAGTTAAATTAAGATATTTTTGAGGGTTATTTGATGACACTTGTAAAAAATTTAAGTAAACATGCCTTTGATCTAGCAATTCTCTATCAAGATAGCTAACCTAGGGAAGTATTTGATTTGGTTTTTTGTTGTTGTTTTGGTACTGGGATTGAACCCAGTAGCCTTTACCACTATGCTACATCCTCAGTCCTTTATAAAATTATTATTATTTTGACACAGGGTCTCACTAAGTTGTTGAGGGTCTTTCTAGGCTGCTGAGATTGGCCTCAAACTTTCAATCTTTTTGCCTTGGCCTCCCAAGTTGCTGGCATTACAGGCATACAGCATCACTCCTAGCTAGAGAGGTATTTGGACACGTGTCAAAGAGTTGGGTGAATTCTTTGCAGCATTATTTGCGTGAAAAAAGAAAAATACTGTCTATACCCTAAATTTCTACCAACAGAAAATGCTTAAATATGGGGCTGGGGATGTGGCTCAAGCCATAGCGTGCTCGCCTGGCATGTGTGCGGCCCAGGTTCGATCCTCAGCACCACATACATACAAAGATGTTGTGTCTGCCAAAAAACTAAAAAATAAATATTAAAAAAAAATTCTCTCTCTCTCTCTCGCTCTAAAAAAAAAAGAAAGAAAATGCTTAAATAAGCTATAGTATATTCATACAATAAATTATTATGTATTACTTTCTAAAAAACAAGTAATTATATAGAACTATCTGAAAGCACACTATGATTTATTAAAAGCAAGTCTCACATATTAAGGAAAGACATAGAAGATTATACAAGACCCAAATAGAACTTTTAAAGATTAAGAAAAATACAATTTTTGAGATAAAAATTACATTAGATGACTAAATGCAATATGTTGTCCTGGATTACCTCCAGGAAACAGAAAAAGGATATTAATGGATAAAATGGTAAAATCTAAATAAAGTCTGTAGTTTAGTTAATAGTACTGATCGTAGTTAATTGTGACAAGGTCAATTTCTTAATTTTGATAAATGTACCATGGTTATATAAGATGTTCACATTAGGAGAAATGAAATGAAAAGAATACAGGAAATCTATGTGCTATCTTTAGAACTCTCCTGCAAACCTAAACTTTTTTAAAAAATTGTTTAAAAAGTACATTGGATAGAATCGATAGCAGATTAGAACCTACAGGAGAAAATGTTAGTAAACTTGGTGGCCCAACAAAAGACCCTATCAGGTGCTGGGAGATAGCTCAGTGCATGTGCAAGGTCCTGGGTTTGATTCCCTGCAGTGAAAACAACAAACTCTTGCAACTCAGTAATACAAAGACAGAAAACCCAATTTGAAAGTGGGCAAATGATCTGAACACATACTTTCCCAAAGAAAGATACACAAATGACCAATATGTACATAAAAGATGCTCAGCCTTATTGGTCATTAAGGAAATGCGAATCAAAACCACAAGATACTACCGCACTATAACTAGAATGGCTATTAGAAGAAGAAGGAGAAGGAGAAGGAGAAGGAGGAGAAGGAGAAGGAGAAGGAGAAGGAGAAGGAGAAGGAGAAGGAGAAGGAGAAGGAGAAGGAGAAGGAGAAGGAGAAGGAGAAGAAGAAAATATTAATTGGTGAGGGTGTGGAGAAGTTGAAACCCTCATAGATTGTTAATGGGAATGTAAAAGGAAGTAGCCATTTTGAAAAACAGTTTGGCAATTTCTCAAAAGGTCACTTATTGAATTACCATCTGACCCAGCAATTCTGCTCCTAGGAAAATATTCAAAAGAAATGAAAACACATATTCACCCACAAAATCTCATCATAGTAGAATATCTCTTCAATTGAATATTACTTAGCAATAAACAGTATACTAAATCAAAGAAAGTAGTCACAAATGGACACATATTTTAGGATTCTATTTATTTTAAATGTCCAGAATAGGCAATTTAAAAGAGACAGTAGATTGGTGATTTCCTGAGATTGAAGAAGGTTTGAGGGGTAAAGCAGAGAGACAACTGATGGGTATGGGGTTTCATTTGGAAATAATATAAAAATGTTCTAAAATTGGCCAGGTGCAGTAACACCCTCCTGTAATCCCTAAGGCAGTATACCAGCTTCAGCAACTTAGCAAGACCCTGTCTCAAATGAAAAACTAAACACGACTGGGATGTAGCTCAGTGTTAGCACATCCCAGAGTTCAATACTCACTACTGAAAAAAAAAGTTCTAAACTTGATTGTGATGATGGTTGCACAACTATGTGAATATACTAAAATCTATTGAATTGTATATGATATTTTAATTATAGCTAAATAAAGATACTTTTTAAAAAGAACTATTTAAAACTGTAAGATGGATGACTCAAAATAATTATGCTAATGCAAAGAAGCTATATATATATATATATATATATATATATATATATATATATACACACACACACACACACACACACACACTCACACACATAAACACACACATATGTATACATATATATTTGTTTGTTGTTGTTGTACTAAGACTACCCAGGCACACCACTAAACTACATGCCTAGCCTTTTTTATTTTGATTTTGAGACAAGTGCAAGTTGCTGAGGCTGGACTTGAACTTGCTGTTCTTCCTGCCTCAGCCTCACAACTAGCTGGGATCTGCTCTTAATTAAACCAGATTTTGAAAAGAGTACATACTGCATAATTTCATTTACGTAAAATGCTAGAAAATACAAGTAATCTACAGTTACAGAAATCAGATCAGTGGTTGCTGTTTGGAGCTGGGAGGAATGGACTAGCAAGAGCACAAGAAAACTTTGTGGAATGATAGGTAAGTTTATTATCTAGATGGTGGTCATGATTTCATGGCTGAATACATATATTAAAACTCATCTAATTATATGATATGAATATGTGCAGTTGTACATTCCTCAATAAAGCTGCAGCCAAAAAAAGCATACTAAAAAAGTACATATGATCACAAAATCTATTTCTATGTATAGATCAACATATGCAAATGACTTAAAAAATGTGTATGTGGGTGTGGGTGGGTGTGCATTTTATAACACTGGTTACATTTGAGGAAGGGGGCTGTAGGGGACATGGAAAGGAAGTGTCACTTTTATATTACATATTTATATTACAAATTTTTTACAAGAATGTTTTATATGTATTACTTTTGTAAGTAAATAAAAAGCTAATAAAATTACTTGTTTTAAAATAATTAAATAAAACTTAACAACAACAACACCCAGTTACAAATTAAAATGATGCTATTTTTATTTTATTTTTGCAGTTCCAGGGAACAAGCCCAGGCCTGAGATCATGCCAGGCAAGCACTCTAGCACCACCAAGCCACATCCCCAGTCCTATGATATCGTTTTAAAGAGGCTATGAAGCCTGCAAAATCATGGACTCTGTTAACTAGAAGGAACTTCCTGAAGGAACCATCAGGCTGGATGTTCTGAACACAAGGAAGTGGGAACTGCTGAGGATGGGGGAAAACAGTCACTGGCTCCCAAGGACAGACCAGCTCTGCATTGGCTGAGGGACATAAGGTTCAAGAGTGGACAAATGGGGGGGGGCGGGGCTGGGGTTGTGGCTCAGCAGTAAAGGCGTTCGCCTAGCACGTGAGAGGCCGTGGGTCCAATCCTCACAGAAAAATAAATAAAATAAAGGTATTGTGTCCAACTACAACTAAAAAATAAATATTAAAAAAAAGAGTGGGCAAATCAGCGTCAGAATGAACAGTACTTCTGCCTCATTGATGATGCTGAGCTGGTTCCTGCACCTCTCAAGGGCAGTCTCTGGTTTGTATAGTGAATATCAGACAGGATGGCCTTTAGGGACGTCCTGCTCTGATATTATAGAATTCTGTCTGTGTCTCTTCATCCTGGTCATTCCCCTGCCTCACTCCAGATTTTGCACTTTTGTAAGATCCTTATGGGAGCTGGACCATCCCCCTGACTCCCAGGAAAGCAACTCTGCCTATCATTTTTTCACTTACTCATTCGTTTATTTTTAAATTTGTTCATAGAGAATTGCTTATGCATTCATTTAATTGATCATATTTCCATTCATGTATTCATTCTGTAAACACTCCTGGACCAGCACTGACTGGGGACTGACCTGTGAGGATGGATCCCTGGCCGTGAGCCACTTTCTCCAACTTTTCCACGCCAATTAAAATCTCTAAGTAGATTGTGTAATTGGGTCTTTGGGACATCATCCCTGAAGCACCCCCAAAGTTTCTAAACTGGGCACATTTCTTCTTCTCCTCATAAATTGCCTTGAGAATTGAGCAGTCCCTTGGTACACAGAGAGCTTTGAAAAGTGCCACCTCCATTTGGCCTGCTGCTCGCCCCCACGCTGTCCATTAGCCAGGATGGAGCTGGAAGCTGCCCAGGCCAGGGACTTCCTGCTTCCTACAAAAACTGTTCAGCCCTGAGCCCACCAGAGTTCTACTGTATCTGACACACTTCAGAGAACACCACCAAAATCTAAGCACTTGGAATATTCTGCTCAATTCTAAAAGCTTCACTTAATTAAATCAACTTTCAAATGCTTCACTGAATTTCATGAGAGTAAATTTTCTGTTTCGGAATCTTGGCTGAAGTATACCCACCATAATCCTCTGCACAGAAGAGGCTCAGCCCAACTTCATTGACCTGTGACCCCCTAAGGCTAGTCAGAGACTCTGGTCTCAAACCTTCAGAAACATCTTCCAGGTAACCAGGGACACAGACCCAAAAGAGCCTGAAGGTAAGTGGGAAATGGGGAAGTGCAGGTAGAGGAAGCAGTCAAGATTCTGAGGAATAACTGGGAGCTTGGCTTCCATTCCCACTCACTGTGTTACTCTGTGTAAGCACCTTCCCCTCTCTGGGCCTGGGTCTTCATGTACAACAAGGGAGTAGTCCAGCTAATCCATACAACCCCTCCCAGCTTTGCCAGAGTGTCATCCAAGCTGGGAGAAACCCATGTTTGGAAGCCACCTACCCATTCAGTTTATCCCAATCCCTGGAAGTCATTACAAGACAGGAAGAAGTTGGCTGTGGCCAAGCTGGTACCCTCAATGTGGCCTCTAGAACCTGAGAGAGGAGAAGGAGGAGATGACAGCCCAGTGGGCTGGTAGGAGTGGGAAACAGGCAGAAAGAGAGTGAGAGAAGCAAGCAGCAGCCTAAAAGTACAAATGCAAGACTATGGAGCCCAAAGGAGAGGGAGGACTCCTTATTGGGTCTCAGAGTGACCTCCCAGTTCACACTCCCCCTGACAACTCTAGACACAGTCTGGTTGAGGCCAGACCTTCCACCTGAGGCCTAGGACTAGATCAGAGATCTCTTTTGCTGCAGAAATGGCCCTTAATTCCCCAAGGTAAGGTTCAGGGTATAGGGATACATTCTGAACCTGGTGACTTATCATGTGAGAGGAAGGAGTATTCACAGGGGCCACCTTGCCTGGTCACCTGACAGGCAGGAGAGTCCCACTGTACCCTTCAGGTGGTGTGTTAGCAAAAGAAAAGAAGAAATGGGCTTCCCATTACTAGGGGTGTGCAAAAAGAAGCAGGGTGAGGCCAAACCTGGGAAAGTAGAGGGAATTTCTTCCTGGAAAGTATTTGGATTCAGTGACCTGGGAGAATACTTGTCCTGACTTATCCCCTAATGCCTGGCACACAATAGTTCATCAGTTACTTCTTGATTTTGGAATGAATAAACAAGGGAAGAATGAAAATAGGAAAACATTGCACGCAAGTGAGGCAGAGCGGAACCTCCCGGCCCAAGGCTTTGGCCAAGGGTTTCATAGGGCCAAAGGCACCTTGCCAGGTGCTCTGAAACATTGAGGAGAGATTGAGTAATGCTGCTTAGCAGGTGAGAAGATTGTGGGGAGGACATTGAAGAAGGACCATCATCTAGAACCATAGGCGTTTGGGGTTTGATGGGAGCAACTGTCCCCTCTAAACATGGTGTTGTGGTCATAATGTTGGGAGGGCTGTATTTGAGATTCACTTCACCAGAGACCAACCGTACAACCTCAGTTTCCCGACCTATACCAGGGAGAGCCAAGTTGACCTCTCAAGGCATTTCCATGGGACATCCTCAGAGTACACACAGACAAGCAGCCCTGGCTCTGGCCCAGAGGAAATAGGGATTGGGGGTAGGTCAGGAGGTCTGTTAAATTTTAGCTAGAAAGCCCACAATGAAGGCAGATTCTGAAGGTCTAACACATACAAAGTAAATGACAAAGCAGGCCCTGTGGGGACAGGTGGATGTGTCCACTGATAGACTTAGAGGCCAACAGCCCCACTGAAGCAAGTCACAATGTACAATTTGTACATGGAAACCTCAGTACCTGAAGACTAGACCCACTGCTGCAACTGAGGGATAAAGGACATTGCAGACCATAGGAACAGCATAAGCAATGGCTCAGAGTTTGCCTGAAAACCAAGAGGACCTTCAGAGACCATCTAGCCAAGGAGTTGTCAAGTGTGGTACCTGTGCCAGCAGCATCGCTCACACCTACTCAGTCAGAACCTCTGGGAGGGAGTGGTGTCAACAACGTGATTCTAGTGTTCATTCAAGTTGCAGCCCCTGGGTTCCCAAACTATGTTCACAGAACACTTATCTACAGCAGATTAAGGAGTGTTTTGAAATGGGTACCCAGGGTCAAATCAGCTTGGAGAGCACAAGTTCTACACTGCATTTGGAGGACGATGAATCACATTAGCATATCAAAGGCTTCCTATAAAGAGCTTTGTTTGTTTTCATTAATCCAGCCTGACCTCAACTTGATTTTTAAGATTGCCCACCCCCCACTTCCATTAACACTCTCTTAGGGAATCACTGTTCTGAATCCTCATTTTTCATATAGGTAAATTGAGGTCTACAGAGGTGAGGGGATTGCCCAAAAGCCAGAGAGTGTGTCTGAGAGCAGAAGACCCTAGCAATCCACCCCATCCCACAACAGGCTCCGTGAGCTCCCACCACATGTACCCTCTCTCCTTCCATCCCAGCTGTGTGGCCTATTCACATGGAGTCTGTCAACAGGACCGTGGTCTCTCAGTTCTTCCTGAAGGGATTTTCTGGCTACCCAGTCCTGGAGCATCTGCTCTTCCCACTCTGCTTAGCCATGTACCTGGTGACCCTGCTGGGAAACACGGCCATTGTGGCAGTGAGCATCCTCGATGCCCGCCTGCACACACCCATGTACTTCTTCCTGGACAACCTCTCCATCCTGGACATCTGCTACACATCCACCTTTGTGCCTCTGATGCTGGTTCACCTCCTGTCATCTCAGAAGACCATCTCCTTTATTGGCTGTGCCATCCAGATGTGTCTGAGTCTGTCCACGGGCTCCACAGAGTGCCTGCTGCTTGCCATCATGGCCTATGACCGCTGTCTGGCCATTTGCCGACCACTCAGGTACCCCGTGCTCATGAGCCCCCGGCTCTGCTTGCTGCTGGCGGGGGCTGCCTGGGTTCTCTGCCTCCTCAAGTCAGTGACTGAAACAGTCATCGTCATGAGGCTGCCATTCTGTGGCCACCACATGGTTAGTCACTTCACCTGTGAGATCCTGGCAGTGCTGAAGTTGGCCTGTGGTGACACGTCAGTCAGCGAGGCCTTCCTGCTAGTGGGTGCCATCCTGCTGCTGCCTGTGCCCCTGACCTTTATCTGCCTGTCCTACATGCTAATCCTGGCCACCATCTTGAGGGTACCCTCAGCTGCCGGCCGCCGCAAAGCCTTCTCCACCTGCTCAGCACACCTGGCTGTGGTGTTGCTTTTCTATGGCACTGTCATCTTCATGTACATGAAACCCAAGAGCAAGGAGGCCCACATCTCTGATGAGGTCTTTACAGTCCTCTACGCCGTGGTCACACCCATGCTTAACCCCGTCATCTACAGCCTACGGAACAAGGAGGTGAAGGAGGCTGTCAGGACAGTGTGGGGCAGGAGAAAGGCCTGTAGGTGAGAAAGGGAAGGGCTCTGCATGGCCGAGGGGCTTGGTGTCATGGTGAGGTTCCTGTATACCAATGGCAATGTGGGGCAGGGCACAGGGTTACATGTACCTTCATCCTAGGATGGAAGCACCAAGTCCCACTAATCCTGCCACAGAATAGCTCACAAATCACCCTTTGCTCCTCGCCTTGCTATGGTCTCAGGCTTTCACTCAGCCTTTACAACCTACTGTCTGGTCTTAAGACTTTTGTCTTATTCCCCCTTCTAATCTGTCCTCATATGGGCATCCAGAGAGCAAATGGGATCATATCACTCTTCTGATGGACACCTGGAATAGGCCTTCAGGACACTGGGGGTGCTCTTCAAGGCCCTCACAGCTGACCCCATCTGATGTAGCTCCCTAGCCTTGCACCCCACAGTCTCCCACCTCACAGCCACACACCAGGTAAATGTGAGCCTTGCCCTTCCTTGCTCTCCCCAACTCAGAGCTCTTTTGGGGTTCTCACCATAAGGCAGCCTCCCCCAGCACACACTACACATATAAATGGACTGCCTGGCCCTTCAGGCTCAGTCCCATGCCACCTTAACCAGGAAGCCACCCCACTCTGTTCCTTTCACTGTGACTCTCCTGTGCCCTTGGTTTCCCGTAATTACTCCAAAACCAGCGAGTTTCTGATACCACTCTGTCCCAGAGTCCAGTCTTGCCTGACCCCAGGCCCCTCACAAGTTTTCTAAATATATAAATGAGCACAGGTGTAGCCATTATATTGGCAGAGCCTGAGTCCTCAAGGATGAGCAGAGCTGAGATGGAGTTGGATGACAGGCAAGGCCTAGCCCCTCTGGGAAGGCACCGTAGATGCAGCAATGATGCCTCAAGTCCAACATCCCCAAACATGTCTGACCTTGGGACACTAACCACCCAGAGCTGCCCCAGCTGGAGCCCTGAACTTCCCACTTTAGTAGCAGCAGCAGTAGCCCCTGTTTTCAGTACTCCTACCTAGAAACATCACCTGGCTCTAAGGGAACTTGCTCTTCATCAATCACCCACCCCTGGGACCTGGACTGAAGTGGACTGTCTCCTTCCAGGATTGGATATATGTATCCTATTCTTCATGCCCAATCACAGAAGTGTGTTTAAATAAATTCTGGTGAAGGTTCAGTGATGAAATGTGATACAGTTGCTAGGAAACCTATTTTGTGAAGAATTTGATGATGAAATGTTCACAATACAATAGAAAAAAAAAGCAGATCACAAGACATCATATTTAATACATTTATTTTTTAAAAGTATCATTCATAAACCGATGGAAAAAAAGTATGTAGAAAATTCTGGAAAACTATGAAAAAATAGTAAGAGATAATTTCTGGGTGATAGGATTACAGATAAGTACTGTTACCTTATTCTTTTCAATATCATCCAATATTTCTGAAATGAATATGACTTTGGACTTAAAAAACATTATTTCTTGCAATAATATTACAAGAAGGAAGGAAGATGATATGTTCGAAGACAGCCCAGGCAACTTAATAACATGCTGTCTCAAAAGAAAATATGAAAGAAGAACTGGGAATGTAGCTCAAAGACAGAGGGTCCCTGGTGGTGGGGGGTGGTGGGGAGAATGAAGAAAGGGAGGGAGAGAGAGAGACAGAAAGAAAAAGAAAGTAATTAAGAAATCTATTTTAAGAAATGGGAGATCTTCTTGCTCTACAAAAGAGGACAAAGGATAGGGCCTGAGCCAAGGGCTGGGAATTGAGGAAGACATAGCAGTTTCCAGACACTTGATGAGGCTGAACCAGGCAGACAGTGAAGCAGACAGGGTGGGGCTGAGAAATATGTGGAGGATATTGACATATATATTATATATGTGCAATGATATTTGGGAAATAGAGATTTAATACATGACAAAATATATTATATATATATACAATCTCTGGGATTACAGATATGGGTGAGGGAGAGGGAGGACTGTAGGCTGATGCCAGTTTCAGGCTTGACTGTGGGCATTGATTTGCCACCACTGAACCCTGAGATGGGGAAGATGAGTGAGCAGGAGGGGACAAAGGAGACAGAATGAGTCTGTTGAACTCAAGTGTCCACAGGGCAATCAAAGAGCACTGTTCTGTGAACAGATGGAATAAGTGCGAATAGTCTTCCAGTTGTTTACCTTGACCTATGCTCCTGATAAAATTCCAGATCACAAATCATAATATAATGTGGCAACAGATACCTTCTGCTGTTTATTAAAGTCTGCTTTTCAGTATCTGAATTGTGTGAATTTGTTTACCCTTATGGTGAAAGGACAGGAAGAAGGGAGGCAAGGAAGAAAGAAACCTGTACACACCCACGTGCCTGAGTAGATCCTGGCTAGAAAAGCTCCCTCTCACACACTCTTGGTCTCCACATGATGAAGCAATGGATTCTCTTTCGGTTTGAATAAACTCAGGTCCTGCAGCAATCCTGGAAGGAGACAGCCCACTTCAGTCCAGGTGACCAGGCCTGGTGAAGGAGAGACCCACTCTCAGAACCTGTAATATCCAGGGGGCTGGACTGCAATGAGACCATCATCAGATTCTCTGTCCAGTCTCTTTGCTGTGGCCACTTCACCCCAGCAAGCCACTCAAGGGACAGTGAAAGGAACTTAGGTCCCTCAGATACCCAACCTGCAACTTTGTGTCATTACAGAGTTTGAACTTTGAATTGGGCAGGGACTACCAGGTCCCTGAGAACAAAATGCAAGCAGGCTGTCTGCATGGCAGGGGACCAGGACGCTAGTCCTTGGGGCCCCTCAGCCTGGCCTACCCCAGAACAGTGCATCTACTGGTAGTGAACTCATCAATTCGTCCATGGCTCCCCCAAGCCTCAGGTCATCTTACCTGGCTCCAGCTCTCTGCATACAATTCTGCCACAGGCCAGTGGTTAAGAGGAGCAGTCATCTGGTGTGTGAGTCTCACAAAAGCTTTTTAAAACATTTCAAAGCCAGAATATTTGCTTGGAGAAGGAGACACAAGAATAATAATAATATCATCCACCACTTGCTGCATATTGACCCCAGGCCAGGCTCTGCAGGAAGAGCTCTACTTCAGCTCACTGGATCCTCAGTTGGCACTCACCCAACACGGAAATGCCACTACCTCCTGTTACAGGTAAGGAACTGGATTGAGAAAACTGTTAACAAGTGACAGGGATGGGACCCCCAATCAGTGTGACTCCAAAGCCCACCCCAACACCTCTGACACACAAGAGGAAGTGGTGACACAGGAACCCCAGATCCAGGCATTACAAAATCTGGACCTGTGCTGGGCAGGCATTGCACACCTGTAATCTGCACAATCCAGAGGCTGAGGCAGGAGGACCCTAATTGTAAAGCACAGCAACTAAGGGAGGCTCTAAGCAACTTAGTGAGACCCTCTCAAAATAAAATTTTAAAAATAATAAAAAGGGCTGGGGATGTGGCTCAGTGGTAAAGTGCCTCTGGATTCAAATCCAAGTACCAATTAAAAAAAATAAATAAAAAGCTGGACCTAAATCTTCCTGCCTGTGATGCCTTTTCCTTTATTTTAAAATGATCTGTGAAGCCTAAAATAAGCATTAAGTGGGTAAAGTTAGATTTACCAGCCAATGAGATTCATGTGATATTTTCCTTACAAAGGAACTCTAGTTTCTCTGACCTCAGGATTGGAGGATTCTAGAGAGTCTGATTAAATGTTTGCAAGGTTACAGAGTCCAGAGGTCACCTAACTGACCAGCTCATTTCTCAGAAAGAGGAGCTGGATCTAGTCAGACTGCAGAACAGGAACAAAGGCCAACAATCAAACCTGGGCTCCATCCACCCACTCTAGGGCTCATTTCATGCTCACCCCACCATTCAAGAGGTATAAAATTGTGAAGTGAACTGAAACCACTACTTTCAGAGCCATTCAGTGTCTGATCATTCTGTGAATCTAGTCTTCTGGAAGATGACAGAGTGTGTGACATTGGCCGAGAGATGCCCTGGAATATACGGTAAAACAACATGGCACCCAAAGGCAGAGGGGCTGCTCAGCTGCTCTAGGCATGCGTTAAGAATACTTTGGGTCAGGGTATTGTGGGCAGGTGTGAAATGTGTCACAGCATTTCACTGCTGGTGGAAGATGCTCCAGGTGTCATTCCCTGGCCGTAATAACTGGTAAAGCTTTTGATGGTGGAGCCTCCATCCACCAGGGTCTCTGAGGATAGGCCCCTGAAACCCACAGTGGACATACAGCATGAGAAGGCAAAAAACCTCTGTCATGTTGAGTCATAAAAAATATGAACCTGTGCATTAGCACAGCATAACCGAGCCATCCTAACCAGTTCTCCCCAAAGTCCTATCCTTTGCCTGGGTTGTAGTCAAAGCTGTTGGGCACCTGCAACATTGGCTTTTCTATCTCAGATTCCTTTCTTTGGGCTGTTTTTATTTGCCAGGAATGTGCCATACTCTGACCCTTAAGCTGCAAGGAAACTCACCATGCCCCTGATGTAGCTCTCCAGAAAGAGCAACTCTTCCCACAGGCAGAAACCTGGATCACAAGGCTCATCTCCCAGCAATCACAATGGTGGCATCATTCTATTGAAGAGTGTGATGGACAGGGAAGCGGGTAAGGAGTGTTAGTCCCAAGGTGAGACATTGGGATGAGATTTTGGGACGAATAGCAGCTCTGGATTTCAATGAATGCCTAGTTGCATTAGAATGGCAATCACTGATACTCCTGGGCAGGTCACTTGGAGGGTGACAGTGATGAACCAGACACAGCACTTTTGCTTCAATTGCTCATTATTCAACAGTCTAGTAAGAGAGAATCAGCAATCTAGCCAGAATTCAAGGCACAATGAAATTAATCTGTGTTAATGCAGGGCAACCATCCTGTAGTTTGGGTGGACAGTCCTTCAGAGCCATCAGAGTGAGCTGCATGCAGAAAATGCAGGGTGAACTCAGCCTATAAGAATAAGTAGACAACAAAGGGTCTAAGGGTAAGAGGTCAATGTCTGCTCCCCTCCTGCCACCTGGCCAAGTGACCAGTGGAGACAGTATAGCACAAAAATTAAGACCACACCACAAGCTAAGCAGGAGATGGAGACGTAGCTAGAAGTAGAACACTGGCCTAGCATGCATGAGCCCCTGACCGTCTAGCAGCCTTTGTCCCAGCAATGGCAGTAGTCTGGCCAAGCAGGTGTGTGTGAAGGGTGGTGTGGAAGTGAGGCAAGAGGGCAGGCCACAGTCTTGCCAGAAGCCTCAAATGCCTGCACCTCTCCCTCTTGGGTCTTTGGTAAGAGACCAGAGTGAGGAGAGAGATGCAGACTCAGGGAATTACCACCTTCCTCTGCCTGAAAAAAAACAAAAAATGTCAGAATTTGAAATGAACATAGGTCTGTTGTAAGTGCACACAGAGCTGAGACAGAGCCCTCCCATGGCTTCTTTCCAGATTTCAGATTTGACAATTGTCTTTATACCCCAGAATCACGGACAATACTGGAGGTCTAAAGCAAAGGAGGAAAGAGATGTGTCCAAGGTTGCTGGGACCTAGAGAGTGAATAAATGAATATAAACTCCAGGAGGGTAGAAGACATGACTATTTCTGCTGTATTCTCAGTACCTGGCATAGTACTTGCTATGCAAGTACAGCTCGTAGTACTTGCCCAGTGACTATTAGTCAAGTAGGAAATGAAGGATGTCGCCTGTGGGGACATCTCCCGTAATGCCCTGGTATTGATGGTGGCTACAACCATCCTGACAGTGACCCCTCTCCTGCTCATCTGCCTCTCCTACATTTTCATCCTGGCTGCCATCTTTCGGGTTCCCTCTGCTTCAGGCCAGCACAAAGCCTTCTCCACCTGCTCTGCACACCTCACAGTGGTGGTGATTTTCTACAGGACCATCTCCTTCATGTACCTCAAGCCTAAGGCAAAAAACCCCAATGTGGATAAGATTATCACACTGTTTTATGCCGCCGTGACACCTTCACTTAACCCCATCATCTACAGCCTAAGAAATGCAGAGGTGAAAGCAGCTGTCACAGCTCTGCTTGGGGGAGGTCTGCTCACTAGAAAATTCTCCCACATTTACTGTTGCCCTCCAACTCTGTCAGTCAACATGAGCTAGCCTATCTTGTGGTAATGGAATCATTAATTAAGTGGCTTAAAACCAACAGATTTCTCACTTATGCCCCAGGTCCATAAGGGCTTGGCTGGGGTTCTGCTCTGCTTCCTTTTATCCACCCCTCACCCCCACCACAGGACCCATGATGACAAAGTAGTTACCATCTGTAACATGGCTGGGCACCATTACAAAACAAGAAGAGAAGGTGTCCTTTCTCTCCCTTCACACCCACCTTCTTCCAGACTGTCATTCCAGGGTCCTGGAGCACCTTCAGGCCCACCACAAGACACAGAGGTACCAACTTTCATTGGTGTCTCCAGCTGCTCCCAAGGCTCTGTCCCTCTAGTCTCTAAAAGAAATTCCTCATATTCCTCATAGTGGTTCTGCCATTGAAGTCTAGCCCCAATTGATCCATCACTCTTTTGATCGAGACCCTTCATGGCTCCCCATCACCACAGCATTAAGTTCAAATATTTGCTGAGTCTTCAAGGCCCCCAGAGTCTGGCAGCATCTGCTTCTTCAGCCTGACTTCCACTTCCCCCTCCACACAGGCCGGCCAATCACTACATCCTCTGCACTGCCCCCACCTCCAGGTCTTTGCTCCTGCTGTTCTCAGTCACACTGGGATGAGTTTTCAAAGCCAGCCCAGACACCATCTCTTTCATGCATTCTTCTCTGATGCACTTTGAGATTGTCTTCTTTATACCCTACAGCATCTTTCACTTTATCTGTCTCATCCTGACTTGTGACATTTCCTCATCATCAGAGCTCCTTGGGGGCAGCCTGCCACCAGGTCTCACCTACTGCTGTAGCTTTGGGAGGGCTTTCTCTACAGCAGATTTCCTGAACTGACTTGTTACCCAGAAGCTTTGAGCACTGAGTCCAGTGGTGCTGAGTATCTCCAAGCAGTGGCAGGTGGACAGGGGTCCTGGCGTGGCTATGTACAGACAGGTGAAGGGAGCAGCAGTACTGCTGGCCACAGTCTTGTCCTCGATGCAGGCAAGTTGCTCTGGACCTTGGGCTGTCTCCTGTGAGACAAGTCAGGAGACAGCCAAGGGCTGCTGACCTGCTTGGCTGTTAGGCCTGGCTCTGTCTTATGGTGGTATTCTTCCCACCAGGGATCCCACAGGCACCTCACACTCAACATGTCCAAATCGGAAATCATCCCCAACCCCCAAGTGACGGCACCATCTTCAGGAATGGCACCATTCTAAAACAGTACAGAAGACATCACTTATTCTCTGCTTCAAAGACCAGACACAAGTACTACAGTCCACTAAGTTACCCAGAATTCATTTAGGATTTGGGTGTTTTTTCAAACATCATTTCCCCTTTCAGGCTCAATGAGGCACTTGCTCCATTAACCACATTTTCAAGTGTATAGAAGGAAGGAAATGACCAAAAGTTTCTGGAAAAGGGACTTGTATTAAATCCTTCTATCTTTGATAAGGCAGGATACAGAGCATGGGGGTGGGGAGGCAAAGCTGAATCAGCAAATATTGAAGACACACCCAGGGGAATCACTGAGAACTGACTTTCTCCTATGAAATATTCTATGCTGAACAAAGACTGTGGGAAAATCTAGATATTGTTTCTGGAGTGTGGAGATTTGGGGAAATCATCTGACTGATAGTCTATGACTGATAATGTTCTCCAAAAAAAATTCTAAAAAGTCAGTTATTTTTTAAGGTAGTAAAAATCCACACTGGTATAGTTCATTTAAATTGCTCTATGAGGCAACTGTTCCCCTGAAACATGTGAAATAATTTTTAGGTTGGTATTCGTTTTGCCAACAAGAAAAAGAAGGCTGAGTTCTGGCTCGATGGTAGAGCACTTGCTTAGCATGTGTGAGGCACTGGGTTTGATTCTCAGCACCACATATGAGTCAATGAATAAAGTAAAGGTCCATCAACAACTGAAAAATAATATTAAGAAAGAGAAGTGTTAGAAATAACACAGAAAATTCGGGGGATTTAACAAAAGAAATTTCCACTACAAATTGGATTCTATTAATAAAATTCTAATCTAATTGATCACTTTCCCAGCTTTGGAATTGTTTTCTCTACAGAATTTGATATTTTAATAATATAACTACAGAGTTCATTTAAGGCTCCAAAATGGACAAGCCAGGCATCAGAGAATGTCCAAACTCAAAATGCAAACTTTGGAATATCTGCACTGAGGATTTAGTGGAACTACTGTCACTCTCTTATCTTTGGTTTCCTAATCCATTTACTCTTAGGAACACTTTTGGGATTTGCTAAGGGTCACTGAGATTTACATGTGATGGGATGACAACAGAAAGAGTAATGAAAAGGAGAGTTTTCAGCCAGGATGTCAGCAATCAGCAAGACTGCACAGCCCAGAATGTGAGTTCTAACTGGGCCTTTGCAGTTTGCACAACTGCCATGCTGGGGTTTTTATATTTGGTTTGCTTATATTTTTGATCTCCTGATTGGCTCTTATCTTTGAAGAATTTGGGGAGAGCTGGTAATTTGTCTCAGTGGTAGAGCACTTGCTTAGCATGCAAGAAGCACAAGGTTACATCTCCAGCACAAAAACAGAGGGGGGAAAACGATGCAAGAAATTGGGAAGAACCTCTAACTTAAGGTGATTGTTTCCATACTCCAACACTTATGAAACACTGCAGTCATAAGAGAAATATATCAACACCTACTCACTGCTGTGGGTGTGAGGGGAACAACATAGCTTGAGGGACCTGGAGTCAGGCTGAGTGAGAATCTAAGCTTTACCATTCACATTATCCCTTAGGCAAACTACATAACTTTCCTTAATCTAAAAAAAATGATAAGAATAAAACTGCCTACATTTTATTACAGGATTTGTGATAGTAAATCTGAGTGTCCTCTTGTTTAGACGAGAGATGATTAGTTAACTAGTAAAGTATATTTCTGACAGAGTCAGTGAGTGTGTTTCCAGAGATAACTGAAATGGGGACAGCAGACGGAAAGTGAGCAGCATGGTCCTACAGACCAGGGCCCCAGATGCAACAAAAGCAGAAGAGGAAGCCACACAGTACCTGCAGGCTCTCTTCTATGAGAGCAGGTATGTCTGTTGCTTTGCCCATCACCCATGGACATCAGACTGGCTTCTTCAGCCTTTCATCCTGGAATCACCTCCAGTGACCCTTCAGGAGGCTTCCAAGTCTTCAGCATAGAGCCATGACTACATCACTGGTCCCTCTTACCCTGAGACTCCAGCTTCTTAGCCAGAGGGATTCAGATCCTTCTTAGTTTCTCTGGCTCTCCAGTTTTCAGACAGTCATTATGGGACAATATAGACTTGATGATGTGAGCAAAACTAATAAATCTGTCTTTAAATTCATATATACATATATGCATATATGTACATATTAATTTATATGTACACATACATGTACTTTACATATAAATATATCACATGTAATATATATAATATATAATATATTATATATATTATATATTATATATATATTCTATGGATCCTATTCCTTTAGAGAACCCAAATACAGTGTTAATGTGAGGACTAAATTAGCAGTGTTTGACACAGCACATGTTCAGTAGACATCATTTTGCTGTTATCATTATTCAAACCCTTTGGCTATACACAAAATCAACTGCAAGTTTGTGGCCTGTTTAGGAGTATTTCAACAAGTTTTATGTTTGTAAGCACTGAATTATAAACCTGCTGTCTCTTCCTTGGCCCTCGATAGGAACCTGTTTACCAGTCCCAGGAGTCCAGTGTCCTAGACTTTAACAGGGACAAGACTGTCAGCTACTGTCTTGGTACTGTCAACTGCAACATGACCAATGCTTCCTCAAATAAACACTGCTGCAGAATAAAACAAGTCTAAACTCCTGAAAGAATGGGAAAGGAGAGACTATAGGGAACCTTCCCTGGAAACAGAATGACTAGGACCTCTCATTTTGGCCCATGTAATAAAAGAATAGGAGTCAGAGAAGGATTCCAGCCAACACCTAAAGCCAGAAGCTCTTCCTTACTCTCTTGCTTCTTGCCTGGTTTGAGAAAGTAGGAGCTCTCTGTGGTACCAGGCACTGGAGGCTCCCCTAGCACTCCAACTAGAGAGAAGGTCTTTTGTTTTCAAGTCAATATGCCATTGTATCCAGAAAAGGAAGTGTCAAGCCAGCCTAGAACACTCTGGAGCCAATGTCCAGGATGCTTGTGCCAAGTCCAGGGGACTGAATATGCTCTCCCCACACACTCCACGTTCCTGACACACTGAAGCACTCATACTTTTTGAATCACATTCCACCTGCATGTAGCCAAGAGTGGGCTGGTGGAACAGCTGTTGCTATAGGATTTGGTGAGCAACAGTATGGAGGGCATCTGGCAATGAAAGGGAGACAGTGTCTAATATAAAAATAGAGTGAGCCACTATCAGAGCAGGCCTGAAAAGGGACCCAACCAAGAAAAACTGGTATATATTCTTCTCATGCAGCTTAAAGGGTCAAGGTCTGCCTGTGCAGCATGGTTGTAGCCTACGCTTCCTAAACCAGGGAACAGCATGGGGGATCAGGGGGTAGGACTCTCAGTTTCAGCACATTGGTCCTTTACTTTCTCCCAGATGAAAAGTAGGTTGTTGTAACATGGACATATGTCTGATCTAGTAATGCTGGACACAAGGGAGGCACCAGTGGTTTCTGTGGTACCCTTGTTGCCAAGACATGAGGACAGTCTGAATCCCTCTAAGATTCCTGCAGTACTCATAGGCAGGCATTCTATGTCACAAGATGCCAAGAACAGATGAGATGACAAGATCCCTAGATGTAGAATCTTGGTGGGGCAGAAAGCCTACTTGGGGGGAAATCACATTAGTATATTCACTTTTCTTATTTCCTGATATCCAAGATGCTGATTCACCAATAAAAATTACGGAAAAAAATATAATATCTAATGCTTGTCTGTGAACATTTCTGTATAAGAGGAGTAGGAAACTCAGGAAAGGAATCATGGAAATTCCAGAATGACAGTTCAGGGGATTCTAACACAAATCTTGCTGGGTATGGTGGCACAGTGACCCCAGCTACTCAGAAGGTTAAATCAGGAAGATCTTTTGATCTCAGGAATTCCACATCAGTCTGCATAACATAGTGAGACTGCAATCTCAAATCAACAACAACAACAAAAATCTAGACATTTCTGTCCAAATGTACTCCTTTGAGCTGGGATTTTATTGCCATGTCCCATGATGCCTCAGGACCAAGTATCTCAAGACCTTGAGATCCAGACTTACCCACACTTTGTCCAGAGACAAAGAGAGATCCCTTCTGCCTTCCAAAATTCCTCTTTGAGAATACAAGAACATGCAGGTGCAGTCGTACATGACTGCAATCCCAAAGATTCCTGAAGCAGGAGGACGGCCCCAGCAACTTAAGGAGATCCTGTCTCAAAATTTTAAGAAATGGAATGGACTGGGGAGGTCACTCTGATTAATCATCCCTGGGTTCAAGTCCGAGTCCAGAAAGAAGAACAAACGAATGAAGGAACAAAGGAATAAAGGAAGATTGTCCATGCCTGTGCTCTCCTAGTGTCTCTCCTGTGCCCACTCAATCCAGCAAGGCACTCCAGAGATAGCAAAATGGACCTGAGTTCTGAAGCGCAGGCCCCTTAGTTGCCTAACCCGAAATTTTGTTATAGTTGGAGAGTGTGAACTTTAAATTGGGCAGGGACTACCAGGTCCCTGGGAGCAAGAGACAAGCAGGCTGTCTGTGTGTCAGGGGACTAGGTCTCTTGTCCTTGGGGCCCCTCAGCCTGGCCCACCCCAGCCTAGTGAAGCTGCTCGTAATGAATTCAGCACTTCTTCCATGGCTCTCTCAAACCTTAGAGCAGTTCACCTGGCTCCAGCTCTCTGTTACAAGCCAGTGAGTAGGACAAAAGGAGCTGTCAGTCTGGTGTGTGAGACTCACAAAAGCTTTTTGAAATATCTCAAAGTCAGAATATTTGCTTCGAGAAGGAGACACAATAATAATAATAATATCATCCACCACTTGCTGCATATTGACCCCAGGCCCAGCTCTGCAGTAAGAGCTCTACTTAAGCTCACTGATCCCTAGTTGATAATTCGCCCAACAAGGAAATACCACTACCTGCTGTTACAGGTAAGGAACCTGGGTGGAGAACCTGTTAGCAAGTGACAGGGTCTGGACCCCCAGTCAGTTTGAATTCAAGCCCATGCCAACTCCTCTGCCATACAACATGACATGGTGATCCAGGAACACCAGATCCAGGCATTTCAAAAGCTGGACCTGAAGTTTCCTGTCTGTGATGCTACTTCCTCTTTTAAGATATCTGTGCAGCATAAAATAAGCATTAAGTGGGTAAAGTTAGGTTTACCAGCCAATGAGAATCATGTGATACCAACTTACAAAGGAACTCTAGTCTCTATGATGCAGAGTTGAAGGATTCTAGAAAGATTCAGAAAAAAAATGTTGGCAAGACCACAGAGTCCACAGGTCACATAATTGACCAGCTCATTTCTCAGGAAGAGGAGCTCGATAAATCTAACCTGGTCTAATCCAACCTCGATCAATCTAACCTGAATCTAAGCTGGTCTCTACCTTCCCACTCCAGGACTCCTTCCATGCACTACACAATACAAAGAAGTTATAAAATAGTGAAGTGAAACTAGACCATTACTTTCAGAGCCACTCAGTGTTTTATTGCTCTGAGAATCCGATACAGGGATATGACAGAGTGTGTGACACTGGCAGAGAGATGCTAGAATAGCATTTGGAATGTACTGAAAAAAAAAAAAAAGTCACCCAGAGAGGAGCTGCTCAGTAATAGCGATGGCTTCCTTCATTCTGGACATACGTTACAAATAGTCAGGGTTAGTGTGTTGTGGGCACATGTGAAGTGTGTCACTTCTGTGTCAGAGCATTTCACTGTTGGTGGAAGATATTCCAGGTGTCATTCCCTGGCCACATAACTGTAAAGCCCACATTGTAGAGCCTCCATCCACCAGGGACTATGTGGAGAGGCCCCTGAAACCCACAGTGGACACGCAGGATGAGAAGGCAAGAAACCTCTTCATGTTAATTCATAAACATTATGCATCTCTGGGGGCTGGGGCTGTAGCTCAGTGGCAGAGCACTTGCTTAGAATGTGTGAGGCACTGGGTTAGATCCTTAGCACTGCATAAAAATGAAAAAAATAAAGGCATGCTGTCAATCTACAACTACAAAAATAATTTTTAAAAAATATACATCTTTGCATTACTGCAGCAAAGCCAAGCCCATCCTTAATGGTTCTCCCCAAAGTCGTATCCATTGCCCACATAATGGTCAAAGCTGTTGCTCATCTAAAAAGTATCACATTTTCTATATACAGACTCCTTCATTATGGTTGTTTCTATTAGACAGGAATGTGCTATGACCTGACCCTTAAGTTGCCAGGAAACCCACCATGCTCCTGATCTAGTGCTCCAGAAACAAAGACTGTCCCTCCAGGTGGAACTGGCCCCCGAGCGTTTCTTCCAAAAGTATGTATTTTTCTTTTGGGGGTAGAATGAACATGGACGGGGGTGATCTCAAGATGAGACGCTGGGATCAAGATTTTTGGAAGAATGGCAGCACTAGAGCTCAGTAAAGGTCACTTGCATTAGAATGGCAACCACTGACACTCCTGGGTACAGGGCACTTACTTGGAGGGTGACAGTGATAAACCAAACACAGCACTTTCTCTCCAATTTCTCAATATTCAACAATCTAGTCAGAGAGAGGGAATCAGCAATCTTTCCAGAATTCAAGGCACAATGAAATTAACCTGTGCTAAAACTGGACAACCATCAACTGATGGGATGGTCAGTTCTACCTTGTGCCATCAGACAGGGTGACACACAAAATGCGCAGTGTAAACTCAGCCTGGAAGAATAAGTGGACAACAAGGGACAGTCCAGCAGCCTTTGTCCCAGCAATAGCAATAGTCTGACCAGGTTGGAACAGGTGTGCATGAGGTGTGCTGTGGAAGTGAGGGCAGGAGCAGAGCCTGCTGCCAGAAGCCTCAAATGCCTGCACCTCTCCCTCTGGGTCTTTGAACAGAGGCCAGGGTGAGGAGAGAGAGGCACACCCAGTGGTTTCCACTATTCCCTGTCTGAAAACATGTGTCAGAATTTGAAATGAACATAGGTCATGTTGTAAGCACACATGGAGCAGAGACATCGCCCTCCCAGGACTTCTTACCAGATTTCAGGTTTGACAGTGATCTTTACACCCCAGACTCATGGATAATGTCAGAGGTCTAAAGCCAGGGAAGGAATGGATGGTTGCTGAGATCCAGAGAATGAGTACATGAGTGTAAGCTCCAGGAAGGCAGAAGACAAGACTGTGTCTGGCGTACTCTCAGCACCAGGCACAGGCACCAGCTTGTAGTAGCCACCTGACTCCTAAAACAGCTTTCCTGTGCTGATGGCACTATTGGGCATTGAGGACATGAGAGCTCCCTCCTGTGATTTTTAACACTGTCCTATTCCAAGAAGGCCTTGAGACCAGCTTGGCACAGCAATGGAGGCTGCTGGGAACAAACCTCAGCCTCCTTCCTGCCTTTCTAAAGCTAGTCAACAACTGGCCACGCCAAGGCCAGATGAGCTCCAGGTGCGCCTACTTGCCTGGCATCCCTGCCAATCTCATTTATCCCAAAAGGCAACTAGGAAGCCCACTAGTGAGTCACTTGGCTCTCTTGACCAGGGCTAAATCCTGTGACCAGCAATTCTATTGTACCTCTATATCTACCTCTATCGGGGTACAAATGTTCATGTGTGTTCTTTTGAAAAAGCAATGAATGTTTTCTGATTCCTTAAGTAGAAATGACCATAATTCAGAATTACACACTAAAGTGTTCCATCCCCAGGGCCCAGAGGGACACTGGGTAAGATCAGCCATCATACACCTGCTTCCCAGAATGTCACCTCAGTCAAGGAAGTGAGGGTACAACAGAGACAGTGTGGAATCTTTTTGTTTTCTTATTTTTCTTACTGGTATAGCCCCAGCACCTGAAACAATACCTACCACAGGGTATGAATGAATCACTGAATGAAAGAATCTGAAATACAGTGGGCATTATTAGGCATAGGAAGATGTAATGGAGAAAAGATGGTTCCTTTGAATGGTAGGAAATCTTTTTTTAAAAAAAAGAAAACATGTCACATATATTTCGTATTCTACTGTCCCCTCTGAAATCCCCTGGATAGAACAGCCAAGAGTCTAGAGAGCCAGGATGTTGCACATTCCCCTCAAAGTCCATAGAACAGCAGAGCTGGGAGGGCCAGATGCAGGCCTGAAGGCCTCTCTCTCCTTGTACAGATGATAAAACTCAGTTCCAGAGAGGGAGGCTGACACACTGCTAGTCACATATCCAGCAGCACCCTTGGTCCCAACACCAGCAAGAGCTTCTTTCTAAAAGCTATATGTTCCAGATGAAAGAGCAAAGAGGATGAGATGGAGGAGACAAACCAGACAGCCGTGATGGACTATGTCCTGCTGGGGCTCCATGGGCACCATGACCTAGAGGTGGTCCTGTTTGTGCTTTGCCTGGGCATCTACTGCATGAATCTGCTGGGGAACTCCCTCCTCATGGTGCTGATCATGCTGAACCCCCACCTGCACAACCCCATGTACTTCTTTCTCAGCAACCTCTCCCTCATAGACATCTGTGGCACCTCCTCCTTCATACCTCTCATGCTCACCAACTTCCTACAAACCAGAAGTACCATCTCCTTCCCAGCCTGTGCCCTGCAAATGTACTTGACCCTGGCTTTGGGTGCTACAGAATGCTTGCTCCTGGCTGCGATGGCCTATGACCATTATGTGGCTATCTGCCACCCACTCAGGTACACAGAGCTCATGACTGGACAGATGTGCATGCAGATGGCAGCACTGAGCTGGGGGACAGGCTTTGTCAACTCACTGCTACAGTCCATCCTGATCTGGCGCCTCCCCTTCTGTGGCCACAATGTCATCAACCACTTCTTCTGTGAGATCTTAGCAGTGCTGAAACTCGCCTGTGGGGACATCTCCCTTAATGCCCTGGTATTGATGGTGGCTACAACCATCCAGACAGTGACCCCTCTCCTGCTCATCTGCCTCTCCTACATTTTCATCCTGGCTGCCATCTTTCGGGTTCCCTCTGCTTCAGGCCAGCACAAAGCCTTCTCCACCTGCTCTGCACACCTCACAGTGGTGGTGATTTTCTATGGGACTATCTCCTTCATGTACCTCAAGCCTAAGGCAAAGAACCCCAATGTGGATAAGATTATCACACTGTTTTATGCCGCCGTGACACCCTCACTGAACCCCATCATCTACAGCCTAAGAAATGCAGAGGTGAAAGCAGCTGTCACAGCTCTGCTTGGGGGAGGTCTGCTCACTAGAAAATTCTCCCACGTTTACTGTTGCCCTCCAACTCTGTCAGTCAACATGAGCTAGCCTATCTTGTGGTAATGGAATCATTAATTAAGTGGCTTAAAACCAACAGATTTCTCACTTATGCCCCAGGTCCATAAGGGCTTGGCTGGGGTTCTGCTCTGCTTCCTTTTATCCACCCCTCACCCCCACCACAGGACCCATCTGTAACATGGCTGGGCACCATTACAAAACGAGAAGAGAAGGTGTCCTTTCTCTCCCTTCACACCCACCTTCTTCCAGACTGTCATTCCAGGGTCCTGGAGCACCTTCAGGCCCACCACAAGACACAGAGGTACCAACTTTCATTGGTGTCTCCAGCTGCTCCCAAGGCTCTGTCCCTCTAGTCTCTAAAAGAAATTCCTCACATTCCTCATAGTGGTTCTGCCATTGAAGTCTAGCCCCAATTGATCCATCACTCTTTTGATCGAGACCCTTCATGGCTCCCCATCACCACAGCATTAAGTCCATATCCTTGCTGAGTCTTCAAGGCCCCCAGAGTCTGGCAGCATCTGCTTCTTCAGCCTGACTTCCACTTCCCCCTCCACACAGGCCGGCCAATCACTACATCCTCTGCACTGCCCCCCCCTCCAGGTCTTTGCTCCTGCTGTTCTCAGTCACACTGGGATGAGTTTTCAAAGCCAGCTCAGACACCATCTCTTTCATGCATTCTTCTCTGATGCACTTTGAGATTGTCACCTTTATATCCTACAGCACCTTTCACTTTACCTGTCTCATCCTGACTTGTGACATTTCCTCATCATCAGAGCTCCTTGGGGGCAGCCTGCCACCAGGTCTCACCTACTGCTGTAGCTTTGGGAGGGCTTTCTCTACAGCAGATTTCCTGAACTGACTTGTTACCCAGAAGCTTTGAGCACTGAGTCCAGTGGTGCTGAGTATCTCCAAGCAGTGGCAGGTGGACAGGGGTCCTGGCATGGCTATGTACAGACAGGTGAAGGGAGCAGCAGTACTGCTGGCCACAGTCTTGTCCTCGATGCAGGCAAGTTGCTCTGGACCTTGGGCTGTCTCCTGTGAGACAAGTCAGGAGACAGCCAAGGGCTGCTGACCTGCTTGGCTGTTAGGCCTGGCTCTGTCTTATGGTGGTATTCTTCCCACCAGGGATCCCACAGGCACCTCACACTCAACATGTCCAAATCGGAAATCATCCCCTACCCCCAAGTGATGGCACCATCTTCAGGAATGGCACCATTCTAAAACAGTACAGAAGACATCACTTATTCTCTGCTTCAAAGACCAGACACAAGTACTACAGTCCACTAAGTTACCCAGAATTCATTTAGGATTTGGGGTGTTTTTTCAAACATCATTTCCCCTTTCAGGCTCAATGAGGCACTTGCTCCATAAACCACATTTTCAAGTGTATAGAAGGAAGGAAATGACCAAAAGTTTCTGGAAAAGGGACTTGTATTAAATCCTTCTATCTTTGATAAGGCAGGATACAGAGCATGGGGGTGGGGAGGCAAAGCTGAATCAGCAAATATTGAAGACACACCCAGGGGAATCACTGAGAACTGACTTTCTCCTATGAAATATTCTATGCTGAACAAAGACTGTGGGAAAATCTAGATATTGTTTCTGGAGTGTGGAGATTTGGGGAAATCATCTGATCGTCTACTTAACATTCTCAGTGTTAAGTAGGATTTAGAGCATAAAAAGGGATAGATAGCAAAGACAGAAATGTAGGTAACACCCCCAAGCTTTTAGCCCACCTAATACACTGTCTGAATCACTTTTCTTTGAAGGAAAACTGGGTTATATTGCAACTAACGGAGGAAGCTAGATGGCCACAAGGGGGAATTCAAGCCCCTAATGTGAAAGTTCCAGATCTTGGTTGTGTATGTGCAATAATCTGAGGGACTGACCTAAAATTCACCTGTTGCTAGTTAACATATCATTAATATTGTGGTTTGTTCCCCCTGTGTGCATTTCCCAAGGAAAAATAAATTTACACATAGCCAGTAAAGAAAAAATTACACTAAAGTAAACTGTCAATCAAGGTTCCAATCAACCCCAATCCACCCAGGTTAAAAGGGGTAGGTAAAATTATCACAGCCCAATAAAAGTGAACTCCACTGTTTAGTCAGAACCTTGAGCTACTTCGCAGCTCAGCCCACTATGTTCTCCCAGAGTGTATGCTTTTACTTCCAATAAACCTTTGCATTGCTTGTCAACTTCATAGGTCTTAATCAATTCTTTGTTTGAACATCAAGAACCTGGGCCCGGAAATTTCTGGGGATCCCTGTATCCATGCCAGTAATATCTGGAGTAGAGAGAATTGTGAGATTCTTCTCATTAATATTCTATAGCCGATCATCCTCTAAGCATATTAAAAAGTCAAAGTGATTGTTGAAGGTCATAGAAAATCCACAGGGGTAGAGTTCATTAAAATTGCCATTCAAGGAAATTGTTTTACTGGATTGTGTGGGTTAATTTTTAGACTGGTATTTCTCTTGTCAACAATAATGAAAAGAAGTGACAGAAATGAAACAGAAAATTTGGGGAATTTAACAAAATAAATTTTCACTCCAAGCTGGATTATGTTAATATAATTCTAATCCAAATCGTTCACCTTCTTTGGAATTGTTTTTTCCTTTCCCCCTGAGGAAATTTACAGTTTTATAATGTAACTACATAGGTCATCTGAGGACCCAAAATAAGGTATCCAGGCACCAGAGAATGTCAAATTTAAAATGCAAATCTATTTAAACCATGCAAACCTTGGTATATTCACACTAAGGATAAAATGGAACTTAATGTCACTCTCTTATTTTTTGTTTCCTCATTCCATTTTCTTTGGAAACACTTTTGGGATTTGTTAAGGGTCACTGAGAATTATTCTTGAGGCTTTGAGGAACAGAACAAGTAATAAAAAAAAGTGGGCTTGCTTCCAGTATGTCAGCAAATCAGCAAAAAAGTGTGCACAGCCCAGAATGTGGGCTCTAACTGGGCCTTCTCAGATGTGATTATAAGGACTGGAGTAGCATTGTGAAGTATCGGACATTATGAATAAGCATTGCATGACGGCATGGTTGGGTATCCCCTTCCTGATGGATTTTTATATTTGGTGTGGTTATATGTTTGATCTCCTGATTGGCTCTTTTAAGAATTTTGGGAAGAGCTGGGAATGTGTCTCAGTGGTAGAGAGAGCACTTGCTTACCATGCAGGAAGCCCAAGGTTTCTAGCACCACAAAAAGGGGGGAAAACTATGCAAGAATTTAGGAAGAACCTCTAACTTAAGGTGATGTGTTTCCATACTCCAACACTTCTGAAAAACTACAGTCATAATAGAAATTGATCAACACTCACTGCTGTGGGTATATCATAGTTTAAGGGACATGGAGTCAAACTGAGTAAGAATCTAAGCTCTACCATTCACTTCTTCCCTTAGGCAAACTATATAACTTTCTTTAATCTACAAAAAAATTATAAGAATCTAACTTTATGCATTTTATTACAGGATTTGTGATAGTAAATCTGAGTATCCTCTTGATTAGATAGAGAGATGATTAGTTAACTAATAAAGCATATTTCCAACAGAGTCAGAGAGGATGTTTCCAGAGACAACTGGCATGGGGGACAGCAAGCTGAAAGTGAGCAGCATGGTCCTACAGATGGAACAAAAGCAGAAGAGGAAGCCACACAGTACCTGCAGGCTCTCTTCTACGAGAGCAGGTGTGTCTGTTGCTTTGCCCATCACCCATGGACATCAGACTGGCTTCTTCAGCCTTTCATCCTGGAATCACCTCCAGTGACCCTTCAGGAGGCTTCCAAGTCTTCAGCATAGAGCCATGACTACATTGTTGGTCCCTCTTACCCTGAGACTCCAGCTTCTTGGCCAGAGGGATTCAGATCCTTCTTGGTTTCTCTGGCTCTCCAGCTTACAGACAGTCATTGTGGGACAATACAGACTTGATGATGTGAGCCAAACTAATAAATCCACCTTTAAATTCATACATATATACATGCATATATATATATATATATATATATACACACACATATATATGCATAAATATGTATGTATATACACACACTCTCTTTATATATTCATATGTTACATTTAATATATATAATATATATTCTATGGATTCTATTCCTTTAGAGAACCCAAATACAGTGTTAATATGAGGACTAAATTAGCAGTGTCTGACACAGCACATGTTCAGTAGACATCATTTTGCTGTTATCATTATTCAAACCCTTTGGCTATACACAAAATCAACTGCAAGTTTGTGGCCTGTTTAGGAGTTTTTCAACAAGTTTTATGTTTGTAAGCACTGATTATAAACCTGCTATCTGTTCCTTGGCCCTGGATAGGAACCTGTTTACCAGTTCCAGAAGTCCAGTGTCCTAGATTTTAAGACAGGGACCCTGACTGTCAGCTTCTGCCCTGGTACTGTCAATGCAACATGACCAATGCTTCCTCAAATAAACACAGCTGCAGGATAAAACAAGTCTAAACTCCTGAAATAATGGGAAAGGAGAGACTATAGGGAACCTTCCCTGGAAACTGAATGACTAGGACCTCTCATTTTGGCCCACGTAATAAAAGAATAGGAGTCAGAGAAGGACTCCAGCCAACATCTAAAGCCAGAAGTTCTTCCTTACTCTCTTGCTTCTTGCCTGGTTTAAGAAAGTAGGAGCTCTCTTTGTGGTGCTAGGCACAGGAGTCTCTTCCAGCACTCCAACTAGAGAGAAGGTCTCTTGTTTTCAAGTCAATATGCCATTGTATCCAGAAAAGGAAGTGTCAGCCAGCCTAGAACACTCTGGAACCAATGCCCAGATGCTTGTGCAAAGTCCAGGGGACTGAATATGCTCTCCCCACATGCTCCAGGCTCCTGACACACTGAAGCACTCATACCAGTTGTGAATCACATTCCACCTGCATGTAGCCAAGAGTGGGCTGGTGGAACAGCTGTTGCTATAGGATTTGGTGAGCAACAGTATGGAGGGCATCTGGCAATGAGAAGGGGAGACAGTGTCTAATATAAAAATAGAGTGAGCCACTATCAGAGCAGGCCTGAAAAGAGACCCAACCAAGAAAAACTGGACTATGTTCTTCTCATGCAGCTTAAAGGATCAAGGCCTGTCTCTGTAGCATGGTGGTAGCCCATGCTTCCTCAACCAGGGACCAGGCTGGGGAGTCAGGGGGTAGGACTCTCAGTTTCAGCACATTGGTCCTCTACTTTCTCCCAGATGACAAGTAGGTTTTTGTAATGTGGACATATGTCTGATCTAGTAATGCTGGACAGCAGGGAGGCACCAGTGGTTTCTGTGGTATTCTTGTTGCCAAGACATGAGGACAGTCTGAATCCCTCTAAGATTCCTGCAGTACTCATGGGCAGGCACTCTATGTCACAAGATGTCAAGAACAGATGAGATGACAAGATCCCTAGATGCAGAATCTTGGTGGGGCAGAAAGCCTACTTGGGGGGAAATCACATTAGTATATTCACTTTTCTTATTTCCTGATATCCAAGATGCTGATTCACCAATAAAAATTATGGAAAAATTATAATATATAAGATGCTTGTGTGTGATATGAACATTTTTGGGTAAGGAGGAGTGGGAAAACTCAGGAAAGGAATCATGGAAATTCCATAATGAGAGTTCAGGGGATTCCAACACAAATCTTACTGAGTGTGGTGGCACACACAGTAACCCAAGCTACTTAGAAGGTTAAAGCAGGAAGATCTTTTGATCTCAGGAATTCTAGATCAGTCTGCATAACATAGTGAGACTCCAATCTCAACAACAACAAAACATCTAGAAATCTCTTTCAAAATGTACTCCTTTGAGCTGGGATTTTATATTACATTGCCATGTCCCATGATGCCTCAGGACCAAGTATCTCAGGACCCTGAGATCCAGACTTACCCACACTTTGTCCAGAGACAAAGAGAGATCCCTTCTGCCTTCCAAAATTTCCTGTGAGAATACAAGAACATGCAGATGCAGTTGTACATGACGGCAATCCCAGAGACTCCTGAAGCAGGAGAACAGCCTCAGCAACTTAAGGAGATCCTGTCTCAAAATTTTAAGAAATGGAATGGACTGGGGAGGTCACTCTGATTAATCATCCCTGGGTTCAAGTCCGAGTCCAGAAAGAAGAACAAACGAATGAAGGAACAAAGGAATAAAGGAAGATTGCCCATGCCTGTGCTCTCCTAGTGTCTCTCCTGTGCCCACTCAATCCAGCAAGGCACTCCAGAGATAGCAAAATGGACCTGAGTTTCTGAAGCCCAGGCCCCTTAGTTGCCTAACCCGAAATTTTGTATGGTTGGAGAGTGTGAACTTTAAATTGGGCAGGGACTACCAGGTCCCTGGGAGCAAGAGACAAGCAGGCTGTCTGTGTGTCAGGGGACTAGGTCTCTAGTCCTTGGGGCCCCTCAGCCTGGCCCACCCCAGCCTAGTGAAGCTGCTCGTAATGAATTCAGCACTTCTTCCATGGCTCTCTCGAACCTCAGAGCAGTTCACCTGGCTCCAGCTCTCTGCACACAATTCTGTCACAAGCCAGTGAGTAGGACAAAAAGCTTTTTGAAATATCTCAAAGTCAGAATATTTGCTTGGAGAAGGAGAAATAATAATAATAATAATAATAATAATAATAATAATAATAATAATAATATCATCCACCACTGGATCCACATTGACCCCAGGCCAGACTCTGCAGTAAGAGTTCTACTTAAGCTCACTGATCCCCAGCTGATACTCGCCCAACAACGATATACCACTACCTCCTGTTACAGGTAAGGAACCTGGGTGGAGAACCTGTAGCAAATGACAGGGTCTGGACACCCAGTCAGTTTGAATTCAAGCCCATGCCAACTCCTCTGCCATACAACATGACATGGTGATCCAGGAACCCCAGATTCAGGCATTTTGAAAGCTGGACCTGAAGCTTCCTGTTTGTGATGCCCCTTCCTCTCTTTTAAAATATGTGTGAAGCCTAAAATAGGCATTAAATGGGTAAAGTTAGGTTTACTAGCCTTACAAAGGAACCTTAGTTTCTTTGACCACAGAGTTGAAGGATTCTATAAAGATTCAGAAAAAAAATGTTTGCAAGACTATAGAGTCCATAGGTCACATAATTGACCTCATTTCTCAGGAAAAGGAGCTCGATTAAGTCAGAAGCTAGAACAAAGGCCAAGAATCTAACTTGGGCCCCACACTCCCACTCCAGGGCTCCTTCAATGCATCACCCAGTACAAAGAAGTCATAAAAATTGTGAAGTGAAACTAGACCATTACTTTCAGAGCCACTCAATGTTCTACTGCTCTGTGAATCTGATGCGGGGACATGATAGAGTGTGTGACATTGGCAGAGAGATGCTAGAATAGCATTTTGAATGTGCTGAAAAAAAAAAAAAAAAGTCACCCAGAGAGGAGCTGCTCAGTAATAGCGATGGCTTCCTTCATTCTGGACATACGTTACAAATAGTCAGGGTTAGTGTGTTGTGGGCATATGTGAAGTGTGTCACTTCTGTGTCAGAGCATTTCATTGTTGGTGGAAGATATTCTAGGTGTCATTCCCTGGCCACATAACTGTAAAGCCCAGATTGTAGAGCCTCCTTCCACCAGGGACTGTGTGGACAGGCCCCTGAAACCCACAGTGGACATGCAGCATGAGAAGGCAAGAAACCTCTTCATGTTAATTCATAACATTATGCATCTCTGGGGGCTGGGGCTGTAGCTCAGTGGCAGAGCACTTGCCTAGAATGTGTGAGGCACTGGGTTAGATCCTTAGCACTGCATAAAAATGAAAAAAATAAAGGCATGCTGTCAATCTACAACCACAAAAATAATTTTTTAAAAAATCATACATCTTAAAAAAATTATATCTTTGCATTACTGCAGCAAAACCAAGCCCATCCTTACTGGTTCTCCCACAAGTCGCATCCTATGCCCATGTAATAATCAAAGCTGTTGCTCATCTGAAGAGCATCACATTTTCTATACACATACTCCTTCTATATGGCTGTTTCTACTAGACAGGAATGTGCTATGACCTGACCCTTAAGTTGCTAGGAAACCCACCTTGCTCCTGATCTAGTGCTCCAGAAACAAAGACTGTCCCTCCAGGTAAAACTGGCCCCCAAAGCATTTCTTCCAAATGTTTGTATTTATCTTTTGGGGTATGATGGATAGAGAAGGGGGTTGATCTCAAGGTGAGACACTGGGATCAAGATTTTTGGAAGAATGGCAGCATTAGAGCTCAATAAATAGTCACTTGCATTAGAATGGCAACCACTGACACTCCTGGGTACAGGGCAATTGGAGGGTGACAGTGATAAACCAAACATAGCACTTTCTCTCCAATAGCTCAATATTCAACAATCTAGTCAGACGGAGGGAATCAGCAATCTTGCCAGAATTCAAGGCACAATGAAATTAACCTGTGCTAAAACTGGACAACCATCAACTGATGGGATGGTCAGTTCTTCCCTGTGCCATCAGAGGGGGTAGCACACAAACGCACAGTGTGAACTCAGCCTGGAAGAATAAGTGAACAACAAAGGACAGTCCAGCAGCCTTTGTCCCAGCAATAGCAATAGTCTGACCAGGTTGGAACAGGTGTGCATGAGGTGTGCTGTGGAAGTGAGACAGGAGGGCAGGAGCAGAGCCTGCTGCCAGAAGCCTCAAATGCCTGCACCTCTCCCTCTGGGTCTTTGATCAGAGGCCAGGGTGAGGAGAGAGAGGCACACCCAGTGGTTTCCACTATCCCCTGTCTGAAAACATGTGTCAGAATTTGAAATAAATATAGGTCATGTTGTAAGCACACATGGAGCAGAGACATCACCCTCCCAGGACTTCTTCCCAGGTTTGACAGTGATCTTTACACCCTAGACTCATGAACAATGTCAGAGGTCTAAAGCCAGGGAAGGAATGGATGCTTGCTGAGATCCAGAGAATGCTTGTAAGCTCCAGGAAGGCAGAAGACAAGACTGTGTCTGGCGTGCTCTCAGCACCAGGCACAGGCACCAGCTTGTAGTAGCCACCTGACCCCTAAAACAGCTCTCATGTGCTGACAACACTATTGGGCTTTGGGGACATGAGAGCTCCCTCCTGTGAATTTTAACACTGTCCTATTCCAAGAAGGCCTTGAGACCAGCTTGGCACAGCAATGGAGGCTGCTAGGAACAAACCTCAGCCTCCTTCCTGCCTTTCTAAAGCTAGTCAACAACTGGCCAAGCCAAGGCTAGATGAGCTCCAGGTGTGCCTACTTGCCTGGTATCCCTGCCAATCTCACTTATCCCAAAAAGCAACTAGGAAGCCCACAAGTGAGTCTCTTGGTTCTCTTGACCAGGGCTAAATCCTGTGACCAGCAATTCTATTGTACCTCTATATCTACCTCTATTGGGGTACTGTTGAGAGCCACAGCCGAAGGGGCCCCAGCAAACTTCCAGCTGCCAGCAAACTTCCAGCTGCCGGCTGATGATTGGCTCACAGCGGCCCCAGCAACATCTAGCTGATTGGCTCCTCTGCGGTGATGCACATTGGGCTGTTTCCCTGCCCTTTCAGACCACAGAGCTGCTCATTGGGGGACTTTTTTGGCTCTGCCCACGTGACCCAGCCAATCGGCCTCAAGAGCAGGAGGATTGTGGGAGGTGGAGAGAGGCTTGTGTTGGAGAGAGAGGCTTGTGGGAAGCCGGTGGTGGCAGTTGGGGCTCTGAGGGTTTTTCCTGAGAGGCTGTGTTGTTTGGCGTGTGTGGTTCTAAAAATAAAGTTAGTTTCTTTTGACAAGTGGCTCCTGATTGTGCCCAGCCAGACTGCGGCATTTGGTGGCTCGCACGGGGAGCGACTGAGGGTAAGTGATAAGGTAAACTGCTCGCCCCTGAGGGCAGGGCGAGAGGATGGGTAGCCATTTTAAGATTCTTCTTTTGTTATTTTGTTTCACTTTTGTTTTAAGTTGCCTGTCCCTGGAGATGTGTAAGATGGAAGAAAAACCGCTCACATCTGAGGAACAGATAGGGAGAAAGGACGGATGGACATTTCAGGAGGCTATTATAATGATTTTGTGTTGTTCCAATTTTGTTTCACTCTGTTTCAGTTTTGTTAGGCGTTATCTTGTTGGGTTGTATTATAGTAGAAATATGGGATCAGAAATTAGTAAAAAACAAACTGAAAGAGTGTTAAGTAAATTGTTAGAGGAAGGAGGCATCTCAGTAAAATCAAGAACAATCAGGGCATACGTTGATACAATACAAAAATGTAGCCCATGGCTTTTTAAGGAGGAGTTGTTAAATATATCACAATGGAACCATCATGGTGAAGATTTAAAAAGAATAGAAAAGAAAAGCCCAGGGACTCTGCCAGTTGGCACATTGCCATTGTGGACGTTGGTATCTTGTTTGCTTAGTCCAAAGCCTTCAGTTCAGACAAAGGTAGAGGAAGGAGAAGACATATTGATTCAAGTAAAAGAGAAGGTCTCTCAAGTTAGTCAGAAAGAGGAAAAAATTCAAGTAAAAGAGAAGGTCTCTCGAACTAGTCAGACAGAGGAAAAAATTCAAGTAAAAGAGAAGGCCTCTCAAGCTAGTCAGGCAGAGAAAGAAAGTGTAAAGCAGAAAAAGCCATCAGGGGGAAAGTTACAACAGGAGACTGCTACTAACACCTTTCTATCACCAGAGGGTGTAAGTGTCCAACCAACAGCACCAGCTCTACAGGAGACTGCTACTAACACCGTTCTATCACCAGAGGACGTAAGTGTCCAACTAACAAGGCCACCTCCATATGCTGGGAGGCCCCCAACCCCCGCAGTTGATAGTTGGGATCCTGAGACAAGATCTCAAATATTAACATGCCCTGTATTTGAGGCAGGAGGGCAGCGAGTTTACCATGTTTTAAATTTCAAAACAGTGAAGCAGCTAAAAGAGGCTGTAACAACCTATGGTCTTCAAGCACCCTTCACTGTAAGCATGGTCGAATCCATTAACAACTTGAACATGACGCCAGCAGATTGGGCTAATATGTGTAAAGCTGTGCTAAATGGAGGACAATACCTGTTATGGAAGGTTGCCAATGAGGAATTTTGCAAGGAGACGGCTAGGCGAAATGCAGCAGCTGGTTATCCTCAGAGAAATATAGATATGTTGTTAGGAAAGGGACCTTATGAGGATCAGCAGCAACAAATTGCATATGATCCTGGTGTATATGCACAAATTGCTGTAGATGCAATTAAGGCATGGAAGACTTTACAAGGACATGGAGGTATACAAGGTCAATTATCTAAGGTAATACAAGGAGCTAATGAACCTTATGCTGAATTTGTAGATAGGCTTATTCAAACAGCTACCAGAGTTTTTGGGAATACAGAACAAGCAATGCCATTAATTAAACAACTGGCTTATGAGCAAGCGAATCGTTGGTGCAGAGATATCATTAGACCATGGAAACATGAAGATTTAAACACATATATTAAATTATGTAGAGACATTAATGAACAAGAGCAAGTCGTGGCAGCTGCAGTAAAAGAGGCTTTAGATGCCAGAGACATTAATGAACAAGGGCAAATTTGGCAGCTGCAGTAAAACAGGCTTTAGATGCCAGGCCAAGAACATGCTACAATTGTGAACAAACAGGACATTTTAAAAGGAATTGCCCCATAGGAGGAGGGTTTAACAAAACTAGGTATCAAAGGAGTAGAATACCAGGTATTTGCCCACGATGCCGTAGAGGGAGACATTGGGCTAATGAATGCCGTTCTCAAACCACCATACAGGGTACTCCATTATCAAAAAATGAACAAGGAACAGGTGTTTATCCACGATATCGTGGAGAAAGGCATCGGTCTCCATTGCCAAAAAATGGACAGGGGGGCCCAATGCTCCGGGGCCCAAAACCACAAATATACGGAGCACTGGAGGAACCCAGCAACCCCATCAGGGTAGTGCCCAGGACACATTGTCCATCAGATCCCTCATCAGACAAACCAGAGGGAGCGCAGGGTTGGACATCTGTGCCTCCGCCAGAGCAGTACTAACTCCAGAAATGGGAGTTCAAATCATTCCCACAGGGGTAAAAGGACCTCTTCCCAAAGGAACAGTAGGCTTATTATTGGGACGCAGCTCTTCTACTCTAAAAGGACTTATGATAAGTCCTGGGGTAATTGATCCCGATTATGAAGGTGAAATAAAAATTATAGCCAGTTCTCCAAAGGGTATATCAGTAATTTCACCAGGAGATAGAATAGCACAGTTACTAATAATACCCAGCCTACATGATAAATTTTCCAGTCGTGCTGTAGAAAGAGGTTCCAAGGGATTAGGCTCCACAGGTGTAGATTGGGCTATGCTTTCTTTAAATTTAGATTCTCGCCCCATGCTAAAACTAAATATTCAAGGACATGAATTTAATGGGCTACTGGATACAGGCGCAGACCTTAGCATCATCTCTCGTCAAGAATGGCCAAAACATTGGCCATTACAACAAGCCACTCAAATGCTTCGAGGCCTAGGAGCGGCGACTAATCCCCATAGAAGTGCAATGGTATTAGATTGGAAGGGTCCTGAAGGATGTGAGGGAACTATACAGCCATATGTATTGGATCATCTTCCCGTAAATTTATGGGGACGAGATGTCCTAGATCAATTAGATTTGACATTAACAAATAACATCAACCAAAATGCACCCACTATTATGACTAGACAAGGTTTTAGGAAAGGAAAAAGATTAGAAAAACAAGAACAAGGTATAGCAGCACCAATACAAATAGATCAAGGAACAGACAGACATGGGTTGGATTTTCAGAAAGGGCCACTGAGACAATAAAAATTACTTGGAAATCAGAAAGACCAGTATGGGTTCCTCAGTGGCCCCTGACTAAAGAAAAGATACAAGCAGCCCATGACCTGGTCAAACAACAATTAGCGGAAGGACATATACAACCTTCTGTATCTCCCCATAATACTCCCATTTTTGTCATCAAAAAGAAATCTGGTAAATGGAGATTATTGCAAGATTTAAGAGCCATTAATAATGAGATGGTTATTATGGGACCTGCTCAATCAGGGATTCCTCAATTGTCTGCTTTGCCAAAAACCTGGTATGTTTTAGTTATAGATATTAAAGATTGTTTTTTTTTTTCAATTCCAATTCATCCTGAGGATTGTCCACGTTTTGCATTTACTATCCCTGCACTGAATCATGAAGGTCCTGATCAGAGATATGAATGGAAAGTACTCCCTCAAGGGATGGCTAACAGCCCAACTATGTGTCAAATTTATGTTAACAAAGTAATCCAGGCACTTAGAAATCAAAATCCTGAACTACAAATATTTCACTATATGGATGATGTATTATTAGCACACAAAGATAAAAACACATTACTAGAATGTTATGCCACACTTACAAACTTATTAAAAAATTATAATCTAGAGATAGCAATAGATAAAGTACAATTAAATTTTCCAATTAATTATTTAGGAGTTCTATTATCCTCAACCATGGTCCGTCCACCAAAAATTCAAATACGAGTAGATCAACTCAAATCACTTAATGACTTTCAAAAGTTATTAGGAGACATAAATTGGATAAGGCCTTATTTAGGTATACCAACAGGAGAGTTGGGACCTTTATTTGATATCCTAAAAGGTCCATCAGATCCAAATTCACCCCGAATGTTAACGCCTGAAGCAAGAAAGGCATTAAAAATCATTGAAACATATATGGAAAATATGCATTTGGATAGAATTGATATAAGTTTGCCTTTATTATTTATTGTACTACCAACAAAAAATATTCCTACAGGAGTATTTTGGCAAGAAGGTCCATTATTATGGATACATTTATCTTATTCTCCTAACACTATTCTTACTAGGTATCCTGAGGCTGTAGGACAATTAATACTCAAAGGAATAAAAGCAGCAAAGGGAGTGTTTGGAATTTCTCCCAATAAAATTATTACTCCATATACTATGAATCAAACTGATGAGTTAGCTAATGAGTTAAATACTTGGGCAATAATCATGTGCAAATCTAATGTTTCATTTGATAACCACTTACCATCTAATCCTTTATTGTCTTTTTGGTCATCGCATCCTGTAATTTTTCAAAAAATGACAAGAAAAACACCTATCATGAATGCTCCAAATATATTCACTGATGGATCAAATAATAGTACAGCAGCAATAGTTACACCTGATCAAACTTTTACATTATTAGTACCCAAACAATCAGCTCAAAAGGTAGAGCTTAATGCAGTATTACAAGCTTTTGTGATGTTTAAAGATTCTGTATTTAATTTATTTTCCGATAGTCAGTATATAGTTAACGCTATAGTATCCCTTGAAGATGCTGGTAGGATTTCCCCTTCCTCTAATGTTTTCTCTTTGCTTTCCACTATACAAAGTCTAATCTGGGACAGAAAAGATCCATTCTTTATAGGACATATCAGGGCACATACAGGATTGCCTGGAGCCCTTAGTTTGGGCAATGATTTAGCAGATAAAACTACACATGACATACATATTTTCTCTACACTAGAAGAAGCTATAAATTTTCATAAAAAGTTCCATGTCAATGCTAATACTTTACAAAAGTGTTTTAAAATAACTAAGGAACAAGCTAGACAAATAATAAAACAATGTCAAAATTGTGTGACCTTTTTACCACAAGTTAATCTTGGAGTCAATCCTAGAGGATTGATACCTAACCATATTTGGCAGATGGACGTCACACACTTGCCAGAATTTGGAAAATTAAAATATTTGCATGTTACAGTTGATACTTCTTCTGGATTTTTGATGAGCTCCCTTCATGCCGGAGAAAAAACTAAAGATATTATAGCTCATTGCTTACAAAATTTTGCCACTGTGGGTGTTCCAAAACAGTTAAAAACAGATAATGCCCCTGGTTATACTTCTACCTCTTTTAAACAATTTTGCTCAACATTTGGCATTACTCATATAACAGGAATCCCATACAATCCACAGGGACAAGGCATAGTTGAAAGAGCTCATCAAACTATTAAAATGTACTTATTAAAGCAAAAACAGGGAATTAGGAAGGGGTATATATTCCCCAAAGATAAACGTAAAATAACCCTTTTTACTCTAAACTTTTTAAATTTGGATTCATCAGGACTTAGTGCTGTGGAAAGGCATATGTGTCCAAAAAATGTGCATAAGCCCAAGGTACTTTGGAAGGATATTCTAACAGGACAATGGAAAGGTCCTGACCCAGTAATTGTCTGGAGTTGGGGGTCTGTTTGTGTGTTTCCACAGGGAGAACAGCAGCCGATTTGGATTCCAGAGAGATTAACCAAGGTCCTGACCCAGTGATTGTCTGGAGTCGGGGGTCTGTTTGTGTGTTTCCACAGGGAGAACAGCAGCCAATTTGGATTCCAGAAAGATTAACTAAAGCAATTTCTACAGGCCAAAAAGAAGATGATTTGGCTCAAATCCATAACAACTGATATCCAAAACTCCAGTTTGGCTATTCTTACATCTGTGACAGAACCAGGATGCTTTTTTCAATATCTATTTTATTATTGTCCTTTGCCATATCATGAAGTTCTATTTTGTTTTTTGAGCTCATACAGATCTAGGTTAATGTTTTGCTGATCAGTTCTATTTTTTTGACTATAGAGTTTTTAAACATTGCAATGGAAATTTCACCTGTAAAAAGTTATAAGGCCTTTACTATTATGTTATGTGTTGTATGTATTATATTATGTGTGCACACTTGTGTTTTGTGTTATATGTTTGAATGTACGTATGTCCATATATCATATATGATGAGCGCTCATGAAAAAATGGATCCAAATATATATATTTTTTATATTCACGTGATTTAAATGGTTCAATTTAAATTGGGTAAACAACTGTTGAGGATTGTTTTAATATGTGAACAAAAAAGGAGGTTAACAGATCTGTTTGTTTACTTTCACCTTTCCTTTTCATTATATTTAATAATTCTCTTAAAGACAATGTAAATTGTTAAGAAAATTGTTTTCTTTTAGTGCCTTCTGGAATGTTACATAATTTTTTCTTTAGCCATTATTGCCAGAATTCCTATCTTCATCCCAGTGCTGGTGAAGTCAAAGATAAAACCAATCTACAGCTTCTGCAATAGCCATCACTGAACTGCTTGCAGAACTTGCCTGGACACATTGTGAACTCACCTGTATGCATTGTGAACTATCTGTTGGTGCAGCGACTTGTGGTAGTGTTGGGGTATTTTTGCTGATGATGTCATTGGTGGTACAATTTTTCCAAAAGGAGCCATCAATTGGCTTGGTGTATCTTCCTCTCTTCTGCTTGTCATGATCGTCCAGCTAAAATTTGGGGGCCAACAGAGGTGAGGCAAAGAACCTCACCCCCCCGCTGGTACAAAGACCTCTCCACAGGTGTGGCTGTATACTGGACCGGTAGTCAGTGACGGGTAAGATCCAATTGCAATGGTACCAACCTAACGGGTAAGGACCATATGTACTATTGGACAACCTAAGGCAGGCACGGTCCCTAAGCCACATGCTTGTTGTTTAAACAGAGAGGGGGAGATGTTGAGAGCCACAGCCGAAGGGGTCCCAGCAAACTTCCAGCTGCCAGCTGATGATTGGCTCACAGCGGCCCCAGCAACATCTAGCTGATTGGCTCCTCTGCGGTGATGCTCATTGGGCTGTTTCCCTGCCCTTTCAGACCACAGAGCTGCTCATTGGGGGACTTTTTTGGCTCCGCCCACGTGACCCAGCCAATCGGCCTCAAGAGCAGGAGGATTGTGGGAGGTGGAGAGAGGCTTGTGTTGGAGAGAGAGGCTTGTGGGAAGCCGGTGGTGGCAGTTGGGGCTCTGAGGGTTTTTCCTGAGAGGCTGTGTTGTTTGGCGTGTGTGGTTCTAAAAATAAAGTTAGTTTCTTTTGACAAGTGGCTCCTGATTGTGCCCAGCCAGACTGCGGCAGGGTACAAATGTTCATGTGTGTTCGTTTGAAAAAGCAATGAATGGTTTCTGATTCCTTAAGGAGAAATGACCATAATTCAGAATTACACACCAAAGTGTTCCATCCCCAGGGCCCTGAGGGACACTGGGTAAGATCAGCCATCATATACCTGCTTCCCAGAATGTCACCTCAGTCAAGGAAGTGCGGGTACAACAGAGACAGTGTGGAATCTTTTTTTTCTCTTATTTTTCTTACTGGTATAGCCCCAGCACCTGAAACAACACCTATCACAGAGTATGAATGAATCACTGAATGAAAGAATCTGAAATACAGTGGGCATTATTAGGAATAGGAAGTCATAACTGAGAAAAGATGGTTCCTTTGAATTGGTAGGAACTTTTTAAAAAAAAAAGAAAACATGTCACATATATTTGTATTCTACTGTCCCCTCTGAAATCTCCTGGGAAGAACAGCCAAGAGTCTAGGGAGCCAGGATGTTGCACATTCCCCTCAAAGTCCATAGAACAGCAGAGCTGGGAGGGCCAGATGCAGGCCTGAAGGCCTCTCTCTCCTTGTACAGATGATAAAACTCGGTTCCAGAGAGGGAGGCTGACACACTGCAAGTCACATATCCAGCAGCACCCTTGGTCCCCACACCAGCAAGAGCTTCTTTCTAAAAGCTGTGTGGTCCAAATGAAAGAGCAAAGAGGATGAGATGGGAGGAGACAAACCAGACAGCCATGATGGACTATGTCCTGCTGGGGCTCCATGGGCACCATGACCTAGAAATGGTCCTGTTTGTGCTTTGCCTGGGCATCTACTGCATGAATCTGCTGGGGAACTCCCTCCTCATGGTGCTGATCATGCTGGACCCCCACCTGCACAACCCCATGTACTTCTTTCTCAGCTACCTCTCCCTCATAGACAACTGTGGCACCTCCTCCTTCATACCTCTCATGCTCACCAACTTCCTACAAACCAGAAGTACCATCTCCTTCCCAGCCTGTGCCCTGCAGATATTCTTGACCCTGGCTTTGGGCACTACAGAGTGCCTGCTCCTGGCTGCAATGATCTATGACCGTTATGTGGCTATCTGCCACCCACTCAGGTACACAGAGCTCATGACTGGACAGATGTGCATGCAGATGGCAGCACTGAGCTGGGGGACAGGCTTTGTCAACTCACTGCTACAGTCCATCCTGATCTGGTGCCTCCCCTTCTGTGGCCACAATGTCATCAACCACTTCTGTGAGATTTTAGCAGTGCTGAAACTCGCCTGTGGGGACATCTCCCTTAATGCCCTGGTATTGATGGTGGCTACAACCATCCTGACAGTGACCCCTCTCTTGCTCATCTGCCTCTCCTACATTTTCATCCTGGCTGCCATCTTTCGGGTTCCCTCTGCTTCAGGCCGGTGCAAAGCCTTCTCCACCTGCTCTGCACACCTCACAGTGGTGGTGATTTTCTATGGGACCATCTACTTTATGTACCTCAAGCCTAAGGCAAAGAATCCCAATGTGGATAAGATTATCACACTGTTTTATGCAGTCATGACACCCTCACTGAACCTCATCATCTACAGCCTAAGAAATGCAGAGGTGAAAGCAGCTGTCACAGCTCTGCTTGGGGGAGTTCTGTGCACCAGGAAATTAGCCAACTTTACCATTGCCCTCTGTCTCTGTCAGGATGAACTAACCTATCTTGTGGTAATGGCCTCCCTCATATTTCAGTGGCTTAAAACCAATCGATTTCTTGTTTATGCCCCAGGTCCATAAGGACTTAGTTGGGGTTCTGCTCTGAATCCTTATCTTCTCCTTTCTGGTACCCATAATGACAAAGCAGTTACCATCTGCAACATGGCTAGGCATCACAACAAAAGGAGAAGAGAAGGTAACACAGCCTGAACTGACCTTAGTTCCCACTCAGAAGTGACACATGCTACTTCCACTCACACTCCTTTGATCAACACCAGGCTCATGGTCACATTTAACATCAAGGACAGGAGATTCACATGGAGAATGTGTGTGATAGGTCAAAAGGACTGAGAGGTTTGTGAGTACCCAATGACCATACGCTATGCTGCAGCTCCTATCCAGGTGCTCGTAGAGATTTGGTTTCCTTTTCTTTCATGGTGTTTCCTTCACAGGCTGCTGCCTGATCAATCATCTCAAGAAAGCCCAGCTTAGCTCACTTATAGCTCTCCAATGGGTCATCCAAGCTAGATTGGAAATGTGCTTCTTGGGATTTCCTTCCCTTATGGGTGGGCTGTGTTTGCCCATAAGATAAATGCACATAGGGTGGAAGGCAAAGGTGAACAGCACCAGGCCTTGGGGGACATTATGTTACCAATGCACTGGCTCTCCTAGTTCTGGCCATGTTTCCTCCTTCAGCTGTCCTCAGTCTGGGCCAGGTTCAGCTCCATGGCAAAAGGTGCCAGCTACTCCCTCAAGTCACCTATGTCAATGAATTTGAAGGCACTGAGAGCCAGACACTGGTCATCCTGGGTTCTCCGTTGCCCTTCCTCTCCCCCTTTCACACTCAATTTTCCTTTTGACTGCCAGCCAGGAGGCCTGGAGCAACTTTATGCCCAACACCTAATGCAGAGGTACCAGTTTTCATTGGTTTCTCCAGCTGCTCCCATGACTGTGTCCATCTAGTCTCTGAATGAAATTTCTTACATCTCATAGTGGTTTTGCCATTTAATGTGAAATCCCAATTGATTTATCACTCTTGTGGATCAACAATCTTTCATGGTTCCCCATCACCATAGCATTAAGTTCAAATTCTTTTGCTTAGTCTTCAAGTTCCCCAGAATCTGGCTACATCTGCTTCTTTGGCCTGATTTCCTCTCCCCCTCCACACAGGCTGGCCCCTTACTACATCCGCTGCGCTTTCTCCACCTCCAGGTCTTTGCTCCTGCTGTTCTCAGTCACCCTGGGATGAGATTTCAAAGCCAGCTCAGACACCATCTCTTTCATGCAATCTTCTCTGATGCACTTTGAGACTGTCCTCTTTACATCCTATGGCACCTTTCCCTTGGTACTTCATCCTTTCTTTTGTGCGATTTCACCACCATTTGAGTTCCCTCAGGACTGGAAGTCAGCATATCTTACTTATTTCTATAGCCCTCAGGGCTTTCCCAGGAGCAGTTTTTCTGAACTAAATGTTCACCCAGCAGCTCACCATTGGGGCTTGAGCTCTGTGGTGCTGAATGTGCTACAGGCAGTTGCCAGTGGTCAGGAATTAAGAGTGTGGCTGTGTAAAGATATGTGAAATGAGCACTAACACAGCTGACCACAGCCCCATCCTTATAGAAGGCAGGGCTGGTCTGGTTCTTGGCCTGTCACCAATAAGACAAGCTAGGGGAGAGACAAGGGCTCTAGGCCTGGTTTGAGTGCTATACCCAGCCTGGTTTTATTGCTAATCCCCTCCCCCCATGAACCTATAGGCACCTCAAACTCAAAATGTCCAAAATTAAATCATTTTCAACCTCAAGTGGTGGGACCATCTCAGTGACACCATCACCCCAAGTAAGAAACATAGTGGTTATCCTAGACTTTCTCTCACACCTCACCACCTACATGTTCAATCAGTTATTAAGTCCTGCACCATCTATCTCCTAAGAGCTCTTAAAGTGGTCCCCTCCTTTCTACTGATGCCACATAAAGTTTTTACTATTTCTCTTTCAAATAGTGCAACAGTTGTATAACTGCACTCTCATCTTCCAAACTCTCCCTAAAACCTGTCCCCTGCACCAGCCAGTTCCTCATTTCCTATTGAGCAAAGACCAGAACCCACCTACCTGTCCAACTACATCACTGGCTGCATTCCAACAACACCCCACTACACGCACGCACAAATGCACATAGGCATACACAAACAAACATGGCCCATACGCACTGCACTCTTCAGTTTTCTGAGTAAATATCTTTCCTTCCTGCCTGTGTCTCACCCTCAGTCTCCCCCCACATCCCAGTACTCCACGGCCTTTGACTAGCATATATTGGATACACGTCACACACTAGCCTAGGGAATATGCTTTGTGCTAAGTTTTTTACTGAAAGGGAACCAGATGGAATGATAAGAATCTCGTGGAAGGGATATAACATGGACTTGGCGACCTCAGAGAACACTCTCCCAACATCTTGGCATTATAGAAATTCATTTAATCCTCATTCAAGCCCCTCATTTCCAGAAGCCCCTTCCAACCCATCCTAGCAGAGTGAGGTGTGTCCTAGCTCGGTTGCCTATTCCAGTGTCTTCTGGATTCCACTAACTCTATCCTGAATCCCAGCTAATTGGGTTCAAGCATCTTAGTAACATGGCTCTATCCAAATGAGTATTGAAAGAAAATAAAATTTCTGATGTAAAAACAGACACCAAGGTCATATATCTTCATTCTCACAATTCATTTGGCCACATCATTCTCTACTAAGTAACTCCAAGGAAGAGATGCGATTGTAGGAGGAGAGGATAAAGGGAGATTTTCCTGGCATTTGAGGATCAAAAGCTTAGTCCCTAAAGGGAACAGAAAAAAACTTAAGGCACAGATAAAAGATTTGGGAGAAAACATGGCAAGTAACAATAAGGCTTCCCCCATCCTCTCCTTAAGATTAACAAATGGAGGAAGAGAAAGGAAGAGGAAATGAAGTGATATCACTGCCACAAAAAGATCCCAAAGGGAGGGGCCCTGAGCCAAGCCCCTGCGTGGGTCTGTAGGATTTAAAAGAGCAACTTATGCCTTGTTTGTCAAGAGAAACTCAGAAAAGGACCCCACAGTAGAAATGGCTTCATGGTGTCCACATAACAAAGGCCTTAGACAATCTTGTAGGTCTTTGCATGTGGCACAGACCTTCAAACCAGAAGGGTTATATAGATAGGAACAAGATCTCTCCCTCATCCAGATGACTTACCTGGAATGCTAACTGGGAACCAAATGGGATGATGGAAGTCTCAGTGGATGGGTGAGGCCATTCTCTCTGGAGGCGAGAGAGAATGCTCCTTTCAACATCAATATCTTGGCATTTTGTAAAACCCTCAGAACTCAGCTATGACCCTGATGGAAATTATTAAATCCTAATTAACAAAAGATTGTTTCTGGTACTCAGAAAAAAAATGGAGGCTCAAAATAGAAGTGACATTCTTGTGATATTTCTTGCACAGCTGAACTTTGTACCTGTCACTTAATTTCCTGGCACCTCAGCTTCCTTCCTGTGAGTGTGGGCTTATCATGAAGGAGGTCTGTCTCACTGATTCAAGCATCTCAGCATACACAAACACGTGCATGCTTATATGTGACCAACACACACACACACACACACACACACACACACACACCCCTCTTAATTACTGCAGTCTAGGTCCCACAGGAATTGAAAAGTAGGCACCAGGAACTGTTTAGAAATGAACACAGGGACCAGATGAGAGGGATGCAGGAGTGTACATGATAGGGCAGAAGCCTCAGACAGTAGGCTCCCAGCAGCTCCTGTAGGCTGGGGTCCTGTCACCCCTTCTATTACCTCAGGGACCCTTCTCCTCCTCTTCTCCCCACTCCCTGAGCCCAGGGGAAAAAGGCAGCACAGAACCAGCACATACTTCATTGGAGACACTCCAGATCCCACCTGCATCAATTCAGGACGTCAGCCACCCAGCCCCAGTTCCAGTTACGTCTGTCCTACAATCCTCCCTTTCCAGCACAGCACAGGCCCAGATGCTGCTTCTGGGAAGGAAGCCTGAGGCCAGAGTTGCTGAGTCTCTGGGAAAATCTTAAGATTCAGTTTCCCCAAGATGGACTCCATTTCCTCTGGAACAATGCCACATTCCTAACAGAGCAGTGTCTCCCTAGTGTCTATATAGGAGGGCTCTATAGGGCATAGAGCCCCTAGGAGGGACTCCTTGGTCCTGAGGGGGCTCTCTGCCCTGCATAGCTCCAGTCCTTAAGAAGGACTCCATGGTTGCAGAAGAACTCCAAGCCCTCAGGAAGTTCCCCATGTCCTTGGAAGGGCTCCAGGTCCCTGGAAGAGTTTGATGTCCTTGAGAAATGCTCCATGTCCTCAAGAAATACAACAATCTCTTGGCACCAGGAGGGCTCCACATTCCCAGGAAAATCCCTAGGAAGGGTTCATAACCTCAGGGGCCTGGCCCAAAGCCCCACTCAGCTGGCACAGATGCTGCTGACAGTGGTCCCTCCTGAGCCCACAAGGCCCAGCTCTTCCTGCTCATTGATGCACAGTTGGTATCCACAGCCCCTGGCCCGGGCTCCAGACGGGACCCGGTGGTCAGTCTTGGCACGAGGAGGCAGTAAGAAACCCACGCTGCCAGCGATAAGCATATGCCAAATGCTATGAATGTAGAAGTAGTTGTCCCGGGTCTCCACAAAAGCGTACAGGAGGACAGCACTGCCTGCAATAAGGCTGCCTGGGCACAAGTAGAAAAGCCAGCGGCGCCACGTGGGTGGGTAGCAGTGCCGGCGGCGGACGCTGCGTACTGTCTAGGGGAGGCAGAGAAATGGGGCTCAGAAATGTAAGGCCCTGGGACCCAAGCCAAAGCCAGTCATGCTCAGGCTTCCCATGAGCCCTAGCTGTGACCTAAAGGCACCTGCCAAGACTACAGTGTACACAATGAACAGCAGGTGGTAACAAGAATCCATGCCCACCTTAAACGGAGAGCAGATGGCCAGGGCCCTTCATCCAAGTCTTCCTCCCTTGCCTCCCAACACACACAGCCTCCCAGCCCTTACCCAGGCTGTGGCCAAGATTCCCAGAGCGAAGAGACTGGGTCCAAGCAGGTTCCAGAGTCCATGTCGGTCAAGCTGCAGAGCCATGGACAGCAGCATAGCCCCCAGTAAATACAGCACCTAGGGAAAGAGGACTCCGGGGCTGGGCTAATGCCAAGTGACAGCACTCTAGGGACTGGGCCAGAATGGACAGAGGTACTTGGAAAATCCCCCAGGGAGAAGGCAGGAGTGGGTTTCAAGTAGATTTTGGCTATGGTTGTCCCCCAGGGCCCAATCCAAACTGACCTGCTTTACCACGGGCTGTAACCGAGCCATGGCAATGACAGTGACCCACACAGACATTAGGGAGCCCAGGAAATCACAGAACTGTAGCACATCGTAGTCCATGATGCAGAAAACCACAATGCCTGGCTGGTCACAGGCATGATAGAACTGGAGGAAGAAATGACAGGTGTTAAAGGAACTTGGGGCCAAGATCTAGGTCTACAAAACTAGAGAAAGAGGCCACAGGGGTGGTATACTGCTGTCAGAGAAGCAGAGGTGAGAGACCACAGGTGAGAAGAACCAGGAAATGCTCAACTCCCCACTCCTGAGAAGAATGTGGTAAGGAGGCCAGGTCTGCCTCATAAGCCATAAGCATCTGGAAGTTTTGACCTTGGTCCTCGCCTTCTAAATCTTTCCACTTCTGGAATGTGCTGTGAAGTGTGCCAGGCCAGGAGTAGGGGAGCACACATCTCTCAAGATGAGGTCAATCCCTTCCCTCTCTCCTCATGCTCATCATAGGTTCCATCAATAATCGCCATCCCTGGCCCACGCTTTGGGTCTAGCTCTGGCCTCTTTGAAAGCCTAGACCCGCCAATTCCCTTAAATGTTCCAGTTTCTCCTGATAGATCGATCGGATTATGAAATGGGCTTCACTTTCAGGACTTGCACACACTGGCCTTCTTCATCCCTTCCCATCCAGTGCCAAGGGGAGCACACAGTAGGCAAAAAGGCAGTCATCAAGGCCCAGGAGAACAACATGGTGCTTCACACCACAGGGAACAATATGGGGACAGTATCCACCTCTCCTACACTACGGAGAATTAATGTTTGACTATGCCTGAGATTTGTTTATTTTTCATATTTTTCTCTTACACATGCTGATTAATTGTTGATTGATTTTGTTCTTAAACAAATCAACATTTTTATCTTTTTCTATTTTAGCTATAAAACACTGATTATTCTCCACTTCTAAGACCAGATTGTAAGCACTACAGCCACCAAATTACCCAAACTATTTCACATTTTAGAGTGTTTTTTTTTCAAACATCTTTTTATATTTCAGGCTTAACTAAGCATTTGCTTCATATACATGACTTTCAAGTATATAGAAAGGAATGTCCCAAAGTGTCTGGAAGAAGAACTTGTAATGAATCATTTGACCAAAAATAAAGGAAGATACAGATCAGCAGTGTTGAATTAACCAAATAGTGAAGACACATTAAGAGCCGACTTTCTCTAGGAATTTCTACGCACTGAAAAAAAGACTCGGGGGAATGCATATATTGTCTCTGGAGTAGAGATGTTTTAGAGAAATCATCTCACTGATATTCTGTGACTAGAATTCTCCTAATACAATAAAAAGTCGTAGTGATTGTTTCAGGTTGTGGAAACTCCACAGGAGTAGGGTTAAATTAAATTGCCATGTGAGGGAATTGTTCCATTGAAATGTGTGGGCTTATTTTTAGATTGGTATTTTTTGTCAACAGCAATAAAAAGTGGTAGAAATGACACAGAAAAACGGGAATTTAAAATTTTCCATTACAAACTGGATTCTATTAAAATAATTCTAATCCAAATTAATGACTTTCTCAGATTTGGATACTATATATGAGGACATTTGTATGTTTTATTTCTTAATTGGTACAGTTATACATAATAGTGGGATTCACTGTGACATATTTATACATGCATATAACACAATTTGGTCAATCTAATTCCTCTTTCACTCCTCTCCCCCTTTTTCTACTGGTCTCCCATCTGTTTTCAAGAGTTTCGTGCCCCCATCCCACCTTCTTTCCTTTGTTCTCTCTAGTGTCCAAATCAACCCTTGATATTATAAGTCAAACTTATTTTATTTAACATAATATTCTATCTGAAGTAAATTTGGGAAAATTATCCTAAATTCTTTTTTCTATACAATTTAACATTTTTATAATATACTTCATCTAATGCTCCAAAACAGGGTACCCATGCACACATTGGGATACTTACACTCAGCATATACTGTAACTTAACTGTCACTCTCATTTTTTTGTTTCCTAAATTCATTTTCTCTTGGAAACACTTTTGGGATTTTGCTAAGGGCCACTGAGAATTACATGTGGCAGGTCAAGGAACTGAAGAGGTAATGAGAGGGTGGGCTTGCTGCCAGGATGTCAGCAATCAGCAAGGAAGGCTGCATAGCCCACGATGTGGGCTCTAACTGGGCCTTTTGGGATCTGATTATAAGTAGCACTGTGAAGGATCTGTGGCTTGCACCGAAGGGGTGAGCACTGCACAATTGCAGTGTTCTTCCTGGTTTGGTTTGGTATATTATTTAAGAACTGGAGAAGGGCTAGGGATGTGGTGCAGTGATACAGTACTCGCCTAGCATGTATGAAGTCCTGGGTTCAATCCCCAGCACTGAAAAAAAAATTTTTTTAAATTATCACACTGGGGCTGTAGCTTAGTGGCAGAGCACTTGCTTAGCATGCCTGAGGCACTGGGTTCTATCCTCAGCACCATATAAAAAAATAAATAAACAAATAAAATAAAGGCATTCTATCCATATATATTTACAAATTTAAAAAAAAACTATCACAAGAATGTGGGGAGAACTACTAATCTAAGGTCATGAGTTTATATATGCCAGGATATCAGAAGAACAGAAGTCAGATTAGAAATTTATGAATAATTTCACTGTCCAGGATATCAGAAGAGCAATATATCTCAATGATTATTCGTAAGGGACCTGGAGTCAGGCTGAATGAGAATCTAGGCTCTACCATTCACCTTCTCTCTTAGACAAAGTATAAAACTTTCCTTCATCTACAAAAAGTTAAAATTTAAAAAGAATAAAAAGACCTACCTATTATATAGTTCTACTGTAAGGATTAAATTAGCAGAATGTGACACAACACATATTCAGTACATGTATGTCTTTTTGCTGTTATTATCTGAACTGTTTGACTACATACAAAATCAACAGCAAGCTTGTGGCCTGTTTTTCCCCCTATATTTCATATCTGTAAACTTTTGAATTATAAACCTGCTCTCTGCTTCTGTGCCCTGGTTAGGAACCCATGTAACAATCCCAGGAGTATAGTATCCTAGATTTTAAGACAAGGAACCTGATTGTCATCTACTGCCCTGGTACTGTCAACTGCAACATGACCAATGCTTCCTCAAATGGAACTGCTGCAGAATGAAACAAGTCTAGACTCCTGAAAGAATGGGAAAGGAGAGACTATAGGGAAACTTCCCTGGAAACTGGATGACCAGGACCTCTCATTTTGGCCCATGTAATAAAAGAACAGGAGTCAGAGAAGGACTCCAGCCAACACCTAAAGCCAGAAGCTCTTCCTTACTCTCTTGCTTCTTGCCTGGTTTGAGAAAGTGGGAGCTCTCTCTCTCTCAGCACTCCTACTAGGGAAAAGAAGGTCTTTTGTTCTCAAGTCAACATGTCATTGAATCCAGAAAAGGAAAGGTCATCCAGCCTAGAACACTCTGGAGCCAATGCCCAGGATGCTTGTGCCAAGTCCAGGGGACTGAATATGCTCTCCCCACACACTCTATGCTCCTGACACACTGAAGCACTTATACCAGTTGTGAATCACATTCCACCTGCATGAAGCCAAGAGTGGGCTGGTGGAACAGCTGTTGCTACAGGATTTGGTGAGCAACAGCATGGAGGGCATCTGGCAATGAGAAGGGGAGACAGTGTCTAATATAAAAATAGAGTGAGCCACTATCAGAGCAGGCCTGAAAAGGGACCCAACCAAGAAAAACTGGGCTATGTTCTTCTCATGCAGCTTAAAGGGTCAAGGTCTGTCTGTGCAACATGGTTGTAGCCCACACTTCCTCAACCAGGGACCAGCATTGGGGGTCAGGTGGTAGGACCCTCAGTTTCAGCACATTGGACCTTTACTTTCTCCCAGATGACAAGTAGGTTTTTGTAACGTGGACATATGTCTGATCTAGTAATGCTGGACACCAGGGAGGCACCAGTGGTTTCTGTGGTATCCTTGTTGCCAAGACATGAGGACAGTCTGAATCCCTCTAAGATTCCTGCAGTACTCATGGGCAGGCACTCTATGCCATAAGATGCCAAGAACAGATGAGATGACAAGATCCCTAGATGTAGAATCTTGGTGGGGCATAAAGTCTCCTTTGGGGAAAATCACATTAGTAGATTCACTTCTCTACATTCCCTAATAGTACCTGAAATTTTTGTTTGTGATATGAACTTTTATGGTTAAGAGAAGTAGAAAAATTCAGGGGAGGAATCATGGAGATTCCATTATTGAGAATGGAGGGACTCCAAACTACAAATCTTTCCAGGTATGGTGGCATACATCGTAGCCCTTCACTACTCAAAAGGCTGAGGTGGGAGGATCACTTGAGCTCAGGAGTTCCAGACAAGCCTGGGTAACATTGTGAGACCCCATCTCAAAACAACAACAACAAAATTCTACAAATCTATATCAAAATGCACTCCTTTGAGCTGGGATTTTAGATCACATTGCCATATCCCACGATATCTCAGGACCAAGTATCTGAGACCCAGGCTTTCCTACCTGTCTCTAAATCTCCTCTGCCTTCCAAAAGTTCCTATGAGAAGTCAAGAAGCCCATGGTGACTGAATGGGAGACATATCTTCATGCGCTACAGATGAACATGCTAAAGATAATAGAAATTCCCCCAGGATGATTGAGAACATGAGCACAAAGGAGCTAGAGCTCATATCAAGAAAGAACATGAGGGGCTGGGGTTGTGGCTCAGTGGTAGAGCGCTTGCCTCAAACCATACAACCCTGGGTACAATCCTCAGCATCACATAAAAATAAATAAATAAAAAATAAAGATATTGTTTCCATCTACAACTAAAAAATTAAAAAAAAAAAAAAGAAAGAACATGATGGTGAAGACTCAATGCAGAGATATGGGTAAAAGCATAGATTTCCTGTCCCCACCCAGAGGAGATCAGAGTGAAGGTATAGACATACTTCTGTATTGTCTCCTGGCCAGTGTGCTGAATAGAGTTGTCCTTGGCCCTCCAGAAGAACAGAGTATGGGGCAGCTAGAGTCTCACCCTGTTGTATTCAGTTGCAAACAGCTTTGTTCATTTTTACCCCAAGGTCTTTACCAAAACTATCACTTTCAATGCATGCCATGGGAGGTTGGAATACTATTATAAAAGCCATCCTAAAGGTATGCATCCCCCAGCCTGTAGAGAACATGATGGAAATGCAGACCCTCATGTATCACTATGGACAAGAACATGGTAAAGAGAAAGATGCATCACATACCGTTGAGAAGAACATGGTGAAGGTGTAGACGGCAGCTTCTAGCACATACCGGCTCCGAATGGCCAGGATCACAGGTGGCAAAAACATGAGGTTGCTTAGGCAGAGTAGAAGCGTGGACAGCAGCTGGAATCCATAGGTGAGTGCATCGGCACTGTCGGTACAGCCCCAGCCCCGCCACCCTGTAGGTAGGGAGGGCACAGGGTAGAGAACAGGAGGTAGCCACAAGTTCAGCAGATACTTCTGCTGGCCCCCAGAGTCCTAAGCCCATGTTGGGGCCCAGCATTTCCCCACTCCAAGCCACCTCCCAGGGTCAGGAAGGCCAGCATGCCCACTCCCTTGCCAGCATGCTCACCAGCCTTGCACTCGCAGGCTGCATATAGGTAATTGTGTGTACGCAACAGCTTGCACTGGCCGTAGGGTCCACAATCATCCACACACGGGGACAGGAAAGTGCGCAGCCGCACTTCAGCAGTTGCGTTGTGACACCGCACAAACCTGTACACACAATGACTGTTACCTGGAGCCGGGGTCTTCCCCACTCCACCCCCATCCATGCTGCACTGCTCACCGAGACCCTACACCACACAAGGAGCGGAGAGTCAAGAACCAGGTCCCTGTCTGTGGAAATGGGATACGTAGCCTGGCCATTCTGGAGGTGGCACTGACTGAGAGCAGGAAGCCAGCCAGGGATTCTGAAGAGGGAAGGGAGAGGGAAGAAAGAAGAAGCATGAGAGACAGGGAGGAGAAGCAGTCAGCCTGGGGTCAGGATCCAGGAACCTTCTACCCACCTTTACCCACTGCCCAGAGACCCTGTCCTTCCTCCACACCATCTCCCACCAAGCCCAGACATCAGCCTCCTCTCCCTCCTACTCCTCACCCCACCTTTGGAACAGGTCACTGCAGCATCTCCCAGGCTCAAAGGCACCTCATGAGTCAGGCATCCGAACACTGTCACATTTTCTTGGCGCACAGAGCTCTGCAGGAAAAGGTATTGAGATGAGGTTGTCAGATTCTTCAGGTGGGTCCACCACCTCCCGCCAGACTCCTACACCAGCCACCCTTCCAGACCTCACTGGACCTCACTTAATCTAAGGCAAGGTTTGCCTGCCACTCTGGTCAGACTACCTCAGATCATTTATTTCAGAGACAGGATGACCAGTAGAAGTATGACCAGAGAAGAAGTGGCAGATAAAGAAAGATCTGAATACTAGGGGCCCAAGTCACCAAGGTTGTTTCAACTTTGGGGAATCTAAAGGGAAACATCAGAGGGCTGTTCAAATACAATAGGGATATAGTGAACACACCTCACCAAGATCAGATGTCAGTAACAGGGAACACTGTGCAGACAGAGAAGGGCATTGAACTGAGTACTTTCTGCTCACTCTATAAACTAAAACTGCGCTAAAAAAGTAGTTTATTAATTTTATTTTATTTATTTATTTTGATGCCAGGGACTGAACTCAGGTGCACTCAACCACTGAGCCATATCCCTAGCCCTATTTTGTATTTTATTTAGAGACAGGGTATCACTGAGTTGCTTCGCAGCTTGCTTTTGCTGAGGCTAGCTTTGAACTCAAGATTCTCCTGCCTCAGCCTCCCAAGCTGCTGGGATTGCAGGCATGTGCCATTGTGCCTAGTACGTCTATTAATTTTTTTAAAAGGACAGGGATAGATTTACTAGCTATGACTTCTGAGCAAGACAAAGATAAAAAAAAAAAAAATCTTGCAGGCAGACTTTGATGGAATGTCAGAAACATCACTGGCAAAAGGAGCTACCCAAACAAGGACTGCCTGGCCACAAGAAGTGGTGAGCCCCTCTTTACAGAAGATATGCAAGAAAAAAATGAACAATTACCAATTACCATTAGAGAGGCCCTCTGCAAAGGCAGTCAGCCTACAAAAATGGAAACTCAGACCACTCTGAGTTGCCCTGGCTGACCCAGCCTGTTCTCAGCAGAGTCAATATGCAGAGCATGCTTTCTGACCAAAACTGGACTGAGACAAGTTCTCTTAAAATGGGAGCACGGTCTTATTGGATAGGTGGAAGTGACCCATTCAATAGCTTAGGTGGAAGCAGTCTGGACTGGCTTTTTGGAGGAAGCAAGGCCCTCCACACCGCTGACACCTTCCCCTTCAACTCCCCCACAGGACAACCACTCCATTCTACAAAAGAGTACCGCATTGAGCTGGAGCTCCAGGCTGAGGACACCTCCACTATCCAGAACTGGCAATAGCCTCAGGGCAAACACAGCTGGGCGCTCAGGTGGAAGAGCCACACTGGGTCCAAAGAAGATGTAGAAGTGGACAGAGAAGGTGTCCAGCTCATTGCGCAGAGTCGGGCGCACTGGCCAGCAGTGCTCAGGTGGAGATGTGGCCTCAGGCCCCTCTGCAGGAGTCCTCAGGGATGGTGGCTCTGGAGGAAGTGGTTGGTTGCCCAGTGATTGAGGCATGTTCATAGCAGCTCCAGGGACCAGGGCACGGGACAGACTGGGCTGTGGGCACTCTGTAAAGCAGAAGAAACCAGAGCTGACACCTGTAGCCCTCACAGCCCTACAGCCACACCACAAACCAGAACTGAGCCAGACAGGAATTTTCAAAGGATATGAGGGGTAAGAACTAGAATATGATATCTCTTGGGAGTGTAGGGCATCCAGCTTGCAAGACAGGGTCCAGGTGTTTCCCAGTGGACACAGCTAATATAACATCATGTTGAAGGAATCAAGGTCATCTGTCCCTCCCCTAAGGGCAGTGAAACACTGTTGAAACAGGTAACTAAGTATGACAGACCATCTCACTGAATTGCATGGACTTTGGCAATGATAGTATCCCCAGAAATCCTAGCTGTTCCTGCCTACCCCAGGAAATTGAAAGAGGTTTAAATCAAGAAAAATAATGAAGAGTCATCAGCTATCTCAAGGCAGGTGCAAAACAATGATCTCAATGCCATTAATGATTTGGAGGCCCAAATTGTGGGGGATTCAGGGAATGTGAAGAAACCTGGGTGGGATGGGGAAGATTGTAGAGATATGGCAGAGGGTCACTGAACGCAGCAATCCAGATCATTTCCCAGTCATGGATGTTTGTACAGGCTGAGTGACTGGGGTACATGTGAGGGTTCTGACCTTGTAGCCACACACATAGCTGGAAGCGGATGGTCCTGCCAGGGCCCCGGTATGATGTCTCCACACGCACGTAGACCCAGTGCCCCCAGGGGGGCAGTGCCAGCTCCAGCTGGCATACTGAGGCACCGCCACAGGCCACGGAGCTTGAGTTGTGCAAGGGTGGGGCCTTGGGACGTAGGCGCAGTGTCAGAGGGCAGGCAGACACCCCTCGGCCCCCCACACACACCAGCTGCGCTGAAACCCTGTAAGTAAAGCTGGGCACAAAGACCCTGGGCAGAGGAGAGGTTGGGGGCAAGAAAGGACAGTGAGGTGAGAGGGACACCAGAAGGAGGGAAACATGAGGAAGAAGGGAACAGGGAGGGGATAGGAAACACAGGAGCATAGGTGGCCTTTTCAAGTCTTGCCCTCTATGCTAGAAAAGAGGAGGCAGGAATCCAACCCACCCTGGGGGTTCTGGGTCACCCAGCCATCTAGTTCAGCCAGAGGATGAACAGGACCAGGCAGGTAGCTGAGAAACCAAAACAACCCTGCCATCTGCTTAAGATCCAACATGGAAGTGAAAAGGGGCCCAGTATAGAGTATTTGACTTACTTGTACAGAGCTGAGCGATTGTGTGGAAAAAGGGTTTGCTCTGAGGGTCGGCCAGGAACCAGTACAGCCACGTCCAGCAAACGCCGGACAATCAGCTGCGGTTGAAGGAGATACTGACACTCATCCTGGAGACCCTGAGACAGAAGCAAGGGTGGCAGGAGCAGGAGAGACAGCAGGGGTGCTAGTAAACCAAAGCTAAGGAATCTGCTAAACAGATTAGAGAGAACCCTCCCTGCCCATCCCCCTCCCCTGTCCACCTGATCCCAGGGCTCTGACTGTGGTCTTTCTAAGCTCTGGTCCTTCCTGCCTGAGCAGTCATTTCTGATCTCCTCTGTCTACCGGGGTCTTCAAAGTCTGCTGTGATCCTCAGCACTGACAGATTTGGGGACTTAAGCCCAAACCCACCCAATAATCAGGCCCTTGTGCTTCTCCCAACCCAACCCCCTCTCTTTAGCATTCCTATCTAGCCCCAAGATGCTGTAATTTCAAACCACCCCATTCCCTGACCAGAACACTGGCTCTCTGGGGGGTGGGGGTCAGGGGAAGCTCATTCAAGCCTTCCTAGCCAACTCCCACCACCACCACCACCACCATCTGAATCATTCACTGCTTTTATGTCCCACCTTGTTCCCTCCCTTGTCTAGTTTCTGCTTCGATACTCCCAGTGATGGTTACTCATCACCTCTCAGGCAATCTCCAGACTCTTTGTAACTTGAATACAAGAACCTTTGTTTTATTTTATTTTTGTTCCTTCAGATATAAAGCCAAATGTAGTATACAAAATACATAATAAATGTCTGTTTAATAAATGAATCAATAGGGGCTGGGGTTGTGGCTCAGCAGCAAAGCTCTTGCCTCGCACATGTGAGGCACTGGGTTCAATCTTCAGCACAACATGAAAATAAATAAACAAAATAAAAATAAATAAATGAATCAATAGTGAAACATACCAGCTTGGGGCAGCTCGAACATTTTTGAAGCCAAAACCTATCATCTTTGAATCCCCTTCCCACCTCTCTGTCCTTGAGACCCACAGTTACACCTGTCTCCTCAGCCTGAGACTATTTATTCTGACACTGGAGGACAACATTTCCCCCAGCTTATCTTGTCCTGGACAATTTACCTAGCCCATTCTTCTCTACTGCACTGACACCACCCCAGCCAACTGAGCCCCATTACTCCAGTGAACACAGTCCCATTTGTTATGGTGCCTCTTCTCCAGCATTTTCAGATACATAATTCTAAAAACCTAACAGTTAAGGGACAGAGTGGTCTCCTAATTTGTTTCCTATAATCTTCTGGACAAATGGTCTTCTGCTGGCCCAAGAAAGTAAGGCCATGACCCACTTATGTGGTTATTCTGACCAGGACATACCTCCAAACCTTGTTCTGAAATAAAATTTCTAGGCCCTGACATTCCATTGAGTTTCATGCCATGGAATAATCCAGTCAAGATACTGACTCCCTGCCAAGTTCCATGAGGTTGGAAGGAGGCCTTGAGAGATGACAGCCAGAAGATCTCACTATCCTCTTCCTGGAACAAGAATGGCATCCCCAGTGCCTAGCATGGATCTGGCATACACTGGGTGCTGAAGAAAAACAGCCATCAAGTTGAAATAATAGCCATCAAGTAAGTTAAGTGTCAAAAGTGGGTTCTTCCAAAGAGCTACTGAACAATCTAGTTGCTCACAAATTTCCCTCTCTGATATACAAAGCACATGTCTGTCATTTATGGTGTCATACCCTAAGGATCAGAAATACTCTCAACAAGGCATTTCAGTGGCCCCACCTCTTAAGTTGGAAATCACCACAAAAATCTTTCAGTGAGTGAGTCCTGAGGGTGGGGCTCATGCTCAGGAAGTAGCCCATTTCCTTGCTAGACAGTTCAGGGATATAAACACTGTTCCACATTTTGTTTGCTATTTGCTGTGGGCTTCAGTAAGGATCATATGACATGACTTCTCTAGTTAAAATGGGCTCCTTCCTTCAACTGTAAAACATGCATGTCCAGCCCCTTCCCTCGATATGGAATAGAAAACAGAGAAGTTACAGGGCAGAGAAAGGGCCCAGAAGTCAGGTCCTCAAGAACTGACAAGGCAGAAACCATGTAAGAGAGTTCAGACTAAACCAACAGACCAAGCCAACATTAACAGCCATGGAAGGAACAGGTTCAAAGCAAAGAAACTCAAGAAACCAGAGAGTCAAGAATTAGAAGTAGACGAGAAACAATCTGAAAGATCCTGGTGTGGAAGACAAGGTAGATGGATTCTGGAATGTCTTTGTATGGGTGAGCTGCATTTCTTTAAAAGATGGAAGATGCCCAAAGAAACTTGGCCTTCTCTGGAAATAGCCTATTATTGGCACAGCTCCCTTGCCCACAGTTGTCAGCACCAACTCAACAGGAAAGTAAATGATGGCCAGAGAGACTGCAAGGGGCAGAAGCAGAAGCAGGGAGACCATTTAGGAGTTTAACATGGTGACCCAGGAGAAAGCTAAGAGAAGGTACACTAAGAGTGGAAATGGATAAAAATGGAATTGAAACACTTTAGAAGTTGACAAAAAATTTTTCTTTATGGATTGGTTATGGAGAAAATAGGAATCAAGACAGTGACGTTTACTAAGAAGATAGCTGGAAAAAGAAGAGGCTTGGATTGGAAGAAGTGAAATGGGAATCAAAGAGTTTTTTACCTTTAACTTTGCTTTGATTTGTACATACTAAGCTTGAAACATTTCTTGGACATCCAATTGCAGATGCCAAATAAGCAGTTGAAAATTGAGTTTGAGATTCAAAGAAATTAGGACTGGCTGCCTACTCTTAAAAGGCATTAACTCATAGATGATATTTTAAACAATTGTGCTGGTTACACCAAGCAAGAGAATAAAAAAATAAAAAGGAGGTGTTCTAGGACCATTCATCAGATCACTACAGTACATACAGATCAAGCAGAGAAGCAGCCAGGAAAAGAGAAAGAGAGGGGGTCAGGGGTAGTGGAAAGGAGAACAAGGACAGTGCTATAATGTTACAAAGGTCAAGAGGAGAAAGTACTTCAAGAAGGAAAGAGTAATATAAGAAACTAGTTAACAGCTGATTACAAGTTAACTCTGAGGAGAGAAACTGGGAACTGGGAGGAGAAAAAGGGAAGACTTACTTTTCACTGTACGCCTTTTGTACCATTTGAATGTTGTACCAGGTGCATATATTACCTATTTGAAATATATAAATACAATAACTTAGAAGGAGGAGGAAAAATAGCAATGGTACTATTAGTAGATTTGAACCACTTCAGGTGAGATTGAGTCAAACTTAGTCCTAGTTAGTGGATCGAACAGGTTCTTTTCCTCCATAAACTCAGCTTCTTTGTTTTCTTTTTGGTTGTTTTCTTTATTTCACCTTTTATTTAGTTTCAAATTTTAGACCCAGAAGAGGAAGGTTTTGAGGAGAACCTACACCTATCCATGTAGGAGAAGTTTCTCCTTATGAAGTATCCTTATGAGCCATTTGGGTGCCAGCTGAAATCTACAAGCCAAAGGCCAGCCTCTCCAGGCAGGCTGGCAACTAGGCACTGTAGAACAAACACATTCTTCAAGACAGGAAAGGCAAGGATATTGGGAACAGGGAAACAAGACAGAAGTGGTTGACACGAAGAAGGCAACAAGGGAAGGAGGAGAAATTAAGTCAGTTTGGGATATAAGAGTTTGAGAAGGTGGCAGGAGGGCAAAAAAAATTGCCAAGGCTCCACCATGGATCAGATAATGTTCTGGGTACTAGTAATAAATAATGCAGATATGGGCTCTAGCAGAGTGTGGGACTGGAGCTCAGAAGAGCAGCCTATACCAGATAAATTACTTCCCTCTTATAACCTTTCCAGGCTCCTCAACAGTCTCAGGATACAGTTCAAACTTCTAGGCCCTTCAAGAGATGACTTCCATTAATCCCTCCACCTTCCTCACCCAACCTAACACCCAGCCCACACTGAACTACTCCAGTTCTCCCTTCTGAACTTTGGCCTATGTTACTCCCATTATTTGGAATGCCTTCCCTCCTCATCCTTAGGTCTTACTTCCTCTAACATTTGCCAAATATCACCTCCAACAAACTCTCAAACTGAATTAGCCATTTCTCCTTTGTCCTCTTAAAACATTTCCGGTATCTCACCAATATATATCTTATTTACCCCAGTGTTCCCAGCACCCAACACAAGGCCTAGTACAAGCAGGTGCAAAAGGACTAAGGAATAAAGGCTATCTGAGCTTATCCCCAGAGTTGAGGAAGATCCTAGAAACAACACTGCCTTTTCATTGTTGGAACTCTTTAGCTCTCACCTAAGTCTATTCCTGATTCTCCATAACTTCCTGTGTTTGACGAGTCTCACAGGAAGTCAGAACAACCATGGTACAAGGACTACACAAGTAGAGAGGATGGAGGAATGTTCTGGGCATAAACCCATGGGTTTGAGTGTGGAAAACTAGCCATGGTATGGAGAGCTTGGAGGTGCGTATAAGAGTTCAGATGGCAAACAAATTCTTAGAAGGATCACACACAACTAACCTCTAGAGCAGGACTGGCTAAAGAGTTACATCTTCTTGGTGTCTAAACCTTTTGCCACCTCATGAGCAAGAGCTGTGCCCTTTCCCCCTAGTCACATTGCTGCCTGGGAGCCCTGCTGGCTGAGGCTCCAGCTACAGTAGCAAGGACTTGTTCTAAATAGAAGTAAATAAGACCTGGTTCTTTTCTTATTACCCAGCTCCCTTTAATCTGAGCACTTTGAATCATGCTTTAGGTTTAGAGCAGCCTTTCTCTGTACTACTATCTCTGATTCCCCATTTTCCCAATTTGGCAGCTATAAGAAATCCTGTCCACTTCTACTCAGGCCACAGCTGCCATAATCCCAGCCCAGGACTAAGCCCCAGGATCCTCTGCTCATTTAGGAAGATTATGGATAATTAGAGAAGGGATTGAAGAGTCTCCTCATCAGTTCTCAAAAAGCAAGTCAAGGATCAGAGTTGGGATTCGGAGCAGGTTCTTTGAAATTTGGCCAAAGACCCATGAAGACATTCCTCCCTGGTTCTGATACAGCTCAAGGCCTACCTAGATCCCAGAGCCTTTTCCAGGTAAGCTTCCAGCATGAACTCATCCAGAGGGCTCCCAGGCTCTCTTCCTCATCACTCTTAGGAAAACTAGGCCTATTATCGAGGCCTCCAGAGACTACCTCATTCCTAGTTCATGTCTCTGCCAATAACAAAGCCAGTGTACTTGTCCCTGTGCAATTCACAGCTCATTCAAAGGCATTATTAACACATGTTCTTAATGCTGGACTCCAACAGGAAGTGAAGAGGTGAGTCTGACACAATCACTGTCTCATTCCTCAAGAAACTTATCCTGGAGAGATATATCAAAGTCAAATATTGACCTGGGTGGGAATTTCTTCCACTCCCAATTATCAGTGACCAAAAATTCCACCAGCTTTCTTATTCTATAATGTCCTGTTCTTTAAATATTTTCTCTGTTCATGCTTTGACCTTTGCCCTTACTAATAGCCCCACACATATGGCTATCCCACTCTGACAATGTCCAAATCATCGTGCCCTCCCCCCTTCTCCAACAAACAGGAGTAGGAAACTTACAGCTCTCCTTACAACTGCAAGGAAACCCAGCCAAACACATGAGAGTGGCAGGAAAACACTGTGACATTTCCTTCCTCTCCCAACCAGAGAAGCACCCTGACCTTTAACCTGCCCTTTAGACTTTAATAATCTCTGCTTTGTAAAATCAGTGCTGATATTTAAATCAAATGAAGGCCAAGTCATAATGGACACTGGCCACCCAAAATCTCCTTTTAACAGAAGAGGGCTTCTCTTATGGTTTCCACAGGGTGAGGAGTGCTGTCTGAAACTATGATGGATGAGCAACATACTCCCTCTTGTTCTAGAGATTAGGCTGTGAAATAAGAGAGACTTCAGGGATCTCACCAGCCAAAATGTAAACAAGATCCTAGAAACAACACTGCTGAATTTGTACAGCAGATTTGACCAGTGCTGAATTTGTACAGCAGATATGACCAGTCTCTTGTTGGCTTCTGGTCACCTTGATTAACCCTAGTAAGTTCCAATAGGAAGGGACACTACACCCCAGTGCCAGAACCTCTAATTCCAGGTTATGGACTTTGTCTTCATTTTCCTGGAACCACTATATCTCCCTAAGGCTCCCAAGTTGTATCCTGCAGACTATCTCACCAAATGACCTGCTGGCCTGAAGCCATGCTCTACCACAACCACCCTTGTGCTGCTGCCCACCCTGGCTCAAGATTAGTGTGACTGGTAGCCCATGCAATAAATTCAGCAGAGATGGAGAGGCAACTCTGATCCCTCCTACCCTGGGCAATATACACCCACCTTGACAGAGATGTGGCCATGCGCCTGGGGAAGGTGGGCAGCCAAGAACCAGTCCCCAGGTAACGGGCTGCTGACGTTAAAGATGCCTGAGGTGCGGTTGGGCAATGTCCAGCTGAGGGTCAGTGAGAAAACCCCAGGCACAGCTGTGTCCCCTGGGAAGTGTGTATGCAGGGGATTGATGACAGGGGGTGCCCCGGACCGGAAATACCTGAGGGACCAGAATTAGGAGAGAAGGAAAGCAGGCAATGGAATAGGAGATAGGAAATGGGGGAAAGAAAGGAGAACTGTACCTCATCATCAGAAAAACAAAGGATTCCCTATACTGACCCATACAATAAAGTGGTTCCAGGTTAGAAGTTCAGGCTATAAGGGGAAAAGGGTAAGCTCAGTTGCTCACACTATTATACAGTAGTCAGGAAGTAGTTAGATGACAGAGTTCACGGCCCTCAGTCACCCTCCAATATGGATAAGGGTCAAGATCAGGGTCAAGAGATCAGTTTACATACTCATAAAGTCACACTTTAGTTTGGAAAGTGTTCTGGATTTAGAAGGGGAAGTGGGAGGGCAACCCAGACACTTACACAGTCACACTTTGATCTGGGCAGTGATCTCCAAAGGTTCCTCCCTGCTCCTTGAATATGATGAGGTTCCAAACTGCCAGGAATGTGTCTTCAGGAACATGGAAGTGGAAGAGCTCGGTGCTGGCAAAGGAGCGAAAAGGACTCAGCTTTCGGGGTGAGCAGGTGGAGTAATCAGTCAGGAAAAGGCCTCCTAGGAAGTAGGAGAAAGATAAAAGAGCAGAACAGAACAGAGGGCATTTCCATTAGGCATGCCAGTCACCCTAACCATAGCACCAAATCAACAAATGCTCTCCTCCAAGCCAGGAAGTAGATCTCATGATGCCCTAGTAAGCATTTGGTATAATCCTTATAGGGACCTTGTTAAGAAGGAAAAAAAAAGGAAAAAGAAAAAATATCTTATTTTACAAATAAGGAAACTGAGGCTCCTACCTAGACCAAACTGAGGATTTAAAACCAGGGCCCTTTAGATAATCTACAGCTGCCCCCTTACTTAGGAGACATTGTTTTCTTCTTACCAAACCTAACAACCTAACAAAACAGAGGTATAGAAGGTGTGTTTGTTTGTTTGTTTGTTTGTGTGTGTGTGTGTGTGTGTGTGTGTGTGTGTTGGCATAGGCTCTTAAGCCACTGAGCAGGCTAGAACTCCACCTGTGGGGCCTGGGAGTCAGCATGGAACTGTGTAACTTCCTTGTTTATTTTCTGCCCCTTTCTGTTCCCTGGTGGTTAGGAGCAGCAAAATCCCTCAGAAGCTTCACAAGAGCTGTCTGTATACTAGCTCAGAGCAGGAGAAGGGAGGGGAAGGTGTGGTGAGGCTGCAAGGGGGCCTGCTTGGGTGGCAGAGGCAAGAACAGGAGCTGGCAGACCACCAGCAGAATGCCCAGGAAAAGAGAGTCATTAGGCCCTCTAGGGTTAGAGTAAGCAGCCAGGGGTGTTTACCCTGAGGGAGGCCCTGTGAGGCAGTCATTTGGTGACCCAGTGGAATCTCAAACCACTTGGGAATATTCAGGCTGGGAGGTGGGGAGGAAGCGGTCATCTCTAGCTGAAATACCGAGATACCTGATCATAGTTGTCAGGAGCAGAGCCAAGGTGAGCAGGAACGTGGTGTCAGCACCATCCAAGCCAACATGTGGTGACTAGGACTGCTGTGGTAGTGAAAATAACCCAGCAGTTTATCTGGATAGAAAAAGAGGGTTCTAAAAGACAGGCAAGGTCTTCCAGAGTAAAGCTCTAGGGAGTCTGACCACTCTGGAGACTTCAGACCAGTCCCCATAGAAGCCTAGTAGCATGTCTTAATGACAAGTGAGAAGGTAGGGAAATCAAGTATTTTCAGGCAGAACAGGGGTTAGGGTGGGGAGTTTCTGGAAGGGAGTTTTCAGGCAAGCAGGAAATATCAAAAGGGTGTAAATCTGACAGTCTCTAAAGACAGGAGACACAAACTCCCAAAATGTTATTTCCTTGAAATAACAAAGAAAAAGGCATCTAGAAAAGCATGGCTACTGAAGGAGAGAACATGGTAAAGATTGGCCCCACTAAACTGAGGCAACTTTAAGAGTCACAGACACTCCAGAGAGCTTCCCTATATAGGTAGAGGTCACTGCTCTAAATTGGTCTGTGCTCATCCTCAAAGGTAATGGTTACACTCAAGCACTACTCTTTCCAGTTCCAACAGTACCATCAGTTTCAACTGTCAGCAAAGATCTGCCACCTTGCAAGCTGAGCACTGCCCAGGAACCTTTCTAGGCTCACAGCACAGCACTCAGAAAGCAAAGGAGATGCATCCAAGAGTGATAAAGGACATCGGGACCAACTGATGGGGAAGGCAGGTTTTCTAGGAGCCCTGGCTGTGACAACTGTGAAACAGAAGGCCTACAGCTGAAGAGCCTGGATTCTGTTACAAAAAATAAGAGCTCTAGAGCACCCTCTGCTGGGTTTAGGGAAGGGCTGCTCCTGCTCAAAGCTGGTAGCGGAGCCTTTGCTACTCTTAGGAGACATGTTGGTCAGTCCCTCAGAGAGCTAGTGTAAACAGCAGCTTGTGACTTTTAGCAAACATGGATAGATGAGCACAAAGAGTCCTGGGATTTGAAAGACAGTAGTATGACCTGAAGAATCAGGGCTGTGGAGGTCACAGAATAGGCTGGTGGCAAAAAAGAGTGAGCAGCAGCTGAGAATGCTGGGAGGAACCTTGAAGTGGTTCTGGGGACACATCCTTGAGAAAGGGTCCACAGCTCCATTCACCCCAAGCTTTTATATGGGGCTTGAACAGGGCCTATCAGAGCTGTGCCAAAGAAGAAACATAAGTAAGGCCTTAGCCAAGATCAGATGATCCTATCCTGATGTCCCAGTACTTTTATGATGAAGCTAGGGAGATTTACCACTACTAACCCCTGCACACACACACACATGTGCACATGCATGCATACACACACATATACATACATGGAGGCTGACACTGCTCCTAACAGCACTAGGTAGAACAAAATAGAATTTTTAATATATTTATATTATATACTTATATACATACACACACACACACACACACACACACACATATTTACATGTTGGAGATTGAACCCAGGGGTGCTCTACCACTGAGCTATATCCCCAACCCTTTTCTATTTTGAGACAGGATCCCTCCAAGTTGCTGAGACTGGCCTCATACTTGCAATCCTCTGGCCCCAGCCTCCCAAGTCACTAGAATTACAGGCATGTGCTACCACACCTCACCAAAAGATCATTTCTCAAAATGACAAGGCATGCCCAGGTTATCAACCAGAGTCAGCTAAACCTAAGGAATGACCCAAAGATCAGAGACAGAATCAGAAGATCCAGAAATCAACAATAAGAATTTGTGCAGTCCTATACTATGATGATCCTATGACACTGACAGTTTCTCTTCAAACAAAGCCCATCACCACCACTAGGTCACAGAGCACCCATGAATGCCAGGTCACAATTGTCAAGGCACTGGCTAATAACAGTACTAAGGGAAGCCCCACCTGCTGTTGGGCCTATTTGGAATTCTTTTTCAGTTTCATTATAATTCTCCCCAAAGCAGTGAACCTGCTTCTGGGCAATCATATTTTTATCCACAACTTTCAGCCCTATACACTGTGGCTTGCAGTCTCCCTCCTCCCCTAGCCAGCCCAGTGGGCTCATGAACAAAGAAACTCTGGTGGCAGGGATGGAAGCTATGGATTAGGCTAACTAACCAGTATGGGTTCCCTCATCAAAACTGAAAAGCTGATGGGCTGCTGACTCTGCTGAGTGCCCAACTTGCCAAATGTAACAATCAACACTGAACCCCATCTTCCTCAATGATTCCTTCCTTCTAGGAGATGGGCTGGAGACCAGTGGATTAGTTCTACATATTGTGAACACTGTCTTCAACCTAGGAACCATCTACTTCTAAAGGTAACACTTCAGTGATAAGTCTGTACAAGCAGCAGATAGAGATGAAGAGGTTTATGCATGAACCACATGTCCCCTCATGCTCACACAAAAAAATAGGTATTCTGAGGACACTTGGGTTACACGTACCCCACAAAAACCTGTGGTTATACTCATCAACACACAAACATGTACAAACACTGCACATGCCAATATTCTTACAGATCCCTCAGTTAACACACAGCATATAAATGTGCAGGCATCTCTGCAGGGTATGTGACCTTTGGCTTGCATTGATCTCCTCAAGTCTATACACTAAATCAGACCCACAGAGCTCAATGAAACCCACATTTACCCACAGCTGTTCTGTTAGCTGTTATTGCCAAAGATTCCACTAGGCACATCTCCATGTGATCTAGAGTGCCATCATCCAGCAGAGGTAGTTAGAAGGTAGTTAGAAGCTGAAGCCATGAAGACTACAGTCATTTCATTATGGAGCCACTGATATGGCAAATCCCCTAGGCCAGGACCCCTTCTTCCTCCCTCATTCCACTCACTAAGAAGCTGGACCTCTTAGTAGCCAAGTTACTTTCTGGGCTAGATGGTGGCCCCAGGTTGACAGTTGATAAATAATAAACAGTTCACTGATGAAGCCCCTTTGTAGGCAGACTGGGGAGAAGAGAGGTTGTACTTTGAACCTTTCCTTACTTCATCTTGTTTCCTATTCAGTGTACATTGCAATGGGGTGGGAAGAGGGAAACACTACTAAGGACAGGATTTAGGAAATCTTTTTCTAGCCCCAGCACCATTTATAAATGATATGACCTTTAAAAATTGCTCCCTCACTGAGCCTCAGTTTCCCCATCTGTAAAACAGCCTCTGGGTTTCAACCATGCTCTAAAACTATCAAGAATTATTTCTAGGCAAATCAAGCTTGTTTGGAAAAAGACTCACTACAAGAAGAAAGTTCATTATATTGGCAACTAATCTAGGTCCATCTATTTGCTACATGTTATCTTCAATACTCTGCACTAAGCATATCCAATATCTCAAAGATTTAGGCCATATCTTCTCAGAGTGGACTAGAGGCTTCTGATACAAGGCTATGTCTTCCCCTATCAAACTTTGACAGAAGGAGGAGCAAAGCCCTCAAGACTTCCTTGGAAAAGCCAGAATCAAGGTAGGTCAAGATGGACACACCAGCAGAGAAAATCTTTAAGTCTCTGATCTAGGAACTCTTAGCCACTTGCTGAGTCTCAAACCCAGTTCCACTCTTGATGCTGCCAATTCCTCTGTTGTATAAACCCTCTCTCCTCCCTATTTCTCCCCACTTCTTCCCCAGAGATCTAGCTCCCCAGGTCCCATCTCTCCTGAATCTCTCCCCAGCCCACCCAGCCCTACTGGAACCCCATCCTTGCCTCAATTTTTCCTGCTTCCGCACTCACCAGCCCCTGGACCAAGGACAGAGAACAGCAACAACAGCAATAGGGCTGGCGGCAGCTGGAGCCCAGACCTGAGTCGAGGCTGGGAGAGGGGCAGAGTATGAGAGGGGCGGGGGGCCAGCGGGAGAGACTTGGGTAAACACAGAGATGAGGGCAAAGGCTGAGATAATGGATTGGGCTGAGCTGAGCACTGGGGCTTGAATAAGGGCAGGGGGTGTGATGGAAGGTGGGACTGTGGTGGGGACCTGAGCAAGGGCCGAGGTTGGGTCAGGGACTTAAGCGAACCCTGGGAATGGGGTGGGGGCAAAGGCTGGGCTAGAATTTGTGACAGAGGGTGAAACAAGAGCCGAGGCCGGGATGGGAGCCAGGCCAGAGACAAGGACTGGGACTGGAGGGGGGCCCTGGATTGGGACCCGGACCTTGGCATTCGCTGGGACCCAGACCGGGGTTGGGACAGATTTGGGAAATGGGGCGAGGGCGGGGCCGGAGGCCAAGACTGGGATTGGGATAGGATGAGGGGCCGGGATAAGGGCTGGGCCATGGCCCGGGGCGGGGGCGGGGCCGGACTGGCCAATGCGGGACGCTCGCAGAGCTGACCCGCGGCTCCGTTCCCCACCCCCTAGGGGTGGCCTCCGGTGTCCTCGAGGGCCTGGGGCCGGGGTCTGGGACCTGGGTAGGAGTTCAGGCCTGGGCGACTCCGGGCTGCGCTGAACCGGCGATAACCAGGCCCCGCGGCGGCGGCCTGGGCCTGACGTCGTATGACGCTCCGCCCCTGTCCCAGTCCGATTGGTCCCTCTCAATAAAGCCCGCCCCCTGACCAATTCTACTGGTCTCTAACTTAGTCCTGCTGGGTTTCGAGAACAGACTCCGCCCAGCCCAATTCACCTGAGACCCTTTCCTTCTCGCTCATACAACTGAGCCCGTTGACCCCTCAGATCCTCACAGCCCCCACTGAACACCTCACAGGTATCTCACAGGAACCCTAGAGGGACCCTCACAAATCCAGACTCCCCACGGTTGTACCCACAATATCGACACTTCCTACCTAGAGACTCGCTGAAAACCCCCTTAGCAGGTCCAAGGTAGTCCCCTCAGGAAACAGCAGCCTCGAGAAAGATGTTTAGACTGCTATTTGGCAGGGAGAATACTGGGCGTTCCGGTTGTCCTGGTGACCGATCCCTCCTCTCCCGGCCCGGATTCTAGGGGTTTCAGTCAATCCCCTCTCCTTGACCCTGGACCCCCTCTTCCTTATCGCCACTCCCCAGGTAAGGTTAAGAGCCCCTTTGCGAAGGTCTGAGGATGTTCAAGTCTCCCCAAACAATAGACTTTCAAGCAAGGCCTTTCACTTTTCACCTCCTGCAGCCGAGCTCATCCACAACCAAGATCATCTCCTCTCTTGGGATCGACACTTTGCTCTTCAATCTACCATAATTTCCTGATCTAAGGACAACAACCAAGCCAAAGCCCAAAGGTATGTAGTTTCTCCAATGGTTCTTCCCACCCAAACCTTCAACCTCGTCCCCTCCTAATACCTGTCCTGCCACCTTCTACTTTTCATCCTTCTCCTCCCCATCCCTCAGTCCCTCCTCCCCCTCTGGTTCCCTTTCCTTTCCTCCCATTCTTCAGTTCTTCAGCCTCCGGCTACTTTTCCCTCTAAGTGACTTTGAGCCTCTTCCCACTTATCACCCTACCTCTGTCACTACTTCCCGTCCCAAACTTTCCTTTGGAAAGGCTCTGATGGATTATGGGTTTTTTGTTGTGTTGTTGTTTGTTTTTGTTTTGTTTTTTGTCTTTTGGTACTGAGGATTGAACCAAGGGGTGTTTAACCACTAAGCCACATCCCCAGCCCTTTTTTTTTTTAATTGTATTTAGAAACAGGGTGTCTCTGAATTACTTAGAGCCTCTCTAAGTTGCTGAGGCTGGCTTTCAACTCGCAATTCTCCTGCCTCAGCCTCCCAAACTCCTGGGATTACAGTCATGTGCCACTGCACCCACCCAATGAGTTTAAGAAGTGATATATCTAGTGTCTCTGGAGCAAGGCAAAAAGTAGAGAGCAGAGAAAGTAAAGGCAGAAATTCTCAGTAGTATCGCAAATGATAATAGACCTTGAATGTCAACGGCAAAGAAATTTGGACTTAATCCAAATTTAAACTGAGTCATTGAATGCTTTTAAGCAAGGCAAGACTAATGTTGGGTTTGTGTTGATTGGGTCAGGAAGAAGGACTACCTATCTGGGGCCTCCTTCCAGGAGGAATTAGACAGCCCCATAGCATCCTATACTTACCCCAGCATAATATCAATTATTCCTTGTCATTGTTAGTTGACTTGTCTCTCCCAAACTCAGCTGAATCCAAGGCTTAGTACAGTGCTTGAGTAAAAGCATAAGATCAGGCTCTTTGCAAAAAGTGTAAATTACATAAATGAATAAAATAATGGGTAAATGAATTAATATGCTGGGGGGATAGTAGAGGATAGGAAAGGTAGCAGAATACAACAGTTACTAATATGGCATTATGTAAAAATGTGGATGTGTAACCGATGTGATTCTGCAATCTATATTTGGGGTAAAAATGGGAGTTCATAACCCACTTGAATCTAATGTATGAAATATGATATGTCAAGAGCTTTTTAATGTTTTGAACAACCAATAAAAAAAGAATTAATATGCTGAGGGTGGCAGTACAGAGGCAAAGTTATTACACAATTCAGGCAGAAAATAATGAGAACATGAACAAAACTGGAGGAATAGCAAAGGAGAGAATGTGTATCAAGACTTTTTAGAAAATAGAAATGCAGTTCTCATTACCTATTTGAAGATCGGGACTTAGCAAAAAGAAGACTAGGATAATTTTCAGAGTTCAATTTGATGTCTCTGGGACATCCATTTAGAAATGTCCCATGGGCAGTTGGGTGAGTGTGAAATACAAGAGTCTAGAGAGGATCTACACTGGAAATATGGACTTAGAAGTCAGCAGCACACAGCTAGAAGTAGTTGAATCCTTAAATATAAATGACATCATCAAGAGAGGGTATATGTGGTCCCTAAACAAAACCAGACTACAGGCAGGGCCTCCCTGCCTTAGGCATCATGGCATACTCTTCACTCTTGAGAGCCAACCCCAACTTTGGCTTGATATTCTCAATCTCTGGAATGCCATAGCTTGACCTCCAGGGGCCAAAGACATACCTAGGACCCAACTCTTGGACTGGCCAAATAGCTATGTTCAGGCTCCCTCCTAGGGCATGGTCCTCTGCTACCATCTACTGATGGGATTCTGACTACTTCGGCCTTTCTTTTTTTTTTTAAAGTATTTATTTTTTTAGTTTTTTATGTGGATACAATATCTTTATTTCATTTTTATGTGGTGCTGAGAATTGAACCCAGTGCTTCACACATGCTAGGTGAGTGCACTACCACTTGAGCCACATCCCCAGCCCTACTTCGGCCTTTCAAACTTTTAAGTTTCAGCTCCCTAACCTCCCATTAGCAGCATGCCTCATCATGTTTGACACATGAGAGAACCTCCTGGCATTATACCTGGAGACACTCTTTTTTTTTTTAATTAGCTACACATGACATTACAATGATCTTGGCAATTCATACATTTGAATCAATTGGGATTGGAGACACTCTTTTTGTTTTCTTCTTGTGTCTCACATGTACTGAGAATCTTCTCCTAATTCCATAACACCCCCGCCCCCAACCCTGTGAACCCTATGCTCTCTGTCCTGACTTGTAGACCCTCCAGTCTAAAACTAACGAAGCCTGTACCTTATTCTACCATTAGATTGAAGCAGACAAGGTCACAGAAGAGCCTCATACCACCATGGATGCCAAGAAACACCCCTCTTCCAAGGACCCCTCTACTGAAGATTTATAGGAGCCCCCCCTCTCTGAAACTACCTTGGAGCCTTCCATCTCCCAGATCCCTTTAGAGGCCCAGGCCTCTGAGAGCCTTTTAGAGCATTCTGTCTCTGAACCCCCTTTAGATAAATCCACTTTCAAGACCCTTTTAGAGCCCCATACCTCTGAAAATCCTTTGGAGCCTTCTATCTCTATGTAACCTCTTTAAAAGAGTCAGCCTCCATGGTCCCTTTGGAAGCCCCTACCTTTGAGACTCACAATTCTGAAGTACCAGAGAAGCATATTGCTTTTCAGTCCTCACCAGTAAACCAGCTCTCTTCCTCTGATACATTGAGCGATGATGACCTCTCTGAGTCTTCTTCCACTGAGGTCTCATGGACAAGGACATCCTCCCAGGAGCTTTTTCCAAAGCACTTCGTTTCAGGCCCTTCAGCCTAGAACCACATGGATACATCTACCAAGCAGAAGGAAGATTCAGGGGAGAACAAGGAGGGAATGGATACCAATGACATCACTGCTCAGACAGCCCATCCTGAACACCAGCTGGGCAAGAAAAAGGAGAAGAAAGGAGTTGGCCGTAATTGCTCCTGCCCTTTCCCCTGTTCTCATCACTGTCTACTGTTCTTGACCTACTCCAGAAGGAGAGGACTGTGTTCCTCTTGGACATGGCCCTTCCTCTTAATTTTAGGGACTTCTCACTTCCGCCTGGTTACTCATCCCCTTCCTTCCCAGGTTACATAGGCAGCCCAGTGGTCCCTGCTAAGCAGGCAGAGCTGATGGACCTGACTAAGGAAATGGAGAGGGAGAAGTCTGGTGCTCAGTTGAATCATCTTTTCCAATGGGAGAAGGATGCATCCCTGAATGCTATCCAGACAGGTGAGCCTAGGTGGCCTTTCAGAGGCCTGTAAGAGGGCCCATGGATATCTTCCAATCCAATAGGATCTGGAAACCTGCCCATTCCATAGATAGCTGCCCCTTGTGGAAACAGCCATGCCATTCTGCCTGGAATCTGGAAGGGGAGCAAGCGGGTAAGCCAAGAAATAGCAGTGTGGGTCTGACAAAAGGTGAGAATATTCATACAAAGTCCAGGCAGGCACAGATGGCCCATAATAATTTTAATAAATTTATTAAAAACAGAAGGGCCAGAGGCCAGCCCAAGATCTAGGGCCCAGATCCAGGTAGCCTGTACCAGACAGATCCTAAGGCAGACATGGCCCAGGACCATGGTCAGTCTCCAGGAGACTTGTTGTTCTGATATGGCAAAAACCATTAGCCTCTTTGGTGCAACTCAATTAAAAGCTGTCATCCCAAAGCAGCATGCCAATTCTTTTTCCTTGTGGAACTTCAGGTTTATGCCTAGAATTGCTCACACAGTGTGGTGGCTTATGATTATAATCCAGCAGCTCAGGAGGCTAAGGCAGGAGGATCACAGGTTCAAAGTCAGACTCAACTTAGTGTGGCTGTCAACACAGAAAGATAAGACCCTGTCTCAAAATAAAACATAAAAAGGTCTGGGAGGCTGGGCACATGGCACATGCCTATAATCCCAGCGGCTCAGGAGGCTGAGGCAGGAGGATCATGAGTTAAAAGCCAGCCCCAGCAAAAGCAAGGTGCTAAGCAACTCAATGAGTCCCTGTCTCTAAGTAAAATACAAAATAGGGATGGGGATGTAGCTCAGTGATTGAGTGCCCCTGAGTTCAATTCCAGATACCCCAAAAAAAGGGAGGGAGCTATGGATGTGGGTCCGGGATTAAGCACCCCTGGGTTCAATCCCTGGTACAAAAAAAAAAAAAAGCTGCCATCCCTGCTTGTGAAATCCATGATAACTTGTATATCCAAAAGTTTTGAGTCTCCCCACCGAAGAGGAGAGCTGTGTCCTCTAGCCCTGTTGAATCTAAGTCTCAGTCCAGAGCTAGTACCTTTAACTGTGCTGTTAGCAGCATGCTCTGAGTATCTCTGTAATGGGTGTGCAGACAAGCTGTGTAAACACATACCATCCTGTGTTTAACAATGTCTACCTGTGTTATTGAACTTCATATCTATAGGGATTACTGACTTCAGTAAGAGGGCCACCCTGACCTGATGAGAAGATTCTGAGATTTCTAGAATAAATTTATATATGTCACTACATTTATGTTGGTCTTTCATACTTCCTTTCTACTTAAGATGGAAATAAGGCTTAAGATATAAAGATAACCAGGTAATTCCATATCCTTATCCCTTCTCTGTGTAATTTACTTTCCCCATTCCCATGCAGGATCCCTCCCCACTCTACCTCTAGCCAATGAAGTCACAATGATCTAATTTGCTTCTTAGTTTATTTCAGGCATTGAGACAGGTTTTGTTTTGTTTTTTGCTTATTTTAATATCTTCTGTTACTCTTGCTTATTTTCTTGCAAATATAGGATTTGTTAGTTTCCCTTCTTAGACACTCTTGTCTACTACCTTCTTCTCATTTCTTCTTCTAAATTGAATGCCTTCATTTTCCTATTGAAACAGGAAGTGTAATTTAATCCTGATCAAAGATATTTGGGGCCCCCTTTTAATACTGGGTATCTTCAGTCCCTAGAAAGTAATGACTACATGACAGTACATGTAACATGTTGATAAATGTCAAATGTAAGCTTTTTTTAATTATTTCAACAAATATTTGTGCACCAACTATGTGCCAGTACGAGCCTAGCTGTGGAGGTGGTGGGATTGGAAAAGTTTCAAAAACAAAATTCCTCATTAGAGTCCAAAAAACTAATTTGCACTCTAATAAGTGACACCAATAAGGACAATTATAATTCACTTTAATAATTTCTATACCAAGAATGCTGCAGGGGTAGAGAAGAGGGACACCCAATCTTTGGTAGTAAAGGAACAATGTCTTACAAGGAAAGATTTCTCAATTGATATCTGTAAGATAGTAAGGAGAGGCGGCCAAGTCAAGAAAAGAGTAAGGTGAGACACGACAAGGCAGCTTAAGGAACAGCAGCAGTATATTATACCTGGCAAATAGTGTTTTTGAGGGGGAGTAACCCAGCTCAGCTTTGGAAGGGAAGAATTATGCAGGCATTTCTGTGCCCAGCTAAAGAGTTGGAATTATATCCTGAGGGCAACTCAGAATCACTAAAAGTCTTTCATACTTCCTTTCCCTTAAGATGGAAATAAGGCCGAACATATAAAGATAACCAGGTAATTCCATATCTCAGGCCAAGCCTTGATCTATGGGCACAGACCCTTGTTCTGTACTTCTGTACATCACCTGCTTATCCACTGTGTCCTGTTACTCCAGACAGGGTTCAGGATTCCTCTGGTGGAATCCTGGCTCCCACCCATTTCCATTGTGACACTGCCTCAACCAAGCTTTCTTGGTGTAATAGGGCATTGGTACTACAAGCTGTCAGCATCAAGACAGAATCAGCCAAGCCAAAAGACGCATCTGAACAGGTTTTAGGTCCTAAGAAGCTATGGGTAAGACTAGGAAACCTGGCCTGAGGCACAAATTTGTGGATTGTGACCCTGGCCAGAGTTAAAAACAAAGCATGCCAATTCTTTTTCCTTGTGGAACTTCAGGTTTATGCCTAGAATTGCTCACACAGTCAGGCAGTCTGTGTTCTCTGAGTACCTATTTCATGCCAGGCCCTGTGCTAGGAATAGAGATGTGTATGAAAAGACAGGTATTACCCTTAAGGAGCTCACACACTAATGGGAATCATGGTAGGAATAACACAAGAAGCTGTGGAATGGGTCCTAGACAGACAAGGGAAATCAGGGGCAACTTTTTGGAAGAGGTGAAATTTCAGTTGAAACTTCAAATGGGAATAAGAGTCCTGCAGCCTCAGGTCCTACTCCATGGGGACTCAGGCAGAATTCTTGGTTAGAAGAACAAAGGATGAGAAAATCTGAGTGGGAGGTGCTCTCTGGTTCTCCTACCATGTTGACATAGCACCACTCTTGCCTCATGGTGAGACTGGCCATGAAGCCAGAAAGCTTCAGATCCCACTGCTGAAACCAGGCTCTCAAAGGTTGTAGCCTTCTGCTGGTGCCTGCTCTCAGGGATATTTATTAAGCTTGCTTTCCTTTCTATGTCTCCTTTCCTAGTCTCAGAACATATTCTTGGTCTTCAACAGCCATAACTTCTGGCCTACCCCCTTTTCCTGGGCCTTGGAGAGCAACAGGCAGCCCTTCTCAGGCTCAAAGAGGGTATTAGTTCCTTAACACTAGGAACACAGAAGAGACATATGAAGGAGCCAATCTAGAGAAGATAGGGGAAGTCCTCCTTCTATTTCCTGGTACCAAGGGTGCCCAACCAGCTCCTCTTCTTCAGGGTCTGTCACTAACCATTCTCCTTAGGAACCAATCCCTATCACATACTGTATATCTGGCCACGTTTCCTCTTCCTCACCTCTAAGTGTCTAACACTTCAAAGAACAAAGCAAAGCTGGGTTCTAATGTGGAGAGGGGAAGAGAAAAGAAACCCCACAGTCACAAAGAACTCAGTGAGATTCATGTTCACCTTCAAACAAAATTTTACCTGTAATCTTCCTGCTCAGAAACTGAAGACTCTTCAGTCATCTCTGGCGGACTCATATAGAATTGATCCTGGGATAGGAAGGGAATTGAAGACATGGGATGATCAGAAAACCTTGAGGGAAAAAGTCAATGGGGTAGCTGTGAGGACTGTGGGGTGGAGATAAACATACCTGGGGTAGAGGTGAAGCTCCACCCTGACCCCATGAAATAGGTCAAAATATCTGGGAGAGCTTAGGATTTTTTTTTCTTTCTCACTTTTCCATATTATTCATTCCTTCCACAATTCCCTATTATTCACCATTTATAGGTCTCTACATTGGTTGGCGCTGTCCCCATTACCTATGGGACTGCTTCCGGATTGGGGATGAGTCCAAGTGCTTTTGTGGACACTTACTGAGAGAGCACCACATTATCTCAGGTAGGGGAGAAGTGACCAGCCTTTGTCAGGTATGGAGGGACAACTCTGTCATCATGTCTTGGGATATGTGAAACTGTGTGTGTGTGTGTGTGTGTGTGTGTGTGTTAATATGGGGAGGATTTGGCATGGGCAGGCCAGGCCCTGTCAGGTGCTCATCCAACCCTACCACCCATCCTTGTCCCATAGACATAACTGTGCCCTGCAATGTGAGTCAGTGCCGCTGCCTCATGTTCTGCTTCATCCCATCACGCCCAGAAGAGGTGGGTGAATTCTGGCTCAAGAGACGAGCCACTTTTGATCCCAAGGCCTGGAGGGCTCAATGTCGCTGCAAACATAGCCATGAAGAGCATGCAGCCACTGGAACTCATCCCTGCAGGCATCGTGGTAACTTCTAATGCAGGGGAGTATTGGGTGGGAAGAAGTGAGTATAGGATGCAAATAGTTTGGGGAGGAGAGTGGGGAGCTGATAAAAAAGATACTTGTTTGGTGTTTGGTGGGTAAGGAAGAGCTGAGAATGTAGTCAGCCCATGGAGATGCCTCTCCATTCTCTATATTCTCCTGGGCTGTCCTTTTGTCTCAGGTTGTGGCTGCAATAATTTTGAGTCTAATTTCCTCTGTGCCGCTTGTGACCGGCGCTGGGAGGAACATGAGACTTTCTTTGAGACCCAGGAGACACGCCGACGAGGAGGGAGACCTCATGGTAAGGATGCAATCTGGGACAGGGGGCCAGCCCAGCATCTGTAGTCAGGAGGCTGGGCAGAAAGGCACCTTAACTGTCCCCTCCAGGACTACTGTATTTTCTCACTCCCCAAATCCAATGCCTGAACTGGTTTCTACCCCCAGGAGCAGAATATGTGACATTTGCAGACATGCCTGTCCTCCAAGAAACCATCCTGAACAGCTCTGACTTCGAGGCCCTCCAGATGCAAAGGCTCCCTTGTCATCCCAGTCCCCACCCTAGTTCCCCTGCATTCCCTAGCCCACACAGACTCCAGCCTGGTCCCCCATCTGACCGCCATACCTGATCCTTTAAACATTTACTCTCCCATCCTCCAGGGACATACACTTCAACAAACGGCATAGGCCCTTCTGAGCCTGGCCCAGATCAGCAATAAAATGGAAGCCACTAGAATTTGACGTAGTCCTATATGGGGCAGTAGAGCCAAGAGCCAACCAAAAGTCATTAGAGTTGGCACTGTTTGGGGGCAAGAGACAGCACCAAGCAGGATAAAGGCTGGATCCAGCTATCTGCCCCACATCATGCCCACATTCAACCTTCTGGCTGTGACATCACAAGCAGAGTGATTTCAAGAAAGCCAAGAAGGGAGGAAATTTCAAGAAGGATAAAGTGGGCAATGATTTAAGATGTAGCTAGGGCTTCTGTAAGATAAAGACTAAATAGTGCCCATTGGATTTTACAATTAGAAAGTGGGGACTTCAGAGAGTACAGTTTCATACTGGTATAGTAGAGGGAGAAACAAAATAGCTATGAGTTTGAAAGGGACTCTTCCAGAAGCTTGGATGAAAAATGCAGGGAAAACGTCAGACAATATCCAGAGGGAGATATGGAGTCAAGGAAGCAGTTTTTTAGGAAGGAAAGGGGGAAGAGACCAGTAGATAAAATGTCCTTGAAAGATGCAGAAGAAAGAGGAAAGATTCCTAGTGAGACAAGATCCCAGAGAAAAAGAAATGGTATGAGATCAGGCAGAGGTGAAGGGATATGCTCTGAACAAAAAGGAACATCACTTCCTGAGACCAAGAAGAGGAAAGAAAGTTTGGAGCCTTCACTGAGCTTCAGGAAACATATTAGAGAATTTCCCTTCTGATAGCTTCTCTATGAAGAGGATAAGAATGAGGGGGTATTAGGAGACAAGAAGGGAAAGGTGAGAGTTTAGGCAGGCTAATGTTGGGGAATTGGAGAAAATCCTGATCATAGTTTAGGATTCAGGTACAGTTGGAAGTGAAAAACCTAAGAAAAATGTTTAGATTACCTGATAGATGGAGATGGGAGGTTGTCGGGAAGGATTATCAGGAAAATGAGGCAAAAGGAATTGGCATAAAGATGTGGAGGGTGTGGATGATACAAATAGGGAAAGAAAATGATTCCAGGAATCAATTGATGAGTTGAAAGGGAATAAAAGTCTCTAATGAGGTCCAGTAGCAGTTGTAGTGGCATGGACTGAATTAAGGAGACAACAATCAGAGCCTGCAAAGCATTACAGCTTTCACATGAGAACAGCTGTAGGTGATAACAAGGACTTAGAATAGAGAAAACTGTGAAAAAAACAGTGAATTTGGGGGAGTAACAAGGAAGTTGATAGGTAATTCTTCCAGGAGTTGGAAAGCCTGACACTGATGGAGCTCTGTGCCTCTAGAGAAGAACTTCCCCACTTTGGGCCTTGGTTTCTGGATCTGTAAAACAGGATTAACCAGTGTTGTTCTCTGTGAAAACCCAAGGAAATAACCAGTTTTAACAAGCTTTGTATTCACTATCCCTCCAGGCTGGTTTCCTTCCTCTTCTAGATCTCAGTTCCACTTACCTCTTGCCTTCTCCAGGGAGTTTTAAGGTCTTCAGGTGTCCCAGAAGCATAGAGAAAGGAAGCCTCTGGGATACAGAGAAGAGGTCATTCTACATTTCCTCACATTTAGGGAGGTCGTCTGTCCTACCAAGGGAAGGAATACAGCCTAGACTACTAAGACCCCTAGGGAACATCACAGGATCAAATGTCTGCCCTGGGGCTGGGGACGTGGCTCAAGCATAGCCTGCTCACCTGGCACGCCTGGCATGCGCGGGCACTAGGTTCAATCCTCAGCACCACATAAAAATAAAAGATGTTGTGTTCACCGAAAACTAAAAAGTAAAATTAAAAAAAAATGTCTGCCCTTTGGAGAACAATGGACTTTCTAACAATAATATAGTTATATAAAAGAGATCAGGTAGGGTTAGGGATGTAGTTCAGTGATTGAGCCTTGTATAGCAGGCATAAAGCCCCAGCACCACAACTTTAAAGAAAAGGAGACTGTACTAACTCTAGAAGAATTTTCCAATACTGATTATATGCTCCTTGATAACCATTCATCTAAAACTAATTCATTTAAAAGTCAGCTACAGAGTGCTATGGTAAACTCATTAAGGAAATAGTATGCAGCCCCATTACCTGATATATTGACATAGCCTATGTAATAATTTGAAAAATTGATGGGAGAATAATATGCCATATATTATAAAAAAATGTAACACCAAATTTGATTAATTCAACAAACAGTTATTAAGCTCCTATATGTGGCAGGTCATGTGCTTTTTTAAAAAAGAAAAACAGTGGAGATTTATCCTGTGTTAAACTTCAGACTAAATTCACCCTGTCTTGAGTATTTTCGTGACACGATGTTTCTTATATCAAAAGTATGAACCCCAGCAGAGTGAACCTGTCTCCCTGAAAACTCCTGAGCTAACTATATCATACTCTTGATTAGAAAAGAACATTAGATGCATATTCCTTTGCTTTTTGGTGCAGTAAAGGTAGGACGTTCCCATCTTCACCCGATTAAAAAAAATTATATATATATATATATATATATATACACACACATATATATATATATATATATATATATATACACATATATATATATATAATTTATATATATAATTTATATATATAATTTATATATATTTTATATATATATATATATATATAAAACACACACACACACACACACTACTGTCATATATATCTAAAACCAATTAAAAAAAAAAACTGACCTGGAAATAATTTATGGTGTGAATGTGTTAATGAGAACACAAGAATGAATTGCCTTTTAAAATCTTCCAAATGGTTCCTGCGCGGTGACCCAAGCCTGTGATCTTGGAAGGCTGAAGCAGGAGGATCCCAAGTTTGAGGACTGCTTAGGCAATTTAGCAAGACCCAGTCTCAAAATTTGAAAATAATTATCCCCAAAAGGTGAGGGGCGCTGGGGACGTACTTCAGTGGTAGAGCGCCTGCCTAGTGTGCCTGAGGCTCTGGGTGCAATCCCAGTATCACAAAAAAAAAAAAAAAAAAAAAAAAAAATCTCTGAAATGGTCAAGTGACTGAAACCGCCCGTGTGGAGAAAATGCTGGGTATCAACACCACCAACTAGAAAGACCCCCTTCCGGTTCATCTTTAGCCCCACCCAGGTGATTCCTGGAACCACATGTACCTAATGCCCTCAGAACCTTGCCCGCCGCCTGGCCAAAACAGTGAAAGGATCCAAAGTACGTTTAGACCTTTGTGCAGCAACTGACGGAGCCCGCCCCCTTCCTCCAGCCCACCAGAAGGGGCCAGAACTGAGAAGGACTAGCCGGGAACGTGAAAGCTCGGGGTCCCTAACCTAAACCGAGCTATGGCTGTGAGTCAAAGCCAACTAGGTGAAAAATTACACCTCCAAGTTTCTTAATCCTTGGAAATTTATCTCGTAGCGAAATCAGAGACAACACTCAAGAAGGAACTTTTACGCTAAAAGACGAAGCCAATGGAGTGGGAATTGGCCCTGCGTTGGAAGATGCAGCCAATTGGATGAAAAGATTCCGCCTCTAAAGTGGCAGCGGAGCCAATGGCTTGAGTAGCGCCCGGAACCGCGATCCAATGGAGGTGGCCAGGCCCGCCCCCGGCCGCGGAAGGGGCCAATGACCCCAGCTCTCCCTCTCCGACGGCCCACCTTCCGTAGGCCGCAGAGTGCGGGACGAGTGAGCGGTTCCCGCAGCTCCGGGAGGATGGCTGCTGCGGTGGTGCTAGCCGCCAGCTTGCGCGCGGCGAGCAGAGCCTTGGCGGCCTCTGGGCCCCGGGGGGTGCAGGTGAGAAGTGTCCGCGGGGACAAGGAGGGACTTCCTTAGTTTCTGACGCCCTCTGTGGCGGGAGCCACGGCGCAAGCAACCCAGCAGCCTTGCAGAGCCACTGCCCTTTCCGAGGATCAAGCTCTAGGATTGTGCGGTGAGGTCGGACTTGATGGCTGCGGGTGTAGCGAACTAGCGATCACCGCCTCCCCGCACAGGCCCTGGCGCCGAGGTCAGGACGGGGTCAATGCAGCAGCTGCTGCCCTCCGTTGTCTGAAGCCCAGCTGGCCGGTCACCTCAGTTCCCTCAGCAGAAAGTGAGGTCTCTCAGAGCAAGTCCTCTGCCTGCTCCCTTGGGCCTTCTAATAAGCAAAGGTGTTAACCTTTGATCTTCCCCACTTTTCAGTAGCAACTCGGGAGTCAAGAGCCTAATTCGTCCAGTTCTTTTCTCCCCCATTATGACGCACTGACTTTATTTTTCTCTGAGTCCATGGGAAACGGGTATATCTCTTCCTCCTGGATAACTGGGGGAGGACTGAGTTCATTTAGCTGATTTATTTATTTTTTATTTTAATTTATTTTATTTATATATTTTTGGTACTGGGGAATGAACCATCCAGGGACACTCAACCACTGAGCCACATCCCAGCCCTTTTTTGTATTTTATTCAGAGACAGGGTCTCACTAAGTTGCTAAATTGCTGAGGCTGGCTTAGAACTCGCAATCCTCCTGCCTCAGCCTCCCAAGCCTCTGGGATTACATGTGTGCACCACTGCCTGGCTAAATTAATATGTAATTCCACTGATGTAAGTTACTAGAGTTAAAATCCACGTAAGAGATCAGACATGACACCCAAATGAGAAAGAGCTAGAGTCAAACAGGACATATGCATTAAAACCTAAATAAACAGGTAACCAGGCTTAAATATCAGAAAACAAGTAATGGAAATAAGTGAACACATACTAACAAGGTGGGAGTATACAGACCTTCAAGCTGTGTTGAGATAATACAAACCGCCCCTTTTTATATGAAGCTACAGAAGAAATTTTTCTGAGGTAATTCAGTGTTAGAACAGGAACTGAGACATAAATCTTGAGACTCCCATTTTGGATCCTTTTCCCTGCACGTGTTAGATTTTATACACACATTAGCAGGAATCAATTGCACTCCTGAATCTTGCATAATATTGCCAGTTATGTCCCAGTGTCTCATAGTCATTTATATATATATATATATATATATATATATATATATATATATATATACACACACACACACACACATACATACATACACATATACATATATACATACACACAAACACACACACACACCCTACATATGGAATACCAGCATGTAATAGGTTGATAACTATCAAAGCACAACTCTGCCAGCTCCAAGTGAGTACATGGAAGAGTTATTGCCAGTTCCCTCCCTTGGGTGTATCTGACTCTCCTGCAGGTCCGAGGAGCTGCAGGTATGATAAATGGGAATGAAGTGGCTAAGGCCCAGCAGGCAGCTCCTGGAGGAGCAGCTCCAACCATCTTTTCCCGGATCCTGGACAGAAGCCTTCCAGCTGACATTCTATATGAGGACCAACAGGTGGGAACCAAACCCCTTAGGAATTTCATAGATACAGCTAGCCTGATAAACTAATGTGATTGTCTCTGGCCTGTCATTGCTCCCAGTGTCTGGTGTTCCGTGATGTGGCCCCTCAAGCCCCTGTGCATTTTCTGGTCATTCCTAAGAAGCCCATTCCTCGTATTAGCCAGGCTGAAGAAGAAGACCAGCAGGTGGGAAGAACAAGGCCAGGAGTTGTTGTGGGAAGAGCCCTGGTAAAGCTAGAGGTTTTGCCCTCTGTGAATAAAGACAACTATGTCCCTCCCTTCTCCCTACAGCTTCTAGGACACCTTCTCCTTGTAGCCAAGAAAACAGCAAAAGCTGAGGGCCTGGGAGATGGATACCGACTTGGTGAGTGACTTGGCCCATGGGTCCCTCATCTATGAATTCCTGCTCCTCAATATGATCTTCATTCTTTGACCTCTCCCATAATCCTGACCCCCTAACTTCAAGCTCTATTTCAGTGATCAATGATGGAAAGCTGGGAGCACAATCTGTATATCACCTTCACATTCACGTACTTGGGGGCCGGCAGCTCCAGTGGCCTCCAGGTTGAACCTGCCAACTGACCCAAGAAACTCAGATCTGGATGTTTGGATGGGAAAAGGAACCCTGTGATGCTAATAAACCTATTCTCCCTCACTTTTGCATGCCTGTCTTTAATAAAAAGGATTTATACCACAAAGGGGAAAGAAGAGTGATTCTGCTGTGTGCTCCTTTGACAGTGATCAAAGTAAGAGACACTGAGGAAGCCCACTGTGTGGTCAAAAAAAGCACCTGCCTGTAGATATGCCTCATGACTAGTAATCTGCCCTGGGTCAAACTTTAGAAAAGTAGCAGTAGGAATGAGCCTGAATGAGTAGAAAGAGACTAAAACCCAGGTGTAAGACTAGCTGCATCCTGGACTTCATTCAGAGGCCCAACCAGGTTCAAAAGGGAATTGGGAGGAAGGTAGTCAATATAAGGGCCTAATATTTGAAAAGTAGTAACATACACACACGAACACACCAGCTGTTAGCTATATGCTGCTCCATATGTTCTCTGTTTTGCTCTTTAACTGTTTTATATATTTTCATCCTTAAAAACAATTTTAAAGCCTCCTCACTCCTCACTTTTGAGAATGAACCAAGCAAATTAAGAGGAAGCTACTATTGGTCCTCCACAACACATCAACTAGGCGTTTGTCCAATGCCACGGTCCTATGCCAGTCTCCAAGGTATCCCCATAAAGAATCACCTTAGCCGCAAAGAATCAGGCTTGAACAGGGAAGTCGAGGTCTCAGGCCAATGGAACCTTAAAACCGCGTCTGAGGCAGCATGGAGTCGGGACCAGAAAAGAGAGCGCACCCAGCTTAAGACTTCCGCCCCTCAGAGGACTTGCCTCCACCTCTTCCCTCCACTTCCGCCCAGCTTTAGTTCTGCGCAGTCTCTTGGAATTTTTTGCTGTCTCTATGGCAACCGTGTAGCTGGAGCCTGAAGATGGAGCCCAACGAATCTACAGAGGGATCGCCGTCGCGGTGAGAGCCACAGCTCTGGCTTCAAGTGAAAAGGGACAAGAAAGGTCAGCGGACTTCCTCTGCTGGGCTTTTGATACCTTGACGCTTTTGTTTTCTTTTAGATCTTTAGAAGTACAACCCTGCGCTGAAGAACTAGGGACTGTTTCGGAACCGTTTCTTTCTTCACATGGCCATGCATCAGCCCTGGCATCCGCAACCACTGCAGCTGATGCAGCTGCATCAGCTGCCGCAGCCGCCGCCTCCGCCAGAGCAGCTGCATTATTTACAGAGACCCCAGCACCCTATTCTAGGTTCACAGAGCCCTCCTCTGACAATTTTCTTGGGGCAGTCTATGCTGGAACCCCACAAATAGGCCGTGAAACTCTTGGCTTTGACCCTGACTATGTTTCCTCTACTGCTAGGCATCCCTATACTACAACTGACCTTAGCTCTAGCGCTGCTCCTGTTCCTGGCTTCAGCTCTGACCCTTTAACTGGTTCCAGCTCCAGCCCTGTCCCCGGTCCTGGCTTCCGTGGCTATAGTTCTTTCCCTGGCTCCAGTTCTGTTCCTGACCGTGGTTTAGTCCCTAGTTCTGGCACTGGTCCTGGAAGTGGCTCTAGCCCTGGCTTCCTCACTGGTCCTGGCCCTGGAACTGTCCCTCCCTCTGGCCCTGGCACTATCCTTCCCTCTGGCCCTGGCACTATCCTTCCCTCTGGCCCTGGCACTATCCCTCCCTCTGGCCTTGCCACTATCCCTCCCTCTGGCCTTGCCACTATCCCTCCCTCTGGCCTTGCCACTATCCCTCGTTCTGACACTGGTCGTGGCCATACCTCTGGCCAAGGCTTCGGTCCTGCCTCAGGTCCTGATCCTGCCTCTGGAGCTGGTCCAGGTTCTAGCCCTGGCCCTGAGCCCAGGCCCAGCACTCCTCAAAGGTTCAAAAACCTTAGGCCAGATCTTTTTCCTAATTATACCTCCTGGAATCAATACTGCCACTGGGATCCTCAGAAACAACCATCTTGGGAATCTTTGCAAGTCTCAGAACCTGGTGCCCGAGGGCTGTGGAAAACCCGAGAAGATGAAGGGAAGCCTAAGTTTCTCTATGAAACAATGCCACGGGGCCAGTGCCTCCTCTACAACTGGGAGGAAGAGGTATTAAGTTTTGACCTTCTTTTCTTTTTTGAAGGCTGACCCAAGTTTCTAGGGGAGCCAATAGTTTGTGATGAGGGTAGATAACAAGGGATATCACAGTCATTCAACTTACGGCCCACAGAGAGCTACAAACCACCTGGATCAAGTTCCAAACTGGCAGGATATCTCTGAGAGTTTCTTCTTCCGACATGGACACCAGGGACTGCTGACCACCCAACCACCTTCACCCATGCCCTCGAGTACCACCCAGAAGGATTCATACCAGCCCCCAAGAAACCTTTCTCAGCCTCTTCAAGGTGTGAAGCATGACAGCCAGAATGAGCCCATCAGGCAGAGAAAAAAAGAGGAAGGAATTTCTGGTGGGACTGTGGATTGTGTGATGGATATAAGGGCAAAATCTAAGATTCCCATTCCTTTTCTCAAATTTGTTTCTTTTTCTTTTTCTTTTTCTTTTTTTTTTTTTTAATTTTTGGGGCCTGCTTTGTAATCACACTCCCACTTCACCCTCCCACAGGGAAGCGTGAAGCCATGGTGGAGATGCTCCTGCACCACCAGATCTGGTGAGAAACTAGGGGAGGGGGAGGGGGAGGGGGAAGAGCAAAACTGGGGAGAATGGCCTTGACATCTCCCAGGGCTGCATAGTAAAGAGGTACAGGCAGATCTGGAACCCATAAAGAAGCCCTTTAAGGCGGAGTCAGTGACACACCATGACTACAAAATGGAGCTGGTGCAAGGAGGGCCTCCTGCCCCAACGAAGGTGAGAACCCATCCTACCCCACTTGCACAGCAGGGCTCTGATTGATAGGTGGTGGGAAAGTTCCTAGTCCAGAAGTTGAGAGAAAGGACCAAAGTCCAATTATTCAGTATTTCTCCCTACAGCCTCATGATTATCGTCGGGAACAGCCTGAAAGCTTCTGGATTCAGAGGGCACCGCAGTTACCGGTGTGTGAGAGTGACTAGGTGTGGGGGGATGGAGAAGGGGGGATGGAGAAGAGAAGACAGGGAAGAGTCTGTCTATTGTGGGGAGAGGGACCTGTCCTCATGTTGGCATTGATCCAGGGTGTCAGTAACATCAGGACACTGGACACACCGTTCCGGAAGAACTGCAGCTTCTCAACACCAGTGCCCTTGTCTCTGGGTCAGCCTTTGCCCTATGAACTTGAGAATTATCCCCACCAATTAGGGGAAATGTCTTCCCTTGCCTGTCAGAGAGAAGGGCAGGGGCATCCAGGGGGCAGAATGGGTCCTGTGTAAAAGTTGAAGGGGGAAGTTGGATATGGAATTTGGAATCTGTTTCTGCTTATATCAGAGAGGTGAGCAGAAGGAAGTTAATTCCCTCTGTACTTGATGAAGGAGCTTTACATAAAGGTTCTTCATCCTGAGACTGCTAATTGACTGATTCTGTGAGTCACTGTGTGCATACCCTATAACCTTTCCTTGGAGTTACCTACCCCAGACTATGACACCATGACTACTACTTCTTGTTATTTTATATTTGGCCAAAATATTCTGGTTTAGATATATATATTTACAGGAGGTAGGGAAGAAGGGGACCAAACCAGAGAAGGACAGATATATGTACAAAACTGAGCTGCAGAGGGCTATGACTTCCATATAAGGTGGGGTTTTTGTGCACATTTTCCATCTCATGTGACAACGTCTGTTTCTGGTATATGGAGAGATGGTGGCTACTGCTCATCCAGGTGCCAGAAGCAGGAGATTGTCTAGCTTGGGAAGATGTAGGGTTTACAGCAGTCCAGGAGGTCCTTTCCGCTCTCCTATGAGCCAATAAGTTCGCATCTTTCCTTTTCCCTGGAAGCAGAGGGAGTAAACATGGTTCAGACTCTTCTGTTAGTCCTTGATCTCCCTCTCTTCACCCCCAGCCACATAATCACTTTCATTCTCCCTTTCCATGACCCCCTCCCCATGGCCTGCCATCACCTTCATCTCCACATCACCCCGAAGCTCTAGCTGGAAACATCCTAGCTCATCCAGGGCATCCTTGGTGGTAGAGGAGACATGGATCTTCAGGGCTGGGGTAGCATGGGGTATGATAGGAAAAAAAAAAAAGTCAAAGAAAAAGGAAATAGAAGAATTGACAGTGCTGAAGAGCACCTTACCCAACCAACCACCCCCCAGGAGGCTCCCAGTCCTCCCAGCACACACATTCACTAGAACCAAAATGTGCACAAGGATGGGCCACTTAGGAGTTGTGGTCTCTTGTATTGAAGATTTGGAGGAGCTCTGAAAAGAAGAGAGCAAGACAGAGTGAGGCTGAGGCTGGGGTTGAAGGCTAATGTCTCACCTTGACCATTAGACTCCATTCGGGAAGCAGTATTCACTGTATCTCCAAAAAGACAATAGCGGGGCATCTTCAGGCCAACAACCCCAGCACAGACTGGCCCTATGAAAAGAAACAGGTTGGAGAGAGCCTGGGAAACATGGCATCTAGGGTTGGAGTGAGAGTTAGTCTTACCAGTATGAACCCCTATGCGTAGCCTCAGCTGGTCATGGGGTCGGTGGCGGATACGGAAGGAAGAAACTGCATCTAGTAACGCTAGGGCCATCCGGGCAATTTCTGGTGCATGGCGTTGACCATTTCGGCCTGGGAGGCCAGACACCACCATGTAGGCATCCCCAATCGTCTCCACCTGATTTAGAGGGGGATTAAAACATCACTTCTCTCTGTATCAGTAGGAATGAGAAAAAGTACCTGTAGACAAGCTAGACAGTATCAGGCATCATCCTGACCACCTGGGAGGCCAAAATTTCAACTAAAAAATAAAAGCTGTAGTCCTGAGAATCTGGGAAGAAGGGCAGTCAAGAAACCCTGGCAAATACTCAGTAAGCATTTGCTGAATGACTAGACACCCTTTCCACAACAGGACATGGACAGACAGGCCCTGTTGCCAGGAAATGGAAAGCAAGAAAACGAGCTAACCTGAAGAGCACAAAGATTGGCAAGAAGGTAAAGCAGACCAATGACATGAGCCAGACCACCCAAACTGCCAGACAGTGAGAAAGCAGGCACTTGATTTTAGTAATTGTACCAAAGTTATACAAGAGAATGCTCTTATTTTTAGGAAATGTGCTGTGAAATTTTTAGGATATACACACTAAGAATTTAGGGATAAACTGGTCCTCTATCTGAAACTTACTCTTGGTTTAGAAAATAATTATATAAATAGATTTTTTAATAAAATAGAGGAAAATAGAAACAACTGACAGAATAACTGATGTATCTGATGGGAGTTCTTTGTTACAGAAACTATAGATCAGTAAACCCAAAGGGAAGGGGCAGGAATGGATATTTATTATCTACCATGCACTACACAGTGCTAGGCACTTCCCATACAATCTCTTATTCCTTTTTTTTTTTTTTTCCTTGATACTGGAGACTGAACCCAGGACCCAAGGTTCTCTACCACTAAGCTATATCCTAGTCCTTTTATTTTATTATTTTTATTTTGAGACAGGGTCTCACTAAGTTGCCCAGGCTGGCCTTGAACTTGTGATCCTTCTGCCTCAACCTCCCAAACAGTCAGAATTACAAGTGTGCACTGCTGCACTCAGTCTATTATTCCCATCTTAAAACCACCAAGGATCAGGGAGGTGCTGTTACTTACCTAAGACCACAAAGCTAGCTATAAAGCCAATATTTAAATACAGCTCATTTGCACTCCCAAGGACAATAAAGCTAACTCTCTGCCAAGTCGGTGACTTCAACAAAAAGCCTTACAACATTATTCATACTTGCCCCTCACCCCACTGAATCAATTTGTACCCATATCCTGTAGGGATTGTTCCATGTCTGGAGGAGAAAAAGAGAAGATGGGTAGGCAATATTTATATACTCAGAGAGATAGGGACTAAAGTCTGTGATGGTTCTGATTAAAGAAGCTTAAGGGTTCACAAGTTATTAGACCTGAATGTACAATTAGAATCCTGGAGCCACATCCATGTACGAAGTGCACTTCAGCATTGCACTCTAGAGACCCTAGAGTGAAAACTGACCATGGAGTGGGTAATCTATGTGGGGAGGTTCCAGGAGCCTGGACCTTAAAGGGGTCTCAGTAGGAAGGCAACCCCAACTCTCACCTTGTAGACATCAAAGTTGTCAATTATGGCATCAAAACAGGTATACAGGTCATTAAGAAGTGTCACCACCTAAATTAAAATAATTTAAAAAGTGTCACCACCTAAGAAGATAGAAGAGGCCCTGAAGCTCATGCCCAACTTTCTAAGCATTCTCAAGCTACAAACTCTTAACAAAATATGGGAACTCCAGAATGAACTAGTCTTCCCTATTAGTGAAGCTCCCAGGTCCCTATCCTACACACTACCTCTCACACATGGCTCTTACCTGCATAGGGGTGCTCTCAGCTGACAATGCTGTGAAGCCAACGATGTCACTGAAGTAGATGGTAACACTGTCAAAGGCCTCAGCCTGTACAGTCTCTCCCCGTTTTAACTGCTCTGCCACTGAACTAGAGAACAAGGGTGTAGTGTGAGCGAAATTCCAAGAAAGATGTGGGAGAGGGAAAGAGGAAAGCAATATGTGGCTGCAGCAGACAGAGCTAAGTTGTAATGGGAAAGCTGGGGTTGGTGAAGGAAAAGGAAAGTGGTTGAGAAGACATTGTCTAGCACATAGTAAGGTGCATAAGTGGTGGGGACACAGTGTTTCAATTTGGGATTATTTTACATATACTTGCTGAAGCAGAGGCAAGGTAGAACAGTGTCCTAAGGAGGAAGGATGAGAAACCCCAGAAAGAGCCCAGCTCATTTGGAGACAGAATGAAAGCAATTAGTCTATAGCCAGGAGGGCTCACTATGGCAAGATATAACAAAACAGGTTTGGAGGCTTGGGAAGTGGGCTTTCAGGAGACTGAGGCAGAATTCAACAGCTGAATCTGAAAGGAAAATTCAGGAAGGGGGACAAAGTTCTCACTGGGGCAGAATTTGGTAGAGCAGAGCTTCAGCCTTGCGTTTTTCCTCTAGATAAGCCTGTGTGCGTTCCTCCACCAGTTTCTCCAGGTTATTGGCATACTGTTCCATGCGTAGCAAGAGGTTGTCCAATATACTGGTGCCACCTTCCCTGCAGGGAGGCCAGGATATGTCACCTGCTCCAAGATTCTCAAGACTCCCCAGACTTTCTATCCAACCCACCAGCCCCACTTCATCCATGAAGACCTGATGAGGCTTCTATCCCTATGGAGCCCTTGCCCTTTAGTGTCTTCTCACTTGTTAAAGCGGCGAATGAAACCCTTGATCTGTCCAAAGTCCGGTCGCTCAGCTGAATCCTGGGCCCAACATCTCTCCATCAGCAAAACTAGCTCTTCATTCAGTTGGGTTCTGTCAATGCTTGGCCGGAAATATGGCCGCTGACTATTTCTTACCTTCTGGACAATCTCTGAGGGTGATAAAAGGTTTGGATGAAGAACAGAGTCCCCCAAGGAAGAAAAGACTATGGATAGCAGATCAACTCTCACCTTTGGGGCTGAGGTCTAGGCCCTCCAAGTAGAATGGACCACTGCGAAGTGCTATCTCCTGCAGGATGATCCCGAAGCTGTAGACATCAGCCTTTTGCATGCCTGTGGTTGGCAAGGAGTTCCCACTGAGCAGTTCTGGGGCAGTCCACAGCTTCTCTGAAAAGAGGAAACAAGCTAGCCAGGTCCCCCAAATAGGGTACCCCCACCCACTCATTTATTACTGTAACTTGTCTCCCTCTCCCACCCTCCCTAAGTGGAACTGATCAAGGCCAGAGGAGCAGTGTAAAAAGTGCATTATGGGGCAGGCCTCACTGGCATAGAGGGCGTGGCTATCATCAGGTTCAGCAGTTGATCGGAAGCTGGCCAAGCCATAGTCTGTGATTTTGAGCACAAAACGACTATCCACCACACAGTTGGAGGACTTGAGACTTCCATGAGATGAAATAATGCTGTTGTGGAGAAAAGCCATGCCCTGCAGGATAGGATACAGATCAAGTATCTGGATCATAACTGACTTTAACTATACCCTTTCCAACAGATGGGCACTAGGTTAGCTACCTAAAGATCTTGGGACCATAAAAACAATAAGCTGATTTTGGAAGGCATCCCTTAAATAGTTTCTATACAAGGAAGCAGGAAGAATAGGAGAGTCATTCCTTCCTGGTAATATGAATATATATAGGTACCCAGCAATATAAAAAAATGCTTAAGAGCAGGAATAAGAGGAGCTACCACTTACTATCCTGGAAAGGCAGTCAATTTTCTGAATAGTGAAAGGAAAAGAATTATGAAGGAGAACTCCAAGAATAATATGCACTCGTGGTGGCCTCTAATGCCTAATTAGGCTACTAATAGGAAGACACACTTGAGACCCTGTTACAAGAGTAGCTAGATGCACCAAAGACTAACCAGTTGTAAACTTTAACACATAACCATGTATATATAGACATATGGGTCAGGATGGAGGATGAATATGCTCTACTAGAGGGGATGCTGGACCAGCAGAAAGTGGAGAAAGTAGTAAATTAGAAAAACTTGGAAAATGGACAAAAGTAGAAGACAACTGTCAGGCCAATGCAGAAGCCTGAGGCTGCTGGCTCCACAGGCCCAGAGATGAGAGAAACTTTGCTTCCAAAAACTAAAAGATCTTAAAAGGACAGGGCTGTGCTTCCCCAAAACAAAACTCTGGGAGCCACCCCAGTCAGTGCCAGTAGGACTGTGAGGCACTGTGGTACATGCCTATAATCCCAGCAACTTGAGAGACAAGCAGGAGAATCACAAATTAGAGGCCAGCCTGGGCAACTTAGTGAAAACTTGTCTCAAAATAAAAAGATTAAAAAGGACTAAGGATGCATCTTTCAGATACAGTATCTCTGGGTTCAATCCTCAGTAACATACACACACAAAGGATATAAGTTCTATATGCTATCACAAAATACCTCTGCTAAATGTTTAGCTCTGGACTTGGAACAACTCAAAACTAGTCCCTGTGAACTCTTCCTTTCCATTCTTTTTTCTAGCCACAAAACTTCAAGAATTTCCCAATTTCTGAATTTACTTGTGTGGAAACTGCAAGGATATTTTCCAAAACCACTTTTCCATCAAATCATTGTTCTCTCAAAAGAGTCATGTTTTCTTATATGTATCAACTTTACCTAATATTTTTCTCTCTCATTTGATGGCAAACTTTCTCACACACACACACACAAATTTTAAACTACTTCATGAGATTTTAGCAGAAAACCAAAGCCGGCTTCAGGTACAATGCAGTGTGAGCCACTAGACTTTCTTTTCAACACCTGTCTAACCCATGCAGGATTCAATTTTATGCCTCCACAATTCCTTGGCCTCTGGGTATTTCAAAATAGCTGAAACCTAGTATACTGGAAGAATAATAAAGTACAATCTTCCTTGGTTTCTCTTAGTCTAAACAGTAAATGTTCTTTTTAAAATTTTGGTTTCTGAACAAAAAAAAAAAAATAGGTGTGCCAAATATTGGTCAGAGAGTAAAATGATGAGAGTAAAAACAGGAGGTAAATGCACTTGGATATTTCACTTATCTTTTCCCTGTGTAGGGATTTTAATATGATCTTTTGGCTATTAAAAAGATACTGGAGAAACATCTGAGATATCTAGGGCAGAAAGACAAAAATTCTCTCCAAGTATAGGACTCCTTGTGGCCTATAAATCTCACCCCCCAAATATAAACCCCAGAATCTTTGTTTATCCACTATCACCCAATGACAGGAATAAGGGGAGATGGAGAGAACAGGACTTTCAGAGGACTAGGAAGAGAGAGATCATAGCAAAGACTGAATGATGGAGGTATTTAAAAGAGGATAAGCTCTTAAGGAGTGGGAGAGACTCACCTTAACAAGGTCATTAATAAGTGAATAACGAAACATCCAGTCCAAGTTGATGCTGTCATTTTCTAGAATATCCTGGTAAGTGACATGGAATAGATTTATAATGTGTCTGTCCCAGTCCCAGTGGCTATCATTTGGCACAAAGTCAATGTAACTTTGGGGAATCCCCCCACCCACACACACACACCATTATCCCCTACACCCATCCTTCACCTGTAGACTCCCACGAGGACAGTACTCAGTGACAATACAAATGTTGGGAGGGTCTATGCATGCTCCAATGAAGCGAGTAAGATGGTTGAACTGGACGTCTCTCATCTAGAAAAAATGGGAAGGAGAATTGAAAGAGCTAAAAATCAGATATAGAAACCTCCCACTATAAGAGGACCTTTCTCTTAGTTATACCTACAACTTAAAATCAACTATAAATAAACCCCTTGTCCTCCTAGGCAATGTTAGTATTCCATAGTCTCCCCCTATCCTTTCCCCCTCCCTTTTTATCCCTCACCCTCAACCCATTCAGCATTACATACATGTTTGAGTTCAAACAGAACCTGCCGCGTCAGCTCAATGCGCTTCTTATTCACGTGTTTAATGGCGACAACATTTCCCTGATAGTGAGGGTGGAAAGTGAAAAGGAAAGTAAGTATCAGAAGGAGTTTCTTGGTGCTAGGAAATACTGAAGAACCGTGAGAGCATCCAGGAGACCAGCTGGGTTTAGAAGGGGTTATGAGGGGAAGAGGTTAAGGGGCAGAGGTGGCAGATGGGATGAGACAGGATGAAATGGTGGGGACCAGAACAAGCAGATGACTGTTCACCTTGAAGTGACCGGTGTTGGCAAAGATCTGGTATTTCCCATGGGCTGTCATGAGCGAGCCGTAACTGGATCCCCGCTGGGGCCAAGGGCAACATGGAGGCGGAAGGATGAAAGGAACATTAGATGATGGTGGTAGTGCAGGAGCTATCATTATAGGCCAATGTGCTGGGAAAGGTCCAGGGTGGAAAGGACAGGAACTCAGAGGGAGGCAGCAGGAACAACAGAGACAAGGACTCACCAGTGACAGTGTGAGGCGACTGCCTGCACCTTTATGATAACGCTCTGAGTTGCCAAACTGCAGTTCTTCCCAGCGAATGCGCCACAGCATGCTAGCCAGCTCCTTCTCCAGCATTAGTTTTCTGTAAGGACTGTACACTCAGTTGACTGGCAAGCCCGATCCTGTGCCCCCCAAGCCAACAGTAGGGTTGCAGGGGCTTCCCTGCAGCTCCTAAAGCTACAGTTGTTACACTGGGGACACAGAACAGGACTAGAAAATAAGTACATATTCTCTACAAGTCTGGCACATGCCTATATGTACTCACAAACTTAGAGGTTGGAGATGCAAGTTCGTTCTTAAAATGGTACCATCCATAGAAAAGTCATCTTTGACCTTAACCCCACTCAAAATCACTACTTAGTAACCCAGGCTAGAACCAAAAGTAGAACAAACACCTAGGCTGAAAGACAACCAAAGAGAAAGGTAAAAGAGGAAGATGTCACTAAGTCTGAGACAATCACCAGATTAGGTGATCTGCTGCCCCTAACTCACGTTACAGGAACCCCTGGCCTCAGCCAGAGACCCTGTGGCAATGGGGAGGTAAGAAACAGGTCGGTGGAAAGCCCAGAACTCACCGGAAAATTAGGAAGCTGGAAACACCAAACATGATGAAGGTGATTCCTGTGCCCAGAGCCACAATTGCCAGAGTAGAAAGTGGAGCTGAAGGGGAGAGAGAGACCCTGAGAAAGACTGGGTGGGAGGCTGTAAGAATGGGGAAGGGAGAGGCACAGGTACAAGGAGTAGACAGATTTCCTGAGGGAGAGGTAAGGAGGTAGGGCAACGGATATAGAGATAAAATTAGAGCTAAGAGCAGGGAGTCAGCAAGGGTGGAAGTAAAGAATGGAAAGTAAAGGGAGGAAGAATTGCTCCCAGTCCCTGCACACACCCACTTTTATCACAGGATGGGTCGTCCAAGTCAAAGGCACAGGGGGGATTGTCCAAGGGGGGGGCCCCCTTCACCCAGGGAATAGGCCGTCCTGTCCACCAAATCTGCTTCTCAGCTCCTGAGTAGTGGGCTGCAGGCTGTGAGGAAGCAGAACACTGGGCCCACAGGCCTGCTCCCGCCAGCCTCCTCCCCCAGACCCCAGCTATTTTGCTGCTTCTCTCCCAGCCAGGGTACAGCTCTGGCAGCAAAAATAAGTCCCTGCCCCTAGGACCTTTGATTCTGCCCCCACCAAACACTTGAAAGCTGGATTTTACGGGACTGTACTCTCTTCCTTGCCTCCTCCCCCATCACCTGAAAGTCCCCAGAATCCAAGTCTCCCATGGCCCACAGAACAAAATCAGTCTCCCGGTCATTGTTCTTGTCCATAACAACCAGTCCAGTGACACCTAGGATAAAAAAGAGTACCTCTCACTTTGAGATCTACCCTAGGCCCCTATCCTGTCCCCCAACTCTGCCCTGCTGCTGCAGAGTCTGAGCCTGCCCCTGTTCTTGAAGTGTGTCTACCTCAGCCAAGATCCCAAACCCTACTGACTCCCTGTGGAGCCTGATGTGTTTCTTCTGCCCACTCCACTCCTGAGCCTGCTATCAACCCTCAGGCCTCCATCTGCCCCTTTTTATTACCGTGATATCTTCGTCCCTGCATCTTCTCCACAATTCGAAGTCCATCTTTTCGGGTGCCTCCTTCCTGTATTGTCTCATTCAGGACTTCAGCATAGAGCAGGATCCCATCATAGAAGCAGCCAGCAATGAGGTTCATCTGGGGGTGGCAACTTCAGCAGTGCTCTCCAAGTGTCCTGCAAGGGCCCTTTCCCAGCCACCTTTCCCAGCCCTGGAATATCCTTCTACCTCTTCTCCCTTCTGGTTTACTTTCTTCCCTCCTCTCATTCCTAAAGTACCATCCCTACCTAACTGGTCCCTACAGCAAAAAGAAATATCTTGGATAGACATGGATAGCCCCCAAGTGCGGCTTACTCCATGGCCAAGACTTGATGCTGAGTTAAGGAGGGAGCCCTTTCTCCCAGTCTGCCTGACTCTCAAGGAGAGAGAGATCTATCTACTTACCAGGGATGGAGCCAGCTCCACACCAAAATCTTCCCGGGCTCTGATCAGCAGCCGATTCTGGAATTCCTGATATTCAGGATTTGGGGGTTCTCGATATGTAATCACCAATACAGTCTACCAGCAGCACACAGGAAAGAGTATACAGGATTCAAAGTGAGCATGAGGGGAAGAGAGAAGCAGAATAGGGAAACTTGGTAAAATACACGATATTAAATATACACAGGAGAGTGCAAAGGCTAAAAAGGGCACGAAACTATGTGGAGGTGAGATATGGGTGAGGGGAGTGGCACCCCTCCATGAAAGGCAGACAAGGATGGGAAAGTAAGACTGGGAAGCAACAGAAGAAGCTAACTCCATTCCCAAACCAAGCCCATCATCTTCCTGAACTCCCTACCACCACCAGGCCTCCCAGGCTGGGCTACCACAGCTCTCACAGAAGCCCTCCATCCCATCTTTTCCAAGTACCAATATCTATCAAGGACAACACTCATCAACAACTCCTCTCCAAAGTGTTAATTACTGTTTAATGTTATTGGTTCGAAGTTGACATTTTCATGTGGGTCACTTGCACACAGTGCCTCCACACAGTGAATTAAAGAGATTTCAACCCCTATGGCAACTGTGGGAAATACTTCGAGACAGAAATTCTACCTGTGAAAAGTTGTGAGTTCAGTCATTCCACATGTATGGAACACCTACCATAAGCAGCATTGTCCTGCTTACTAAATAAATAGCAGACGTGTCACAGGGACAAACTCACAAGTCACATGCCCACACACATTGCATAGATAAGCAAATGATATGTGAAGCCTTGCCCACACTGGCACATGACTCAAAGGTGTCTCTTCATGCTCACCTGCCAGGCTCCCTTTAACCCATGAAGTGCATGCCTGGCTCTCTAAACTTCACGTTTCCCCTTCTTTAGCTGCTGGACCTCTCAGATTCAGGTCATACTGTCACTGAGACTGGCCTCTGCTCAGACAGGAAATAGGTCTTATAACTTCAAGGGAAGACTTCAATTCAATATACTTTATGAACCTAGCTTTGTGAAATGATAGATTAAAATCTAGTCATTAAAAGTTTTGTTCAGGGGCTAGGGTTGTGGCTCAGTGGTAGAGCACTTGTCTCACATGTGTGAGGCCCTGGGTTCTATCCTCAGCACCATATAAAAAATAAATAAAGGTATTGTGTCCATCTACAACTAAAAATATTAAAAAAAAAAAAAAAAAGTTTTGTTCATTTTGGGGATGAGGTTGTAGTCCAGTGGTTAAGCACTTGTCTAGCACATGTGAGGCCCTGGGTTCAATCCTCAGTGCTGCATAAAAATAAATAAATAAAATAAGGTATTGTGGGCTGGGGTTGTAGCTCAGAGGTAGAGCGTTTGCCTAGTATGCGTGAGGCACTGGGTTCAATCCTCAGCACCACATAAAAATAAAATAAAGATGATATTGTGTCCACCTATAACTTAAAAAATAAATGTTTAAAAAAAGGTATTGTGTCCATCTACAATTAATTTTTTTTTAAGTTCTATTCATTCTTGTAGAAAGTACATGTGGATCACAGAGGTACTAGATATATCACATATGATCTACAATCCATAAATTCATTCCAGGTAGGAAATAATGAAGTCAATTTCTTGCTTTCTTTCTTTACCACTGAGCTATATCCCCAGCCCTTTTCATTTTTTTCATTTTTGAGACAAGATCTCACTAAGTTGTTTGGGGACTGGCTAAATTGCTGAGGCTGGCCTTGAACTTGCAATCCTGCCTCAGCCTCCTATGTCACTTTGATTATATAAGGCACACACCACCATTCCTGACTGAAGCCAACTTCTAATATGCATTCACTATATTAAATTGGAGTTTGCTTCAAGATGTAATTATTCTTTAAAAACAACAATATTAAAAAGCCAAACCAGAAAGAAAAAAAAAAACAGAGAAGAGTCAAGTTTCTTGCTTGCTTGCTTGCGTTCATAAAAAAGGAAGCAATAAAAAGGAATGAAGAAAGAATGAAAGAAGGAAAAAAAGATGTAATTATTTTTGCTAAAGAAGTTAGATGCTCTAATATTCTCCCACTCAGGCATAATAATAATAATAATAATAATAATAATAATGTGGCGGGGGAATGGGGTTCATTCATTAACAACTGTTCCAAGAATAAAAGAACAATAAAGAGGTAGGACATTATTGATAAATAGTATTAAAAAAAAGAAGGAAAAGACCAGGTTTACATAATTTATATTTCAATAAAGGCCATGAGAGGTTTTTAACACTTTTTTTTTAACACTTAGTAATTCTCTAGGTTGGTTTGTTTGCTAGGCTAGCAATAATTGAAATTTTTGGTCTCAGCATGCCTTTATAGTCTTAAAAATTATGATCCCAGGGATGGGGTT